>NC_045675.1:24987160-26378652 GCF_003331165.1 Xiphophorus hellerii
TAGCCTTTTATCCCAGATGAGGGCAGATGTTTTACAAGACAATGAAATTCCTGTTATCCATACTGTAATCTCATTTCCACTCTTTTATTATTAGACACTACGTCACATGAAATGTACTGAGAGCCTGTGCTCTCATCAGGGGTAGGTCATTTTAGAGTGCTAAGTACCAATTCAAGACTGGTGTTTGCTTTGTTTAAAATGACAGACGTTTACTTTATCTGGCACTTTAGTGGACATTACAAGCTTTATCTACAAGATGGGAGGAAGAAATATATTTCAATCCACTGTGAGTAAGAGGAATAATTGTCATCTGAATCAACTTTATTGCTTTTTTGGGAGGAGGCCGGGGGTTAAGGGTGGAGGGTTCAAAGATCATAACACAGCAGAAGCAGCATCCAGTTTCTATACACCACTAATCTGGAACAAACTCCCAGAAAACTGCAAAACCGCCGAAACACTGAGTTTCTTTAAGTCGAGGCTAAAACCCCATCTGTTTAGGTTTGCCTTTGATTAGTAGAATTGATCATCATATTTAATGTGTAGTTGCTTGATGACTTTGACAAAATGTAACATTTATTGCTTGTTTCAAGCTTAGTGCTTATGATGTAAAGCACTTTGCTGAAATGTGCTATACAAATGAACTTAACAAATCACACTCTTCCATATAACGAGAAGTAGATATGATTGGATTTGATATTTTCTTACCTCTTTATTACTCTTATTGGTCTTGAGTCATTCTGTAGGAGTTTCTAATCGACTGTACGGCTTGTTTTTATTTGTGGGGGAAGTTCAATAGCTCTCCTTTTAGACCCCCCCCCCCCGACAACAAAAGCAGCCAAAGATTTGCTTTTCTTGTGAACGTTTTATCTGAATTTAGCTCATTGACAGACTTCTTATGCATCTCTCTGCAGGTCTCTGGATGGCCGCCTGCAGGTGTCCCACAGGAAGGGTCTGCCTCACGTCATCTACTGCCGGCTGTGGCGCTGGCCCGACCTGCAGTCTCACCACGAGCTGCGAGCCGTGGAGCTGTGCGAATATGCCTTCCACACGAAGAAGGACGAGGTGTGCGTCAACCCATACCACTACCAGAGAGTAGAGACGCCAGGTACGACTGCTAATCTTAAAACAGACCTGTGTTATGAGACCGTGCTATGCAACCACTTTATTTTAAATTTTTCATATATTCTTAATGCAACTCTCGCTATGTTCTGATCTGCATGTTTCTCCTTTTATGTCTCAGTCCTCCCGCCGGTGCTGGTGCCCAGACACACAGAAATCCCCAGCGAGTTCCCACCACTGGACGACTACAGCCATTCAATCCCTGAAAACACCAATTTCCCTGCTGGCATTGAGCCCCAGAGCAACTACATACCAGGTATCTGCGAGCTTCCAAAGTTGACTCACACCAAAGGCGGGTTTATGGTCTGTCTACACAAGCTTGTAAGATTCAGTTTGAGGCAATCTGAGGAATTTCTTGAGTAGCCGATTCCCGAAGAAGAAGTCTTTTAGAACATTTTACGTACACGAGGCATTAGTAGAGTTTCTACCATAAATTTTTAGCACATTTGAAAAGCTGTGATTACAACACCTTGTTGAGAACTTTAATTTGAGACAGAAAAGTGCAAGGGAACCTAGGTGCAGGGAGAAACCTCCTTTAGTTTAATCTCTGTAAACATCCTCAACAGGAAGTTGCTCGTTTGATTTTTAGAGGTTTAGTTAATTGAGATTAGCTCTGTTTGCCTCTGAGATTATTTATTTTTTTACTCTGTCGTAATTCACTTAGAAGATCTGTGCTGTTCATGATTGTCTGAGCGAAGAGGCAGAATGCATTACGCTGTAGCTTCTTCACCTCATCTCTGTTGAACTTTAGCTGCAAAGTTAACAAAACTGTTAATTAAGAACATAAATTAAATCTATTTGTCTTGATTTATGAGGAATGACTATCCAGAAAAAATGTTCCGTCTTCTGTTAACTTTTGAATGAAATGCGTTAATACTTCTGCAGTCATACATCAACCTGTTCTCCTGTGTCTCAGAAACGCCGCCGCCGGGCTACCTCAGTGAAGATGGAGAGACCAGCGATCACCAGATGACACACAGCATGGACACGAGCTCCCCAAACCTGTCTCCTAACCCTGTTTCACCCACACACAGTAACCTCGGTGAGAACCGTCTGTCTGTGTGTGTGTCTTTGTGTTAGTGTTTCATACCCCCCCCTGTGGGAATTGTTTTGGTAAGAGGAAATTAGGTGATGAAAGAGTCCTTTGTCTTTCACGCCCACCATGTGAGCAGTTGCACAGACCAAGGCAGTGTTCGGTCCACAGTAAAGATACCCGATGTTTATTCTGTCGTGATGAGAAAACATCTGGGAGACTGCCTTACTACTTGATTTGGCAGGACATGTTGAAGCTTTCAGAGACTGCTCCGCATTGCAATTTTACCAGAAATAGTTGACTTCACTGAAAACAATCAAGGATGAGCCTGTAATCTTACTTTTCTTGTCTCTGGCATCCCATCTGTGACGGTTGAGTTTCCTCGCTTTGTTTGGACAAAGTCTCTGGGAAGCAGCATATGACTCTCAGGTTTTTTCTTCTCCGTCTGCAGGCAGCTAGAGCCATTTTTCAGGATGGCCGCACATCCTTAAAAATTTTTAAATACATATATCTAAAATTAACACCTTAAAATTTCATGAATTGATTAAAGAAAATGCAAGTCGCCTTAAGTACATTAATTACAGGTCTTAAGTTTTGCATGGCTAGGTAATTTTCTTTCTTACAGAAATTTTCAATCAGGGAAAAGTTTGAGTTGCGTGCAGATCTTGTCACTCACCGTGTCTCGAGGTGGTTAAGGCCAACAATAACAAGCTACTAATGTTAGCTAGCTATCTTTTAGTGTCTGTCATGCGTGAATGTAAATTCATTGGCAGGTGGCTAAATGCTAGTCCAGTCCATACGAGAATAAGTGCATTCTGTGCAAGCCAAGAATCACAAAAAGACCCCAGAAATGTCAGTTTTAGGCCCCTAAAAAGCATTTCTTTTTTATGTGTATAAACTCTTAAATTTGAGTTGGTGGAATGTCCATGTTTCATTTGTCCACCTTCTTCCCTATCTTTTATCTCATTTCCTCTCTAAATTTGTTTAGCTGTCTGCCTGGCATTACTTTACAGTAAATAAAAGCTACAGTGTTTACTAAGCCCTCTTCCTCTGCGTCTGTCTCAGACCTCCACCCTGTGACGTACTGTGAGCCGGCTTTCTGGTGCTCCATCTCGTACTATGAGCTGAACCAGCGAGTAGGAGAGACCTTCCACGCCTCGCAGCCCTCGCTGACGGTGGACGGATTCACAGACCCCTCCAACTCTGAGCGATTCTGCCTGGGACTGCTGTCCAACGTCAACCGCAATGCAGCAGTGGAGCTAACACGCCGACACATAGGTGGGCCTCATCGCTCCCGTCTAAATCAGTCCAATATCTGTTGCCGCTGTTAATGTCACCGTTATGTCTGTCTCTGTTCCCTCTAAGGTCGCGGCGTGCGGCTGTACTACATCGGAGGAGAGGTGTTTGCAGAGTGTCTCAGTGACAGCGCTATCTTCGTCCAGAGCCCCAACTGTAATCAGCGTTATGGTTGGCACCCCGCCACGGTCTGCAAGATCCCCCCAGGTGTGTGACAACTCCACAGAGTCTGTGGAAAAACTAAAGAGTGAATGGAGTGTGTTACAGAAAACCAGGAGGAGGTGGATGGAAAAATTCACTCATCACAGATTAGATCACAGACGCTACTAATCAGGCAGCCATGAACCGTTCACAGGCTGGCTCTGCGTTTTTAATTGTTCCCAAAACGTTCTGCAAAAGCCTGGAAATTGATTTAAGTGTTTTTCAGGTCTATTTAACAAATGTTTGGAAAGAATTTTAAATATGGAAAATTATTTTGTTTCCTGGACCTCGTTACCAGTGCATTGTTTTGAAATTCGGTCCGTTTGAGGCCTGCAACTAATGATTATTCTGACGATTAATGGATTCATTGGATAAAATAACACACATTTTGCAGATTTTTCATTTAACCACTTAAGCATTTTATACAATATTAAAACTGTGCTAATAATGCAGTCAACAAATAATTCAAATCTTATACAGTTTGGGCTTAATTACTCTGATTATCTTGTTTTTTCCTAAAATAAACTTTTTAGAGTTTATTTTAACGATTAATCAACTACTAAATTAGTGGAAAATTCTTTCAGTAATCGATTCATTCTGATTCATCTAATTAGTCGTTCCAGCCCTACATCCGTCCATCTTTACACCATGTTTGTTTTGCAGGTTCTCTGTTCAAAGTCTGACCACTGCAGAATAACTGGCCCCAAATTTATAGTGAAGCTTTAACATTTCCAATTGAAAAAGTAAGAAGTTTACACGGTTCTAATTGCAAATTGCCCTTTTCTAAAACACTTCTCAGTATCCATAACAAAGCTGACAACACTGCAGCATCTCATTAGTGAAACAGTGATTAATCTAATCTAATTGTGTAAACTGGATGATGCAGAACAGATGTGGTGTGTACACATCACCCAGAGCAGCACGAATCCAAAAGACCCTATCAGGTTTCCTCTAGTTAAACAATATTTTCCGTTTCACTAGTGCCTGGCTTGAACCTGGATTTTTAAGTGTTTCTTGATACGTCAAAGCTGAACTTACTAGTTATTCATCTTACTGGTAAACAGAACACAGTCAGAAAAACAAAAGAATAAGTCAAAAGGAAAAATACTTGTCACTGCCAGTTTCATGCACAGGGTGGCTTCCCACATGCCAGCTTGTAATTATTTTCTGAATTTGAGTCAAGCCAGCTGTAACCGCTCGGCCTTTGGCTGCTTTTGGTTCCTCGACGTAACTCGGCTTGTTGTTTGTCTCCAGGATGTAACTTGAAGATCTTCAACAACCAGGAGTTTGCTGCCCTGCTGGCTCAGTCGGTCAACCAGGGATTCGAGGCCGTCTACCAGCTCACCAGGATGTGCACCATCCGCATGAGCTTCGTCAAAGGCTGGGGAGCCGAATACAGGTGAACCTGAGTTTGACCGGCTGTTAAATTGTTTCTTGTTCGTCGAACTGAGATGTTGGAGCAGGATATTACAGAATTATAGGAGGAAATGCGGTTAGTGAGGTTCAGAACTGGTTAAATGTAGAATGTTATTATTTGCAATACTGCAATACTATCAAGTTTACAACCATATATTGATTTTACTAACTATATTAAATCCTGACCAGCGGATAGTATAGTAGCATCCTATTTTAGGGCCTTTCTTAGACTTTCACTACATGTGTAGGTTAAGTCACTTTATTCATACACTGAAAAGCATTCATAAACCATCAAGATCCCAAGTTTAATTGTGCAGATTTTGGTGGAATCTCCTAAAACTTCTGAAAAAGGTCAGTGAAACTCATATATAATATCTGCATTTTTGCTAAAAATTGAAAAATTACTATTAAGGTAAAAGTTGCCCAAATGTTTTGCATTTTCTACGTTAGGCATTAAAGGCAGCAACAAAATACTTTGGATTATTAAAAATGAATACATGGACAGAAAATAGATTTTTTTTTTTTCTTGAGTTAGAAAAGTTGCAATAAAACAAACTTATTGCGTTAACAGTTTAATCTTCATAGATAGAAATATTAGACTGGTTTTTATTACATTTCCCACTTTATTCTAAACAAACCTCATCTCTGTCCCTGGAGTTTTGACAGTCTTATGGCGATAGAGTACTGAAGTGATGAATCTTATTTATTATCTCAGCTCTGTAAATGCTGCAAAGCGAGGATTAACTCCCTCTTAGAGCCAGCCTATGTGTGTGTTTATGGGTGGGGGTGGGCGTGCGTGTGCGTGTGTGTGTGTGAACGGAGACAATAGGAACAGACTGTGAATCACGCCCCACAGTCCAGCCGCCCCCACTCACACACATCTGCTCACACTCTGGTGAATCCGGTGCATGACGTCACCGAGGTCTCGTCAATACAGCCAAACCCCTTGGTGGCACGCCCAACTATTTTTAAACACACACACGCCGACACATGTGCTATGTCAAAAAGAGATGTCAGACTTTCCCCTCCTTCGGTCCCCTCTCGTTTTTCCACACACTCTGACTCACTGATAGTGGGACGGATTGGTTGAACATTGGCGCCGACAGAGACGGTTTCCACCAGGGAAAGACCTTGGTGCTGCGAGCGACTGCTCACCACTCGTGTTGTGACCAAACGCTGACATGTGTTGACACTTAAAAACAGGATTCAGGTTACATGATCAAGCAGCCTTTCTCTCTCTGCCTCCTCCGCACTCTCTGTTTTCACTGGTCATTCATTTTGAACCCTTCTGTCTCTTTTTGTTCCAGTTAAATTATTTTGGGGGGGAAAAGCAACAACTCTTCAAATAAATATTGGAATGAAATTAGGAAAAAAAAAAAAAAAACATGCAAAAATAATCCTTTTTAGCATGAAGATTGAAAAAGTATCAAACAGAAAAAAAACTAAAGGAAAGCAATTCATAAAACACAACTAGAGCGAAATGCAAATGACAGGAAAAGGGAAATGACGCATGTGTCAGAGTTGTCACGTCTCTGCAGTGTCTTAACAGAGAGCCTTTTGGCTGAGTGAGGAAGCAGGTGTGGTTCTTGCAGCACTAATAGATCAAACTTTTATATAACGCACACACACAACAGATTATTGCGGCCGATCTTTTCTTTCTATGCTGAAGGCTTCTCCCACCTCACTCCTCTTGTTCCACTTTTTGGCTTGTGCTTTAAAACACTGGTTTTAGTCTCTCCTCTCTCACTGAGAAAATATTTATTACTCCAGCCTTTAAAAATGTGTGTAAATCTACCTGAAGTGATGACTGACGCCTTTTTTTTTTTTGCTACTTTTTCTTTTTTCAGTCATTCAGAAAAAGATCTAAATTTGTAAATAAGAAAACATCTGCATCAAGTTTGTTTTGTAGAGCATTTCCTGCTTTCAGTGTGACGTCTGTGATTCATAACTGAAGCTCTGCGTAGGCTTTTAAGAAAATCATATCAAGCAACAGAAGCAGAAACAAGAAAGCAGAAACAAAGTAACAAAGGAGGTTTTCCGCAACATTACCGGAAGTGTCATCAACATCAACTGTTACGACGCAATCAGTGTGCATGGACTGTGGATCTGACTTTGAAGAGTGTTTCTGATTTCTGATTTGACAGAGTTACAGATGTTGAAATAGAGCTGAGGTGTGCTAGTTCTGTTGCCGCAAAGGCAGCATACAAGGTCTGGAAACACATTTTTGGTTATTTTTGTGTTATTTTTGTATTTTGTGTTATTTCAGAATTTGTAGAACCAACAAGTCATAAGACTCAAGCACTATTTAAGCAGGTTTAAACTCAGCACTTTGTATGTAAATGTCCAGAAATACATAAAACCAGCAGTAGAAAAAATACAAATTTCTCTGCAGATTTGTAAAGGAAGAGCTGAAGGAACCCCTGGTGTTCGGCCCAGAGCTCCGTTCATGCACTGATCCCAGCTTTTGTTACTTTGGGAATATGCAGCCATTCACTGGGGGGAAATAGATCATGTGTCTCTTTTTTATTTCTGCGCAGAACTGAATAAAACTCTCTAGATTTTATTTGTGAGGCTTCTTCCCCTTTGTGTCCCGCAGGCGGCAGACAGTGACCAGCACCCCCTGCTGGATCGAGCTGCACCTGAACGGCCCGCTGCAGTGGCTCGACAAGGTGCTCACTCAAATGGGCTCCCCGAACATTCGATGCTCCAGCGTCTCTTAGGGACGACCTTCGTCCACTCATTTCTCACAGGCCACGTCCGCAACCACCCCCCTCTGCCCGCCCCTTCTCCTTAATCCCGACGTTGCATTCAGTCCCTCCTTTCATTCAGACACTCCTTGTTCCTCCCCCCCACCTCCACACCTGCTGTCAGAAGCACTTTTTTTTTGAAACACTTTGTGTTTGTGGCAAAAAGGGGACGAAGTGCATTAAAGTCGTTAATAGGATCTCAACACATTGTCCGAGTTAATTTGATGGTAGTTTTCATCCGCAAGCCAGAAACTTTACGTTTGTTTTGTTTTGTTTTTTTTTCTTTCTTGCTTGATTGAAATGTGCTGTTCATATTTTTGTACAGATTTTAAATTGAACAGTAGATTTGATAAATAATTTTTATTATTTTATTATTATTATTGTGTCCCAAATAGGAAAAAAAAAAAGAAAAAAAAAGTAAGATCATGGCAAATACATTTCACTTGACTTTCTTGTTTTGGGGCATTTCTTAGATTATGAAGATTACTATAGATGTAAAACAATGAAACAGACTGAAAGTGATTTATTTAATACATAAGTTAGCACTGTCTGTAGGAATGTACTGCAAAGAGGGTAGAAGTGTTTGTTGCGATTTTATGCATTCATTTTATGCTGCAGCTCTTATTCTGGGTAAGGAAACAAATAGATTTTTGGTGTAAACGACATCAAAAAAGAAAAAAAGGAGTCCGCTTTGCTAGTTTGAAGATTTACACCAGCACATAAAATTGTCAGTCAGATCACCAACAAATAAGCCAGATTCTGAAGGATTCATGAGGAGAGAACAGGACGTAAAGCCCTTTAAAACATTACAGGAGTACTAAGAGATAGTGAATCTCACTAAAGGTCACCAGGAGGAAAAATGCACTTGTGTGTTTGAAAAAAATAAAATAAAATCAATATTCCAGCATGTAGATATAGAGATTAGGTGTTTTAACATGCGTTACTTTCAGGAAGCCTCTCCACTCTGCAGAATATGTTTGCATCATTTTCGATTGTACATGTAATGTGTACCGAAACGGGACTTGAAAATACCGCGCATTGTATTCTTCACACTTTTCAATGACAGAACTGCACACTGGTAAGTGTGATGTGAATACTCTGCAGAAAGCTTTGATGTGTTCAGAGAGCAGGAAGAGGCCTCTGCTTTGTTAGCGATTTAGCTTTGGTCGTATTTTTAGCCACGCTGACTTTTTGCACATTCAAGCCTGGAGAAAAACAGAAACATCTGAATCATAAATAACGGAAAAGAGAAGTTAACCGACTCGTGAGAATCTCAAATTCATTTTTGCAAATGTTATATTTTGTTTTTTTTCTTCTGGAAGATTAGCCCAAGTCCAAGTTATGCGTTGGAGGATAGAAAACACTGCAGGCAGGTCTGGGTTGTAGTTTCTTTTCTTTTTTTTTTTAACATGTTAACATGAGGCAGATTTGTTTTAAGCTTTTTATAAAGGGAAACATGCAGCAGCAGCGTGTAAATAACAGTAGTGTCTTAATTGTTTTTTATATATATATATATATATATTATGATTTTCAGGTCTCTGTACATATACAACGTGAAGGTGTTCAATTGTGACCATTAACCTTCACAATGTTGATGGATTTAGAAGCAGGAGAACAAATTTTTAAAAAAAAAAAGGAAAACTTGGTAAAAAGCTGTTGCTAAATTATAAAAACAGTCGCGGCTTTGAACCCTTTTTCTTTCACCCACCCACTCAAGTGGAAGTGGATCGATTTCCTTCTGGTTCTATAACACTAGACAAAGACTCAGTGGGCGTGCATGAACAATATGGTTTTTTTTTCTGTCTTTATTTACATGAACCTGGCCCTTGATGTTAATGGCTATTCTGCAACAGAAGAAAAAGCAGCGACACAGTGCCATTACACACACGCGGGCCGATCCTGAGCGATCATTTTTAATCGTGTAAACTTTCAAAGTGTTGGGTTGTTTCAGAAACAGTAGCATCTACCAGTCTGAAACAAGCCAGCTCTCCGTAGAGCTTCTCGTGTCCTTGAACGCAGCAGTCCTGATTCTGTTGGGATCTTAAAACCCTTGTGGTTGATGTAATTGCCCTGCAGGGAACGTTTTAAAAGCAAATTTGTCCTTTTTTTTATACACTCTGAAGGTTATAGCTGTCGTGTTTGCTTCTTCCATTTCAAAGTTTCTGTTGTAATCATTAGTGGCAGTTTACGGCCCTGAATTGGTCTTTTTAGATTTCTTGTATAAATTTTTCCTTTCCATTTTTTCCCCCTGCTTAAAAAAAAAAAAGTAGATGTTGATGCTTTGTATTTTTGTGTATTTCTGTTGATCTACAAATAAAATCTCAAACCTGTTCTACTATTTTAATTATGGGGTTAAAATTGTCTATTGATCATATATTTTGATCTTTAATTATTGTGATTCCAAGATATTTAACTTTGTCTTTTATATAAATATTGAGGAATGTGCCCTTTAAATTAGATTTAATGGAAAGTAATTCACATTTGTTTAGATTTAGAGTCAAACCAGAAGCTTTGGAAAAGGTGTTGATGATTTGAACAGAGTTTTTTATTTCACATGTATTCTTTAAAAAGGGTGCAGTGTCATCAGCAAGCTGGGAAATTATGATATTTCTGTTTGCAACATTAATCCCTGGAATTTTTTCCTTGATTTTAACTGAAAGAATTTGCACGGCCAGAATGAATAGATATGGGGAAACTGGACACCCTTGTCTGAGACCTCTGTCCCCTTTGTTATATTGTGATGTCACAATGTGACATCACAATGTGACATCACAATGTGACTCCAAAGGCAGAATTCTGACATCACCAGCGATTATATAAGCGCCTCACATCATCTACTGTCATCACAGCCGTTTAGCAGCCGTTGTTGACACGTTTCTCTCGAGAATTTATTTAACAGTTCAGAGTAAGATTTTAAACTTTGTTTGGTGCACATTTCATTTGGAGATTGACATCAAACTTAACGTGACATTTTTACCGAGTTTCTAGAGAAGTGATTTTAGCTTAGAACTTGAAACAAGCAAAGGTTACAATGGAGTGCAACCAACCTCGAGTCGAAGACGTTGCATCCGACAACATTGTCCAAAGAGAATCACAGCCAGCCAATCCACTCAAGCGCAAGAAGAAGAAGGTGCCATTTGCAGTCTGGTTGGAGCAGCAAGAGCTTAAGGTTTCTGCTGAAAACATCGAACAGCAGGACGTTTCACCGGTGACTGAAAATGAGTCGATCGCCAAAGCGCTGGAGACACAGGATCAAGAAGGGAAGAAAAGTCCATCTACGGGTAAGCCCAAGGACAACTTCCAGGGTGACAATTTAACTGAGGTTCCTGATGTTCAGACAGCAGAAAATGTTCAAAGTGGGTGTTTAAGTGAAATTCAAAATTTGCCCCAGGCTTCTGAAAACACAAGTCAAGCAAAGTGTTCGTGTCTTGCCACATTTAAGGAGACTGAATTGGGATACAAAGAAATGCAGAAATATTTAATGAAACAGCTTGATGAGATGTTCGATGAAAATAAAAAACTACGTGCTAAACTTAGACAGCAGCAAGAGCTGGTTAGGAAACTACAGTCAGAGAGCAGACAGAGCAGGAATTCAATGATTTCTGTTCAAATTCAGAGAGATTCACAAGACAGCCCAAAGCAGAGAACAGTAAATTATCAAGCTTCTTCAGTACAAACAGAGATGGATGGACAGGAAACCAGATACCCATTAAAACCAGTCAGTCGAACAATTTCAACTCAAACTGAGATGGATGTGCTGGAAACCAGTCGTAACTTGAAACCGTCGAACAACGAAATGCAGAAATATTTAATGAAACAGCTTGATGAGATGTTCGATACAAATAAAAAACTAAGTGCTAAACTTAGACAGCAGCAAGAGCTGGCGAGGAAAGGACTCTCAGAGAGCAGGCAGAGCAAGAAGTCAATGGTTTCTGTTCAGACTCAGACAGATTCGCAAGAAAACCAAAAGCAGAAAACAGCAAATTATCAATCTGCTTCAACTCAAACTGAGATGGATCTACAGGAAACCAGCTATCCAGTAAAACCAGTCAGTCAAACAATTTCGACACAAACTGAGATGGATCTACAGGAAACCAGCCATCCATTAAAACCAGTCAGTCAAACAATTTCGACACAAACTGAGCTCTCTTTATTGATACAAAAACAGCCCTCTGAAACACAACTGAATGGGCATCAGGATCAGCAGACCACGATGTTGAAGAGATCGACAGGTAAGAACAGGACAGAGTCAGCAATGAAAGCTGCCTGTGAGCTGGAGATCCCCAATAATGAAAACGGTGAACAACAAGAAGGGTCTATACTAGGAACAGTTGTGGATCATATAGCCTCCATTAAAACTTACATTTGTATGATTGAAACAGAGATTGCTAAGGTAGAGCAGCTCAATGAAGGAGAAACGGCCTCTGAAAACCAACTAAGTGGGGACCAGCAAGATGATAAAAAACCATCGAAGAAATCTAAGCGCAAGAACAAAAGAAAGGCAGCAATGAAAGCTGCCTGTGAGCCGGAGACCCTCAGCAATGATAAGGTTTCTGTGGAAGACACTGAACAAGATGGAGTGTCAATACCGGAAAACTTCTTTTCCGAAATCGTCGGGGATCAGACGGCCTTCATCATAACCGAGATTCATACCAATGAAACAGTGATTGATGATCTACAGCAGGCGACTAGAGACGAAATAGTGACTGAAATACAACAAAATGAGGATCAGCCAGATGACAAAAGCCCATTGACTAATTCAAAATGTATGAAAAAGAGAAAGACGGCAAAGAAAGCTAAACTGGAAACCGTTGTAAATAAAATAGAGACAGATCAAAACTTGATCCACAACAATAAGACACCAAAAACAGATTTAGAAACACCAGAAGACGTAACAGGTAGGGTTCCTATAGTTTGCACAGAAGGGGAGAGTGGTCTGGTAGAAAAACAGAAAACATCGCCTCCACAGGTAAAGGTTGCATTAAATGAAGATGGAATCCAAACAACACCTGAGGAATCAGAGACTCAAGCAGCTGGAGAGTCAGCGGAGCAGAACAACGTCTCTGAACAGGAAGAGAGCCCCATGAAAAAGATTTCTCTGTGGAGGCGAATAAAAAAGGCTCTAACTCCATCATGTCTGCGCCAGTTCAAAGGCAGAGGTAACGTCCATCCAGCGTAGACATCAATGGTGGGGCCATGTGTGGGTTGGGTGATTGGCGGTAATTGGAAAAAGAGCTACTGTTGTTAATTGGACATTTTAATATTAAAAAGCCAGGACTGCACGGTGGGAAACGTCTCCCCGTGTAGCTGTGGGTTCACTCCGGGTGCTCCGGCTTCCCCCACGTTCAACATCAGTACTCATGTTCATTCGTTGTAAGATTTTTATTGCTAATTCTAAACAGAAAATAAGACAACCGCATTTATTAATTAACGGGAGAATTGGAAAAAGAAAATGTAAACAACATGGAACAAAAAGAGCCTTTTAGATGTCTAAACCTATACAAATTGGAAAAAAATTTAGAAAATTATTTATCTTTCTGGGCAAGATATATATATCTATATCTAAATTTAATTATATATATAGACATAGATATCTATCTATCTATATCTATATGTAAATCTGTCTCTATAAATGTATATAAATCTATATGTAGATATATATATATATATATATATATCTACATATGGATATCAATCAATCTATCTATATATATCTACCTCTTCCTCTCTTTGTACATGTACAAATGTACAAATGTACAGTAGAGACCAAAAGTTTGGACACAACTGTGTGTCCAAACTTTTGGTCTGTACTGTATATATATACACATATATGTATATACCCCCCTTTTATACACACATATACTGTATATATGAGTGTGTGTGTGTGTATATATACAGTATATATATACAGTATATATATATACACACACACACACCCATATACTGTATATATACTGTATATGTGTGTGTGATAATCTATCTATCTAGAACAGGGGTGTCAAACTCAATTTCACCAAGGGCCACTTCAGCATATTGGCCACCCTCAATGGGCCACATTGACGGTATAAATCAGGAATGCCCAAGTGCAGTCCTCCAGACTGCAACTTTTAGATGCGTCCCTGCTAAAACATACCCCAGACAAAAAGTTGACTTCCCTCATTAGCAGCAACTCAGTTCTGTAGAGGGCTATGAATGAGTCAATGATCCAGGTGTGTTAGAGAAAGAACGCATCTAAAGTTGCAGAGTGATAGGTCTGGAAAACTAGACTTGGGCAACCCTAGCATAACTGTATGCTAGGCACATGTGGCCCGCGGGCCTTGAGTTTGACACATGTGCTCTATGTGCTGTGGGTTGATCCTGTTTGCTCATAAGGACACAATAAGAAGTTTACAGCCACTCATTATGGTCTTGATGACTCATCAGCCCCACCAGCACCAGGCAACAGCCTGAGTACAACAGAGCACCTTACTTCAAGTCCAGATCATCTTGTTTAAGATCAAACTTGTCAAAAGCAGTGTCTGTCCAACGTGAAGCTAGTTTTGCGTCATTTACTGAGGTGTTGACCCCCAAAGAAGACCCTTACTTCAAAATGTACACATAAAAGCACAGTTGAGACCTTCAGCTGCAAACATGGACAAACCAAAAAGCCTAATAGAGAACGGTTTTATGGTCAGATGTAACAAAGATTGAGCTCTTTGGTCACAACGAGAAGTGTGTTTGGAGGAGTCAAGGTTTTGCTGCCAGTTGTACAGGTGAGTTGTACAAAGTGGACAGAATAAAGACAAAGAAGAGCCACCTAGAAAGTTCTTCAACTTTGCCTGAAATCAATGACGATGTTTTTGACACTTGGACTCAACCAGCACATGTGAACCCTGAGTTTGGAATGGATAGTTTGATCAAAAATAGGTGGATTACGCTTAAAAGTCCAGGCTTTCCGGTTCGTACTTCAATTTTATCTTGTTTGATCCTGCCACCACGGAAACACAAAGGCTTGAAAAATGTAATCAAAGCCAAAAGTATAATCTGGCACTCCTACCTTTAAACACGGCAAGTTAAAGACTTGGTACAATATTTCCTCATCTGGGGTGAACAATTTAGTCTCCAGGAATAAAAAAAAAACGTATTACAGACCCACAGCAGACACTATTGTTTCTTATGTCTGTAGAGCTAGTCAGTTGAATGCATAATAGCTTCTGTCACAAAAAAAAGACTGACTTGATGTGGAACATAAAGGCTGGCTTTGTTTTGATGCCCTTCAGGTATAGACAGTGAAGTGCACTGCCAGACGCGGTTTGAGCCAGTCCACCATAGTCACAGTTTGCCTGCATGGGAAAATCAAATGAGAGAAACTAGATGAATGCATTCCTTTAAAAAAAAAAACCATCAGACCATGTTGTCTCCATTAGTCACGAACACTGACAAATCCTTTGGTGCCTTTCCACAACAAAAACAGATGCAGCAACGACTGCGCCCCCCTGCAGCCCAATGTTTCACAATAGGTATCATGTTCTTCTCTTTGAAAGTTTTTTTTTTTTATTATGTTATTGTGACACGTCAACAAACACCCGCTTTGTGTCATCCACACTCACCCAGAAACATTACAGTTTGACAGAATGTGTTTTGGTCAATTCCAGTGTTGCTTTTTGGTGTTTTTTTCTGACATTGATGATGTGTGGTGCAATCAGAAAGTAATAACATGGTTTTTTATTTTTTTTTGCTGTACATACTAGCACTGGGCAATAAATCAATAAAAATATATATCGGGATAAACACATGATCAATATCACATGTCTACGAGCATTTGGGTGAGTATAATGACTTAATATGAGCTTGTGAAAATCTGCCTTTAGGAAAATGACGAAAAATAAATAGGATAAAAAGGTGCTTAAATGTAAATACTGCAGTTATTGCAGCACATGTTTTCATGTTGCCATAGAGCTACCATTGGAATTTACACACATAAAATCAAGCATAACTACCTGGACTTCTTGAGCTTTGAAACAGTGCCATTATGACAAAAATGGGATGTTTACTAACCTTTGTACAGGCAAACATGTGGTAGTTGTTGATCACAGTTTCATTCAACTAGACATGAGGTTAGCTTCAGGCCTTTGACCATTTCTTGCATTATTCCAGACTATGTTTGGTTTTTGAAAATGTAATAAATTGTATTTTTACACGGTCTGTGTAAAGGCTGTTGGAATGGCCTGTTCCCCACTGACAACAATGTAACAATTCACCAAACATGTATTCACCCATTGAAAACAAACAGGAGAATAGCAAGACATTACTCATGTCAGTTTCTCGGGATCCCTTTGGCTGATTTGGGTGATTGATACTGCCATAGAACTGAGAATGAAATGGTGCTTACAACAACCATGAACCACAAATCATTAATAATAATAATAATAAACAGTGAGGGGGTGTATCTTCATCGCTACACAGTTTTCTAAGCGGTATTTCAAAGGCAAAAATGAGCAGAATCGCATCTGTATAATGCAAGGACAACAGATTATAACAACATATTGGAAAAAAATTACTTTTACATGGATTATAACTTTAAAAGAGCAAAGGTACGATGTTCTTTATGTTTTGTGGTTCAGAAAATAAGCTCTTTTTTACTATTCATTGGAAAGAGAAGATTTTGGACTGTAATTTGACAGGCTACTTATGTGGTTTGGATTGTGTTGCCCTGACTTCGGTGGACTGGAATGAGTAATTTTCAAGCAGAAGCACTGCTGCCTTTGGTATCGGAGGGGTGTGTTAAGAATATTTATGTAATCTGTAATATAAACTCTCAGGAGTTTTTGCTTTTGCATAAAACCCATGTAAGAGTTTTTGAAATAATTTCATATGCTGTGTAACACAAACCCGTACATCAACACACACAGTCTTACCTCGTGGAGAATGTCTAATGTCTTTGCCGGATGCAACAGAACAGTGAATGCCTAACAGCAGTATTGATATCATATATCAATATCGGCTCACATTGTAACAGCTCACTTTCTAAGTCAACCTGGACAAACAATTCACAAACTTCAAATTATGTTCACTCTAATAAAAATAATTATGGATAAATAATAAAGCTGGAGGGTCACAATGACGCATTAAAATATGTGTATACTCCCGTTTTTAGTTAAAGTATTCATCTCCAGTCAGTTTCACAGATGTCTTGAATCCTTGTGAGCGACGGGATGTTTGGTACTTAGCAAAGCCGGACATTTTAAAGTCGTAATCAGATAGAGCAGCAAGAGGATTCCTGAAGGTCAGATCCTTTAATGTCTCGGAATGAAAATGCTTCTTTTCAGAAAGTCGTCCTTGTCCGTTCAATAACTGCAAAATACCTGAAGTATTTCTTAATGAATACTGCCAAGTTTCATGTCAAAATTAGATTAGGAAGCGTCTACCTTACATCATCTTCATCTATCGTGTTTTTCCTGCGTTGAGCATTGTGCATGGAATGTATCGACCACTTTGTTGTACTCGTTTGTTACCAATTTCCTTGAACTCAACCGTTAACTTAAGAGGCTTGAGGACTTGCTGCAGGAAGTACCAAACCACATTTCCTGGTATTAGTTTCAGAGTCCAGTCCCATTTCTCAATTTATTAAAACTCATCAATCTCCGTAGATTCTGATTCTTTTGATCCGTCTTTAGATAATATAAGGCTATCCATGAATTGCGTATTTATGAAATGGACAATAAGGTTGTCTTTAATTTTGATTATCTTATGCAAAGATAAGCCATTAGATCTCCATGAAATGCTCGGTTTGGGTTTCATTTCAATGTAAATCGTGAACTTCCTGTTGTTCTGATGTTTCTGCTGCTCCAAAACCCTATTTCCTCCTCAAGCATTCAGAAATCTGCAGATCATTACCAACTTCAGCTGTGATCTTCAGAGAAACATGGACTATTGGAATCATTTTTTAAAATCACTTTTATTCACCTTTCAATCATTTTTTAATTCGTTTTGCACAAGTGCTGCCTCACACCGTCTGTTTTTAGGTCGCAGCAGGTTTCTCCACAGCAGGACTGCTGTACAGTTCCTTCTGTCCACATGCTAGTACCTTCAATAGCTACTAAGGTTAACTATCGAAGCCAACATTAGCATTGTTGCTAATTTACAGCGTTAAAACCCCCGATTCAGGTCAGACCAGGACGCTGTATTCCAACAGACAAACACTTTTTAACCTCCTCAAAAATGTTGTAGTTAAAATGTTAATTTTCCTTGCATTAATTTTAAGTCCAAACTACTGTGCTCTGAATAGCCCTTCCCAGACAGGTTTGCCTTTCCAGAAAGGTTGTGCTAAGCTCTGTAAGTGTACCTATAAATGTGTCTGCTCTCTTTTTATTTCTGACCTGTTTTGCAGCTGCAGCAGCTTTGTCTGTACTTTCAGCCTGCACCACAGCTTCCTGCAGAATTTCTAGCGTCAGACAGTCCTTCAATAATTAACTCCAGTTTGTAGAGGTCAAATGCAGGGCAATTATGAAAGATTGACTCAGACTGTAAGTGTGCAATGCAGAGCTTTCTTAACAAAACCAGACAGACGGTCCTGGCTGTTCATATTTTACATTCCAGTAGCTCTCAATTATAAATGGGTATCAAGTATTTATTTAAATCAGACCAAAGCTGTTTGATTATTCAGGATCCCTTTTATGTTTTTGTGTCTTAATAAGCAATTTGTCTAAGAAATATATGAATGTGACTGTTTTATCAACACTTTAGTCAAATAAAATAGCGGTATAAATATGCGCATAATTTATTAAATGCTCAAATAAATTAGTAAAGCTATACATTAAACTCTAGTTAACGGTATTTCTGATATAGGTCAGTATTTTATATTTTCTGTTCTACAGTGGATCATAAAATAACTTAAAATACACTTTGAGTTCTTAGGCTGCTAAGCAGTTTGCCTGCAGACAAGTCACCTTGTCTGGAACATAAGTATTGCAAATGTATAAATTTAATGTGTATGTAACTTTCTTTAAATTATTCCTTATTATGTAAAAACACATTTATCAAACAAATTGATTGGCGAAATTATGGCTGCTTTGGTCCTAAAACCTAGCATTATAAAATGTACTAATATAAATGTTTCCAGTTGATAGCAGCTTATTCAAAGTAACTGGACCTGGTTTGTTCTCTCATCCAGTCGGTGATATGAGTACTTTGATCATCAGGAACCTCACAGATTTAGTCCCTTACATTTAGGCACATACTATTTTAAATGTAAAAAATGTAGGGAAAAAAAAAGAAGTTTTCAATCAACTTAATTTATATAGCACATTTCAGCAACAAGGCAATTCAAAGCGTTTTACATCATAAAAACACAAAGTTGTAGTCAAAGTGTTAAATTACAAACCCATTTTAATTTTATCTGTCAACACCTTTATGAAATAATTTCTCTACTGAGGCTGTGAAGAAACTGGTTAGCTGTCTTAGCTCAACGCTGCCATCTGTTGGCTGGTGTCAAACTGTTTCAATTACAAGATTTTTTTTTTCCTTTTTTGTTTTTTTGCTGATTCTCTGTAACATTCAGATCTACATGTATAATATAATATAATATAATATAATATAATATAATATAATATAATATAATATAATATAATATAATATAATATAATATAATATAATATAATATAATATAATATAATATAATATAATTAGACTCCTAATATAGTCAGAAAACTCCAAGCTGAAGTTTTTTTCCACAGATGCCATTTCATGAACTTCATTACATCACCACACTTGTATTGGTTGGTTATAAAAACATAGTCAATTATTACATTTCCCCAAATGGTTTTTGGTCAACATAACTGATATATATGTAAAAACATAATCTTTTTTTAAAACTGTTTAACTGTCTCTTTAATAGAAAATGGAAGCGACCTTCTTTAGGAAATCAGACATTTTAGGCTACCTGTTTTTGAGCCTTTGTTGTCTGAAAAACTTTCACATTTTTGAAAGATTTTTAAAATGTAATGAGAGAAAAACTGTTCCCCAGTCAAAGTTTTAAATGATTTCTTATGGTAAAGATACACCGTGTTTCATTAAAAACGTTCTGAGAAAGTCATTCCTGCTTGTGTCTCAACATACATACACAGGAACACATATCAGTCATCTCTTTATTGTCTGCAGCTTGTATTTGCTGCTGCTGCTGCAAGACCTTTGACAGGAACTATAAAAAGAGAAGCATGTAACTCCACCCTTCCTGTCCGTTACTGGATTGGTTTTAAGATTTTATCGTGTGGTTTTTAGTTGGGTTTTTTTTTTTTGTTGCTTTTTTATGGCACGGCTCACCTTATCTAAAGAATCTTTCACATCGGGAAGATACTTCTCGATCCTAAACAGATGCTTTTAAATGTTCAGACATCAAAGCTGGAAAGTAGGAGGTCTATGCAGTTGCTGCTCCTGTTTTGTGGATGGACCAACACCCCGTACACAAACTGCTCTGGGCTTAACGACTTATAACGTTCCTTTAGTATCACTGTGTTTTACTACATTTAGTGCTCTAACTTCATTTTTCCACTAAGTTAGTTCTACTTATTCCCACTAATTTCTCACTTTGTGGTTGGATTGTTTTGTGAGGTGTTTAATCATAATTATATTAAATCAGTGTTGTTTGGTTGCCATATAATTTCTTAAAACAGACGTCGACTAAATGACTCAGAAATTTAGTCTGAACTACTCTCAGCTTGTAGTTCAGTGAGAACATTCTGACCAATTCAACTTTCGGGAGAATCAAACTTCCTTTTTTCACTACCATTATCAGTTTATTAGGTTTCAATATAAATCAAATAGAATACTTTTAATTGTTTAGCATTTAAAGCTAAGATCCAAAGGTGCAAAGAATGGTCGTTGTTGTTTGGTTGTTGTGTTACCACGGTTACAGTCTGACGCTATGAGTTCAATCCTAACGTAGTTTGCTTTTGAGCTCGGTGTGTTCACAAATACATATCAGCGAATAATAACCTGCTATCCACAATTGCTTTTAAGCTCAGCCAGTTAACCTTTGACCCCCCCACCCCCTCTCTCTCCCGGGATCCACCAAGTCTAGTCGCGGCGATGTTCTCAACAGGAAGTAGAGCCCCAATCTCAACTTCAGGGAGAAAATGTAACAGGAAGCAAACAAATAATCTGAAAAGTTATCTACCACAAAATACTACAATGAAATGTTGGTAAAGAGTGGTGTTACTTTACTGCATACAGTCAAAACTCTTTTTTTCTCCAGCAGTGTTTTCACTTAGCATAGCAATTAATGGTAACGAGGCTGTTGCTGTGGAGCAGTTTGGTCATTTATTCATGACTAAATGAACATGTGCCTCTAAACTGATGTGATAGGGCTCCATCTATTGACAAGACAGAGAGAAACATTCCTCTGCTGAAGTGGAGGGAGCAGACGGGTGGGCGAGAAGACGAAACGACGAGATCCGTCAGCTCCGGCTTCCTGTGAAGGTCAACTCAGAGTAGCCGTGCTTGTTGGTAAACAAATCCATCTCTGCAAAAGGTCACCAGTCGTTTCGCGGCGTTTCCTCTCACTTTATCTCCTCGCAGAGTTCCCTGTGCTGCCTCCTCCCATCGTCTGCTTACTTTATTTGGCTCTGGCTCTCACTTACTTACTTTCCCCTAGAAATGCCTCGTGTTTTTTTTTTTTTTTTTTTGACTGTCAGGGAGCGCAGACTGCAGCATTATCAGCAATCTGTAGCCTCCAACCTGATTGCACGGCCGTGGGTGGCTACGTTACAGCTGTCTCTGGATTTGCCAACCAAAATGGGCGCCCAGTTCCTCCAACTGGCTGCTGCTGGCCCCGCGCCCGCGTGTCACCCTCTCTCACACACACACGTAAAGGAGCCACAGAGCTGGCCACAACCCATCCGCCTGTCAGCCGCACAGGCAGGAGGAGAGGAAATGTCACGTTGCGAGAAGACATTTTGTTTCGACAAGATTCATAAGCACCTGGCCGGCGCTTATGTTCAGCACAAAATATGCATTTAAGCGACAAAATGTAAGGGAGGACGAGGGAATTTTTGCCCCATGGGTAGTTGGCTTCTCCCGTTGTCTGACAATATGTTGCAAAGCGAGCTTTCCAACTATACTTTCTAGATCTGTGTGCTTCTCTATCTCGCATACTTCAGTTTGCCAAACCCCTAAAGAACAAGGAGACCGAGTCGGGGCTCTGAAAGCACAGAAAGTGTGAAAGAAAAGTGGAGGAAGAAAGAGGCGGCGAAGGAAACATATTTACTGACATCCATGGGCTGTCACCGCTCTGATTAATGGCGGCTGGAATACCTGGCTGGTGAAAAGGTGTTGTTGGGGTGTGGAGAAAGCCCGGGCGCCGACCCAGAACTAATAGCATTCGACTTGAACAAGCTGTCCAACCTGAGAGAGTGGAGCTCCTGCTGGCGCCTGAGCTGCACCAGGCTGGAAACAAGAGAAATAAGAAAACTTTCAAATGGGGAAACAAAGTAGGCGTTCGGGTCCGACCTTTGAACTTTAAACACTTAGCCTGACTTGACGGCTCGAAATCACTTTGTTCACCCATAACACTACGCACCGCACATGCAATACTTACTCAACTTTTGAGCTTCAAATTACCATCAAGTGTTGGCATCTTTAACAAGCAGGGAGCATGGAGCAATGGGAAACAGTGGAGCAGATTCACCTCGCTTCCCAGGTTGTGGGTATAAACACTGGATGGTTGGATGTTAAAAATACACTTTGTTGTCATTCTAGTTTTCATTGAAAGGGAAATAAATATAACTTCAATGAAACATTTTAGCCCATTAAGGATCAAAGGTCTACATATTCAGTTATCCATTTATCTACAGCTGCTGATCGTTGAAGGTCTGCAGGGAAGCCGGTTCCTTTCTCCAGTGGTCATTGGAGAAAGGATCAACGGCCACTGGAGGGGTTGCCACCCTCCTGCCCCAAATGCCCCACTCTTCTATCCTTTTATTTATTTTTATTTTTATTAAAAATCTCTTTTTAATTGATTAAAGTATTTGTTGGGGAGAAAACCTTTTGCCTTTGCCGTTTCTGTCATGCTTCCCCTTTTCATGGATCATATATGAATATTAAGTCAAAGTGTTGACTGGCTCGTGCCGGTTCTGTGTCAGGCTGCTGATCCGTTCATGGTGCTATCACTTCTAGAGCGCTAGAATAAACTCCAGCTCTTTTCTATTCGCAACGTTTATTCGGAGGGTTTTGTTCCTGTCTCTCTCTCGAACTCCCATGTTCCACGCTTCTGTTTATCTTACCTTCCCCAACAATTTCCATGCAGCATTTCAATGTATTTAAAAATGCAATGAACATATCTATCCCCCCCAGTCCCCACTGTAATGATCACTAAGAGGCTCCCACAAGCTTCTCCTCACGTTTCCCCACCAAAAAAAAAAAAAAAAAAGAAAAGAAGAAGGAGAAGAAGCCGGGGTCTTGCATGAAATAATCTGCAGAGTGCTTGCCAGGAACATCATCCTGCCGAGGCTGTTTTTGCTGAGGGCAACAGAAAGCCCAACAGCTGGGACATAATGAAGCTTTCAGGCACTTGTTCTCCCATCATGTAGCGCCAGCCCCTGTCTGCTTCCACCAGATGTTCCATGTTTTCCCTCCAAAAGCCTCTCCTGCCAGAATCAGGGGGACAATCACGAGCGTTGCGGGAACTAGCTAACTCCACAGTCAGTTCATGATCATAGGGTAATAGCTGGGTTAATTGCTTGTTTCATGTTTACTGGGTGAGGCCCTGTCACTCGGTTGTCATATTTTGTGCTGTTGAGTTTGACACAAATCGGAGGTGTTTTCCTCAGCCCCCGGTCTGGAGTCAGAGTGGCATAAATAAGCAAGAAGAATGGTGGCAGTTTCCTTGATTATTACATCTGTGATGATGAAGAACTGCATTTTTAAAAGTCATCTTAGATTAGGATGTCATCTCAGATTGTTAGGGAGCAGATTATTAGCTAATTCGAAATTACTTAATTCAATGAATGTAGGCACAATTCATTACGAGAATCTATTACCTTTGTTTTTAAATCGCTTATTTCCTTGTTGGACAAGCATGGCGCATCCACACACTTGAATTTATCACTTTAAAACTTATAATTAAGAAATAAATACCAATAAGCTATAAATCGGAAAACAGCACGGTGACGCTGTGTTGTATGTAAAGATGCTATCCAGTGTTTTTCTCGTTAAGCCATGCACACTGGCAATGGAAGCACAGCTGGATAACGAAGAGTGCATGTCCACTGCATCGTTTCTCAAAGCAAGTTTCGGAAAGTATGAAGGCAGAAGGCAAAAACCTGCTTGTGCGAGTTTGGGTCGATGACATCACAAGAGGCTCGAGGACGGAGTTGACCAGCTGGTGTCGGCCGAGTTGATGGTTTGGGTTGAAATGGTTTTTATTCTGATAACTTTAGCAGACAAGAATACAACGCTACTGCAGGAACCCTGCTGACTAAATGATCCTAATGTAACTCATCAACACGTTTTTGTTTTTTTTTACGACTTTCTCAAGATCGAGAACGAAATACGGCCACTTCACTCTGCTGTTTGTGTTTCATTGTTGCCATATTTTCCTGAAGTCCATTCTGTTTTCTCAAGACTGGCTAATACTGTTTTGCTGCAACCGTACAGAACACAAGCAAGCACCTTTGAAGGAAGACCAGAAACGTTCAAATATGGAGGAAAAACTTTATGAAAAACACAAACAGATGCACTCAAATGAATCTGATCTATGGGGATGACACAAGACGCAGCAGAAGCTTGTTATTTAGAGGGTAGCTTTTATCTTGATTAAATAATGACATTGCACAGTATAAAGAAAACTGATTATTACATATGTGATCGACTTTGTTTAATGTGAGCTTGACTGACTCTACAACAGAGACTACAAAGTTGAAGATTTACAACTGGTACAGAAGCACTCAAGTCAGTTTGTTCTCCAACCCAGCATATTATATCTTCTGCCTGTTTGAAACAGCTGATATGAAACAGACAGATTTCATGTTGTTGGGATATTGAGGGGATCACCCCAAAATTTAAAAAGTCATCATACAGACATTCTCCAATATTTGGGTTTTAGATCCAATTGTGTTCATTCATGACTGAATTATTTATATGTCAAAGTTAAGTGTCCTGTGAAAATAGTTGTGTTTTGGTCTGAAAATAAGGAAATAACGAGAGGGAAAAGTGCAACTAATTATTTTGAAGGATCTTCAGAAAGCCTGAAATAAAATACTGTTGTTAGTTTATAAATCACTGAACAGCTCAGCACCACAATACATTAAAGACCTGCTGTTGTTGTATCAACCTTCCAGACCTCTCAGGTCTTCTGGTTCTGCTCTGCTCTGCATCTCCAGAACCAGAACCAAACAAGGAGAAGCAGCATTCAGCATCTATGCACCAAAAATTTGGAACAAACTCCCAGAAAACTGTAAAACAGCTGAAACACTGACTTCTTTTAAATCTCAACTAAAAACCCACCTGTTTAGGATTGTATTTGAAACGTAATCAATTACAAATTTATTGATGGAACTTGACTTAATGTCATTGTCTGATTGTTGATTCTATGTTGCATTGTGTTTCTGTGTTTGATATGATGTGAAGCACTTTGAAATGCCTTGCTGCTGAAATGTGCTATACAAATAAAATTTGATTTGATTTTGATTTGAAAAACTACTGATCCATATCACCTTTTAAGATCCTACTAAAATCTGACTCTTTAAGTTAAAAAATATTTCCTAAAAATGCAAGGATGACTCTATTAATATCTGTTTCTGTTTGTTTTAAAATGTACTTTCTGTCTAACCACATCAGCCAGACGCTTCTATTCCTGTGTTGCAGACTGAATTAATTGAAACTTTTACATGTGTAATTAAATCATATCATTTATGTTTCTCCTCGGTCCTGCAAAACTGATCATAGTCAAACCTTGTTTTTCTTCCAGGGAAATAAAAAAATATATATATCACTTTGGGCCATCTTGTCACTGATCAATGCACTTTTAGCTGTTTAACATCTGGCAAGCCACTGGAAACTGGCTTATATGGCAACACAGTGTTGCCATCATCCTCCCGTCATTAGCTTCCTCCATTGCCCCGGGGTTCATGATGTCGTTAGCTTACATGGAAACGCAGTAAAGTGGCGTTACATGACGTTTCGGAGCCTCTTTTATTGGAGTAGCCTGCTATGCAGCCGGCTTGTCCTATTTCATGGACACCACAGGGAAATAAGACCTGATGGGAGTGAGGGCTTGACGACATGAGGGTTGAAATTTCTTGCTAATTTAATTTGGGGATTTGAAAAAAAAAAAATAAAATAAAATGATAATCAAGCTTGCAAAATCTTTCCTGCTGGTGGTCTAATGTTTGTGTTTATGAGTGGATATGCTAAAACCAATATATTTGCTAACTTATTTAGTCTGAAAATGTGTGTTGTGCACATGGCAGATGAGCCATATTTTTGTTTTTTGCAGCTTTGACCCTCACAACACCTCCCTCCAATGTGACACGGAAAGTTTAAATGAGAAGTGGAAACTTGCACCATTGCTGCAGTAGTTTTAATCAAATGTGCAGTCAAAATAATTAGACTCAATGACGGAAATTATGTAGTTGTAATTACAAACAGATGGGCGCCTTTATTTGCACTTAAGGCGACAGTGTGCATGGGAAATGCTGTGTGAACAAGAATAATTAAGAAGTTTAAAGTCCTGTTTTCCCAACTTGTGGTTTAAATAATCAAGAGTATGATGTACATTTGTTTCAAATTAATTATACGAATGCTTTTGCCGAGAGCGGCCACCGCCTTTAAAAGTGTGATATGAGGAATAACCATACGGAAGGCAAACTTTTGTTTGTAGTTGTTGTTGTTTGCTTAAATGTACAGAGACTTTGTTTGTTTTCCAGAGGGAGGCAGAGTGTAAAGGCTGCACCGCTTCATGCTGGGACGTTTCACAACACCCGAGGGCTCACTGGGGAGACGGTAACTCATCAACCGAGTCGGACGCTACTGTCAGCCGTTCTGCTGGTGTTCACACAGGAAAACATTCTGCATTTATGAGCATTTTAGGGCGATTTTCTTTGCAATTTGTTGATAATGACAGACTTAGAACGCAATTAGTAGAATTTTCCCAAATAGAACAAAAATTTTCTCTGAAAAAAAAAAAAGATTCATGTAGCCATATCCAGAACGGCTTCAAGGCCGTTCTGGATATGCACAGGCGCTGAAACAAAGGCAGGATTAGAGATGTAGAGGTGGGGTGCTCTCAGTCAACACAGGTGAACGCGTGCGCAGTTCCTTCGGTGACCAACAGAGGGCAGCAGGAGCTGCTGCTGTGTGAAGGTATCCCATCCTCTGCGTCTGAGCCCTGCTGAGACCTGTGAGCGTTGGCTCCCAAAAATATGCTGTAGTTTGTGAAAGTCTCTCTTTAAGCAACCACCATCAAACAGCTTGTGTCTTATTTCCACCCTCTGTGATTCAGCAAACCTGCAAGCGCCGCTGTGCTTTATTTATGCTGCTGGATGACAGTTTAGCTGATGGGATGAAAAAAAAAAGAAGAAGAGAAAATAGAAAAGTTCTCCCCCCTCATCATCCCCGCGTTTCCTCCATTGGTTTTGGTGTTTTGTTTTTGCTTTTTTTTTTCCCAGAATGAATGTGTGCCAGAAGAGCGGCTTAGATGAATCACTGTTGGTGGAAGCTGCTGTGGGCTGGCGCCGCAGACAGAAGGGAGAATTCCACGTGGATCAAATAAATACAGATGTGAAGTAATTAGTCGTATTCCCACGGAGCCGATTGTGAGCATGTTAAAGATGTTGGGGATCAGCTGGCTTTCCCACAGGCAGCTTGGATCGGTTCTAATGGGCACAGGGAGGAGGCGGGTCGCATGGCCCACAAGACTTTTTTGATGAGTCATGTGCCCAACATGTACAGGCCGAGAGGTCGGTCACCTGCAGAATTAACATGTCTCTTTGAATTTGAAATATTTACTACAACCTGTTGATCCCAGCAGTGCAGATATATCATATTTCTATATCTGTCTGCAATGTTACTACTTATACTATGTATAGTCAGAGGCACATCCAGTATGTCTGACGAGATGATGAAGGTCGTTGATTATGACAAAGAAGAAGAAGAAGAGCACAGAGTTTATAGTTTAAAGCACAAAAAATGATATAAGAATCGGTAAATAAATAAATAATGCAAGTCATAGAAGTGTGTCATTTTCTTTTTAAAATTGATATTAAATTAAAGAGTGTCTGGCTGGGTGCTGGCGTCCTTTACGATGGAAAAGTGCAGAGTCGTTCTCATTTTTTTGTATTTTTGCTTTCTAGAATTCAGAATTTCTTGTTACTCTTTGTTTTGTTGCTGTTTTGAGGTTTGTTTTGTATTTCTTACTTTTGTTTTATTAGATCAGTTTTTTTTCTGTTTTACTTTCCTTCCTTCATGATTCCAATTTATTGTTTATTTCTTGTGTTTAGTTGTTCTTTGTTACAATTGTTTAATTATGTTTCTTAGCTCTAGTTATTCTTTAGTGTTAGATTTACACACCTGCGACCCATTCCTAATCAGCCAGTTGCTCCTTGTTCAGTAATCAACATCTCCAGTATAAACGCATTTCATTCTCAGTTCCTCCCGTTTAATCCCGTCAGATTCCATCATACCCCATTAGATCTCGTTTCCTTTTCATGCTCCTTGTGCTTTTGTTTTGATGAAAAGGAAAAAGCTTGGCAATGTGGGATACATGGTGAACGCACGCAACACTTTATGCTCTGGAAAGCTGCTTCAGAAATCTGCAAACAATTTTCCGTTTCTTCACTCCTGAAAAACACAAGCAACTTATACAAAGTTTTGAAAAGCTATTTATATGATTAGTACAATAATTACATTTGCTCTGCCTTATTATTCAGGTCAATTTGTCTTTATACTTCCTTTCATTAAAGTCACTACCATTTCTTAAACCCTAGTGATCACAGTTTGTTTTTATGTTTAATAGAATCCAGTATCCGGTAAGCCAGGCGATTTGTTCATTTTTCCTGCCTGAAATAGTAATGCTAATAGCTTCAGATAATCCATAAATCAAATTATTACATGCAGAATCAGGATCACATACATTAAAAACAGTGGTCCAACCTTTGGTCTCAACGTTTGCGCCAAGCTGTAGCAGACTTCTTTCATTCAGCGCCTTCCAACTAATCTCACAATGGAGAGGTGCAGATTTATGTTCTACAAAGAGAACTTTGAACACTGCTATCCAAGAGCATTCCCACATCAGCATGGCATCAAACCATTGACCATTCAGACAACACTTTGCACAGAGCTCTGTTGAAATAGTTTGAGCCACGACTGGTGTCGAGTTCAGCAGGCACATGCCTTTCTACTAACATAACGAAACCGTTTTTGTCATGAAATTGGCTCAATAAGCACCAGTTTTGGCACCTTGCATGAAGTATAGTAAGGAGGTTTTCCACTGGCAATTTAACCACTTAATATCTGGTTCAGTTCTAGCCCAAGTAGAGCTTTTCCATTATCTGCTCTGTTCCTCACTGGGCGGGACGTGAGCAGCAGCAGCTGTGGCGAACTCTCTACTGATCTGCAGTGAACTCAGCAATGAGAACCTTGACTTTCTGGTTCTGATGAACCAAAATAAACCCAAATATTTAATTTTGTCTAACAGAAATTAAGCAATTTGACTCCACTGCGCTCCCTTTGGTTATTCCATCAGCTATATCTCCTCACTGCATCAGTCGATCTCCACCATTTTTTGGGTGCGTCGTCAGATACGCATCGGCGCATATCGCCTGGTGGATGGGTGCCGGAACTGCGAGAGAGAGTCTGCAATGGCTGGCGGGCGTCGGTCGCCGGAGCTCCCGCGGTCGCCAGGCTGCTTGCAGCTTTAATTCTAACTTTTTGTTAACTTTTTTTTTTTTATGAAAATGTTTTTAAAATGCTCTTACAAAAAAGATTTTTAAAGGTCAAAAGTAGGAAAAGAGTCGCCCTTCTTTCTGTTTAATTTGTAAATGTCTGTAATTTCTTCATCTGTTCGTGGTTTGAGTTACAGAGCAAGCATACTAAGACCTGGCTGCAAGGTTAAGTGAAAATCCAGCTCAATTCAGTTTACCCCCAAAGTCCAATTCCCAACAAACATCATCTCTGTTTGCTGTTATTGGGGCCTGACATAGCAATGCATAGGGAGAGCAGTGACTGACTTGCGAAGCAAGGCAGTTCATTAGCATTAGCCTTTTAGCTTAAATAAGCTATTAGCTATTTTTCTGACTTATTAGCCGTGTCTAGTATACTGAATGCAGTAAGTCAATTATAGACAACATGCTAGTGATGCCCCACATGCTACTGACAGCATTCATGCTAACATTAGCATTTTTGCTAATTTTAGCTGATACACTTACTTTATCATACTGAATGGTGCAAGTCCATGTTAGTCAACATTCTTGTGATTCTTCTCATGCTATTGATTACATTGCAGCTTTCTTTAGCATTGATGCTAATTTTTAGCATCAGAACGCTGGGTCCAAACCGACAGGCACCCTTTGGCAGGCCCCGGTTAAATTTCTTCAGGAATTTTCTAGTTCCTTTTCATTATGATTCAACTGAACAGATTCAGATCTATCCATCCATCTATCCATCCATCTATCCATCCATCCATCCATCCATCCATCCATCCATCCATCCATCCATCCATCCAAATTTAAACCATTATTGTCCAATAATAATGCAGTTCAATGGATTCAGATTCAAATCAAATCTAAAGTAAAAAAAGAAAAAAGAAACCAAATTCCTGACAACAGATGCTCTTGTTTTGAATTTCCAATTCATCACATCTGCCTTAATAAAAAAAACATAAAAAAATAAAATAAAAGCAGCTTTAATCTTTACCTGAGAAACAGATTTGAAGGGAAAATGACTGCTGAATGTGTCATCTTGTAGCAAAAGCATGGTTTATTTCCCACATGATGGAGCCATTACCATTAATGCCACTTCCTTGAGATAGTGAAACCCACTTTTTTCCACTCTCGCAATTACAGCCCCCTTCAGTGGGGGGTTTATTTATGTCCGGCAGTTAGCAATGCATTGATTTAATATGTTTCTAATCAGGACATACAGCTTCAGGGTCCAAAATGTTAATTTTTCCTGCTGCTTACAAAGTAGCCTTTGATTTTCTGTCAGGGCACTAATTACAGTGTTGTGCCATTAGATAGGCAGAAAGCTTTGTCTCGTCTAATTATGAGGTAATCATTGCCATGGAGCCAGCATGTTGTTCTCACCTCTCAGTCTGTGCCGTTTCCATTTTGTTTCCACATCTTCCCACTATTATTTCTCCTTCAGGTTCACACTGTGACGCGCTTAACGCCGCGCGTTTTCCTAAGTGTCAGAGTGCAGAGTTTATCTGTGGCGCAGCAGCCTGGCGACTGCAGTTGTTGTGGTGTTGGGTGCTGTTAATTACTGGAGTAAACGGTTGAGTCGCGACCAGGACCCTTTTTGTGGTCGCAGAGAGGGGCTGCGGAGGCGAGAGACGGAGGCCTGGAAAATTGTTTCTGCCATCTGGGGACCGAGGGGAAGCAGAGAAAGGAGAAAGGGGGGAAACAGCGGCAGACAGAAAGGCCCAATTGGTGGCCAGAGCCTCAGGGTTCGGGGGTCCATATGGAAGGCAACACTTTGCCTTGCGCTTTATTGCACACCTTGCTGTTTTAATCAATGGCAAGCCTGTTCACAGAGCCTGGAGCAGCAGTGGTTGCTTCCCATCGTCTCGCTGCAGACCCAAACTTTTCCTGCTCCACTACACTCCAGCACTTCTCACCAAATCTCCGAAGAGCGGCGCAACACTTCCGGGGTCTCGGTGGAAATATTTGCACTCTGTCGTAAGGCAAAAAAAAAAAAAAAAAAAAAAAGCGTCTACTCGGTAATGATGATTTGATACGGCAGTTTTGGCTCCTGCCTGCGCTTTTCTAATTTTCCAGCAAAGCACGATGAGAGGCGCCGACGCCCGCTGCGTCTGGAGCCGTTTCTTGAAATGGGGGGTGGAAGGGGGTGACGCCATTCCATCTGAATTCCTCTCCCGAGTGTTAAAAGCTGCGGAATTAGGCAACAAAAGGCGAGGAGACGGGCGCTAATAACACCATAAAAGTGCCAGCCAGCGGTGGTCTGGCTCCCCATCATAAGCCCACGCTGTTTGGAGGCAGTTCTGGTAATCACCCCCCTCGGAGTGAACGCGTGTTGAGGAGAGACGGAGAAAAGGCCTGGCCCACGGGGGAGGTTGGCTGTTTGATTTCGTCACCCACGAACATCAATATTTCTATTGAATTAGATCCATTTTGAAGAGAATACGCTAAACAGGTAGAAGCCACTTGTTTGAAACCATGCTCTCTTGCTGTTTCAATGGTTGTCGCGACGACAGGATCAGATGAGCTGTAATATTGGAGCAATTACTGGGGTGCTTAAAGGTTTTGTGATAGAACAGCATCACTAAGACTCTTTTTATTCTGAACATGAACATTTTCAGATTAACCAGCCAATCTGCGGCATTGCCTCTCTTCGGGTATTAGCCTTGACTTTTTATATCTGGACTCTTTCTACAGCATTTATATGAGACAAAGAATCCAATTTTATCAAAACATTAGCCAAATGCCATTGAAATGAATCATATTCAGGACAGATAAGTGAATCACAGTGACTTAATATTATAAAAATAAATATGACTTAAGTTAATCAGTTCAAACAGTCTGCAGACAATCACCGACAATCACTTCTACAAAGAAGGAAAGCTAGTCGCTAAAGAAGCTAGCTGTTCAGAGAGAGTTTTATTCAGGCGCATTAGTGGAAAGTTGAGTCTGGTTTAAAAGTTTGCACAACCAGCAATGAGAACTATGGGATTTTTGCCTGGGTTGTGAAGCCCATTTAACGTTTTAAGAGATCCGCAAATTACTGACAGTGACTGGAGTCGACTTTTACAGGATATTCGCTACATTTGTCGTTGGGAATTAACATATGGCCGTTTTAGAGTGCAAGACATTTTACGAACGTATCAAAGTTTTGTTTGACTTTTGTCTCCGACCTGTCCTGTGACCTTCTGTTTGACATTGCAAAATTCGAGCGCTTTTGATGAGTTGAACGTGGTGGTGGGAGCAGGAACTGCTTGTGCTTTTAGAAATGTCCCAGGAGAGATGTTTGTCATTGGTGGACGCTAGACCTCTGTGGAATCTGTAACCTTTGGTGGCAAAATAAAGACGCAAAGGCAACCTTTTGGTTTTCCATGCTTTGCACTTCTCACTGAATGGCTTTCATATATCTGCGTCCATGCAGTAACGGTTCGATGAGTCCTGTCATCTTCTGCTGGCTCATGGCGTTTTATCCAGTATAAAGTCAGAGCTTTTAATTGTCAGGTTAAATTTAATAGCAGCGCTTACTTTGTAGTATGTAGCAATTTATTGCGTAAGCTGTTGCTAACAATTGGGTAATTTAGGGACTGTTAGACAATAATTTGACTGTAATTGCCCTCTAAAATTAACTGTAATTTCACAGTAATACACAATAACTTAATAGGTACTTACTTGGTAATTACATTGTAATACTTACCTGGTAATATGTCGCGACTTGCTGCTGGTAAATATTGTGCAATTTAATCACTGTTAAAAGTAATTTGATTGTAATTACCCTATAAAATTAGTTTTAATTATTACATAGTAGTACGCTGTTACTTAAAAGGAACTTACTTGGTAATTACATCAAAATTAGAGCCCTGTAACTGAAAGCCCTCTATTTATGCATTATGTAAATAAGCATTCCATATTTATTGGCTTAATACATATGGAATAATACATTATTGTCAAACATAACAAAAGTAAATACTTAAATTGTCCACTCTCTGTTGATACTATTGCGTAATGTATAAATATAACTTTTCAAACTTAGTCACTGAAATAAATAACGCTTCTGATGATTTTCTAATTTATTGAGATGCACTTGCAGTTGTCAAGTCTTTGACTCGAAATAATTGTACAATAACCTGTAAAACCTTGAAGCATCACTTTTGATTACCTTCTTGGTCGCTGTCTTACTCACTCTATGCATGGAAGGCAAAGACACAGTTTGTGAAAGCATTCAAAACAAAACTCACATTTGCATGAGTCAGTAGCAGGAAAATATGAGTCACTGCCACAAGAGGCTAACAATCTCCCAACATCCACAGCATCTACTTCTGTGAAAACAACTAATCATATATTTGAATTCCATAATAAGTGGTAAGAATCTGAAATAATGAATAACATGGGAGTTTAAATCTTTGACTTTTCTGACCTGCTGTAGCATCTAGCTGTGCTGCAGTGCTAATGCTAGCTTAGAGACGAACTGCAGATTTAGTTTTAAATGCTAGCTCTGTTTGTGTGCTTCCTCATAATAGCTGATGACATTTCTGTTAGCTTTCAGTAAAATGAAGTCAGCATGTCTTTGGGCAGCTCACTATAAACTAGTGTGCACCTGAATTAATGAGCAATTTTATTTTGGAATACGTGGCATGTAAAGTTAAACCACACAGCTTTTGTGATGGGACGACGTTTTTGAATCCAGTTTTTGACTCAGGCTACAAGCTTTGTAAATGAGATGTTTTTCATGGTATTTCAGCACATCATTCGGCTCCTCATCTGGTGCAATAAACATCTTGCTCGTTAGCACCAGTGTCCTTTTATTTGTCAACCGCCCCGTGTTCTGGATCCAGCAGGCAGCCGCGTCTCTTCTTCTGCGTGTCCTTTGGCTCCTCGCGTTACAGCTCTCTCCATTACTTGGATTTTTTGATTAAATTTAGCAAACTGCTGCCGATAGCTGAATTGTCCAGCCACTCTCAATTACCGTCCAGGGAGGGTACCTGAGAAAGCTTAACGCAGCAATTAACAACTTAATTAAGTGCCACAGCCATTGTGCCGTTTCTGGAGCCACGCAACAAGGGTTATATTGATTGTTGGGGATTGCCAGTTGGCCCCCAATTGATCGCCCAATTGATTGGCTTGGATAGGCATTCCTGGGTGAGTCGGGGAGGGAGTCGGCGTGCGCTGTGTGTTTTGTCTCAGTGGAAGTAGCTGTCATGCTGCTGTGTGACACATTGATAATGACCTGCCAGACTGGCTGTGCGGCCTTTGCCGATCCCCCTGGGTGTGTGACGCGCACGTCCGATGTCAATCACTCCCTCTCTGTCACACATAGCGCAGAGACAGAGACTCCAATCCTGAGTCACATCAGACGTCTGCTCCTGCTAAATACACTTGACAGGGATGCTGTAATAAATACACACAACAGAATACACCTCATCTTCCAATGTGGTTACTTCATTCACCCCAGTTCTCTGAGAAGGACTGGCTTTCTCATTGATTTAGTCAAATTTGGCTTTTTTGTCACATGTAATTTTTTTAAGAACATCACAACAAAACAAATCTGGATCAAAACAAAAAGGCTGGATATAATTATCAATGAGTTTTTAAGGGTCACGCTGACACTATTTTTTTTAATTTAAACAACTCTATTTAAACAACTCACATAGTCTTCGAGGAATGTTGGACTACTTCGTTTTAACTGTGGACTGTATTTTGTTAGCTTTTCTATTTTGTTACCGATAGCCTTCCTATCGTTTTTTTGTTGTTGTTTGACTCACTCATAGGAAGACTTGCTGGTTTGCTTTGAATCTTTGTCCTTCTGCAAAACCAAAATGAGGTTGAATTTGGAGGTCCTCTCTTAAATATATATTTTTAAAATTTCTACAACACAAAGACAAATGAAAAGGAGCTCATAAAATGAACATCTAATTTTTAAAGATAAGTTTGTCAAGCATGTTCTTTTTAATCATGTTCTGAACTGAATGCTGAAAACATTTATCCTTATTTTATCTGGAAATTGAAGTTGTGGAAAGATAAAACTTACATTGCTGGCACGGTGAGTCACGCCAAGAGGTTTAGACTTTTTAAATTCACTTCGGCAATAAAACCCTACTTTTTTTTCTTAGTTTGCTTGCTTGTTTAATTATTTTTGGAAATCTTTAAAAATGTCGCTCTGATATGTTTTGTCAGACGATTGCTAAGCCGTGTTTGGTCCTTTGAACCCTTTTTTTTTTTTTACCAAGTCCCTTTCTTATTGTGGAATAAAGCAACAAATTCAACTGAAGGAAATGAGACCAGCAGGGCTTTAGATGTTCTGGATTCTTCCTGGATGTCATCGAAGTACTCTTGGAGTAATTTTGGTGGAACAGGTACACATAGGGAGAGTTAACTCTGTTCAATGTTTTCTCCATCTGTGGGTAATAGTTCTGAGGAGTTCAAGAGCGTTAGTAAAGGCTCAGTAACCCTTCCCAGATTGACAGATAGCTTTTCTTCTCATCTGTTCTCGAATATTTTTAAAGTGAGGCTTGATGTGTTGCTTTTGAGATATTTTAGCCTATTTCATGTTGTTATGAAATGTATTTAAATTATATGTCGATTCTGCAGGTCAGATAGAAATCGAGATGTGGATTGTAACGTGCAAGTCGGCTTTCTGAAAAGGAGCTAATCACGGTGAACAAGACCTACGATTATTTTTTCAGATCTTTAAATTGCTTTTTTTTTTCTAAAAAAATATGTTAAGACATTTGAAAACTGCTTTATATTGCATTCTAGGATATCTTTGGTGTATTATTAACTTTTTCAAAACATTCAAATGTAAAAGAAAATTAAAAAAAAAAGCCAAGACAAAAAAAAAAAATCTCTGACGCAAATACTTTATCAGAGCACTGCATATGATGCAAATAGCTAAAATTAAGGTGAAAAAGAAAGAGTGATGCACCCCACAGTATACACGTAAACACACACACACACACCCCCACACACACACTCTGAGGTGCTCCCAGGAGGGCAGTTAGGATGCAGGGCAGGTCTGGATGTGGGAGAGGAAGCAAAGTGGTGGTAAGACGTCAAATAAAATGTCATCTCTTATTGTGTCAGTGAAGTAATTCCCTTTTAAAGGCATGACCTCTCACCCTAGAAGAGCTCGGCCAATTGCACAGCTCAGCCACAAGGTGATAACAAATGACTTGAAAGTGCAAAATGGGGAGGCAGGGATGAGGGCTGGGGGTAGGCTCAATGAACCAGTTAGGCCAGGAAGAGGATGTGTCCAAATCAATTCAAGATCGTTCACTGTTTAAACTGTGAACCCAACATTCAGTTTTGACCTAATTTAATTTATTTTACTAATTGGTTATGGGGGTTTCAATAATTCTTTCATTCTTTTATATATATATTTTTTTGTTGCTTGGTTACATATTTTACCAAGAGTTGGTAATATATTATGGAAAGACTTCTATATATTATGGAAAGATTTCTTGAAAATCCTTATATTGACACTTTATCAAGATCATCATCACCATCATATTAAACATGACTTTTGCACAAAATAAATAAATAAATACAATTGTAGGTCGCTCATGCAGCGGATGGTGCACGGATTTGTGATTGTAATGAAAACTGTGGCGGTCTATATGTACATCTGGGTGTTTGACAGGCTCAGCTTTCACTACAGCTGCTGTGGCACTGAGGCGCTCAACTTATGACCTGTAATTACATCGCCGCTTCCAAATCTCGCCAGAGATGTTTGGTTCCGGCTAAATCGGGATTTTTTTTTTTTTTCCCTTCAGCGGGTCTGATACCCTCAGATTACATGTGAGACATCAACTGCGCTGGAAGTAGACAGTCTCACAGCAACATTTTGGCAACTAAAGCAAACCTTGACATATTTTTCAAGGCAAACAACAAAACCAGTTGAACCATTATTGTCATATTTAACAAAAGCTAAAAAGTTGAACAGGAAAAAAAAAAAAAACATGTCTCAGCGGTTGCCTTGTAAATCTTATATTCCTTTTAATTTGCAGAGGCTTCAATACTTTAACAAGAGGCGGGAGGCGGAGGGAGGCGGATGCGCAGCGTGGCCGACAACAATGCCCTATAATATTCTTTGGAAATGGTTTGCATTAATTTGCATACAAACTTGTAAGATAGAGAGGAGCAAAAGATCCATCCATCTACTGGGGCACATTTGAAGGTTGGGTACAGGTCGCATATGTTTGCCCTTCCAGCGTTCTGTCACATTGTGGTGCACCGAAGCCTCAGCTGCAGGATGGCAATTTTTAATGAAAAATTGGGGGCCGCCACGTTCAGGTAAGACCCCTGGAGGTTGTGTTTCTGGGGCATTGTTACATCCCACAATGAGGCGGAGGGGACATGTGCGTGCACAAAAAAAAAAAAGAAAAAGAATTTTTTTTAAAAACACACCCAGACACTCATGCATACACATTTTGAAGACAACAATCAAACCCAAAGCAGCGGCTGATAGAGACACTCGTGTGTTTTCATGGAAAGGGGAAATTTTCTGACGTATCCTTGATCATTTCAAAGACTCTTTAACAAACACGAGAAATTAAATGTCTCAAAGCCTGTATTAAGTGCTCGATTAAACAGCTGAGGTTATTAAACTCTTAGAAAATGAAACATGGTGCTTGACAAAAACAACCTACCTTTCACTTGTTGAAAAACATATAAAACCGATTTTTTTTTTTCTTTGCAGTTCAAGGCCAGGTTTGCTAATTCTAGACTGAAATGCCTTAAAATGCAAACATTTTCCAGTCTCTTTTATATCAATCCTTTTGTGTTTTTCATCATTCATTTAATATGTACAGTATTTAAATAAATCACAAGAAAAATATCCTCACAGTTTATAACCAAGTCGTACATTTTAAGTTGATTCGTTTTTAAAAAGCTGAAAAATAACTTGTACAATGCCACATAAACATTTATGAAGTGCAACTTTCATGTTATTTACGTTTCTGCAAATTTCTCTACTTTTGAATTTGACCAAAAACAGCTGCAGAGGAGTCATCAGTCAGTGTGCCAATGGAAATGTTTGCTCAGCTTTTCAAAAACTATTCTCTGCCACACACGCATCCCGCAAACTCCAAAAACTGTATAATATTGTCTCGTCTGGACGTTTCTGTTGTCTGTTGGGCATTTTGATAAAACTGAAATCTGCAGTCCTGCCTTCTTACTTGTGGTTTGTTATCAAGTTGGACAGAAACACCTGAGCTTTATCAAGAATATTGATACATTTTCACAAAGACCTGCATTTTATTTCAGAGTAAAAGAGTAGAAGGGGGGAAATCATTTGCAGGCCACATTTTTTCAGATTTTGTTTTCTTAATTCCTGTATGCTCTTTCTTTCACACTGCTTTTGTTGCTCAGTAATGAAAAAAATGTTTCAAGAAAACAAACTGCAGCTTCTGGTTGTAACGTGACAAACTGGACCTTGAAAGCACGTTTCTCTTTTCATACTTTTGAGGTTCTTCATTCCAAGAATGTTAGTGTTTTACTTTTTCGTCTGGAGAAACGGAGAAGGCTTAGTTTGCAAAGTTTTATTGTTACCTGTCGTCATTTTACCCTTGAATTTTTCAAGCAAATCTACTCTGATATAAACTTCCCAGAGTACAAAATAAATAAAGAAAATCACATAAAAACAGGAAAACGTGCAACACTTCATGCCAACGGTAACACACTGGATCCTTCAGATGCTGCATGCAGAATTATTCTAGGAACCATCGCAGTGATTTATAGCCGGTATTGACCGTTTCAAGCTGAAGGTCAGACAGCGAGCAGAAGGTTAAAAATTTTAAAGCCCAAGCGATCTCGTCTGACAGGCGGAACCAACACACACCTGCAGCACAACTTTCCACTGACTCACTGCGGTATCAGGTAGGTAGTTTGTCATGAATTAAAAAACAAGCACAGATAGGTCATAATGGCCTACTTCACCAGCCACAACCTGCTAAGTGTGACCCATGACACATTTGCAATTTTAGAAATTCACACCAGAATATCTTTGTGGAGTTTATTTTTTCTTTATTCCCGGGAGAACTCACGTTCAATGCACGGGATATATCTGCCGTATCAGCCTACGATAAAACACGACTACTCAGAAAATTAAAGCACAAAACACTTCAACGACGAGTCCTACTTCTTGTCTACTTTCACTGTTTGCTTTGTTGTATTGCCGTACATATGTCATGTAAAGGCCGACCATAATGAGATCTTTCTCACAGCAAAGGTCAGAGGCATCGCTTACAGCAGGAGGTGGACCCCAACACACACCAACACACAGTCACCAAGTCATTTACCTCATCTTCTATCAATTATTGACATGTTGCTCCCAGCTGAAAAGCCAGCCAGACTTTCCGTTGATCTGTTCGATGAATATTTCAGCTGACAAACAGGCCACCTGAAATACTGCACCAGAGCAATGTGTGGTTGAAGAGAGGTCATGCATCTTGGCCACGGTCACACACATATATGGATGTGTCACAGTGTTAGTGTTGTGCAGTTTGGAGTGTTTTTAGTTACTTTTAGTTTACAGTACTTTCATTCTTAGTTGTCTGTTTTTTTGTTTTGTTTTGTTTTGTTTTGCTTTCCCATTGTTGTAGTTTCCGTCAAAGTTTATGCATTTGTTCATGCATATTTTAGATAACTTGCTTTGACTTGACCAATGTGCTTCTCACTCTTTGTGAGCTACATTGGTCAGTGAGCAGGTCATATAAAATATTGATTCATGATGGCTTAGAAACAGAGAAGAGTCTGAATGACCAAAAGTGACTTTTCTGGAATGAGCTCTGAGGTCCATATTTCTGAAAACCACAAATATTTTTGCATGCTCAGGAAGTTGAATACTGACCATGAACCTTAAAGGAATAATTCAGTCTTGCTAGAAATGTATGTGGAGTACCTCTTACTAGTCAACATATTACATGCAGTGCTAGTCAGAACCTTGTCATTTTGGGAGTCAAATTGAATTTTTCCATTATAGTGTTGAGGGCTTCAGGTCCCCCTTGTGGTTACTAAGGAGAAATTAAATAGAAATGTTATAGGTATTGAATTATTTATTTATTTATTTTATTTTTATTTACATAATTGAATTAGTTTTGTGTCCTTTCAATAATATTTTTAATTTAATCATATTTGAAGCCAGGCCCGGCGGCATGGGCGGGCATTGGGGGGAATTGCCCGCCCACGGAGTCAGTCGTGCCCCCCCTGGACTGGAAGCTGTTTGATGTTTTTACCTATCAGTGGCCAACTCTCTGTTATTCCTATATCGATTTGACACAGTAGGGGCTTCCGCACTTCCCATATCTGTGCCTTCTGTCACTTTTTTCAGCAGTTAAACTGTTTAATCCGTTGTTAACACGTCGTAACCTGCTTTTCCGAGCTGCCTTTAAACGCAACATGAGCGCTAAGACGCTCGTGCTGGGTTTACACCTGTGCGGCAGCGAAGGAGACCTGCTGCTGCTGCGCAGAGATACTCAGGTGTGTTAGCACATTAGTCATGGCAGCAAACCAGCAAAACGCAAAGAACCTGGCACAGTTTTTCCCCCGAACTAGCCGACTGAGTTCAGTAATGCTGTTGGATGCAGGTAATGTTAGCTAAAAGATAACTAGCTAATACCAGTACAGCACCTTAAGCTTGTTAACAAGTAGCCTACAGGCTACTGATGTTATCTGTTTAAAAGTGGGTAATACTTGTTACATTCACTTGAGTAACTTTTTTGGAAGGTACTTATAAGAGTAGTTTTACTGCACTGTACCTTTTTCTTTTACTTAAGTCATATTATTATTGCTACGTAGATTCATTTTGCCCTCCAATCCCCCAAAGAAATCGGCCCATGCATCCCCTGTTAAACTCGTCTGGAGCCGGGGCTAAAAAATATGGACTTGCATATTAAGTGTGGATGCTAACAAAAATGTTAGGTGTTGCATTGTCATAGAGGAAAACAGTAATAATATTTACACAGTCCAATCTAAATGTCCTCTTTCTGCTTCTGTTCAGGTACGTTGATCTGGCACTTTGTATTGCCTTGTTGCTGAAAATGTGCTATATAAATAAAATTACCTTTACGAGCACCGTAGCACAACTTCACCCTGCAGTAGGAAGGATATCAAGTATCAAGTGAATATAATTTTTTATATATGTCATCATCGGTTGGACTTTGCTTTTAGTGTTGTATTCAGTTTGTTATGAGTGTAGTCTTTGATATTTTGGAGCTGCCATCTTTAGCCACTGTTCCTGTCCACAAACCTCTGAGTTCAACCTGCTGCTTCTTCCAGACATCACCCTCCCCAGCACATAAAACCTCTCAATTTAGTCAGCCCTTTGCCAGATACATCAGTTTTATTCCACTTAATTTTTTTTTCCAGCAACTGGTCCCCGTTATCTCCTGTGATTTTCGTAACCTAGGCTATTCTCTCCAGTGTTCATACTGTTCTCCTCCTGTTGCTTGTTCCACTAATGTCCTGAATGTTTTGAGAGTTCCTTGCTTTGTTCCTCCATTTTTGTGAGCTCAAGCTTAAAGTGCGACTGATGGCCACAAATTATTTGCTCCTCTCTGTGACTAGGTCTACAACAACCACCAATGATGAGCCAATCCGCCGCCAAGCAGATTTTATCATCCTCTTCATCTACATCATAGCGAAAAACAACCATTTTTTTCCATCTGGAAACACACCAACAGCAATTCATTCATTTTCTTTTCTTTATTTTGCGTTTACTAAAATGAGATGAAGTTTAAAGGTTTGTGTTTATGAGGATAATCTCCTTGATTTTCAAACAAATCAGAATCAAGCTTCAAGAAAAACTGAAAACCGGGTTTCCATGAAAACTGAGCTCCATTCTGAAGAGAAATGTATTCCATGATTCATAGTTCAGAGCGTATTTGTGAAAACATACTATAAAATAAGAAGCATTTATGTCTTACATGTATTAAAGTCAGTTGACCACAACATGAGAACAAAACCAGTAGAGCTCAGGTTAACTGGTGAGATGTGTTATTTATGTCAAGCTTTGTTCAAAAGCAGCCTCAACGGAGGGGACACACCTCATAAATTTTCTATGGCCCCTATGAGCAGGTCAGGACGGCACCAATATTTCCTCTTTATTAGAAACAACACGGAGCCATAAAGGGCGTCTTTGAGGTGAATTTGAAACACTGGAAACGTCAAGGAAAGCATGCTGCTCAGAGACCTGAGAGTTAGTCACACAATCCATTTCTCGCAGGCCCGACTTGTCCGTGAATTGGAGCACTTCCTCATAACTCTTGGCGACTCGCAAACTCCCCGTGCTTCATCACAGGTCAACTTTTGAGATGAACTTTAAAGGAACGTATAACAAATGATCGCAGCAGCTCAGGCAATTCATATCTGGTGAAGTGCTATAACCCTCTACATATCCTGACCTCAATTTGGAGCCCGTGTTTTGAAGGCCCATCTGAGGTGGATGGTATCGATCTGAGCGCGGACTCTGGCAGCACCAATAAACAACCAGCTACAGGCTTCAAGGATGAGGAGACACATCTCTATTTCAGCTTGAGGGCTTGGATATCTGAGTTGGGACGTCACGTGGCCCCAGACAGATGGCGGGGACACAATTTTCTTACGTCGCTCACATCAAATCCTGTGCTTTTGTTAAACCAGAGACATTTAAATGTTCCTGAGAGGCAAATCGGATCAAACGTTTTTACAGTGATGTGAGAAAGCTCAGAGTCATGAAAATATCTCAAAAAGCAACACTTAGTTGCTTCAAGAACATTTGAGAAACAAATCTGACAGAAAACATTTTCTCTGATTGAGATATGAAATTAAATTTGACAGGTTTGTTTAGTTAAACTGTTTACAACTAGGACTGAGTTAGAATCCATGTTATTAGGCTTGGACCTGCCTACATTATTGGACTGAATGACTAAATAATATTTCTACATATAGATTACGTTGAAATGTCTTGAGATGACATTTGTAGTGAATTGATATATAAATAAACTAAAACAAATAGAATTGACATTCATCAGTATGGACAATGTTACAAAGCCATTTGTGTCTCCAGCAGACCAGACTAGGAGCTACAAAAACAGAAAACATGGAACAGTGGTGAACCTTTCCAAGACTGGTTTGTCCACCAAAACTACCCCAAGAGAGCATCAACAACTCATACAAGAGGAAGTAAAAGACCCCAAAACAACATCTTATGATCTGCAGATTTCACTTCCCTTAGCTTGGATCAGTGTTCATGATTCAACAATAATGAATAGACAGGGCAGAAACCGGGCATTAGTGATTTGGCTAAAATCACTAATGACTGAAAAAAACACATTTGAGGAAAAACTTCATCAAGACTTTTGGGAAAATGTTCAGTGCATTGACGAGACAAAAAAGTGGAACTTTTTGGAAGTCCTGTGTCCTGTTACATCTGGTGTAAAACTAACAAATCATTTCAAAATAAGATTGTATTGTCAAGTAAGGTGGCAGTAGTGTCATGGTTTGGGGATGCGCTGCTGCTACCTGACCAGGAAAACCTGCCATAACCCGAAAAACCAAAAGTCCTGAAGAGAGATGTTCAGCCATCAGTCCATGACATTAAATTGATGCACATATGGGTTACTATGTGGCAGGACAGTGATCCAAACTACACAGGTAAAGTCTCAAAAAACACAATTAAGATTTTGTATTAGCCTAGTCTGAACTTAAATCTAAGTCTCGTGTGTAAAAAAGAGCATAACAGAATTCTTCCATATCAATGTTATCATAATTTATAATATGGAGGTCTTATTTGCTCAAGTCAGATAGCTACTGAAATTACTTTGATGATCTGGTTCAGCATAACAAAAAAACAAACAGAAACAATCTGCTGGCGCAAATGATTTTTCTTGGTACTTGAATAATTACAGATGATGTGAAGGGGAATATCATAATTAAATCTATTAGGTTGGACTTAATATGTGATGCGATGATCGATTCTTAATGAGCAGACAAATAGCATTTCAAGATCTTTTATATTAGCACTACAGTGAAAGAAGACAGTGGTTCACTCATCAATAAACACAACAAGCCTACCAATACATTTGAGCAGACCAATGAAACAATAATAATCTGCAGGAGAAGGGGGGCAGGAAGTAAGAAGCAGCTGACACACACACTATGGCCATAAACAAAACATAACATAAAGAGGCAGCCTTGCCAGACAGCTTTATTTCTGTCTTGTTTACTTGCATTTCCCTCTTTGCTGAGAAAGTTAAATAAGTGTGCCTCATATATTTAGAGTCAAACTGAACTCACTTTGTGCTAAGCAGCTTGTCAATAGCAAGGGGCGGAAAAGCATGCAGCAAAAGAGGAGCTCTGATAAAATGGCTCTTAATTACCAGACAGCGAATGCTGGCCTTCCTTTTCCACTTTCCCCTCCGAGCTAAGTCAGGAGTTTGATTTCTGATAATGTGGATTGCTGACTGCGCTTCATACTGGCTGGCCCCTAAAGCAGAAGGACCTAACGTCAAGCCCTGGGAGAGTATGTTTGACAAAGTGCCATATAGATCCTGTGCTTTTCATCAGAGGGCACTGCTGGTGGAGGCATTAATCAGAATGCTTGATGGCCCTGCCTTGTTTCCCCTTTACTCTCCTGTAACAATTAGACAAAGTAATAATTTCAGGCGTTACATGGAAATCAATGGGTCTTTAGCCCAGCTGTTGGTGCAGGTATAAGTGATGAGATTAGTTCAGAAAGAGTCAATAGACCCGTAACGTTTCTGTGTCTGTTTGAGTCTGTGGTAAGTAGACAGAAACCGTTCACACCATAGTTAATTTGGATGGTTTCCTTTCAGCTTTCTTGAGATGAAAACATTTGGTTGAAAAGTTCATCCCCAGGCCAATCAGGGGTGGGAAAGGTTGTTTTGTAACCTACTTGAAACCCAACCTACCACGGTGCCTGGCAGAGCACACAAGCCCCAGGGATACGATTTCAAGTGGCACATTTCTGCCAGATCGGAGGAATAGGGAGAAAGAGCAGGCTTTAACAAGTTCTTATCATTACACATAACCCAGGTCAACAGAGTCAGGTATCAGATCTGGGATCAGTGTGCTGTAAATTAACACAAGATGAGACTTCCCTTTGTCCAAAGATCGATGCCTTGTTGTTAGAAGTGCAATCAAAGCTGCACGGAGCCGCTGCTCCTCAATCATAAGGCCGTAATCAACAACAGTTTTAAGTGCTCCTTTGTTTTACTTTCAATTAAGCTCTAACGACTGATGCCAAGTGGAAACCTTTAAATACAAATGCTGTGTTAATGATGTGAAAAAGGAGCAAAAATTGGTGCAGTTTTCAACTGCAGTTACCATGGCAGTGTGGATCAAATTTTTTACAAAAAAATAAATCTTGATTTGCTTGTTGAATTTATTAAAAATATTTATTCTCCTCTAGGATCAAAAGATAAATCAGGTGCATAAACAGGGATATTTAGGCAACACAAACATCTTTAGAACTGTCATTTATTTATGATAACAGTTTTTATGTTACTATAATGACCAAAACGTTTCATCCTTCTTTATCCATTTAGATTGTCCAGTTTATCTAACAAGTATGCTTTTTGGACAAAAGATGGACAACCCGTAGAGAAATGAGAGATACGCCATGCAGTGGATAATGGCACTAAATTAAAATATACTACTGTATAATTAACCGAACCATTGACTCAAGAGACGGGAGTAATGCAAGCTGCCATTAAAAACTAAAGAAGAAAGAAGTAGAAGAAGAGAGTAACTTTGAGCCAGGTGAGTCACAAGCAAATGCAAAAGGAACACTAGAAAGTCATAAAATTCAATACAGATTATCATACAAAGCGGTTTAAAACTGCTGCGCTGCAGTGTGTTCCTTACTCAGGTGAAATGTGTAACTTCAGAAATTATTAATTTAAAAACTCCAAAACCGAGATGCAATGTAATATATTTGTTCCCAAATAGTTAATTTATTTTTAAGAATAAAAAGGTTAATTATCTAAAATATTTTTTAAATGATCTTAAACCGAACATAACATTTGAGCTATGTTATGTTTGAGTTATGTTATTCATTTGAAAAATCTTAGAGAACTTCAGAAAGTTTAGATTTTCCAAATGCGTCTCTTATTTTGAAATTCCCCGAGCGGATGTTGATTCGGAAACGCTGTACGTGCTGTTTCCTTAAAATTAGCTGCCTAGCAAAACATATCTTGTGTTCTTACATAAAAGTTTACTTCGGAGCTCAAAAGAAAAACACATTTAGTTTCCAGTCTGAGGGTTTCCAGGTGATATGTCGCGACATTTGTGAGTCAGCTCCGTCTTTTACATTTTCACGTCACTTTAATTGGGGAGAGGCATTGCAGGAAATTAGCTCGCTAGCTTCCTGACAACTGAGGAGGATTATGAGGTTCATGCTTCCGTTTTTATGCTCATTTTAAATCATCCCGTGGAAATGGACACCGAGCCGATAGTAATCCGTATAAAGACACCTTTAGGGGACATGGACTCGTCTGTGGACTATCCATCTGTGTTGAACTTCAACGACTTGCTGGTGAGTCAGTCTAGCTAATAGAAAACAGTTTTTCTACATTTATGTCATTTGAATCCAGACACAAACACCTATATCTGTTCTATATGAGCGTATCGAGCTCTTATACATGTATTTTTCTCTAAACTTGTAAAATCTCAGGAGGTGTCATTATTATAATAAATCGCTGTTATTCTAGTTAAAATCTTTGTAATTCACTCTGCCAAACATTTTAGGTCGCAATCAGAGACGTGATGCCTGAAGCCACTGTCACGGCGTTTGAATGTAAGTTTCTCTTTCTATTTGTAGTATTAGAAACAACCACAGCACTAAAACAGTCCTCCCTGGAAACAGCCTGTGTAGATAACTATTATAAAATTCGAGTTTATTTAGTAGCTCAGATTTCTATATTTCTGCCTTTGCATGATGCTAGCTATCTGTCACTAAATGAGATTCATATCAGACTGTTTGTGAAGAGGGTAGGAGAAACCAAATGCCATTGAAGTCTATTGTCTTACTGTATCAAACAGGATGAATATTACTGTGCCATTGCTATTTTGTTTTATAATGGTTTTGCATCGGTATCAGTGCTTACATACATTAACAGTGTTGGTATGCTGACAGAGTCTCACTGAGTGACAGAACAAAACCAGCATAAATCAACAAAAGAGTCCAGCTAATTTGTACTTTTACTGTGTGCATAATTATTTGGCAAGTTGCACTTTTGAGGATTGCTTTTATTGTTGAACAATGGCAGTTCTCTGTATCCAAAGCATTAATAAACTTCAGATTTGTATATTTAAATAAGGAACAGCGTGGTGTGTTACTGTAGAAGAACATTTATTAACACTGGTAGTGTGCAGAATTATTATGTAACTTAATGAAAAGCATAAATTTTGATCCTGTCCCGAGGATAAAAACGGGAACTCAGTACTCAGAATTTGATCAATACATGCATTGTTACAACATATGCATGTATTAGCTGTAAATATTATGTGTGAGTTTATAAGAGTTTGATTAGTTTGCATGCACATTCAAATCTGTAAATACATTAAAAAAAGCAGAATGTTGCCCAAAGTCAATATGATGAACACAAACAGGTATACTGACAGTATGTCAAGTGTTGATCTAAAACTTTCCTCAGACATTTATTAACTTGATAGAACAGCAGAAAGACGATGTGTCTAAGTTCAGGAAGTCCATTCAGCAGATCCCATAATGCTGCAGCAGTGCACCTACATCTGTTTCATCCCCGTAGCGTATTTATCTATTTATTTTCTCTTCATGGTTCTGTAAAGAAAACACATTCATAATAATTAATTCAGTCTGACGCATAAGATAAGATTTACTTTTCGATATTATCCTCTTTTTCCATTGATGTTCTAATCATTTGGACTATTTGACTGTCTTAACAAAACTGATCAAACCAACTTAACTATGACTAACCTCATCCTGATGAATGTTATCTTTTGTATTCATGTTACGTCAGTTCCTCAGGGAACATTATAAGCAGGCGGTAGTCATTGAATATAATCATCAGCTCTCAAAGTGTGTATGTGGAGGCTCAATTTTTATTGTGCTTAATTTAACATACTTAGTCTTATAATCTATGACTCACCGTTCTCTGTTTGTGTTTCCCTTTTTTGTTTAGATGAAGATGAGGTGGGAGACAGAATTACTGTAAGAAGTGACGAAGAACTCAAAGCTATGCTGTCATATGTGAGTATATAAATGAAAATACATGAAAACAACACTTTATTAATTGTTGTTATACCTGTGCACCATGTACGTGAAATGTCAAACCATCCAATTCATGTTTGTCCTTATAGGTAAACAATCAGATTCAACTGTCTTTAATAACTCTCCATGTCTAGTGTGCAAAGTGACATGTTTGTTAGAAAGTATTTTAAGGACAGATAAATAATCGATCATATTAATAAATGTAACTTTTTCCATAGTATCTGAGTTAACATCTATGAGCTGGAAACTTGAAATAAATATAACACAACTAGAGCTCAAGTAGTTTGGTAAAACTGTCTTTAAAACCGAAGTTGTAGGCAGCAGAAATGTTCTCATACACAATAACACAGCTACCCTCTCAGAGATGCCGTCTAATTCAGTGTATTTTTCTATTCCACCATAGTTACTGATCATGCCACGGACAGTAAGAGTAATGGCATGTAATGAGTTTCTGTATGAGGTACACTGAAAGCTAAATGAACTGTCAATTTTTATTATTTATTATTCAGTAGTTAAAGTTTTGCCTCATTAAAGAGCAGCCCCCCTGGGCTGCAGAATTGTTCAAAATCTACTTTCATCTGTGGATGTCTTTTACCCCCCATCAGCTCACAATGATGCTGCTACTGCCACAGGCACAATTTACACTCCTTGTTTTTTTGGCCATTTTTATCACTTGTGGTTGCTTTTTAATCATTATGCAGCATAGGGTAGCAATGTGATTAGACAAGCAAGGAGGCAGATGTTAGTATGAGATGGAAAAAGTATTGACCTAAGCCACAATCATGTTTTACTTGATGCTATCAGAGTGGTACTTCTGCCATTTTGTCCTATGTGTGGTGTGTCCTGTTTTATGTATTTTATCCACCATTCAAAACAGAGACTTAACATAATTTAAAAGCTGAGTATTCAAACAATCTGGACAATCAATCAGAAATGGTAGTAAACTGCACATTTTGATATAGAATACATATTGATTCCTGATTGACCAAAATTTCTCAACTAGTCAAATCAAATCAAATGTTATTTGTATAGCACATTTCAGCAGCAAGGCATTTCAAAGTGCTTTACATCATATCAAACACAGAAACACAATGCAACATAGAATCAACAATCAAAACACAGCATTAAGTCAAGTTCCATCAATAAATTTGTAATTGATTACATTTCAAATACAATTCTAAACAGGTGGGTTTTTAGTCGAGATTTAAAGGAAGTCGGTGTTTCAGCTGTTTTACAGTTTTCTGGAAGTTTGTTCCAAATTTGTGGTGCATAGATTCTGAAAGCTGCTTCTACTTGTTTGGTTCTGGTTCTGGGGATGCAGAGCAGAACCAGAACCGGAAGACCTGAGAGGTCTGGAAGGTTGATACAACAACAGGGATCTAACAGCAGATCTTAGTCATCTAATAGTGTACCTGATTTCTTCCAAATGGGCATAAATCACAAAACCCAGTATTATGAAAAATTAACTTTTTACAAACTACTTCTCAGTCCAACACTCGTAAAAAAGGCTGTAGACAACATACTGGAGGAACATTGCTGTGATGACGTGCTGAAGGCGGAGTCTTGGAAAGAGCAGGAGCTTTTAAAGACACAGAATTCAATTTCAAAGTGTCAATTTAGGAAGTCAAGTCTCTCTGAAGTCATTTTTCATGTCTATGTATGCTTTGCTCCATAAGTATATATTTTAAACATCATTGCAGTATGTTTCTCCATCCACATCCATACATCCATCCCAATATTATATTCACAGGTTCCATATTTGAAGTCCTAGCAAAGTGTGAGTATTTGCTCTACATTTATAAAATGTAGCCAAAAAGGGACTAAGAACTTTTGAGAGATTTGAGTAGGAAAGAATTTTGGCTTACAATGTAAACATGTAGGAACTCTGCATATATTTTCTTTCTCTTTTTATTTATTGGTGCCAATCATATTCTGAGCATTTTTTCATGCATTTAGTGCTTTATACAGATGTGACGTAGCTGAACATAATATACGACTCTGACCTCCAAGCTTTCTACCAAGCACAAATATTAAGTATTCATGCTGCACTTCTGTGCCCACACATTTGAAAACTCATTTGTTCATGAATTTTTGCCAAATGAGTCCAGGAGTTCTGTAATGGCTTTCCACTCATGGGACTGCCCGATGTACAAAAGCTGCTGATCACCTGGAAAATACCGAACACACTGGAATATAATTTAAACCACTCAAGTACATGTACTTTAAATGCATTTTTTTTTTTTTTTCCGTTTGTGGTTGTTTGCTGTGGTTGCCACTTGGCCCTCCGCAGATATCCCAGTGGATTTTGACTTCAGTGTTATTAATTCCAGGTGAGCAGACAGCCATTATGTGAAATTAATAGGAATTACAGGAAACAGCATGTTGGGTCAGAGGTGGGGTAATTCATTTAGTCTGTCACTTTGTGAATGCAGGCGTGTCTGTCTGGATACTTCTGATTTTGGGGTGGGGAGAATATAATTACTTTTAAACATTTTCAAAATCAGTTTTTCTTTCCCAAGATCTCTGCTTGCCAAAAAAAAATGACACTTCTGGTTACTCAAATTAATGCTCAAATTCACAAGTTAATTAACGGGAGTGTGCAGAGGGCATCTGTTCTAAAAAGTCTTCCACTTCTTTGCAAACATTGATTGCTGCTGCATGCTCCTGTGAGACCGGCTCGACTTCCAGGCATCCCTAATCATTGTTCGACACCTTGAAAGACAGACGCCCCTGTTCAAAGTTAAAGACTGGTCTATGTCAGGTGCTAAAATAAAACATGTGACCCCTCCTTCCCCCCATCCACTCCTCATGCGGCTCCCCCTGGAGGTAGTGACTCTAATTCCATCGTTTTTACTCCCCTTTCCCCTTACTCTGCTAATGATGATGAGACCCACACTTCTCTCGTGTGTCCCTTAAGGCTTAGCGACACCGTTTGAGTTCGGACACTGTTTAGTTATTGGCCAACAATGGAGAGTGTCTTTTAATAACACACCTACTAAAGATTAGGTGGTAATTGCGGCTTTAATCAATAAGCCAGCTGAGCGGAAAATTAAAGGTACATGAAGCCCAATCTGCTCCCACAACCTCAACACACATTGCATTTTTTTTCCTCCTTCTTCTTCTTCTTCTTTTTTTTTTGGTATTAGGCTGTATTGTTCAGATGTGGCCTAGTGAAAGTGCTGGAGGGTAAATGCAGAGAGCTAGGAGCGAGGAGGGGATCTGACAGTGATAAATAGGCCTTTTAATAACAGCTGTGCCACTTGGGTAGCCATTCTGATCCATTCCCATCCAAGCCGGTCCCATCGTCCTCCCTCCCTCCTTCACAATGAGAGAGCAGATTTACATATTGCTGTGGCGACTGCCTTATTCACACTGGATAGAAAATTAAGCACAATGAACTCATGTAGGTTTCCTCTACATACAAACATTGCAATGTTTTTGGTATTTTTAGGCGTTTGGATAGAAATCCTGAAAGGAAAACTCAAATGCACACACCCACACACACACACGCGTTTCCATGCGCAGAGGCTCACACTTTAACAGATGGTTTGTTTAACTGAAACATCAATTATTGCATTGCCTTGGCAAGCAGCTGAAAGGCTCCAGAGTGCGTCTGCTTGTGTTAGTCCTGTAGGATATGAGTGTTTGGTGAGCTGCTGACCTGGAGGAGAAAAGGGTTAATGCTACACTCCCTCAGAACAAGCCCACAGGGCATTGGACCTCATCGGCAACAGATTTCAGCACAGCATGCTCACTTTTATTTTATTTTTTTTTGAAGATGCTCTGGACTTATCCTAACCTAGCTAGAAAAACATCTCTTTTCCTCAAATTTTAACCTAATTATTCTAGAAACATTCAAGGATGCTTAAATTGTCTTTTGTGCATTAATATTCAAGCCAGTATTATTCTTAAATATGTTATTTTTTTCTTCTTGATTTTAGTACTGCAACACAATGAATGAACAGCGCATGAATGGACAGATGCCAGACCCGCTACAGATTTTTCCAAGAGGTACAGAGTCTTAATTTACAATCACACTAGGTTAGAAAAAGGCTTCCAAGATATTTGGAAAACATGCCACAGGGATTTTGCTGTTTAACATCGAGGTGATGGTAGAAGTTGCCATTGAGCCAAATTTTCCTCTTACTGTTTTGTCATCACAGTCTCTGTCCATGAGTTTTGCATCTGGTTTGCTAAAATGATGTGGAAACAAAATAGGGCTGCACAATATTAGAAAATCTTGCGACGGGCATGATATTGATAAATATTGCAGTTATTTTCCAGCTTTCTTCTTTCTTCTGTTTCTCATCTGTCTTTCCATCACTGTGTGACATTTAGCATTTTTGGGCGACGCTATTAGTGTCAGATGCGAGCATCTGCTCCAAGCTAAGGTGTTCAATATTGCGTTATTTATCCGGTTGCAAGTTCATAACACTTGGAATGTGTTTTTCAAGCCTTTATTTTTGTTAATCATGATGGATTTTCTGCTTGCAGTGAATGAAAACATGACTTTTAATATTAAACATTTAATAGCTTAAAGAAGAGTGTGTTTTTTAAATTTTTTTAATAAATTTTATTTTAAGTTATCATAGTTTAGAACATACAGATAAACAAACAAACAAACAGAGCCCAGATGCACAGGTCAAAGCATAAAACATTACAGTTGACATATGGTGTACACACATAACAAATGTATACATAGTCACATACAAGAGGATACATACACACACTAGGGGGCGACCGAGGGGAGAGTCCATGGAAGAGTTTGTTCATCTTAATCAGGTCTTTGAAAAGTGTTGCTGGAAGGGATTCCAGTAAAAAGAAGAGTGTGTTTAATACCTCATTAAAGATTGTTATTATTGGAATGTATATTCTAATTTACTGACATGTGCTTGTAAATTGTTGGAATATAAAATGTAAAAGCTGAAGGTATATTTATATAGATACCCACCAAGCTTTTTATTAAAGCAAACATCGATATTGTCATCGCAGCTGCGATTCAGCTGCATTTTGCAGCTCAAATTAGTAGTGCAGAAAGTTACAACAGATCAAAAATAGAGCAGCACCATTCCAGGGAATCATGACATTGTGAAATATTGAAGTGGTTGTGATTAACATACATTTTACTTTTTTACTTTCTGTTTTCCACCCTCATAATGTCCCCTGCTCTCTCCCTGAAATTTCTGATGTTGGATTTTTGTCAGTTGTGGACAAAAAAGGAGGGGAAAGGTCCATCTAAATGGCCCGAATATTGCAGAAAAGATGGTTTTTAATGTCTAGCACGTAAAATTGTACAGCTTACCCAATAATGCATTAAACCGGTGATTGCGATATCGCAGTGACGATTGTGATTCAGTATATTGTGCAGCTCGAATTGAAAACAACATCATTACTGTGGTATGCAGTGTGGAATATTAATGTTGTAAAGGACTGCGCAAAGTGTAATATTTTTTGGTTAGTACTAATGCTATTGTGAATTCACACTTTATTGAATAATACTATATTGAGTCTTTTGGATGGAGTGTGATTTGATGTTCACTCCAGATGAAGGATAGTGGCCAAAGTACTAAAGATCATAGAATTAGTTTTTTAACCAAGTTTGCTAAACTGATGCTAGATCAGCTGGTCTTTGGTCCCTCTGCTGCATGCAGCCAAGTCTAGCTCCAATAAACTAGTGCTATCTCAGTGGGTCAGACTAAAGAACCGCTTTGATCAGGAGCTGGAGGCTGATCCATTGTGATCAACAGCCAATCAAAATGTGAGGTCCATATTTAAAACTACATCTACATACATATGCCCAATTTATGACAGAAGAAACACAGTAAAACCACGTCATGTCAACATCTCTTCAGAGTCCAGTTAACACTTAAATACCATAAACTCACTTATTTTTATATCAACAGTTTAAGTTGAGACAAAAACTTAGAGTTGATCAAGTTGCTTTTGAGGTTTTGTGGTGAATCCATGAACTGCATTTCCAGCTTAGTTATTAGCTAACTTACTAACTAGTTCTCAGTTAGTCTTTTTATATTGCCCCACAGAAGAAATAGACCCTACTTGAAAAACTGTGTGTTACACCCGCTTGGAGCTGGATTGATACCGATTGCATCAGATATCAGAGGATCAGGGATCATACAGCTTTTCTGAACACTGGGTGTTGCTGGAAACCGATTTAAAAAGGAAGATGTTGATATGAGGCCATCTGTCTGCAGGGATTCTGAGATGGATTATGAGATATGTGTAGTTAAACTCCTTTGTCCCTCTTTGCATGTAGAAATTCACAATGCAAAAGCTGAAGGATCAAGCAATTCTTGAAAAACAACAATAGTGATAGATAAGAAAGATGCTGATTTATTTTCACCAATATATCAACATAATAATCACTTTTTTAGTGAGAAATGATCACATTTTCTCCTCAACACATTATCTAGCCCTGTATTTGCTTTTATCTCCAGCATTGTGTAGCTTCTTCTCTCAGTGGTTTTAACACACTTGCTTCTCCAGTACTTACTTTTTCAACACCACGTTAGTTTCCAGTTCAAAGTCATACAAGATCGCTGGCCTCAAGGGCGGAGTGATAAAACATTCTTTGTGTCTCTTTTACTCTGCGAGAGTTGGTTTCTCCTTTATGTCCCCACTCCCACTCTATGATTGTTTTTTTTCCTTCTTTTTCTTCTTTACCAGCTCTCTCAAGAGTCCAATATCTCAGTCACTCTCATTCTCAGACCAACCCTCGTGTCATTTCATCACCTTATTCTTTTTTTTTTATTATTTATAAAGAACTGATTCCTTTTCAACACATTTGTAAATGGTCCAGTGATGTGTTCTACAATCTAACCAATTACTGTTTCAGCCGGCAAGACTCCAGGGATCCGGAACATACATGGCCTGAAGGTACCCATCTCAATAATTGTTTCGGCTGCCTTACACGGGGAGCGTGGGGGATGGGGAGGGCGGGAAGTTGAGTCAAATGGATTGGTAATGCTGTGTTCCACTTATTGAAATGTCAATTGAAGTCAAGGCTCTCCTTTTCTTTCATTCATTCTCCTTTTTCCATGTTTATGTGTGGAGATACGCGGCTCCGTCTGTCAGAGGGCTCGACTTTCTCCTTCTGAGTCGCTCTGGATTCTCGGGAAAGTCGTTTAGCATAACGGCGTTCCTGAGAAATCCTGATTCCCCTCCAGAGTATCGTGATCCGTAAGATAGGAGGAATATCAGCGTTGGTTAGAACAAAATCAGGCAATAAGAAGATGTCATTGTTCAACCGTGAAATTGTCATTACAAGCCCCCAAATGGCCTTTCCCCAGACCTTCCCCTTTTATGTTCGGCATATGTTGCCATTGAAAGTCGCTGCTAATTATCATGGGTTAAATGACTTGACACCTCCTCCATCTCTCCCGATGATCCATATTACATCCATCTGCATTTCAATGACAAACTCAACCCCCACTAAAACACTGAGTGTTTTTATTTAACCCATCCTCAGAGGAGCTTTTGTAACACCCACTGAACTGTGTCAGTTTTTCCTTTTCCTATTTTTTTTTTCTTTAAGGTCAAGGGTCTGTTTTGAGAAGATGTCGTTCTCCAGAAACCTTTAGTGGTTTGGTAATGTTTCCCCTTTTATAGCACAAAAGTATTTGGCTTAGAGGAACCTTGTGTGGCATTTAAATGAGGTTTTCCTGGGCACTAATTAAAGGGAGAATCCCCGAGCTTTTGTAAACCCAACACATTGGTCTTTTGACCTCAATTTAGGAGTTATTTTTAGTATTCCCTTTTCAGGGTCTTATCTCTTGATTTTTCCTTTTTAATATATTTCTGGGCTGATTATGAAGTGCTCTTGAATAAACAGATACAATTGGATAGACATAGAAAGGAGGGAATAAAGTCCCCAATGAGGCATAACATTTTAATGCCTTAACTTGCCGATTTATTTTAATCAGTTTTATTTTCTCTAGTGTAAAGCCACATTACTGTACATAGATTTTTCCCTTTCTTCACCTCTTTTCTTGCTTCTCTTCCTTATGAAAACACTGCACATTTATCGTTCATGAACATTTACGCCTGCGTTTCCATCTGTTTGTCTTTCGCTTCATGTATTAGTTTGTTTTTGTCACATTTGTGTTTGCTCACCTTCAGGTTAACACGAGACCCAACCCAGCCAACGACTGCACTCAGGTTGTCCCAGACTCCTTAGCCAACAACAGGTGAGTTTTTCTCACCATGAAGCTGATGTGACAGTGCATGGGTTAAGCTGCAGCTGCTTGGAGGATAGAAAAGTTGAGAAACATTTGGTTTCCTTTGTCCAGTTTGAAGAAGTCATCTGCAGAGTTGAAGACGATCTTGACAAATGGGCAGGTGAGTCGTCAAAAAATATATATACTCTATAATATAGTATTGGCAGCTAATTTTCAGACTATGACGAATGAAAACTTTCTGCGCACCTATTTTTCATTCTCACATTTATAGTCAGGTATTAGTCTGCTTGTGAAGAAGAAAATTACGACCTCAGCCTCTCGGGTTTCTTCTGTAAACCAATGCACTAATGGATTTGTTGCCTCCCATCTCTTCCACGTCTTTTATCCATTTATTTTCTCTCTTTTTACCTCTCTGCTCACAATTAAATGGAGTTTAAATTTAGCAAGGAGCTTGTTTGAACAGTATGCTTGGACATTTGCAGTCTTGCTTAAATTATATTTTGAATCCTTTTTTTCCCCCTTCGTTATTAAAAAAAAATAATTTCTTGGATACAGTTTGGCCTAAATAAATGTACTTTCAGTCAGCATTCATCTGCATCTGTGGCCTCAAATTACATGCTTAGCTTAATTTTTATAGCTATATTTTTCTCACTGGCCTGTCTGACATTAGTTATAGCGATGGGCAACGTGGTAAAAATATCATGGCAATTGTTTTTCATACAGTAAAGAAACAATTGCAGTTTGTTTCACAATCTGCATGAATAAAAGAATATCTGGTGAACAAAAAACATAGTGGAGCCAAAGGGAAATAATGTTTAGAAACATAGTTTATTCAGTTTGAACAATTTTGTCAACATGTGTCGAAACACAGTTGGCATTATATAACTCTGCAAGCATGCTAAATCATTAAAGTGCACTGTAGCTGCTAAAATTTAAAAATGTATTTTAGAAAAATAACCAGCTATGACACTTTTGTATCATGATTATTATTTACAAATTTATTTCAACTATCAGCTAACTTTATTGTTACTATTAATGTTTGTAGTAGTAGGCCTAGTTGTAGTCTCTTTACTCATTTTTCTAAGTCCGTCGTCAGCACATGGCTTTTCCCTGGTTTTTCTGCCAATTCATCCACAAAACCAGAAACTGTTTTATCTCAGCTGCTTAAAAGTTAATGTTTGAAGTTAAAGGAAAATAAGGAAAATGATCGTTTCTGAGTGGGAACATAGAGTAGATCTTTAGTGAGTCGAATATCCTTTAAAGATGATCCCATAAGCTATCTGCTTTGACAGATCATCATCACGTTATGATCGCTTACAGTGTATTATCAATAGAGCCTCCCACCTCTACTCAGACAATTACTGCTGTTGAACACCATTCTTATACTCATTATATGCAATGAAGGAAGACAGAAGGTAATATAAAGAAATGCCACAATTAAGATACAAAATGCAAAAGTTTATTTCAAGCAAAAAAAGCAGCTATTCTTTAATGAAACAATTGAGCACAAGAGTGCATCATCAACATCATGTAAATAGTATCCTGCCTTGATAATGAGACCAACACCTCAGATTTTTATGTCCCAATTGCGTTATAAAAAGGGATAAATGTTGTTTTGGCATCATTGAGTAGCAAAAAAAAACTAGTGTGTAACTTTAAAAATGAGTTGCTGAATATTGTTTTTTCCTGTTTCCTTTTTATGCCCTACAAAAGTTAGGGCTCTGGTCAATTTGCAAATATTTTTACGCATGTGTTGAATTACCTTTGGTGTGAATGCCAGAATTAATTTTTTGCAGTAAATTATCATGTTTTGGCTGATGGCTTGTTTATGTCATAACAGCCTTTTTTTGTTTTGTTTTGTTTTTCGATCAATAAAGTCCAGGTATATTCAGCTTAGTTCTCCAGAAATCAGAATTGAAGCTTTAATGCTTGTTTTAGCACATTAGGGATTTTCTTTTGGATCCAGTTAAAAAATATATATTATTTTTTAAAAGAAAATCAAGAAAGGACAAATAATGTTGTTTTTTTTCTTTTTAATTCAGTTCAAATGAACTTAAATGATCAAAAGAGAAAAAGGCAGCTTTAAACTAACCATAAGTCACTGCCTTTCTCACCCAAACCCAATATCCTTTTATAAATTGGACAGCAAGTGTAGTATTGATCTCCTCCTACTGCTCCTCTGTTTTCTCTCTGCGTGTCACTGAACTTGGGCTGACCTGATGCCTGGCTTGTTTATGGCTTCCAATAACAGTGTAGCCCCTTCTGCTTCACACGGGCATGCTCTCCCTCTGTCTCTCCTAAACAACGCTGTCCTCCCTACTTCCATGGTACCATAACCTGCATACATGTGTTTGCTGCCCTGTAGATAAATGCCCAGGATCTCCACTATCAGGAGCAACTTGGCCATGGAAACGGAGGCACAGTTTATAAGTGAGTATTGCTCACACATGGGGGCCAGCATCACAAGCACAAAGTGACCTGCTGTAGATTGAGATGTATTGAAGTACCTGATCAAGCAGCTAAAATGGTTTTATTTATGCTAAAATGTGAACTTTTCATACTAAAAACATGTTGCTGTGCGACGAATCCACCATCTTCTGATTCTCTGTTTGGTCATTCATCTCTGTGGTTGGTGTGACATCTATCAGGCTGGTTTGTGTCTCCATCTTCACTTATTTATTCTGGCTCGAAGGTTGCAAACATATATGATATTGATTTGGGGGCTATAAGGTATGACAGCCATTGACTTAATTGGTCTGGAGAGTTGCACTCCGCCCGCCACCGCAAAGAGCTCCATCCAGTAGACAAATGTATTACAGACCTGCTGCGTTATGACAAGGTTGGCATTTCTGTTGCTCTTCTATCTTTCTCTCCCCACCTTTTCTTTCCATTTCCCATCAATTCTCCGCAATTGAGCTGTTTTATTGAGATTGAAGTATTGATCACTGCTAAGACTAACCTTGACTTGACAGAGCGCTCCGCTTCAGACCGTCCTCAGCAAAACCTGTAAATCTTCCCGTCGTGGCGCCGGCACAAAACCACCCTTTGTTTTGTTTTCCGTCTTTTGCCCGTTTGAACTTCTTTCACTGCTTTTAAAATTGTTTCGGTAGGCTTCATCCTTTAATAGTTAAAAGGGAATAGGATTGTTCATCAGTTTGGCACCAGAAATGGTTACACTGCACTGAAGAAAGCCAATAATGCAACCCCAACAAATTCTCTGGTCAATTTAGTCCAGTAAAAATCTATATGCATTGGTGCTGAAACTGACATGGTTGAAAGAAGAAGATTAACAAAAAATACAGGGTTAATAAAGCGGCTCTTGATATCGAATGAGTACCTTATTTATAAGTTTGTTGTAAAGTTTAACTTGAGGAAAACAAATTCCATTTAATATAGCTATTACCTACTGATCATTTAATTTGGGTACATTTAATCATCCTTAGCTGTGTTTATGAGCCAAACTCTCCAAGTTTATTTTGCTAAATGTGTTTATATTCTACCTTTACAAGCTCTTTGGTGAAACTGAGGGGTTTTTTATGTGTTTTATAATTAAGTAAGTGGAACAAAGTGAATGAAATGATGCTGAGATAACTTTTAGCAGTATATTTGACAAATGAAATAGATTTTCATTTGGTTGACAAACAAAAATCCATCCAGAACAAGATGTTCACATGGTCGCAATGAGCCAGAGGTTATCATAGGCCTCTGTCACACTGCTGTATAGTAATGTTCAATTAGAGAGCCGCTGTGTTTTCATGGAGTATTTATACATATGCGCTCATGGTGTGGGCGGACATTATAAGGTCTTATATCCTTGTCAGTCTCTGCTGTTTGGTGCAGCTTATATTGGGTTCATCACATGTGAATAGAACTGCAAACGACTCCCCACCTATTAACCTCCTACCCTATTTATGACCCGGAGTCATTTCGACTCGATTGAATGTTACCAACACTTCAGCTCTTCACAGCCACACGTTGACCCTGCTCATCCATCAAAGTCTGCCTCCCCTCCACCCCCCACTTTTTATTACACACTGTTCACCAATCTGACCGGCGTTACAGCTTATAAATACTCTAGCAAGGACACACATGACTCATGGATCCAGCGGGGCAATTAAAACATCACATTTGCTTGGCTGTGTCTGTAGCGACATCTACTTAGACACCCACACCTGGTTCTTTAGCATCGCAGCCCATTTTCTCCATTGATTTTGTTTTCTCACCTCATTGATTAGAGTGTGTATTGAAGGGCTAAACCTATTTGGTTAATGGTTGTGAGATTCTAGGATTGTATCTTGGTCTCTGTTAGTAAAATCTAAATCAGTTCAAGTGAAACACTTTCAGAATAATACAAGCCTCTTATGTATCCAGACGTATTTGCACTTACAGCAAAAGTCAAATAAGAGTGTCTTTAAAGTCTGGAAAAGTGCTGAATTTGATTGAAGTATTTTTAAGTTGGATAAAAACTAAAATAGCCTGGAAAAGTGTTTGTATTTCCAAACCTAATGCTTGAATAGCATTAGTGATAGGCTCCTCTTAGCACAACTTGCACACGGTAGCCCTTTCTAGCGTCCAATCAGATCATGTTTTTCAAAGCAAGAATGAACCTCCATAGGGCCGATGTTTGCAGATGTTGCTGTTACATCAGGTTTACAGGTGTACAAGAAACATGCAAATTCACAGGTTCTGGCTCTGGATTTTTATATATATATAAAAAATTTATATGATTAATTAATCGCAAACGAATGGGATAAAGTCCTGGTCCTAGATTTGAACTTTAACAGCACAAACAGAGATGAAAAGATCCGACACCAATGGAAATTTGACTCTGGAAAAGTCGTTCTATTTGTACTAGGACGTCTGAATCACAAGTTCAGAGTTTGACAAATCATCTGTGTGTTGTTGTCTTGACAACAGGTTAAACACTTGTAGTTCCTGTGGAGAGGGAAGAAACATAATAAGTTTATGAATGTTTGTATTTAGGCTTCTTTGAAACCCATTTATGTCGGTTTCAGACAGGATGGCCAGCAAGGCCAGCGAGAAGCACAGGTAGAGTGTCATTTATGTAACCTAGCCGAACACGCATGTCTGTTAGCCCTGATCCAAAAAGGCCTGTGTCTGTAACCCACAGCCCCAAGTTTAGAGGCATCGTGAGAGGCCCTATGAATACTGCATGATGGAGCTTTTATTACAGAGCAAGCTGGAGTGTAAATAAGATCCAGGCAATGGGGCACATTTACTAGGGTCAGATCGGGGGGAAGTGACGGTGGGGGTGCCTATGTAACCTTGTCCCCTAACCTCCCGCTGTCACAAGCTTGTCACTGTAACTCATACGAGGATGCTGGGCCCTGGGGTGGTCAAGGCCAGCCTGAGAATAAAGCTTTGACCAAGCAGTCGTCACGACCTCTTTTACAGCCCTGATGTACTTTTTGTTCTAACTTTGACCTTTTTAACTATTTTACGTGGGATTTATACCTACAGTTTCCATCTCAGTGTATCTGTTTTTGAACCATCTCTTTGTTTATGACTCTAAATAAACTGAAATTGCTGCCTATGTGTTATTTTGCTGTGTCACTCCTCTTCTTAGCATGTGGAGACTTCTCTATCACAATCACGAGTCGTTTGGTGTTGCAGTAATTCTGCTCTGAATCGCTCATACACATGGCTAAGTCGGTACATAACATGTGTACCCCTGCAGTCCTGCATCAATTAACATCCTCCTCTTAATTAAGAGGCAGCTGTCATGCTTAAGTACTATTGATTGTAGCTAACAGGAGGACAGAGAGATCAAAATGAAAACGGGGCCATCAGCTTTCTTCCACGATGAGGCATATGGTCAACATTCCTTCTAGGAAATCAAACATCCCACATAAGTCAGGAAATGTTTAAGTTTATTATTATGCAGCCTTTTCATTTCCATCTTTTTGATTAGGCTGCATGAGAAATGATCATCCATTTTTTGTTTTGTTTTATTAGAAAGGCGTTTTTCTGTCATACTTTAGTTACCATGCACAGGATAGCCACATTGGGTGTTTGCCCTGTTTGTTAATACCTAACTCAGCTCTAATAGTTGCCATTAATTAAAGTTCTGGGCCAGTTTAGGAGCGTGTGCCGAAACAGCAATTTGACACCCCAAAGTTGGACACATTAAGCACACTTTGTACCATACTCACAGAGGGCCCGCTGCATGTTGTTGGGTAAGGATCGCATGTCTTAAACCTGCAAATCAACTGGCTCGCGTGGCGTACACCGAACCCACCTCCTCTTCATCACTTGACAGCTGTCGTACAGTATTCGTCCTTGAGGACTGTATGTTAAGAGCTCTTGAGGTATTGTCGGGGCCACTGTAAACCGACCTTCAAGGCCGGTAACTAAAGCCGACGCATGCTGCTAAGGTGTTCGCTAATTAAATCATTATGGGGCCGGTCGGCGACTGCAGCTTTACCTGCAACTCTAGACTCAAGTCTGGAGCGAATAGAGAAAAGGTTGCCTTGATCTGGTTTTAACCACTTAGTCATTGCTGATTTGAACAACAAAAAAATTTACTTTTACTGTATTTTGTAAGGAAATCAGTTTTGTGGTTTTCTGGAACGTTATTTCACTTGCTAATTACAGTGAATATGGTATTCTTAGACGAATAAAGTAGTCATTGTTACAGTTCCCTGTCCAGAACGTTAATGAAAGCCTGAAAGTAGGTGGAGATTTGTTTGCGAAGACCTTGGCATGTCTTTTGTGCAATAGAAAGGAAAAACTGAACTTAACTGTGTTTAAATCAAGAGTGAACAGAATCATAGCTGGTTCTAAAAACTGACCATGACCTTTCTAACGATAAAGAAATAATTGTACATACAGTTATTCTTTTAATTTCACACAATTAAAAATGACAGTGAAAGGCAAGGAAGGCAATTTTTACGATTTGAATATATTTGCCCATTTGTTTGTTTTTTTTCTTTCTCTAGAGCATACCATGTCCTCAGCAAGCGTGTTTTAGCTGTGAAGGTGAGAATTCCTCTGACTGTATTGACTCATTTACTGTGTCTTTCCATTGCACTTAGTTTTATTTTGTGTTTGATTTAATAAACTCTACTGTCTCCTTTCTCTTTTTGTAATGTGCGAGTACAGCTTATTCCTCTGGATATTACAGTGGAGTTACAGAAGCAAATCATGTCAGAACTGGAAATCCTCTATAAGGTTGGTGTCTCCAGCTCTCATCTGTTCCTCTTCAGCAAAACAATTAGTTTTTCCTAATCCTGAATTTTTTTGACCTGCTCTGTTAATTAACTACTGACATTATTTATCAGGGATACTTTTACAAAGTAAGGGATCAGAAACATACCAATTTACATGTGTTTTAATTCACGATGAAAAACAAAGATATTAAGTTGAAGTTCCTATAAGAAAGACACGGAGGTGCTATTGTTCTGATAGCAAAAGAAAATCACTACAAGGTTCATGGAAGTAGCCAAAGCTAAGTTGCTGTGCTGCTCTGAAGTGCTTTATTAAGATCAATAGTTATAACATTTGTTGATATAAAATAGATTTTGATCTTGGGGTTAAATAAGTGCAACTAATAGACCTGCTTTAACCAACTCTGCATCATCACTGGGATTAGTTTAGGCATAGAATGATTCACAAAACCAATCATTTAATCCATTTCATGTTAAAGGGCTCCTGCTTTCACTTCATTTGGTTTCTAAGCAGCTCTCCAAAAATAACACGTCATTTATAGTTCCTGCAATATTCAGTTTTTAAAACATCAGTTATTATGAACATCATTACACAAAGTTACTGTGGCAGTGTGTGGCTATTTTTGATACTAAATCAGGATATGCTGCAGATTCTCCAAAAGGTTTCCGCTTATTTGTCATAAAAAGGCCTCAAAGTGTTTGCCCATCTCAGAACATAATCTGTTATTCACAATCAATTCCTAGCAAAAAGAAAAAAAGTTTTCTTGGTGGTAAAATGCATGAAGCTCCGTCCTGGAGCTCATCTGAAGGCCTGGTGAAGTTTGGAGGTGACCTCTGCACACTGTCTGATCCCTTCTACTTTGTTTTAATACCAAAAGATTTACTTGTGAGAAAATTCCACAACAGGACATTTTGGAATCTGTTATTTACTCAGCTCTGCTCCTGGGAGCAAACCAGTCTTTCAAAAATGTCTGTAGAAGCAGGCTTGGTGCCAAAACGCTGGATTTTATACAACGCTGGCCATGGAGGATGATTAGCATAGCTGATTTCAATAATTTGGAGGGATGACCTGATATTTTTGGCAAAATGGTGAAGGAAAATCTACATGGTAGAATGGTAGATTTATTAGGTCCTATCAGTGGAGTCATATTTAGCTGCTGATAAATATTGGTAAGAGTCGTTAAATACAGAAGCATATGCAAATGGTTTATCTTTCAGTGATTAAATCAAAAGGAAGTCTGAGAATACTGCTGACTGTTTTATTAAATTGAGAAAGCCTTCTGCATTGTGTATCCATATATTATATCCGTTATTTCTCCCTTAGGATGTACTACAAACACTGTCGCCATTATTAGACACAATGAAAGATAATCCCTTCTAAAAATTTGAAAGGAAAAACACAGTAGAACAGTAGTTTACATTAGCAAAGAAAGAACGTTTTGCTTGGGTTAGCAAGATGCCAACCACTTTTCCGACTTTATAAATAAATCAAAATGCTTTGAGTTTATCTTAATTGATCTTCTTTATTTGCAGTGCGATTCGCCCTACATCATCACTTTCTTCAGTGCCTTCTTTGTGGAGAACAGAATTTCCATATGTACAGAATTTATGGATGGTGAGTTTTTCTGCTACATTGCTTTCTCACTTGCTGCCTACGGCTACGCAGAAGAGACTTGAGGGAACAGCCCAGCTCTGTCTCTCTGCTGAGTATCCATTTACACTTCTGCAGATCAAAGGATCGTCTGATCGCTGTGAGCTGCTTAGCATGGCTGTGTGCTAAAAGCTACAAGGGCGTGATAAATCTTGACTGAAGTGCATTTGGAGATGTATGCACTGGTGTGAGATCGGGGACAGTACGGTTCTTAGGTGTGTGTTTGTCTAAGTGCGTGTTAATGCAATGATTCCCATGTTTCACACATTCAGCAGTACGTCAGTAAAGTCTAACTTCTGACTACTTCATGGAACTTTTCTTAACCTGAGTTACTAGTAAAAGTAAACATTATGCTCGGATCAGTTATTTGCATTATAGAATATGGAGTATAGCAAAAATCATTATGTAGTTTGACGTCACAGTGATGTTTAAATTGGAGTTTTTCTTATGATTCTGGAACTACGTTTTAGGAAAAATAAACAGTTTTGAAGTGAAATTCAAACTAAACTGATATTTACTTTTAAACAAAATCTTAAGCCAAGGCATTTTTCTCCCCACTCAAATTTTACATGTTTTCTTTACTATGATTTTCCTTTGTATATTAAAGAGGAAATGTAGCATTCAGTCATGTTACATAGGTTAAACCCAGGCCTACAAAGATCTTTGTTTTTTCCCGTGCAGGTGGATCTTTGGACGTCTACAAAAGAATACCGGAGCATGTTCTGGGAAGGATTGCTGTGGCAGTAAGTATCTGAACAGAGCGATAGTCATATCAGACATTTATTTTTAGTAGAGTTAGCGAGAGGGTGGTGTGCGTGTCGGATCTTTTTCTCTTATATTTTCTTGTCCCTGTTAAAGCCAGCTTTTTGACGGAGGCGGCCTTGAAGTCGATTAATGCATGGCTCTTTTCCACACTCATTACCCTCCCTCCGGCTCCGGTTCCTCTTTTGTGTTGCTTCCCCTTTAACTTTGTCCGTAATCAAACAGTGACAGCTATTTAATCAGTGCTAATTCTGTTTCACAGCTTTCCCTCCTTTCTACTGTCACAGTTGTTAATTATCACGGAAAGAAAAGCACCCGGGGAGGTTGCCAGTTGTTGCTCTTGTACCACAACCTTTCAAGACAGTTTTGTGTTTCGTTAATTTCATTCATCTCTTTATGTGGCATATCAGCGGCGGATGACAAAAGCCTTGGAAGTGACTTGCATATTGTGTAAATGAAGAAATCACTGCAAAGTGGTGAAAAACATTTGAAAATGAATAATAGTTAAACACCCATTTGGCTTTCTAAAGAGGATCTGTCAGGTGGAAGGAACAGTTTACACGTGCCACACATCTTTAAAAACCTTTCTTTCTCACTCGACTCACATTCATGTTATCTTTTCCAGGCATATTTCATTAGTTCCTTTATTTGTTATTTAATTGTGTGACTAATTTCCAAGCTTAGATAAAATTATGATTGTATTTGAGAGTCCTAGCTTCCAACATAGTTTCCCTTTTGCCACAACAGTGCAAGAGAGATTTAAAATCGATTCTAATTCAAAGGATGTTTTTGATGTTTCCATATATATAGTTTACATGATTAATGATCCATTTGCATTGATGTAAAATGTAAATATCAATCCATATCTTCAACTTTAAGATGTTTATTTTTACATTTTTAAATGTTTATGTCAATGCCTGTGAAAGCTTTGAAAGAAAATCAGTCAGTTATGTGAGTCGATATAGATGTAAATGATTGTGAGATAAGCATATGATATTGCATCGTATCGATTGCAGATTTGTGAATTTAACTGAATAGAAATCTTATCATGACATGCTTCGTGATACGAGCAAACATCGTACCATCATTCAAACAAAACGATATAATATCACATTGTGATAAAGCAAGTGATTTATTCTCATAAACCACACGCAGATGAGGTGCAACATGTCAGCTTCTTCCATATTTAATATTTGTTAATAACCCATACCGTAGGTTTTTCTATTTTGAAACAAAAATGGTGTGAAATATTCTAACTTATCATTTATATATTGTTGCTCCAATGAAAGCAGACCTGTCTGCTTTATTTAATTAACATTTCCACAAAGGTTAGTTGATATTATCAATCTATTTGTATGTAAGCACTTTTAACACACGTGAGTGGTTGGGTTTAAATGTTGTGTTCTCTGACAAAAACCTCTACCTGTTTGAAAACTCTGGTGCTCATTTTTTACTGTGAGACCACCAGATTGATTTGGTTCAACCAAAGACGTATCGGGTCAGAACCAGGGCTGGTGCTAGACCCTCTTTACTGATTCTGTAAAAGAGCCGGTCTACTTTTCCACCACCTGAGAGCAGGAGCCACGACGTTACGCCAGTAAATGTCCTTCAAACTGTTCAACAACCAGCAGGGCTAGTGAATCGCAACACCAGCTGTGGAAAACGGGAGTTAATCACAGCTTTCTGAGCAAAATATTTTAGCACCACCTGGAGACATTAAAGGACTAACAGAACTGAGTCAGAGATCAAGTTCATGTATTCGGTGGAAAATAATCAGCCCTGAGCGCAGCTGTAAACAGCGTGTTGACCTGCTTCGACTCTGACAGCTGATTTCAAAATAAACAGCCATTTTTTTTGTTGCTCTGATAAGAGTCTGGCATTGTGTTACTATCGAGTTCTGCTCGTGTGTTTTTACATTTGACTGATTAAAAACGGAACGAAACCGAGTTTCAGATTTTTATCTGTTTAAAGTCGTAATCTTTCCGTTTTCTCGACGCTCGTGTCCCTAGGTTGTAAAAGGCCTGACGTATTTGTGGAGCCTGAAGATACTTCACAGAGGTGAGTACGGTTGCTGCGTTATTAAAAAGAGAGAGAGGAAAAAAAAAAAGGGCAGAGTTGATAAAGACAAGCGGCAGAGTGCTGATGTCGCAGTTCTTATCAAGCAGTTTGTCTCCACAGATGTCAAGCCTTCCAATATGCTGGTGAACACCCGAGGACAAGTCAAGCTGTGTGACTTTGGTGTCAGCACGCAGGTACTCTGATTTGTTTGTGTTGGAGTGAATGAAAGAATGCAGGATGGAAATGCGAGGAAGCTGTAGAGTGGAGCTGCGCTGCCGCAGCCCTGTGCATTCATAGTGTGTGTGTTCACGTGGTCAGCTTGTCAATCACAGCGTTCATTCTACACTCAAGACATCAGAGCCATCCCCAGGGTCATCTTCTCACATTAGCGCCCCCCCTCTTCCATTGTTCTGCATCCTTTGAAAAAAAAAATCACTTGCTATAATTATGACACACACACACACACCCCGCCGAGCCGCATTGATATGTATTCAGTAGATTGGAGGGGAAAGCGTGAGCGGCAGACAATAGCCTTGTCATCACGTGTGTGTGTGCACGCGCCAAAGTGTGTTTTGTAATGTAATCATCAGGGACAGACCTTCACCGTCCCCAAAACACCCAGAGCCGTGGACTCGGTTTTCCCTTTCAGCATCCTGGCACACAAACAGTTGCCCTTCTTTGGAAAATTGGTCCTTCATTCATAACCTTCACTTCCTTGGCTTCCTAAAGGTGAACACATGTGTCCCACCCCTCTTTTTGTTCTATTTTCTTTGTTTACTTGTCTTTTATGCATGTAAACCCTTCATCTTTGCCTCACATTCAGTAGGTGGTTAAGAAAAAAACAGCCATATGGGAGCAGACAGGCATTATCACGGTTGTGTCACTGATGACATACACACTCTGATGCAGAGATGGGGACTCGAGTCACATGACTTGAGATTTGACTTGAAAAAATGCTCAAAGACTCGGACTTGACTTTGATTTTCACACCATTGACTTGGGACTTGACTTGACTTGAAGCTGTTTACTTGAAAAGACTTGATATTTTACTCAAAGTCTTAAATTTAAAACACATTATTTATAAAGTGGCCCTATTAATTTATTTCACTCATTCCGTATTAACAGGCGCAGACCGTCCCTCTATTTTTCCACACTCCGTATGTATGTGTGCGTAAGCTGCAGCGCAACCAATCGAATTCACAGGATTTAAAAATAACAACGGGGAAAAAACGAGAGAAGAAAAAACGCTCAAAGCAGATATGCTCCTGTGAGTAATTTCTTTTGGGTACATCAATCATGAAATATCCAACTAAAAACAGAGTGAAACACGCAAAACCTGCAAGAACCGGATCTCAGTTAGAGATACAACAATTTCCAACTGTTCGGCATTTGAAGTTGCATAAAGAACGGTGAGCGGTTCTTTTCATTTACTATGAGACAACTGACTAGCTAACGTCGTGTTAGCAACTCTGGGTTACGTTGGTGATGCTACTTATCTTTAACTTGTTTGCTATGTTTAGTCATCCTGTATAAATCTGGTGATTCAAACGTATCCACATTAATGTGCACCGTGTTAGCTCAGGAAGCCGGTGGATAGGGAACGGGCTCCGGATCAGAAAGCAGGTTCTGGACCTGAACTCAGGGAAGAAAGTTTGTCTCCGTCCCATCATAATGATGAACCGGGTCCAGTTCCATCCCAGGATGGATGGTGTACTCATAAGGGAAACTACGGTTTCTTACACCCTTTTCCCACCCTGCTCCCATATTAGTATTTTTCCATAAATATTCCCTCCTCCCCCCACGGCTCTTATGTTAGTTTTACTCCCCCCTCCTCTGACAGTAGCACCGAACAGAGACATTTCCCATATTGTCAAATCCAAAATTTGACATAAATTTATGTATGTCTTAAAATACATAGAAGTATTTGAAGACATCTATGTTGGGAAATTATATTGACAATAAATAGATTGTTCACTGCAGTCAGTGCATGTAAGCAGTGCATGTCAGTCTACTGTTTTTTCAGTTATAACTCTTCTGTTGGCGGTGTGATGGTCGTTGCACAGAACCCATTACCAAGTGGTATCATTTTGCTAGAAAAACAAATCAAAATCCAGTAATTTTGCTATCCTTCAGAAATTGCTGTAACAGTAAAAAATTGTACAATTGTAAGGATCCCGAACGTAACGCTGTGGGGTAATTCTGAGTGTTTCTGGACGGTAATGCAGCACGTTATTTTGTGTCTTGGTTAGTGATTCTGGCAAGCTTGATTCACGCAACATGTTTTTATCAATACTGAGATGTGAAATTGGCTGTAGATTTAACCCCACTTGGATTAACAGATATTTATTTTACCATCACATCCAAATTCAAAACCACTGTGCTTTATTTGCAATGAGTGCATTGCGTGTTTGATTTTCAAAAGAACGCATGGTCTATTATTTACATTTAGCATAATTGGAACATTGTTTAAAAAAAAAAAAACGACTTGAAAGAACTTGAGATTCCAAGCTCCTGACTTGAGACGTGACTCGACTTTTGCCTGTCTTGACTTGAGACTTGACTTGACTTGAGCGTCTTTACTTGAGACTTGACTCGGACTTGAGGACAAAGACTTGAGACTTACTTGAGACTTGCAAAACAGTGACTTGGTCCCACCTCTGCTCTGATGCCTTCATCTCTTGTTTGAGGCCAGAGCGCAGCCCACTACCTTGGCAGTAGATGTAGGGAATGCAAATCAGCCATATGTGTTGTTTTATTTTTGAAATTGTAAAATCTATTAATGTTATTTGTGTTTAACTATTCATATAATTTTAAGCTTACTTACGTGATGTGAAGCAGTATTTTCTTTCCTTTTGCAGCTGGTAAATTCTATAGCAAAAACCTATGTGGGAACCAATGCATACATGGCAGTAAGTTTTCTACTTTTTGTTGTAATTTAAGGTAAAAATTAGCATTTTGATTTTAGATACATACATTTTTTTGTTTGAAGAATAAGCTAACTTGTTTATCTCGACAGCCTGAAAGGATATCAGGAGAGCAGTATGGGATTCATGCTGATGTCTGGAGTGTGGGCATCTCTTTCATGGAGGTATACTATTTTTTTATTTTATTCATTTATTTTTTTGACAATAACTTCAAGCTTTTCCTTCTATATTTCACACAGAAAGGAATGTGAAAATTTTGCAAGGAGAAAAATATCAAATGCAAAGCAAGGCAGTAAAAGGTGGGAGTTTTCAGAAACCTTCCACGGGCTTGGGATGTGCTGGGGAATTTCAGAAATATTCAAACCTTTTATGAACATTATGGAAATTTATATGAATCAGATGGAAATCAGAAAATTTTATTCTGATTCTGCAATGTCATATTTGCACATTAAACATTCGTAAAAAATTGAAAGTTGTTTCACTTCACTAGTCATAGGGACCAAACGTATTGCTTCAATTGTCTTGTTTCTTGGGACTCGGTAGTTTGGAGTTCTAGAAATTTCCTGTGATTGAGGAGTTTATGCAGGACGCTGGGCTCAGTACCTGTATGTGGAACAGCATAGCTGCGCTCAGTTGTATTGGTATTAAATCTGGTTGCTCGGGTCAAAATATTGTTGTAATGTATTTTCAGTAGATATACCAACCATTTCCTTAGGAATTTCTGGATATAAGAAGGAATAAGCCCAGATTTTACCCAAAGCTGTATACATATACAGCTGAAACATAATGGTTAATATCAACCATCATATGTGTGTCTGTGCATGGTCATCTTTTTTCCATCACTCTACACTTTGTTGATCATGTTTGAGAGACACACTGCTGTCTAACATTTCAGCTTAACAACTAGACTTTCCCGTTCTCTCTTCTTCCCATTTGCACTATTGATTTTCCATCCGTTTCTGTCTGCAGTCGTCTCTCTGCCATGCAACAAATGATTCATGCCCCTGTCTCACCTTTGTTTGTCAATAATGCTTAATTCAATCACTCTGACCAAAATGGATGAGCTCAGTATGATGCAGTCCTGTTGAGATTATTAACAAATAATCTGTGTGATGAAGATGACCCATCTCTTCGTCGCTTGCTACCGGTGAATGCAAAAAAAGGAAATGGCCTTCAGTTTCACTCAGTTTGGGTCCATTTTTGAGCCACTGCTCCATCTATTTGTGATCAAAAAAAGAAAATGTTGGCTTTTGTTGTCATGGGGGCACTTTCAGATGAAAAGTACCTACCTCGTCAAAATGTTCTAAAGGTGGCGACGTGTCAAATAGCGTTTCACTCAAAAGAGCACAGGTACACGTTTTATTATGCAAGGCATTCACTACATTGTCCTCCTGTTCTTTATCTGTCTATGTTGTTCTGGGGGGGGGATTGCATGGAGGTTATTAAGTAATAGCTGACGATGTTTGACCAAGAAGTATTACCAGCAGGTGGGCACTAAGCTTACTTTGAAGGCTGAATGTCTCCGCTAGTACATTTGCTTCAGCACCCACATTCTCTCACTCTGTCCGTTTCTGAATACAAGAAGTGGGAATACAATGCTGTTTGAGCGCATAAAATTTAAATATACATTTCAATATAAAGCTTAATGATGTTCAATTATGTTGCATACAAGAGCACATGCTCCCATGTAAAGTTTATAGCCAGTATTTGCCACAACATTCAGCCCAGTTGTTATGACCGTGTGTCTTTGAGTGTCCTAATAAAGCGCTATATAACTTTGATGTTATTCATTTTCTCCACTGTTGGGATTTTTCACACATGCATTCACATAGGAAAATAGAAATTGTATAAAGTGTTTTTGTAATTTGTGTTTTGATGTTTTAAGATCTCCTTTATTAGTAATCATTGTTCTACTTCTTACAGTTGGCTCTTGGCATGTTCCCGTACCCTCAAGTAAGTCTCTTTTAATTTTTTGTGTTTGCATTTGTATTGTATTTATAAGTATGAACTGTACGTGACAGATAAATAGCAGTATCTAAAATGTAGCTAGGCATTATGCACGATTGTTAAAAGCGATGGTTTCAAAATTTCTCTATAATACAGTAAAGTCTTAATGAGCGGCTAATGATAGCGCCACAGTAACTGGAGGTTTCTCTGGCTTAATAGGCAAAGAGTGCTACAGCACAAACCCTCACCCACCTGTTGCTCTGCACTTTTGTCTTCCTCACAAGGTAGAAAAATTAAGGCATTTGGAAATATGTCTAGTCATAAAAAGCATCACTCTTATTTAGTTAACACAACTTTAAAACTACATTAGCAAGCTAGTGAATTTAAGCTGCAGATAGCCTAATTAATAACCAGCTTGTATTTCTAAAATGTTTTATAATAGTACAAATTTCATAGTGCTATAAAATTTGACAGTTTTTTCTTTCAATTTTCTTCTAGACTTCCTGTTAGTCTGTATTAAAATCAAATTAAGCATTAATGTTTAATATATAACAACAGCACTGATCAAAATTTTATGTAATTCCAACAGCAGTAGGACGAGTTCTTGCTTTTCCGTTTTTTTTAAAGGGATGATTTTATCAATTAATGTAGTTTGAAATGTGTGTGTAAATAGTGTCGGATCGTGATATTTCTAGTCTAGGTTGTTTTACCCCCCAACAAATTCCTTTGGTTATTTTTTTGGGGGTGGAGGTTCTGCAGATAGCTCCTGAGTGACACTGACATACTGATAATCCTTGGAATTTTTCGTTCCTATTTATACTGATAAATATCTGTTGTTTAGATACAGCTTTCGGTGTATGAGGCTGTTGTCTGGGCCTGTTCCCTCCTCCTCATTATAGTAAATTAAAATCCTCCTCAAATGTAATTGCTGACTACAGAAGTGACTTCCCAATCCCATCAAGTCTTAATTAGTACTTTAAGTTGGCTTTAACTTGCTAATCTGTCCCTGAGCAATCTGAATCTGGTCACCTCAGGTTACCTGCTGGCTGCTCCCCTGCTAGGAATCTAAAGAAGCGGATTTATGATCAGGATGTGTTGAGTGAAAATCAAGCTATCTTTAAAATGAAGTAAAGAGCCCTTGACGTTATTGTAAGGATATTAGTATTTTTATTTAAAAAATTTTTTTAATTATTTTTACGTTTTTCAGTCTTGACAGGATGCCAAGGATGTTGATGGATTTAGTTGGATTATATGGTAAAATTTAACTGTGGGGGAATGAATGAAGGAATCACCAATTCTCTATAAAAGCCAGCTATTTCTTAATTTTTTTTGGTCACGTCTATACCAAGGGTATCTGCAATTAAAGAGAGGCGTGCATCTCCTTTATCTGTTGGCTAGGTAAGCTAAAATACAGCATGTCACAAAAATGAGTACACGTCACATATTTTTGTAAATATTTTATTACATCTTTTCAAGGGACAAGACCCACACATACCTATTTGTGTCTAAACTGCTGGCAGCAAAAATGAGTACACCCCTAAATCAGAAAGTCCAAATCATGCTTTGAGTGTCATCATTTTGTGTGGCCACCAGTATTTTCAAGCACTGCCGTAACTGTTAATCTTGAAGTAGATCTTCACAGGTTGCCACTAGAATCCTCTTTCACTCCTCCATGACATCATCTTCTGCTTGAGGATGCCCCACAGATCCTCAAAAGAGTTCAGATCTGGAGACATGCTTGGCCAGTCCAGCACCTTTGACAAGGCAGTGGTTATCTTGGAAGTGTGTTTGAGGTCATCATCACATTGGAATACTGCAGTGGACTGGAATACTGAAAATAATGCTCTGCTAAAGTATGTCACAGTATATGTTGGCACTCAAGGTTCCATCAGTGAACTGTAGATCCCCACAGCCTGCAGCAGTTGTGCAGGCCTAAACCATAACACTTGAGAAATGGTTTTATTTGAGTCATAAAAGGCTTGTGAACGGCACAGTTGCTTCTCCAGAACCTGGTAGCTGACTGAAAAAATAAAATAAATGACTTTTCACACAGCCCTTCTCTCTTGTTGGTGTTAACTTCTTTATGCAATGCAACTGCCTCTCCATCACCTAGGATTTACACCTCATGTGTCTCCGCTGTGCTGCGCACTTTACCGGCAGAAATCAGCCATTACTGACCACGCTGATTTAGAGCATGGACATCAGTGCATCAAAAACTGCGCGCAGACTTCCAGGCCAAAGTTGACCGTTTCTGTGAGTTTGATGAAAAGCAGCTGGACTCAACATGTCACCAGATCAAGTCCCCCTCCAAGTCTGACCATTTCTAAATAAATGCAACTTATACATGAGTGGGACTTGAAGTCCAAAAAAATGCAGTAATTAAGTATTAATCTATAACCTACAGTAGTTGGTGTGTTTACATAACCAGTGAGGCTGATTCCAGTAGATATTGCTGTTTCTAATGTTCATTCTCAAAATGAGTCATTGTGAAAGGGGAGAAAATTCATATTTCTTTTTTTTTTTTTTTTTTACCCCTCCAGGGGTCTTTTGTGGGCCCTAGTGTCCCTTAAATCACAGTAGGCTGACAGGAAACGGGGAAGGAGAGGGGGGAAGACATGCGGCAAATGTCGTCGGGTCCGGGAGTCGAACCCGCGACAGCCGCGTCGAGGACTCAAGGCCTCCAAATACGGGTCGCGCTAACCACTACGCCACTACGGCACTCCCAGAAAATTCATATTTCTATGCAACAATACACATCTGCAAGTCAATATATGGAGAGTTTGTGTTTGCGAATTTAGTCTAGAGCTGGTCTAGTTTTGGTTAGATGTTCCCTAATTTACAGTAATTTTGTCATTCTTATGTAGTTCCTTCCTCACCTAATTATTTTGAGGGATTGCACAGAATATTTGGAATATCTGTCAGTTGTTTGTGCTCTCGCGTGTCCAACAGTTTCCTTATTTCGGTCTTAATTTTCCCCTAACTCCATATGGCACTCTAGACAGTTCACCTGCAGGCTGTGGCAGAGCTATGTGGCAAGAACGCTCGGATCCAGCTCGTCAAGCACAGCCAGCCAAAGTCCTCGGGCCTAAGCTGTCTTTTTTTTTTTTCAGATGTTGGCACAGCTGTTTGTGCAACCCTCGTCCCCGCTAAACTTCAAAGAAAACATTTCAGCACAGAACAACGAAGTTGGTTAAGATCGCGAGTGAATCTGTGACACGAATTTCAGCCTTAAAGTTGCCAAGGATGCTGGAAGAGTTACTTTTGGCTTGGAGGCATTCGTAAATTGCACTTCCAAAGAAAGCCAATATTGTGTTTGGGATGTGTCATTCATACTGTAAAATTCTGAGGATGTCTGCTTGTTTTCTATTTGCTTTTATTTGCAGCTTTTTGTTCAGCTGGCGCTCATTCATCCTTTTGTGTGTGTGCGTGTGTACATGCAGAGTGGAGTCATCACCTCATGTTTGCTATGATTAGAGATGGTCTCTTTAATTCCACTTCACCACATGTTGGGATTCATTTGCGTTCTTTGTCAGGAGTTAATGGAGTTTTGCGCGGCTCGCTCTGAAAGTCTTTGAAGACACCAGACCTGATGATGTGATGTGTATACAGCCGCCAGCACTATTGCTTCTGATTGATTTGTTGTCGTTTTGGTTTGCTCTATTGTTTTGTTTCGCTTCATTTTTGTCATATTTCTCATATTTGAATAGATTCCCGGATGAAATATCGTGCCATTCTGAGTTTTTTTTTTTTTCCTTTTTTAAGATACTTCATTACACATCACTGCATCTATCAAAGACTACAGACACTTTCCCTCAGTTACTTTTTTCCCCCTCAACATAAATAGAAAGATTATAGTTTCTATTTCTTCTTTTTACTCTCTGGGTAGTTGTAAACGAAGTTCTGTGTGTTTGTCAGCACCCTACGTGATTACAGATACTGACAATAATATTACCCTTTTTCAAAGAGTTAATATTGGGGATTAACTTAAACAAGCGAAAGCGCTGACAGTTATGTAAAGAAAACCAGACTTTTCCATAATATTCATTATTAATTATTAAAATATTTTTTATGTTCCGTCATGGCGGAACCACAAACATCTGCATGTTTTAATTGCATTGTAAGAGATGGAACAACAGTATTACGTAACTGTAAAAGTGTAAGGAAAAGATATATTTCCAAATTAAAGATTGGACACGTAGCATCTGTAAAAATTAGTTTTGGACTATAACCAGACATTCTAAGTTAGATTTAGATCTGACTTTGTGTGGACCATTCGACCTCATGAATAAATCTCCTAAATATTCTATTACTTACCTCTGAGTGTAAGTTTGATTGAAGCGGAATCACCATCTCAGGTGTGTTGCAGGACTAATCGGATTAAATGATGGTGACATGGTGCAAATGGTCTGTTCAGGGTGAAATGCAGTGTTTTTTCTACACCAGCAAGTCATACAGTCCAATTTTGGTGTCATCCGACCAGACTACCTTCTTCTTGGTTTGTTCCAACGGTACTTCTTCTTATCTGTTACTTCAGCGAGGATAGATTGGAGGAGGGCATTACTAATTATCATCTTGTCAACAGTTTCTCCCACATAAACTGCGGATTGCTGCTGTTTCCTTTCTCTTTCAATTATGCACTACTTTTTTGTCTATCATTTTAACCTCCTTAAATACATGAAAGTATGTGGTTGTAAAATGAATGTGGAAAAGTTTGAGGTGTATATGTTTGCTGCTGTCCTAAAGATATGCAAGTATTGGTTTCATGGTAATGAAAGTAGTAGTTCAGGGTTGTTGTCTAATGTTTATGCAACAGCTACCTTGTTATTGTCTCTCTTGTTATGATCTAATTACAATGTCAAAACATGCACACTTTTAAATATGATTAAAATGTATATATATATATATATATATATATATATAAAGTATTTAGAGAAAGGAACTCGCAATCTGATATATTTTATGAAGTTATATTGAGCAGGCGGAAAAAAAAAAGTTATGCATTTGAATATTGATTTTGTGACTTCTGGTTTCACGCTGAGCTCTCTGCGATATTTCCAAGAAAGCGAAAAGCGAAACTTCATAAGCTCAGCAGAGACGGAAAGCTGATGTTTTCCGCAGAGGCATTCATCATGTTGTGTCACAAACACACACATACACAGAAGTAAATACATCCTCATACACAGCGCTGTCTTCTTGGATGTGACATTATAGAGAAGAAAGTCAGAAGATCTCTTTTTTTTTCCAGTTTGATTGTCATATCAGGCATTGTTTACCCTCAGGATGAACATTCACCTAATGACTTATATAAACACACAAACATATTAAATTCTTCTTTTTGAAATGTAGCCATGCTGCTATGTAGAAGTACAATAGGTCCTCAATTATGTTTTAAATAAGTTAGCCTCCCTCTATCCAATTTCAAGCCCTGGAGCAGCTCGCAATTCTGTTTTAGTAATTATTTCAGAACAAATTAGTTTTCCATAGTTGCTTTTAATGTGTCTGAATCAGGCAAAACTGGATATAGAGGCAGTTTAGGAGTCTCTGGGTATTTACAGAGTGCGAAAACCTGTATTTAATTGAGTGAATCAATAAGTGCTCTAATGCACTGTCAAAAAACGTGGAGAAATGAGCAATCTGTTCAGCTGAGCCCAGGTTTTAAGCCTTGTATCATTTATTCTGAGTGATGAATGTATAAATTTAAGGTTTTTAGAAATGAAAACAAGTTGTTGTAGTGAATTCATCCCTGGAGGGGTTTTGAATGGGAAGACTTAATGCTTTGCTTAGCGCCACTGCCGTTTCATGCATTTTAAGTTAAAATGGCATGTCTACATTTTTCAAATCAAAAGCCCCTTTTCTACTTCATACATTTTTAAGAACATTATGCTTTTTTTTCCATCATAGCTGTGAGTGCGTGTTTTTTGGGGGGGTTTTTTACCAACGTCTTTCCAGAACTAGCCTAAATCTTTTACAGAATGTTCTTTTCCTCACTTTTAAGGATCTTCTCCCGTATCTCCTCACATTTCTTCCCCTTGCAAGCAATACCTCCTACCCTTTAGTAGTCACTTAAAACGCACCATTATACCTGTAAAGCAGACATTCAGCGTGGCCCATTGTAAATCTCCTCCAACGCTGTTTTACAGTTATTCTACATCCCAGCACATCTAGATAACCTGGAGGGCAGGAATAAAGAAATGCTCAGAAAATTAGCATTAGTGGATCTTTTACCCCCATTCCCCACAAATGAGAGCCAGACCATTAACATTTGTGTGTTTTCATTATGTAAATGGTGTTAGTACGTACTCACAAATTGCCAACAGGAAAGCAATAATTTTCTCCTAGTGATCATAATGTTTCCAAGTGCATCGTCTTGATTATGACACACTAATTACATATTGCCTCATCTCTTTTTTTTTTTTCTTTTTTTTTCCTTCTTCTGTCTTGCCCTACAGATTCAGAAAAACCAAGGATCTCTAATGGTAAGTTTTATTGCTATGGAATAGGATGCAAGAAGCCAGAGGTCTCCTCCTCTGCATATAGTCTGTCACTCTTGGTTGACTCTCTCATTTAAAAAAAAAAAAAAAGCTCACTCAGATTGGATTTTTGCAGCAAATTATTAGATTATGCCTAAACTGCTGGTATTACATTAGGTGCTATAATGGAATAATAAAAACCCTGCTTTGCCTGAGCTTGCTGCATGTGATTAATCTTAGTACTTTTTTTTTTATCACACAACTGATTTCCCCTATTACCAAGAAATTCCATGTAGGCTAACGTTTCTCCCCCCCAACTCCTTCTGCTTCTCCTCGTCAGCCTCTCCAGTTACTGCAATGCATCGTTGATGAGGTGAGTCGCCGTCTTATGTGCTTCTGCATCTAAAGTCGGTCCTAATGGCCCGGAAAGCTTATATTTTGTTTCCTAATGAAGCAAACCACTCAGGCGGCTTTGCTCCCCATTCACTCAACCCTTCACCCTATGCAACAGCCTCCGGCAACAGACGTATGCACATTACTGTAGTAGAGGCTGGACTCATCACGAGTGACAGCCGCACAAAAACACAGTTCTGAATTCTGTGGATTACGAGAGCCAGAATTATGTCGAAGCGGGATTTTTTTCTCCCTACCTGTTATGTAAAAAGGTAATGGCTATCTGAAAGGTTGAGGTTGCATCCTTGTTTCTGAGAAAACACGTTTGAAATCAGGAGTACATGGGAATGTAAGACTAAGCAAAATCGTAAATAAAAAATGTTGCCATTTTGAAAGAAGAAGTTATGTTTTGCGTAGCCAGTTCTAGTCTTCCTTTTAAAAAGACGCCACACGACAGGGGTGTGTGACACAAGATCAGGCGTTGAAATGTATCCAGAGCTGGGAAATGTTTTCAGTCCTGTTTGTCCAACTATATTCGTTAGTTTATCCATCCATCGAATTTTCCTTCTTTCCTTTTTTTTCCCATGTTGATTCAGTAAATGAATTGTGAACTTTTGTGTTTGATTATGAACTCTTCAGTTGAATTTGGATATGGAAACGTGTAGAAATCCTAACAATTGTTGTACCAGCTACTCATCCTCTTCAGAATAGGCTTCTGTTACCAATTAAATCTAAAATGTCACTCCTTTTGTGAAAAACAGTTTATTAGATTCAGTATAAACCAGACTAACATGCAGGGTAAACCCACCTAAGCATGTTTGTTTTTTGATTTATTGCCATGCCGTCGTCCTCATGAATACTGTATGTGAGCGCACACTGCCCCTCATCAGAACCAGCAATCACATTTTCTTCATTTTTTTTGCTTTTTGCTGACATTCACTAATAGCCAAAATGCCTCAACAACAACAGCCACCCTCTGCCCCCATCACCAGCCATATTGCACATTAAACATACAGTGTCACTTGTCCTTAACTGCCTATGGATTGCCCGTAATTAATAATTAAATGCTTTTGGTTGTAATGGATTGACCTGGGCTGAACTGTTCATTAGTCAGCTAGACGTAGCGATCACTCAAACTATTTTTCCCGTGCCCTTTGCTGTCTCCCCTTGAAGGGAGAGAAAGCGCTGTGTTGTCCCTGCCGGAGCAGCAGAGCCTTACTGTCCCTGCTAATTTGGTGCCTTCAAGGAGGAGACAATAGGATAAGCTCTGTCTGGAAAGATGGAAGTCACTCTGAGAGAATGTGTATCCTGACTAATTAACTATTTAGCTGAAGTACATGGGTAATCGTTGAGGCACAACTGGTGTGCGGATACTGGGAGAGCCTACTGCGTTTATTTGTGTCTTGAATATTAAGTAAAAATCTAACAAATTTGGACATTTGACACAGGGCAGCAGAAATTTAGGTTTTGCTCTCAAAGCAAGCAGATAAGCAGGAAAAAAAAATCTGTTTTAACTCATTTATTGTTGGGAAAATGAAAAGGAAATTTTCTGGTGAAGGAATCCCAAGAGCTAAAATTTACAGTATCAGTGTAAAGATATGCTTTTTGCTGAATGAGGTACTCATTAATTATAATAAAAGCTAAAGTTCAAGCTTTTCAGAAATGTTTAATTTCATGTTTTAAAATTCTTTGCAGGCTTAGATATAAAAGATTTGCTGGGGTTTAAAAGAAATCCTGTTTTGATTATGCATTTTACCTTAAAATGTGTCAATCGTAAAACTAAAACTTGCTTTTGTGCTTAGTAAAAGTTCAACAAAGATCAGGGACATAAGCTTTGAAATTTAAATAGGTTTTTATTTTTGTAATGTCTTAATTTTCTACTGAATTTATAATACTACCTCCGTCAAGCAGTCCGCAGCACGTTTTTCTTTTGTGCTTATTGTTTGTTACTTTTAATGGCTGAATTACAGGCAAAGAAAAATCGGAACCAGTGATTCAGACCTCAGAGGAAAGCTGAAGCTTTTATTGGCTGGTATGAAATGAACTGGGTGCAACGCTACCTTTGACTGAATTAGTGAAAGATAGAAACTCTTATAAAAACTCTTCATATTATTTCTATTACAAGAAATGCCTCTATATTTTTAAATAAACACTCAATGATATTAGAATCATCATATTTTTATTATTTCTCTCAATAGAATGAGTCAGAGATGTCAATGTTTTATCTAAAAGTTTCTTTAAGAATAATAGTGCGGAAAATGTTTTGTTTCAATTACATCTAAAATATTATGTAGACGGAAACTTAGGGTGTTTTCACTCCTGATTGTCCAGTAGACTGTTCGATTGGGGACCAAAATTACAACCATTGTTACATTTTTAGCTGGTCCGATTTTTTTTCACACTGCACTGTGTTAAACGAACCAAACTCTTTAAAAAAAAAAAAAAACAGTTCCCCTCCTTGCCTGTAGTTTCGCTGCGTCAAGAACCAGTGAAGAAAATAACAAAAAAAAATCTGAAGAAGACTGCTTTTGGAGCGCTGTCCGGTCCGCTTGGTGTTCAAACCAGAGTTCATTCAACCAAACCGAGACCCAGGTTTCAGGTGGACCAGAGTGTGATTTTGTTGATCTGAATCAGAGTTTGCACATTTACGCCTCCCGAAATAAATCAGACTTTCTAGACAATAGAACTAGTGTTTAATAAAATAGAAAAAACAGGGCTTTCGTGAATGCACCCTAACATTATCTGCGTGTAACATTAAGGCCGCTACTCTGAATAGGAGTCGTGTGTGTTGGGGTGTGTGTGTGTGGGTGGTGAGGGGGGGGGTTCTTCCAACAGACTTTATTGTAATTTTGCTGCACTTTGTCCAACATTTTCTTGTATTAAACGCCTTGAAAAACACGGATAAAGATGGTAGACAGACCAGAGGAAAGCAAATATACTGTTATTACATAGCAAATAATTGCTGCTTTATTAACCTTTATGACACAGAGATTGGGGCTCGTTTAAGACCACATGTATGTTTAATTGACGTTAATTTAGTTACTCTTCACTTAGATTGTTTTAGTGTGTCCCTGAGAAAAACGCTCGCGCCGTTGAGCCAAGGTCTTAAATTGGAAGTGCTCTGCAGTCGTTCCCTCCATCTGTCCGCTGTCCTCTCTCATTAATGTGCCGGCTCTTCTCTGTTTGTTGAATAGCTAACTAATAAAGAACTCCCACTTTATTCTCACGCCTGTAATTACTGATCTAATTTTGCCTAATAATTGCTTCATGGCAATGACATGTATATTTACTCGTACCCTCGTAGCACGCACGCGCGCCGTCTTACGGTGGAGCAAATTGACAAGCAGAGGAATAATTTAAACAGGCCAGTCACTTTCATCAGCCTGCTTGTCTTTTGTGCCATCGCCTGCTGCCACATCAAAGCTGCAGCAGTGTTGCGCTCAGCTGGAAACATGAATAAATGCATAACGTGTTTGTGTCTGTGAAAAAAAAAAAAAAAGGTGCATTAAGGTGCATGCAGATATGTGAGGAGTGTGGACAGAGGTCTAATCTACACAAAGGATGCATTTACTTGCTTGGTCAACTCTTTGAACATACGCCGGGTTTAATTTTGAGTGTGCATGCAGACTGCAATGTCTGTCCGGGGTTTCACCATCTAAGCAGAGAACATACAGTCAGGCTTGTAGTGTGTGGTGCTCAAGGGCATTTCTTTGTGGGTGCAGGTTTGTGTATGTACTATGATATATTGTTCATCCAAGCGGCGACGCGACTGTGAAGTGCAGTGAGATTATGAGGGAGCCATTCCTTTGTTAATTTAAATGGGTTCATGCATCATGCTTTGCGGGAGGCTGCCGATCAGAGCATTAAGGAATGGCGAACACAGCCCAGAGGTGTTTTTACTGGCACAGCAGGGTTGTGCTTGTAAAGAGGTCTAATTTTTGGCATTTGAATAAATGCCTGGCTATGAATTCAAATATTAAGGTTTTGTGTGCAGGGGTGTGCATGCGTGTGGTGGGGTGTGTGTGTGTGTCTATATATACATATATAAATAATAAGTGTTTTTTGTGCAGATCTCTGGAATTAGGATCTACTAAAAAATCCACCTACCAACTAACTTTTTCAGATGGTTCCTCTTAAATCAGATTTTTATCAGTTCTATTAAAGCCCACGTTACCTTCTGTTATGTTGCAGTGGTTCAAAGTTGATTAGATCTTAAAAAATGAAGGAATACTAAGAAGACAAAACTTTGCTTCACTTCTTTTTCTCTTTTGGAATTGACTACCATAGTTGCAAAAACAAGAAAAAGCCCTAGTTGGTTTATTTTACTGTTCTGCTGAGAGCACAAAACAAGAACAGAAGCAGAATAAATGGAACAAAATGAAGTAATGAGGTAAGCGATGGTTGCACAGATGGTTTGCATGACATGGTTCAGAGAGTCAACGTTGACAAAGTACATGTCAAAAGATGGGCACGGGATTCAGGTTGTGGACCTTTTCTCCCAGTTTTTGGTTGGTTTTAATTCAGACATGCATTATAGAGCATTTTAGAGGTAAATAATAAAACCAGAAACCCAATGTTATGTCTGCCAAGCTTTTATGGATTCATATATACTTTTTAAATGTGCTATTACTAGAGCACATTTTTGAAAAGTCAAGTTTATTTTTATATTTTGAGGGCATCCGATGTGTTTAATTTCTGCACAATCTTTTTCCAGTAATTTGACACAGGAAGATATCCTACAAAGCTGGTTCCCATTCTGCATTTATCAATTGGGGAACAAAACGCTGCCATGTTTTAAAAGCAACAATATATATAGAAAAAAAAATTCCTACATGAATACCTTTCCTTCAGAAATGTGGCCTTGATTTGAATGACCTGAAAACGTTCACAGCTGCTTTTGTCGTGTTGGTTTCTTTATCTGGTTTCATCTTTCTGTGCCATTTGGTGGGTTGCTTGTACTTGAAACCTCAAAGCCTCTTCAGATTCTGATTCCTTTATTTCCTCTTCACCCAGCGCAGGACTGGGACCAGAAAATGGCCCTGACATTTGTGGCCATGCCGGCCCACCATGATTATCTATACAACATATGGAGGCACATGAAATACCACAGGATAGATGTTCACGTTTTTTGGATTGAAAGATTGAAACAAAGTGCAGCACCCTACGATTACAGGAGTAACCATGTCTAACAATGTCTTCTCCCAGAGACTTTCATATTGGTAGAGACGGCCACACTGTCACAATTACCATCTTTAAATGAAAACGGATGTCAAAGAAATATTTTTGTCGGTTTTTATGAAGTATGCTGTTTATACAAATACACAATTCTGCCCACAATGAAACCATGTTTAATTCAAAGCAATGTTTCCTTAATATTAGATGATGATAATAACTGTAAGCTGCAACACCTGGAGACAGGAACTTAATGGCAAACTAAAATAACATTAAGTTGGACATCAAGTTTATTCACAGTACACACACACACACACACACAAGTTTGTATTTCTACCCATATTAGGACTTTGTATTGACTTCCATTTATTTTAGTAACTGCATTTATGCCTACCTCAGACATTTTTCCTAGACCTAACCATTACCAGTAGATGCCTAATTCTAAACCTAACCTAAACTAAGTTCACTCCTTAGACCCTCCTTAGGCCCAAAACCCGGGCCCCATAAGAAGTTACGCACATGGAAGTGGTGTGTTTGAGGTGTTGCCTTTAAATACACCCACAGTTGTGCTGCAGCAGCTTACAAAGTCATGACATCATCATCATGTGAGCAAATTGTTTTAAAGGCGTATTGAGCTTGGTGTTTGTCAATTTCTGACCTAGCAAAAAATAAGAGTAAAATATTTTAAAAATCAAATTTTTTTCTGTCCTTAATTGAATTGTTGTTTTCTAAACAAATGGGCTTGTTTCCTCCTACAGGACCCTCCAGTTCTTCCTGTTGAACAGTTCAGTGAAAAGTTCGTTCACTTCATCACTCAGTGGTGAGTCAGACGAGATGTCATTGGTGCCAATATTTTAAAATGATTTATACTTAAAACGCTTTCAACTGTTAACAATTTTTGGGTGATTTTATATTACATTTGTCTCGTTTTTGTGACCAACAAAAACACGACCAGCTCTGACTTCAGTGTGTCAGACTGAACAGTTCAAAATCCCGCAGACCATATTTGTCGTGAACGGGCCAAATGATCCTGAATGAATCAAGGGTATTATAGTATTTAATGGCATTAAAGTGCATGTTCCTGTGTGTGTGTGTGTGTGTGGTTTCATTGTGTCGTAGTTGGCTTGAACCATAATATTTGGGGCTGCTAGCAATAGATTAAAAGCTGCCCCTTTGACAGTGACTGCTTTTCTAATGCATGAGGACAAAATCCAGTGTTTACCCTGTTTGCCTCTGATTCATTAGCCACTTGTAACCTTTACAGTTAGGCAAACATTTACATGCACTCCCAAACCACATGCATGCTCTGTGTATGAGTGTGTGTGCTCAGTGCTCACCAGCAGACCATGGCAGCTGCTGTTTGTCCCCCGTGGCGGCTGTATTTGCTCACACAGGATACCTCTCTGCACAGGTGCTCCGTCCTGCTTTGGTGCAGCGTTTGTACTCTACTGTCTGACTATTCTTAGACGGTCATGGCCCTTTCATTATGATACATAAAGCAGTTTCACGACTAAATGCACACAGTCCCCCGTGTCGGTCGTTCTGACGGATCACAGTAAACACAATATGGAGGACGCGCACACACAAATTCTCTAATTATGTGGAATAAATTACCTGTGTTGTATGGCTATTCACTCTATCTTTTTTCAGCGTCTGTGGCATGAAGGATTTCGTAGAAAGGCTTCTTTCATATATCAATTTATTAATGAAAATATGCATATATTAATAGAACAAAAGCAGCTCTTTTGCACTTTGCAATACAGCGAATGATGACTGGAATCTCTCTGCTTGTGTCTCTCTTTTCTCAGCATGCGAAAGAACCCAAAGGAGAGACCCGCACCTAATAATCTCTTGGTAAGTTAAACCGAGGCTCCTATTAAACAGTCTTCTGAGGATATAAAAACATATTTTTCCTTTTGTTGTTGTTGTAAATGTGTACAGATGGTGTTAACATTCACGTGTTCTGGTGGAGTTTCAAGTAGTTTTATCTGTGTCTTCTGGAAACGCAGTTGTGTTTCTGGCAGTGATTGAGGTGTCTTGGGTCAAGGACCCGCCATGTTGGTAGCAGCATGTGGAAACAACAGGAATGAACTTTTCGCTACCAAAGAAGGATTTCATATCGCAGAAAACCTTGAGGCAGGTTTGAGACCTCCTTCAAGAGTATTTCTTTCAATTTCACCACTTTAAAGGCCGTCTCAAGGGAACCACGCTTGGTTTCACGAGATTCACATCATTTCTTCGTTGAAAAACTTGGTTTCACAACCATGTAAAATTTGATCAGTTGACATAAAGAAATTCAAATAAAAAATTAAAGCACTGTTAATGCATCTGGCAAGCATTGCACCTAAACAAAAAGAAAGACAAGTCCTTTGTTGCTTTATCATCTTTTTAAAACCTATCAGTCAACTTTTATTGAGTAAAAGTTGACTGATAAAATGTAATGAAAATAACTGTAATGAAAATAAATTCATTACAGGTTTACATCCAATAGTTGGGTTTCTTTGCAGTATTTAATTTATAGTTTTTTGTTTCATTTCATTTAGGTAAATTGTTTTTTTAGAAAGAACAAGTAAAAGTAACAAACACATCAGTAAATGTTGACCTTGAAATATTAGGGGAAAAAAACAAATATAAAGAATTCCATTAACTCAAATTTTGGCAAGCAAGATGAGTTTTTTTTTTTTTTTTGATCAGAATAACTAAATAACTAATTTGTTTCTCTTAAAGTTTGTTGCTACTTTTAGCTTTAGGGTTCATTTAATTGGGAATGATTTGGGCAATAATCAGAACAGCACCAGATTATCTGAAAATAAATAAATAAATCGACTTTGCCAAGTTGTAGCTCTTTCTGTCTTGTCTGACAGCCAAGCCAACGCATCTCTGGCCCGGTGTGACCTTGACAGTTTTCTCATTCCTGGCATTAGCACACGAAACCAGACATTTACTCTAACGGGCTTTTAAGAGTTGCAACACAGTCAGGATTCTGCGTGAGGGAGCAATGACAGCGACTTGCGGGTCCACAGAGAAATGAGTGCTGAAGGTTGGCGTTTGCAGAACAGAGTGCTGCAAGGTGTAAATGCAGAGCCGCTAGCAGGTTGCATGTTCTCAGTCTCGCACCCGAAAGGAGGAGTAAAGTAAAATGTTGGTTGAACAGGGATTTCAGATTTATTTGCTGCTTTAAATATCCATTTCCGTTCACGCAGAACTTTCCATAGGAAAATAAGTGTTGCTTCTTCTTGGTCTCATAAATTTTAACCTCTTTACCATTTTTAAATTTATAAAGTGCACCAATTAGATATTAGGTTAGATATTGGATATTAGGAAGGTTGTTCCCTTCACACTGAACTCGGGATTGAAGATTTCTCAGCAGAACATTGCCCAAAGCGTCACTTTGACCCCACAGACTTGTCCTCATAGTTCATCCTTGAGCTTTTTTGTCCCCTTTGTTTTGCCCTGGATAGTGTCTCTGATGCCCCACTTGTCCCCAAGCACAGGGTGTCCCCACTCTCTCCTTCTTCCATGTGCACAGTCACAGATTACTGGACCTGATAGCTGCTATCTTTGTCTTTTCAGTAAGTTTATATATATATATATATATACTGTATATATATATATATATATATATATATATATATATATATATATATTCCTTTTATAGTCACAGATTTTGTCCTTACAGCTTTCACATTCTTTGGGTCGGGTCAGTGCTGTTCTAATGCAGCTGTTTACGTCGTCGTTCCTGTCACTGTTTCTTTTTTTCTTCACGTTCTCGTTGTAACACGCTCATCTGTGATCCCTGAGCTGTTTGTTGAATTTCCTCTATTTTTGACTCCATCTTCCCCTCCATCCTGCTCGTCTTCTCTTTACTCATATATTTCTTTCCTTCCTGTGGGCCTTTCATTTCTTTTCCTGCATGATGAACTGAGATACAAGGTCATGGATGCCTGCCTCTGTGTCACCACTGTGCTGATTGTCTTTCTCTCTCCTCGTCTTCATCGGCCCTTTCCTCCGCACCTCTCATTCTACATCTCCATTCCTCCAGCCTCCTGAGTACATTAAAACTCTTTTCCTATTCTATCTGTATGTTAATGCACCGAGTCACCGCTCCTCTTCACTCCTGTGTCGCACACAAAAAGTGCAACCATTTACTCTCTCATTTTTTGTTTTTTTATCTATGGAAAGTAATGTAGAAAATCACACAATAGCGCAGGGACTGAGCAAATAATGTTGGTTTACGACTGTATACACTCACCTTGCTGCTATTTGTTTATCATTAGCTTTCAGCTCGTGTTCTCTCTTATCAGTGGCATAGCTATTCTTTATGCTATTGTTGTTTCTGGGATTACGTCCCATTAGATGCTCTTTGACGAGACAAACCTTTGCATCCTGTTCACTTACTTTATCAATGTCCTAAATTAAGGCAGCTATTGAAAGGAGGTATATTTACTACACAGCACAAATGTCTGAAAGATCATTTACCTCAGCCAAGTCACACCCAGTTCAGGTCAATATTCTTATGTGAGAACTTTCTAGAAAAATGTTGCCACCAACTATTACTTTCTTGTCACAAAACTTGAAACATTTATTGGCAGTTTTATCCCTCATTTAGTTCATTCAGATACTCTTTGCATTTTTCCCACTTGCCATTTTCAAATGTAGCCCGACAAAGATCAGGCTTAGTTAGCCCCGTGCAGTTAAAATGTGTTTGCCAGTTTTTATGTAATGTATATATTGAAACAAAATAGTTTGTCTTCTTCTCATGATATGGAAGAAGTAGTATTGTCTTTAAGATGTAGAATATCCTCACTTGAGAGCAACTGGAAAAATCTATTACTTCTTGGTCAACAACGTCCCTCCACAAGCCTGCATTTAGTCTCCATGGTAACCAGCCGCTGTACAATCTTACGGTTAGCAATAGTCATCACTGTTTCCATTGCAGTTTTAGGTTTTATCTTAGTTATACACCGCTGCAAAAGGATGTAGGGTTTGCAGTAGTCATCTGGACAGAAGGGTCCCAGTTTCCACCACACTAATATGTCTAGCTGGATTCAAAGACGTTGCTATGGAGATATTCCAAAACATTGTAGCGAAGAGGATATTGCTTGATAAATATCTTGCTGCTAAAACTGAAGGATGCATGGCCTCTCCATGCATCCTGGAGAGCCCATGGAATCAGTTTTAAACATGTGGTAATCACACTAATATAATGACTAACAACACAGGAACAAGCGGGAAGCAACTATTTAAAGCAAGATTGTGAAAGAGTCGGTCTCTATAAAGGTGAACTAAGGGTTTACACACTATTTGGATGTCTAAATACCTGACTGGAGCCTGAGGGAAGGTTTAGACGAATTCACGAAATGGAAATGTGCCCCAGCAAAGGAAAACCTGGAGGTCAGGTACCAGAAAAACAGCCTCATCATATAACCAGACAGGGAGTACCTCTATTTTCGGACATTCATTATTTACTTTCTGGGTACCCGCTTCGGCTTCTGCTCCAGTTTCAGTCCGGTCTCTCAGCTTGGTCTCTCCTGGCTCACACAGCTGCTGTCTGCCCAGGGAGTTCACCCTGAGACTGGAAGGCTGTTGGATATTTTGTTGTTGCTCTCTTGGAAACCAGAACTGCAAACAATCCTCTCCCGGCAGCACGTTCTTTAAGTTCACATGTGTAGCTTCAATACTGTTTACTTGACTCATGACAGTAACATCTAACTCAACATTCAATAAATATGCCACAAAGAGGGAAAGAAGCAAATATAAGTTGCACTTGACTATAAGTTCTATGAGTAGCAAAACTATAAAAAAGTAGGACTTCTAGCATAGAAAATAGAGTAAGCTGAATAAAACAATGCAATCGAATTTCAACTATGTTGATCCACACTTTTAGTCCAGCTGAGCGGACAGAGATGTCCTTGCACTCTACTGACTTTGTGCTCACGAAAAATGCACAGTGTTTTTGCCACATCTACATTAGATGGCATTAGGAAAAATAGCACTGTCATATCAGCCATTTTTCTCAGTGCTCTAGCTGTTTGCACTCAAACACAAAACTTATTCTCTGTTTAGAAACCACACTTCCTCTTTCCACTCCTCAAGATGACCCTCACACACCAACAGTCTGAGCAAAGCTCCAACTTACACCACGTTGTTGATACCTAACAGACACGGATGTATTTTACCTTAAGGCTATTAAGTGTAGAAAAAGGAAATACAAAGTAAAAAGTTAAACTTTACATCCCAAAATGCAACATTTCTTGCTTTAAATGAGCCAGATAATGCTCCTACATACTGCTCTCAAAGCATGCGGCTTTCCTCACTCAGTCAGCTGTATGTCTGACCTGCAGCTGGTGATGCAGCGCGCCTTAAAAAGCATTTCGTTTTCTCTCAGACAGCATCAAAAGTTAACTCTGACTCTATAAAACCAAACAAAATGACCACTTGAAGCCAAAGTTAAACTTTTATTTTTGTTGAGCAGGAGAACATTTACGTGTGATTCAGCAGCTGATGAACTTGACTTTTCAGAGAAGTGAACTAATTGTCTGTGTCTTTAAGCCCATTGGAATAGATTATTTTCTTATATGGCTCTTAATTTGTGCATCATAATATAAACATTAAACAATTCTGTAGGTCCCTAGGTATCTGCTTGTGACCTATCATGTACGAGTGAGATTTTGGTTTTATGCTATAACAAAAATAAATGGGGATAAAAAGACATTACTATGATGTCTGACCTGGTGATTTAGATTTTCCTTAATAACTGCAACACAATTAGAAAACAGATAATAATAATTATTATTAGTAACTAGTATAGAGTTCCCTGTAGTGGTATAATCGCTAAAGTTGATGCATTTCACAATAAGTTGTTCATTCATTTGAAAAGATCAACAGGAATATTAGATACACATGTGCACTTACATGTGAATTAGTCTGAAACTTTGCTGTTTAAACTCAGACCCACAACATCTGTTACTTCAAACTCCACTCAACTCAGTCAGTCAACAATCTTTCCAGGAATCCGGTAGTCTCAGTAGTTTGATTGGAATAAAAGTGTCTCGATCAACAAATTCCTAAAATGACTTCTTTTGTGAGTTTTTTAAGACTCACCAAAAGCACTTTGCTGTGATCCTATTGGAAGATATTTCTCAATGCTTCTTTCCAAGAATTAATATAACGAACTTTTCTACAGCTTGTGATTTTTCACAGCATCGTTTCTGCGCCCCGTTTCTCTCTCTTTCCTCTTGGTCCCTTGGTCCTCCGCGACAACCTTCGCCTTTTAGCGCCCTTGTAAACGCAGCCCTCCCATCCTGCTCGTCTATTCTCCGCCGTCCATGTGTACGCTGGCAGATACACTCAAATTTCTTAGGCCCAGAGACCAGATGAGCCCCTCGGTTTTTCACAAAAGAACCCCCTCTTTTCTCGTACTCGCCTCCAGCTTGATTTTTACTTGCACAAACGCACACATTATTGGGGGGAAAATGGAGCCATTGAGCTTTATTTTGTCCATAGCACATTGAGATCTCATGCACATTTTTTTTTTAGATCTTTTAGATCTGATGCACATTGTAACTTTACTTTATAGTCTTTTAATATTAACGCTGTGACCTGAAACAACATTTTTTTTTGTCTTCAAAGCAATAACTGAACGATAAATCTGATTTTCCAGTTTGTTTCCAAGAATTTATTGTCTTAGGGGGGGATTTCTATCATGATTTATAGTTTTTTAAAAAGTAGTTTTAAAGTTGTAAGCTTTTCTCTCTCTTAAAAAAAACTACGTCTTAATGTTGACATCAATACATGTGCGAAAAGTCTTTTTTTTTTTTCACATGCGTGCTTTTATATCATTGCACCTCCTGTGTCCAACCACTGGTGTCGTCTCCCTTCTAAACTTTTCTGTCAGCGCCTTCCCTGACGCATGTTGTCACATTTCACCCCTGGGTTTTCATTGATGTAAACCCCATTGACACTTTGGGTTTTTCTGTTGTTGTCAGTTTTTGTATAAAAACTGGATTTAAAACCACCGTAAAACTTATCTTATCATAAAGATCAAAGCTAAAAAGCAGTTTGACAATTATTGCTAGTGTATAATAAACAATGTCGCTACACTTGTGTAGTAGTTTGAAGTTGAGATAATATAAAAATGATTGACAATTGCACAGAAAGTAACAGTATTTTAAAATACAACTGACAAAAACAGAAAAGCTTAAAGCACTGAGGCAGTAACCCAGAATGATCCAATCATTTCTGAAAGTGTGTGATGTAATGCAGTCAGTTGCTGCAGTGTCAAAAGGGCAGCACACATTGGTGGGGGTCAATCTCGAAAAATGGCTTCTTATAAATTATAATCTTAGACATTTGGACCATGTAAACCCACATTAGTAGCCTTTTGGTGGTGCATGCCACTTTTGAGTACAAAATTTCTCTTGCACCATCTGATTTTCAAATGACATCTCTTCAAAAAAAGAAAAAGCATATAGGACAGTAGACTAGGGATTTGTGCTTCAGCACTTACGACTTCCTTTGAGTGTCCTATTCAAAGGGTGAGACTGATGCACTGTAGAGTTGCTAAGGTACATACATTGCTCAAAACAGGAAGTAAAGATCATCAGAGAATGGCCCCTGAGACTCTTTTTCTAGCACTTTGAGTTTGCAAGAGACTACTGTAAAGTTGTTGTTCAGTTAATCCCCCATTAAATTCAGTGGCATAAAGATATAATCTATCCACTGCACCACAAATCCATTCAGTCAGATTCAAGGATTCATAAAGTGCTTATTGTCAAATGGTTGACAACCAAGGAATCCAGCAGATACCATCTAACACCCAAGTTCCCCATCTACTGTAATTACAGGGTCCTTAGTTAAACCCACCACTCCTGTACTTTCTATTGGACTCTTCTCTAGTTTGTGAATCATCAAACTTTGTTTGAGCTGTTGTTTAGGCTGGTCTTCCATATCAGCATTTTTATAACAGTCCATGAGGAGTGCAAGTGGTGCTAGAAGACCACCAAGGTAGAACGAGGAGGCAGGTTTTTTTCTATTTATATTGCTAAATGTTACGCCCACCACTAAAACGCGCCTGAAATAAGAACTTCTAAGGTCAAACTTCTAAGGTAGCTGTGCGAGTTGTCTACAAGGAATCCAATTCCTCTCTAGATTCTTCTGTGACAAATTGTGTTGCTGCGACATTCACTGTTTCAAATCAGAGCTCCTGGGAGCACTGTGCTCCTTAAGCGAGGGCATAAAAGATTAATTCTTCACGTCCAAATTCTCTCGAGACATCCGGCACGCAAAGGTAGACCTGCGACGTAACGTTGGACAGAGACGGAGCTGCGTATCGGGGAAAAGGGGTGTGTGGACATTAGATGCACAGATTATCAGACGTTGAGGGTAAATGGCATTTTAAGACACCTCAGAGAAGTTTGGATACATCATAGGTTGGACACGCCTAATGCCGACAAGTTTCCAGTGGGATGTAGCGATTAGCATGCAAATCCGTAAAGACCTAGTTATTCTATCTACCTCTTCACCTTTTTCTCTCTCTCACACACACACACACACACACACTCGCCGTGTTGTCTCCAACACCATTCTAATGAGGTGATGACCAGTCCCTTGTTATAATTGCCCCAAACTGCTTTTAATTTCATCTCGGCGTATTAATCATGCGCAGAGTTATTTAAAATCGCATAAATTAATCTTGGATTAAACAGACCCTTCAAAGGCTTCAAACAATTAAAGTGTTGGGTAGAATTTCCCCTGGGTTTGGGTCATTTCCTTCTGAGCAGAGCAGTTGCAGGTGATTATCCCGGTTTGATTTGGCAAGACGGTGATTAATGCAACTTTTAAATGAGTCCTTCTCCCGTCTCACCTCTGGCCCTGCTTTAATACGGCGGAAAGTCCAACACCTTGAATGACCTGATCCAACGAGTAGTTATTCACTCCGCATTCATAACTCCTCTAACAAAGGTTTCAAACTTAATTTAAGGTGCAGGTAATTTAATTATTACATGATCATGTGTGGAGGCGGGAGAGGAAAGATGAGGAGGCTTTTGTTTTTATAGTCCAAGCCTATTTACCCAATGAGGATTAAAAGACTTTTTCAAAAGCATACCTAAAAATAATAGAAAAAAACAAGAGATAAAATATTTTTCTTAAAGTTTCTACTTCCTTTTCAGTAAGAGGTAGATTAAGGCTTCTTGGACGATTTACATTTTTACGCCTCCTTTTTTTTAACATTAACCAAAAACATTTGAGGGCCACAAACTGAATTTGACTAAAAACATGAAAAAAATTTGAAATAAACATAATAAAAGAGTAAATGAATAGACTTAATAATTATGATTATGTTTTGATTGAGATTTAAATAACTCTTAAAATCCTAAACCGTTTCAGTAATTGAATATTGCACAGTTCATTTGTGCCAAGAAATAATCTGAATGGTGGCCTCTCTCTTCAGCATGTTACTCATTTGAAACGTCACAGATAATTTATTTAATATTTTCATTAGATTTTAAGCTCAAATTTTATTTTCAAATTTTATATTGTACGGATTGTCAGATTTTTATCCTTTCTACCCATTTACTGTGAGGATTTAAAACAATACGACGCTCCATCCCAAGACTAAGACGGCCCCTCTATTGTGACCAAAGCAACTCAACATTAATTCACTGAATTTGTTCTTGAAATCATTTCAAGATTCTTAGTTGATTTGTCAAGTTCTTATTCTGAAATCAACTCAACTTCCTTAAATTGCTGTGTTTTGTCTATAGCTCCTATAGAGCAATTTTTAAATGAGACTTGTACTAACTCTATTTGGGAAATTTTATTTTTTTTTAAAGGAAATGTGAATTGATTGTGTTCAGGAATAAATAGTTTGTCTTTCAAAGGTGTAGCAAAGTGGATGATTTTTGTTTTTCATACAAACAAGGATGTAGTCTTCATATTTCAATCATTAATTTTCATGCAGGGATTAAGGCTGAAAGTTTTTTTTTAATTGCATCTGGATCTACCAGATTATATTCATACAGTATTTTTCCAGTCTGTCTTATTAATCAAAGGGTTTATTAACATATGGACTTAGACATGCATTTATGATGTGCTTCTCATTGTACATACAACACGTTTTGTTTTTTAGATTTGCCGCTGTTCAGAGTTTGACCACATCGAATCCTTTGGTCAAACCAGCGAATTTCCCCACCTCCCAAGCTTCACCCACCTCATTATGGTGTGCATGTTGCATATGCACTGGTGCATTTTGACTGCCACCTTCATCCAGGCCAGACTCCAGCAGATTCCTCCGGCATGTCGGGGTTAATTTCTGGAGCAGAGGTTCCAGAGATTGATTTAAAACAAGAAAAGAGGAAAACGTCACTTAGGACTTCCTCTTTATTCTTATATCACTTGTTCAGTGCAGAGACAAAAAAGAAAGATTGATGAGATGGATGTCCAGCTCTTAGAGGGGCACCCAGGAGCGTCCGCTGTGTGCGCGGAAGTGTGTGTCTCTCGCTGACACACATGCTCGCACTGATATGACAGTAATTAACCTCAGACTGTGTTAACCCTAGCTGCCCATTAGAAGGGCAAAAGGATTGATGGGGCTTGCGCCAGTCCTTTACAGTCCGTACACTTTGTTCACAGTCGGAGCACTCTGAAGTATGCAACCGTTTCCTCTACTGTGGTGAGTTAAAATGTTAACTGTGAGTAAGAGACCCTGATGAGCAAGCAAGCAGCAACAGTGTTCACCCTGAATTTGATTTTAGAGAATTTTCATGCCCACATATTTCCCTGTGTAGCCAGAAATAGACCAAAAGACCCCTGGGAGGGAGGAAGTGGAGCATCACCACCAGTGTGTCCTACTTCTTTGCTAATTTTACATGGTGTGAACCTGTTTGTTTGTTGCTGAGAGGTGTTTAATGAGTCCACAGTGTAAATCTGACAGCAAACCTGCAGCGGGATATAGAAAATGGCAAATGGAAAGCGGTTTATCCTTTAACTAAAACAGCTTTAAACAATAAGTTGGCAGCAGAATATGTGGTGGAAGTTAGGATTGTGTCATTAGTCGGGCAGCTTAATCTTCTAAACATTGAGGATCAGAGACATTTTACTTGTGTTCTTGCTTTTCATGTCTTCAATAAGCAACAATAAGTAGGGGATTGGTGATACCCAACCTACCTTTTACCATTTCCACCAACTTTGATTGGACCAAACCTCATTATTTAGGGTAACTTGGACCCTTTCCCATCCGTTTATCCCATGGCATTTAATTCATGTCTGGGTTCATTTACATGACTCTCCTTCAAGAAACTGATAAATCATCAATTGTGACTTATTCAACTTTTATATAGTAACTGTATCTGCTGTGTAATGCAGGTTTGTGTTGTGTATATGGGTATTAAACCTGCAGCAGATGTCAGCTCTGGTTATACTCTACGCTTGTTGAGGAAGTACAAAACTACTTCCAAATGTACCCATATAAAACTGAATCTACTTTAATGTGTTTAAAATGTATTTAGATTTTTTTATGTTCCAGTATACTGGCAAAAATTAATAAATGACACATAGCAGTTGTGGAAAATGATTGGTTTTGGCACAATGCTGTCCAAACATAGTTGGGAAACAGCCAAAAGTCGTCTCATTGCAAGTACATGATGTTGAAACCCAATTAGAACGTCGGATAATCTTTTTTCTTTTTCTGAATATCAGAATTGCTCAGGAATTTGTATTTTTGTTCTTGTGTTAAGATTAAAATGTAATTATTTTCATGCTATCGTTTCCCTTTTTGGCTTGCTGTGAAGAGCTGCAATGATACTAAAATAAATTCATTAGTATTCAGCAAATTATAATGATAACACTGAGTATAAAATGTTTTAAGCTGGTATTTTTTGGATTTTTTTATAGTGTTTAGGAATATCTAATTGATGTTTAGCCTTTGTTTTAGCTTCATTGATCGTAGAAGACACTAGCTTTGGATATTTTCTTCCCACTAAGTACAACTGGGTTCTGTTTGCACTAGACTATTACTTATACATATCCTCATATAAATGCTTAAAAAACAATTATCATGTTAACTGGTCTCCTCTCTGTCCCCTAAATATTCAGTGAGATACAATGGACTGCTGCATATTTGCATATTTTTCTTTGAAACATAACTCCAAAATTATTTGCAAAAGACTATTTATGGATTTTTCTGTAGAGCACATCTAATATATTAAATAAAATGTGGCTTCGGAAGCTGACATACCCATCAATTCTACTTGACACGCTATTGGCTGGGGTTTGTAAAGCTGCCAATCCAGGAGTGTCATTTATTTTCCTTAACACTGATTGGCTGTTAGCTAGAGGGTGGAAATAAGGAAAACTGTAGATATTAGTTTCTGTGACAATCCTTAGGTGGTTCCCACTGTGCTTATCAATACACAATATGGTATATTTGGTGTCTGAACTATTAAAACAAGTATTTATTTAAGTGTTTTTAGTGGGATTCTTAAGTATTTATAGATGTTTGTCTGTGGTCATTAACCCCCACTAATACTGGGGATCCACCATATTCTGCCTGATGTAAATGTGTAGATCCTTACTGTGCAAACAGGAAGTGAAGTGAAGAAACAGACTTCTGATCACAAAGATCAATTGTAATCCTACTTGATTCAAGTCTGTCTCCAAATTCTGCCAAACACTTTAACTCATGACTTTCTTGCACAGCATCACTGAGACGTGTGCTCCGTCTAGACCAGACCAAACAATAGTCTCTATCTTTTTTTTTTTTCTCTGATCGACTTCCTTGTTAGGATCTACACTGTGCACCACTGACGTGATCTCTTGTTGTTCTGGTCAGATGTTGTTGAAATCAGTGCTGACAAGTTCATTAAAGCTTCCTTGCTTATGTAATTGGACATTGAGACGTCTCAACGAAAATTCCCGGTCAGCCCTGAGTTGATTTGTTTCATTTACGACCTGCTCCCGTTTCATCCCTGACCTCCGGGTGACCTCTGCGACCCCCCGGCTTCTCTCTGGAAAGCCGTCGAAGGGGATTGGGTGACCGGTTTCGCTCCGACTGAGATATCACATGTGACATCTCTTTTTCCAGTCCTGCTGCAAGCGTACACCGGCGCTGTCTAACAGCCTTTACGAGCTGTCAGTCGCCAGGTGGAACATATGCGTTTTGATTTGTTTGCTCCGCTAATGAAAAGCAGTCAGAATTATTCTGAATTTCATTTTTAAAGCGTTTTTATTTATTTCGTTTTTTATAAATTTTTTTTATTACACATCTCACTTTATATCCTGACACAGCTCAAGAAGGTCGTTAAACCCAGGATGTTCTCTGGGACGTCGTCACTTCAAATCTGTCGGGCATTAATATTTAACAGGTTTTATTGCTGTTCTTGTTTACTTTATTTGGATTTTATCAACATTTCGTGGTCCATATTTGGGGATAAGCACAAATCTCACAAATTCTAGCACCTTTCTACATAAAGGCCTAATAACGTTTGCGACTCCGGTCCGTCTGTTCGATAATAAAAAATAATAATGTGGAGTTAAGTGAAAGAAACCTAATGGCTGTTAGACGTGTCTTTGTTTTTGTGAGGAAGCTCATTACCTTTGATTTTACAGCCAATCCTTAAGAGTTACTGTGGAGGTCGTGCAATGATATGAGCAGATATGTAATGAAACTCAGGACTGTCATTTCAAAATAAAATTACAGAAGTGTAACTTCTAAAGGCTTGCACTGCAAAAACACACAATCTTACAAAGTCGTTTTGGTCTATTTTCTAGTGGAAATATCTTATTAGACTTGGAATAAGACAAAACTAACTTTTCAGCAAGATGTAGCAGCTTGTTTTAAGTAAATAATTCCTTAATATTGATGAAAAAGTGCTAGTTCCACTGGCAGATTATTTCACTTATTTTGAAAAATGTCTAAGTGAATTAATCTTCCAGTGGAACTTGGACTTTTTAATCATTATTAAGGAATTATTTACTTGAAACAACCTTCTAGCTTGCTGTAAATTTACTTGTGAGTGAGTTTTGTCTTATTTCAAGTGTACTGAGATGTTTGCACTAGAAAAAACCCAAAATGATTTTTGGTAAGATTTTGAGTTTTTGCATTGTTCAAGTAGAAAGTGAAATGTTTTTCTATCAAATGCCAATAGTAGTTTAGTTTATGTAAACAAAATTTGAACAAAAACCTTTATTTGGTGTCTAATAATTTCCTACCATTTAAAAACAATTTTAAAAAGTGTGAGTTTATATGGAAATATGATCAAATATTTAAAGGGTGGGGAAAAACTTTTTTTTTTCTCTTATTTGGAAGATTTTAATTCCAAAGTTTTGGTCAACTCATGAAATTCTTGCATCTTTCCCAAAGACGTCTGTCAGTCCTTTCTCACCATTGTTTTCCTGCTTGTTTCAGGACCATTCCTTTATAATCCAGTACAACGACGGGAATGCGGAGGTGGTGTCCATGTGGGTCTGTCGCTGTCTGGAGGAGAGGCGATCTCAGCAGGCTCAGTGACACGTCGGGCGTCCTCCTGCTGTCCAGACGTTACTCACCCGGACATTTGACACCAAACCATGAGCACTTACAAAAGCCTTCAGGGCCAAGTACGTCCACATGCACTGCATTAATGACTGGGTAATAATTGTTACATACTTTATCTGAGAATCTGTTTATTTAAAAAGACTCGGCTGACGAAACACGGAGGAGCTCGTATCCCGGGACGCGTGTCCAGACTTTGTGCAGTCGGAGCTTCGCTGTCTCAATCTCCATCTTGTGTAGCAGATGCTCTCCCATGTTTTGTTTTTTTTATTACTATTATTATTATTCTTGGAGAATCCAGAAATCCTGAGAATTGACTCAAAGGATCAGAGACAGTAAACAGCTTCGCAAAAAGACCACGAGTGGCCGGCGGGGTCTCGCTTTGCTGAGCACGGCCTTCAAGTGAATGTCAAGGTTTCCTCCTGTGAGTAACTGCCCGTCTTCTGTGCCTGGTTTTCATGTGCTTTCATTTATTACCTCAGCAACTTTAAGTTGTCATTTGATATTTGCTAAAAAAAAATAAAGAAAGAAAGAAGGAAAGCTCCTATTTGTGCTTTTGGTCCAGAACAAATGTTTCTCTTTAAACCCAACGGAGAAAAGAAAAAGATACCAATGGATGTTTTTTTTTTGCCTCTGTGTGTTTTGTGACATTTTGTCGTCAAGAGACCAAATCGCTCTCAGAGGTGTGTGTGCAACACATTTGTTTGACTTGCTAATCAGCAAGCTCACCAGCTCTCCACGAACCAAGAAGAGGATCACGCACATTTCTCACTCGACACCTTTTTCAATCCGCCTCCGAGGCACTGGCGTTCATCTGCCTCTGACTGTCATGGCCGCTCGTTTCAGAGACACATTTCGTCTCTGAAACCTTTGGAAGCCGCAGACCAAGACAGGCATCAGTCTCATGATTTTAGTATTCAGAAGCAGCGCTAATGTGCTATAATATAAGCTCAGAAGGGTAAAAAAAAAAAAAAAAACTCAACTGGACTTTATTTCAGTTTAAGCTAGTTTAACCTATTTTTTCCTCATTTTTTTAATCAAAGCACTGAAGTTATTGTTTGGGAGGAAGTAATTTACCAAGCAGGATCCTCTCACATGAGCTCCCAATTGTTTTAAGTCAACAGAATAAAACTCTATATATGTGTAGACTCGTATGTTTTAAGGAACATATGATCCCGGTCATTTTCTGGTAACAGTTGGCAAAATTATTATAGCAAATTAAAACAGTCAGAAAAAAAGAAACAGTTTTCTGTGACGTGGTAATGAAAGCAACACCTCTTTGTGATTATTTTTAATCTGCCATGAAAGCGGCCTTTGTTTTTCTTACCTGTTCAGTCTGCTGACAGTAAGCACCACCTTTCTACTCTTTTTAATGTTTTTTTTTTCCCCACATCAAAACCACAGAGCCTTAGAAAAGTGTTGATTCAGCAGAATTATTAATGCTGTGATGTTACTGACGGCCTTTTTTGTCTAGTTGTTAATGTTGGCACATACTCCAGATATACTAAATAAAATATATTTAAATTGTTTTGGAGTCTTTTTGTGTTTGATTTAAAACAAATGCACTTGTCTTGGTTTTAAACTTGACTTAAATAAAGTTTTAAATTAAGACAAAGACATGTATCTTTTTGGGGGAAAATTAGTTCAAAAGCCGAAGTAATGCCGGGTTTCCTTTTTTGTTTAAAAGCTAAGAGCAGTTTTTGACATGAATCTGTACCTGTGGTGTTTTTGGGACTAAATTCTACTACTTCTCTCTTTTTTTTTGCAGTAAGCAAAGAAAATGTTGTCTTTGAAAATAGGCCCAAGAATGAAGCCCTGAGGAACGCCACGTTGGAGCCTTGTTCACACAGATTCACATTTACCAAAAAACAAAAACGACCTAATATACCTAGTGGTATATTAGGCCGAGTTCATTTACATTGGTTTGATTTTGTTGAAAGGAACTGGCTTTTAAGCATAACCCATTAATAAAGGAGTCAGAGCAGAAGCTGCATGTTAGCCTAGCTTGCATTGGTTTTACTGTAAGTATGGGATCATTGTCCAATGCAACTAGGTGAGGCTAAACACATAGGTTTATCCAAGTTTCAATGTTCACCATCTTTTTTATTATGTTCATCTTTAAGTGTTAGATATGACCGGCAGCGAAACAAACCTGCAACATGATGCTACCACCATCCTAACAGCCAGTACCGCGTTCATTAATCTGAAAATCTCACTTTGACTCTTCCAAACGTAACTTTTGTCATTATGCTCAGAAGCTCAGTTATTGTCTGTCACAAATCTCTCAGTTAAGCCTGATGTGTTGATTTTGAGGCGAGAATTGTAATCCTAATCTGTTAATCCACATCCCGGGTGATTGCAGTTGTTTGTTGTGCAATCGTTTCACCCTGAGAAGTGAATCTTTAAGCCCCACACGTTCATGCTATGATGAGTGGATGAAAACTTTTAAAGCAAGTGTTGAAAAAATGAAAAACTGACTCTTCTGCAGGACTGTTTTAATTATTCTTTTTTTCTCTGTTTAGCCTTTGTTGTAATTCAGGCAGACGGCAACGAGCCTCAGCTGGTCTTTATTAAAATAAAATAAATAATAGCCAGCATTCAGAGAATGGCCTTCACACTTAACATGGCCTTAAACGTGGTGGGAAAAAAAACCCCATTGTCTTCAATATTCCGAAATTTTTGCCGTCTTGTACTGGAGTGACCCAAATCTGTAAGCACTTTCCATGAGTTCAGTTGTAATTTGCATTTCATCATTAATCTCAGTCCACCTTTAATTAACACCTGATATATTCTTGATAATTAATATCCGACGTAACCTGTGAGAAGCGGTTCAAGGTGCGCGGATCTCGTCCAGCGGAACGATTGTGTTCACACGAGGCCGCGTTTTTTCGCCTGAAACGACAAGGACGCGCTGCGTTTTCTTTGTCTCCCGACTTGAAAAGCTTGAGTGGAAACAATCTATTATGCCTCCGCACACGTGTCATAACAAAAACTCTCCTCTTATGCGGCTGAACTTCATTAACTCCTAAAGGGAGAGGCGCCTGCAGTTTCATTAAAGAAGTGAAGGTGACGCGTTAACCCGCAGCGCAAGCGAGTTTTCACCTCGAACCCGTCGGCTTGGCGTCGGAGCGACCTCGCTGAATGACTCTAGAGTTTTCCTCACAATTCGTCTGAATGCAGTGAGAAAAGATGTTGGGCCGATGAATTAATGGTGTTCAGAATGCAAAATGAAGACCGAAAGAAAGGAGGAAAACTTTTATTTTTCTTTTTATACATTAGTCGTGTATTAAATTAATACAATGCATTCAAATGTATTCACTCAAATCTTTTTTATGTGGAAAAAGGAAGAGCAAATAAGGTCGAGCTTATTTTTGAAAAAAAAAAGTTTTATTTTTTTTATTTTTTTTCCAAACAAAGGCCGAGAAAGAGAAAGAAGGAAAAACGGAGCGGAACGGGGGAATCAAGTCGGAGCTCCGACAGGTGTAATGTCAATGTCATTTATTTGCAAAAAAACGATTAAGGATTTGATGTGAATGCATGTGAATGCGCCGTCGCCGCAACTAAATTCTACTAATTTCTATCAAAACCTTCATTTTGCCACAATTTTCATCCTCTTTTGTCCAGACTGCAATACACCAAGACGTAATGAAAGGACTGTGGGGAAATTTTAATTATACAATCTAAATCCTTTCACCTGCGAGTTCGCCAAGGTTTATTAAGCAACACAATTGGTTGAATATGTTTTTGATATAAAAATAAGTTGCCTGAAACTGAGTGGCTTCTGTGCGTGGATATGAACGTTGGACGTTAGTTATAGATGAGGCCACTCAACGAGCTGCTGCTGTCATTACTTCTTCTTTACTCTTTTTCTGAACATAGAAAGCATTCCTCTGTGTTCCTTATTTTGTCTGTTTTCTGTCGTTCGTGTACTCGGCCAGGTTCTGGGCCTGCTGGAGGTTTCTTAACAGGGAGCTTTTCCTCTAGATTCGCGCTGCAAGCCAGTGGCTCAATAAAATCAGCTAGATTTCCTTTGATAGAACTTTTTTTTTTAACCAATTTGAATAGTAAACTGAACTTAAAAACTTTTACAAAAACGTGTTTTTGTAAAAGTCATGACAGTGTGGTATTAAACAGATGATCTGTGAAAAACAATCAAGCTCTTCCCAGTTCTACTATTGAAGTCAAAAGCAACCAGTCAGAGCCAGGGGGAGGGTCTTAGCGCTGTTCAGTTTTGTGTATGCGCTGCTCAAAGTGCTAATGGTGGAAAAGTACCTACTGTTAGAGAAAAACCGTTGATCCGCCGTCTGTCATCGGTGGCCATAACTAGCTAACTAGCTTTAGCATTGGTGGCAGGCTATGCTGTGGTGAATCAGCAGTAGCTTAGCAAAAAGTAAGTGATTGACAGCGCTAAGACCTTCCTCCTGGCTCTCATTGGTTGTTTCTTACTGGGTGGTGTATTTATGCAGTTAGTACTGGCAGCACCGGGAAACGGTAAAGGAGCTAGCTAGCTAGCTTTTCAGAGACTATCTGTCTTATACTGTAACAACATAATGACAATTTTAACTAAAGTGTAAAAATGTACTTTATAAACATTGCTGCAGTTTTAACTGCATTGTTTGATGCCGAGGTTCACATGGAAAGTGTGCATCGTCAGATTGAATTAACCTTTTTCTTTCTCTTGTTTTGATAAAGAGACATTTATTATAAACTGGCACCATGAATTGAATCCAGCACAATAGAGAGAATAGCTTTAGCAATTTGTTCAAACTTTAATTTCACACTTTCTTTTTGTTAATTTCTTTATAGTAAAATTACTTAATATTGCTTTCATTGATCTTTAGTTGGATAAAAAGATAAGCATTTTTAAAGCTGGTGGTTTAACTCACATAAACAGACTTCCTGTGGCCAATTTGTAAAAGCCCAGATGATTGTTAGCCTCTGAAAGCTACGTTCACGACATCTGAGTTGGTTGGAGGTGCACATAAAAATGTATTGAAAGGTCATCCACACATCAAGACAAAAACAAATGATACAAGAGATCATCAATTGAATTCAACCATGATCTTATTTGTCTTGCAATGTGTTATCTGGTATATTTTAAACTAAAGTAGTGGTCACAATTGTAAAATTGATTCTCTGTCACTCGCAGACTCAACAGTTGTCTGTCCGTTGAATTTGGGAGCCGTTTTATGTCTGAATGATCCATAGCTAGGTAAAGAAACAAAACTTATTCCTATGAAAATGAGAAAGAGTTAAAAATTTGAGCTCATGCAGAAATATTAATCGAGCACGTTGTAAAAGATTTCAAGAAAGTCTCTTTTTGAAGCCAAAACTAAAGAAATGAGGTTTGGATCAAGATATTTTTCCACACTCTATTCAGTCGGTCAGCTGTCCTCTTTGCCCTTTCAATTTTTAAACCTTATAAATATTTCAACACAAAGTAAAATTTTTACTTTTGCATTCATATCCACTCCTTATAGTTGATCAACTTTTGAGTCATCAAGTTGAACTTTAAATCACACGTTGAGACGACACCATATTGTCATTCGAACAAACCCCAGTTCCTTTGTCTTCGCAGCTTAATACTTTAGCTCGCCGTTCAGTACAGGCGCCAACACACACTGGACAATGTGTGTTTTATATGTTTCTAAATTAACTCCAGAAAGCACAAGGCCAGGGTGATTTCAATGATCTATACTTTTATACAGATGTATGGAAGTTTATTTACACTTTATTTTGCTATGTGTGGAAGCAGTCTGCAGCAAAACGAAGACCTAGCAGCATTGTTCTTGGTGAAATACTCCCTAGCTAATTACCAAACCTCAATGAAGTTTAAAAATGATTTTTAATCATATGTGCTACAATCTTTACAAGATATACAAAATGGTTCTTATTTCCTAAATTGTATAAGAGTCACTATCTTGCCAGATGCCACTTGCTAACAAAAATGATCTTTCTACTTCAATCAGCAGCAGCTATCGTCTCAAACCTACTTTAATTTGTGAATCAGGATCTGAAAGGTCCTGATCTCAGTGGAGAGTTTCAGTACTCTCCACTGAAACTCCATGCAGACTTTTATTAATTTTTTTCTCTTTGGAGAAAAAGGCGATCTTGGATGTGCAGAGCGGGATCAGCAGGCTGCTAAAGCTTCCTTTGAGAGGAAAGACCCTGATGAAGACTCACTCAGTGTGTCAAGTTATTTTATTTTATTGTCTTTAAATCCAGCAGTGATATAGAAAAAAGTCCAGAGCCATCGATATTTTTAGATTTCTTTGCTTTCCTGGGATCTTAAGTCTTGATCAAATAGCTCCCCAGACTTTCTAAAAGTTGTTCAAAGTTCTTGTGTTATGTTTGGACTGTGGCTGACCCTTCACTTGTTGTCAGTCCAACAATACCTGATCATTTTTAGAGAAAATGTATTTATTCTACTCGGTGATTGCCACTTAATTCCTTGGGCAGAAAAGTTCTCCTAAACTGCACTAGCTTTGAGTTTACACATAAATGACAACTCCAGTGGCTTAAAAAAGGATTTATAGCCCTGGGACTTTCCATATTTTGTCACATTGCAACCACAAACGTTGGAATTTAATGTGAAAGACTAACACAAAGTGTCATACAACTGTGACGTACAAAAAAATGTATTTATAATACAAAAACATTTTAACAAATAAATGGAATTAAAAGTGCGGTGTGTAAAAAGTATGATGATCGGATGATCCAGAAAGCTCATCATTCCTAGCAGCACTTTCCTCACGTGCAGGTTAATTTGATGTATATACAGTATATACAGTATATATATATATATATATATATATATATATATATATATATATATATATATATATATATATATATATATATATACTGTATATCACCACTCTGCACAATAATCTACATTCAATTTCTCCACAGACGTTAAAGCTATAAAATTTCAAAACTCAACATTTGTGCCACTGTAAAAAACCTTTAGCATGGCTGAGGTCAAGAGTGGTTCATATCCAGACAGAGCAGGAAGCAGACAGTGGGTGAAGTGGAAGCTGAGGGAGAGAAAACCAAGCGAAGGAGCTCTAACGTGAACGACGAGACTGCAAAAGTAGCACAAGACGACTCAAACTGAGCCATCAACTCAACTGCATAACAACTTTGACAAAGGTCAAGGTTTCAGTGAACCATCTCTTCAGTCAATTGAAATTGATGAAATGTTTTGTTGATTTTTTTTGTATTCTCATCTTTCATGTTTATAGATGTGCTGTGTCAGAAACGAAGTCCCTAATGAAGCAATTCTTTCACATTAAAAAGAACACTTGAGAATTTTTTTTTTTTTTTTAGAATAAACTCAAATTAAACACCTGAATGTTGGACATTGCTCTTTTCTCATTGTGAGTGTTTGTGTCACAATTCTTTGGTGTTTGAGCTATAGCTGGGTCATGTTTTCCTGTTGATTTGCTTGGACCTGGTTTTCATTCTTCTAAGTGTTTTTGCGTGTTGGTTTAGTGCGCTTCCCTTTCCAGCTGTTTCACATCTCCATCTCTCTGATTGCTATCTTCCCCAGCTGCCTCTGATTAGTCCCTCTGGTTTCTATGCCGCTCTCTTCTCTCCCTCGGTGTATTTAAAACCTATCATCTATTTTTTTTTTTTTTTTCCTCCATTGGTTCGTCAGTCAGTTTTTCAAGGTTTTTTTCCCCCCCGTTGCCTTCTGAGATTATCCTCCGTGACGTTGTCAGTTCATCTTATGGTAAGATGAACACTTACCATAAGTGTTCATCTTTATTTCATTAAATATGTGTGCGGTGACCCCGGGTTCCGGTCTGAACTTTTGGCTCACCGCCTTACGTGACGGAAGGACCAAGCAGAAGAGATGGACCCAGCAGCAGGTGGAGGAGGTAGAGGATTACCTTTGCTATGAATCGGACTCGGGATTTTTATTTTTATTTTTCTGACGAGCTCTTTAGTTAGAGGAGGAAGAATTTGTCTTTGACGATCAGCTGGAGGAGACTTTGTCTTTCAAAGAGACTCGATACACTCTAACTTTGCCGGGATGTGGATACCTCACGCCCTCTAGATCAACCAGCATCCGCCTGCTGTCGGCGTTGAGCCGAAAAGCGCATGCCTGCTTAGGTTTGCATTCGCGGGAACGCGCATCGTTCAAAACTCCCGTAAACGGATTCAAATATGACCGACGAGGCAACCTTTAAATATATTCGTAAACTTAACATATCCACCAAAAGGTGACTTTTTTTTTTGTTGTTTTTTTTTTGTCTGATTAGTCTTTTAAAAATGGGCACTTTTATCTCAACGCATTTGAGTCGCTGTGTCTCAGGAGAACGTTCTCTGCTCTGTGGTTTACAATAGTGGGTCACGTTCCCCACTTTTTCTACCACCAACATGATGTTCAACATCCAAACTTTTTAAGCTAGCGGATAAACTCATGGGTGCAAATGGGACACAGTTTAACTGAGAATATATTTAGGCTACAACAGCTGTTGATGGTGAAGTGCTCAATTTGGTATTCTGTCGGTCTAAAAACTTATTACTAATGCACAAATTAAAGTTTTATGAGAGGGAGAAAAATCATGTTTTTGAGTAAATGTGTTTTCTTACATAACCAAGTTGTGCACTTTGTCATAAACAGCAGATGTAAATGTATTCTCACTTACACTGTGTCCTATTTGTACCCATATCTGTGTCTAACTGGTCATTTAAAAAGCTTGGCTGTTATGCAGCACTTAAACTGTTATGCTGTTGATGGAAATAGAGGGGATTGCGGCACATAATTGCAAACTAAAGAGCAGAAAAACTATTATTGAGACACCGACTCTTAAACATTCGAATCAAACGTGGTGAGACCTTCTGCTCTGCTGGCAGCCAAAAGCCTCCAAGTTCCTGCAGGTTGTCTCCAGACTTTCTCTGTCACCATGACCAGCCTCTCGGCCGTCTCCACCGCCATCTACCTCCCAAGGTTCCTCTAGGGTTCTGCAGGCCACACAGTCATCCAAATAAACATGATCTCATGGGTTCCTTTGTGCTGCACAAACATCCACTGGAACTCTATTCCTCCTTGGGATGACTTCCCAATTGTTCCCCAGAGCTCTGCTTTGTTTTTTGTTTTGTTTTTCTTGCCATCCACCTTATGCGCCCTCTGCCCATCCCTATTTGGTTGTTTTTTATTCCTTCTGCTCAGACTCACTCAGGTGTCTGGTAGGTGCCTTTTGGGGAGCAAGAAGGTGTGGCCTTCAGTTCTTCTCCTGTTTATTTATTTGCTGTATTTTCAGTCACACAGCAGTTTATTGCGGAAAAATACCTGTTAGGACTTGCGCTGTCATTGGGTCACCGGTTCGAATCCCTGCTCCGTCTGTCTCCATTGTTGTGTGTTTGGACAAGATACTTCACCTGCCTTGCCTGATGGTTATGGTCAGAGGGTCTCTTAACCATCTCTGTAATCCTGAGCGCGCTCTTGTGCTCGCTTTCCGGCAGATGATTTCCAAGGTTTTCTAAAAGATTTAGGTCGGGGTGTGGAGATGTCCATGGAAGGTTGGTGTGTGTCTGGTGAACCACATCTATCTTGACTTCTCCTTATGTTTTGGTTAATTATCTCATTGAAAGACCCAGGAAGACCTGATTTTGATTTGCTTGAAGCTTCCAGGAGTTCATAAAGCCATGTGCTCTGACAAGGTACCCAGGGCACAAAAATGTATGTGTGTGTATATATACAGTACAGATCAAAAGTTTGGACACAACTGTGTGTCCAAACTTTTGGTCTGTACTGTATATTTAAAATATAGCCCATGGCAACATATTCTGCACTGCTTAGTGCCCTGTGTTTCAACGCTAAACCCACCTGGAGTGTTCCTTGCTGAAACAGAGTTCCCAGTTGAACTCCCAGCAGAGTTTTGCAAACTTGTGACTGTGACGATAAGACGGACTCCTGTCATTTGAGCCAAACATCTATTAGAGCGGTGCTAATAGACGTTTTGGACATTTGAAGCCCCAGAGATGCCTCTCTAACAGTGAGCACTGCAGAGGCTTTCACTCCCTTACCGTCCTGCTCATTGTGTGACAAGATAAACATAAACTCATAAACTCAAGCCTGGTGTCCAGTGCCAAAAAGACACGGCCTATACGCGTCACCATATTTGTATGGACTTTTTTATTTTATTTCCTTCACTAAACAAATTTGCTTAAAAGGTTTGCTTTTTTCCTCAGATTTCCAGTAAAATTGTGCAAATGAGATCAAATATTCCTATCTTTAAGACTTTAGCAGCAATGGTACCAAGTTAATTTGCGTCTTTGGATTTTCTTCATCCAATAATTTTGTGTAATTTTCTTTTTTTAAATTGTTTTAGAAAAGGCACAAAAAGTCTCAATTTGTGGGAGCCGAAACACATTTTAGTTGGCTCTAATTTAAAGTGAGCACCAAGTCATAATGCCAAATCCGTCACACAGTGATCCCATGTGTTGATTTAACTAAGCTGCAGTCTGCAGGGAGCCCCGATGCTGATCACTCAGCCCGGCCTCGTCGTGTCACTCTTACCTGTCACAAACGCTTTGTGTGACATGTAAATCGTGGTATCAGATGATCTATGGACGCGCTCCCTGTGACCTATGGTGATAATACGTCTGGTTGGAGGAGGGCTGAGTGGGAGGGGGGATCTAGATGGGGGCGCTCCGGGATATTGACCGTGCTTTGTTTGGAGATGCGTCTTCATTTGAAGCCGTCCGGGACCCTCATATTACCAAACTCCCACCGAGCCGCGTCTCCGCTTTGTATCGGCCCGATGACCTTTTTTTTTTTTTTTTTTTTTTTTTTTTTTTTTTTTTTTTTCCCAGAGCAGTCCGGCTTGATTAGCGCATCAGGCGGGACAATGAGTGGCCGCCCTGTACACAGCCATTATCCGGATCCCTTTATCAATGTCCTGTAATTAAAATGTCACCGTTTAATTTTCGAGCCATCGCTTTCCTCTCGGCGGAGTCTTTCCTCCAATAAAAAAGTGCAATCGAAATGCTCTTTTAACTGGAAACAAAAAGAGAGACGGAGAAAGCGTTTAAGAGAGCCGAGCAGAGGGGGATCAATAGGCCCTTTAGTCCAAGAGGAGGATTGATTGGTCTCTAAAATGGGATTTATAGGGGTCATGGTTTTATGGGGTGCTGATACAACTGTTAATTATAAAACATTTGGCTACAATCGCTGCCGTTATTAAACCTGTCCCGGTTGAGCATGGGCTTGATTGATCTTTTTACATCATAAGGCAAAAAAAAAAATAACGAAATGCGGAAGAAATTATTATTATTATTATTATTATTATTATTAAAACGTACATGCATTCATTTAGTTTTCATGGATCCGAAAACAAAGTTTTCGATCAGAGCGCAGTGGCGGTCAGGTGAAGTAAGGGGTGTAAACAGACAGGGGCGCTACCAAGGAGGAGCCAGGGAGGCCAGTGGCCCCTTCTACAGATTAGGTGGTCAAACAGTCTTGTTGTATTTTTCTATTTTCATATATATATATATATATATATATATATATATATATATAGACCTATATAATCTTATAGTGAATATCAGACAGGAGTGGAAAAACTTTTAAAAAACTGAAATTTTATTTTTTATTTAATTAATTTACCTTATGTCCTTTTTTTGTCAGGATCTGTGTTTTTCTGTGTTTAGTTAGAGTTTTCTGTGTCCTTAAGTCTCTTCGTTGTCCTGTCCTCCCCTTGATTGTTCCCAGGTGTGTCTCGTCTCTGTGATTACCCTCCTGTGTATTTAACTCCACCTGTGTTCCTTGTTCCTTGTCGGGTCCTCGTCAATTTTTCGTCAATGTCCAGTCTAGTCGTTGTCAATGTTAGCTTCTTCGTCGTCAGTGTTTCCATGTGCCTGCTGTTCGTTGTTTGGACTGTGCTTCTTCATTAAATTCATCATTCATCATACCTGGGTCCGCTGCATCTGCCTCACCACCAACACCACCCGCACTTCATGACATTTTTGTTGTTTTATGCACCACTTTTTTTTTTTTTTTTTACTATCCACTTTTGAAGTTCTGCTATGATTTTCAGTCATCCAGCAACCTCAACATCCTCTGGAGACGGCCCTAATTTCAGAGGCTGAGTATTAATAATAATAATAATCTGCATATTTTCTTATTTGTTGTGTAGCTGGACAGTTTTCTGCGTAGCATCAAAAGCAAAAGACCATCTAACATATTTTTGCTTTTATATCATCAGAAATGAGAGGTATAGTCTTAAACCGCTTGAGGCTTTCTTAATATGACACAAAAAGGGGGGATAAATAAATAAATAAAATTGATGAAGGTTAAGGAGAAGAGGGGGGAGGAAAGCAGAAGCGCACAGGTAGTCACCAAGTAGTTTTATTTATCAGCTGTCCGGGGAAACTGAGCATTATTTCCTCCATTTGAGCGTCGCGCTGAAGCTCATCTGCTGAGTTTGGACAGACACCTGAAGGCGCGTTTCTCCTCCAGGTTAAAAGCTTTCTGTTGACTGCATATCAATGAGGCCGGGGGTAATTTGTATCCAACAGGAATAATAAAGGGTGCTCGCGTAAAATTACCGCTGAAATGTCTCTAATTAAAACCTCCTCGCTGCTGATCTGCGGCCGCGTCAGCTCACGTTTCTCCCGGAATAAGCGGCGACAAAAGGCTGCATTCAGCTCGGCGGCCTAAATAATTAAAAGGAGGGGAATAATTACAGTATAAAATTGTAATTATTAGGGGGGATGTGGGGGGGGGGGGGGGGGGGGGGGGGGGGACTGCGCGGGGGAAAAAACCTCTCCATGGCGAAAGAGGAGAGGATGCGCTTATAGGATCAGGTTCGGCATCAATATTGCAGGGAGGTAAGAGAGAGGAGAAAAAAGAAAAGCTGCACGCAGGCTGATGACACTTCATACACTCTCATCTCTCCAGGAACACACTGTACGCTCCCTTCAGCGCGACGAGTGACGACATGAGGGCGTTCTTGTTATTTTTGTCAAACCGTCCGAAACAACCCACTCGTTTTGCATCTGTTAACAAATTCGCCGAGTGAGCAGGGCCGGTCAGAGCCTTTAAGGGGTCTGCTTTGCTCCCTGGTCCCCCTGGACCAAAATCCTTCATTCAGTTCCCAATTGGCTGAAACCTGATTTGTTATATTGCGATGATGTCACTGACATATCTTGAAACTTTTTCACATTGACTCACTTTACATCAACAAACTTTTATGTTTTTTCAGGGATTTTATGTGATAGACCAACAAAAAGTGCCTAAATGTAAAGCCAAAGGTTTTTTGTTTTTTTTACAAAATGCATTTTTACAAATGCAAACGTGTTACAAAAAGCCACTTAAAGCAAATGACAATTTACTGTTCTGTCATAGCTGACGGAGCCATCAGAACTTTTTTGGCTGACCGACTGTCTCGCTATTTCATGTTGCGTAAATGGCAAACTGAGTAGCAGCTGTAAACAATATTTGTATAATGATTTTTGTTTTAATTATTATTATTCTTGGCACAACATCTTTTGGTGGAAGGTCAGATTTTCCTGGGCTTTGGTTAAGATGTAGGTCATTACTCCTTAATACCAGATATGCCTATTTGGCAATTTATGTTTTGTAGCAACCAACCGTAAGTCGGCTTGTAGCCATCAGAGGAACATTTTGTGACCATTTTGACAACATATGATTTAAAGTACTTTTAGGTGTCATCCAAGGAAATGCAGCAGTTGGACCCACCAAAAACGGTCTGTTGGTAAAGAACAGAAATGAATGAAAACTGGTCACAATACATGGATTTCAATTGTACAATACTGGTTAGAAATAAGGAAGGGGAAAACTGACCCACATCTGGAGCACTTCATCCAGATGTTGTGCATCACTGTTAAAAATATATGTTAAAAAAAAAACAACACCACCTTGGCTTGTCACTGATCGTTTTGACCCAAGAACAAAAAGACTCAAAAAGATTAACTAATGTGTCACATTGTCTAATGACCTTAACAGTGTCTTACAATAAATCATAGGTTAATAAACATATAAGTTTGATATATTTAACATGTTTGTTATGTTATTAGGTAATTTTATCAATGTAGATTAATTCGTTTTTCACTGGAAAGGAATGCTACAAAGTGCTGTAATGGTTTTTTTCATTTCTTTATCTATTATTGTTATTTTAATTTTGTTTTTGGTGTCCTTGCAGCATGCAAGTCTTTTTTTAAAATCTATTTATTATTTATTTATTGGTGGTCTGAGCCCCCCCACCCCTCCATCTGATCAACCCTTTGAAAGGCTTTCTAGGGACACCCCTGCATTTCATATCAATAGAGTTTCTTCATACGAATCAAAAAACGCCTAAAAAAAACCTCGACCTTTAACAATATTTACTTCACTATGGTTCGTGTCGATGGGGAACATTAACCGGCTTCATTCAGTTATTATTGCAATAAGTCAAAACTCAACCTGCTTAAATTTCCACGCATCCGTCTTAGATTAGCATCCATCCTTCCTTTCAGCCTCTTTTTTTTTTTTTTACGTCCCTGAAGCTGCAGAAGGTTTTTCTGCTTGGCGAGCGTGGAAACCTGACAGATGGCCGAGTAACTTGATAAATAATCCCGGACCTTTTTGGTGTTCTTTCTGCCCTCCGCAGCGCAACGTGTGCTCCAACTCGCTTTGACTCTGGGAGCAAATTACGCAAGATGCACAGTCGCAACCGAGCTGATCCTTCATGCAAATGAAATGCTGTGATCAGTTTGACCCCAGCGGGGCCTCCAGAGGGTCTTCACTAACTAGAGTTTAAAGGAGTCGCTTTACATGTTGCCCACTTGACTGCATCTCCGTAAATGCTGTACATTTCTGATCAATTGTCTTCTAATTCGCTTTTGTTATTCGACTCGAACTAGCAGGAATTAACGATAATCTCGAGGCCAAATTTCTCCCAATATGGGGTCAGCGGGGGCTTAATTGGGAATCGTCTCTCTATCGTCTTTGCGAGTCAAAAATTGTGAATTATCCAAAGTGTTGTGCAGCTCGGCGTGTGTTTATGTGTGCGTCAGAGGAGGGGAGGCAGAGAGGGAGAGCTATTACACATCAGCATGACAGCAGGGAGAGGAGGAAGAGGAGAGAGGAGGAGGAGAGAGGAGGAGGAGAGAGGTGCCATGTGCTTCCTGTCTACACGCCATTCACCTCCCTGAGCTCCAACAGGATGGAGGTCCTGTGCGCCGCCGCCGCTGCTGCTTCTTCTCGCATGTCGGCCAACTGATATAAAGTTCACACTCTGCGGTGTTTTGTCCTCTTGTTTTTAATCGTCGTTTCTGTCCGGACACATTAATCCTGAAATTTCATCTCCTTGTCATTTTTAGTTTTATTGTTTTATTTCCCCCCCCCACTCTGATCATCGCTGGAGTGTCTTTTCGGGAGAGAAAGGTACGTCGGCTTATTTATTTATTTATTTATTTATTTAAATTAACTAAAAAAATATATCAATGTCTACATGCGTCTTTGCTGCTATCTCAAGCACGAATCGAGTTTGGAGCATGCGTGCATCTTTGATTCTGAAAACTGTTACTCAGCCATTAAACTTTAATGAAAAACCTGCATGCCAGATCTCCGCGGCCTACATTACGCAGTCAGTAGGCGCAGGTGAACGTGAGAGAGGCCCGCTCCAACCTAATTCCCGGCCACTGTCTGAGGCTAATCTGCACTGAAGCTTTAATTATATATAGGGCTGGTCTTTTATTAACAATGCGGGGACGCACGCTTGGATCCGTGTAATTACCAGAAAAGCAGCTTACAGTTGCTCTTTTCCTCTCCGCTAAGCGCATTGGCGCAGCTCAGGCTGCATTCTCCTTCTGTCCTTTTCCGTGTGTAAGGATCTTATGTGACTCTTAAGTAGCTGCTCCGTAAGTGCTGAGCCGATTTGAAGATAAGGGGAGCAAGAGAGGTCCTCCTTCCACGCAGGAGGTCACCCAAAAAAAAAAAAAAAAAGAAAAAGAAATCCGGTAGAGAAGGCCGGACGCGCAGAAGGGCTCAGATTGATTTCACTTTTGCAGTTATAAAATTTTTCAGAAACTATTATTATTATTATTATTATTATTATTGTTATTTATTATTATTTTTTTATAATGATAAATATTTCGTATTAATGGGATTATTAGTGTTTTTATTTGCATATTGATTACTTATTTAGATTTAAATTAGCACAAAAAAATAGTTATGATTAAATAGTTGACATAATTACATTTAATGCTTTATATATATATATATATATATATATATATATATATATATATATATATATACCTATAAAAAAAATGGTTGTACACACCACCCTAAGCTAAATTTCAGCACTTTGTGTTTGACCGTCAGGCTTCCAGGGATGGAGTCGATGCCCGGACATCTTGGAGACGCGGGACGAGACGCCAGCTCCTCCCCGAGTTTGAAGCAGGACGCTCAGAGCTTTTCCGGCCCAAACTCCCTCAAACCGAACCAAGTGAGTGAAACCTCCCTGTACGGGGTGCCCATCGTGTGTCTAGTCATAGATGGGAAAGAGAGACTCTGCCTGGCACAGATTTCCAACACCCTGCTGAAGAACTACAGCTACAACGAGATCCACAACCGCCGCGTGGCTCTGGGCATCACCTGCGTGCAGTGCACGCCCGTCCAGCTGGAGCTCCTGCGGCGCGCCGGGGCTATGCCCATCTCGTCCAGGCGCTGCGGCATGATCACCAAACGGGAGGCCGAGCGGCTCTGCAAGTCGTTCCTGGGGGCGCACAGCCCCCCGAAGCTGCCGGAGAATTTCGCCTTTGACGTGTCGCACGAGTGCGCGTGGGGCTGCAGAGGCAGCTTCATCCCCGCCAGATACAACAGCTCCAGGGCGAAGTGCATCAAATGCAGCTTTTGCAACATGTATTTCTCCCCGAATAAGTTTATCTTTCACTCCCACCGCACCCCGGAGTCTAAGTACCTGCAGCCGGACGCGGCCAACTTCAATTCGTGGAGACGGCACCTGAAATTGACGGAAAAGAAGCCGTCTGAGGATATAAACCACGCGTGGGAGGACGTTAAGGCCATGTTCAACGGGGGGAGCAGGAAAAGGACTCTGCCCATGAGCGGGTCGGGGATGTCCTCGTCGCTGAAATCGCAGGCCTCGTCCAGCTTGGCTCCAACTAGCTCCCCTGAGATCCCTCACAAAACTTTACGGTGCGACGAGGAGCAGGGAAGCAATAACTTGAGCTTGGCTGGCGGCGCGCGGAGCTACCCCGTCATCCCGGTGCCCAGCAAGAGCTTCGGTATGCTCCAGAAGATCCCCACACCCCTGTTCCCTCCCCACCCGTATGGCTTCCCCAGCTACGGGCTGTGTCAGAAAAAGAGCGACGGGGTGACTGACGGCAGCAAGCCCAGTGTTCCCGGGGTGTTTTGGCCCGGCGCAAAGGACTCCCTCTACCCAGCTTTCCCCATGTTCTGGCCCGCAGCCGGTGGGCTGCCCATGCCGCCCTATCCGGGCTCCCCGCCCAAGCCTCCGGCAGAGCGGCCGGGCGTCCGGCAAGCTGAGTTGGACCTATCTGACCAAAACGACCGGGGCGCAAACACACCCAAAGACACAAACCCGCACCCCCACCACGAGCGCAGTCCCAGCTCCCAGTCCTCCTCCACCAGGAACGACGAGGACAAGTCCGGGGACGAGGCCTCCCAGAGGAAGATCAGCTACATCTCGGCCTTCAGGCCCGTGGTGAAAGACGCGGAGACCATCGCCAAACTCTACGGCAACCGGGACGGGTTCGGCGCGCGCCCGGGCTACCTGTCCCCTGATTTCATCAGCGAGAGCTCCAGCTACAGGTCGGCTTCTCCGGATAGGGACAGCGTGGTGGACGACGAAGACGACGACCCGGACGTGGACGTAGAGTCCAACCGGGGTCCGGAGGAAGAGGAGTCGGTCCTGATCTCCCCCGGTAGGGACTTGCAAGGGTCCGTCGCGCTCGAACGGGTCTGTTCTGTTCCTGAGGAGGGCCAGGAGCGGCCCGACGGCTCCTCCAGCCCCGGGGCAGCTGGGGCATCACCGCAGGGCTCGTCGGATGAGGACCGACAGATGCGCAACGGCTCCCCTCTCCATGAGGTGAGATTAGATGAAATGAAGCTTTAATGATCCCCGGAGGGAAAGTTGGACTGAAGCAGCAGGGGTAAATATGACGGAAATGGTGACCAGCACAGACTTAATCAAAGGCAATTGGCCTTTGTACTTTATAAAACAGAGTTAAAATGACTTGCTCTTGAGCAAGGCAGCAGGACTGTTATTATTATTATTTAAATATATTTAAATATAAAAAAAACTACAAAAATTTTCTTTATTATTTCAACGAACCTGGTCAATTATAGATCACAGGTTAAAAAATAGGCCAACACTTAATAGTCATCATTTTAAATAAAAGGCTTTAATTATAAATTTATTTTTAAAACAGAGCTTCAATTTTTTTCTTTTCTTTTTTTTTTTTTGAATGGCTGCAATTATGTGAAGAACCGCCGCAAATAGCGTGTAATTGCTCTCTGTTTTGCAGGTGTACCCACATGAAAAGGACGGCCCGGTGCTCCTCCTGAACGAACCTCCTTCCTACGGCTCCAAGCAGTCCAGCAGAGCCAGCGGTACAATTATTGATCCAATTCATTACCGGCTGTTTATTCGACCACATTTTGAGCAGCCTTTTAAGCCAAGACGATTGTCCCCCTGTTTATGTCCAGGCGTCCATCACATGACCGAGACACAAACGCAGCGCGGTTCAGCGTCCTATCCAGAGCAGAAGGACAGACAAGGTTTTTAAAGCATCCTCTTGTGTATTTCCCGATAAAATACGATTCATTGCTTAAAACTAAAAGCTTGAAATCATGAGATGCATTTTAAAAAAAATAAAGACATCGTTTTAAATTTATGTGATTTATTTTTAATGATTTATTTGCAGGTGATGGAGCTTTACGCATCGACATCAGCGTCCATGAGAGAGATCTGGAGAACATGGCCAAAGGTAGGAAGCGCTTTAAGCCTCAAACTCTGAAAGTTTAACACATTATCCGCAATAATTCACAATGTAGCAACAATTTGATCGGGGGGAAGGGGGCGATCTTATTTCCTTGTTTTTATTTTTGATCGTTTACATTTACGAAGCGAAACTGGGGGCCCTTGGCGATTTAAACAAATCCAAGGCGCGTGTGAATAAAATTAACACACAGATTTCCTCTTGATTTGAAACGAAGCCGCTAAAGACGCACGCGCCCGAGTCTCCCGAACGCGAATTTGCATTTTATGGGCCTACAGTGTTTCCATAGTTGTTAACCACTTAATCACGAGATGTAGGAGTTTTGACTTATTATTGTAAGGGGAAATCGTTTAGAGGCTATTAATATTTTAACGAACAGAGCCATAACCCCGAGGCGCGGCAGCTAATTATTTTACAACGCTTGGAAAAACCCTGGGACTCCGTTATTATCGTCTCCACCTCCAGGCAACGCATGGCAATTACTGCGGCAGCCTGCGAGAGAGAGAGGGAGAGAGAGAGAGAGGGGTGGGGGGGCAATGGTTGTTATCAAGGATAGAGACACACCTGAAGTCGCTTTACTGCAGGGGCTGCAACAGATCCTTATGAGTAGAAAAAAATATAGGATGTGAATTTGATCAGGCGTGTGTGTGTGTGTGTGTGTTTTTAACTGTATTAGTGGAGATGCGATGGGATCATCCGTCTTGATGCTAATGTCTCTTTCCAGAGGAGCTGCAGAAGCAGCTGGTGGAGCAAGTGGAGCTGAGGAAGAAGCTGGAGAGAGAATTTCAGCATCTGAAAGGTATGAGAGGCAAAAAGTGAGTGTATTCAGCGAGCTAAGAGTCGTTAGAAAAAAAACAAAATAAAACAAGACGCAGAACAAGTCTATCCATACGATGAGGTTCCTTGTTCTCCTCAGATAATTTCCAGGACCAAATGAAGCGTGAGCTGTCCTACAGAGAGGAAATGGTCCAGCAGCTGCAGATTGTTCGAGGTGGGTCTCTTTCTGCTGCTCTGGCAAGCAGACTCAGATCGGTCCTCCTTTCAGTTAAAGCAACATAACTCCTGTTTGTTAATCCAGCTGGCTTCTCATGCTCATAAAAGGAAAAAAGTGACACTTGCATATTTGAAATATCAACACATGAAGTTGAGTTGTTTAGTTTTTTTTCCTGTAAAGCTCCACGTTTATTTAATATTTCGTCCCATGGTTGAGGGGATTAACGGACATCCAGAGGTGAAAACTGAAACCACATTGTTTTGCTTGCAAATGTTATTTTCTCCTAAATCATGCTCTGGAAAATTGAATAGACATACCATTATGTAGCTCTGTATCGGTTACATGCAGTAGACATCAACTAATGCCACCCGTTAAAGGATTGGTTTAACGTTACAGTCGTTTAAATACAGGGTTCAAGTACACAGAGGGGTCACTCTAAATACCACGGGGCAAACGGCACACATTACTACTCCTCCACATAATGCTCACGATTTTATTTCATTTTTATTTTTTTACTTTCCTCAGTAATCCTTATTTTATTTATTTATTTATTTATTTTAATAGACACTTTGTGCAGCGAGTTGGACCAAGAGAGAAAGGCACGTTATGCAATACAGCAGAAGCTAAAAGGTACATTTGATCTGGCCCACAGGGAGAAAACAATATTCACATTTTACCCACAAACTCAAAAAATATATGCAAGTGCTACTTTTTGTTATTATTATTATTATTTTTCAGTCAGCCTCTCCTTTCATCGGTGGTCAGTATTTACTGTAAGGAAGAGTTAGTCATTTTTCACGCCTGTCTCCAGTCGGTGCTCACAGTGGTGGAAAGCACCGTTGGCCACAATATTCCTTCCTTTGTTTTATAACGGCTGGAAAGTATTTTTACTGTGAGTGATGAGAAAAAAAAAATGACTCAAAGAAAGATAATCTGACTTAGTAAAATTAACCCATCAGTTGTTTAGAGTGATTGTTTTGTTTATTTGACAGGAAATTGTATTTCTGAGATCTGACCTGAGCTTAGCTAATCAGTTTATCATTCATTTTCCTTCAAAATGTGTTTCTGCAAGGGGAAAATATGCAAAAACAATGTGCAATTTATAAACCAAATTAAACGAAATGTGACAATTTTGTATGTAATAGTAAGTGTGGCAGCTGTCATTAAATGAACATACAAAACAATCAATTATGACAGATTTCTCCTCTTATTTCCGGTGCTTTTCTGATTCCATCACCTTATCTCTTCTTCTTCTTCTTCTTCTGCTCTGCTGTTCCGGCTCCCAGTGGAGAGTCAGCTCTACTTCCCACTGTTTCATTAGATGCATGGAAATGCTAATCAGCTCCTATTCTGTTACATCTTTGGTGACATTTGCTTCAAAGTTTGTACTACTTGGCTAAAATTTTTCCCTTTTCATTATATCAATTGTAATTTTTGTTTCTCTTTGGGTAATATATTTACTTACATGTTATTTAGTTATAATTATATTTAAAGAAAAGAAGTGCCGTTTCTCCACCAAAAGCTAATAAGCAGCAAATGTTTCATGAAATCCAGCCAACTAAAACACTGCTGTGTGTGATGGTGGTGATGCTGAATGATGAAACTGGATGGAGTAAAATGATATTTTTTTGTGAAATCACAATCATCTCATAATAGGGGAAAAACAAACCCTGTTTTCTCTCAATAACAACTGCTCAGCTGGAAAGATGAACTTTATGACGGGTTTGGTAGATGGTTCAGGCAACAGCAGAGCTTCAGGATCTTTGTTGAGACTCATGCTGACAAGAGGAACAAACTTTTCTATTTTTAAAAAAATATAATTTCTAATTTTCCTTAATAAAAAAATCTAAAATTTTATCAGATTTTCACACAAGTCCAAGACACTCACAACTAGTTAGATAAAATCGACCCAATTTTTCTTTTCAATCAGAAAAATATTGAGCCCTAAAACTCAGAGTTGTTCTTTCTTTCTTTTTAGAAACTTTTGGAGCAGATTTCCAAAAAAATATTTTTTTGTCAAAAATGCTTCTTTTTTTTTATTTTCACCAGAGAGGCTTGTTGGTGCTCAGCAGGACAGAAAATATCTCAAACCACTTCTATTTGGACCCGCAGCTAAACTGGATAAAATAAATAAATCTGCTACTTTCCCCCAACAGTAGCTGAAACGACAAATATCTCCCTGAATGTTGATGTTCGCAGTTATGCTATCAGGAAAACCCAGTGAAAGGAGATGGGGGAAAGCCAGTTCTGCAAGAGTTGGCTTTCTTAATATCGCCTGTGACCAGAATGTTTCCAAAAACAATTCAGCTTCTTCTTAGTAGATTTTCTTTAAAATGCAAATGAGTTTTAAAATTTCTGATGACATTTCTGTGGCGGTCGAATCATGGTTTCGGGCTCAACGATCAAACTTCAAAGCTGCAGGGGGAAAAAAAAAGAAAATCCCAAAAGATTGGGAAACGATACTAAAATAAAAGAGGAAGGGGAGAAATGTCGCGTTGATCAATATCACAGCAACTATGACAACATCTACAGACTCCTGTTCATGAATTGTGAAGCTTCAGGCTATTGGATGTCCCTCCATCCCTGAGTTGTTGGTATTTAAATACAATTATAGACGCCAGGGGCCATTAGACAATCATGCATGTAGACAAATAATGGTGGCAGTAAAAGTTTGTTATTCTTTGTCTAAGAAAAAGAAGAAACTGGGCGACTAAAGAAAGAATCTGAAGGCTCAAGTTTAAAAGAATAATTGTTTAATGGTAAAAATTTCTGTGTTTGCAGGGTTCAGGTGGTTACTTTGCAAAATCGCTAAACAACATTGGTAATGAAAGAAACTAGGAGTGAAAAAGTCTGTTATAAAAACCCTAGTATGTGACAAAAACCAATGAATGACACTTGGACGTTATTTGGAGCCTGACGTTATAAGTTGCCAGGCGACGTCGTTTCTGAAAAACGGGTGGAAAAACTCTTTAAGCTGCTAAAACATTACAACTCTTATGTCCACAGACAGGAAAACCCAACAAGTCTCAATAAAATAAAATAAAAAAAAGTAATCAAGAGCAAGTTGGTTGAAAAGTGTTAATCATCGTGGATTTCATTGTGGCCATTTGCATAACTCTACTACACCTTCCTTATTTTTCCACACTGCTACCATTATTTACCCGAAAGTATGAAGCTTCATTCTTAACCAAGAGAGGCAGAACAGCCAAAGCATAAGAAAAATCCGTTTTTTTACCGATTTCTTTTATTCTCTGGAGGAAAATCGGCTAACAGCTGCAGAAGACTCCAGCAGGACACTAGAGCGCCAGTGGAACGGTTAAGATCAAAATGTATTCCTGCGTTAAGAGCGGTCCAGTTAAAGTTCAAACATAAATTAAATTGTTCCTTTTAAAATGGCAAAGTTTTCAGCTAAAGCAAGTAGCAGTATGATGCAGATGTGAGGAAACTCACCATCTTCCTGCAGTTTTCAGCTTTTCTTCTTAGCTGAGGAGCAGAACAGATGAAGGACAGTTGTTGGGGATGCTGTCATTTCACCACTCAGACATGTGATATTAAAAACAAACGTAATATTTCTGTGTAGGACAGCTTCTGTTTGTAAAGTGTTTAAGGCCAGGAGTCAAATCCAGACCCTGGTTTAGGTTTATTTGTCCTAATATATATATATCGAAAGATTAGACTTCCACTCCATACACAGATGTTTTCTAGAGGTGTTGTAACGTTTTGTCGTATGAGACGAGTTGAAAGTACTTCAATTTAAGATTTAATGAAAAAGTTAAACACAAATTTTATGTTTTATCGTTCTTTTTTTCTTTTTTACTTTTAAATGCTCAAGAGATAAACTGAACATGGTTTGCTTTAATGGAAGAAACAAAGTGGACATATTTTATTTTTTATAACTTCTGAAATTTCCCGGTCATTTGTCAACAGAAACGGGTTGTGTGTTGCTCTTTCTTCAAACGCATTTGCTGCAATTTTTCAACCTCCTGTTCTGGTCAGTCAGGTGTGCATCATTCTGCCAGCGATTCTGCCATCATTGTGGCCCTCATTATTCAGAGGGCCACAAATGGTCCCCCGGGGCCACACTTTGTACACCCCTCGTTTAAAATGTCAGAATTAAAATAGATCTGGTCACTAATCGAACTTTTGTTGTTGTTCTCGCCTTCATGTCCTCACCGATGGACTCCTTCCCCCCCAGAAGCTCACGACGCCCTTCACCATTTCTCCTGCAAGCTGCTCACTCCCCGCCAGTGCACCGGAGCCTGCACCTTCAAGCCGCCCCTGCTGCCCCCTTAGTGCCACCGCACCCCAGCAGCCCGAGGAATCGCACACACACTCACACACACTCAAAGATCCGGCCTCGAGAGCCTTCATGTGTTCACCTCTCCCACCTGTAACTCCGGGACTGCTCCTCGACCTCCTCCTGCTGCTGCTGCTCTGTGGATATACCTCTGAGAGAATCCATCAAGGCTCCGGAGGAGACGGACTGGGCCGCGGCCTCTCCTCCTAAGAACCGGACTCTTGTGTTAAAGAGGAAACGTGAACTTCACGCTGCGAACCGGAGGACTGCTGATCCGAAGCTGCAGAGCTCAAACCAAGGAACGAATGGAAACTGTCTGCTCTTTCACTACTCTGAAGAGAAAAATACATTATATACATACAAATATATATATATATATATATATATATACACGTCATGTGACAATGTGCAATGCTTGTATTTATTATGACATTAAGTTAAAAGCTCATTTGTTAGATTTTGTTGCATCTTTGAATATGTTTTTACATGTATTTGTAATTTATCTTGGGTTTGTACACTGTGTTTGTCATGAAGCACTTTAAACGGACGACATTTCCAAACACCAAGACTCCCTCCTCCAATTCGTCGTTGCGTGTCACAAACGCAGCACGTAGTAACGAGCACTTACCGCAGCGACCCCTTCAGGTTTTCACTTCAGACTGTAAAGAAATGTTCTGCAACAAGCTAAAAGGACGAAGACGCAGCAAAACAATGATGCATCTGTTTAAGAATGTTTCTCATTCTTGCTTTCTGTTGAATTTGTCTGTCTCAGCAAACTGAACCAAAACCTTTTTTGTTTTCACCTGAAGCGCTTTTTATACGAACACTGTTCCAAGTATGTAAACTACAAACTCCTCCTTTTTTTTTTTTCTTGTTTCTGAACTCGTTCAAAAGAAGAATCGACTCTTGCTTTCTGACACAAACACACCATTCTCCTGTTTATCTCTGTACAAATTCAAATAAAACCTGAAAAGCAAAAGCTCTCTGGGCTTCATATCCCTGACTTTTACAGTTTTTATTTGGTTTTTGTTTGTTTCATTTTGTGTTTTTTTTTTCTTTTTGGTTGTTTCTTTTCCTGGCTCCCCTGGTGCGACCCTGACACCTGCTGGCCTCTTTCCAGAACAGCTCCCCTCTGCCCCGGGGGGGGGGGGGATCGGGTTGCCTCCCATAGTTGTTTGAGCTGAACATGATCTCTTTCATTAGGCGGCCGACATCAGCGCATGACATGTCCAGTCATCTTCCAATGTTTGACGTGGAGTCGGGGAGGCGAGGTGGAGGGGAGGGGGTGATGGAGGCAGGTTGATCCACTGGTGAAATCTAATTCTTCAGATGGGACGACTAATAGATATTGATTACCCTGCGTGCCTCACGCTGAGACAGATACTCGCATAATGTCACTGGTGCAGGTTGAATGCTAATTTTCAGTGAACATAATTGCCCCCTGTGGCAGAGCTTGTTCCCTCTGAATGCTGACAAGGTCCAAGAGATGAACGGCATCATAACACGGTGGGGATGACTGGGACTGATATGTGGACACAAACACTGATGGATTACTTGTCTTGACTGTCTGGGATTATTTGGAGGATTTACGTTTCTCTTTGTGCTTGTTTTGTGTGTTGTGAGTTTTTTTTTTTTTGGCACGTGTCACTCGCCTGTGATTGTTTCCAGAATGTCTTTCTTCCTGTTTGCTGTTATTTTTGTTAATATTTGCAGGTTGATTAGTACTTATTGTACTTTTGGGGTATTTTTAAGTTTTATTTTTATTTATTTCTCTTTTAGATATCGTCTCTCCCTGTTCTTGATTTGTGTCATGCAGTTTGTGTCTTTTTTGTGAATATTTTCAGCAACTTTTTAAAATTATTATTTTTTTGCTTGGTTATTTTGTAACCTTTATATAACCAGTCAGCAATGTCTGGGCGGCGAACAGCAGGGCAGGGATAAGGTGATATCCAAGCAGACAAAATATGGTAGTCATTTTAATGTTATTGTTTTGTGCTTTTCTGGGTTGTTGTTGTTTTTTTCATTTGTGTCATTATGGTTTTTCGAGAATAGTTTTGTGTATGTTTTTGTGTTGTTGTTAATGTTTATTCATTTATTTTCTATGCTTGGGTTTTCCAGACTCTAATTTCAGTTGTAAAAAAAAATCTGACAGTCTTAAAATCGATTTCATTTTTGCATTTTTATAGCCTTCTTGCATTATTTTACAGTTTCCTTATGTTGATATTGTTGACGTACCCATTGTGGATTTGAAACAGAGCCAGGACAAGGCATCTTGCAAGCTAAGCTGCTTCAGATAAAGGGCCATTTCACATAAATTATTGACGAAACCTCAAATATATTAAAAACAAAACCTGAGAAAATTTTCTTTTAATTTACAAAATTGCAGCTTTTTATTTGCTTGAGGTTCAAGTAATATACTGAGGAAAAATGTCATTGATATTTAAGTTAACATATGTAATTTACTCTTGCTCGATGACTCATTTCTGCTGCGTGTCTTCAAACCAATCGATAAATAAATGACAGATGGAAGCTCCTCTCTGACTGCTGAGTCTGCTGTACTCCACACACATCTGTCACACCAAACGAGTGAGTCATACTTTGTCTCCACGGTTTAATTATGCCTATTTATTTCAGAAATAATGTGCACTGGAATTTGGGTCTCACACAGCCTCAATCGGCTCTGGTTTTGGATGTCAACTTGGTGAGCAGGCTTCCCTTCTGTGTCTGCATGTTGCTTCTGGTAAAAAAAAAAAAAAAAAATACAATGTCTACGCATGCTTGTTTTTCCTTTCTGTGACAATTTCTCCTTCTTATAGGAGAAATAAGAAGTATTTCTGTTGGTTCAGATTTCTTTTGCTTTATAAGTTTCTGTTTCAGGAGGTTTGCGTTGCTGGTATCCCTGGAGTCTCTGTTTTCTGCGGTGAACAACAGGAACAAAACTCTCCTCAATAAGATGTCGTACAAAACTGTTCTCTCTCCCAAAGACAAAAAGGTAAACTGGATTATTTAAGTTTTTCAACAACTTAAAGCAGTTCTGTTAATGATCTTTCCAAATGTTTAAATTGTTAATTTTTGATTTAGGCTGTATATTATATGAATTAGAACTCATTTAAATATTAAAAAACACATTTTGGTTCGCAGTTTTGAACATCCGAACAACATACAGTACACAGCTGATGCAGTGTGACGCTAACATACGATGCAACGCTAGAGATGTTCTTTTCCAGGTGTTCGACAAACATTCGCAATCCAGTGCCACATATTAATGAATAATATTTACTGTAACTTTTAAAAAATTAACATTAAAGATCTATAAAAGGGCAAAAATAATTTTTTGGTATGAACCAATAAATAATATTTCATTGAAAAACATTTTCCCAAAATCCAGCCTTCAGTTGTAGTTCCTTTGTTCTGTGGGGAAAACAAACAAAAAAAAAGGAATATTGCAAATAAAATAATCAGCACCACAGTTCCCTTTGGCTGAAGGACTAGTAAAATGTCCTGTCATTTTAAAGAGTCCACTGCATGGACCCAAAGCATCACACATCCTCCACCATATTTTGAGGTTGTCCAGCTAAAGTCCAAATGCAGTTTGGGAAACTCCACAACTTTTGTCCTGATATCACTCCCAAACAGCTGGTGTGCATAAAAATAGCATCCAACGGTTATTTTAAAGACTTGGGAACTCTGTGAAAATCCTTTATTAACATTTTAAGCAGGAGTTTGTGGTACCGCTAACTGTGGTACCAGTAATTTAAAGGTAAAAACAAAACTTCATATGTTAATGTGGGATTTTTTTTCTGAACTGAATAAATCTTTTATTTGAGTGTTTTTTTTTTTTTTCTAAAATTTACAGTGTGAGACTTTGTTCAGCGATGCAAGATGAATACATTTTGTAGGTTTCTGCAAATATTTACCAGCACTACCAATAAATATGGATGGCATCATACAAACTATGCCATGAACAATTTTGTTATCTTCTACTTTATTGCTGTATAATTTAATCAGAAGGATTGATTCAAAGTTGACTGCATTGCACTGCACTGTTTGCTGCATCGGCAAGCTTTGAGGTTTTAATACCCGAGTTCTGCTTGTCTCTTTGTGGCTGCAAGATAAACTAGGTTTCTCTCCCAACAGCTCCAGCTGTGATGGTTTATTTGTTATGTTTTATTCTGTTCAAGCAGCTATGCTTATTTGAGTCATTTTCTAAATATTAACACAAATCCATCTTAAGGTCTCGCTGTGTCCGTGTGTGGGTGTGTGTCTGCTTGGACCTTGTGCAAAAGCAAATGCTTTTATTGGTACGATATTCAGCCGATCAACCATGTTCCACTCAGAGATGTACAGTTAACACTTTGGCTCCTTATGGGGTGACAATGTGATGGTTTCTACATTGTGAAAGACAGAAAAGAAAATCACAAAAACAAATAAATGATCCACTTTGGGGAAAGAAGCACATCTCCCCTTTGCTGTGTCTTTTTCCTTTTTGACTTCTTCTTCTCATATTTCCTTTACCAGGCTCTTGTAAGCCATCGTTTTCTTAATATAGTGTGTGTTTGGTGCCACCCTCTGGCTGGAGACAAAACGACCAATTCAGCACAGCCACAAAAAAGCTGAACTGCACCTGAATCTCCACAGTGACCCTGGTGAGCCGTACATGGCACTGTCTTTACAGTCAAACAAAGAGTACAGTGGACTGCAAGGAATAAATCAGCTCTTATAGGGCTATAGACTGGCATGTTCTCCAGTCTTACCTGGAGAACATGTAAGACTGGAGAAGTGGACTCTGACATATTGAGGAGCAATTCGGATTATTTGAATCAGGTGTGTCGCATGTAAACCTGGCTGAGGTTTACATGTGACAGGTTGTAACCTGTAACATGTTGTACAGGTTAGCGGTGGACAGCCATGTCCTAGAAAAACAGGAAATTGTGGATTACTGATAAAAAGCCGTAGGAGACACAGATCAACCTGATGTGACGCACAATTGTGAAAATCCTTTATTAACATTTTAAGCAGGAGTTTGTGGTACCGCTAACTGTGGTACCAGTAATTGAAAGATGAAAACAAAACTTTATATGTTAATGTGGGATTTTTTTCTGAACAGAATAAACCTTTTATTTGAGTTTTTCTTTTTTTCTAAAATTTACAGTGTGAGATTTTGTTCAGCGATGCAAGATGAATACATTTTGTAGGTTTTTGCAAATATTTACCAGCACTACCAATAAATATGAATGGCATCATACAAACTATGCCATGAACAATTTTGTTATCTTCCACTTCATTGCTGTATAATTTAATCAGAAGGATTGATTCAAAGTTGACTGCATTGCATTTAATGTCTTGATTACACGATGACATAGACTTTTTTGTCACGTATCTGTGCACTGATAAAAATTATTCTTTTTTTTTTTCTTTTTTTTTCTCCGAAGAGTTTTTGCGGCGCTTGTGTATTTTTTGCGACAGTGGGACGACAGGAAAAAGGGCGAGGAGATGGGGGAAGACATGGGGCAAAGGACCGGGAGTCGAACTCGCAACGAGGACCAAGGCCTCCAAACGTGTGGCGTGCTAACCCCCTACGCCACCACAGCACACCCCAAAGTTTATTTGTTTGACGTCAGGCCTACGTGTTTAACTTTAAGTGCATCAATGGATCCCATTCACAGTCATATCAAGCATTTTTATAAGAAGAATAACTCTTTATTTTTGCTTCTGGATCACGGTCTCACAGTATTTGCTCCCTGGGATGTGGATTGATTATTTGCTCTGTAATCATTTGTGGTCAGTGGACACCTGTCCCCTCACTGGGCATCAACAATGCAACAGATGGCAGCGATACATGGTGACATAATGAGGCTTCTTCTCTCTGAACCAAGCAACAGAACTGGTTTGTCAATAAGTCTTTGTGCATTTTTTTTTTTTTCATAATGGATTTGTGCTCAAAGCCAAAATGTGTTTAGTGTTATAAAGTTCGGTGCAGCGTGGTAGAACAATCCTATTACAGTAAGCAGGGATGTGAATGTTTGGGAAGTGTGCAGGATTAGAGGATTCACTTCATGCTGGATTTGTTCTCTTTTGAAATCACTTGGCGCCCCCTACTGGCCCCCAAAACCAAAGCAAGGAATAGTTTGTTTTTTTGTTTTTTTTTTCTCCATAAATATCTGGTTGGCCACATCAGAAAGTGTACTGAAATGTAGAGGTACCATAACAGGAAGATTCCTAGTTTGAGTTTGAGCCAAATTGAAAAATTGTGAATAAAACAAATGAAGGCTTAAAATATTTAAAATACTTTAAATATTCATGCTTACCAAAGACCTTCTTTGTAGTTGTGTTTATATATATATAAAAAAACGGAAAACATTACAATGACAACATTTTTTTTTTAAATCTAATTGGAAAATCATCAAAAAGACCCAAAATATTTCTCAGCTCTGATCTGCAAAGAATTGAACTGTTCCACTATTTACAGAGGCAGAGAAAACGCCATGCAACGGCCAAGGTCTGAAGCAGCATGTAAACATGTGTGGCCTTCGGCTTGTTGAGCCACAGCATGAAGGATAGTCAGAAACTGGCTGTCAAAGAGCAAAATGTGCTGAAGGTCGTTTGATAGAGGCTGTCGTTTGAAATTGAACAGAAAGTCCAAGGTTGTCCCCCAAATTTTGCATTTAAGTTTTGGTTGTAAGGTAAGAAAAATGACAGCTCAAGGGCGTGACTAGTTTTGCAATTTGAACTTTCAGGAGAAACTTTCCGGCGCTCTCAGGAAGTTTCTGAAAAGAGCCAAATCCTTTCAACATGTTGGTATCAGTGTAAAGTTTGACGGGCCATTTTAATGTTTCTTTTAGTCAAAGACTTTTGACTAGGATGCAATTTCATTTGTTTTGCATTTTAGTGAGTCAGCTAAGTTTACTTAAATAATTAGAAACAAAAGATCATTGAAAAGTGAATGTTTATGACCCCGTACAATGTGACACCATAACACCTAGAGGAAATGTTTAGTTATTACAAGCAACTAGTCCCATCTTTTCAGACAACTGAAATTCATCTCCATACAATATTGTGGTCTTGTTTTTTATTTGTTGACAAAAACCTTAACATTTCATTATAGTTGTTCTCATTCTACTTGGCTTTTTAGCTAGTTTCAGTTTAGTTTGTGAAAGCAATAAAAGATTGTTGACGAAATATTTTCATTGTAGTTTCAGTCGATTGAATCCGGTTGGATTAGTTTTTTGGACGTTATTTCTGCCTTCAATGGTTCAAGCAACTCAGTACGTAATTTATATTTGCGCGTTGTCGCCATTATATCTCAACACCTTTCTAGTGAAAGAAAGATAAATCGCTTTTCAGATGTCATGACCAAAAATCTAGATAATAGGACCAATGTTGGGTCCTGTGCCTTTTAAATGTTTTACTTTCTACAGGGAAAACAAAACAATTGAAAACAGTTCAGAAGGTTTAATTTTTGTCATGTCAAAACTTTTACAAGTTGACAAGTTGAAAAAACTATGAACTGCAAAGCCTAGCTGATAACTTGCAAAATGCTCAAAGTGGATTCTTCATTCATCAAAAGCGAGAATCATGTCATCAGAATGAAAAGTTCTTACATGTTTATGAACAATATATTCAAATAGCTTTGCTATGATTTCATTGCAACTGTTTGCCCTGTTTTTTTAGTTGCAAAAAGTCTCCTCTTGGTGACACTGACTAAACATACTCTAGACAGCATTTTGCATTATTTGTACAGCCATTTGAAAACTAATAGATACAGCAAGTTACAGATAGCTGCATTTTGTGAGTTAAATGAGTACCAGACACTGAATAAGCATGCTTTACATTTTTACTGCTCGTTGCTGTTCCTCTTTGTTCACAACATTAGGCAGAAGAAAGCACAAATTTATTTCCAACGAACGTTAGAAGCAGCCTGTGGGTAAAGCTGTGCACAACTGTAGACATGATCAGTAAAAGCTGATGTTCACGTGAGAGAAACTGTTCAGTTTGGGAGACATTTTTGTGACACAGGTGCACAGAACATTACGAAACAACAGAGTGTTGTATAGAAGCAATCGATGTATGGACAAAATAATTGGCAATTTTCTGGAAGAAACGACAAAAGGCATCTATGATACGCAAAGGTCTAGAATCTAGATGTTGTGGACGTTGAAGCAAAAGTTAGGAGAAGTGTTGTTTCTTGGAGTTGTTAAGCTCTGCTTATGTGTTGAGCGAACTGACCGCAGGAAATAAAAAAAGATGTGTTGTTAAAAAGGGGTCAAAGTGCAGAGAGTAGAGAGAGAGAGGATGCACAATTCCAAGGTTCTGCTCTTTGATTCACTTTGTTATTCTTGGTTCAGTGCATGGTGCTCCATCATGCTAGCAGATTGCACAGTTCATCACGAGTTGCTCTCAGAGGATTTTTGATCACATTTTTATTTTTTTTTTTCTTGGCAGTGATCTTGTGAAGCGCTGGGACCAATTCCATGAGATGAGAAGCAGCTCAACACAGAGATTGTATCAGAATGCTTAATGGTGTTGTGAGCGCCACACCAGCCACATATCAAATCTCACTTTTTTTTTTTCTTCTCAGGACAAATTATCTCCCACACGACCCTGAAAATCCAAAGCCGTTTCCTGCTGTGCATCTTTGTGCTTTCTGCAGTATTTCACTCCATCATTGTTGTTCCTCTTGGACAAAGGTGGTAGAGCTAGCTGGATGCAAAGCGATGAAAGCTGGACGCAAACCAAAAAGCTACAGGAAGACAATGATTTATACACATTTTTCAAACAAGCCTATTACATTGATAGATTGGTTTACAACTTGCATTTATTGGACCATATAACATTGCGGTTTTATTAGCTTATAAATAATTATTTTGTTGCTCTTAGTCGTAATCGTTGCTGTCCTCTGTCATTATGGTGAAGCTCCTGTTTAAGTAACTTACATAACTAAAGGTGACACAGACATAACAATTTCACTCTCACCTCACAGGTTTACCAATAAAACGACTGTACTGAAACTAAACAAGCCAGTAACTTTGCATAGGTAAAATATATATTAATATAAAATAATAATGTATTTTTTGTTGCAGTTGTTAAAAAGTAGACAAGACAGACCGATAGATTTTTGTTTTTCCCATGTTCAGGTGTGCTCTTGAACCCACCACTATCGCTCTGTGCGCGTTCACGAATCCCCTCTGCGCGTCCCAGTCATGTGACAACACCTCAGCACGCCTGCGCACAGAAATAGAAGATGGCGGAGAGTGCGGACCTGAAGGTAAGGCGCAGCCTGAAATTATTACAAATTTAAGCCGGTCCTGCAGTATATCACTGTGGCTCCGTGCAGTTCTGGAGCGGACTGAGTGTCGGGAGGGCTGGGAGCCTGTCGGGTTGAAGGTTTCCCACCGAAACGCGGCAGAAACTTTTTTTTTTCCCCCTCAATCCGCCAACAGCTCCTGCGAACATGTTTATGTTGATGTTGAGAGGCGCTGGTTTGGCTGAAACGGACGGTCTTCCTCCGCGGCACCATCTCCTTCCCGGGCGCCTGTCACTTCTCCCGGTTGCAACTCGGTGTCTAGGAGTTAAAACTGTGTTTTTTTTATACGAGTTTCTCCTGCGTGCCGGGGCGGTTTTGACGCGGCGGCAGCCTCCAGACTGCGAGGCGGGTTGAATATAACGAGAGCAGCTTCCTCACACCTGTGAATTCTTAGTTAAAACTCGCTCATTATTATGGGCTTATCTACAACCCAGAGATTGTTATCGACACGCAGCTTCGTTTAAGAGCAGAGGCCCAGTCTGCCTGCAGGTGGATGCAGCTCACCTGGCCTGGACCAATAAGCCTGAGGTTTAGTTTACCTGTTGATGATCCAACACACCTGTGTGTGTAACGGTGCGCCGGCTGCTCGCTCCCGTTATTCCACGATCGGTCTTTGCATGAGCTCCAGGATGATTTAATTCATCGATTGTCTTATTTTAGAGCTTTTCTTACACCGGTTTCTCTATGTCAGCTCAACTGGCTTCGTGTTCTTTATTGGTTTGCACCGATTAGATTTGACCTGGCCGATATTTATATAGAGCGGGTTTGCAGCGAAGGTTGTCTTGTGCTAGTTGGGATTAAACAACAGCAACGTGTTAATTACGCACCGTTTGAATTCATCCTCAGATGGTTGAATAAAATTCACTTTGTCATCGAAAGCAGTGGCGGAAAAAAAGTTTTCCATTGAAACCCAACCGATTGCATAAGTTAGTTTAAAGGATGGAAGACTTGCATTTCTAATAAATAAATAGCAATTTGCTTATGCTGAAATGCCATGCTGTGTCTTGTTTTGTTTTTGCGTCTATGATTTCGACCCATCCGTGGGATATTGAGCTTTTACTCAATCCCAAAATACTCTGGCATATGGTTCGACTTAAGTAGGTTGTTTTCAAATCTGAAAAGAGTTATGGACAAACAAAAATGAGCATGGCAAAATGTTTCCACTTGGATTGCCTCATTTTATGATCTAAAAGATAAAATATCAGTTTTGGAGAAAACGCATGCTTCCTCACACACGCACCCACAGGTGTTTGGATTCAGTTGTTTACAGAGGCACTCTCCGTATTGGGCTGTGGTTGCCACTATACACATCATGAATTAATTAGTGCCATTTGCTTTTGATTGATAATGTTGTGCACTGTATCTTTTCTTTTTATTCGCTGTAGTTTCTCGGTTCTGTTTTTTCCCTCTTCCTGCAGGTGTAGAAGCAGACTTCTGTGGGGTCGTATTCACTTTCTGCTTTTTCCTCATCTGTTTGTATCTCCTTTCTCCTTAAACTTTTTGCCATACTTTGCTCCCTTTCTTTTTCTCTCTTCTTGCCTTTCTTTCCTGTCACCCTGTCCATTGCATTTGAAATAAACCCAATGTAATTTCTATAATCCAAGTTTATATAACGATGTCACTGACGAACTTCTTGGCACTCAGACAGCAGTTCAATTCTGAGTGCCACATCGCCGGACAGGATGTAAAAGAAAGATCAGACAAATAAAGGACTCGTTAGGCTGATATGTATTTAACATCCTTTCTTTTTTGTTTTGTCACATCAAATGTTACAATTTTGTTAAGAGTTGTGTAGGCCTGTCGCGATAAACGATAAATCGATTAATCGTACGATAAATTAAAACTATCGACTTCATTTTAATTATCGGCATTATCGTCTCTTCCGGCCTTTTTCTCTTTCTGTTAATGACACTGAATAAAAAAAGGCTCAACTCCGGTGCTCTCCACTGACCCTCCTTCCTCATTTCCTTAGTGTAAAGCCCAGCGCACACGACACGACCTTAGAGCTGTCGGCCGATTGTCGGCCCATTTTCAAAACCTGACAGACCACACATGAGCCGACAGAAATCCTAGGTATAACTGTTCGATCGGGTTCGTTCCTGCCGTGTGGTGTCCAACAATGGGCACAAAATAATGGCTACAAGTTCAGTTAACTAATTTTAAAACCAGGCATTAATCAATGCTTTACTACAATCTACATGCAATGCATGTGGCTAGTTTCAGCGTAAAGTCCTGACTGAATGAAAATCATTATAACCTATTTACGTCACGTTAACGAAGAACAGCTGAAAAGTTACCGGGTTTATCAACTGCGGTAGCAATTTCGCTCCAACTCCTCCTCTTGTCATTTCTATATTCTTTGCATGTTGAATAAACATTAATGTTGTTTCCACATATCATCTCCAATGTCCGCTGGACTTCGTGTTGCGTCGTGTCAGCTGTTTGGGATTCCCCTCCGTAATTTCCCCTCAGAAAGTGCGGAGGAGAATCCGCGCTTTCTGATTGGCTGCCTGTCACATTCAACAGGCTGCCTTAAGATCCCAGTCGGGGAAAAACCCTGATTTAGATCGGAGCAGGAACGAAGATCTACCGTAACACACCACACAATCTTAGAAAGATCAACGTTTTAAGATTGTTGTAAGGGGAAAAATAGGAGCAAAAAATCATGTAGTGTGAAATATTGCATCAGGTAGTCGATGTGCCCATCTTCTCTATTTAAATCTAATTATTACTGAAGGGCAACATAGTATACAGACTTCATAATCTGCACTCTTTTGATTGAATGCAGTATTTATTTCCACTTTTACTTTATATTGTTTAGTTTTTTTTTTCCAAGTGCGTTTTTTGTTAATGGAAACTGAGAATCCATTTTATTTTTGTTTTTGGTTGTTTTGTTTATTTTGTTTATCAGCTCCAGTGTTTAGTGTCCTTTTGAAAATAAAGTGTATCTATCTTTGGCAAGAAATCGCATGCATTATTATGTCATTTCCATTAAATCAGTGTAAAAAGGTCTTCAAACAATATTATCGTTTATCGCAATAATTTTTGAGACAATTAATCGCTCAGCAAAATTTGCTATCGTGACAGGCCTAGAGTTGTGGATCGTTGTGGGTTTTGTTTGTCCAAGAGAGAAGCATCTAACCAATTCATTCTCCGGTCTGGGTTTGAAACTGTTTTGTTTTGTATAAAAATATAAATGTTACAAAAACCCAACGGAAAATTAATGAAAATATTTGTAGTTAAAAAAAAAACAAACCCTGTTACTCAATTATTCACTCTTGCTTTCTTCCCAATTTAAACACAAAGTGTTAAATATGTCCCTAGGTGTTAGAGCCACAAAGTCCTGAACATCGATGATGCACAAGACTCTTTATCGCATAGAGATTCACAATATCTCTGACAAAGAAACACACACACTCAAACATTATATGAACAGAGAAAAATATGCAAAGGTCGGTGAGCGTTAAGCGTGGAATAGGCATTGAGTGTAACAGAAAGATGTCCAGAAAGAAACTAAACGTGATGTGCTGATGGTAACATTGTCTCTGTAAGAGAGCTGAAATTGCTCTGGCCTCCACAGACCATCATTATTTTCAGATGTGCGGTTTTAGACGCACGTATTTTTTCTAAGACTCAAAGTGTTTTCTGGCAGCCATTGACACAGTCATTGGTTCCCGTGGATTTGTCATCCTCGTTACACCAGCCATGCATTTTAAACGAACTGATTGCTTTAGGTCGGCGTTCGGTTCAAGTTTCATGCCGATACATCAAACTGGACGTTTTCATACTGGTGAAGCATTAGCACTCATAAAGTCCCGCCATGTTTACGATAACAGTGATTTATCTACTTCCTCTCTCTCACTTTGTTTGGAAATAAATAATCATACTTTTAATTCTGTTTCATACTTTATGGAGGAAAGTTGACCTTTCAAAATAAGAGAGTTTTTCTCTCCGTGTGAGCAGAACTAGCTGTGATGTTGACCACTGTAGCTGCCAAGTCTGCAAATTTACAGTTGTGACAGTGTGGAGATTTATAATGTGTGTAAACAACTGTTTGCGTTCCATCATCTGCCGTTTCAGCGAAACAGTTTTTGCCCTGATCATAACACATCCTCTTAATAAAATATATTTATTTTTTGCTGTCTGTGGAAATGAGTCGTCATAAAGTTTTACTTGCTATATAAAACATCACAAAATGATGAGAAAAAGAGCCAGCCACATATTTCAAAAGCTCAATGTAAAACTCTCAGTATTTTTTATGATGTCGGCTTTTATGGAATATGCAAAGAAAGTCGGTGAAGATGTTTCGTGAAAACCTTTTTTTTTCTCCCCTTAAGCAGATCAAATATCTTACTTGCTTTCAAGAACCATAACTAATAGGATTGATAACATCCTGGCTTATATTGTAGCAGTTTGCAGAAGCTTGAACTTATGACCTATCATGTTCATTATATCATACTTGAGTGAAATATTTTGTTTTTTTAAATTTGCATGCACCTAAGCGAGCGTTATGACTTCATATTTATTGAGCGTTGCTTTGAATCTTGTAGCCACCTGGAGTTGGGACTGTCCCAAAGGACATTGAAACAGATTTAAACACTTCCAGGGTTGTTTTATTCAGTTAAAACTCCCCTCATGCTAAATAAAATCCATCCCCAGGACATTAGAAAGAGGCGATCATGCTTTTTTCATTTATTAGGCTCCTGGTTGTATAGTTTAATACTTTACATCCTGAATCAATGCATAAAGCTGCCGTGCAGTCATCTCCGATAAAATCCTCATGAAAGCCTCTGATGTTGTTAACCCCGCCGCCCGACCGCTCGCTCTCTCCAACATGTCCTGTTGCATCGCATTTTGTTTGAGAGGAGTCTCGATCCGCCTTTAGCTCCTTTGAACTGTCTTCTTTCTTCTCCGGAGCTGCTGCAGCAGCAACCTGGCAATACAAATGACTGTCTATGTGCAGGCAGCTTATAGGTGGAGACAGTCTATTTGTAGAGCCTCTGGCTAGGTTAATCCCTAATGATACAGGCCCTCGTCTTTGCTTCCCTACATCCTTTCAACACCTGCCTATTTCTTTTATTGCCGTTGTCATTATCGCCGCACTTAATTCCCAGTTCGAGCAGAATGAGAAGTTCAGGTGGAAATGTCAGATTGTGTGATTGCTGTTCTCGTGAATGCTGCACGCAGCTTTTTAAGATGTAAAGGTTTAGATGTGAAGCGTTTTTAGCCAACCCAGAAAGAGAGGGAAATATATACATGTATATAAAAAAAAAAAAACTTGATAAATGGAGTTACGATGTGTAGCAGCGCAAAAACAGATGTGATAAACCACACAATGCCAAACCTGATGCAGATGTTGCATGTTTCTTCTGCTCCAGAGATGACAGAGGTGTTTAGCATCGAAACATCTGGAGCAAACTGTTGTAGACGGTTTGTTGCCTTTTTACCCATGTTCTCAGTATTCAGGGAGGCTCACCAGTCGGCCTGCCAGACAAAGATAACAAACATGTTTTGTCACTTCAGGCAACGTGATATATGTTCTACATGTTCCGCCCAGTCAAAGCGCCATTCGAGCTCCATTATCATCAGACTTTTCTTGCCCCGCGAGAGTACACGCTTGTCTGCAGCCATCGACTTTTGTGTGGTTTTCGCAGAGACGGAGCTTTCCTTAACTCCTGTGGTGATTTAGTTGCACAGTGCTGTTGCTGTGGAAACATGTCACATTTGAGACGGACATGGGAAGGCAGCAGTGTGGAGCTCAATTGCTTGTTTCCAACTGGAGGAACGAGAGAGAGAGAGAGAGAGAAAAGACATTTTTCTTTCGGCATATTTTCCAGGACGTTGAATTATTTCAGGTATTAGAGATGTTTTGCTGGGAAACAAGAAAAGGTCGATGGTTGAAAAGTTGGGTTCATCAAAGAATATTCCTTCCTTTCTACTGTGGCACACATCAGGAGCGCTGTGTGTTCAGAATCAATAACTCCCTCCATCTGCAGCTTTCTGCAATGGAGATTTTGTCACTTTTATGACTTATCATGCACTTATTATTATTATTATTATTTGCTGCTGTGTGGCACAACAGAGAATAACGTACACCAGCATTAGTATCCAAATCCTAATCAATCTCAGCCACAGTCAGACTCTCTATTCAGGACTCTCTCTTTGCAGTATGATGGACCACATTTAATGAGATTTTATATTTTAAATATTGAATAAACATCAACAAAAAATACAGCACTTACATGTTTTATTTGCTAAATAAGAAAAACATGACAAAAATAAAATATACGGCTCAGGGTTTCCCCCAGAAAACTTGCTAAGGCCAGTGCTTGGGGCCCAAAGCAGTCAGTCATTCAGCGGTCCGCATCGTTTTTGGATTAAAAAATGTGTAAAGTTGACAGGAAATTTGAAAATATAACTTGATTGGAAGATTAATACCTAGACACCAACTATAACATTTTTTTGTTTTGTTGTTTTCTTTAAAAGCAATCATTAAAAAAAAAACCTCAAATAAATAAGCAATTTATTTATTTTAGTGCCCCCGCCAGGCTTTTAATAAATGGGGGGAAACCCTGTTATTTTAAAATGTTGCTATAGATATATTTGTTTTCTTAGTTATTTTAGTATTGCTGAAAAGATAACAGAAAAATGAGACAGCATAGTTTAACATAAAGAAAAGGTACTAAAACAAGCCGGTTTGATGAACTAGTCTGACTTTCTCTTTCTTTATTTCGCCATTACACTCAATCACAGCTTTTGAGCACATTTCTTTTAAGTTATCTTATCTGTGTAGTGCATAAAAGGCACAGTTGTTCATGTTTATTTGCAACAGTAAGTATTCCTAAACAGCCAACTTTCTTTCAACAAAGACAAATTTATGAGAGCTCCTTTCCTCCAGCCAGCTTGTCTGACAGTGTGCAGCAACACACACTGGGTCCGTTACTCTGGTCTAACACTTGACGGTGGAATAAATAACCTGTCGTGCGAACTGACTCTTTCTGGTATTAGCTAGAAATTTGAACAACAAAATGACTACAGCAAACACTTTTTGTGGTTTTGAAGCTGCAACTGTATAAACCATGGCTGTACCTTGATGGTGTCATAATGGTGGCATGACTGTTGCTTAAAGCGCCACTGGGGTTTCCTCACAAACCATTTAATATATATATATATATATTTGTTAACATGGGATAATGTTGAGGGTAGAGACATGTAGTCCCAGTCAGTATTAGAGGTCAAGCTGGGAGTTTTCATGCTTTATTTCTTTTGAACACTTCTGGTTGACGTGAATGACTGATTAGTTGGCCCTTGCAAAACTTTGTGACTGGGGAGATAATTCAGTCATCTGAATACGATGTTTTGGAGCTGGGATACAGCTAATATCCGCAATAAATCTTCATCAGTACTTGGAGACGGAAGGACTTTGTGAAACCACGCAAAAGGTGGACCGTGGTTTCACATCTGGTGGTAATGATGCCGTGCAGGATTGTGAGGCGTTGAGCTGAACCAGTGAAGCAATGTCAGTGGTGTGGTGGTTATTTCATGGGGTCAAAAGGTGGAGAAATAAATATTAAATTGGTAAATATCAGCCATAACAGCAATGTTTATATTGATGTTTATAGACCCAAATTCTCCTATCGGTGCATCTCCGTTCGTTGTCCTGACTTAAATCTGTTAGAGGATCTGGAGAGGGAGATAAAATATTAGGACGATGGCAAGGATACCGTCCATCCTCAAAGATCTGGATCCCAAATTGAAAGATTAATCATCCAAATACCAGTTGAAACATTACAAATTATACAAAAAATTAGGATTGGATGCTGTAATACAAACAAAAGGTTTTTCATTGATTATTTAGAAGAGTATATCTAATTTTTAACATGCCATCTGAAATGCAAAATGAAAAAAAAAAAAATTTATTTTAGCAGCTCTCTACTGCTAGCTTTGCAGCAGTAGAGAGCATTGTTTTACTATCTACTGCTATCTCTTTTTCCTCTGAAACACGTCTTGGTTAAAATAATTTTCAATCTAAATCTGCTACTGATGGCAAATTCAGGTCTTACTTTAGATGAGAAATAAGTAAATGTTCACTTCTGGTAAAAGAGAGATTTTACATTTTTCCTACATTTGATGAATATAAAATAGGAGGTTAGTAACTGAAGCATCCATCTACACTGGAAGAAAATAATTTTTTGTCATTAAACACATCAGATGAGACGACGTAATAACTCGTGCTTACTGGAAAATATGTTTATATTGCAGTCTGACCAGCCACAGCCTCTACACTGACCTTTTGACCTTGGGGAGTGCTGCTGAACCCAGTGATTCACCAAACGCTCCTCATTCTTTAGGAAGCAGTCCGCTTAGAGCGGCCCAATCCTTTTGGATCTGCAAGGAAACTTCAGACTGCGCTTCTCTGACTTCCACTTGTGAAATCTCCAAATTAGAGGACAGCGCCGCACAATGTCGTAATCATCATTAAGTGATTAACTGAAAAAGCAAGTTCATATTTTGTAAGATAAAAGTTAGTTTGATTAAATCAGCGACATCTTGTTTGTTTATTCTCATCCGTTTAATTAGTGGACCATTTGTCTGTGGCAGAGTTCTAAAGTAATCTCTGTTTTTGTTTGTCAGAGAAAGCTGTTTGGGGAAATAAAAGGTATTGTTTATTGACCACAGCGTCTCTGATAACGAGCTGTGTACAGTTCTTCATCCTTTATTACCCCAGGTAATCTCATAAAGCCTCTGCTTCACCTTTTTACAACTCTAATTGCATGTAATATTTATCGTTAGGTTTCCTGAGATTGCTCTTTTACTGTCTGATCTTTGGCCAAATCGATTTGTTCCGTTAAAACAGGAAACTATTCTTAGAATCACAGCTAACAATATCAGTGTGGATTGTTAAGGCAAAGGTCCAATAGGAAAATATGAGCTATAAGTGACCCATAGTGTCCTCCATCATATAGTCCCCACCACATTTTGTGAGGTTCAGTTTATCAGCTGCTAAAGAAAAAAATGCATCGAAGGTTTATCTGACCGATCTGACAATGAATCTTTGGATAGATTGTAAATTATATGCATTATTTTTTGCATTGTTTTTTTTAGATGAGGTGGAAATGTGCCACACTGTTCCTCTATCTTTTTTTCCTTATGAAAGACAAGAAAAAAAAACGCAGCATGAAATACAAGATGCTGTGAGATATTTTGGGTTCCTAGTAGGAACACTTGGAACCAGCTTCAACTGGAGCTGCATGGCATTAGAAAAACATGCAATATTGTTGAATATTGTGACAAATATGGCTGCAATTACCCCAGATTTCCCCCGCTGTTTCGTTTCCTTTAAATTATATCTACAAGTTTTAACATCTTGGTCACAAAATTTATGTCATTTTTGAAAATCACAGATTTTCAATTAATCAAAGATGTTGCTGTCCATTATTCGTGTTTTCAGCACTGAAAGGTTTACGTAAATCCAACAGTTGAGGTAAATTATTTGCAGGAGCCCAAGATCTCGTCATACAAGATCTTACGATATTGAAATATCACAGTACTTCTCGTTCAGTTGAATTACTGACCTCGCGAGCGCTAGCCACTTGCGGTCAGTATGACTTTGCCTCATCAAAGATGCAGCCACTACTCTTAAATCCTCTGACTGGCAACTTTTTGGGTTCTTAGTAGGAACTAGGGGAGCACCGATTGCAGTTTTCTGGCCGATCACCGATTAACGATCTATTAAAAAGCCTGACCTACCGATTCCGATTTTGGCCAATTTTCTTTGTCTGAAATGTTTCAAAATGTAGCAAGAAAGTTGATGAGCTGCCAACAGTGAGATGACTATTGTTAACTGCAAACATATAGACCTGATCTGGTGGGCCGGTCTGCCAGTGAAACTTCTCTCACAGCAGAGCAGAAAAAGATACCAGTTGATTTAAATACCTTTGCTGAGGTAGATAAAAATCGGTAGTTAAGATCGGCTTCACATGTAAAAATCGGCCGATCACCGATTTACCAAAATTAGGGGAATCGGCACCAATAAATCGACTCGCTGATAAATCGGTGCATCCTTAATAGGAACAATAAATGGCAACACAAGAAAAAACACAAACCATATGTAAGCACAGTGAGTTGTTCAGACATTGAAAGAGGTAGAAAGAATCGCTATAACCCCCAATGACTTGATGTCTAGGAGTACGTTGAGCTACATCGCAGTCACAGCACACTCTATCAGTACTAACAGGGCAGTGGTGAATGTTGTAGTGCAGACCATGCACAGTTTAAGCACTGTGCTAAGATCTGAAGAGAGAAAAAGAAATCCTAACAAAACAGATGTCAGTTTGTTGAATTCGTGGTAAAATCAATAAAAAATGCAAAATAAAGGCCTTCTTGTAGCATAAACTTGATCTTTGAAGTTTTCTTGAAAGCAATATTAAAATCCGATCTTGTTCTTGTGAAATCATCATCATGTCTCGTCTCGTCCTGTGAGTTTTAGGTATTGTTACGCCCGTAATTATTTCCATGACGTGCATCAGATCAAGTAGAGTTCTTGTGATTGTGACATTGAATACATTGACGTCGCAAACATTTCAATTACTGCAGCCATTCGATACGTTGCAGAGCTTTAATTTCACTTTCAATTAAAAGTTAGGTTTTATACAAAGTACAGTAGTTGGTTTGCTAAGTGTCAGAAAGGTAGATGACACCTTGGATGGAGAGTCTTTTGAGACTGAATCCACCTGTCTATATAGGTCGTTTTCAAGGTAACTGCAGTTCTTAAGATGATGTAACCATGTGTCAGAATATGTTTTTAGGTATTTTTAAAGGGAAGTCTCAAAACATAAATGAAGGGGTTCATGTTTTATATAATTTTATGATTTAATCGTTAACTTAAGATGCAACAAACCACGTAAATTTGGTATTTTTACCTCTTTTTGCATCAGTGTCACGCATTTGCAGTTAGATATGGAGCAGAAAGGAAATTAAATCTTATGAACACATCAAGGCTGCCATCTTTCCTCTGAATGAAACTCCGGACCGGAGCTCAGCAACGTAACCACAGTTACGTGGTCCGTATATGCAGTCAAACATCAAAGAGGCTCCTCTCAAGATAAAAGGCATCTGCGGTCCTGCCCAGCCTGTAGTCTCCTGCTCCCGTCTCTGCCATTCCCCTTCATCTCAAGTTCTGCCGACCTCTGCCAACCGAGCTGGACTAAAAGGCTGCAGCAGAGTGCGAGCACAGCTCCTCTTTTCCGTCTTCGACATCCAGCTTTGCACTTTTTAAGACGGCCATTCTGTCTTTACGAAACAGGAGATTTGTTTTTTTTCGTTCACAGGCGATGATGTTGGCATTTAAAAACGGTGCGACTTGAACCTTCGCCATCTTGGCCTCAGATCAGAAACGCCCTCGTCAACATTTCGTGATGCACAGCATTGGACACAGCTGGTTTTAGATGTCTATCTTCCCGTGGCAAGCTGGGACTAGACCTCAGTAGCCTCAGGTGTGGATGAATGGCGTTTAATGATTAAAAGAGACGTCTTTCAGGACTACGTCCAGCTGGGTCACCTGATCTTATCCAGCCACAAGAAGACCTGCACTCATGTACGTCTTTATCCCCCCCAAATGTTCTTTTGTTTGAGCCACAATGCACACCGTGATTGGGGCTCTAGAGAGAGGAGAGAGGGAGAAAACAACAGGCGGAGGCATTTCATAGTTTAGCTTGAGTCAGAGAAGCTGGAAGGCTAAGAGGTGGGGGGATGGGAGGACAAAGAGGGGAGGAGGCTGGCGCTAAGTACAGAGCCCTGTAGCCGAGAGTTGGAGCTTTATATAATGGCCAGGTAGTGTTCAACCTCTGCTTCCACCCCCCATCCACCACACACCTACACACACACACCCCTGCACACGCACACACACATCCTGCAGAGACTGCCTGGCACAACATGAGCCTCACCATCTCCCAGCCTCCAGGGATTCAGAAGAACTGCAGTACTGTTCACCTTCTCAAAACCAAATGAAAGAACTGCACAGGTTTATTTTAGCCGTGCAAAGTAAACACAGAGAGCTCAGCTGTGTTTTTCTGGATAACAACAAGGCAGATATTTAGGATTTGTGCTACCTGGTGTTTTTTTTTTTTTTTACTCTGGCTAAACAAGAGGAACAGGTGAAATGAAATAATTGATTTTCATAATTTTTGTTTATGGCTGCAGGTTGTGTTTAGGGTGGAAACTTCCAGATTTTGTTTATCGCAGTTTGTTTGTTTGAAGATAAAACGAAACAAACTCAGATCTGAACGTCATTTAGCCAAGCAGGAGAGAAAAACAGAGTGATTACATGTGAGTGGCTTTGGTTTGTCTTTAATTTGACTATTGTGCATTATTATTCCACTCATTTTTTCAAAGCACATCAGCACTGTGCACTGATATTCCAGCCTGATTTTCTTCATTACAGGAGATTGGCCGATACTTGCAGGTGAAACCAATAGCATATTTTTCCTATCTACCTCTGGAAAGGTCTGGAAATCCATTTTCTCCACCATGAGAGAGGGTTTACTGACAGTAGGTGGCAATAATCGCCCCAATTTTGCCAACTTAGACAAAAAAAATTGAAATTGACCAAAATTGGAATTGATAAGTCAAGCTGATTATTGATCGTTGATCTACCAGAAAACAGCAAACAGGGCACCCCTAGTCAGTGTATAAAAGCCTTTCGTTATCCAGTTAGGTTTTAGCCTTTGTAATGTGATTATTATGAAACATGATTTTTACAGCATTATTTATTTCATTTTGCATGTTTTTAATTTGATTGCAATTAGGAAATGTTTACCATCGTACCAGGAGCTTAAATAAGTTGAAGTGAAAACTTTTGACAACTATTTTTCGTACACTTGAAAGTCTGTGATCAACCCATATTTGTTTATGTTTTACTTCCAACGAGCCAGATGTTCTTCTAAGCCAAAAATGGGTTTTTATTGGTATTTTTTGTTGTTTCTAAAGATTTTTAAAGACAAATCGTGCGGATTGTTTCTGCTCTCGTCTAGTTCGATACCTGACTAATTTATTAGGAATGTTGTTTTTGTTCTTTAAGCCACTTAACCCTGACCTGTGAATCATTCAGATATAAATAACTCAAGGGATTGTCCAGTGTTGTGTCAACACGGCTTAAAAAACACGATAATTATCTGAATGGATCGCTCAGGTTCTGATTCAAATTTTTGATGGATTTCTTTTTCCTATTTCTTAAAGATGTAATTTTCAGATACTGTTAATTTGTTGTAGATGGACATTAAGCTCCATCACGGGCAGTTTCACGAGTATAATTGACCATTTGTTGACTTAAAGTCCAGCAGGCTTTCAGGCACTCTGGGAGAATTGGGACTGCTTCATAATATTTACCAAAAAAAAAAAGTTTGTCTCCTCAGAAGTAAATGATAAACAAATCACGTGTGGTTTAACTCTTAAGAAGTAAAAATCAATAAATGCATTTTTCTTTTTAAAAATGAATACTTTTCCTGATTAAAGAAATTATAACTGATTAAAGGAATCAGTTTCTATTGTCTTTTAGCCACCAGTACCCTCAAAAAAAGAAAATAAAAAGAAAACCGTACCAGGATTTTGGTTCATATGACCTTCACAAAGTTTCTCATGCTGCTTTCAGACTTCACATTCAAGACATAACAGCTGTCTGAAAGACTAATTCTTCTTAGAAAAGCTAAATATTTAGCTTTTTATGTCTTCTTTGACTGTATTACGTTTCTCTTTTTTTTAAGCACACCTTACGGACATTGTGTTTGCAGGATATATGTGTTCTGAAATGCTTCTCTTTTGACAAATCCAAGCTTATCATATTCTGCTCATATTTTCTTACAGTTGAAGCATTTGCCAGCAGTGTGCCTGGTAATTAGATTAACTGTTAGATCATAATCCCCAGAGGCCTGTCTCATAAAGTTATAGCTGGAGTGTTTGTTTTAGATAATTGATTGCAGCAGGAGCTCTAAAAGCAATCCACATGTTTTCATACACAGTGATGAATGTTCGATGCCCCCCACCCTGGATGACTGCAGACGTTTTCCTAAAGGTTTTCAAGTGTAAATTCAGGGGAGTGTCGAAGGCCTGGCGTCAAAAACAAGGCGTGGTCTGGAGGCTCGCGTTTCACTGCATTACTACTCTGTGTCGTCATAAAAGGTAGAAACTATTCGTGGTATTTTTTGTCCCCGTAGGCGATGGAAGCAAAAGAAATGTTTGCATTTCAACATTTTAATCATTCCCCTCGTTAAATGGTAAAGGAAGTAATCATGGGTAGAAATCCCTTGGTATTTTTAAAGAGGGTTTGAACAGGAAGGCTTCCGGGAACCATTGCAGATTTTTTTCACACGCACACGCAGGGGGAAAATATAATTGTGTTGGTGTCATATGATTGTCATGTGGCTGAGAGCTGCACTTGAGGTTTTGTGCATGCACAAACCATTTGGCCGGCACATGCAATCACCGTGAGCTTAATTGTATCCAGTAGTACGTCGGTGTTGACTCGCTGCGTGTCGGGTCTGGAGAACGTGGCTGCAATTTGCATGTAGCTGCAACTCGAGCTCAAATACTTTGCATTGCAAGTGATATCTGAAATGCTTTTTTTGTAGGGAAAAAAAATGAAGTGGAATTGAAAATTGTACAGGGGAAGTTGGCTGAATTTACTCTCTAATTTCAGTTCAGGCAGCCACTGCTCTAAAGGTTGACTGTCATTTAAATACATCTTGAAAAGAGATAAACAGCAAGATTTTATGCATGCACTGAAAATTATATGCATGCAGTAACATTACTGAAATGTTAATGGCCTCAAGCCTCAAAGTTTTGTGGTAGTTTACACTGCATAAGATTTATAAAATATGAGACGCATACAGAAACAGTACTGTGTGTATTGGCTGATGACATGCATAGTTTCTCAAATTGTCCAAAGAAAAACACACTTGTTAGGTAGACATACATGCTAAATACAACAGATGGTAAAAATATCTGCTGTATTTAACATTTTCCTCACGCTTCTGCTTGTTTCCCAGCATCAATGTTTTCTCTCTGATTTCTCAACGTTTAAGCATCTGACCCAGCCAGTGTTAAGACAAGTTTGGTTTCAGTGGCACAGTGTCCATCTGACTGGCCAAACAGGTTCTTCCAATGCCATATTAGGCATGTCGCAAGAAGCAACAAGGCAATTAATCGCATGCTAAATTGAAGCAAACTCAGTTTCTGTTTACATGATTTATTGTTTTTCTCTCTTTTTTACCAAAAACTGGATGACAAATTGAGTCTTCAGTTTGGTGCTTTGGTCTCAGCTGGACCTTTTGCTGACGGACATTTTTGTTTACAGAGGCTTCATAATTCATTTTATTTATTGTTTCTGTTGTTGTGTTTATGTTGGATATTTAAAATCTCTTCCAGTTCCAGCGTTAAATGTTCATTACAATTTAAAGTTAATTGATCTAGGTAAATAATGACACATTTAATTCAAAGTTGCATTAAAAGTGTCATTATTTACCAAATGACAACAGTCATAAACAGTCATAAAGACCCCTTCATGTTTATGACAGGTGTTATTATGTCAGTCAGAAGCACACCCCGTCAAATAAAGTGCTACTTTTAATGGAAATGTTAACCTTTGATTTACATTTTAGCACCAATGATGGGAAAATAAAGATAACAGGATTACAATCAGGCTCTGTTAGCATGTTATGTTTGCAAATCATTATTGTTTCCATAAGTAAATGTAAAAAAAAAAAAAAAAGCCTGATAAAACGAGACACTCAATATCAGTCTGGAACAGCTCTTTTTCTTCTCTGAAACATAAATCATAACAATAGCTTGGCTCTTGTAACCTTTACCGAGGAAGATTTTCTCAGAAACTCGATCGCGATGCCAGCCAGTCGCCCGTTTCGGAGGCCACTGTGTCTCCCTACAGATAAAACGCCCCATTCAGGACGAGTCGGCCGCTGCCCAGTTCCATCCTGTCTGCCCTCATCAAGCAGGCGTCCATGCTGCTCGTTTCCTTTCATTATGGCTTCAGTACCGGCCGCTGCTCCGAGCTGCAGCAGCGCTGACAAGAGTGTGCTTTCTGCGACGGTGAGGTTTAGGTGTGTGTCAGAATGGAGATGAAGCGTGCATAACTCGGTTTAGTTATTTGTGTGTGTTTTTTTTTTTTTAGAATCAGGTGTTTACAGGAATCTTGGAACTGTGTGAGAAAAATGCAAAGTTATACAACTATGAAGAAATTTAGCTTTGGAGAACATTTTTTCAAGGGTATATTTGTTGCAATTTTGATCCCAGCTGAATCTCTGAAACAATATCTGAGTGACCTTGTCGCACGTTATCTGATCTGTGGAGGGTTTGGACTGAAGTCAATGACATTCCGCTTTAAAAAAAAAAAAAACAAAGCTCAAAAACATCATGGAGAGCTAATCATTTAGCAGGACAGAAACAGCTTTACTCGGTCGAATGCCTACTTCAGAAACACTAAGTTCGGTTCAGTTTGTTTCTATAGTTCCAATTGACAAAGCATGTAATTTCAGGCGCTTTACAAAAAAAAGTATTTTCAACTCATGCATGGACTGACGGCATAGAGGAAAAACTGCCCTTTAACAGTAGAAACTGGTTCAGCACAAGCGGCCGTCTGCCACGACTCACTGGGGGTTTGGGAAGACGTAAAAGAAAAGCAAAAAGTAGTTAATGACACAAATTGGAGTGTGGTAGGAGAAAAAAGTAAACAAAAGTAAAGAGATAGCTCAGATAATCTACTCCTTAGAACTAAGCATGAGAGAGGAAGTTATTTTAACTGTCACTTTAATTGAAAAGTTTTAAGCCTAGTGTTAAAAGTATACAGGGTGTCTTCCTCACTGACTAAAACTGAGAGCTGTGTCCACATGAGAGGAGCCTGATGACTAAAGGATCTGCCTCCCAATCTACTTTTAGGAAGCATGTAAACCTGCAGTCTGAGAGCAAAGTGCTCTCTTATGAACATATGGACATTTATAGATATTTTAATGTTATCAAATCTCTAGCTGCAGCATTTTTGGATTAGTTAATGGTTAGCTGAGAACTTCCTGATTGTAAAAAATTACAATAGTCCACCCTTGAAGAAACAAATACATGGACTAGATTTTCCAGCATCTCTCCTTTTTGGCAATATTACATATGTGAAAGAAGGAAATCTTTCCTGTTTAATATGGGATTTATATGACATATGCTGGTCAAAAATGACAACAAGGTTCTTTGCTTAATGATTGGATGCCAATTTAATGAAATTCAGATCAAGTGATTGACTAAGCAAGTTATTTTTCATCAGTTCTGGTACAAAGACAACGACACCCATCTTGTCAGAATTTAAAAGAAGAAAGTGTAAATAATAAAACTTTGATCCACTCTGAGAACGAGGTGTAGCTATTTTTTATAGCTTTCTACTTTCTAAAACCGCAGATGTCATACTGCTCATTAATACTCACATATTTAAATGTTTCCTATAAAACAAGTGGTCCAAACTCTGCCTGAAATCAACTTTCTATTGTGATTGATTGAATCTCATCATCATTTCAATGGATGGAAATTTATTACAGGCTGTCAGGAGCTGAGCAGGATGAGTCAGTCAAAGCTTTTTTAGCTTATTTGTTTCCAGGAAATGACAAAACTTCTTGAAATTAGGCTAAGCAGCATCAGGAACACACAGCAAGACAGAACTATGTAAAGTCAAAGACGTTCATGTCATATACACTTGTGAAAAAAAGCAGTTCTTCGTTAAGAAATGTTTATGTCTAATCCTCTCTTTGGTTTGACAATCAGAATGAAATGTACAAATTAAACAAAAGAAATCAATATGAATGTGTTTTCTGACTCAGGAAAAAGTTGTAACCCTCCCGACCCGTAATAGTTAGCGTTGGATTAATCTCCGTTCAAGTCACCCCACAGCATTTCAAAACATTTAAACCTGGACTGTGATTAAGCAAGGACTTCCCACTTCTTGATCTTCAGTCTGACCCTTAGAAATTTACGTGCATGTTTTGGGTTCTTACCATGTTTAAGGATCTAGTTGAGTTTAACCTTTAATTTATTTGCAGATTTCTCATATTTTTCTATGACACAGGGTAGAAAATCATGTGAAATCCTTCTGTCGCAAACATTCCCATATCACAACACTTCCACTTCCATGCTTCATTATTCAACATTTTTCATTCCTGGATTTCAGAATTTGGTTTATCCCGAAAATTATTCCAGAAGTCCTGGTTTGGGTCGCCTTCTTACTGGACTGTTTATGATTCTGAGTCTTCTTGCTTCCTCATTGTTTACCAAGTAAACAATCTAGAATTTTCCATATGGGCAGGGAACAAGGCGCGACTGATGCGTTCAAGATCGTTTGGGAAAAAATTAACTTCCAACAAATGAGACGCAGGCCAACAATGGTTGCTGTGGAAGTGTAAACCCAAATAGTCCCGATACCGTTACCGTGGACATTCAGAACAAATCAGTCTGAGCCCCAGAGAGCTTTCAGTGTCGCCATGATGTTCACTCTCACTGCAGCAGTCAGGGGAACCAAACTAAACGTCTAAAGGCTTAAAAAGAGAAAACCTTCAAAATCCGCATCATGTTTGCCTGATGTGATGCACCTGAGTGTAACGTTAGCCATTTTAAGTAGGGAATAATTCACCATAAATTCATTTTTTTTTTTAAATTGCACTTTATTGAATTTTTTGTTTTAAGTGGTCAATTATTTGATTATGTTTTTTTTTTTTTTTATTGATAAAATATTCATATGTAATAATATCTTGGTCAACCACAAGATCTAATAGGATTTCCCAGTTTTTTTACGGATCTATAAAGCAAATAATCAGCTCTTTTAAAATATTAAATACTTGTTAATAATTAATTTCAGGTCAAACTTTTTATTTAGTTGCTGCAGCATTAGTGCCATGCTAATTTCAGAACTGTGTTTTTTTTTTCCCGTGTCCATCAGCTTTGCCGCCCTCCCGTCCTCTCTTCCACCCTTCCCCTCCCTCCAGTTTTTTCACTGGAGCTGTGGAGAATTTCATTCGGTTTGGAGGCTCAGCTGCAGGCTCTCTCTTCCCCCATCCCCCACCCTCACTCCATCCGTCATTCTCGCCAGCTCTGGACAGAAAATTATTACCCTACACACTGCTTTTCAGTCTGACAGGAGTCTGCTGGGTGTCTGCGGGTCTTAAAAACCCTTAAAAGACACACACAAAACAAATTTGTTCCTGGAGAAGGTTTCAGAGTCGATCCGAGAGCTGTGCATAACGTTTGACGTAAAATGAAAGGCTCTCAGCTGTCAGGAGACGTTTCACAAATTGGCCATCAGGGACAAAATTATTGAGTGTCGATATTTCTGCTTGGTGGATCCATCTTTCTCTATGATGTGTTGGGACACTTTTTATGCTGATTTATTTGATTAAATGGTTAGACATTCATTTTGCAAATTGCCTGTAAGTGGAGCAATTTTAATCTAACTGTTACTTTTGAATTCCAGTTATAAATACAGAAGAATTTTATGTATTTTATTAGGTGTTCTTGTTTGGAAAAACTGTGTGTTTTTACTTAACACAATTATTACAGCTGTCATGTTTTAGATTGTCATTATGGAAGTTTTTGGACATAATTTTATACATTAAATTTGCTGCTAAATGCTGTTACCTCCCCTTTCCTGGTAGGCAAAGAACAAAGTTGAACGAATCAAAAAAAATGGAGAACAGTAGAAACCTTTGTGGTTTGACGTCTTCCTTCGGGTTTTTATTGTCACCTAATTAATACAAACCTTTGATGCATTGGTTGAGTTCCAGACAAGAATTATTATATGTGAAAAAAACAAAAACAGTATATTGTACTAGTAGAACAGCAACATGTCGTAGGAGTCTGTGGTTTTTTGTTGAGTGGTTCAAACCTTTAATGGCCTTGTCTGATATTTACTCACCTCAAGTGTGTCAAAGAACACGTTTTTCTCGACACGTTTGCTGGCAGAAACGATTGAGTTTCCAGACTTAATTCTTTTAAAATTTAAATTTCATCACTTGCTAATTTACGGGTGAATTTGTATTACCTACTTTTACTTCACTTTTCTAACTCTCCATATGCCTTATGTTTTACACATTAAAATGATTTTTTAAAGTTTAACTTCTGTCCTTTTTATGAAAAAAATGAAAAGAAAAGAAACTAAAGCTTTTCCACAATTTCCCTCCTGGGAGCCTAACAATCTGTTTGCTCGTTTGGCCATAAGGCTCAACAGGTTGTATAAAGATAAAACACTCTTTTTAGGAAAGATGAAAAGAGGCTCAAAAGGTGATGTTTTAGATTCCAGATAAAGTCTTTTGTCTTACACAGCGGACGGTTTTTTATTCACGGCGTGTTTTTTATTTTACAGAAATGTTTTAGCGATGATGTTAAAATGAGATCATAAAGTAAACCCATTTTGGCGCTCATTATCTTCACCCAACCGCATGACAAATTCAAAAATGTGCTAAATTTAGTCTGTAATTTGGTCATGAAAAAAAAAAAAAAAAAAAAAAAAGAAACCCCTCAGATCTTTGACTTCCACGCTATTTTTGACAACACAGCGCTTACTCGTGAATATTAGAGTCCTGTTTCCTTCACCAGGAATTATGGTTGTTTTTCATGTCTAATTTGAAGAGGCTTCTGTTCTTCTGAATTTGTTTTGTGCATATTTTAGTCCGCCCTCAGGCAGGTCGTGGACCTTTACCGAAACGCAACATGCCAAGCATTACCAGAGGTAATCGTTGTTTATGTATTCTTCAGAGAATTGACATGATCAAGATTTTCTCCACCATTTGCTGTTTTCTATTTACTCAAACTCAACTCAGCTTACTAAGCACACTGAAAGCATGAGGGGTAGAGAGTCTGGACATCACTAGAAACGGGTGGAACTGTTTATGAGTTTAAAGGCAGCATTAATTGGCCGTAAAGCTGCAGCATGGTGTGCAGGCAGTGGGAAGTGATGAAACACAGTTTAACCAACACTTAGGCTGATTTCTGGGATGCCGCTCGTGTTCCACCGTTTTCAAGTTTTCTTCAGTGTACCGCCGCTGCTGCTGCTGCTTAGCTTAGATTTGGGAATTTTATGACGCTAAACATTTGTTCATGTCCAAAAGTAGCTATCTGCATGTGCCCATGCAAAACGATGGTAGCGCTTTATTAGTATGTAACACTAGTTAGCACTCTGAAGTTCTTGGTTCTTCCTATTTTGCACTGCATTCCAGGAGCATTTGTTGTTTTCGTTTTTATTTTTAATTATTGATATTTTATCACTCTTTGCACTTGGTTGACTTAATTATGTCTGATCATCCAGTAATGATACTTTGTGAAACTAAAGTGCCAAATTTCAAAATCAAAAGAGACCACAGACTAAACCCTAGAACAACACTCCCCACAGACTTATGTCTGGCTAAATAACTAAACATAAAAGTGTTTATTGTTTTTCAGTCTCAAAATAAACCCCCAAAAATCTTTTGGAAATCAGGACCTTTCTTCTCTTTTTTAAAACTCTTAAGGGATTTTAAGCCAACTTTAAACTCTCTGAAAAGCAAATAACAGTCCCTAGGTCTTAGTAAAAATTAAATAACTGTAAACGACAATTTTTAATTAGTGGCCCCATCAAAAAATAAAACAGATAAAAGCTGACAATATTTTGAAAAAGCCGCCCATTGCAGGCCTGATCCAGTAGTCACTCACCACTGTTTTTAGATCCACAGGTTCTGATGCCTTGTCTTTTAGAAAACAATCCACATGTTTCTCGGTAAAGGCCGTGGGAAACGCAAAGCAATCCACAGCAGCCAGTCTCTCCCTCTCAGCAGGCTCGTGTGCAGAACTCCAGCCGCCAGCTCCACGCATGTCCCTCCAGTGCATAGAAAAGTTGTTGCACTTATTGAGCAGACTTCCTACAAACTCCTCCAAAAGTTGCTGCAGACTCCACGGAGTCTCCACATTGCTTTTGTCTCTCTCCTCTTTGTCTCTCCTCCTGGTTAGTCCCACCCTTTAATGAATTATAATTCAGGAGAATTTTGATCAATAGTCAATCAGTCACTAGCAGTGCCTGACCTTAGGCAGAACAATATAAAAATACACACTAACACTGACACACCTGTACAGAAGGTTTAGTTTTTGCACTAGGATTACTTTATTTTATTAACTGTGCCCAACGTTCACAATGATGATGGTAAAAAAAAATCTTCCCAATTTGCTGGAATCAACTGCAGAAAGACTTTTAGTTGAATGAAATGATCTCTTTTACTGTATTTAAGGCAACTCTTAATCAGATAGTAAATACGCCTTTTTTTGTACTGTCGAGTTGTATATTATTCCTATTTTTTACTGTTATGGCTATGTTTCCTCCTTCTTATTTTTCACCCTTTATCATCTATGTTTTATTTTAATTGGGTTTTGATATCTGTAATTTAGATTTGTAATTGTTGATCTGATGCTCCCAGTCTTGGTCAGGTCTTACTTGAAAAATATATTTTTAAACTCAATGACACATACCCAGGTAAATAGAGGTTACATACATACATGCTTTAAGTAGAGCTAGCTGTTCATCACATAAAACTATGAAAATGTTTTCAGTCTTAAAGCGACAGAACACAATATTTTAACAGACTATTTTTACTTATCAAACTAGTTCATTATTTTCTCTTCCTTTTTAACAAACTCTTGTTTATTCAGTGCATTTCTTCACAAAATAACTAATATTTACTTACTTATTTACTTCAAATCAACAACAATAAAAAATTCCTTTAGAAACTCAAGGAGGTGCAAATTTTCTATTCTTACTTTCTTAACATTTAAGTTTTTATGAATTTAAAGAAATGTACTTCCACACCTTTAAGTACCTGTCATATTGTTTTGTTCTCTATGCATCCTCATAAACCGAGAGGGCCCAACATGAAGGGGGGCCCTCTCGGTTTTTTATTATATTAATCCCCCATAGAGGGAATAATATTCCCTCTTAAGTTTGCAGCAACTTAAGAGGTAGCTGCAAACTGATCGCCTCTATGAACTGCAATAAAATGGGATTTAATGTGGTTCATGAAGCAAAGCAAAGATGGCTCCTGCAGCAGGAATCTGTTGTGTGCACCGAGCAGAGGTACATCATGGTTCACAATTTGATGCCGATGCTAATGTGGAGGAAGGTGCACAGCAACACACACAACGCTCACATTTAAAACGCTGAATGCATTCTTTCATCACAGAGAACTTAGTGTTCTCTGCTGTTCTTTGTGCCATAGTCTGTTGAATGCTGGGAGTTGTAGAGCACGCCCCTTTGGCTCCATAATCCCAGCTGTATGCTCTGAAAGCACACACCACGACCTTTGATCTCTGTGGATTGACTGGTATGATGTGAGTTGAGGGTCGGAATGTCGTCAGTCTGGTACATCGAGAATTTTGCTATTCGGCTCAGCTTTTTCTTTCACAACAGACTGGAGCAGCGGTAACATTGTAGATGAGTCCCCTAATCCATCTGTCCATCCCCCACTAAACAACTCGTAACAAGAAACCAATAAACTTAAACTTCACTGCAAGGAGTTTAAGCATCTTAAGACATAGTCGCTCATTCACACTTAGGAACACCCGAATCAGATCAGCCCCTTGGAGTTAAGCCCTTTTTACTAGGAGCAATCCACCATTTTCTATTGTCTCACATAGAGGAGCCGTCTCATCCCGGCTGCTTCAGTCTCAACTCCAAGCAGCTCCGGTTCACGCTGAAAGTCATTCCCTCTAGACACCAACAGAACCACATCTTCTACTGAAAGTGCAGAGCAAATTCTGACGTATCCGAACCAGACACCCTCCTCTCCATGACTCCTTGAGATCCTGTCCATGAACAAACTGGGTCTGAGACCAGGTGCAGCCCTGGTGGAATCCAACTCACACTAGACACAAGTTCGAATGTGTGCCAGGAATGCGAACTCGGCCCTTGATTGAGTTTTACTAGACGGCTCATAAAAGCATCCTGGGAACCCTGTACTCCCTCTACACCCTCTGCAAAATACCTCTGGGGACCCATGTGGATCGGAGAACCAAACTTCCCTCATCGGTTCTGCGATCTGGTCCGCTGTTCCACAGACAGAACGAAAGCCACGCTGCTCCTCTTGGATCTGAATTGAACAATCAGTCTGCGCCTCATTTCAAGCACCATAAAGCAAGCTTTCCCAGGGTAGCCAAGAAGTGGGACCCATCGATAGTTTATACACACTGTCCATCTCCTTTCTTAAAGGAGTCTGGATTTGGGTCTAGTTTCCTTAATAATTGTGTGATGCTTATCTGTGTTTCACAAAATTAAGCAAATCTACAGTAAATTGAACTTGTTTTCATTCATTCGTCTAAATATGTTCCTTACTATCTGTTGATACACAACCTCCAGCTGGTTCACAGACGCTTTGATTTGTATTCCTACTAACGCAGCTCTTGAATCATTTACAGTGATTTTGGTTTCATCCATTAACTCATTTCATAAATAATATACCTTGACCTCATGTTTTCTCACTTGAACTTAAACTGAGCTTAAACAAAAAGTCTGTTCACAGTTTCAGTGAATTATTTGTATTTTTTTTAATTATTTTTTTTTTTACCATCTTTAAAGCCCTAAAATGAACAGCAATTACATTCTTTAATCTCGCCTTGGGCTTATATAATATCTTAGTATTTCAATGATTTTTTTTTTTAGTAAAAAATGTCTAGAAGAGAGAACGCTTAATGTATTTATACATTGATACCTTTTACTGTAACTGAGGCAAATGAATTTGTATCTCTTATAAAAATGGGGCTTTAAAAAAAGTTGGGAAAATAATAACCTTTATTTGAAAAGTGGTGCCTCAATGAATTTGTTTAGTGATGCATTCACAGGCCACAACAAAGTGGGCTTTTTCAGTGTTGAGGCATTTGTCATTTGATTTGTCACTTTCGACCTACTGATCACTGATTGGTTGCACTAATTTAGCTTCAGGAACTGCAAAACGAGACAGAATTTGACTGTGCCGTTTATTATTAATGATTTATTCCCCCCCGTAGGTCTTTAGCTTTTAGAGGAAGAAATTTGAACAAAGCGGCATCTGTTGGTTTAGCTCTGCTCCTCATTCAAGAACAAAGCTATCCGTCTGTCTACAGGAAAAAAAGTGATGAGAAAGATTTTTAACATTTGGTGGAAAACATATTGTGCACAAAGAAAGATTTCTGAGATAAATCATTCATTAAACAGAGCTCGAAGCTGCGTGCCGCTGACCGGGAATGCTGAAGAGAATGATTGACAGCGGAAAGAAAGGAAAAGGAGGAAGGGGGGGGCAGGCAGTGAACTGTTCATCTGTCTCTCCTCCAACACTTCCCTTGCCACTTCTTTTTCCCTCCTCCCTGTTTGTTCTCCCTCTATTTTTTGAAGCCAGAGGAATGTAACACATCCGCAATGTGGTGGAAGTGTTTGTGTGCTGGTGTGTGCGCCAGGTTTATTTGAGGCAGTGTTTGTGCTTTTGTGTATTTGTCTTCCTTTTCTGTGTGTTTGCTTTGTGGCAGCAGTGGGCGGGGGGCGGGGGAGGCGTGTGTGTGAAACGATCGGCAGCCAGTGTCACCATTTCTCCATGTCGCTCCACCCCTCACACATTTACATGCATATTTCATGAAACTTGACCATTCATGTCGGTAGCAGAAGGATTGATAAACTCTTCTTCATGTTCGGATAATTCCAGATCATGTTGAATTATCCGAATGCTACTCCGGCGTGGACGACGCACATTTCTACACACCGAGAGTCTATAGGCGGCTGCACCTGTGATTGAGCCTCCTGCTGTCTTGTGTTTGAATGATGTGTTTTTATGACTGCAGTGTGGCTCAGACCAGAGGCATTAGAATTGCATTCACATATGGGCGTCTGCCTCCCGCTTGCTTCTGTGTGTATTGACAGAAACGGTCTGGTTTACTCTGGGTGGACCTGTTACACCGTGCAGCCTCAACTTTCTGTTTTGCACAGGAATCGGCTTTTCGGTACATTTTTAGGCTGATAGTTTGGTTGCGAGTAGTGTGTAGTGTTAGAACAGGTCTCAGGGATTTACTCAAACTGTGTGAAAAATTGCATGGTCCGCATTATGTGGCAGCGGCGCATAAGGTGCAGCTCTGTCGCTTCAGACGGTGTGAATGTTGGTTGGCTTTCAGACCTTTGGTGTTAAACGACCCCATGACCTGCGTCATTCTGCAGCCAACGTCTCAGGAAGCAGAGGTTAGGGCTGATGAAGTCTCACTTTATCAGGTGAGACTTGTGCATGTTCAAGAAGTAGGATATGATTCACAAAAATAAAAAAAAATAAGTGTCTGGTTGGAAACGTATAAAACATGAAGGATTTTTTGGAGGTGTTGATTAAAGGAAGATGGTTTAAATATAAGTAAGTTTGTTTCGAATGTCAAGTTTAACTTGAGTGAATCAACATTTTGTTGTGGCATGACTGAATATAAGGAATAGATGGAGACCACCTGTTACCCCAAAAGCCCCTGCCCTTTGCGAAGCGGCACTGTAAATAAGAAATTGTTCTAATCTGTCCTCCTAGGTAAATAAAGATTAAGTAGAAAAAGAAGAGATCCTAATTTCAAGACTCTTTACCAAACAAATTGGTCCAATTCATTTCAATCTCTAAATCCAGTTCAGTTTAAATTCACTTCCTCCAGTCAAATACCTTCCAGTCATACTCATATTTCTTCCAGATTCAGGTCCAAGTCTAAGGATCTAAGGAGAGGAAAACACAGCAGGACTTCTTCAGGAGTATTTTCTATAGGAAAGAAAAGCAAAATGCACAAAGGTAATAACAGAAATGCAGGAAACCTAGACAGTCTGGAAAACTGTGGAATCTGATTTCAGTATTTAATAGATTCACATAAATATGGAAAAATGTTTGTGTTTCTAGTCTTTATTCCTGATTCCTTTGTCTGAAGGACAAAGAAAATGTTCCTTCCCTTGTCCTTTATTTATTGTCCCTGTGTCTATCCTTCATTATTCCTTCCTTATTCTTTCCACTCTTCCCTCTCCTGTGCTAGAAATGTCTGCCATACGTTCAAAGTGAATGTTTGTATTTTATACATTATAAGAATACATAAAAATTCTGAGAAGTCTGAAAAATGGACTGTGGACAAATGTGGATTCTTTAGATATCTTGGGATTTCTAACGTCGCCATCTTGGAGAGAGACATCACTAAGCCACTGAAGAAGAAGGAGGAGCACTGAGGTGCTGAGCAAGGAGTGATTTATATGAGAAAGAAAAACACAGAGGATGCTCAATTCAGATTAATTAATTTTGATAAAAGTCAGATATTTATGCTTTTTAAATCAGAACTGCACAATCGAACTGCAATATCGCAGAAATTGCAATATTGATGTGTGCAATGTTAAATTGTTGACACCAGGCATTCACACTCATAAAATCTCCACAAACCTTAACAGCCCTCAGTGCCAACACTTTACATTTAACGTAAGGAGAAAAGTGATGAGGGAAACGATTAGAGGCGAAGAAAAGCGTTCATCACATTCAATATCATTATCGCAATATTAAAGTCAGATTCTTTTTTATACAATCCTTATTTATACAGTAATGTTCTGTTAAAGTGTTAACTAATTAAATGATCTTCACATAAAATTTATGCTGGCCTACTTGCAGCCTTGTGAATAATCTGCCATGTTTCTGCTCTGGGTAGTTTAAGACACTTATAATCAGCAGTACTAAGTCTAGACATGGCTGGGTTCCTGGATAACTATTATCCAAATGTGGTATGTCACTTTTGGCTCCAGTTTTGACTTTTTGTCCGTCATTGTCACTGCAGAGTGGGTTGAGATGATCAAGGCGGGTTATTAGCTTCTTGCAAGGCTGCATTTAAAATCAACTACTATGGTTAGGAGGCTCATTATTTGCTTAGAGTACTACTTAAAGTTCCCATATAATCAAAGTTGATGTTTAGTCATTTTTAATAAGATGCCTACTGCAGAAATCATCAGCTACACACAGAGGAAACAACAGAAATCCATAGGATTGTAAACCTGTTTTATTTAAATAGCAAATATTTGTTTATTACTGTACTCAGACTGATCATTCTTCCTTCAGGGAAACATTTTGTAATTTAATTTCAAATGAACTATTGGGGTTGTTTCCCAATGGAGCCACTGGTACTGACCAAACTTTTTTTTTCTTCTTTTTTAAGCAAACTGGATGAGGCTGAAACACTTTAGAGTTTCTGTTCTTCTATGAACACCAGTAATTAATCTAAATCTATATGAAAAAGTTGTACGGGAAGACTTCCTATAAATGCAGAACAGAAATTGTTTTGCGACATTTGCAGAGAGTGAAAGTTCAATGTGCAAAAGTGGAGCATGAGTTACAGTAAACTGTGAATCGTTTGGGGTTTCTGTTCCGTTCAGATTTACTGGTATTATTGCTGCGTTTTGGTTTTAATCACACAGCTCGGTTCTGTGGTTGAACCAGCGCGAGAGGTGCACTTTACACCTGAGGCACTCGAGATAAAAATAAGTTGACATTTCCAAGGATAATAGTCACAGCAAAGTGCCAAAAGCTTCAGTTTTCAGTGTTGTCTCAGACGATGAAAGAACCAAGACAAAACAATATAAACCAAACTTTACAGTTTAATATTTCATCAATGGATAACCTCCAAAAACTATGGCTATTCATTTAAGAACAGACAGGTGCCCTAATAAAAACAGAGTGGTATTAATTGCATGCAGTGTCTTCCCTCAGTCAGAAAGTGTTTTTTTTCTTTTTCTTTTGCAACACGTTTCTTAGTTACTGTATAAAAAGCAGCTGCTGTGGTTAGGTCACAGAAAGTAGCCCACATATGTCGTATATATATACAGTATATCTGTCATTTCAAATATCAACTGAATGCAAAACATAAGTTATGTGGCTCATGTGAACATTGTTGCATGAAACTGAGGGAGTGTTTATCACTTTTTCATCAAGCTACATTCAAACTGTTATGTAAAAAATGTACATCAGGTGAGATTTCGCCGCTGTTTTCGCCTGTCCGGTTTATTGGAAACGAGACGTATATGAAAAGTTCAAGTTGCATTTACTTCAAAAGCAGAAATGCAACAACTGTTATACGTACTGATAAATACCTTGCATTGCTTTAAATATGTCAGTATAGCTTTAATAATGTTGTTTATAGTGTTTTGGTTTGTATTTTTTTATACACAGAAATATTTAGGGAATGAACGTTCTTAAATAGTTTAGCTTAAAATAGAGTACTATGTCCTAAAATTAAAATATCGCCTGGTGACACTTAAACATGGGTTTGAGATCAGTTTTATCTTTTAAAATGTTAGTAGTTAAACTGTAAAAACCATACGAAATGTATGTTTATTGAACAGAGTTTAAGGTACTATCTTTAAATTATATAATTTGGGATGGTGAAATGATCCTTCTGCAAACTGTTGCTAAAGCCTAAAACTGTATATTTTTGTTATTTATTTCCTTTTTCTGTGCTATTGCTGAACCTGCTCCATCCTACTGTCCCGTGGGAGTTTGGCTCTCAGCCTCATATCAAGTTAGAAAAGAACAAAAAAAAAGCCTTTGTGGGTTTATTCCAATCCAAAAAATAGTCTTGCTTAAAAAGACTTGTTTCATTGTTTATTCTTGTTTTATTTGTTTGTGCAAAACTTGGATTGCTTTTGTGAACAGGTTGGAAATTTCTAACTTGATATCTTTATTTTTATGTGGTGTGGTTGGGTGAAATGCTGTTCTGTTAGGAACTCACAGCATGGTTGAGCCTGTTACTTTATGCATTTGTTTGCATTTGTGAAGCTCCTAACAAAGCAGGAGAATTGAGTATTGTATGCATGAGTTGGTGTGAAACTTGTACTGCAATAACCACAATTAATGATTAATCTAAATGATCAATTATGCTTCTTGAAAGATGTTTTTCTCCTATAAATTTGACAGTTGACCCCTGGTATTTGTGACGGTTCTGAACCAGTGCCGACCACTGAGAGCTGAAATCCACGAATACTCGAGACCCCTTCAGGAGACGCCTGGAGCTGCTAAATTTAATAGTTCAAACACCAAATCTACCAGAATACACACAGTGGAATCTTAGCATGACAAAGCACTAAAGAAACAAAAGCTGACATCTACAGTCTTCTTTATCTCTGCTCTTGGGGATTCAGCCAATCAGCACTAAGGAACATAAATGCTTCTCCTGGATTGGCTGCTTTGTAAATGAAGCATTGTGTCTTGGTATTTTGTCCAAGTACACCTCGCTGCAGCAAACAGGACGGGGCGGGGACGTTGATATTGTGATTCTTAGAATCACAATATCAACAAATTGTGCATCGAGTAAAACACTTTGGTTGCTATAGGTAAATGTTATCATTTAGTTTGGCTAAGAATAATTATTGCACTGTCAATAAATGACTTCTAATAGATGCTCTAGTCTATAGTTACCAGAAGAACACAATAACGCCTTAATAAGCTTGAAATATTACCTACTATTTTACCTGCCATTGAAAATATTCTTAAAAGATTGTCTGTTAGTCTGCAGCTCATGTGACCAAACCAGCTGAAAAGATGAAAAGTTAAAACACTCAACAGTTAAAACCTGGGATGAGTTAAAACTCGTTAAAATGTTAAGTTTTAACATTTTAACTCAACAACCTCTACCTAACTGGTTGTACACGACCTCAGGTTAGGTAACCCCGAGATCACTGGGTCTTCTTAAAAGATAGAGTCTCTGAAAACACTTCTTAAAAATATAGACAGTGTTTTCAGCAACGTTGAGCTGACTGTCCAGGAAAGACCCCGAGGTATTTAAAATTTACCACAGCTTCAACAGGTTGGCCATCGAGTGAAACTGGAACCACTTTCAGGTCTTGTTTATCTCATATAATTAGTTCTACTTCCTTAAGAAAATGAAAAGGTCTGGTGTTTTGTGAGGGACTTTTTCTTTTACAGTTCCAGTAATGCCAGAATTAATAATAAATAATAAAGACTTTGTGGTACAGTATTCTAATTTAGTAATGTAATTATATTAGTTGTGTTACCACCCCCACACCACTAGAGGCAGTAGTATCAGGCCCGAAAAGATGCGACTAAAGAGCAGATTTAGAAGTACACAGAAAGCTACAGAATTTGTTAAAAACTGTGAGCTGGGCTGAAGTAAATAAAAGAGAAAAGTTCAAGTACATGCTGAGAGTGAAACTCCTTCCTAAAGGTGAAGATATATCACAGATTTTTAAAAAATAAATAAAAACGGGAGACCGCGGATAATATAAGAAATAGCGCCCCCTTCACTTCCGGAGTGCAACGGTCCCATTTCCATATAAGGTATGAGACTGACAGCGGTCCGTCCCCTCCCCTTTCTGTTTGCTGCAGCGAGGTCCTCCTCATTTTGTCTTCCCAAGCAGAAATGCCATAGATATGCTTTAGAAAATCATAGATATGCGCTACAAAAAAAATGTTTTTCTTTGAACTTTGAATTGTGTGTATAAATTGTCATTTTTAACATTCATCAATAATTGAAGCCCTTATTATTTATGCAGTTACATATAAAAAACCCTGACTATTCAGATTATATTATATATTACAATATTACATATTCTCTAATGGTCATCAGTTCAGTCAACACTGCAATTTGCTTCTTTTTTATCTTTCAACTAAGAGGCAATAACAGAGGAGGTTTTAATTTGAAAATGCCTTGTATTTAATAAATGTTTATTATTTGGGGAATTTTTTTAGTTTAGTTTTCAGTTCCTTATCTCTCCGTGTTTCATAAGAAAACCTACAAATCTGTTTATTATTACTAAACTTGAAGCACTTTCATACATTTGAACAGATTTGCCATCGAAAGCAGCTCAGCTCATTTCATTCACCGTGTTTGTTTTGACACACGGCATCCGATGGCTGACGCGTGCCACACACCCACACACGCAGCTGCAGGCTGCAGTACTGTCCTGAAACACAGCGATTTGGTGGAAAAAAAGCTTTGGTAAAAACTTTTATGGAAATAAAAGGATAAAATAATAAACTTAACAATATTTATGTCAACAGATTGTTGTGGCTTAGAAAATCATAACTCAATACTGCTTGCAATCAGTAATACTTATAACACTGTTATCTATGCGTCATTGTTTCAATTGTTATCGGCTAAAGCAGAAAGTTAGAATAAGCACCAGCTAGATTCAGAGTTTTCAAGAATGCCTGACTTTGTATTGTGAACAACGTTTTGCTGTTCTGCGTGTTGTAGAGCTACACTAGGAGTATAACAAGCTGATAGTAGCTGGTTAATTAGTCGAGCTTTGTGCCTTAGTAACCAACCTTCAGGTGGCTGCTAACACGCACGCTGCTCACAGCTTTTCAACTACACTTTTTAATAAAACTGTAATTAGAGTGATGGGTGGTGGGTACATTTTGCTTTCTGGGGAAGAATGCATTATTCTTCCATCAGCCAGCTAAGAGTTAGTGTGCAGCAACAGGTTGGTAGTGCCATGAAACGCTGGCATTTCTGGTTTTAAACTATAAAAAAGAGAAAAGAAAAAAAAAAAGCCTATCAAGTCAATCCAAGTCTTCAGGCTTGGATTGAGGTTTTTTTATTTTTACATTTTTGCTTCCCTTTGCACAGTTTGTTTGTTTGGTGCTTTTTATTTTACTTTAAGGTCACGTTGGCTGAGAGGGGGGAGACTGAGTGCGAGTCCAAACCAGTTCCCCCACTTCACTATTGTAAACAAGAACAAAAACTCTGTGCTCGTGTCTTACTTGGGAATCAATTGTGGTTAGCTTTTGCTGCTGGCATTTCACTCACACTGGGCTTTTCTCAACGTTTCCCCCCGTTGAATAGAAATGTCCTTAATTGTCCCACTGAGGGGAAATGCAGGTGTGCTGTGGGTTAATGCTGTCCGACGTGTTTTAAAACTCTGTGGCTCAGCAGGGGGCGATGGGCTGCAGCACCAGATTAACGATGAATAGCAACCTACTGTCTTTCAAAGTGAACATGTGGATTTTGTTCTGCCTCTATGTTTGGTTTCTGGGCTCTCAGTTTTAGCTTTCATATGTAACTTATGAGTACTGTCATTCAGAGAAGGATTTTACCTTGATGCGTTCTAAGGTGTTTGTTTATGTTTGGTTGTTTTTTTTGGGCAGGAAACGGGTGAGAAATAAATTCAAGAATCCAAACAAAAAAAACTTTTGTTTTCATAAACAAGAATTTTGAATCCAGACGCTTAAATTGAGAAACGAACTCAAACAAAGAGAAACATTCACGCTGCACAAACCGCTAGGGTGTAAATGAGGAACTGATATTGAACTTTAAAATTGTATATGTTATTTTTTTTTAATTCTGAGTTTTAGTTCTCCACACAGATAGACTGTCCCCACATTAGAAGTTAAGAAGTATTAACAATGAGTGCTGGTTATCAATTTATGTGAAACTGTGAACACGTTACTTTGGTTGGGCTTTTTGTTGCTCAATCTGATCATTTTCTTTTGCAACTTTACTCGCTTTGTTTATTTTTTGGAAGTCTGCTTCAAACACTAAAACTTTACGTATGCACCTCAGTGACAATGTTGCCTTGACGACACACTGCAGCTAAAGATTAAAGTCAAGAAGTGGCAACATTAAAAATTTGAAGTCTGGCTCCAAATGTGAGTCAGTTCTTATAAACCCTGGGGGTAAAATGCCAAACTTTACAGCCAGCTGAAATGAGGCAGGTACAGGCTGGTAAAAAAAAATATATAGGGCATTAACATTTGAAGCTACTTTTAGTGTTCTGTGAAACATCTTGCAGATAAATGGTAAACCAGGGGTCTCAAACTCCAGTCCTCGAGGGCCGCAGTCCGGCAACTTTTAGATGTGCCTCTGCTGCACCACACCTGAATAGAATAATTAGGTCATTAAGGCTCTGGAGAACTGATCTACACAAGGAGGAGGTCATCAAGTCATTTCAATCCAGTGTTTTGTACCTGTGGCACATCTAAAAACTGCAGGACTGCGGCCCTCGAGGACTGGAGTTTGAGACCCCTGTGTAAACTATAAGTTAAAGTCAAATGTTGGGATTTTCTCACACTTGTCAAGACATTAAACAGTGGTTTGGACATCAGGGATCTTGTTTTGTGAAGCAGAGGTGGACTGGCATTGATTCCTTCACATATTTAATTGGGATCTTAGAAAGATGGATGTAGGGCTGCAACTAACGATTATTTTGGTAATCGAATAATCTATTTATTATTCTGACAATTAATGAATTAATCGGACAAAATTTTTTTGAAAAACATTATAATATATATAAGTAAACAAATGATTCAATTCCCTTTTTAACTAAGAAAATAAACACTTGATTGCATACATGTACGATTGATCAGTTGTTGCAAAGGATGAACCAGCAGTTAAATAATATCCAACATCAATATGCTCAACTCTTTCTGCTTGACTGAACATCAGTACAGTTTTTATTCAGATTCACTAAGTAATAATTGGATTCAAACTTTGCTTAATAGAATAATTTTACTGGATTTGAACCAGGTGAAGTTAAAACAGATTAGAAAATATTTAAAGACTAAGGACGTTTTTGATCTTTATTGGTCTGTGTATTCCAGTTACCAATTAGTCAGTTACTAACTCAATTATTCCAATAATCGATTCATCACAATTAATCGTTCCAGCCGTAGCGGTATTAGCACTGAGGTTACACGTCAGGGGTTTATTCTCATAATTTTTTCTCCCTCTCTTAGCAAATGGTGATGAGCCTGCGGGTGTCGGAGCTGCAGGTGCTGCTGGGCTACGCTGGGCGCAACAAACATGGACGCAAGCACGAGCTGCTGACCAAGGCGCTCCACCTGCTGAAATCCGGCTGCAGTCCCGCCGTGCACATGAAGATCAAAGAGCTCTACCGAAGACGCTTCCCTGCCAAAATGGTCTCCCACCCCGAGCTGGCGCTGACCGGGCCGCACCACCCGGCTTCAGTCGGAGTCGTCGGGGGAGGCGGGGCGGCGCTGCCTGCCGGCCTGACGCAGCTGGCGTACGAGGGCCACGCCGGTCACGGCGGCGCTCCGTCGCCCGCTGCCTTACTGCCCCTCTCGCTGCTCGGACCCGGGAAACACGAGCTGACCGCGCTGACGCACCACCTGCCCACTTCGGCCTCGCTGCACCCGGTCCATCCGGATGTTAAGCTCCAGAGGCTGCCTTTCTACGACCTGCTTGACGAACTTATCAAGCCGACAAGTCTAGGTAGGTAGAGAGTTAATGTAGTCTGCAAAGTAAAGATTATTTGGTGTACAGTGCCGTGCATAAGTACTCACACTGCTGCAGATATGTGTGATGCACCAACCCTATGTAGTGGCTTTAAATAAATAAAAAAAAAAAAAAAATGCAGTTTTAAAATCTGTGGAAGGCATTTACATTCAGCCTCTTTTAATGTGATACCCTTAAATAAAATCCAGTGCAGACTTTAAGAATACACCAGACTATGCATGCTGCTAAAGATTATTTCAGTCATCGATTATTCTGACGATTAACCAATTAATTGGATAAAAAATGCCACATTCTGCAGGTTTTTAATTGAAGACCTTTTTTTATATATATAATATTAGAAATACATTAAAAGATGCATATAAACAATTAAATTTCATTTTTAGATAAGAAATTAAACATTGTATTGCCTAAAGTACAATAACGTAGAATTCATTTTGTGACCTCTTGGTCATTTGTAGCAAAGGGTGCATCTGCAGCTAAAAAATACTTCTAACATAAAAGTGTGAACAGCTCAGCCCTTTCTGCTTGAGTTAACATCAACACAGTGTCAGACTGACCTGTTTATTTATTGGATTAAACAATTAATGATTGGCTCAATACTGTAGAACATTTTATGTAGAGACTTTGAATCAGGTGGAGTTAAAACTTGAGAAGCTTTGGGCGGAACAACAAAACCTTTTGTGATCTTAGATTGCAAAATGTATATATATTTGTACAGTTTTGGCTGTTTTCTGCTCTGAACATGTTATTTCAGCAAATGGCCTTTTTGGAGTCTGTATACTCCAGGTACCAATTAATCGATTACTAAATTAGTCGAAGATTATTTCAATATTCCATTCATTGTGATGAACTGATTAATCATGTTAGCTGTTGTAGGAGTTAGATGCATAAAACATCCAACTTTGATCTCACAGAGATTCATTAATCATCCAACAAGGGAAGGGATTTAGTTCGACTTCAACTCTGGAAGAATAAGAAATGCAGCCACAGTTTTCAGTTTTCTCATTTCACTTGATCAACTCCAACTCGTGTATCTGCTCCACGTCTGGAAAGAGTTGAGGAAACGCCTGGATCAACTCATCAACACTACTGCCATATAACAATTGGCAGCTTCTAGTCTTAAAATTTTGTACAGATATTCAAACATTTTTCTGCTCAGAAAACAGCTGCAAACTTTTTTTCGTCCTCCTCACTAAGCTACTTTTTCCAGAATGCATTGATATTTGTGGTTGTAACTTGACAAAACGTGACAAAAATTCAAGGTGTATGGAAACCAAGTCCTGCTGCTCAGCCTCTACGTTGCTGCATATCTTTACAGTTTGAGTCATTTTTTTCCCCCCTACTTCTGTTTGTTTTCTTTCCGTATCTTTTTCATCAAAATATCTTGTGAGCGTGAAACTGACCCAAAAATATTATCAGAGAGGTTGTGGATATTTATATGAGCGTACTGTTCCTATTATAATCACAGCAGCAGGCAGCGCAAACACCGACATTTGTAGTTCGCCTGTTTATATAAAAAGGCTCCCTGCCAGCGTCTGCGTCGCACTTCCTGGTAAAAATGGGCTGACTGGGCGAAGGAAACTTCTCTCAAGGGTTCAGAATGAACACAAAACACTCTGGGTCCCCTAGAACTGGAAGTGAAAATAGAACCGGGGCTTTTTATCCATGAAGCTGAAAGAACCTAAAACGTATCTTGTAATTATTGGTCGTGACCGCGGCTGTTAATGTTTATCAGTTAACGAGTGCAGCAGAAGCCGTTTTACCCTCGTAAATGATCACATAAATATTTTGTCTCAGGCGTTGTGCAGTCGTGGGTTAGGTTTCAGGATGTGCTAAATCATGATTCTTTGATTTATTTATTTATTTTGCCATGTGAAAAAGTACTACCCCCCAGCAGACACACCTTTTCTCTTTAAAGTGTGTGGCAGTTTATCTGAAACAAGTCAAAAGTTTTTCATACCTCACAAGTTGGAGCACCACAAGCGAGGTGGTGAACAGGGTTTTTCAAAAGGTTTGGTCACCAGCGGAAAATAAAACAATTGTTGCAATTTTGGCCCTCAATCGAACCGAGTTTAACGGCCATCAGGTGTGAAAATGACCTTCAACTTGTGCAGGTCGGTTTAAAGAAAAGGTAAAACAAGATTTCAGTCATTTGTGACTTGTTGAGAACAATATTGACTGCAGAACATTTTTAATTTTTTTAAATTAAAAACAGGGACTCGTGTTGTGGCTCTCTCTGACCCAGTCTGAATTTAACAACTGTGGCACTGATAGAGGGGCAAGGGCCTTCCCGTTTTGGTTTTAATTTAGTTCAGCCATAGCTGAAATGTGGTTAGATTTTTTTGTTGCTGTGGAAAAGTTTTAAAATGTTATTTTACATTACAACCCAGCATGCTCTTTGTGTATTTGTCCTGAAGCAAAACTATCGACTAACCTTTACGTATTCACAGTCCCGCTATGAATGTGACTGCACAGACATGAAGATGGAAAAGAATAGAATATTTTAGTTGCCATTTGAAGACTCCACAAAAACATGAAGATGTGCTCCTTGGAGCTGAAGTCTGATACATAAATAAAAGCAACGTACGGAACCGGTACCTCACACGCATACAATGGAGAAAATAAGTATTTGATATACCGCTGATTAAGTTTTTCCTTTTACAAAAGAGGTCTGTAATTTTTGCCATAGGTACAGTATATCTCAACTGTGAGAGACGGTGTCTAAGATAAAAATCCAGAAAATCTCAATGTATGAATTTTAAATAATTGTAGCGTGAAAGAAGTATTTGATACAATAGAACGACACATGTGGTACAGAAACCAGAGGTCAGACGTTTCTTCCTGTAGTTCTCGACCAGGTTTGCAGCAGGGATGTTTGCTCCACTCCTCCATACAAATCTTCTCCCGGTCTTTCATGTTTCAGGGCTGTTGCTAGGCAACATGGAGTCACACCTCCCTCCAAAGATTTGACATTGGGTTCATGTCTGGAGACGGGCTGGGCCTCTCCAGAACCTTGAAATTCTTCGAAGGGAGTCACTCCTTAATTGCTCTCTGTGTGTTTAGGTCAGTTGCTGACCATATAAAAGCGCAATTTAACATTTCAGAAATAAATGTGCTTAATTGAAACACACCAATTTTGGAAAAAACCCCCAAAAAACTCGTTTTTGGCTGAAAAGTTTTATCACTAGAAGGAGGTGGGTTTTTTTGGCTGTATCAAAATTGGTTTATTTTGCAAAAGTGCAACAGAAACGCTTTTTTTTGTATCACACGAGTCACATGATCAATAACCGAATGTTGCCACTGGAAGAAGATGAGAGGAAGAAGTTGGAGTATCATGGCGCAGCAAGTTTTTTAATTACTTAAGTCATCCACTAATTTATTCACATATGGTTTAAATTTAGTTATTTAACAGAATCACAGAATTTGCTTTTTTTTTTTTTTTTTTGCAGAATATTGACAAAGTTTTGCACACGTTTGTAATGCAAATGGGCTGGGTCAGCTACTGACCCCTTTCTGAGTTTAGGGAAGGAGATTGTTGCCCAAAATCTCACAATACACAACCCCCATCCATCCTCTCTTCTGTATGGTTTACCATAACTGAATGTTTTTTAGTAGCTGATCAAGAAGTGCTGCGCTTTGGGAATCACTGAGAATCTTCTGCTGTCTGACTGCATGAGGACTCATAGTTTCAGTGTTGCTCCATCCTTCTTTTCTATGCTTTAATTCATTACTTAAGAGACATTTCATCTGGGTTTTATCTTGGTTAGATTTGTCTTTGTATTACGTTCGGCAGCCAGCCTGTACTTAGCATAATAACAATCTTTGGGCTCTGGGATATATTGCAAATATATGAAAATGTCTAGATTTTCCTACATTAGCATTTTAATGGAGTAAGAGGCTGGCTTGTGATTAATTTGCCTGCAGATGCATGTACAAACACTGCGCCTGCAGCTTTGTCATCAAACCATCCTTCTCCTTTACTTTCCCTCTCTCTTTCCCCCCCGTTTCCTGCACGTGTTCCCTCCTTCTCCGCCTCCCCTCTCTCTCTCTTTCTCTCTCTCTCTCTCTCTCTCTCTCTCTCCTTCCTCTCCATGGCCATCCCTGGTCGAAATTTGCATGTAGAGTGATGAAATCACACAGGCGTACACCTGTGCCTGCAGAACCCACCCTCCCCTTATTTGAATTTGAATCGAGCATTGTCACTTACAATATTTTTGAAACAGACTTTCCGATAAATAATGCATGTGTTGCACTTACTGGTCTCAGAGAAGCACAAAAAGATGATTGACAAAGGCAAAAAAAAAAAAAAAACTCGCCGGAGAATTTTGTACGTCGTTTGATGAAACTGCATATTTGTGTTTGCCGGAAGGAGAAGCTCTGAGGTGATGAACCCTTTCAAACCTCATAGCTGAGACCTTCTAAACCAGGTTTAATTCCCATTTATAAAGGATATATTTTTGTTTCAAGACATCTGTTCTCTCTCCTACATGCATCACATTTTTCTTTTTTTTTTACCAGAGAGCATCTCTTCTTTGCTGGTTTCTTGCTCTCTTCCCATTCTTTTGACTCCTGTTGCTTTTTTGCTTTTATTTTTTCCCCCCCATCTCCCTTCTCCTTATTTGCTTGCCTCTCTTACTCTGGATTTTCTTTTCTGGTGAAATAATAAATGTCATAGTAGGTTGTACAAAAGTTTTTGTCATGACTACAACACAAGGTAAATTATGAAGGTACAGTGCGTGAAAAAATTGGCCACCTTTTTGGGTGTTTTAACCATTTTGTTGCCAACGTTCAATCAGCAAATTCATATCAAAGTGAATACTGATTTGTACAAAAATAATAATTAAATGAAAATATGTAACATAAGAGTGTGTGCAGATGCTATTGTGTGTTGGTCTGTGAGTGATTTTCATAAAAGTAAGCAATCAGTGCGTCTTCTCTATACCAATACTTTTCTTTTCCTTTAGTTTACCCAGAGAAATGAAGTGATTAGTTTATAAATTGTGGAGTACTCTTTTGTTTCTCTCTCACTTTTCTTTTCTTTTGTTTGTATTTCCTCTAATTCACGTAAAGCACTTTGAATTGCCTTGTTGCTGAAAATCTGCTATATAAATTAAATGACCTTACCTTTTCTAGCAACAGATGGGTAACAAATGAAAGGACTGGACTGATTTTTGTCCAGCTAAACCTCTGATTCTTCTTTTTTTTTTCAGTACTCGACAGCAGCTGCTTCATAAATCTGCCCCTTTAACTGGGCGATGATTGCACTACTCTTTGCCTAAATTTGAACAACATTTCACTGGTCGGAGGCAGTAATTTATTTTTGCCCCTATAGATGACTTGCGCTATTTTCTAAGATATTTTCTAAGTCCCTAAATTGGATTTAATAAGAACTGGGGCTTTTTTGTAGGGTCTAGCTAAGTGGATTTGACTGGAATGCTTCTGGGTCTTTTTTAAAAAAAGCTATATAAAACTGGATTTGTGTCATATGAGCTTCTCTCCCACAACCAATTGAGGTAATGAAAATGTGCAATAAAACAACCTCCCGAAAAGAAAAAGAAAAAAATCAAATGTGATGTCAGACAGGGGTTTTCCATGCTAAAACGGCCTCTGCTGCAAACAATCCAACTCATGAGATTAAACTATGACCGCTAAGCTAGACGCATGTAGAGGAGGTCTTGAATGCTTAATGCTGCGTATACATTAAGTTTATAGTTAGAGAAACACAGCACTCTGCCGGAGCATGTTCTCAGGTTTCCTGCCTCACACTGATTTGTCTCAATACCTGGGTTTCTTCTGTGCATATAAATGTAATTATTATCACTCTCACACCATCTTCCTCTCCTCTCCCCCACCCTCGCTGTGTCATTATCCCTCCCTGTGGTGCAGTCCTGTGCTCTCTGCTGAGTCTTATCACTCTGGGGAATAAAGGTTAGGCAGCCCACAGCTCAGCCCTGCCAGCATCCTCCGCTCGATGGTCTTAGCTCCTCCATCCTCTCCTTGATTACCATGACGACCTCACGGGTTGCACTCCGTCTCATCCCCATTGTTGGCTGTCCTTCTTAAAGAAAAATGCCTTATTATGGCTGTCATTAAGCACACACACGATGATTAAATCAGCATATCTTACGGAAAAGGACAAAGGTTTTGAATAAATTGCGCGTTTCTCCTCCTTCAAAGTCGACTCTTTTTATTGTTTTTGTAAAATCTAGGCCTTCAGCCCTCTTTTTTTATTATTATTCGCTAGGATTTTTTTATTTTTTATTTATTTAAGCTTTAGTCAGCTAAGCAGTCTGCATTATGTCTTATGATGCACGTTATGTGGAACAGTCCCATCAGTATGTCTGTCAGGTTGAGATCTCTGCAGGACTCAAAAAGAAAACTATTTTCTCACTGACAGAAATTTCCCACAGTAGAAAACACTCTGTAGTTATGACAGTTTTTTTCATGGTAAAATGCTGAGTAAAAGTGATTTATTTATTTATTTATTTTTAGTTTGCAGCGATTTGTTTTTGACGGGGTAATGATAGTGCCACTGTACTCTTGAAATCCTGTGGTGTGTTCACGATACTTAAAAATAAATAACAATATAGAAGTTCAGCCTCAGCTGGAAACAATTAAGACCAAGGGCAGCCAAAATCTGAACAGCTGCATATAGTCACGGATTAAACGCTTCACATAGCGGATGATCAGAAATGCTGAACGTAGATGAAATGACGTCTAGATTCTGCCTCCTGTAGTTCTCTGCAGGAAATTTATGAATTAAACAGAGAAAAAGACGAAATGTTTTACTGACCGAGGCGTTTTCAGTGAAGCTGCAGCTCGACTCTCTGGCAGTGGAAAACCAGAGCTGTGTTTTTATAGAAGCTGTTAAAAAGCAGCATTTTCTCCAGACCGGAGTTAGAACTGGACCCACTTTGGTGGAAAAAAACACTCAACAGGATGCAGGGATGTGTAATTCTGATGTCAATATTAAAGAAAGACGTTAGTCTATAAGTGGCTAATCGTAGCTCCTGATGAAGCGCTGCGTGATTATTCTGCTGCCACTGAATTTCTGACCTTCCTGACCTCTGTCTTTCACTCCTGCAATGTCTGTGACCAATCCCGTCTGCACTTTATGGCTCAATGAATGTATGTCCATTGAATGCTTTATTGCAGGTCATCTAGAACAGAATAAATAAAACACATTAAATTTTAAACAAAGATCTCTTCTTAATGTCAAATTGGCAAGTAAATTACATAACTGCACTGTAAAAAATGTGTAAAAAATAATATGTAATAATGTTACAAAAATAAATGAAACTCCCAGGAAACAATTGAAGAAATAGGTTAGATTTGGAATTACTGAGTAGTAATAAAAATAAGTAAAAATGATGCTGTTGAATACACATAGACACCAAATGCTCTCCTATTTATACTGGCTTTTTCTTAATTATTTGATCATTTATTTTATTCTGGTGAAGCATTTTGTGATGTTTTTTTTAATCCGCACAAGGCGCTATATAAGTAAAAATCACGTACTCTCTCTGGCGGCACACTGGACTCTCAAAATAAATATTTTCCTGACGGTTTGGGTTTGGGTAATCTGATTTTTGGGCAGTGAGATATTCTCTTATTTCTTCCTCAACAAAGTTTTGGGCCTAAATGAAGGAGTCATTTTCTTCATCTCTCTGCAGTTCATTCTTTTTTTTTTTTCCATGACAAAGCCTGTGTTCATGAAAGTAGTCATATTTTAATTCATACTGTATGTCTATGTCTATTTAAGACATAGATTTTATTGTTTAAGTTTAAGTTGCTGTGTTTTATTTGAATAATTTTTTGTAAAAGAGATTTTTAATCTCAGTGGGATTTCCCTGGTAAAATCAAGGTTAATGATAATAAAATATTAATATTGTATTATTCGACTCATTAAAAAATATGATGCCCACCCTCAGTTGTATTCTCCATCCTTCCAACATTCTTGGGACCGGCCGTTTATTTTTGCTGTCTTCTCCTGCTACTCTTAAAACCATGTACAATTAACAATGTAATGTTAATTAATGCAAACAAATTACATAATAAATAAATAGTTCTGCTGTAACTTCTTGTTTGTAAGAAGAAATGAAGAGTTTATCAGGAAAATTCTGACCCGCCTACATGAGCAAATGATTCTGGATCAGGTGATTATAGTTTATTTCCAATCTTCCAATGTGGCTACTAGAGTGCAATATAAACAATCTCTGTACAGTCAGGAGTTGGACTGTGCCAATAAATTATTTGATAAGCCAACAGTGCACCAGTGGGCTGAACATCTAATTAGAGAAATAAGTTTAGGGCAAAATCATAAGCAACAGGGTTTGTAATTAACATTAAAAATTAAATTTTTTAAACTAGAAGGGAAAATATTGCTTCATTAAATTATAAAAATAGCCATATCAACATTTGTTCAGCAACAGAAAACGTATGGCTTACAACTCGGTTGCAACATTTTCCACCAGTCAAGATAATAAACATTAGATCTGGTTTTTATCGCCGTTGACGACAGATGTTCTCTGTTTCTTTCCAAAACAAAAATCACAAGCAGTTTGAAGTCCTCAGCAAATCAGTCCTATCAAGCTTTAACGCCGTGCAAATGGGCAGCATCACGTTTTCTCTGTGGCCTGTAGCTGGGTATACTTTGTCTAACGTCTAGTTCTCTTTTTCTATTATTTATTTCACGCCTGAGTCCATTTTGATAAAAGAAGAAAATCCACGTCTTCATTCCTCAATTTCCTTAAATATTTAAAATATTCTTACACAAACTAAAAAAACCAAAAGAATGGAAATGAGTAAAACCAAGCCTTATCTTCTATTAATATGACAGGCTGTCTTTAGACAGAGGTTATTACTGCTAATGAAATAAATTTTTATTTATTTTATTAAGACACTTTGCAGTTTTTTTTCCTGCGGCTCTTGTGATTTGCTGATTGGCTGATGCCAAGTTTTCTAAACGAGTTCAGAAGCAGTTTCACCCTTCAGTCATATTAGCTATTTTATTGTGAAATAACTTGTCAGAATGTAATTATCAGCTCTCTTCCATCAAAGCAGCCGATGCAGCTTTCAGTGCAGCTGTATCAGTTTTGAATTATTGAATCATAAACTCAAATGTGAGGTCTGGCCTTCCACATGAGATTTCACTCTTAAAGTTCACAGAGTAGATCTAATCAAACGCAGCATATTGATCATTTTCCTGGTTTGTCGTGACCGTGGGGCATCTTGTTTTGTGCTTCCGCTGCTAACAAAAGAATGAAATCCAGGGTTTCTAGGTAGAATTAAAAAGTCTAGAGTTGTAATTTTAAAATTTTGTTATGGCAATAATAATAAAGAGGCCCTTTATTTACAGAATTCATAAGGTTCAGGGTTGAATCCTTATTCCATTACCTGGTATATGAAAATCAGAATCTCTGAAAAATGTTGTAAAATGTATTTAGTGAGCCATTTTACATATAGCGCTGTACAAAACAATTTAAAAGGACAAAGTTAAACTGTTTTATTTGGCCTTTTGGCTATAGATTATTTAGATACTTCTTTTGAATATTTGGGAGAAAAAAAATAAAGCTATAGAAGATCATAAACCATGCTTTAAGGAATTGTGTTTAGTGTAAGATAAATACACAGTCCAGCTTTTACAAGTATAATACATTATCACACACTATTTTATTTTTTTTATTTCACACCTTCGTTTTTTGGGGTGGGAATATAAAAATGTAATTTAGGTAGAATGACCCGGTTGCAGAAATGTGTGCACACCCTTAAACTGGTACTTTGCTGAATCAGCTTTTGTTTTAATTTGTGCATTATGCTAGTAATCTGTCTGCATACCAGATCTTGACCTGGTCATATTTTCCCACTGTGCATTGCAAAAGATCTCCACACAAAGATTTCAGGAGCTTGTTGTAATCACATGTAGAATGAAGAACATTAGCAGTAATTGCCATAAAGTCCTGCAGCTTCTCCAGTGTTGCTGTCAGCCTCCCTCACCAATTTGCTTCTAGTCCTTTCATCAGTTTCAGAGAACCGTTCGGTGTCTGTAATCTGTCCGTTTTCCCATATTTTCTCCAATTATTGATAACTGTTTTTTCCCTGTGCTACAGTCAATCAATGAGAACATGTGTTCTGCTGGGGCTGATCTGTCAGATTAAAAGTATCTTCTGAAAATAACTTGTTAGCAAGTACTAAACATAAACTTTTCATTAAATCCATATTTCTGTGTTTTGTTTTGTGTTTTATTCGTCTGATATGATGTTCTCTGGAGCCCCCAAGGGAGATTTTTTTTTTTTTTTTGCGTTACTTCGCAATAAGTGAGGAAACTGAATTAAAAGGACCAGTAAAGTATTTGTGTCACAGTGTGGATGTTAATCAACTAGCTTCAGCTAACAGATTTGTTTGTGTTTCAGTTGAGTCACATTAAAGGTGGAAAAAGTTTTTAAATGAATCTACATTTTTAGGTCACAGAAACCTGTGTATACAGTTTTGTTATATAATTTGTTTAGGCTGTCATGGCGGGTATTTCGGTCTCCTATACACAGTCCTTTGACCACTTCGCTGTGTGCGAAAACACAAGCTGATATTTACCGGCTCGTACTCTGACCTCTGCGTGACCTTCCTCCAGCTAAAATTTTCATTTCACTGTCAACAACTCCGCCTTCTCGCAGCAAATGAACATCAACAAAAAGAGCCTTGGCTGCATTCAACTATAAACAGCTTGCTGTGAATGGCCTCCATCTCTCCCAGCCTATTAAACCTGCATTATTCTGTCTGAGTTGGTTCATCATCAACTCCGCGAGTTGTTTGATCAGACACATTCGACCCTTTTTAAAGTTGTAAACATTTGCAGCTCTGCTCCTTTTGTTCATCTCCTGCAAAAAGAAGTATTTTCCTCCTCTAGAGATTCATTTAAGGGGTTTTTTTCCATTTTTTTTTGCAGCGAATGAAAGATAAAATGATGTCCATATACAGTACAGACCAAAAGTTTGGACACACCTTTTAATTCAGTGAGTTTCCTTTATTTTCATGACTATTGACATTGTAGATTCACACTGAAGGCATCAAAACTATGAATAACACATGTGGAAATATGCACTAAACAAAAAAGTGTAAAACAACTGAAAATACCCCTTATATTCTAGTTTCTTCAAAGTAGCAACCTTTTGCTGTGATTACTGCTTTGCACACACTCTGCATTTTCTTGATGAGCTTCAAGAGGTAGTCACCTGAAATGGTTTTCACTTCATAGGTGTGCCCTGTCAGGTTAATAAGTGGGATTTATTGCCTTATAAATAGTTATGAAAATAAAGAAAACCCATTGAATTAGAAGGTGTGTCCAAACTTTTGGTCTCTACTCTCTCTATATATATATTTTTTTATTGAGCCATGGCCTAAAGGCGATTTGAAATGTCTTCTGCGTTTGGTAATGGAGATTGCAGAGCAAGCTGACTGCCCAGACACCTTAAATGCCAGCCTTCGTGGCCCTAAATAAGCCTTGTCAGTTTTTCTTACTTTACCACATCCATATGTAGATAATGAAGGTAATTACTGCTGTCAGAGGGGCAGCAAGGAACGTTTGTGGAACCATTTTTAGTTGTCATTGTGTTGAAGTGTGGGCGAAACATCCAGATCTGACCTTTTGTTGTGGATCCTTCCAGCGTCAGAATTTCGCTTTTGACTGACGCAAGAAAGAATTTCTGGCTTTGTTCTGCTGCTGAATGTTGTTTTATCTTGTGTTGGTGCACAATGCCTGGCAGGCTTTTTGTGTGTTTGTGCCTGTGGTGCAGAGAAAAAAGTAGCAAAGCCACTAACAAGTTAATAAACTCCAGCTGGGCTTTGTTGTGCTGACGACGGGCTATACGGTGGAGCACATTCTCTGAAGTTTAGCTCATGCAATTTCTCTTAAAGGCAGAATGAAATCAGCAGCCCAAACTTTCTGGGCTTGTGCTTCTTGCGTTGTTAGAATGCTCATTTGTTTCAAAAACGTGCGCTGCGGTAGCCACAAGCTAGCAAACGGCTCGCTCCTTCTTCTTTTTTTTTTCACAGAGGAGGGCTGGATAATTCACACGAGGAGTTGTACAGTGAACGAGAAAGTTGCTGTGTTACAAAAAATGTGACCAAGCTTTAGTAAAAATGTTTTGCAAACGCCACATCTTATTAGTCGGTTTGGGCACATTTATAAGGGACAGACCTCCGCTGAGATCTGGTGCGCAGACTCCCCATAAACATTTAAAAGTTTGATCACTCGGGATCCGGTCAATAAATTGTTCACTGATGTGTGGAAAATCCAACTGAAGCGCTTCACTTCAAACACACGCTAGCAACTATATGCATAAAAATGATTGTGCAGCATAAAACATCAGTACACCGGTCAGTACACCACGTGCCCAACACTGTGATAAGAACATTACCGCTATACGGACCAGAGTTGGTTTTCTTGGCTTCTTTAAGTCTGCCATCTGTAGTCTGGTGTGAGCCAAACAAGTGAACTCTGGACCACCTGGAAATGTCATCAAACATTTTAAGGGAGCATTCACACCAGCCCTGTGCAGTCCGCTTTAATCGAAGTCCGGCCTGTTTGCCTAGAAAGCAGCTTTTGTAACGACACAACATTGTCCAACCGGGTTGGTATGCTCTTAAAAGTGCGGTTTGAGAGGGATCCAAAGCAAATCAAACGCATGCAACGACAACAACAATAAAAGAAAGAAAAATAAACACTGAGGCACAACAACAATGAATCAACCAGATTCTTACTGGAATAACACAGAACCATTGACTCATTTATTTTTTTTCTCCTGTTTATGATAATCTTTTGTCACATTATGTGTGGGTCCATACTGTTTCCAGAACAATCCGCAATGTTCATTTAGACTGTTGGGTTGTTTTAATATCGCCAGGTGGTGTTAATGAACGCTGTGTGAGACGGTGTGTGTGACTCCATTTGCAGCCCTGCTCATAAATAATCAGAAGTGTCAGCTACTGTTAGAGAGAACACCGTTTTTAAAAACAACATTTTATAAAAGGGTCTGCAGGTAAATGCAAAAAGAAACATTGATGTTTTTCTGCTGGAAAATAGTTTTTTGTTTTGTTTTTTTACAGAAGCTGTTAATAGTCAGACCTAGTCTAGCACCGGAGCAGTTTTTGTGGAGAGAAAAAATAAAACACAGAGAATCAGGTTTCTTTATCTATAGATGTTCCACACAATAATGTAGAGACAAATAACAGAATAAATGTCTGATGCTCTGTTCTGAGTGATTACATATGCTGATATAATCTAAAGTTGTGTGATTGTCAGCCCAGGAGTGTACCCGGAATAATGTGCATTAATATGCTAATTGTTAGTGGCATTAAGCAAAAACAAGTAATTACATTTATGCTTAGTTGTTAACTTAATCACTAAGTGAAGAAAATTAGAGACTTTGAGGAAATTATTTTCGTTTAGTAACAACAAAGTGATAGGCCGAGTGCAAAGTGAAGCTTCAGTGGATTAGGAGGTACAAAGCAATATCTCTGCCTCTGTCCTTAGTTACATTTATCCTAATCATTATTTAAAATCTAGAGCAAATAAGGAATTTAAAAACAAAATCTAGATTCCAAAGCTGGTGCTGATTTACAGGAGCAACACTTGAACTAGGGAAAGGAAACGGGTCATTAATAATGAGCCAGGGTGGAAATTGTCTCTGGTGTCTGATGTTAATGTTTGTCTGCTGCTGAACACCTGATGCCACGGTTCAGTTTAGAGGCCGGCTTGCTGATCCGAGCTCAGCTGATGGGCTGTCCAGGTTTTTAGGAATTTGATTAAAATATTTTCCGGCCCTGCGTTAGTACGGAAAAACAAAACAGAGGAAGGAAAGTTATTTGTGCGTCACGTGAAGAAGTGCTTCTATGGATCCCGGGATTCGATGAGATACCGAGGTTATCCTGTGGACATAAAATAAACTCTTTGCTTTCTGTGCAGCTTAATGTTGGATGCAGTTTGTTTCTGCTGCTAAGTGAAACAGCGACGACTGAAAAATGCACTTAACCACATCAAAGTGTCTCTTCAGCCCAGTTATCAGTCCAAAGTCTGACTGATTTTAAACTCCGCTGTCCCCTCGCTACTTTCCATCATCCTGTGTGGTTATTCCTGTCATTCTCCTGTAAACAGCATTCTTCATTAATGAGCTTCAGAGCAGCTGGGAGGCAGATTTTGTTGTTTTTGGACTCAAAAAGCCTCCTTTTTTCTGGTGTTTATGTAGACCTAAGTTAACCGGACGCTCAGTCTAGTTCATATTTACCTGAGAAAGATGACCCTGCCCCCTAACGGCAAATGAAGCGCTTATAATTTCTCCTTTTAAGGAAGCATGCACCATCATGGGGACTTTGAGTTTCATAGAATACTGGATAAATGTGACAGATCCTATTTCAGCGTAAATAATACGGGGAGAAAGAGCAGCTTTGTGGCTCCAATTCGCAGTTTTTAATGCATCTATTATTTCCTCATCATCAAGTTGATCAAACATTTTGTTTACATCTAAAATAAAGTCTAAGTTTTGTCTGGAGATGAAGGAGTCCATCTTAGATCTCCTGGCCAGGCACACTGAAACACTAGCAAAAAAAAAAAAATCCACTACCACAGACAAGAGGGTGAGTTTCAGAGTGATTGGAGAGTGAGAGAGAGAGAGCACTTTCTATTTATAACCTGTGTGCCCGGAGAGGAGAGGAGAGAGACTGTTGTTCGAAAGCACACTCGCGCTTTGTGTTTGTTCTGCAGCACACAGGCTGCAGCTCAAAGGACGCAGCGACATGGATGTAAAGTTAAATGCGTTGCACACGAATGATAAGGAGTGGGAGGCGAGATGGGTCATTACTGAGAAAATTTGTCGCATTTTGAACGGCGGATGGTAGGAGGAGCAGGATTGGTCTGTTAAATCCTCCACAGGAACTATAGCTCTCAGCCCCCTCAACGCCTACATGGAAATAAATTACCGGCATGGACCTAATCCTGCTGAGAGTTTGTGTTTATGTACGCGGCCGTGCAATTTCACATGCTCGGGACTGGGTTTCCAGAATTATGTGAAAGGTTCGGGTTTAATGAAATCTATTCAAAAAAAGTAAAATAGTAGTAGCAAAAAGAAACTATGTGACCAAAGTCATTGTTTAATTCATGCAATATATTGAAAATAATGCCGAGATTACAAGTTTTCCAAGGTTTTATTTCCCCAGAAAAGAAACTCACAGTTTCTAAAACGGTACGTCTAAAAAAAATTTTTTGTTCAAATACACACAAAGGCACAATTAATTCTCATCCAGAACAGTGTGAAATTCAGCCCCACTCTGTTGAGACTCATTTTTGAAATTGCAGAAAGAAGGTCATCGGTTCAAATCCCAGCCAGAGTCTTTCTCTCTTTCCAGCATCTTTCCGTACATATGAGATCTCTCTGGGTACTCCAGCGTCCCCATTAAAACACGCACATTATGTTTACTTGCCTCTCTGAGGAATAATAAAAAACACACCGTTTTAAAAATACGACATACTGCAGCTTTAATAATGCCGTTTAAGATGCAATCACTTAAAACGAGTGCTAACGTGTTGGTGAGTAATAACTGTAATTTTTTGCACCTTTGGACAGATCAGCCTCAGCTTGCTTGCATTCTGCATGCTCCATATTCTTAATGCCCCAAGCTGTGAGGCTGCTTCTTTTCTTTTCTCTTTGGTCTCTTTTCTGGCTGAAAATAGTTTGGCTTATCTTCTAAAAATCTGTCATATGAGGGAACCCATAGTGTCTCCGTAGTTATTTATGAACTGTATTTTATACCGAAACGCCTCATTTTAGCTTCTTTTCCTTTAAGTTATCCACTTATAAAGACCAAAAACTTCCCGGCCCAAGCCAGGATGCTCATGGTTTCTTTATAATGCACCGGTTTAGCCACAAGACAATCATCAGGCATCTGAAAGAAGCATAAGGAAGCAGGACCCAGATGTCTGAGCAGCTCATAAAAAGCCTCTGTGAGACAATTCTTCCAAACCTTTTACCTTTGAGGACGTTTTATAACCAGACATAGCTCCTACAGTCCCCTGGAAGTAAAAGAAGTGCTCAGAAAAGTAAAATATGGCCATTGTAGTTCAGTTTTGCAAATATATTTAAATACAGAACACCTCTTTGTCTCTCGCTAACCTCCCACACTAACTTATTCTCTGACTTTATGAACCTGCTGGCCGGGGTAAGGAGCTCCGGTTATTTCCACCACCTGTGGGTGGGCCTATAAATAGAGCAGGTTTTTATCCTCACCTCAGTGTGAGGTCCCTTTCTGACATCCAGCCGCTCGTTAGCAGGTCTTTCCACTGCAGATGAGATCAACCGCATAATGATTTTCTGCAAGAATGAAAATCTCGGCACCCCGCTGTGCGCAGACATCTTCGCTCTCTTTTTGCCTTTTATTTTTTTAGCACGACGGCTTACTGTTGCTATTTACTCTCAGTTTTGGCTTCGTGAGCAGAAGGAGTCACAGATTGAGGTCATCAATCAATCAGAATTTTATCAGCCGATGTAAAATCAGGATGTTTGGAAACGGAGAAAGAAAACATGGTTTTAAAAAAATAATGTGTGGCCTGTAAGACAATACATGCATATGTGACGTGGCTTTTTTTTTTATTGAATATTATTTCAAATTTAAACTTTGCTCAAGCTTTCATACCTGATCTTGACCTACCCTGCCCATCAAATTGGCACTTTTTTTTTAGTTACATATATTCCCTATTTACTTAAAGTTAAAATTAAGTTGAGTTTCGTTACTTCCACTACTAGTAAACCCTCTCTTCTGTCTTTGCTTCTCCGCAGCGTCAGACAACAGCCAGCGGTTTCAGGAGACGTGTTTCGCCTTCGCGTTAACGCCGCAGCAGGTCCAGCAGATCAGCAGCTCTATGTCAGTACAACGCTGATTATTGCACCGCCGTTGAATAGTAACCCACAACATGGAAGGTTGTGCTGATGATAACCGTTGCCTTTCCTCACAGGGACATCTCGGGGACCAAATGTGACTTCTCAGTTCAGGTTCAGCTCCGGTTCTGCCTGTCGGAGACAAGCTGTCCTCAGGAAGACCATTTCCCTCCCAATCTTTGTGTCAAAGTCAACGGGAAGCCATGCAACCTGCCGGTGAGGAGTCCTGGTTGACTCGCCGTCTGCCGACACGAACGTTTAATGAGATCTACTGCGAGGCTCACGTTTCTGTCTGATTTTCAGGGTTATCTTCCTCCAACCAAAAATGGCGTCGAGCCTAAGCGGCCGAGCCGGCCGATCAACATTACCTCACTTGTCAGATTGTCCACCACAGTCCCGAACACCATCGTGGTATCGTGGACTGCAGAGATTGGAAGGGTAGGAGCTAAACCCATCTGTCCTTTCTCAGTGCCTAGGACAGTGCTTTTCAAAGTGGGGGGTCTGAGAAAATCCTATCTGTTTTTTAATCATTATTATAAAATATAAGGTAAAATAATTTACTGAAATTTGCCGTGCTCGTCTTTCTGATTTCTGTCGGTCAAATTCATCAAGCTCCTTCTCATGCTAGCATAGCATAGCCAACTAAAGTCAGAAGGTATGAGGCAGCATTTATGCTAAGCAAATTTAATAATTATAGAAAAGATAATAAAAATTGATGCTTGTGTATCAACTTTTATTGATACACAAGCAGCAATAAATGCCTGTATTAAGCATTTATTGCTGCTTGATACACCACTACATTTTTAAAAAATTTTGTGTTACATTTTTGGCAAATGTCACTAAAAATCCTCTGACATCACATTTTTATCCCCTTTTCTTTCTCTGAAAGTTTAACCTATTTTAAAAAATTTTTTAACATACAAATTTCACTAAAACTGTTCATATGTCATTTATTTTGAATATTTGTTTTTTCTTTTTGTATTAAACAACCTGAATGTTCCCCTTTGCTGTCATCGTTTGTTAGTTTTCGTAAATAATAACAAAAACTCAGTCCGTTCATTTAGGCCTTTCACAGTTTGACTACTAGACAAACCAGTGAAACAAATTTTTGCTGTGTTTAGAAGCTTAAAATTCTGCTGAATTTAAATTTTTTAAATTACCTGTTGAAAATTAACATGCAATTCTTTACATGTAAAAATTGCATGTTAATTTTTAACAGGATCAAGTATAACAAATCCTGAAAATACATCCTCAGCCCAGTGAAGGCAACTTTTACAACACTAATGAGTTGTAAATCAGCTCTTTTTGACTTTTACTGGCTGTGACTGATGTTGTGTCTTAATTTGTGTGTGCAGAGTTACTCCATGGCGGTTTACTTGGTGAAGCAGCAGTCCTCCACAGTGCTGCTACAAAGACTGCGAGCAAAAGGCATCAGAAACCCAGATCACTCCAGAGCGCTCAGTAAGAACCGCCATCCTCTCTCTTCACAGATGAACTGATCCGATAAGCTGGAATGCTTTAGGGCTAAAACTGTTCTGATTAAAATCTGTCCTCGGCTCTGGGAAAGAAAAAAAAAAAAAAAAGTTGCTAATGATCTAATCTCCACGTTGAATCAAAAGTACTAAAAAGACTAAATGGGAGCTGGGAGTTTTCTTCACCGACCACTTTCTGTGGTACGGTCTGTGCATTGAAGGAGATTTAAACAGAAATTTACTTACACGAGCTGCTGTTCAACTGTTTCTGCTATATGATTAAATGTATGGGACGATTTTAATTAGCTGCGTACTCGGATACATCTTACATTTCCTCTGACAGTTTACAGATCTGCTTCTGATCCAGTACTTTGCTGAAAGCAATGTGAAATCGTGCCGGGACTTGTTAAAACGTCAGGTTTTGGACTTTAAAAGATTTAATGCATCTTCCTGGTTATCATGGCGGCCAGCTTCCCATGCACACATGCAGCTCCCCCCGCCCTCCTCTCCTCCCGAGTCTTCCCACGCATTACAGTCATGACGACCTGGAGGCAGAACCTTAATTCACCCTGGAAGCACAACCCCGAGCAGAACCAGTAAAGTTAGGATTTGTGTTTCAAAAGACTAAAAAGGACAAACATAAAAAAACAATAAACTGGTGACGAAAACACTAAACTTCAAAAGATTACAGTTTTTGTTTAAAATATAAAAAGACCAGGCATAACGGCCTTCTCGCATTACACCGCTCTTTCTGTATCAGTGACCAGCATTGATATAGGAAGAAAGAAGCGGAGTCTGTGAAACACAAAAGATTTATTGGCGCTCCCTCTTTACCCCAAAGCCGACCTCACTTCGGCTGCATCCGTACCTCCAGGCTACGAAAAGTTCAGCGTCTGCCGCCCATCGGATCTCATCGTGAGGCTTTAATTTGCAGACATAAATAAGCATGCAAACCCTGTAGCTTTCTTTTCTCGTACAACCTGGCCTTCCCTCCGTCTTAGGAAATCTGGGTTCCATCATTAAGAATCCCAGCGCCAAATAGGTCGGGCACGAAAAAAAGAGACTGAAGGACACAATGCCTAATGCTGAGACTAAATAAAAAGGTCAAAAAAGTGTTAATTTAGGGGTGGAGACACTTATTCAGTTCAATTTAGTTTTGAAAATACTTGATTATCTCATAGGGAAACTAAATGTATTAACTCATTTCATGCTGAATGCCAGTCTCGTAGCACGCGTCCACGGTTACGCATCATAACAACTATAGTAAGAGCAAAAATCCTGTCAGCTGCACAGAATCCAAAACTTGAGCAAATAATTGTCCTACAATGTAATGACTCAAAAAATATATATCAACAATAGTCTACATAAACAATAAATGAGACAGAACTTATCAAAGCTTTTCCAGCATGGTGCCGCCATGCTGGTTATATTCTACAACCAGAATATAATCAGAATAGAATATTCTACATATTCTAATATGATCAGATTATTGTAGTTTCTCTGTTTTATCGTATTTTCATCCAAACAGATTCGTTCTTTGTTGCTGAATTTGCACCTTAAAAACTTTTTAACAGGTAGGCTATTGTAATATACTACTAAATATATCGATTTCTAATCAAATTTTGGATATTGGCTTGAATTACATATTTTTACATTGTGTTTCATTCTTAGCTCTTAAGTTATGTAGCTATAACTATTAAAGTTTTTTCAACAGTCTCCAACTTTATACGCTTATTCATTCAAAAAGAGTCTTCAGGCCAGTTTGACATATTTTCGGAGAATAACTAGTCGCAAAGAGAAAATGACTCGAGCGTCTTTCACTGGCCTGACTTATCGCTATGCACGTTAAACTAACGGAAAACATCCCCAGTCCAAAGTAAGCTTGTTGTTTTTGTTCCAGCCAGACGGTAACTATGAGTTTCAAAATGTACTTGAAGGTTGCGGTGCAGCGTGAAGAGCTCCTGAATTCTCTCACAGCGCCGGCCTGGTGTCTGACAGTGACTGAGCGAGCACATCTGGAAGAAGAGCTCCATCCATCTGTTTCTCACTGACTCATACAGCGCTGTTGTCCTTTTCCTCTTACCTCCAGTCAAAGAGAAGCTCACAGCGGACCCTGACAGTGAAATAGCCACAACCAGCCTGCGTGTGTCCCTGCTCTGCCCGGTAACCACCTTTCCTGCTCCTCATACGCTTAATCTTGTGTTAAAAAATATATATATAATAATCTAGTCTTGCCAACACACGTATTGCTCAACATGCCGTTGTCGGCATAACTCTTCTTAAGCAAAATCCTGCGCTGTCATGTGGTTTTGGCATGTTTATGGCACTCGAGAGTGTAATTCACCCTTAATCCATGCTGCGTGTTTCCTCTGTGGGTTCACCACCCGTTGGTGCGTTCGCGGTGCAGCTGGGGAAGATGCGGTTGATGATCCCGTGCAGGGCGCTGACGTGCTCCCATCTGCAGTGCTTCGACGCCACGCTTTACATCCAGATGAATGAGAAGAAGCCCACCTGGGTCTGTCCTGTCTGTGACAAGAAGGCCCCTTATGAGCATCTTATCATCGATGGGTAAGTCAGACAAAGACACAAGCAGCCTCTTTGTTTTCTGAAGGAGATGCGATGATTAACTCTTTGAAATATTCTGTTATTTTTCCAAACTTTTCTTCCTGAAATCTACTAATAAATACGGCATAAAGCTTTTTGAGTTAGTTTTTTTTTTTTTTTAAAGTGTTTTAACTCAGACTTTGACTGCTTTTCTCTTATCTCTGTGCAGTACTTAAAGAGAATCTTTATGCATGAAGCTTTTAGTAAAAAGGATTCAGTACAGAAAACAAGAAAGAAAAAGTAGGTGGTAATAAAATGCTTCAGTACACAATGGATAAACTGATTTTGGGAAATGGCTAAAAGGCATTTATTTTACATTTTACTTCTGGGTAAACCTTGTTAAGGTCTGTGTCTGTTGTAGCTGAGCTCAACAAACATCTCTCCACCAATCAGCAAAGTCACAAGTCCACCAAGAAAAAAAGATGCATTTTACAAAGGAAGACCTTAAAAAAAAAGCTAAATTTTAAAAGTCATAATAACAAGGGAAAGACAGAGAGACAGAAGCTGCAGAGTTGAAGTTAGTGCAGAAGAGGAGTATTTGCCAGAACAGACAGTGACCCTGATGAAGACCAAGTTTGATCTTTACGTGACTTAACATGTTTGTGGTTGCTCTGCAGTTTGCAAATGTTTAGAAAATGAACGTTAGAGTGTAGAAAATACTAGATTTTATATCAGATTGTCTAAAAGTTAGATTTTTCCGCAGTTCTCTTTCTTTTCCTTCTTTGCTTCTTTTGTTTTTTGTTTTTCTTTGATTTTTGCTTTCTTTTTTCTTCCTTTCTCTCTTTGCTTTTTCTTTCTCCTTTTTCTTCCACTTCTGGTTTTCATTGGTTCCTTATCACTGCCACAAATTCATAGTGAACTTCAGTCCTTTATCTTTTTTTGAATTATTAATTCCAAACTTTTATTCTGTTTCTTAAAACACTAAAAAGAGCTAATTTTTATTATTTCTTATTTTCTTTGGCATTCGGATCACTTTACTTGAGAAAGTCTTGCAAACCACATTATATACAGAAGTCTTCATTTTCCAAAAAGTGTTGATAATATCTCTTCCTGTTTTGTTCGTATAACAACGATATCATGTAAATGTCTCGTCATGTTAGATAACTGCATCATTACACTTTTTGACAAAACCCATTTTAAGTTGGATCTATTATTAAGTAAAGTTTTTTTCCCACAAATTAGTTGCTGCTGCTAAAATGTTCTGTCTATCAAGCTGTTATATTTGATATTTGTCACAGAAAGTGGGACGAACCGTCTCTCAGTGACAGGCTGATTCTTACAAAATGACTAAATATTAAATGGGATCTTGAGGCACATGTTCATCGCAGCCTGTCACAAAGAGACAACTTGTTCCCATATGCTGCATTTTTCTTCGCTGCATTTCTGTCCCTCTTTAAAGCCAAGACTTTTAGACATTTTTTGATCTGCGGTCGTTTTTTTAAGCCTGTCACTTCCTTTCTATCCGTACGTTTTGAGCGAACTTTGAAAGAGAATGTGCTGCGTCGGTCTGGAAGATGCTTTTTAAAAAAAAACAAAATACGATTAAGATCATCTGGTTGATTTCAGATTTCCATTTAAAATGAATTATTTTAAGCTAACCCTTGCCTGCCTGTGTCTTCTTCTAGACTTTTTGTAGAGATCTTGAACAGCTGCTCAGACTGTGATGAGATCCAGTTTAAGGAGGATGGCAGCTGGGCCCCCATGAGGTCTAAGAAGGAAGTGCAAGAGGTCTCCTCAGCTTCCCTTAACAACGGGCTGGATGGTGAGTTTTGTGGGATGGGAAGCCAATTCAGCTAGGAATACAAAGTTGCTAAAAAAGAAAACCAAACAGAATAACGTTTATCCTCTGCTACTTGGTTTGCATTGTCCGTTTTAATTTGCCAAATCGTCAGTAATATTACCTCTGAATAAAATGCCTCTATGCCAACAAACACCCTATGATTCATGTTCAGCAGAGCAGATGAGTTTTCTGAGGTTTAGAGAACCTTCAGGGTTTTTCTCAGGCTCCTTTCTCTGTAAATCCCGACACAAACTGAGACGTCTGTGCTTCCCCTCAGGCTCCTGTCGGACGTCTGAAGGCTCGGATCAGCACAGCTCCTCGTCCTCCAGCCACAGCGACAGCAGCCACAGCAAAAAGTTGGAAGTGATCGACCTGACACTCGACAGCTCCTCGGACGAAGAAGAACCAGATTCCCCGCCGCTGCCTCCTCCTCCTCCTCGTCCACCTTCCTCTGCAACACTTCCTCCTCCAGTCAAAAGAGCGTGTCCGTCTCTGTCGCCGACCTCGCCGCCTGTCATAAACAAAGGGTGAGTCAACCACAGAAGCAGGGCTGGACGCGTATTGCTTCGTTTATCACTTATCGCGATACATGTCTTATCACGGTAGAAATTTTGATTTATTTTTGTCATGATAAATTCTGATTGATGATGTTTAAAACCCTCCAAAACGGTCTGTATAGTTGGGATTGTTAGTTTTACTCTTTCTCCACCGTTTGCTCAATGAGAGTATCAATAAATTTGAAAATATGACTTGATCACACATCACAGTTCTTTAAATGACTTGCATCCTAAAGAATCTTACTACTTAAAGGGAATGTTTTTCAAGAGCAGTTTTTGTGGTGAAGCTTAAAGCATGACCTCACCAACCGTAAACAATAAAAACCCAGAATAAGGAAAATTTTGTTGACTTTTAATTGAGCAAAGTAGCATTAAATACAGAGTTGTTTTTTTTTCATTGCTACCTTTTCTGCCAGATTAACATTCATGAAGTCTCTACTGCTTCATTTGGCCTTGGTGAATCTTGCGTTGGTGTTTGGGGCTTAGTTTAGGGTGCAGAATGCTGGCTGTACCCCAGCATTCTGCACAAAGTGAAAACGTGACGGTCGGTGCAGCAGTCCTCTGACCTCTTTGTGTTTTCCGTGCGCACGCGCTCTGCAGGGTGTTGAACCTGCACCACCAGGCCTCTCCCGCCAGCTGCACCCCCAGCATGCCAGCCATGGACACCAACTACATCCCTCCGGTGCCCCCACTCATCCAGGACTACAGGCCCTACTACCACACCCCCAACGACCTGTCAGGTAACAACCACACACTCAGGAATCCAGAAACGTTTTCCAAATTCGGATAAATATAGAATATATCTGTTAGTCCAAACTTTCTTCCCTGTCCCATTGTCATTCTGTGTCTTTTCTTCTCTCTGGCCTTCCTTCCTCTTGTTCCCTTCCTGTCCGTTTTTCTCTCTTTCCTTCCTTTTTCTCTCTTTTTTCCTTATATGGGCCCCTCACTGTGCCCTTCCTGTCTGGTGTCCTTCCTCTCTTTGTTTTCCTTGTTTGTGTTTTTTCTGCTGTACTAATCTTTTTCTATCCTTCTTTCTGTCTTTTCTTCTTAGTCTGTTTCTTGTTGTTTCCTCCGTATCTCCATTGGCCATGACCTCTATTTTTTTTACCTCTTCTGACCTTCCATCTTTCTTTCTTTCTTTCTCTCCTCTGTCATGTCTTCCCTTGTTTCTTTCTTTATTTTTAGTTCTGTCCTTTCGTTCATCCTTTCCTCCCTTGTTTTCAGTTTCTTCTTACTTTCTTGTGCCCTTACTTATTTTTCTAGAAAGTTGGATGTGGAAAAGTATAGATATGAACAACATGGAGGAAACTTATCTGGACATTTTGGACCAATTAAACAATAATTGTCAGATACCACAGAAGAAGAACGTTTTTTACTGATGACTTATTAAGAATGAGCTGTAAAAGGTTTTTGTTTTTGTGGGTGGGCGAACCTGATGCGAGACCTGTCCACATCAGCTCTGAAACACTCATGAACTTCTCACTTGAGAATTTCCACTTCATTTTTTTGTACCATTTTTGCCTGCAGGTTTACGCTGGCGTGTGCCATCCTCCCATTTCTAGATGTAATCAACACCGACTTTCCTTTGTGCTTATTTTCCAGAGTTGAACTTCTTCTCTTTTCTTCAAGGAGACAATCATCAGGTATGTTCAACTGTGTTCTGTGTGTCGTGTAGCACAGGAATACCCCCCACTCCTCAAACACTTATGTATTTTTTTTTTTTGTTGTTGTTATTAAAGCGCCCTCTCTACTTTCACCATACGAAGCCAGCTGCCGGTGGGTTCTCAGTGACGAGATGTTCCCCGTCATAAAAAGAAATTATTTAAAAAGACATATCCTAATTCTGAGTAACCCACTTAAAATTTTTATTTGACCTGTCTGAAGCCTGATGATGGGGGAGAACTTCACATAAAATCCTTCCTGTACTCTGTGTTCCCTTTTTTTTTTTTTTTTTTTTTACTGCTTTTACTGCTGGCTCTTAGTCTCAATCTATACAGGGAGCCGCGAGAGCAAAACATTTGATAAATGAAAGCCGTCTGGTGCAGAAAGTCGTGCGATATCCTGCTGCTTTCACTACGCCGTATCGGCGTCGGAGATTTCTGCTGCCAGCCTGAAACAATGAAGCTGAAGGGATTTTAAATATGACTCACGGTGTTGGAAATGTTTCGTCTGACATGTCCCCTTTGAAAGAGAAGATGGTCAGAAGCAAATGCCTCAATTATATTTAACACCAAAATATTGCCAACTATTTCCTTTTTTATTTTTTCTTATACATTAAGGGTGTTCAAAGTGGGGTGCACTGGCCATTTGCCACAATTCAAGAATAAATTAGATCAAAACTACGACTTTTAAATCAAAATCTATTTTAAAAAGTGTTAAAATGCAACACAAAGGGATCATCTTTTTTCTCGTTTTCTGCTTTGCTTATTTTGTCATGGTGACTACGAACACATCTATTCTAAAGTACACCTTGATGCACCCAAATCTGCTTTTAATTGTTGCAGTAAAACTTGGATAAATACTGGAAGCGTTTTCAAATGAAGACTGACTGAGGTCCTGTTTTTAATGCTGAGGATAGTCCAAAAAAAATGTTTTCACTTTTCTTCATTCGAGCCCAAAGTAGCAATAAGCGAACGGGATGCCTTTCGTTTAACAAGAAAAACCACTTAAAGTTTTGGATCTACGATGCAGTTCCTACAAAAGAGTTGGATTACTTCATTTAGTTAAAACAGTTTATGCTTAGCTTGTTGGTGAAAAGGTGGAAAAAATATAAAATTTTTGGTCATTTTAGTTTTTAAAAAAATGACATTCTTTTGTCCTGTGAGTAGTTTTGAGGTGACGATTTTGGCCAACATGACAAAAAGAACACACACACGCCTACACACACATATATATTTATATAAAATGCTGTCCCACTAACAGCTCTTCCTCGTTGCCGCCCTGCAGCATTACAACATGGTCATGGCGGCGGCGGCGGCTGCCTCGGCCTCAGAGGACCACGAGCTCCTCCTCAACCGCTTCCTGCCCTACAGCACCTCCTCGTCGGCCTCCCAGCTGTTCCTCGACCAATCAGGTACCCCCTCGCTGACGGCGCCGACCAACGGGATGAGCAACACGGGCGGCGGCGGCTTGGTCTCATCCAGTAGCCTTCGAGACACTCACTCCACACACTCGTCGTCTTCGCACTCGTCCTCACACCCGTCCTCACACACACACCCCGGGGTGGTGGCCAGTCGAAGCAGCGCCGAAGCGGCAGTGGCAGCTATCTACGGCGGGATACCTGACGTCATATCGCTGGACTGACCCGAGGCGGGGGGCGACGCTCTGGGCCCGGCGTGAATGCAGCGTCACGCCGAGCCCGGTGCGGACCGCAGGGTAAACGTTTCTTTTTTTCTTTTTTTTTTGCTCCAGAGATTAGACCGGCCCCAAGTCATCGAACTCTGTCAGCCTTTTTGGAGCCATAATATGGAGAAAAGCACTAAATATCTAAGTGGGTGACATCACTTAAAGGGAGAGTAGCAGGGAGGGATGTGGACTTGGTGTTACTGACCTCAGATGAGAAACCAGTCCGAACGTTTGGACCACATCTGATCTTTACTGGTACAAACTTGGCACAAACAGCAGAGATGCTGCCCGAGTGAAAAAAAATACAAGGTTGAAGGGTTCCTTATTGTTTTTTTCAAGGCGCAGCACCGTGACCAGAGAACAAAATCTATTTTCCTCTTTTACTTTTCTAAGTCGGGAACGTTTTCAGTGTAGTGAGCTGCTTCTGTCGCTGTTCCCAGGCGGAGGACTGGACCTCCTTTCCCTTCAACACCTGCTGCCATGTTTGCTTAACTTTCCATCCGCATCTCCAACAGCAACCACGTTCCTTTTTTTCCCCTCTTCGACCTCCTGTCCAGATTCATTGTGTATTTTGTTTTTCTCTATAATGAGACTGAATTAACAGTTGAATCATGTTGTAGTAGTTTTAATATTCTTTTTAACTTATGTATGATATTTAAACAGTGAAATATGCATTCCCCTTGACTTTCAGGTTGATTCTGTGTTGGTTATTTTCACTCCTTGTAAAGAATCTGCCGGCATACAGCATTTAAACTGTTGAAGCTATTTATACTTGCCAATTTTGACTTTTAGCTGGAAGACTTTTTTTTTTTTTTTGCACAATGCCAAAAAGTAGGTACTAATATGAAAGTGATCTGAGTGCTGTTGAATGTGTGTGTGTGTCAGTGTGATCTTTTTCAGTCTGTTTCTCCGGGCTCAGTGTGTTGCTTCGCGTCTCTTGCGGCTGACTGTCATAAAAGGATTTTCCGACGTAGCCGGTCGTAGCAACGCCGGGCCTTTTAAAGACACAGGCGTCCACAGCATGCGACCAAGCTTAAAGCAGTGCCTGTTTATTATGTGCGCGTGTTTGAGGAACATTAAAGTAATGTCTTAAAATCGTCACTTTTTTTTTTTTGCATCTGACGTTTTTGAACCTACGGCTGGTTTTCCGCACCCATCCGGGGGGAAAGTTGAGTCAGGACGGCTTGCGGGTGACGTCTTGAGAAGTGAAAGAAAGGCGGCCTCGGCAGGTCAGCGCGGGCTCCGCTCCGAATTAGACGGTTTAAAAATGCATGGCCTGTCAGGAGAAAGCCTCGAGTGTTTGGAGCAAAGCGCGTTCGCTGCTTTTCACGCATGGTTTGCTCGTGAATGTACATTTTTAAAACAACACACACTTTCGTTTTGTCGTTATCGAAGCCGTGTTTCCCCGTCGTCCTTTAAATGTTCCCAGCGTCTGGCGTCATGAGCGTCTCTCTGACGTCCCCTCTTCCAGGCGCCGGAATCAGGCAGCGCCTAATTATCCCAGCGATCATGAGATAATGGGCTCTGACAGCGTCTCCCGTCACCTCACCTCCCTCCTCCCGCCGCCCCGTCCCATTCCTCGATAACTGGACGGGAATCTGACACGGGGTGACCTCCTCCCTTCTCCCCCTCTTCCCTCCACTTGGCATTTCTAACTCCATTCCCCGCTTTTCTCATGGGAATCAACTCCTGCCTCTCCATCATCTGCTGGAACAAGTTCTTTTAGTGTATTTCCTGTGTTGTGCAGTATTTTATTTATTTTGTACCCTTCGTGTCTATATATTGAATTTTCTTTTCTTTTTTTTACAAATTGCTCAGTGACTGAAAGCGAGTGTGAGTCACTGTCATGTGGGAGCCGGTGGTGAAAAGATTTTATTTAATATGCGTTGAATAATTGTTTAGCAGCAGCTCGACTACTCAGAAAGGTGTTGTGATGATTCTCTAGGGAAATAAATGCCACCGTGCATTTACTCGGTAGCAGACTCTGGTAATCCTTTTATGGGCACAAACGAATGCTTAATTAATTCATGCGCGATTAATTGTTTCTTTTGAATTAATTGTGTTGTGTGTTCCGGAATGCAGCGATGTAGAAAGGAGTGCGGGGAAGAAAAAAAAAAATAGGCTGCACAACCAGAAACCCAGCAGACAAATCCAAACATCAGGTAGTTTTCCAAGGCTGCCATCAGCCTCAGCTGTTTGGCAGATAATGACATAAAGAATAAAGATGATACACATTAAACACGCTGCTAGGCATGGGCTGGTTTCCACTATGTTTCATGTCCTCTTAATTTGAAAGTGCAGAGAGGAAGTGCCTGTCTGTTTGGAGCAGGTGTGGGAACCAGCGCCACCTATCGCTTTCTGTGTTAATGCAGTTTTGAAGCTGAAGTTTGAAAGTACACGTTGCTCTTACACAGACAACTCAGTTATTTTCTGTGCATAAACTCTCAAAGTGTCATAAAATTTATCAAATGTTTATTCTATGTTTTGGCTAGCCTTATAAGGCTGAATGGACCATTATTTATGCCGCATTTCTGAAATCTCTACAACGTAACGTTTCATTTTCCTTCAAAAACCTGCAACATTTTACCCCCATTTTTTGGCTTTCACCCCCTGGTGGAAGACTTAGGCATTGCAGATGACCTGTGGAGGTTTTTCTAGAAGTCCAAGATTATGTGCAGGCATCTGATGGGAGTTTTTAAGCTGCACAAAGTGGTTTTCTTTGAGTTGGTTACAGTCAGATGTGTGTAGAGTAACTCGACGTTTTACTCAACCAAGAGAAGCACTATGTTAGGATTTTTTTTACTCAAGTAAAAGTAAAACTTTGCCATACAAGAAATTAGTAAGGTGAGAGTAAAAAAGTATTCCATCAAAATGTTACTCATGTACTTAGCAATTGTTTGATTGCAACATCTGATGTAATATTTAAAAGTTATGGCAGCAGATAAACAAAAATCTAAAGTCATGTTCACATTGTGGTATTTTATAGACAAAAGGAAAAATATGCAAATAAGTAAAATTATTATAGGCAGAAGAAAGATTTAGCTTTTCCAAATCAATCTGTTTCAACATAAACCTTAGAAAACTGATACTTAAAGTTAAACGTAGCTAGTTACTGCCCACCTCTCATAGAAATAGTTGGTCGTTTATCCAAACGAGTCTTTAATTGGGACATTTACCACAAATCAAATCATTAGAATACTCACTTTTCTGGTCACTGACAAAAAGTAAACATGAAAAAACATCTAAAAAAAAAAGACAAAGCATCACCACAAATAAATGCAGCACTGAACTTTTTATTTTGACCCTTCATTAAGATAAACATATGGCTTAATATGTTTCACACAATCAGTTGAAAAAAACTGCCAGTGTTCTCGCAAAACAGTTTTTATAAGTGTTGTTAGTAAATTATTAAGTGTGCAATTTGATTTTTAAGTCATACAGATAATTATTTTTATTGGGAAATTATAATAAAAAAAAAGTATCCTAACATGTGACTTATGATGCAATTTTTTTATTATTATTATTTTCCTAAATCTTTCAAATTAGCAGTTCAAACAAAATTCGACTATGTCTTAAGTTGAGCTTTAAACGGTGATGTGCAAGTATCAAAATCAAAGTGGCAACTCAAGCAGGTTGTAAGAATTTTTCTTTTTTGCTTTTTAGCATTATTTTAAAGCAATTAGATTGTTTTTATACAGTTGTAAGTATTTGTTAATAGCATAGTGAACACTGTGGGATTTCTTTCCAGGTTGTCATAGTGAGAGACTCCTCCATGCCTGCAGGCCACACGTCGGTAAACAACCGTCTCATTTTTAGGTCTGCCTTGTACATATTCACACCAACTCAGCCCGTTTACCTCATTTTACCATCTGGCACCAGTTCAGGGCTTGTCTGTTTGCTCTTCAATAATACTGAAAAATACATTGGGAGGGCCTGAAAAGCTCCCGTCTGCTTTTAACTGCAGCCGAAAGGGCTGTTTGTATCCGAGTTTAACGGCGTCCTGTTGTTTTGAATGCGGAGAGGCAGCCAAGCTGTCCCCCCTCCTCCAACATCCTTTGTATAATGGAACAAAATAAATCTCCATTTGAGAATTTTAAATTTATCCTGATTATGAAACCAAAACAGGACATTCTTCCTAAATAAAACATTTTAAAAACCAGCTTCTTTTGGCCTGGAAAGCAAAGCAGAGGCCTGCAGGGCTTCTGGATGGAGCTGCAGAGTTTCCTTACAGACCATCAAGGAGTCGGTTAATAATTAATTGTTTGGCTTATCATTCAGACTCATAGACAGCATGTGCCTTTATTCTAAAGTGTTACCAGATTCCTGCTGCTTCCCCCCACCCTCCCGTGTTGGGATACTTGACGAGACAGTCACTGTAACTGAAAGCATTTGATTGCGGCTTAATTTATTGAAGCTTCTGTCCTCACTCTCGTCATGCTGCTGACTTCATGACGGCCAGGGGGCGCCAGAGCAAACTGTGTTGAATGTGTTTCTGCTCAAACATCACAAGCTTCTGTGTGGGATTACCAAAAACGACAAAGTTGGATCTCTTCCTGGTTTCCCTCTAATGTTATTATTATTATTATTTCTTTTTTTTTTTTTTTAGCTCTTTAACAGTGAAGTCTGGGAAAGCGGCTCCTCTCTTTGGTCATCCTCACCTTAACTTAAAGGGAAAAAGTGTTTATATTCTGTCAGTATGGGAAAACCCTGAAAACTGAACGTTCAGATCCGAACGTGAGCCGTTCGATGTCCTCTAGTATGCTTCTGTTTTTGTGTGTGTGTGTGTGTGTGCGTCACTTCAGAGCGAAAGGAATAAAAATAATTTATATATTTTTTAGAAAACGGAAGTTGTAAAACAAAAAAAAACAAAACAAAAAAAGACGACTGTGGCCAATAAAGAGTCTCACACAACAGAAATGATCTCCTTAGACGGACTCGAGTCGACATCTGCACTCACTGCCTTATTAACAGGTTTCACAGCTCCAATCTGAGAGACAGAAAAACTTGTTTTAACAAAAAAAAAAATCAGATAAATAAATAAAAAAAGGCTTTTCATGGAGGGAAGGAGGAAGACGGTGTACAGTAGACCCATGTCAGTTTGTACAAATTTACCAAGTGAAAAAAATATTTATTACCTGCATTGGAAGAAATTGTTTACTTATTGAATGTTACTTGTTTATGTAGAAAAGTAGATGTAATAAAATGCATTCTGCTACATCTGCGTGTTTCAATTTATTTCTGGAGTTTTGTTGTTTTTTTTTCATTAAAAAAAAAGAAGCTAATTTATCTCTTGCTGAAAAGTCGCTGTTCGGTTGATTTTGTCTTATTTCAATCTTATCAACCACTTGGTAAGATTTTCTACTAGTGTTTTCCTTCATTGTGTCTGTTCTTCATTCTTTTCTTCCTTTCTCTCTTTCCTTTTTTATGTCCATCCTTACATTTTCCTCCCTTTTGTTCATTGTTTCTGTCCTTACTCCCTTTCTGTTTTCTCTTGTTGTTCACTTTATCATTTCCTCTTTCCAGTTTCCTTCCTTCTATGTGTCCTTTCATGTTCCTTTTCCTTCTTGTCCTCTTTTTCACCACCTTTCTTCCTTCCACTCTTTTTTTTCAGATGTCATATAATAGTGAATTTTGTATTTTGAATGTAAAGCACTGAAAACTGGAGTTGGAGTTGAGTCTGGAAACGTCTGGCATTTTTACAGATGAATGTGGATGACCTTTCTCTGTCGCTTGGCCACTGGGTGGCAGCAGTGAGTTGTTGATGAACTTTCAGTTTATTTTGAAGGGGACTCACTCAGTTACATCCAATGTGCGGCTTCAGGTACAACTTATCTAACAATGTCATCTCATCATCATTTATCTATTAGATTTAAACGAAACCATTTACGTTTTTTTTGTTTTGTTTGTTGTTTTGGTTTTTTATGCTTATGGAGAAGATGATTTGCGTTCGTTTGCGCGCAAGCCTGATGGTTCCAGCCTGCATGCTGCTCACCAATGAGCATCTAACCCCACCCATAGTCTAAAACAGAGAGAGAGAGAGAGAGAGAGGCGGTGGGTGGAACTGTCCTGTCATCAGGAGCCGCAGGGTGTCATATTAAACGATTGTGCGTCTTGAAGAGGAGATGAGAAGTTGGGATGGCAGCACTCCAAGCTGCGACTCTGTTTGGGAATAAACGTTCAGGCGTTTAAATTAAACCTCCCCTCCCCAGATGCTGACAGTATGAGTGAAGTCAATGAGAGCGTCTTTCTGAACAGGTCACTGAGGCCGGACCTCTTCAGCAACCTGGAGGACATCGACGTGACGGCTGACGGAAGTCCGGTCCTCAGATTCCTCATCTGCCTCGTCTACTCCGTGGTGTGCGCCGCGGGGCTGGTTGGCAACCTGCTGGTCCTCTTCTTTATCAGGGTCACACAGGAGCGCAGGAAGTCCAGGGTCAACTTCTTTGTGCTCAACTTGGCGGTGACGGACCTGCAGTTCGTCCTCACGCTGCCCTTCTGGGCCGTGGACACCGTCATGGACTTCAGCTGGCCGTTCGGAGACGCGATGTGCAAGATCATCCTGTCGGTCACCGTCATGAACATGTACGCCAGCGTCTTCTTCCTCACCGCCATGAGCGTGACCCGCTACTGGTCGCTGGCCTCGGCTCTGAAGAACCGAACCGTGCAGAGGTCGTGCTCCGCCAAGTGGGTGTGCGCGGTGATCTGGACTCTGGCGACCGTGGCCACCGCGCCGACATCGATTTTCTCCACGGTCACCAACGTGACGGGAGAGAAACTGTGCCTGCTCAGGTTTCCGGGCGGCCAGTACTGGCTGGCGGTTTACCACATCCAGAAAATAGTCGTGGGTTTTGTTCTACCCATGTCCATCGTGTCGGTCAGCTACTTCATGCTGCTGCGCATCATCCGCAAGCGCAGCATGAAGACCAGCAACCCCAAACGGAGATCCCAGGTGACCAAGTCCATCACCATCGTCATGCTGTCGTTCTTCTTCTGCTGGATGCCGAACCACGCCATCACCCTGTGGAGCGTCCTGGTCAAACTGAACTTTGCCAACTGGGACAGTGCGTATTACATCGTCCACACGTACGTGTTCCCGCTCACCGTGTGCCTGGCGCACACCAACAGCTGCCTGAACCCGATCATTTACTGCCTCATGAGGAAGGAGTTTCGGGACAAACTGCGGGGTCTGGTCCGCAGGACATAGTGGTTTTAAAGGCTCAGGGAGCGACTTAATGACGCGCGTAATGTGTTCGGCAAACTGTAACCAAGGCGCACCGGATGCGCAAATCGGAACCCATCAGCTTCTGGTCGCTCATTTTTATGATGAGATTGTTCTGACTCGTTCAGAGCTACATGAATGTTTTACGTTAAATTCTAAAGAAATTAATTTGCTACGTTGCTTCGTGAATATTTATGCGTCAAAAAAATAATTAAAAAAGTCGTCCACGGGTCGTGCGTAAAAAGGCGTCACAATCATCTGTGTATTGTTGTGCTTTTGGTATTACTGGGCAGATAATGTGTGGTCAGTCGCTTTCCATTTTCATCTTTTAACTATAAGTGCATTTATAGAAAGCTGATGGAGCCGTGCGCATCAGTATTTTCCCCCACCAAAAAAAAAAAAAAAAAACAGAGCTAAAATGATTATTGTAACTAGGCAGCAAAACCTCGTGTGTGCCAATAAAACACAGCAAGTTCAGACTATTTTATTTATTTATTTTTTGTCCAAGTGTCTTAAAGAGCGATGACAATCACATATTTTTGCTTTAGTCAAAGTTTGATATGACAGAAACGGCGAATAAAATCTATGTAAACAGAGCTGAGGGGCTCAAACATAAGCAGTACGCAGCGGAAATAGACTTTAAAATGGGCACCGATATTCCCCTCGGTGTGACGCATCACAGGAAATTAGTTACATGCACGCGCTAAACGCGTATGCAGTGAAATGACTGGGTTAGCCATTGACTGAACTGAATGTATAATGCAACGACTTGACTAGAAAGAGACCAATTACCAACAGCCTCATTTTGTGCCACATTCACTGCTGCGTTTCTTTCTTTCTTTCTTTTTTAATTAAAAAAATGTCTGGCTTTGTTAAAAACAAGACTTTAGTTACTTTCACTGACTCTCATCTGAGACCCTTACCTCATTTACCTCAGAGAGATTTTTCTGACTCATTTGAACTGAAAAAATAAAAATTACACAGACATGAAAAAGCATTTGAGCACTGATGTCCTTCCACTTGGGTCGTTACCAATTCTTTGCAGATTAGTCTTTTCAAGTGTAAAAAAAACAAACAAAAAAGATCTTTGTAAATTGATTTTCCATCTGATCTTAACCTGTTAAAGTGACTTCCTTCGAGGCCATGCATTCTTTTGGAAAATGAAAAAGAGTAGTTGGTAAATAACTGATGACTTGCCGAGCACACACGCAGACGCACACACACACACACACAATGGAAGTGAAATAATTAACCAGGCACTAAAGTTCATGTTAATGAAATATGGCTGAGGACTGGGAGTGGATGACAGTCATCAGAGGAAGAGCAGCGCATCCAAAAGTCTTCTTGCACGTTTGTCACATCACGTCTACAAACTTCGACATGGTTTACTGATGTTTTATGATGATGCATAGTTTTTAATTTAATGTGTTCACAACTGAAGGAAAAGGAAAAGTGTGGCGTTCGTTTGTACTAAACCCCCTCGAATCATTTTTCACTACATTTCCAATAATTTACCACATGAGAAATTGCTTTGATCTAAGCCATTCTTTTTGCAGCACTGGCTGCGTGTTTAGAGTCACAGGTTTTCAGAAATGTGAATATCTGCTGTAGTTGCATAAAAAAGACAAGATTTTTATTTTATTTATTTTTTGGATTCCCACCTGCGAATCTCTGCAGCTCCTCCAGAGTCATGTACCTCTTGGCTGCTTCTTCTTGCCTGTCAGTTCAGGCGAACAGGAACGCTCGGATCCGTCTGCAGTTTCTGCTTTCGGTTGATTGCTTGAGCAGAGCTCTGTTGGACGGTCGGAGCTTTCTAAAGTGTTTTCCTGCTTTAAACTTCGCTACAGCTGTCTGCTGCGTTCCCCGGTCTTCGCTATGCTGTTTGTTCTCTAATTCTCTCCAAGAAACCACCGAGGCCTCAGGAGTTGTTTGTCGCAAGGCCGTGAAATATGAGAGAACACACCGAGAATTACAAAATATAAGGTAAATAATTGTGAGACATAATCCCTAGTCAAGTACAAAACTTATAAAAACATGGTTGTAAAAGTGGCTACTGTCCAAAGCAAGAGAATGGACCACAATCACACTCTGAAAGCCCAAACCAACACCTTTTCCTTCATACTTTGCTTCCAGGGGTTCGGACATTCAACTGAAAATAAATGTTCAATTGCTTTTGTTGATTTCTGAAGGTCTTTATTGTGTTTTTCTTTAGGCAATGATTTATTTTCATTTCTTTACTAACATCTTTGTTGGGTTTCCTTCTCTTAAACCGCTGAAAATTGAACTATGAATCATTCATAGTCCAAGCAGCGATAGGTTTTTATCTCCATCAGCATTTAGCTGATGGCATCCTGTCATAAAACATGCATCTAATTTGTTTGGATCAATCTGTGAGAGTTGCCTCAGATTTCCAGTTTGACAAGCACCTATAATAACTTTATTTATCAAAACGTGAGATGAAGTAAATGAGTCAAATAACAGGATAATAATTTTTAAGCTTGTTAGAAATAGGAGAAAGAAAACATCAGACTGAAAAATACCATTTAGGAAATGACTGGAGAATCTGGAGTTTATCACATCAGACAGAAAATCTGAATTTGTGTCCAAATGTAAAACATCAGGGTACAGCTGACCCTTCCTCTCTGTCCTTGCACTGTGAAGTACAAGAGAGGTAGACCAGTTGCACAGCGGAGTTCTGAGCTGCTCCACTGTGCAACATCGAAGGGACTCTGTCATAATTTTTTGAGCTGCAAAAATTATGAAAATATAAAGGCAGGAAAGATCCATCAGATTTTAATCAACTCCGCCATCTGGAAGCTGGCTGATTGGCGAGATCTTAATTTTTCTGCATATTGCTGGTCTCAGATACGCAGTCGTCAGAATAAAAGCTTCTCCAGACCAGAATATAAAACAACCAAAAAGTCTACAACTCACCCACAGCCTTGCAGAGCACGTCACTGAAGCAGCACAGGACCATCGTGATGCAGAGCAGGGACAGCCGAAGCCTAGAGGAGGGCTATGGACGTCCTCCTGGAAGCTTGTGTGTGGGCGTGTGTGTAACCTGCATGGACGCAGCCAATCCTTTTAGTCGTGTGTGAGAACACTGCATGGATTTCAGGAACAATCGGTGACCGAAAAAAAAAAGAAAAACACAGAATTGGTTTGGAAACAGGACCAGCTCAAACTATGATAACCATCTGCGATTATTTGGGCAAAATTGTTTCGAAAACATCTGTTCTGGTCAACGATTTATCAACTTCAGACATTTTTTTTCCCCCCACTACAAATTTCAGATGGGCTGGTAGAGTCATAATCTCAGTCCTACCAGCAAACGTCGCTGATCAGGATCAGACTCTAAACTTGTAAAATTTTAGTCTTTTGCAACCGGAATATAACTTGTGTGCTTCAGAAACATCACGAGCTTCTTGTCCACCGTTTTGCTGCCTAATGCCAGCGGTAACTACGGTGATGTCATCATCCTAAATGCACGCAAAGTAATGTTTTTTTTCAGTGAACTTGAAAGAAGAAGAAGAAGAAAAAAGAAAAACTAAATGTTCAGAAATCCAGTGGAAGTAGAAATCATTAACCACTTGGTAAACCTTCATTAGTGGAAAAATTCACCACCGGATGGTGTTTTTAAAAGGTCTGGAGTTAAGAGATTGTTTTTCAGCAGTTTGTTTCTCAGACTAAAGTTTCTTGAGTCGCTGCTGACAGCAAATGAGACTCTGAGCTCTTTCAAAGTGCCAAATAAAGTGCCGAAAGCAGCGAAACATCTGGGGTTTTGTCTGCCTCCTAAACTCCCCTATATTAACTCAGGAAGAAAGTATTTTGTTCAACCATTCTTTGGTCCCTGAAGAAACTATATAGGCTCGACTTTTTCTTTATTCATGAGAAGCTCATTGAGAAGGCCTCTTGTTTAGACCATGATTCGATATTTTTTTAACTGCTGCTATCGTGTAATTGTAGTAGCTCCAATTTCATTGCATTAAAAAGCACGCAATTAATCTGAACATCTATGTCCAAGATTAATTTATGCAAATCTCTGAGGAGATACATTTCATAAAAATAACCACAAGGACAAACTCAGAAGCCAGTACTTTCACCTTTATTAATCTTGTTCTCATTGTTTAAATACATTTTTCTTCTGTAAAATCTCAAAACGAAAACACTGAACAGGAGTGTTGGAGCCTGTTTTCAGACAAATACATAACAAACCATTGTAGTTTTAGCTCACTGTTATCATGCATTTGTTTAGTTGCTTCTCCTGTTTCCAGTTTTCCTAGAAACAAATTGAAATAAAAAGGAGGAAGTTTGAAACTTTACACATTCATCAATTCCCAATAGGCAATTTATAAATGTCTAAAATAAATGTAGTAAAAATTTAACAGGAAAAAAAAAACAAAAAACCCCCCAAAAACCCAGGAGCCTGCATTGACGTAACTGTAGTATAAAACAGCTTTCATCGGGTCAGGACCTAAATCCACAACCACATCAGCTTAACGGGGCTCAGCTCTACGTCTAAGTCTGACCTTGAAAATCACTACGTCTGTGTTTTTCTTTCAATTTTTCATCCTGTGGCAGCTCTGCTCTGTGTGTAGGTGATACACACATATAAGGTACAATATATAGGGGCAGGTTGTGGCTTAATGAGCTCTCCTCTCTGTTGTAATCCGGTGGAATGACCTTTAAAGAGCATCATAATCATATTTTATTCTGATGGAAATGTAAACGTGTTGTAAAGAACGTAACCCTCAGATCTGCTTCAATCTAACAGTTATTATTATTATTATTATTATTATTATTATTAACATGAGAAAAATATTTTTCTCATATATAAGGCAATAGATTGCCTTATTGAAGTCAAGCAACTTTAAAAAAAAAACTTGAGGAGTCCTTCCTTTATGGCTCATCTTTTTTTTTTAAGTTTGTTTTTTAACTGTCACTATGGTGTGATAGTATAACACAAGACAGACAATCTGTGAAAAAATATGCATCCACGAGTTGATTGGCAGCGCTAAGACCCTCCTCCTGGCTCTGATTGGTTGCTTGACCGAGTGGCAGTATGACCACAGGGAGGAAGCAGAGGAGCTTGATTTTTTCCCCCCCACAGATTATCTGTCTTAAAAATATACTTTCACAACATAGTGACGGCGTTTTTATAAAGATTACATACCGCAGCTTTAAAATGCTTAATGCAAATGAGACGGTGATTAAATCCCACAGAAGGTGATTCCTGAGATTGTTGCTACTTAGTGTTTAACACAATGTTCTTCTTCACCAGCTTGTACTGACTGAACTTTTCTCTATCTTTTTTTATTTTATTTTTTATTTTACAATTTCTTTCTGCTATCCACGTAAATGTCTGTATGAAGCTGCTGTTGGTTTATGCAAACTCCATTCGGGTTAGTGTAAGTCTGCAAGAGATCCGTGTAACTCTGTGATGCAATGTCCTGTGAAGTGGGGGAAACCTGGAGCCGGGGGCTGAGCTGACACACAGGTGTACAAGGCCAAGTTTCAGACTTCAGCATCAGTGAACGTAAACCTATTATACATTGGAGGTGTCCTCTCACTACTTTTAACCATTTACTTTTATACTTATTGCTTTGATGTATAGAACAGAGGGCGTTGCAGTGCCAAAGTGTTTTCAGGCTGAATAAAGAAACCGGAAACTACTCCAGACGGTCAGGGATAATGCTGCGTCCCTGCTCCAGCACACCTGAATCAAATGAGTGGTATGTTACCAGGCATTTGCTAAACTTTGCTAAAGAGGTCATTCAGTTAGTCTGAAAACTGCAGGACAGATTTCAGGACTAGCGTTGGAGACCCCTGATCCACATGAGCAAGAGAAAACTAAAGAGACAGAACTCCAGCTCTTTGGAATCAAGTTTATCCTTGAGCCTTCCTTTTTTTTTTTTCCTCAGCCAGAAAGTTGAATGCTGGGCCGTCCAGTGACACTATGACCCAAAACCTACTGCCAACGCAACAAAGGAGTGATTGCAGTAAAAAAAAAACAACGGTGTTAGGACCTCAAGTCCACAGAAAATCGTAAAGAGTCCAAGCTTTTAATTGCTAAACTACTGTAGCTCTGACTGTTAGTTTCTGCTTTGATGTGTTCAAACCTGCTGACCAAATGCGTGATGCACCTTTTTTCTGTTGTTCTGTTCTTCAACCATATTGTGTTTGTTTGGCACATATTTCAGCCAATGACATGCAAATCATTTCATATTCTGCAATGTGTTTATGATTGATGTTCTGTTTAAGTCATAAAAACAATAAAGAGAATGATTAATGTGGGTGAGCAAAATTCAGCAGATGATCCAATTCCCATGCTCTATTGCATGTCTAGCAGCTTATCATGATCCAAAGCAATGTATGAGATAAAGAAGGAGTTGACTCTCATTTCTCTCTGCCTGATCAGAAACACATAAACCCCCTAAAACAATCAGGTTACCGCCTCTCAGGAGCGGCTCTCTCTTGAAGGGCTGGTCTAGTCTCGAAAATGGCGTCTCTTGACATTTTGATAAGCGTCTCTAGTGTTTGCAGGTGCTTTAATCATGACCAGGCGCTCGGGTCTAATAAAGGTCGTCTCCTGAGCCGTGGAGGGCGTTGACATTTGGACAAAACATTAAAAGTGCTGATGAGGTCCGCCCGCAGGACGTTAAACACGTCTCCTCTCGCTGCAGAAGAGCACGGTGAATTAAAGGAAATACTTAACAAATATGTGCACAGTGTTGGTGCTCAAAGTGGATCTTTACTGTGATTAGTGGCCGGGTTTCCATAGTAATTAGGGATGCGTAATGTAACGGCATCAACATCAGTATTCGCTGGTTTTAGGATTTGTTTTTTTACCGTATCTGCATCAGTCTGGTAAGTAAAACTGGATTGATATTAACAATCAATGTCTAGATCCAATTTGTTGCTGTTTGTGTTGCTGAAGAGACATTGGGTGACGCAGCACAGGATTATGGGACGTCTAAATGAAGCAGGGAAGCAATGGAGGCAGCGTGGTCGCTTTTATACGCTGTCAAAAACATAGGTAAAAAAAAAAGTGTAATATTGGTAAATGTCAGCTGTTGACTTTAACAGCAGTATTAATATTGGATATCAATATTGGCCTACATTTTTGTATCGGTCAATTTGTAGTATCACAATAACAATCCTATAGAAACAAAACCAAACATGGAGTGAATTCAGCAGGAATCAACTCTGCCTTTCATACAAACTTTTCCATAAGCAGCTCATTTATTCTGCATTAAATATCTCCAAAATTGAAATCCCACAAGTTCATGATGGAGTTCTTTGGTCTCACATTTTCATTTGGTGTCTATTAACCTCTACTTTGGGCCATTATTGTAATAAATAAATAAATAAATACTGGAGATATTTGAAATTTGTTGAAATTTAAAACTTGATTCAAAACTCAGTAACCCCCAGAGGAGACTCATTTCTGCTGCTAATACCGTAGATCCAGTTCTTTCACACACCATCCTCTCATTTCAGGTACTTTATATGCTGCTGACACCTGCTGCAGTACAAGACGAAGGTCCACTCAGAGACGGCAACACAACATCGTTTAAACCGAGGCAGAGACTCTGAGGTTCCTGAGCCAGACACTCTCCTGTCCTCAACAAGCCCTTAACATTCTGCCCATGAACACCACAAATACAATTAGACACAAGGACCAAACCTGCTGGAGTCTGTGCCTAGAAAGAGGCTGTGATCTCACTTAGAGTGCAGGACAAGTTTGTTGTCTATTCCAATATATTAAAAAAAAAAAAAGAAAAGGCTGGAGATGTGAAAAATGCTGGAGGGAAGCTGGGCTGACAAAAGGAGCACCGAGTTCTCTGAGCTTGGATGTTATACAGGGAAGAATAATGGGCAGAGATGAATGTAACAGCATATGGCGGTGAGATTTATTGCATTTTCACTTCTGCGTGCAGACACTGTGTGGGTAGCGAAGCAGTGGAGCTGAGGAGAGGTTGATTACTTCAACCCACCTATCTGTACTTTCACAATCAGGCTGGAATGGTTTCAGACTCTGGAGTGAAGGGAGGGAACATCAGCATGAAGACCTTTCTTTCTTTGTTTCTTGTCTTCTTTCCATAGGGAACTCAGTAGGGTTCACAAAATCCATCCTCTGCAGGACTCACTGTGTTACGCCAACAACAGGATACGTGTCCGGTTCTGCTCCAAAAGTGGCCACATCACTCAGGCATCCGCTGCGTTTCAGTAAAACCTGCCCAATCTTGAATGAGAAGGATTTGCATTTTGCATGCACCGAAAAAACTCACGTTAGACTGCCGTTCCTGGGTTTTAATCTGCTGATGGCACAATTAATACGTCAATAAATAATTGTTGTAGTTTAAGCCCCGGAGTCGTCCAAAGAGTGAAAAGGTGCCTGTCAGTGGAAATGTCATTATCCACAGGAGCCCCCTCATGGTTGCTTCCTTTTATCTGTTCTCCGCAGCGACTGCTACAGGAAATCCGGAAATCTGCTGATGATTCTGTTATGCTTCTTCTGAGTGATAAGGTTCAGTCGTCACCCGGCTACTTGTGAATTTGTTGACTGAGTCAGGGGGATGTTTTCATGTCACCGGGACATTTTATTTGCTGTAAAATAACAGGGTGCACAGCAGCTCCCACTAAGAAGCCTTTTTTCTATCCTGCCTCACTTCACCCATCTCCTGCACTCAGCTTCAGCTCTCCTCCCCCCTCTGGCTCTGACGTCTGTTTGGTGCGGCAGCTGCAGAAACTCCTCCACCACCACAAATATACTTGTCCATGTTGTAAAAGCTTTTACTGCAAACTCAAAAAGAACACTCTTTAGCGGGGGAAAGTCTGAGGTATTGGAGAAGCCCTTGGTCCAAAATATGGTATAATACCGCTGCCATTTAGATGAAATATCCATGTTTAGTTTCACAACTATTGGTAATTCTCAATGGATTTCAACATGACACCATTCCCAGATTCAAGTTCTGACCTTGGAGGCCAAACAAACATAGCATTAGCTTGGTTGTGCTAGCGGTGTCTTCCTGTTAAGTGGGAGAGGCTCCTCGTATGCTGAAGAACGTCCTGGATGCCACCATCACTTGTTGACAAGCTCTGCTAATCCACCTCATTTGCTTTTGCCGTTCCTCTTTAAATTTTGATCTGGCTGTGCAAGTAAAAAGATAGGAAAGTGTGATCTGGAACGCGGTTCTGGAACCTAGAATTTTGTCTCAGGTAGATACCAGGAGGTTTCCTGCAGAAACAGAACGTTTTGACATTTTGTCCATTTTGCCGAGGCGAGGCCTGGAGTGCTCTATATGTTGCTCTGGGCTCCATTGTGTCCTTCTGGATGACTTTTTGATTCCCTCTTGGAGTAATTTTGGTATGTCAGTCATTCTGGGAAGGTTTTGCACCACTTCATGTTTTATCCATATTTTGAAATTGCTCTTTCTGAGGTTTTGTTGGAACCCAAAATCCTTAGAAAAGGCTTTCCAAACCGATAGACATCAGGGACTTTGCTTCTCATCGGTTCTTGAATTTTTTTATGATCAAGAAATGACAGAGTATGTTGTTTCTTGGTATATTTTTAGTCTTTTTCTTGTTGTCAGGCAGGTTTTTTGAGTCAACAGGATAAGGGGACACAGCATGAGGCCTGAGTGTTGAAATTAGAACAAAAATGTGGTTATTTATGATTTAACTGGTTAAATCATAAATTAACCAGTAAATTTATGATTTAACAAGGTTTAAATCATAAACCCTGTTAATGATTTAACAGGGTTTATTATCGAAAAGGTGAAATCAAATTCAAGTCACAGCCGCTGCCAATTGAGTGACCTCTGGATCTACTTCCTGCTGTCTAATCTCAATCACACAGTCTTATCTTTGACCTCAGGAAACCTTGGTTTCACTGGGCAGGAAGAAAGCAGAACATCCCTCTCTGCTCTCAAAAAGGTCTAAATTAAGAGACTTGAAGCTCTTTTTGGGAGCCTTAAATCATCCTAAAAAGATTTAAATCCTACAGTGAGAACACAACAAATATTAAAAGCTGTCTACAAACAGAGCTAGCGAATTTCATCACAGCGTTTAAGACGTGGTTCTCTCTTTCTTTCCGACTGAAAAGCGTGGAGCTGTGTCTTGGACTGCTGAGAGCTGGTCCTCCAATTTAGAAATGTTAAACTTTGGAAGAGAAAGGGCAGGAAGCAGCTGCCAGCCGTGGATCTGTAAGCTTCCATCTTTCATCACAGAGACTGACTCAGACTGAACCCTTTTTCTTTGATTCTGTGGAGAGAGAAAGAGAGAAAAAAAAATCCTTTACTGCTTTTATACCTTTGGGTTATTTTCTGCTCTTTGTGACGGAGTCACTTTCATCTACATACTTCCTTCTCAGCAGAAACCGTGCAGTTTCGCTCTTAAAAGGCTCTTGGAAGCTTTCAGTTCTGGAGCACCTTAAAAAGTCAAGTTAGGGGGGGCAGCGCTTTTACGTTTTCACAGGTTTAATGCTGTGTTTACATTTCATTTCCCTCTCTTTCTTTGAATGTAAAATTGCCACGAGAGTTTAATAATTTGTCAGATATGTGAAGCTTTTTTTTACCTGCTGGGAAGATTGAGATCTGGGAGATCCACAGGAAAAGTACATTTGTACTTAATTTATAGATTAACATGCAAATTTCTTTCCTGAAACAAAAATTACTTTCTCATATGTGTCAAGCTACTTTCCCAGAATCTATTGACTGCATTCTCAGTATTTACATGTTCTTTAATATTATTGGTTACTTTTTAAGAAGATGAGAAAGATTGCTTTATGGGAATTCATAGACGGCCCAACTGGATCTTAGAGGTTACTATCTTGGGTATTACATACTTCATGCTCTTGTAATTTATAAATCACATTTATAGAATTTTTGGGATTGTATTCCCAGGACACATAGTGTTACTTTTCTGGAATTTATAGACTTCCTTGCCAAAGGTTGTTGATTTCTATAATATATGTTCCAAGTTTTCTACGCTTTATTACATTCCCAAAAGCTGTAGGTTACTTGAAATGTGCATGTTATTTTCCCAGTCCTCAATGATCAACAAGAACTAATTTATTCCATTTGCAGAATAAATCAATGAATTTAATTTGTTTTACAAATGACTTTTCTATAACGTTTTACAGGATTTGGTGGAATTTAAGAATTGTATGAAGTGGACTCCACTTTTTGTAGATTTCTTCCGTAGGTAATCACTTAAAAAATGCTAAAATCTCTTGTGATACGTTTTTATTTCTTGAAAATAAAAAAAATATTGGCTGAGGCAGGATGATTTATGATAAAGTTAGAAATACAAAGTTGGAGGTTTTTCACAGACATTGTCCACAAATACCTAATTGAAGTAAATTTTGTGTGCACATTCGCCTCCCCAGAAACCTAAGACGTTTTTTAGCCCCCGTGACTTTATGCGACAGATATTCATCCCCTGGTTTTTCTCATGCAGGACCTCATCAATAATCCCCCCCAGAGGAATTGCATGAAGAGAACACTTTCTGTGCGTACTCCACTTCTCCATCCACTGGTAAACACCATTTGAGAAGCTGAAAAGATGTTTACTGGTTTTGAAAGGATCATTCATTCCAAGCTATACATCCAATCCTCAGGGGATTTTAGAAGCCTCTGCAGCTGCCTCTTTTTTTTTTTTTTGTTCATATCTTTATTTAAAAAATAAATAAATAAAAACCTGTATCTTCTGGCAGATTTAGCTTTCATCATTCTGAACACATGCCTTAATGTGAGTATTTCTTATGTAGGCCGTGGATTCTCAAACGCTAGTTTGAAGGCAGATTGTCAGTATTTCTGCGACAGCTGGCAACAAACACATGAATGACCACTTGATCCGTTTGGAGGTCTGCCACTACAATTTGGAAGAAATAACACAGACGTGAACTGCGATTCGTCTTGCATGATAATGTGACAGCTTCGTTTGCTCTGGGTTCATGAGAAATTTATGTAACCAGAAAAGGCCGAGAAGCTGTGACGTAATAAATCAACGTCTAGGTCGTCTTTCTTTAGGGCGCCGAAACCGCAAAGGGTCGATTTCATTCCCTTGTTTTCACATGCGCCATTTGATTTCCAGGCCAGATTTTCTCTCTTCAGACAGTCATCACTCTTAACAAAGAAAAAAAAAAAGGGAATACACAATTTGTTTTGGTCAAACTCAGATGCAATCACTGGAACGCCATAGAAGGAAAAGTATGTCCATGAAACGCTGGGCCTTTGGGACCTTTTTGTGATTTATGAGGTTATTATGCTGCTAATGCTGTTTGTCAAGGACTCTTAGGGTCACATCTCTAAATTGTGATTTGAAGCGTTTAGTTTTTCAGGATTTGTCTTTATTTTTTTAAACCATAGTTATCAAATCATTTCAAGTAAAAAAAGCAAATGATCAAATAATTTGTAGGAGCAGCTATTTTACATATTAAAATATTTTATGTCACTGCCTGCTATAGCAACTCCACACACACTCAAATCTGTCTGTCCATGTTTTAGTAACAAATATTGTATGAATGTGTTATAAGGCTGAATTATTGTGATTCTTTATTTACAGGAGACCTATAAAAATCCAATAAAAGGCCTGCAGCTTATCCAAAGTACTGTGTTAAGACTTCTGGTGAAATTAACTGAGTGTTTCTTTTACAATAATATGGGTTTTTTTTGTATGATAACATAAAATTTCAAATTGCCCTCCTCACATTAAGTCCTCAATAATTGAGCTCCACTATATAGCCTAGAACAGTTTTGCTCCCAAAACTTTACACTCTACTCTTAGACTGCAAGTTTACAGGTAGATCTTTTATCACAAGCTCCTCTCCCGTGGAAGTGAGTCCCAGTTATTGTCTATGAAAGGCTGGCTATAACACTCGGCTTTGCACTTTTGTTAAAAATTTAAAAAGCTTGTAGTTACAGTGGCATGTTATCCTGAACTACATGCTTATGCTGCTTTTGGCTCCTGGAGTAAATACTGACCACTTTTCCATTTCTCTCCAGTTATGCATGATTTCCAGTACTTTCTAACATTCACTTTGTCATTTCTTTCTGTCCTTTTCATAGAAGTTACACTTAACCTAGTGATTCCATGTTTGACAGTTTTATCTTATTATTTTTTAACAAGCTTTATGGCCCCAATTTAGCTCCATATTTGACTTCCGTCGGCCCCAGACATTGTCGTTATTGACTTTTCAAGCACTGGATAAAAATGCCAAGTTGTGCTGCATTGAATCCGCTCCATCAGCGACATAGCATCTCACGCGTTCGTCCTTGAAGCAAATCTCATGACAGTCTTTTATTTTGTCGGAGTTTTAGGCGGAGCACCTGAACGCACCACGGCTTCGACGGCTCCACCGTGGTCAGGTGACCCGCAGCAGTAAAGCTGATCTCTGGCTTCTTCCTCGATGTCGGAGGGGAGTGCGTCTGGAGGAAATGGGTTCTGGCAATGCTCGAGTTTGATCACTCAGAGATCCGACCAGCTGAGTCTGTGAATGGCGCCAAAACAGGACCCTAAGCCGAAATTTCAAGAAGGTTGGTGTGTGTGTGTGTGGAGGGGGGATAACAGGAATGGAGGCTGTGAATGTCTGGAGGAAGGGGGCGGGTTTGTTATTGTTGTTTTTATTCTGCTGGAGCAGCTCCCCAGGAAGGGACAGAAAAAGGCTTCGTTACAGCTTTTAGTTGAAATAATCCGATTAAAATCTTCCTAAGGATGAATTTTTGTTGTTGTGAATCGTTTAAAAATGGAGGCATTTAAACGTAAATTCCCCGAGGAAAGAGAGAGAGGGTGGGGTGTATCTATAAATTGTCACACAGTGGATGATGATGCATCAATCAGCTGGCACGAAACCGCTGCATAGCATAATACGCTAAATAGAAAATGCAGGTTTTAAGCACACATGTTCGTTTATTTGTGTGTGTGTGTGTGATGATTTTCTCTCCTTTCCAGGTGAAAGAGTCCTGTGCTTTCATGGGCCACTGCTCTATGAGGCAAAGGTTTGTCTCCCTGAAGGGGTTCTGGATGTTATTTTCTGTTTTCTTCATGTAAAAAAAAAAAAAAAAAAGCAAATATCTGGCACCAACTTAACGGGAATGTGTTTGCATTTCTTGCTTTCCAGTGTGTCAAAATCAACGTAAAGGACAAGCAGATAAAATACTTCATTCACTACAGCGGCTGGAACAAAAAGTGAGCAGCCTGACGTTATCTTTTCTTCTAACTTGAGTTATTTTGTCTGTCAGAGAGCGCTTGTGTTGCATGTCTCATATTTTTTACACATTTTTTGCAGCTGGGATGAATGGGTTCCTGAAAGCAGAGTTCTCAAATATGTGGACAGCAACCTTGCAAAACAAAGAGAGCTTCAAAAGGCCAATCAGTGAGTTGATGCTTTCGTACACAGAAATGTGGGTTTTACCAGACGTCTCTCTCTGTCTCTCTCTGTTTTTGTATGAACAGAATTTCAACAGTGTTATACAGCATATCCACAACTATTTGTACACTGCTGACTTTGTACAAGTGCCTTTTACCTCTACGGTGGCCATTAGTCTTCCCCTGGAACATTTCACAAGGTTGCAGCAAACAGCGAGAGAGGGGGGAATCTTTGACCTTTCCTTTTGCACAGTCTCTCAAAATCCTTAGTCCTGGTTTATGCTCTCTTCTCTTCCACTCACTCCCACAAGTTTTCTATTGGATTAATGCTCAAGAGCTGAAATAGCATTTTAAGATTAGTTTGAGCTCTGTGAACAGTTTTCCTGTTTGCTCGACTGTACTGTACTGTATGTTGTGGAATATTATCCTGCTGGGAAACCCGTAATGACCATGATGCTGCATATATGTATACATGTCTGCAGTGCGGTACATTCCTGATAACTACTTCTGTCTTCCTTCTTTTTCAGGGATCATTATGTTGAGGGAAAGATGAGGGGTTTAGCACCAAGCAAGAAGATTGCTGCTGTGCAGCAAAAACATGTCGATCTGTAAGTTTACTTACTTAAGTTTGCTTAGTTTTTTGTTTCATGCTTTCCTGTACGTATGTTTGAGGACAATTGCCGTCATCCTAGATATGGAAGTTCTAAGTATATGTACTATAAAAGTACTATTTTCCTGTTCATGCATGTACATGCACATCCTCTTCCTCCTGTCAGAGTAATGTCATCGTCATAGTATTTCAATGTACTGCACATTCTACACAATCTTGTGCGTTTCATAATTTAATTTGGACTGTTTATTAAAATTGTATCTTTCGTTTTACTGACTCTGATTAGTTAGCGGTTTGTACAGAAAACTCAACAGTCACTTGAAAGAAGAGGAAACTATTAAAAAAATGTAGATAGGGCCTAACCAGCTTTTTCTCCTATTGTTTGTTGCTGTTGATATCAGATCTATCAAAAACTAAATTGTTCAAAGATGACATTTTTTAAAAGCTTTAACTCGAAATGAGATAATAAACGTCGATGTTATGCAGCTTTTGTTGAATCCTAAAAGATCCGTTTGTTTGTCACACTGAGTGTCGTTCATATTTATGTTTCATCCATTTTAGGAAAATTAAAAAGGCAAAACAGAAAAGTGAGTAAAATATTTTGACATATTTGTGATTAGCTTTTAACTGAGTTTGGTAGATTGTTGTAATCCGTGGATGTTTTTGCCAAAAGTGTAAATATAAAGTGATCGAGATGCATAAATGTTTTACGTCGTTTAGACACGTGCCATTAAGATGGTTTTAGGTAAAACTTACCAAAACCTTTTTTACATTTTTAATTTAAGCAAAAGGAAACAATGTCATGGTTTATTCCTTTGGAAGTGTGTGTTTCTGAAGACACTGTAACTGTGTGAAAATAACAGTAAATGTGTGTAAGCGATAGAAAATTAATACAGTAAATAGCCAAATGAGATGCTGCACACTCGACAAGCTGTATTTTACGATCAAAAGTGATTTAATAGTGATTGTACCTACGTTTAAACACACTTCATGTGTTGTCCAGTCCCCGGATCGGGCGAAGGCACCAGCAGTGGCGAAACACCCCAGGCACCACGGAAGAAACGAGCGCGGGTCGACCCAACCGTCGAGTGTGTACGTATCCTCACCTACTGGGGAATCTTCTTGGGTTTACGACTTTTTACTGTGATTACACAGACAAGTCATTTTGTCAGTCAACACTTGTTCTAGCATTTTTCTTCTGGTTCTTTGTAATCAATGGCAAAAAGCAAGCACATCTCTTCTTTTCTAAACCACAGTAATAACCATCTGTTGAATCACATATTTGCAGTAATAATTCAGCAGAACCTTCTATCGTCTTTAACTCCGTGTGCCTCTTTAGACGTTGACGATATAGCGTCAAAGCATTTCGCCCAGCATATGGCTGGGTTTTTGTTGGAGCCATTTTAGCATCTTTAGTATTTTTTTATTTTTTATTTTTTGCTAAATTTCTATTGTAGCTTTTCAGCAATGTTTGAGGCTGTTGTTTTATTGCGTTAAATCTTTTTAGTTGAGCTTCACTTGTTGAAGCGATGACCTCACGCAGTAGGGTTGTTGTGGGATTTTAAATTGAAGCAGAGAAACAAGTAGGGAGAGATATATAGTATTAGCAAAAAATATTACTAAAATAAAATATTAGTGGCCATAATAGCAATATTAATACCAGATATCCATATTGACCCACAAGTTCATATCCGTGCATCCCCAGTCCTGTGGATCAAAATTAAACCCAAAGCATTACCCTCCCAACACCATGCTTTACAGTTGGTATGAGAGCTTTATTCTTCTGTGATTTTTAAAAATTTTTTTTTAGGTAGGTTTCACCATCAGATTAACTTTCTCACAATTATTGCTGATGTCTTTCCATCTCGGCCCGGTGAAAACCCACTGAATTCTCCAGAGTAGAGTAGAGTAGCAGAGTTATTGATCAGTTAGTCAAATAAATGCTTTCGCAAATTTAAATTCAAGAAACAATTTTAGGCTTTTCTTACCCCGCCCTTACAATTTAATTGTGGTTTTTGTAAAGTAAATAATGATGCAAAGTAATAAGTTATTTTGTTTGTGTGGCTTTTTTTTCTCTACCCAGTGTTATGGACGAGTTTAAAAAAAAATAGATGATTTATTTTAAAGGTATTTTCAGTATGTTTTACCTCATCTTGTCTTGGTGATGTGACTAACGACCCTGACAACTATGTATAATCTGACCTTTTATCAGATGTGAGAAAAAGGGAAACATCCTAGTTTAACAGCTCAGTTGACTTTTTCCCCTTCATTAATGTAATTCATTGCCATGTCTTACTCTCTGCAAACAGAATACACTGAACTGTTTGTGAAATTGTCCTTTTGTGTAACTGATGCTAATTGCGGGGATCAATGGGTTGAATTGTGTGGCCTTTTGTTGCCATTTGCAGTCGGATGCCAGTATTTGACTCAGGTCAGGTGGAATATGTTTTTTTTTTGTTTGGTTTTTTTGCTCATAAGAAATCATGTCATCCTTCCTGGATGAAAAGTTGGTGAAAAGGAAGGACCTCCTCTGTCTCTTGCTGTTTTCAGCGTAAATTTAGTTGAAATCTTTAAATGTATTGCAACAGTATTCAATTAGAAGAGGCGTGTGTTTACCCAGGAGGAAATGTTTGCGAACCGTGTGGAGGTGAAGGTGAAGATTCCCGAGGAGCTGAAACCTTGGCTGGTGGATGACTGGGACCTCATCACACGACAGAAACAGGTGTGAAGAAAAAACACACACACACACACACACAAAACACCCTGTAACAAGCTTCCTGTCTTACACTTCAGCTCAGGAATTGCCTGGCTTCACAATGAGAAAAATATCAGAGCTGCACAAAAAATAACAACAATAATAGGTGTGCTGTCTTGCTGCTATAATCTTCCTGAGAGAAATGAAATGACATATTTGCCAACCTTTATCAAGTGAAGCAGACAGTGGATTATAGCTGAGACCTGCACAACTCTGCCGTTTCTAATACTGCATTTGATTGCAGAAAGTCCACAGGGCTCTAAGCTCATCCCACCAGTCGACTCACAAATGATGTTATGACGATGCAAAACAACAATATGGCTTCAATGTGAAAAGTACGAGAAATATGCTTTCTTAATGACAGATGGTGTTGGGTGTCAAAAAATATCTCACCAGCTCCCATCAGGTCTGAAAAAAGTTGCTTTTCTCAACCTAAAATAAACAACACGTTACCAAACAGTCTCTCTCATTTTTTTCTTTCCTTTTTGACCAAACAGAACCAGTTGAAAGCATGAAAAACAAAACCTGACTTCCATGATTTCATAAAAATTAAGAGCTTAAATTGCACCCAAGTGTAAACATCTCTATAAAGCAACATCTTTTGTCTGTATGTTGGTTTGCTTAAGCATATAGTCAAGAGCAAAAACTTGGACGGTCTTAGAGAATGCTGCTCATCAGACCAGGAAGGGTTACATCCCAACCCGTTTGTGCTCCGTCGTTCTGCTCTGAGAGTTCATTCAAGCGGAAATCATTAGAAACGGTTTCCAATCTCCCCAGGAGTACATGTTCCACCGGGTTCAGCTGGAGGTCAGACTGTGCAGTTTTCAGGAAGCTTCGTAACAACCTAAGAGCTCCATCCCGGATTCGATTGGCTTTTAAATGTTAAGGTTCGTGACCATGTGGTGGAGAAAAAAAAAAAAAAAAAGAGCCTGGAAGGAGAAGGTCTTGTCACACTGGACACAATACAGCAGCATGTCTTTGGTTTGCAAGTCATCAAACTAAAAACTTGGAACAATTTTCCGACATAAATCAGTGTTTTGAGAGAAAAAAAAAACAGCAAAGAAGATATGCTAATTCATCTGTCTGACTCGTTAAGTCGGCAATCGGCTGCCACTCTCTTTTTATCCATACCCTCTTTTTCGTCTTCTTTCCTCATTCTTCTTTCTCCGTAACAACAAGGAGATTTTGTGTCCTAAGTTATAAAGAAAATGGAAAACTAAAGCAATTAAGGTCCAACCTGAACAAATGAGATTCTCAGGAAATGTTATAATTACGCACCAAAATGAACCGTGAACACAGCTATGCATCATGACCTTCAGTTTTGAACAGAAAGCATTTATTGTTTTCTTCCTTCCAGTTATTTCATTTGCCTGCTAAGAAGAGCGTGGAGGTGATCTTGGAGGACTATGCAAACTACAAGAAATCAAAAGGAAACTCCGACAACAAGTAAGACGCTCCCCCCCCTGCCCACCTGATGTTTTCTGACTGTCAAAAGACAAGAGACATCAACATCCTGTCAGCCTTGCTTCATGTGTCCACCTCATTACACCGCCTGTCACATAATGTGTTTTCCACATTAGCGTCCTTACTTTCCTCCTCCGAACCCACTTTACGAGCAGTTTTATTGCTCTTTGTTGCACTTTACGCCAGGAGGAGGTTTGCTTGTGCTCATCGTGTTCAGTTGCCTCAACTATAATTGCACTTCACGTGGATTGAATTTAAAATGCCATAACAAAAATATTTTCTTCTCTTTAGCTTGTTTACAGGCATTGGTGTATTTTATTTTACTTTTTTCACGTCTTCTAGTCTTTCTCCTGGTTTCTTTAAGTGCATTAAAATGGGATAAGCCTAAACATGTGGAGGAGGTTTGAGCTCAAAAGCGATAACTTATTCTCTTGAAGGCTGCGTTTCATCCCCGGACTTTGACTGGACGCTTTTGAGGTGCCGTTTGGTGCAACGGATTCCCTCTTCTTGTCCTGCAGGGAGTACGCCGTGAACGAGGTGGTTGCCGGGATCCGGGAGTACTTCAACGTCATGCTGGGCACTCAGCTGCTTTACAAGTTTGAGAGGCCGCAGTACGCCGACATCCTGTCTGAGCGTCCGGACGTGCCGATGTCTCAGATGTACGGAGCTCCACACCTGCTGCGTCTGTTTGGTGCGTCCGAACGAAAAGCACCGAAGTGAACACGGTTAATATTATCACAGCGTGAACATTTCACTGAGAGACACGCGCGGGCGCACGCTAATGTTTGATTTTAGGTCACCTGACAAGTTTATTTTCTTTGTTATAAGCTGAACCGCCTTTCTAGTAGTAGCCTGTTTGTCTTTGCACAAACTTAATCAGAGATAAACCAAAATCATCACTATAAATCAAAACTCATAGAAAGAGTCATCTTGCAGCCCTGTAGCGTTACATAATAAAACAGCCATGTCGTATAAATGCTATTTAACTTTTTTTGAAATCTTGAACCCACATGTAAGATTTGAAACATCTGATTGGTTTCCTTTTGCAGCCAGGTTATTTCAGACCAATAAGCTTTACTTGATCAGTTGATTATGTTCACTGGCTTTGATGGGAAACGCTTTCTGATTTTAAAAATAATTATCATAATTTGCTGAAGCAATTTACTTTTGTAAATTAGGCAGAAATATTGATTCATCACTTGTCCAACTACGTGTATGAAATTATTTATGCACTTGTATCCAAATATTTCAAGCTACGTTTCACATTTAGCCAGTATAATAACCATGACAGTAATTTAGATTTCACAAGCGGATAAGCAAATAAATTAGGCTACATCAAACCTTAGGAATGAATTATTTGGGTTTATTTTTTTTTGTTTGATCTGTTCCTATTCCTGATTTCACACATGTAACGTGGTAGCTTTAACTTGCTTTACTTCTTAATATTGTTTATAGTAAGAATTAAAAGCATAAATTAAGAACAAATTTTCTGCTCCTCCTCTTATTCATCAACAGTTCGTATCGGAGCCATGTTGGCATACACTTTACTGGACGAGAAGAGTCTGGCCCTGCTGCTCAATTACCTGCAAGATTTCCTCAAGTAAGCTCTGCCTCCCGGCCGTGCACAACAGACTCCATGTCATGTTTGTCTCATTCTCAGATGACTAGTTTCTTCCTTCCACTTTCATATTAGTGCAGCCACGCTTGGCGGAAATGCTTTGAAACGAAGGCTATGAAATCGATTTTTCTGCTCAGGAAGCGGCTCTTTTTTTAAATTTTGTGTTTTGTTTTTTTTTTTAAATCAGAATGGCTTTTACAGTAGCTGCAACTTACTGCACATGAACCGCTGCGTGGAGATTTAAGACAGAATATGTAGATTGTTCATTGCAGATTATTTGTTTTTGCTAAATTCAGTAACCTGCATGAGTTCTGAATAAAAACGTCAATATGTCCAACACAAAAACACAAGCACAGTTTAAAAATGACGTTTTGCATGATGTGGATTTCGTTGATGTTCGTGAGCCAGTGCCTTTCTGCAAGCTGTCTGCCGCAGCAGATTCCACCCTGCTCCACTGTTGTGATCACTGTTTCTCCAGGTATCTGGTGAAGAACTCGGCCAGCCTCTTCAGCGCCAGCGACTACGAGGTCGCCCCCCCTGAGTACCACCGGAAAGCTGTGTGAGAGCTCTCAGCAACGCAGCGCTCTGAGCGAGACACATCTCCACCCTGTCAGGCCACAAGTAAAAATAACCATTAGTTCAGTTTGGATTGAAGATTCGGATTAACTTTTTCACTTCGGCTGACATGTTTCGTCTGAAAAGACCTTAGGCGCTCGTGACAGTTTGCAGGGGACGAAAATATAACCTGCTTTTGATATCACTTTGTTTAAAAAGAGACAAAATAAACTGTTTCACAGTCATTTCAACAGCCAACTTTATCCTATTTTTGTTCTTTTTTTTCAGCAGAGGTGCCTGTTACTATTGCATGCTTATCATTATTTATGCTTCTTTGGCCACGTGAGCTGTGAATCGATGCTGAACTGCAAGGTTAGCAGCCAAACAATAAAAATGTTTGTATGTTGTGCATTTACATAAATTTGTTAAAATGAAAAAAAAAAGAAGAAAAAGTTGTTTAAAAACTTCCAAATTGTTTACGGTGTCGGCAAAGGTTACGTCTTTAAATGATTTGATGTTGTTATTGTTCTTTAAAGATGCAATAAGTTAAAAGTCATCTTCTGAAAACAACAGAAACTCCTCTCTGCTTTAGTATATATCAAACCTCTAAGATTTGTTTTGTAAAAAATTGCTTTTATATTTATCTGAATCAACAATATGCTGATGAGGTTTTTTTTCTGATGCAAATGTGAGTTTATTTAAAAAAGCTAATTAAATTCACAGTGTGTAAATGTCATCTTTTCATGCCTTTTTAATTATGTTGCAATCATAAAACCTGTTTAATTTACCCATGTTTAACACTGTCACTCAGCGCACAATGGGCTACATTTATTCTCTAAATACCCTGTGATAAATCTAAATAAATAATGATGGATGAATTATTAAATAATAATTACAGTATTCAACAGCAGTCTGGTTGTTATAACCCAGCACAGCTGGAGTCAGAAGACTTACAATAAGCAACCAGCTGAACCCCTGATTCATTTGATTAATGAAAGCACAATGATTTACCAGTTAAAAAATGTCCAGGATATTAAAAAATAAAGTTAAACATATGATGTTGATTTTAAATTGGATAGGTGGAGTGAATTTTGTCTTGAAAGAGTTAAAGGTGGCTCAATTATAGTAAAAAAAAAATGCTTCCCTTATAGCGCGATATGTAACACAACACCAGGGGGCAGCATTTCTCTCTAGTTTTATCTGAATCCCTTAAAAATCGTTTTTGGTTTTAACCCACTACTTTGGAGGTTTCTGTTTGCATATAATTGATAAAGTAATTAAATGTTCCCAGAGTTTAAACAAAGCAAACAAGGCACAAGTGCGCAGTTGTTGCTAAAAAGAAGGAAACCTGGAGGAATGTGTTTTAAAAGCAAATAGCAGCAACTGACCCATACATTTTTAGAGCTGCAAAACACTAAAATTGTGTGAAAATTGTTTTTCACTCTAAATATTTGCCTTTTTCTTTTTATTGTTGGTTTGTAACTCAATGCATACACACACAAAAAAAAAACACAAAAAAAAGTTTGGAAACACCTAGTCAGTCATTTCCCTCATTTTATATTAATTAGTGGTACATTTTTTATTACTGGAAAGCCTGATCAGACACCTTTACTACAAGGTATAACGTGTAAACATGGTGCATCTGTGAAATGAGCGACACAGCAAAAATGTTTGCTGCTGTGCCACCTCCTCTCACCACCCAACATTCAAAAAGTGCTAAAAACCCTTATTGAAATTCTCCTGCTGCTACTCTTTCTCATTTAGAGCTTCAAGGGCTGTCAGGTTTGTGCCAGTCACAGGTATAATAGGTGCCTGATTTAGCAGTTGTCTCCACGGATCCTGCAACTTTGATGAGTTTGTGTGTGCTTCAAGCATCAGCATGCCACAACGTTGTCCCTTCAAGGCGAGGCCAGTGCAACAGGAAGACTAGAAGCTAGTGTTCTCCTGCAGAGTGGCCGTATTATTTCGTGACAGCCCTTGTTCCATTTCTAAACTTCTGACCAAGTTTTGTGAGAGTGGTGAAGATAAAGGCAAACCACAAGACGGTCCATCTTTTCGGAGTTGTTTTCCAGGAAAGCCTGAGGACACTTTGAGATTTGGAAAACCCTACCACAGACAAATCTTTTATCACACTGCACAAGGCCGCGAGGAAGCCTGCACGAGTGTCCTTTAGCGTCCGACTTGTTTATGCAGGTTTGTACGGCACTGACGGTGGAACTTAAGAGATAAATAAACGTTCTGCCTGCAGAAGCTGGACGGCAGAACACAGAGAAGAGAACGCTGCATGTCCTTTGCTGCACAGATTGCACTTGTGTTTGTACTTTCAATGGAGGCAGTGAAGAAGACAAAACAGAATTTGATGCATTGACAACAATCGCCACACTGATATATCGGAATGACAATGTTTTAATCCGTTGTGCAGGTTCTGGACCCTTGCACTGTCCTACAGTGTGAAAATGGGCAATGTATGTGTCATTACCCGGGGATGTGCAATCATCAAGGTCAGCCTGCATCTGAAAAAGATTGAATACTATCAGAATTACGTTGAAGGATATTTTAGCACAATTTTATCTACATATTTACTGTGTTGCTTATTCCAAGAGTATGAGAGTTTTATAAGTTGTACCCGATTGTGAAGGTGACTAATCGCTCTTTCAAGCTAAATAAAACACATCTAAAGGTATAAATGATGACCTGTAATAACATTTCTAGACATTTTTATGTTCAGTAATGGAAACCCAGCTATAATAGACTGATAAAATGTAAACACATATTGATCAATATTTTAAAATTACCTCATACCCTTAGTCAAAATTGTACACTACTATGAAAATGTTTGGAAAGAATCCTGTATAAAATACAATTGCCCACCTTTGAAATTATGCAGAAAGATGTTTTATTGTTTGTTTGTTTTTTTAAACATAGCCTTCATTTCTTCTTCATCTGTTGCAAAAGTAAAACATGAGATTTTGAAGGGTTTTAACACAGAGTTACTGCAAAAAGAAGAAATAAAACAACTTACAAAGCATTGCAAAAAAAATCTAAGTCAGTGGTACAAATAAAAATGATACATTGATGCAGAAGAAAAACCTTGAAGAAAGAAAGAAAAAAAACAAAACAAGAATAAACAACCTGGTCAAACTTTATGCCATTTGCATTAACACAGTCACAGTTATCAAAAACTAAAGAAAGTAGGCTATAGGAAAAGTATGCCATTGTCTAAAAATTAGCAGAATTATATGGCTTAGTTCACAAATCAGACGTTTGGACTATTTTACGTTATAAAACTTCTATTATACATGGTCTGTAAAACATTTAGTGAAAATCTTTTTTATACAGCTATCTTCCTGTCCAAGAATTGAAAAATAGTTGTATGTATGTGTTACATTTCATTTATATGGTCTTAAGAAGCCATATTTCATTAGCAAATGATAACGTGTTACGATTCAATCAAATATTTTTATCTGTTTAAGCTCTGTTGATAGATTCTTGCTTAAGTGATCATAAAACATGATTGTATATGCTTTATTTGGATAAAAGCCCTGAGAACAGTCACCTAGTTTAATATAATCCCAAATAAGTTATTTTGTATAGGTGGTGAAACGAAACACTTAAGATTTTTTTTTTTTTTTTTTTTGAGGATTATTATGTGCGGGTGATGACAGTAGTCGGGGTGTTCCTGTTTTAGGTAAACCTGCTAACATTTTTCCTTGTTCTGTCCCAGGACGTCTTCAACGTTTCCCAACTGCACAACACAGGGAAGTCCCGCCCCCTGAGAGCTCCTATTGGATGAGCTGCCAACTGCTGTGCTCATTCCCGTTTTGATTGGATGAGCAGGTTGTCACGCGAACTGCAACCAGCGTTTGCAGTTAAAAGCGTCAGGTGAAACTCGGGTTGTGAAGACGAGGGAACAGATACAAAAAAAAGAAACTTTACTGGTTCGAAACTTTTAGGTCAGTTTGCGTTATATTTATGAACTTTAGCGGTGGAGAATACTTTTAATATCACAGACAAGCACGTTACAAGATGAAGAGCTTCATAAATCGACGGAAAAAACACGAAGTTACCATCACAGTAAGTTGGATACTTTGGTTTTGCTAATACCCCCGGTTTTATCGCTGAACTCAGGCTAGTTTTGAGCTGAACAACGCTACTCTTGTCAGACGTTGTGTTTCTACACCGGGGGTTATTATCTGTAACTCTGGCCTCCCCCTTCCTAGCGACCACATTATCCACGGTCACGTTCCCACGGTGGTTGTGGTCTGTTTGGGAAAACTCTTTAAGCACCTGCAGCTCCGCACGAGATGCGGATGTGGAAAGGTACATTTTGAAATACCCTGCACGGATTTGGGTCAGCGTATCTTTGACCCGTTGACTCTTTCTTCACCGCTGGACCATGCTGTTGTTAATCACGGAGTGCAGTTTAAAAACAAAGTCGAGGTTTATTACAGGTCAAATCAATGCGCCTGTTGTTATCGTAGAAACTTTCAGAACTCACACGGTCCAATAGTTCGGGCAGATCTCTTGGTTCTTTTGACATTTTGCCCTTTATTGAACTCAGCATCAACTATAAGAAGTGACCCTGTTTAGTATGTAATATTTATATTTCTTTCTTGCTATCCATTTTTGCTATCTACTCAGACATAACATTTGTGAAGAAAACATGATGACATTAAACCCAATTTAGTTTTAATTTCACACAGACTGTCTTTATCATACTCTGCTGCATTTTTGAAATTATTTAGAGATGGCATACTGATAACTAAACGTGAAAAGAAGACAGCTGAATATTCAGTTTAATTTAGATTTGAATCACTAACAACACAACAACATATCTTCGGTTTAAATATGTGAAGATCTGAGTTTTCCTGGCCTACACTTATTTCCGTTTTTCTTCTATCTCCGTTTTCCTGATTCGGATGAATGTTTTCGAAGGACTATGACCTTCGAAAACATGGATGTATCCATGGGCTCCAAGGCACCATGGATACATCCAAGTCCTTCCAGGAATGTTATTCTTCTTGCCTGTCTAAAATATGTCCTTGTACAAAATGCTGACACCTATAGGTGCGCTACCGAATGTATAGTTTACTTGCGACCCGTAAAAACTGAATTAATGGAAAAAAGGTGCTCCAGTTTCTCTGAAAGAACTAATAGTTTTCATGCCAACTGAAAATGAAGGAAACACAAGATTAAGCAAGACAAACATAGTATGTCCCCAACTATAAGCTATCTATGTAATTTATAATCAAGCTTAAAGTAGGCAACTGTTTGATTTATAGACCAATACTGGCTTAGTTTCATACTTTGGATGTATTTAATGAACAGCAAAATAATATTCTGGTGGGTTTTTTTGTTTTGTAATGTCTGTCAGAGGAAACCAGTGGATTTAATCAAATCTTTAGACATCAGATTTTATTCCCTGTAGGGAAAATCTTTTTCCCCAGACCATCCCCTGTATTCACACCACCAAATACACAGCAACATATAGTGTGGGGCAAAACATAACACTTCCACACAAGGTAACATAAAAAAAATGCTCTTCCTCGTTCTGAACAAATACAAGGCAACAGTGGAGAGGAACAACTCTCTTTTACCAGGAAGAAACCTGCATTTTACTATGAACTGGAGGAAAAAACAGGTTAATATCTGCAATAAATGCAAATAATTTACAAGTAGAGAGCAAATATGGAGTATTAAGCCAAGTTCTTAACAGCATTTCAAAAGTATTTACTGGCAAATATCATCTGTTGGTGAAATAACAATATGCCAAAAAAAACCCCCCACACACAATTGACTCCAAATTCCACTGAACTGAAAACTGCGTTTCCGCACCAGTGAGTTCAAGAGTGCCACAAAATCCAGACATTTCAGCATTTCTAGTAAACGACTCTCGGGGCTCCAAGGCACCTTGGATACATTCAAGTCCTTCCAGGAATGTTATTCTTCTTGCCTGTCTAAAATATGTCCTTGTACAAAATGCTGACACCTATAGGTGCGCTACCAAATGTATAGTTTACTTGCGAGCCGTAAAAACTGAATTAATTCTTGATTGTTTAGCTTGGTCTCTAAACTTTATTTAACAGAGAGTCATTATAATTCTGCACAGTCTGACTTGGCGTGGGAGTTTTGGCACTACACACTGCTTCCTCTGACCAGGATTACCATGAAAAAGACATGGAGCCCATAAGATCTTTGTTTGGCAAACTGTCAGGCCTCATTCTGTTTAAAAGGGAAAAGCAGCCATTCATAATATATTTTTTTATTTCTTTTTACCTGCAATGATAGCCGTCTCGCTACCTCTGAGAAATGCAGAAGATACCATTTTAAAAATCAAGAGGTAAAAAGAAAACCAACTTATTTCCCAGCAGTGTTTTATAGGGACCACCAGAAAAAAAAAGTTCATGGTAAGCTGTGTTGTGGAAACAGATGTGACATTTTGCTCAGGTTTGTGCAGAGATTTCATAATGGCCGTTTTATTCCCCCGTGAAGGCGAGATACCCCCCCAAAAAAACCCAAACAAACAAAAAAAAAAAACCTCAAGCACACGGACAGAACTGAAGGCACTTTTAAATGTGAAGAAAGAGGTGCTGCTGTACCTTATTGAAAACTGATATGCTGCCAATTGTAAAGAGCATAGTTGTCATACAATGCATTGTGACTCATCACTTTTGATCTATTTCTATCAGAAAACCTTGGCTATTCCTGTGCATCACAGCCATAAATCAACCTTGAAGCTGGGAGAAATTAAGTTTCAGTGGAAATATGTTGGATGACAGTTGGGCCATTGTGATTGTAAGGCACATAACCTATTGCTGCTGGGAAAATTATGAAAACATCAGCATTTTTGGACTGGGAGTGGTTTGAGCAAATGGAAAAGAAACTTGGAGGAATTGCAAAGTGTTGTGTGAAAACATTCAACTTCACCAACTGTAGTTTGTGTTGAGTTCAGCCTAAAGTATTTGGTGATTAATTTACCGGTGTACCTATCCGTACTTTCAAGTCACATCTCTATCCTTCATTTAACTTGGGTTTTATTGTGTTCTTTATTGTTTTTGAATCACTGTGTGCAAGTAATGCTTTGTTAAAACCCTATTTTAGCAAAGGAATGCCAACTATGCCCTCATACGCCCTTTTAAAGGAGCTAAAAAACAAAGCTGAATATCTAGCAGTCTGAATACAAAATACCAAGGTATTCTTTTAATACCGGCTGCGGATTTGATAGAATGAGAGCTTGTTGGTTTCTGTTCACTCAGGTTTCTGTTTTTCCTTTTGTGTTTGAGGCCTTTTATTCTAGAAAGCCTCTCATGTGTATCGCCATTTGGATCTGCTCTTTTTTGTAAAGGAAACATTTCTCGCTTGAAAAAGTTGAAGATGACTGCAAATGCTGTTTTCATATTTTGAGTTTGTTCATGTTTTTAGATAAGCATTGACTGTAATTATTTTTAAAAAAAACAACGTGTTCAATACCTTCAGATAATGCAACAGAACATCTTAAAGTGTCTTGTTTCTCTTAGATTTTAGTTTTCTTCAACTTAACACGTGGCTCAGTTAAATTGGAATTGAAATGAAAATTGATTTGTTCAAAGGACTTATCGGCATCAAAGCAATATTTAAAAGACATCCAGAGAAGATGTAAAGACGGGGATTTTTGTATGTACATTCCAATCAAATTTCTGGCAATTGTGCAGCTGACATTCCTCAAAAATTATATCCTTCTAGAAAAGCAGTAAGAATTCCCACACATAGAGCAATGTAGTTCAAAAGCCTGCCCAGGTGTGTTTAGCAATCATTTCAGTTTATGAGGCTGTTTTTAACTGTCCAAAATGACAAATGGTTGATTTAATATCTACCCAGGCATTTTTTTCCTACATTGATTTTACTGCCCTATTGTACTAGAGGTAAAGCTTTATTGTCAACATGACAGGACAATAGAATATTGTAAACTAATGTGATTTCCCGCAGGTTGGCATTACATTGACAAGTGCAGCTCTGCTGTAAATATGAATCTAGATAATATGGAATGTGTAATTAAGGTTAACTAGTCTTTAAGGGATGAGTGATTTCTGTTAAGTTCTCTTCAGAAAACAGCTGGGAAGACTGACCGATCACGTGGACGTATGCACGAGAGGGAAAATGCTGAGTTTAAATGAGCTGTTTTGCTTCGAGAGAAGTCTACACCAGTTCACATGCCGCTTGTTGTTTCAGTCAACGTCTGCATTGTCGCTTCAGGAAATCCTCTGTTTTATATGTGCAGTCGAGCCAGAGAGACCTAAACCTCTCCGTTGTGCAAACCGGTTTGTTCAATTTCTTTGTGACGGAAATAATATGCTCGTCAGTCATCGGTTGTTCAGCTTTGATGAAATGTCAGTCAATGGGTGAGGTGTGGCTGCTGGTGTTTTGATTTCTTCTAGCACTGTAACCATCAAGAACTTTTTATTTGAATATTTTTACTGAATTTTCAGCAAAATAAATCCCCAACCAAAACATTAAAATCCACATATCTATTACATAGATATAGAAACAAAGCAAAACAAAAAAAATAATAATAAACCAAAAAAACAAATCTTAGTTGACTTTATGCTGAATTGACTGGGAGTCTCTCAATATGGCACAAGAATGATTGCCATATTTTGTAAAATGTGTTGGCAGAACGATGCACAACATGCCTCTATTGTTCAACTTTGAGATTTGAGAGCAAGTCCTCAATCCGTCGTTTATGGGAAGGGAGTGTCTCTTTTTTCCATGATAGGAGTATGAGTCAACGGGCAATCAATGTGGAAAAGGCTGCAGCTGAAGCTTGTCAGGTGGATACACTGCATATTTGAGGAACAACCCCAAATATTGCTGAGAGAGAGTTTGAGGGAATATTAATATTCCATGACTTAGACAGGGTCTTGAAGACAGTTCTCCAGAAGGCCTGCAGTTTTTGGCTTTCCCAGAACATATGTCCTAGTGTGCCTTTCTCTCTTTTACATCTTGGGCAAGCCTCATCTGATCCTGGAAAACACTTTGCAAGTTTACTGTTTGACAAATGGAGCCTATGAACCACCTTAAATTGTATTAAGCCATGTCTGATACATATTGATGATGTGTGGATAAGCCTAGTTGCCTGCTGCCACTGTGATTCAGTTATTCTCAATCCCATCTCCAGCTGCCACTGTTCTTTAATTTTGTCTAATGACGGCACTGCTGCTGTATGGATTAATGTGTACACTGCTGATCTGACCCCTTTCTGTATGGGATCCACTTCCATTCATTCTTCAATCCAACTGAGTCTGAAGCGTTGATGAGTAATATTTTTTAACAAAGCTCCGCAGCTGCAGATATCACTATCAAGGACTTTTGCCTTATTCTTCCAGTTGGAGTTTAACATTGAAAGTTTATCTTGCAGACTTGTAGACTCCAGCTTCCAGTGGTTGTGATGGTGATCTGGTTCTAATCATGTCAACACATGGCTTTACAAGACCTGAGGAAAACTGTGAGCAAAATTTTTCGCACAATTTTAGTGATGTGCATTGATCTTAGCTACTCTTGGCAGCCATGTAATAACAGAAACCTGTGTATGGACATTGTACATATTGTGGTACATGCAGAAAAACATGTATTAACACCAAAGTGTGTTACTTCTGCCAGAATAGATGACCAGAACATCACCCCACACTCCATGATCACCCTGCAGGAGGCTGCATTACACTATGTTTTGGGAATGTGTTGGACTCGGTGATGCCTGAAATAATGTGATAGGGATAGAAAGTTGCAGAATTACAGTTCTTGTGAAATATTGTGTTTAGATAAGAGAGAGAGAGAAAGAAAGAGAGTGGGCTGAAAAGAAATTTTTAAAAACCACACCCCATGTGGCTTGCTGACATTTGGGTTAATAATCTAAGACATATTTCAGCTCTGTACTGGTCTGAATGTGTGGTGGTGGAGATGATGATGATTAAATATTTTATGTCAGTCATTCTCATACTTTTTTTTTTTTACAAGTGTAGATGAGTTTATTGATGTTTTAACATCTTTAGAACTTATTTTGAGCAGTGTACCTTTAGTTAGGTCTGGTAGAACTGTGGTTTTCTAAGAGTATGGTTTAGAATTGGATTCATGATGCTTTATCGACATCTCTTGTCAATGTAAACGCATTAAGTATTAAATTAACATTGTTCTCTCTCTGTCTCCCAGTGACTTTAGCTGTATAACACATCATGTTTGCTCTGAAAATTTTGTGCCAACATTATAATATTTGGACTGGGTTGCAAACCGGCCAGCTGTACGCACCCACATGTTTTTGTATTATATTTTGCCATCAGTGGAGTTTCTCATTCTGCCACTCTGATCAGCTGATTCCTACTCCATGGAAACAGAACTGTCTGCAGGGGAAGATGAAGCAGATACGAGTCGAGAGCTAAAACACAATACATCAAGCAGCTGAATGTGGTTGGGTTGTGTGCTTTCATAGCAGAAACATACATGCATATACTTGTACAGATAAGTACATCATGTACAGGGAGTATTTTTGTCACAAGGGTAACTGTGAAATCACAATTAGATAAGCTCAGTTCTGCTCTAAAAACTCTCCTGTTCTCATCTGATTCACCTTTATAGTTCAGATCCAGCTGCCTATTTAGAAGAGCTGCAGAAAGATGTTCAGAAAGATACACATTTAAAAGACCACAGGCACTAAGTAGAGGTAATGATACAAAATAACAGTATTTTATGAAAAAGAAGATGCAAAAGGTTATTGCATTAACCTAAAATTCGGTTTATTCTATTTTACACCGCACCTTTTATTTGTAAGAGATGTAAAAAGTACTTTTATCTACCATATCTCAGGGACAATATAATGGACAAAATGTAGAGGTTCTGAAACAATAACTTTATAAAAAAATATTTTGAGACTGTAACCAGCTTGACTAGTTGTGGAAGGCTTTTTTTAAAGGATTGCTACTCTGGTCATCACAAATGGTGTTTTTGTTTTAGCCCCCATCAGCCTTCAGATGGCTCGAACGCTGAGCTAATGAGAAGCTTCTCTGAGGCAAAGATGCAGCAACGTAGTGTAATGAAGGAAGTAAATCAAGGATTAAGCAATCAATCCAGTATGTGCTGTTCTACCAGAACAGCCAGGCGTATTCTTCAACTTATTAAATAACTTGCCTCAGATTTAACTAGCAGTGGAGTATGTCATTGCAATCCTTTTAGGGTTTCCAAATCTTTCTGTGACCTGTAATCTGAAAGTCTCACCCTGTGACTCTCCACATTATTAAAAATAAAAATTCACACTCAGTATATAATGTTCACGAGAGATTGTATTTCTGAAATGTTTCTGGTTCCCTGGCTCTTTCTTTGTGCATTTTCTTTCTCTCTTCTTCCTCATTGATGTGAAATGTAAGAGTGTCCTTCACCACCCGAAGCACGATTTTACAGAATAAGTTGCTGGGCTGATTGTATTGTTGATAGCATAGTGTTTAGGACAAAGGACATGCTGGATATGTTGTCTGAGAGCTGAAGCTGCTCCAGCTCCAGCTTTAAAGCAGTTTTCATTTTGTTTAAGGAGGGCAGGGTTTGGAGAAGAAAACATTCTTTCTGGATGCCACCAAACGTTTTGCGTAACGAATTTGTGCTGAATGAAAACTGATTTCATTTTGAACCACAGCTGGCAGTTTATCAGAAAACCATTTCTTTTCCCCTGATTAGATGGTTGCTTCAGAGGAAAACATCAACTCTTGCAACTTTACTTCACTAGGGACCTTTGTGGACATTTACTGTTTTAAAAATGTTCAAATTATGCATTTTAGAATGCAGTTTGGTACGTGAACTAGATTTCACTCGTGCTATTACAATTTCTTACTGATTCACAACTACTTCACTCTACATTTGGCAAATTGCTGAATCAGCGATATTGTTTATTTTGGCACTTTTGCTAGTGCTATAACCACAAATCGTAGCCTAAAGTTTCTGCTTAATCTTCCTTAAACAAGTTCAGATTTCAAATCAATCCACAAGCATTTAGAAGTTTTATTTCTTAACAGTAGTACAAACGTATGGACTTACTATGTTCGTTAAAGGTGTCCAAATACAGTCATGCCTCCTAAGGTTAACAGTGGCATGCAATGCGTTTTAGCTCTTTGACCTGATGTGTCTTTAGTTATTTGAGAAGACATAAAAATCCATCAAACATCTAACTCTGTCATTGCGTTTTTGGCTTTTTGTGCCACTTTGTTCTGTCACCTTCTTCTTGTTGCACGTCGAGGCTTTTAGAACTGGCTACTCTTTGGAGACTTCAGTAATGTGTTCCTGCTGCTGCTGCAATTTTTACCCCAGAAATGTACATGGGTTGACTAGGATTTTAGAAAGCCTTTGGAAGCAGAACAGCAGTACTCCGACGGACACAACGCATCATTTCATAAGTGGATGGGATTGTTTTGTCTGGCTGTACAAAATGACTTATCTTGCAAAAGTGAATAAACATTCATGTCGGGGCTTGTTTTTTAGTGTATCAGTACTTTCTGATAATTTCGTTGTGCAAGAAGTACCATTTTAAGACAATTGCTTAATTTTCAAAGCTGCAATTGTAAAAGAAGAAAAGTGTGCTGATTCATAGTAATATAGTTTTTACATCCTCCTGTGAAGGGTTGTTTGTGTTGCAGTTTCTTAAATCTATAAGGGATCTCCCAAATTGCTAACCCTTAAAGACTTAAAGGCTGCAGTTGTGCATCACTTAACTGGTCGCCTTTAATCTTTGCCAGAAGGGGTGAGGCTTGATGAAATCCTCTTTTTTTTGCCCTCCTGCTTTTTAAACATATGTCTACTCTTTAGGGCTTGGATTATACAGATTTACTCCTTATTTGTGTTAATCTGTTCTCTGATTAGAGATCTGTTCAAGGTGACAAACTGAAACACCGGTGTTAAAAATAAAAAGATGGCATTGTTTAGCCTTGCTAGATGATAGAGAACATCATCTCTATCATTCTGTTCACCAACTCTTTGAACAGAATGCACTGTCTCGGTTTCTTTTGTTTGTGGTCTGAACCCTAAACAGCCAGGTATAGAAGATGGCCTGTAGGCAAAACATACCCACTACACTGTCAGGTCGTCTGATTTCTAACCCCCCCTTTTGTTTTTTGATTATAAAAAAAATAAAAAATTTTCTTAATGCTTGAGCCTACTGGGTAAACACGAAGGTCAATTCTTTAATACATAAGAAATGCTAGTGCATACATTTTAGTTCATCCAGTTTTGATCACATTTAGCTGCATTAAAATGCATCAACATGGGTCACATTAGTGAACTTCCTGAGTTCATACCACATCATCTGCAAGTTTTTTTTTTGTTTTGTTTTTTGTTTTTGCAAAATTTGACAAATATATTGAGTACCACCTTCAGTATGTTAATCAGACTCCCTGATCCCTCATCTGTGTGCTGTGTACCTACTTTCTTCTAGCACAGAAGAAGGTGCTTGGCATAAACAGAAACCAAAAGAATTTGTTTGAATCTTCTTTCCATGCAAGTTGCACGTTTTTTTCTTTTGTGTTAATATTCTTTGTCCGGTTTAAAGTTGAGGCATTTTAATGCTACTAAATGTGATCAAAACTGGATGAACTAAAATTTATTTGGTTGGCTGCAAAAAGTCTACATATAAACTATTAATATATTAACTTTCAAAACCATTATGCCCAGACCATTATGTTTTGAAGCTATTGCTTTAAAACCAATAAAATTTAATGTACATGACATGTTGCTCGTACGATATAAAATTTAAGAAAATTCTAAGGAAAGTTAGGGACTCTGTGGAGTTTGGTGTGGGTTTGCTCCCCACTCAATCCTGCCTTCCCTGCTCCGTCCTACACTTATTTGTGGACAATTATGGGTTTAAAACTAAAAGATATCACACATTTAAAATAATTTTGTCATGCTAAAAGCGGCTGTTATGCAACGTTCAGACTGACTGAACCCAGCTTTGAATAACATTCAAAGCTAATATAAGCTTTGAATGTTATTCAAAGCTAATATAAGCTTTGAATGTTATTCCATAAGGAGCAGATTATCAAGAAGTGATAATATTCTATACAGTAATCACTTTTACTTAAATACTATTCCTAAATTAATCAAATATTTATTCAATTTTTCTCTGGTGTTCCAAACTCTCTTAGTATGTTCTTTTGTTTAAGCTGCCCCAGAATATTTGTTTTATTTATTTGGTTTTGTTAATTTGGCTGAAGCTGCATTTAATTGATTTTCTTTCCTAAATGTTTTTACTTCCAAAAAAATATTTGTAATGTGTTGACTATGACAGCCAGAGTCTGCACACTGTATTCTCAGTAACAACAAATGAAAGTCATAGACTTTTCTGCAACATAATGTTATTTTAGCAGGGGGCATTCAATAAACATGTTTATTTTAAAAGCAAATTAGATAATGTTATACGTTTTTGCTTAATGGGTGTGTTTTTAAAGCGATATATTTATTCAGTGTTATCATACCATGAAATTTAACTAAATTCAATCTCTAAGAACTTCGAAAAACATTTCTAACCCGCCATACGATTGGACAGATAAAGCAAACTGACTCATGCAGCCCACGTTCATGGGGAGCTTCTCAGCACACACAATAATTTCTAGAAAAATAACTTCTACTTTTGCTGAGAGTTTAAGAAAGTAAAATAAATTCCTAAAAATGTTTTTGTAGACTGAAAATATTTATGTTGACCAATTATTACAGCCAACCTCATTGATTATTACATTAACAATTCCTGGTAGCTCTATTTTGAGTGCCAGGACAGATATGGACAATAGGGAGCAAACTGTAAGCGAGGATCTGCACAAGTATATAATTGGCAGAATGTTGTTTTGGCTGAGCATTAAGTGGCAGTCGAGCGACGTATGATTTTTAGGATTAAGGTCTGGCTCCATGGGAGCTGCCGTGAGGTCATCTCAGCAGAGCTGCCTGTCTGTGTTCCCATGCTGTGCCTGTCCTGGGCTAAATGGAGCTCAGAGCTCAGTCATGCCAGGGTCACCGGGGAACACAAATGTGCATGTTGTGATAAAGTTGCTCCGTGCGTTTCCGATTGTTATATTTGATTTTTACGGCATCATCAACCGAGACAGGCTGTGTGAGTGAATCGAGCCATCAGTGTTTGTTGTATCATTTAGAGAGAGATAACCGGTGTTGGAGGAAGGGGACGTCAGATAGGGGACTGAATTTACTGACTGAGTTTGGGTGGGCTTGGGCTGACATCAGCTGTTCCTCTCTCACACAAACTTGCACATACAACCAGTCATGCTGAGCAACAGGAGCACAAAGATTTTGCTGATGTGGAACAAACTGGCTCAGATAAAGCCTCTTTAAACCATTCTCTCTCTGTTTGCATGCTTTCTTCTCCCTCCAGATTGTTTTTTTAAGAGTCTCTAAGCTATGAAAAAATGTGATGTAAAACAAAACTAAATTCTGGATTAAATTGTCCAGAAGCTTAGTTCAAGTGACAGTGTTGCTTTTTTTTTTTTTGTCAGTAGGCTACAGTCAAACTGAAACAGCATTTTACAATTCGATGTATTTACTTCATTTTACATGCAAGGTAGCATTTTGTTTTGCCACCTCTGGTTTTCATGTAGAAGCCAGATGATGTAGAAAAATTCAAAACTGAACCTGGCATGCTTTTTAGAATGCCGTTTAGAGGGCGCAACCTTAGAATAACCTCACCAAAAATTAAAAACAGTGCTACCGAAATAACTATTGTTTTACATGGTGTTTTAACTCATACTGAATTATACCTGTTTGCTGAAAATACATGCCACATAGCAAAAGTTGATGAAGTGCTGCAAACATAAATCAAGAGGAAAATATGTGGGAATGAACAATAAAATGTAAAACTGTAATTGTTACATAGCCGTTACAGTCTATGCTACAGATAAATCAGACTCATAACACTGTCGAAATGTTTTAACATTAACAGATTTGGAGTGCATTCTGCTGAAGGGCACTTCCTCAATCACATAAAGGACTCCACGAGCCTGCTGAGGAGGGGAAATTGCAGCCGCTGTCATAACAATGAAAGGAATTAGCTCCATCAAACATTAATCTATGAAGGTTTTTACAGCAGTTATGTTCTAGGCACAAAGAAACTTGACCCTCCAAACCAATGTAAAACTTAACCAGGCTGCGAATTTGGACTTCCAGGTTCTGCTGCTTCCCTGCGACAGACTGGCGACCTGTCCAGAGTGTACCCCGCCTCTCGCCCGGAACGTAGCTGGAGATAGGCACCAGCAACCCTCCCGACCCCATTAGGGACAAGGGTGAACAGAAAATGGATGGATGGATGGATGGGTTCTGCTGCTTCAATGCTCCCTCTAAATGTTTTGGTGCATAGTATATTGAATCGCACTTATTACAATACCACTGCCTGAAGTTGCAAATGACTGCGAAGATGTGGTATTTGGTTGGATTATAGATTTTAAGTTTGATGCATGCAAATTTGACATTCTAATAATATCGCTGGTCTTTGAAGTATATTTGTTGTGGCAGAGGTGCTAAAGATTATTGTGGACATTGTGAAGAAAGAGAAAAGCATCAGGAAATTGTGGAGAAATCGTAATAAATATTGTCATATGTTCAGTAGTATAAAGGTTTTCCTGCTGTATAATAGACCTACTCTGTGCCTTTAGAGCAGTGGTCCCCAACCTTTTTATTACCGCGGACCGGTCAAGACAGAGGTTTGGAAAATCATCCGACAATCCTTAAATCGTGCCGTGTGAACCAGATCTAAAACTCACAAACTCTATTCGTCTTGTCTCGACCACTGCCCTAACGCTCTCTGACTCTGGTCGCTATGGTAACGTTTACATATACCTTCAAAATAAGATACAGATGCTCCACAAAAACGAACATTTTACTTTTGTGAAAATTTTAACTCACGACGACGACTAATGGAAGCCCTGAGCTTGTTTCTCTGCAACGAGACGGTCCCATCTGGGAGTGATGAGAGACAATGACACCCAAAGTGTTGCTTCTGCACAGGGTGCTTGGTCTCTATGTGGTGAAGCAATTTGAAGGCTTCATTGCCTCATTAGCGAGCCGGCCACCATATCATGCAGAGTGGGCTTTGAATGTGGGAATCACCTACCGGGATAAATCCATTCTCCTGTCTCTTTTTGGGGCTTTTTTCCCTTCGCAAAGAAACTTTCCAAAGACATCTGATCTGTTTCTTACTTATTTTGCTGCTTGTGGGCTCAATGTTGGTGCGCAAGACGTAACTGAGAGAATCCGGTTAAAAGATTTTCAAAATGAAAGATCCTCCAGACTCAAATAATACATAAAACTGAAATATTTAATTAGTTCTTGTGCGGCCCGGAACCAATTGGTCCACGGACTGGTACCGGTCCGTGGCCTGGGGAATAGGGACCACTTCTTTAGAGCATAGAGTTAATGCAAAGTATTTTATCTCCCAAGTTTCTGATGGTAAAATGCAAACTGTTTAAGTCCTAGGAACAGGTCGTACTACCCTCAAGTTGATAAGTAACTATTCTGCGTCTTGTCAGCATTGATGCTTAACAGTAAGCATACATTTCACAGATGCATGTCCAACATGTTATACCATGTTTGTGCCTCTTGGGGTGAAGGCAGTTCTGTTTCAAAATTCAGTGAACCATTTTAGGGTGTTGGCTGCAATGCTGTGTTTTTAATCCATTAAAATGACATGTGCCAAAATGATTCAAGTTCACATCATCTCCATAAACAAAACAGGGTTTAGAAATATTTCTAAGTAACCTTTTTGAAACACCGTCACTAAATGAGATAAGTGAGATGACACTACTTTGTTCAAAGTTAGACATCTTTCTTTGATATTTGTTATAGAAAAAAAGTAAAATGAGAGGAAAGTTTTTTATAAATAGCAAGAAATGGTGTAGAGAAACAATGTTGCATTTAAAGTTAATCTTGTCTAAAGACATGTTGAGATTTGGAAAGAGATTTTCATTAGAAAATGGTCAGAAGTAAGAAAGCAAGTATTTTTCAGGCAAGTCCAGACCTGCTTTATAAATTCCAGGATATTCAAGAACCTCTGATTTCTAAGAATATTCACCCTGAACATTTTATTTTATTTTTTAAAAGAATGTCATTGTTCTTCTTTTCTCTCAAGAAGCTTTTTTCTATATATACTTTTTTAGCTGACTACATTAGTCTATGAATTTTGTGCTACATACTTGGAACAAGCAGTTTACCAAGGCAGAGAAAGAGGGAAAATATCCAATAGTAGAACACCACCTTTGAGCTAATCTCAATAAAAACAGTACCAGTTTAACCTACCCCCCCTCTCAGTCACATACCTCTATGTCCGTCTGCATCTGATGACTTGTGAATGCTGGCTGTAGAAGTGTCAAGCACCAGCATGCCCAAATATTTGCTTGTGTAACCAAACACGGGCAAAGTATTGTTTTTCTTTTACCCCTCTATAGTCTCATCATTTTCTTGAGATGAGCTCACAACAGCCCTCATTCTTCAGAATATTTATATTAGCCAAATAACACTTTCACATGTGTAAACATGAATGGTAGATATGCCCATATTTATTGTCCTCTTGCCTTACAAACCCGTCCTGAAAATAGAAATTCAAATCGTGTTTTGTATTTTACATCTTTAAGGTAATTGTTATATTATTAACTTCCTACAGGTTTTTTTTTCCTCCATTTGTGTCAGGATGTTTTTCTTGTCTGGTTTTTATTGCCTCCAGCTCTGTCTACTTCATCATTGTTTTATTATTATTATTATTATTATTATTTATTTTGTACATCACCAAACCCAGCTGGGACAAAATCAACAAAAGCAGCAGCCAAGCCAACCAAAACCCATTATGCTGCAAGTTTATTTCTTCTGGAGGGGAAAATTGTTGTTCAATTATAATAATAAGAAAGTGTGACCTAAAAATATTACCTAAACTGGTACTATAATCTCATTCATAAGTTTGCGAAGCAGTGTTCTCCTCATCATACAACATAACACATACCTTGGTTATTATTAAAGCGTCTTTTATTTCCAACTGTTAGAAATTAATTATGTAATTTTATATACTCTAATTTTGGATCTACATTGAAATGTGCCCATAAGGTGGCCACATAAACATTATCATTGCAATTCATACCAGTTGTATGTGTTGTAAAAACTAAAACATCGTATTGGAAGAAGATATTTTTTACACAGATGTCATAAAGCATAACAATTAATACAAGTTTTGAAAAACTGTGCAATGCCTCCAGGAAGTATGCACAGTGCTTCATTTATTCCACATTTTGTTATATTTCATCATATTCCAAAAGAATTTACCACCTCAACATTGTTTAATGACAATGTGAAACATTTATGTAGTTTGAAGCTGCAGCTTGAAGTTTAGGTGAGGTACCTTCTGTTTTCATTGATCATCCTGGAGATGTTTCTACAGCTTAATTGGAGTCCGCATGTGGCAAACTCAGGTGATTAGATCAGATTTGTAAAAGGCACACAAAAATTTTGCCTTTTTAATTTCTCAGTCTTTCTAGACTTACGGTTAGCATACAACAGCCTTCTTGTTTTTATGATTATGCTGAGGCTATCTCGACTGGCAAACTGGCAGGGCATAGTTCATGGTGTTTGGGCAACTGGAGAGCTGATCTCCTGCCTTGCTCTCGGAAGCAAAGAGAAAATAGCTCGGAAAAGCTTTGCCCTCTGGGTCACAAGTCATCCAAAAGTGTGTGACCTGGCAGATGGATTGATGAATAGTCTCCATTTATGGTCTGTGGGCAACCCAAGTTAGAATGTCTACAGGGATTCACCAGGAATCACCCAGTTGGGCAAATGAAATAGAACCTGGCAATCATAAGACTTCCATCTGTCCATCCATCCTCGTACAGTCGATTTGATGGACTAAACTTGTTGTTTTTCTGTCCACCACCAGAGGGTGTGGCAGTCTCTTCTTCTACTTTCAGTCCAGGTAAATGGGTCTGTCATAGCTGCCTATGGCCACTACTTGATGTGCATACCAAAAACCTGACACCTGGTCTGGGACATCAGTTTGCACCTGACCTAATCCAAAAAGAGACTTTCTCTCTGTAGCATCGACTTACCTGTCCCTTACTGACAGATCGAATGCAAGCCTGCTAGATCTAGTCACTTTCACACCTATCCTTTGCACTCCTCTCCACATTGTTTATCTCACACACACTCCCAGTCTTTCCCTCCTCCGCCCTTTTTGTTTTTACTCCAGGGGGTTTTCAGTTACACACAACATGCCCAGACAGTTGCGCACAGTTCACAGGTCTTCAGTCATAGATCAGAGGGATGTGCGTAAAGGGGCAGGGTCTAAAACTGCAAACGGCAGTCAGAGAAAATCCCAGTTGAATGAAAAAGGCTCGCAGTGTGGCACAAAAGGGGAAGTATGTCATATCGATTACGTATTTAAAGGCACACTTACCATTTTCCCCAATTCACACGCAATGTGTTGCAACATATTCAACAAAGTGTTTTCTGCGTGCCATCACCATAATCTTGGATGTTAAATGTCCTCCTGTTTCTCAGGATTGCTTTTAAAAAAAATTTTTTTTGTATTTTTAATTGTTTGCATGTTTTGTATGTTCACTCACCTTTCTTTGGCAACAGCTGCGATTCACATAATGTGTGGAGATTTCTGAGGCACAGTTTATGCTATTTGAGGATCTCTGTAACTCTGAACTCTGCTGGAGTATTAGCCATTAACTTCCATGGTGGTATATTGCACCAATAAATCAAATTGTCACTGAGGTATTCACACAGCATGCAGCTATGTGTAATGTCACAAGCAGGTATCTCTGTGGAGATAAATGATAAAATTAGAAAGCAGTGACTGGAGTCATTTCTGAGCATGTCTTTAAAGTCACAAAGACTCTGTCCTAGTAATACTAGTTTTAGTTTTTTTTACACAATATATGGTACCTGGAGTTTAAATTGTTTTCATTGAAATAATAATTATTTTTACTTAAATCAACAAAATCCACAGCTTTGGTCAAATAAACTACTTGGTCAAAACTTTAAGAATATTGTCTGTCGGAAAAGTAACATTTCAGTTTTCAAACAAAACTGAGATTAGCTTTGCAAGAAATATGGTGTTTTATGACCATAACACCATTTTCTGATACGTTATTAGTCATAAAAAATAAAGCATACATTCTCGTTCAAAAATAAGTCAAATGAACTCAAGGTAAATATTTTAAAGCAAAACTACTCCGGCATCTTTTAGAGATGACCAGTTAGATATAGAGGTTTTATGTAGTCCTATGTTAATGATAAGCATTTTCCAAGATACAGGTGGTTTATGTTTTATAATAGCATGTACAGTAGTTCTTCTGCTATGCCAGTTTCTTGACCTGTCTACATAAAACAGCACCCTCTAGTGTACTGGAAGGGAACATCAGATCACACTAACTAAATAGAACTTTTGTTTATGCATATTACTGATTTCCCTGTTTTCTTCAGCATACTTGTTTTTCGTCTTATGCACGTCCAACAGATGCATACAAAATTATTTTGAAGCGTTATTATATATATTTTTCACAATAATAATTCATCAAACTTCAGCTGTCCAAACAAAGTGCTGTTGTGCTCAAACAGCACTTTGTACAAGCAAAGTGCTTCTATGCTTCATCTTTTGCATAGAAATTTCAAACCGTGACTAGCACAATCCACAAGCTCAATGGTCACTTGGGGTTTTTCCACAGGTCAGAGTCCCTTGTAAAAAATAAAAAATAAGGAAATGAATTGATAAAGACCCAAACTGACCTGGAGCCACCCGAGCTTATCTCTAGTTTTGCAAATAGGATTTAGCTCATGTTGGTTAGAGAGTGACATAGCCTGTATTTTACCAGCGCACCATCATTTGGACGTATTGATCAATCTTTCCAACTAAATTTCCTATAAGAACTTTACAGGCATTTCAGTTGATGCCAGATTAGTAATTTAAATCTAAATAATTTCTGATTTGGTGATAATTTTGACTTTGTATTAGCTTGGGGCATGACTTGTTGCAAATCTTATTTTTAGTAATTTTTATGAAACCCAGTGACTTTTAGTTTCGTATTATTTTTCCTTAGTGGATTTTGTACCTTCTTAATAGCTTTGTGGTGAAATTGCACAAGTTCAAAAACTATTAAATCATCATAAATGAGTATTTATTTTAAAGTATTTTCATTTGATCCTGGCTGTGCATGACTTTCTTGTCATTGGACAGTGCTCAACAATAGGCACTAATTTCTGGAGGAAAAAATTACACCAGTGACAACCTTCATAACCTAAGTATCTTGGAAGACTTCAAAACAAAGCCTTCTGCTAGTTAGTTGTAGCTGAGTTAACACTAACCTGAGAAAGACAGGTTTGCCAGCTGAAGAGCTAGATAATTAACAACCCAAGTGTTCACAGGTTTGGTGTTACCAATGTTTGAAAGGGTTAATTGTGCAGAGTGGGATTTCAACTCGTAAATTTCATAGCAGCCAACGTTTCCACACTTTGCTTCTTTCTTTGTGTCTAATTGGTGTGGAGTAAATGTAGGCCCAACACCTTTATTTTTGGTGACACATATTGGTGTTAAATAATCATTGTAAACACTTAGGAATCCTACTGATCTCTGGTGTAAATTGGTTAATTCATTTTTTTTTTAAATAAAATATTTCTTAAAAATGTTGATTCATTCTTGATGGAATGTGGGTATTCCCTTTTTGCCATTGTTGTGAAGTATTAATATAATTTTTGTATTTTTCAACAAAAAAAAAACTTAGTGCCTAAGTACTTTGCTTATACATGTCAAAGGGTTTAGATTATATGACTTAATGTCTCTTTGCAGATGTCTCCCGTGATAACTATCATCCTCTCACTCATAATTTAAGACCGTATCAGTCATTTCATTTTGCTGAACACAACTATCATCTAACACATTTGCGTGTAGTTTTTATGTTTTGGATTTGGCTTCGGTCTGTTGTCATGACCAGTTAGATATTTTCTGCTGGTGATTTCATCTGTAAGGATATTAGACACCCATTAGGGCGTCTGGTAGCTGGGAGGGGGAGGAAAAAGAGGTGTTGGAAAAGATGTACAGCCTGTCAAGTGGGGGCAAATCTGAAGTGAGGTTGACAAGGAATTCTAAGTGAAGTATTAACAGACACCAGAATAATCAGTGAAGACAGGTAGGGACCTAAGCTACCTTATGCAGTGTCAGGTGATGTTATGTCTCAAAGGTCATTCTGTTTAAAATAGAAGCTTTAGGTAATGTTTTTGTGTCATTTGTATAGGATGAATACCATTACAGTATCTGTACTAAGCAGTTTTTTCCCCCAAGAGAAAAAATAAAATTCTCAAAATGAAACGAGTCTTATGCACATTTTTTGGCAAAATAAGTTGAAACTAAAATCCATTTGTTGGAATGAGGTGATAAGTAATTTGTGGGACACCCTTTTAAATGAAAACAAATCAAAAATGAGAATACATGTACAATAAAACAAGGGATTAAACGTGGACTTTGGTAAAACCAGTACAGGGCTCTATTCTATCTATAATGGGAACAAGCAGGTAATGTTTGTTTAAGAAGGGTTACAAACTACATCTGCTACACAAAGCACCAGGACTTTTAAGATTTAATTCCAGATTCACTGATCAAAGAAGAAGCTCACAGTTGGATAAATAATGTTAATAAATGCAGACGGCTATTAATTTAACAGGTTATAAAAAGAAACTTGATTCTGTGGGATTATTGTCACAAGTTGCTATCCTGCTATAGGGCAATTGGTAAAAATCTGTTTTTAGTTAGATATACAATTATGGAATATTTTAAATTAGTTTTTAAGAAAACATTAGCCAACCTCAAAATTGACCAATTGCTCTATTAGACAAACCACCCTCAAATCATCTCCCCTATAACCACAGAGAATAATAACTGGTGTATGGATCCTATGTTCAGATCCTGTTTTTGTGTTTTGTCATGCGTATTGCGGTGTCATTTCGCTGAAGTTCGTTTTGCCAAATTTAGTTCTTACCGTACTTACACATACTTTAAAAGACACCAAGATAAATATTTGCTAATCTTTCTTAATTATGCACTTACAGTATGTCAGAATACATATTTCTCAGGACTAATTCTAATCATTAGATTTGTGAAAAGTGCAATCTCTTCTGCTGTTATCTATTAGGTTAACTCTAGTAGCCTCATGAACTGTAGGATGATTCACTGAAGGATTAATGTAACAATCTTCACAAGATAGTAATTCAAAAACAAACTGGTCTTCAGTCAGAGGCTTACTGATATTGCTGCAACACAGACTCTACAGGAGATCATTCCTGCCCACACCTGTAGCCATTTCAAATGATTCTTGAAAGGCAATTAAAGAAAGAATCCCTACATCTTTTTCTCTTTGGAATTAAGAAATTGTTTTTGAATTGAACTGAATTGAATGTGCTGCTGAACTTTTTGTTGTTTCAGTAAAACTTCAGAAAACCTGTCATAATGCCTAGCTATATCACATTTTTTGCCTCTATTAGAACCTTTTAAGTTCTCCGTGTCCAAAAAAAAAGAATCCTGATCATAATCCAAAACCCTTTATTCAGAAGATGAGTTCATGACGGTTTATTTTTTCCACAGGACATTAAAAATGATACCTAAGCATTGAGGTATCTAGACTCCTCTTTTGTGCAACAAGTATTGTTCCAGCCCTTGTTGCTATCATCCCTATTATTAACTAGTACATAAACGGATTCCCAAGCAAATCCACACACAAGTGCACCCGTGTGAGATATTTACGTGACCGGCGTTTGCAATGGCGACGTGCCATTTTGGCGTCTTTGTCTCCATGCGAGGGTGAGCAGCTTTCGTAAGTTGACACCTACTTCTTCATATGACATGTCATGTGGAGGAGGTCTTTTTGCATGTTTGTGAATATCACTGTTGCTCTGTAAACGCCAGTCTGGCAGCAGGCGGTAACCAGAGCCCACAGGGAGCTGATGCCGTGCGTAAATTAAACGGGCCCTCCATGCATTCTCCTTTCCTTGGGGTTGCTGTGTCTGTGCATTTTTCCCACCGAGAAGTTTTGCCTCATAAAAGTGAAAGTTCTGCTTTTAATTTGTGTCGCAGTAAGTTGGTGGAAGTTGAGCTGTGGATGTGGGGTTGAAGTTTCGTGCGACTATGTGTAAAACGCCTGATTGAGCTTTGCTACTTTACAGAATGGATTGCGGTGCTTCTGTCTTCAACAGTGTGTCCCTGCATCCTTAAAATTCATATTAAAAAAAGTAATATGGCCTTTAACATGTTGTCACAGATCCTAAATTTTGTCTTGACATAACTATTTAATCTTGTAGATTCTGTGTACTTGTTTTTCTCGTGGGACTGTTCTGTCAGGCAAAATTTTTGTCACTCAGACCTCTTCATTGCATGTAACTTGTGACAGTTAAGGCTAAAATACCCTGGCTAAGTAGCTACCTCACATTTTTGTGTCCGTCATGTGTAAGTGCAAATTTGTCATCAGTGGGCTGGACAACATTTGTACATTTCTGAGGAGATACAGGTATTAAATTCCATTCTTTATGGTCTTTTAAAAGCCTTAAATTTGAGTTGGGGAGATCTACAGAGACCCCTGTTCAAGATGAGCGGGTTATCTAGAGGTTATTATGATTCTGTCGTGTCCTATGAGGGTCTTTGCCAAGACTACGTCAAATGATCTCCCCTGACATTAATATTTTCACTTGGAGGCAGTAGGGGAGCAAGGTGGGGGGGCAATGTAAGCAAGATTTTTTTGGCTGGCCTTGTTTTATGTTGGCAGTGATGAAAGACACCAAAGCCATTACTCATTGTTCTGGCATGCCCAGAATGTATTATTAGCTCCCGTCTTCCTATTAGTCTCTACAGAAAGGTTGGAGGGTCAAAAAATAAAGAGGTAACCAGTCTGCAGGGCTGTCTGCACTGCTGCTGTTTACCAGGGAGGGGGGGATATTTTAGACCTCCGAGAGCTTGCATATTTACCCCACTGAGCCTGACTGACCTTGCCATTTGGTGGTGTGAGGAAGCTGGAACCACGAACAGCGGAGAGACGAGGCAAAGGGAGAAACTGTCTGGTTTGATAAGCAAGTAGCGTTTGAAGATAAGACTCCAGAAAGCAGGATTATTTAAACAGAAGAAGACTGAGCTAAGCAGAAGGTTTCAGGAGAGAAGCAAGGAGGGGGTGGGGGACTTAGTAGGAGCAGCGGCCATCGGTGGTGAGAGGCAGCCAGGCTGAGCTGACTCTTCCCCAGAGGAGGAGTTGCAGTTGCCGGCCAGGGCAGGTCCCGGTGCTGGCAGGGCTGGCCCTACTGCTTCTCCACCTCCATTCCTTCCTCCCCTCTCACTCCTCCTCCATTTAACTATCACCCAAACTGCTGAGCAGTGATGGAATTGCGAGCTGAGCTCCTAAGCAACTAAGGAATGCTTAGAAAATCTTAACAATTAAACTTTTCTGCCTCTAGTAAGGGGGCGGGGGGAACTAGTGGGTCACCGCTGGAAAGACTTCTTATCCTTTTATCTTATCTGTGTTATTGCACTCACTGGTTGAGTGCACTGAGAAGACAAAGGAAGTTCTTTTTTTTTTGTGTAGATATTTTTTTCTTCATTTTTGTTTTTATTTTGTAAACCGGAACAGTGGCAACGTTTTCAGTAGCACGGTGCAAGGACCAGCTCCACTCACCCAAGATGAGCCGCTGGCTGAAATGCACCTCCATGCACTTTGTATGTATTCTTTTGTTGTTGCTTTTAAGTCATTTTCTTTTTACAGGCGATTCATCTGGGTTTGTGATTTTCTAGATATGGTTACGTAAAGTCAGACAGAGTTGAAATAAAATGAAGGAATACCTAATCATGCATATAGATTAGTGGTTATTGGTTAACTGGCTAAATTTAATCTATTTACTCTTAGAAGTTTGGTTTGTTTGTTCTGAGATTGGATGTTCAGTATAAAGGTCATGTTTTTTTTCCTTGAGAAGGACTCTGTTCCCATGTTTTGTATCTTTCACTCATGTGTTGATGGGATTCAGTGCTGATTGAGTGGTATTGCTGTACAGCGCATTCTTTGCATATTCCTGCTATAACTTGTGTTCCAAGCAGTTGCTGTGGAAAAGCATCAAAATGACTCAAACATCGTGTTGTTCTTTTCAAGTTTCCAAATGTCCTTTTTTTTTTTTTTAATCTTAAAAGAATTGGAAACCAAAATCCCATTCTTACTTTTACCCATTAAGCCATGAGGGACTTCTTCCTTATATGGCAGCAGTTTTCCTTACATGTTGAATCAAGTCTCTGCGGAGAGTACACATTCGGTTCTGCATGTCTGATGGTGTTTCTTGTTGTTTGTGACAGAACACAGACTGGAACAAGTACGATGATCGGTTGATGAAGGCGGTGGAACGTGGCGAGGTGGACAAGGTTGCCACTGTTCTTGGCAAGAAGGGCATCATTCCCACCAAACTCGACGTGGAGGGACGCTCTGCGTGAGTAAACAAACGCACACAAACACCGGTATGCTGATGTAATAAGCAAAATGGATGAAATTTGTGCTAAGCAACTTTATATGTTCCAATCAAACTCCTAAATTTAGTTAAGACTCCCCATTAAGAACCCCAAACATTACCATTCTCTCCACACCACGTGACATTCCAAATCCTGTCCCTCAGATAAGGAATCTAGCGTGGAATTTCCTTAATGATTACCTAACCACTTGATCTCTTTATTTATGTTCAAGGTTTGAATAATAAACTTTTCATCCAGCTGCCCTGCAAAGGACATATGTTCCAGTTTTATGTTTTTGTGCCTATTTTTTATATTTAGAATTTCCCCTTTTTCTGTCCAACTTACTTGAGGTCAATGTGGGAGTTGGCATAAGGAATGTTTGTGGACACAGAGAGCTTGACCACGCTGACCAGAGGCTGTTTATGTAGTCCTTGCAGGAAATGACTCCCTTCCAAGTCACATCAGATCCACTACGTTGTTCCCGACAATAGCTAATCCATTTAGGCCCAGCTGCAGAAAATGATCAGCTGATATGTTGAAGAACCAGGTTAGAGCTGTTTAGTGGGAACCAGAGTTTCTTTTTTTCCCATCCAGAATATCTTGATTATTGGTCCAGCATGTGGAATTAGAGTTAATTAATGGACCAATCAGCATCTGTTGTTTGGATAAACATCTTTATGCATCCAATAATTGCCTGCTGTTGTAATCAAGTTTGAATCTATTTCTGACCACTTTCATCAACTAACCGTATCTGGCGGTATCGCAGATCGTACTAGAACCGGCTGTACCCAAACAAAGTTATTCTCAATATCTGGTGTTTAGACTGATCTGAACTATTCTACTGTAAATCTACTCAAATGAACTCAGTATTTTTGGAAAAGAGGTCAAGCTTTTACCAAAGTCTGTCCAAAACGTAAAAAAAAAAAAAAAAAAAAGCTGAACCATAATCACAGCTCTTGACGGTCTGTATATAGTTTCAGTAGGGCCACACACAGACCGCACATGTCCGTGGCATCCCAGCCTTCGCAAAAACAGACATGGGAAGGTTGAACGGTGATTCCCTGTAATCACGAACCTCTGAGGAGGAACTAATTACAAACAGTTAGCCCCTGTACATGATCGACTGCGCCTTGGATTAGCCTCGCTGTGTCCAGCTAATGAATTCAGCCCAAGCCTTTCTGTCTCAGCCTCCAGCTGAGTAAACAGTTCACATCTTTCCTCTGGCATCAGCCACCCGGCAAGGCAGACCCACCCATAACCCGTACTTATTCTGTGCCACCGTGTCAACGAGGGGTCGAGCAGCAAAGCAGTCTACATAATAGCACACTGTCTGAGGCAGGTGCTGGCTGCGGCCTCTTGAGTAGAAGGAAATGATTTTTGACAGAATTTCTCCAAACATGCACAATTGATGTCCTTCATAATAATAATTTTTATGTCTACTATCACAGATTACAGAGCTTTTAACTTGCAGAGATTTGCTGGTGGGAATCGTGCAGTTTAGGTATTAAAAGTGCATTGCTGCAGTGTTGCAGCTGCTAATTTCACCAAATTTACGTGGGATCATCATATGGTTTAGCTACATGCATATACTTTATGGATCACTGTTCCAGCTCCTTTAAAAATAGCAGGCATCTTTACCCTGTGGAGGGTAAAGATGAAATGACACCTCCACTCTCTGAAAGGCCAATTTCAAAGCTTGCTCATAAGCTCCTATGTAGGGAAAATGTACATTTGTCTATGCCAGTAACGGTAACAAAGCTGTTACTGTTAATTTGCTTTGGAGTGACCTGCTGCTAAGATCTGATGGAGCAATGGTGGAAAAGTCTTTTACTCTGGGCATCCTCTAAATGACTTCCTGCTCTTTTCTGGATCTAAACTGATCTTGATTTAACATCAGATAATTCATTAATGACATTTATAGAAAAAGTAGCTCACAGTTGCACTCACTTCCTCTCTGACGTATCATAATTTTATCATAACTACAGAAAGTGCACCTCTTCACTTTGTCATTCTGTTAAATGTGTTCAGAATGATTTATTTAGTTGTTATATGGAAAATGCTCCGGCTCCTGAACTTGTCACTTTTGTCCACCAAACATGATTTGCTCTGGTCTGCTTCCTGTCTGCTTTGTTGCCCCTCCGAGGTCACGACCCTCCTCTGCTCCCGAGAGGACCAGCATCTCCTCGCCATCAACACGGCTTTTAATATCCACGCCAGTGTTGAGGTGACAGCCTAGCTGTCTCCTTGGCAGATACTTCGGGGCCTGGTGTATAAACGGTTCATGTAGTTTGAAGGCTGACAGACTGAGATTAGTTTACATACAGCGGCTTTGCAGCCCTTCATGGCTGGTGGCAGCAGAGCGACCGCGGATTACATCAATGAATTTCAGCTGGAATGTTTCAGGTTGGGATTGATTATGGAAGACATGGCGCGAAATTGATCAACGAAGGATGTTCTTATCAAGGCAAACTTGCTCTTGTTGAACTATTTAAAAAATTTATCAATTTGAAGCTTAAGACTGATGAAGTTCTAACATTTTTAGCCCACGTCCAGTATCCATATTTTATGCATATAAAAATGTATGATTCCAAATATAGAACAGTGTGTTTTCTATTTAATTTAAAAGTACTCACATAAAGTAGAAACGCCATATTATCTTCCTACTTGTTGTCATGGAGGGTTCTTGTTGTGTACCTCAAGAATGCTGATCTTGCTGTCAGTATGGAGCCAAGTCTCCATTTTCAGTTTGTCAGTTTGTCCTTAAGTTTCACCCTCCCCCTCCTCTCCATCAGGTCACTTCTTCATTTGCCTGTCCTAAATCTCTGCCGTCTCCTCGCTGGTCTATCCACCTCATATTTATTTTTCATGTCATATCTTTTTGCCATTTATTTAAACTCCCAGGTTTCATCTGGCAGCCACGCAAGGACAGCTTGAATGTCTCAATCTCATGCTGGGACACAATGTCGACATCACTGCAAAAGATGCCTCTGGTGAGTTTGGGTTCAGCACAAGATGTAACCTTTGAAGTGTAACATAATATTCAGCCCGTGTGTAGTTGAAGTCCAAATGTTTTTACGCTACCACAGATAATTAGTATTGAACTTGGGTTGAATATTGAGCCTAATTTAGCCTAAGTTATTTTTAGTTTTGCAAATATTCTTTTAAAAGAGAGACAAATGTATGCAGAAGAAACTTTGGTTTCACGAATAAAAAAAAAGATTCTATAACGCATGGCTAATGTGTCATTGAATTCAAAATATTAAAACTGCAACACGTAACTTTCATAAAAATGTTTTTTACATATTTGTTTAAACTGTTACTATGCCATGACATTGTGGTACGAGAGATAATCTGTGGAAAAATCCAGCTCCTTGTGGTTCCTACTGAATAGGAGGAAGGTCTTAGTGTTGTCAGTAATGATCGTGTGTGCGAGGCTCAATGTGCTGATGGAGAAACAACTCACTGTTATAGAATAACTTATCGCTGTCATTGGTGGCTACGCTAACTAGCCTGAGCATTGGTAGCAATCTTCCTAATTAGGGATGGAGCTGTAGCGTAAGCAAGGGGGAGAGTGCGAGTAGTGCACACATGAGAGTGATTGACAACGCTAAGACTTTTCTTGCTTTGATTGGTTGTTTCGTAGTGAATTGTGTATTTCTGACGGCAGTAAGACCACAAGGAGGAGCAAAACTTTTTGTCACAGTTTATCTGTCTCATCTTATACATAGTGACAGTACTAAAGTTATAAAAACTCAGAATAAATATCCTACCCTAAACTAAAATATTTCTTGTCAGTTACTACAAATGTTTTATACCTACTTGTTATCTTACAGTAAACTGGTTAAGATCAAAAACTTCTGCGAACTGGGTCACAGTGGTACATTTACTACTTGATATTTCAATAAAATCGATACAAAAAAGGGAGTTATTTCAAGAATACACATTTGCATCAGTATCGATGCAAAAACTGGCATTTTCCTCCCTCCCAAGTTTATGCATAGCTTTCCATAGCAGTGTTGCAGAAACAAACACTCATCCCTCCTCTTCCTGCATCCGCTCATCTAAACCAATGGAAATTGGCAAAAAAAAAAGGTTCAATCATAGATATTATTAAATGATTAATTGGAAAAATGACCAGTGCACCCCCCTGCATAGAGGAATTAGTAGTAGGTGATGTTACTGATAATAAAACTAGGTCAGCAAATGTTGGCCTTGTACCAAAGTTGACAATTTTAGCATTAACAGTACACAGTAAAAAAAAAAAAAAGAAAGACTGGCGACCTGTCCAGGGTGTACCCCGTCTCTCGCCCGGAACGTTAGCTGGAGATAGACACCAGCATCTCCTGTTTTGCTTTACAGAAAAGCAACATTTATGTTTTTAAATGGCTGCTGAATTGCCTGCTGCTAATTGATTCTGCCTTAATTAAGATCGTAAAGATACTGTCATACAATTATTGGTTATACTTCCCTGATCTTAGAGAGAAAACATTATGCCTTCAATGAAGCTTTTCATAGTATTGTATTAATCATTAAGTACTTAGTGTTGGAATAGAGTTTGCATTTTAATTAACCCAAAATTGTCCCATTTGTCTGCATTAGGAAAAAGCGCTCTTCATATGGCTTCAAAGTACGGAAATTCTCTGTGTGTGCAGAAACTCCTGCAGGTAAAGTGCATTTCATTATTTACCTATAAGAGAGAAGAAGAAAAAGCACAGTGCTATTTATTATTCATGTGTTTTCTTCTTCATTAGTGTTCACACACAGCATGTCTACACGCCATTGTATTTTGGTTCCAGTCGCCCCGTCGGTCAGAGCAGTTGTCCCTTCGGCCCCCTTAAATAATTATTGCCGACCAGCCCTCACCGCAGAGCCCTCTCCATATCAGGGCGCTGTTGAGTCACCAGGGCCCCTCTGGGGGCTTACGTGTTTACAATGAGAGGGATTTCTCTCCAGCATTGTGCTCTCATTGTTGGAGACCATTCCCCTGCCCCCATCTCTCGCATGGCGGTGATCTAATGGAGGTTGTGGTTGTTGGCAGGGGATTGTCAGCAGTGTTGACAAGCTCACCCTCCTACACTCCCCACACCTCCCATAGCAGCTTGATGCCAACAGCCACAGCCTTCCCTATCTCTCTCAGTCAGGCTGAACCCTCCAGGTATAGGATATCCCCCCTCTGCTCCTACCCTCGCTGCCAGGTCATTTGAGCATGTAGATAATTTTTGCCACTTGTTGCTAGAGAGAGCTGGGGTTTAGCTGGCAGGGCTTACCCAGCAACATCAGGCCCCTATTAGAGTCCTCAAGGTTTTCATCACGGCCCCTCGCCGGCACAGTAGTACGGTGTCCGACCAGCTGAGTGCGAGATATCACGAGCATTTCAGCACAGCGCCGTCCGGTGTGACGCAAGGCGCCTGCTGCTGTTGCTCAGATTGCACGGCCCAGCCAGCCACTTGGGGAGAAGTTATGTTGATGATGAAATTCTACCCTTATTCACAGTGGGAGCATTTTACTAAACCATTCCTGAAATACATCTTTGTAACATTTAGACCAAAGAGTTTATGTTTTACATATGGGCCAAATTCTAAGACACTAAGGCTATGTTCACACTTCAGGCGAATGCGACCATGTGCGACCCATATCATACTTTTTCACAACATTCAGATCTTTTTGCCCTAAAAAAAAAATCCGATTTGAGCCACTGCTATATGTGGTACTAAATCACAAATGTATCTGATTTTTTTCAAACAGTCATTTTGCATTTAATGCTAATTTTACGCAATATTTCTTTACCAGAAGAAACAATAACAGATGGAAAAACAATGGCTGAATTATGAAATTCCGATTGAAATTAGGATTTTAGCTTTCTGGATATATAACCTGGTTTTTCTGTGAAAGAAAGGAAAACATTGAAATGAAAATAATAAATTGTGTGTCAAGCTGAACTTCTGCTTCGTTCTAGCACAACTGTCCAGTCGGAAACATGGACCTACAAGGACGCACTGCTCTACATGATGCCGGTAAGACTCCACTTTACTCTGCTGGTGGCTGAACTCGGCTTTAATGTAGCGCTGCTGCTAACATGACTATTTCTACTCGGAGAAAGTCAGCAATGACTCAACTCTTCTAGACCAGACTTGACTTCACACTACTCTTGTGGTGGCTTGACTCTATGGCAGTTCTGTATTGTATAAAAATCACACCTGCTTCCTACATAAACATCACAAGAACTGATCACGTTCTAGCATCATAAATAGTCTTTTTTTCTAGAGCTGCTGTCTTACTGGGACAATTAAAATTCTTTAACAAGGGATTGATTTCAGGAAGGGGAAAGATATTTTCTCATAGTTTAATATCCTGAAGCTTTTACTGTTATTCTAACTATAGTTATCTCTCTCCTTTGTAGAGATAATAATACCCTCAAAGGCCAGGCTTTCTTTATGTATTCCTACATCACAAGCTATTTGCATTTAATATATGCCACATTAAATGAGTTGATTTTAGACGTCTGTGCTGACATTTAAATACTAGCCTCTTCGGGCTTTAAATCCACAGACTGCAGCTGGAGCGAAGTGGAACTGCATGTACCTCTTCCTGTTAAATGGAGTGAAATAATTGTAGGAGTGTCGCTTCTTGTTTTTTTTCTCTCCTCAGTGATGGCGGGCTGCACCTCCAGCGTGAAGCTTCTTTGTGACAACGGGGCTTCTGTGAACATCTCTGATTTTGTAAGAAACACAATGAACCTTTTATTTCATGCGTAATAGATCCGTTTTTTTTTTTAATTATAGAATGTGCTTTTTATTAGTTTTTTTGTTTTTCTGGAAAGACAAATTTTTCTGCTCTGCTGATAAATCCTTTTGCTTTGTAAATGCAAGTAAAGTTTAAAGCAGTTTGTCTTCGTCTCCGTTAATTAATTATCTGGATTAGTCTTTATATGCTTGTATAGATTTCTGTACGTCCTTTTCTGCAGGATGGCAGGACTCCTCTGATTCTGGCCACACAGATGTGTCACCCCCACATATGTCAGCTGCTGCTGGAGCGAGGAGCCGATTTCAATGTCCGAGACAAACAAAACAAGTAAGTTCCTGCACCCCTCGGGCTGTTTCTCTTCGATAAGCCTGTTGCATGTCAGCTTTGATTATTTTCAATCCAAGCTGCAGACAGAAAGCTGCTTTGGACAGATTATGCAGGGTTGATGAGTTGGATCTCACACGGAAGCGGTTTCCGTGACATTACAATATCTTGTTCCAGGTTTTTTGAGTTGCCACACAGTAGCTTGTGTCAGAAACGTAACACTACTAGTTGTCGATATTGTAAATTAGAAAGCAAAAAAATTGCTGCTTTTCATGTTTACGATTAGTTTTTTTTACCCGTAATTCAAATTTTCTACAAATGACTTGGCCCAACATAACTAAACGTTAATTCTTCATTGTTCAGCATTTGAAACAGGACACATTTCTTTGAAAGGCTTGGGGGGATGTTTGGACTTGTTCTCGCCCTGAACCTGTTTCTGTTGCCTCCCTAAGGACAGCTCTGATTTTGGGCTGCGAGTTCGGCTGCAAGGATGCCGTGGAGGTGTTATTGAAGACCGGCACTGATGTGAAAGCAGTCGACAACATGGGTCACGATGCATTTCACTACGCTCGCCTCAGCAACAAGCCAGAGCTCACTGCAATGATCAAAAGTCACCTTGAGAAGGCCAACAGAGGTCAGACTGGGAGAAACCTGCATGGCTTTATTTGTGATGAACACAAGAGAGAGTGCCATCATTCTCTATATTGGCTTAAGAAATGTTTAATTTAATCTCAATCTAATGTGTTGAATAACTGCATGATGCCGACATTTATCTCAGTGTGATTGCAAATGGAAGGAAACAGGAAATGAGAACATGTGTTTGATTTTTATTTATTTTTTCAGAAAAAGAAGCTGCAAAGATTGAACAGTGGAAGCGGCAGGTAACCCAGTGGGATTTGGTTTACTCTCGCATCATCGCTCACAGTGTGCTTGTAGAGAAAAAGACACATTAGTCTACATTACACTTATATACAGATATACAACTATGCTTTTATTTCTATAATTTTGAAAGTGTGTGTCTGTATGCGTACATTTCTGGATTGTCATTGTTGTAGTAGGATATACTCAGGAGTTGATCATGACTGCCCCCTAGTGATAAAATGTCAAAATGTTACAAATGAACTTTTTTATTTATTTATTTTTTTTAAAAAACACCATAACTCTGGAAAAATAATGTCCTTTTTCTCAGCTTTCAGTGGACAGATCGGATGCGGTGGAATCTAACAGAAAGGATCAGATCATATTTGTAAGTTAACTTCTTTGATGTAACTTCTTTATGCTTTTTGACGTAATGTATTTAAAACAACAGTAATCCAAGTTATTTGTTTCCCATAAAATACCAATGATAAATAGGTAAAATTTTGTGTTTTTATATTTGTTATGTATTTATTTCCCCGTTTAGGATCTGGAGAGGCAGAACGAGGCTCTTCAGGAAGGCCTCAGAAAGTACCACCTGGAGCAGAAACTTATGACAGATAAGGTCAACATGCTGCAACATCAACTCATGCAGGTATTTGGTCATCTTTCATGAGGTTTTGGTGAAAATTAGCATCGGCATGAGGGGGCCATAAGGTTTATCCAATATGATCTAGTCTAGTCACCAGGGACTTTAAAATGCTTCATTCACCAAACCCAGTTGTTGTATACAGAAAATTACTTGACACAGATTATGAATTTATTAATCTACTGCTACGTAATATATATATATATTTTTATCTGCAGGGGAAAAAAGCAGTGGAAGATTCTCAAAAAGAGGTAAGAGTTTGATTTTAATTTCTTTAACTATAAAAGATGTTTAAAGTGTGTTCGTCCACTAAGCTCCATTTTCCTAAAGTGATAGGTTAGGATCTCTGCAGTAAACTCTTGGATTACAAACCTCTATTCTAAAACTTAGATGAGAAACTTGAACTTTGTTTTCCCTGTGGTTCACCATGCCATCCAGTTTCTCAACTTAAAGCAGAAAATGTCATCCTTTGCTGAAATCTAGAGCTTTATCTTAAAACTACCACAAATTAGCTGTTGAGTAAAATACACAATAAAACCTTCAGTGATCAACTTTATGTTGCCTTTTGCCTCTGCTTGAAGAACCATCAATGGATCCATTTTTTCCACATGATTTAGAACCTTGGAAATGCATACTGCCCTGATTTCTAAGGTGTGCAATCTCCTCCTTCAGCAGGCTTTGTAGGATTGTCCAAACCTCCTTTAGACGGAAAAACCCATCCCTAATGTCAAATTGGATACAATTCTGCTGGAAGTAGGTTTTAGCTCTTTGAAGACATCTGTTTAGGTATTTTTTTACAGCCTTAGAAAGGTCCTTTACTTGGTATCATTTATGTTTCATAGTTAAATAAAAACATCTGATTACTGCCCCATCACCCACCTCTGCCTTTTCTTATTAATGCATCAGAAAGAGCAGTTGAAGGCGTTATTCAGTGGCAAAGACAAAGAGGAAGGAGGTCGCAGTCCGGAGACTGTCAGAGTTCAGCTCCGGAGTGCTTTGGTCAGTGATTTTATGCACCTCTGACTTTTGATCCATAACATAATTTATTTTTTTTTGTATTATCTTTATCATGGACGTTTGTTTGCCCCCGGTAAAAAATGTTAAATAATACTACAAAAAAAAAAAATAACTACAAAGCATGTAATGGGTTTGTTGTTGTTTTGTTTTTACACACATATATTTTTAAACATCTACAGTGCTTTCATTAATGTTCACTTTGTGTATTCACAGGGGGAGTATCCAGGCCAGTCTACTATCAAAGGTCAAACCCTTTTTTCCCTTATAAATGAAATAATATACTGCCAGATTATCAACTTTGCCAAACTCAGCTTGCGAAGTTCCAAGTGTTTTAGTTGTGTGCTGTCATCCTGCAGGAAAAGAAAGCATTTTAGTCAAGCAAAGTCTGGATTTCGACCAGGTAGGTTTTCATTTTCAACCTGGATATGAAGTGAACATCCTTTAAAATAATTTGTTTGCCAAAACATTTTTAACTAAGACTTATTAACAGACTTCAAACTTGATATACTTTGCAGGTTCTGATCCGCTTCATAATGTTCATTTACAGTATTGGTTGCCTACAATAATTCTACAGATTTGTGCAAAAGCCTTGAGCTCTTACATTTTGGTCAGTATAATTAACAACACACATATTAGTGTATTTTTGTACCAATATGTGAATTTATGAATCTGATCTTTTAAAGATTGGTGAGGCGTTCAGCCTTCACATATAAATAATTTAGGCATAAGTCAAGTTTATTTGTATCGCACATTTCAGCAACAAAGTTCTTTTCACCATACAAATATAGTCCAGTAATCAAGAAACAAGCAATAAACATTACATTTTGTCAAATGCCATCATCAAGCAAATGTTCATCAAATCTATTAATCAGCGTTTCACTTGCTACTAATCAAAGGCAACTCTAAACAGGTGAGTTTTAACCTGGGAAATCCGTGTTTCTGCAGTTTAGCAGTTCTCTGGAAGTTTGTATCAGATTAGTGGAGCATTAAAACTGAATGCTGCTTCTCCATGTTTGTGTCTGGATCTGGGGATGCCGAGTAGACTAGAACCAGAAGACAACATAGGACACCACATACTTAAAGTGTGACTTGTATCACTAAATTGCACATCGAGACTTAATTTTGTTATATTTTCAAATTTATTAATGATCTGATGGAATAAAACAGGAGAAAATAGTAAATTTAGTCAGATTCCTTTTAACATTGACTGAAATTTTATTGTGATGACGATAAATCAGAATTCTCATGAGAAGAAACAATACAATAAAAGCTCATCCCAGCTTAACAATATTTAATACTTAAAAGAAAGCACTTAAAAACTATACTTTTATACTATAAAAATGTGCTAATTGTGTGTGTTTTTTTCTTTTCTCTTCAGATGCCACAGAACCGTCCTGCTTCCAGACAACTCCAGAGGAGCCAAACTGCAGGAGGCTGGGACCTCCCCGAAGTGGAATCCCTTCGACTCGAACTCGACACGTTGCAGAGAAAACTGCAGACCGCAGAAGAAGAGAAGAGTCCGCTTCAGACAGCGCTGAACCAGAAGAGCCGCGAGTGCCAAGAGCTCGCTCAGAGCCGAGACGCCATCCAGAAGCGGGCCGACCAACAGGTCCAGGAGCTGGAGGACGCTTTGGGCGACGTCCAGAAGCGGATGCTAGACTCCGAGTGTAAAGTCAAGCAGCTGCAGGCTCACGTTGTCGCCGTGAAGGGACACTTAGGGGGCCAGGCGACAGAAGAACTGCGCGCACAGCTGCAGGACATGAAGGCCAAATACGAAGGCGCTTCGGCTGAAGTTGGTCGGGTTCGCAACCGCCTGAAGCAGAGTGAGAAAGCCTTGGAGGAATACAAGAGCAGCGAGAGCCAGCTGGCCGCTGAGATGGAGCAGCTCAACCAGGAGCTGGCAGCGCAGGCAGCGGAGAGAGACGAGCTGAGCAAAACCCTCTTAACGATGGAAAGCCTCCTGAACAACACCGTCGCGGCCGAGAAGTTTGACAACATGAAGAACCTGCTGACCAACGCGGTGGACGAGAAGGAGCGGCAGCTCGCCGAGCTGAGAGAGGACTACGACCGCGTGTTGGAGGAAATGGCTGAGCTCCACCGGAAACTGGATTCCCCGTCGTCCGCAGAGGAGCATCAGAGGATCGTTTCCGCCCTGGAAGAACAGAACGCAACTCTGAAACAGAAGCTGATGGATGTGACGGCAAAAAGCCAAATCCTTATCAAAGAGGTGGAGAAGAGCGGAGAGGAGCGAGATCTGCTGAGAAAGCAGCTGAACCAGCTCAACAGCAGGATGGAGAATGAATTCATAGCCATAAAGGATCACGAGGCAATTCGGAACGACATGGCTGCGGCTCTAGAGGAGCTGAAGGACAAACTTGTGGAGGCCGGCGAACGATACGGAAAAGCAGAGGGTCAGCTGCAACAGGTTCAGGCCGAGAAGGCCGCGTTGCAGGAGACCATGCAGGGCGGCAGCAAGATGAATCAGAGGGAGCTGAACGCGCTGAAGGCTCATAACGGCGAACTGATAAAGAAACTCCAACTTGTGCAGAAGAGATGCGAAGACGGGGAGAAAGAACGGGAAGAGCTGACGGAGCAGAAGCAGGCTCTGAAACGGAGCGTGGAGGAGCAGTTTGTTTCCAGGGAACAGCTTGAGAAGGTGAAGATGGAGTTGAACTCCACCTTGGAAAGTGTTAAAGCTGACAAGTTGAAGTTGGAGGCCAAGCTAAAAGAAAGTACGGAAGAGCTGAAGAATGTGAAAGAAGGAAATGAAAAGTTGAAAGAGCAGTTGGAAAAAGTGACGTCGGAGATGAAGAGAGAGTGCATAAGTATGAAAGAGCACAGAGGTGTCACAGACAAACTGAACGCTGCCGTCGTTGAGGCCGAAAACCGAGCAAACCAAGCTTCGGCGCAGCATGCTCTGGCTCAGGAGGAAGTGGCAAAGCTCAGTCAGGAGCTGGAGGCCCAGAAGACAGAACTAGATACCATACAGGAAGCTATTCAGTCCAAGTTTATCCCACTGACGGCAGCCGAGGAGAAGGAAACCACCTACAGCTCTCGGGTGAAGGAGCTGGAGCAGAAACTGGCAGAAACAGAGGAAAAGTATCACAGAGAGAGATCTGTCTGGGAAAGCATGAAACAGGAGAAACTTAAACTTGAAACGGAATTCGTCCAGCAGAGACTGGACTCTGCTATGGTTAGCACCAAAAAACACAAACAAGTTGAGGAAGAGTTCAAGGCTAAACTCGAGGCGCTGGCGCAGAAGTCGGCCAGCTTGGAGGAGCAACTCCAGGAGGCGACGCTGCAGAAAACTGAACTGCAAGACCAGAACGCCCTCTGCAACACTCAGATCCAGAACCTGCAGGAGCAGCTGAAGTCCAAGCTGACGCGGATAGCGACCTATGACACGGAGCAGACGGCGCTCCACGACGCCGCGCAGCAAGCTCAGGTCGACTGCAAGAAGGCGAGAGAGGCTCAGCAGGAGGAAGCGCAAAGAGTCGCCGTCCTCCAGAAGGAACTTCAGGAGCAGCGCAGGGAACAAACGTCACTGCTGCAACGGCACGAGGCCGAGGTCGCCAAACTCCAAGCGACACTCCGCGAAGAGGAGGAGAGCAACGCCCAGAGGGCTGAAGACGTGCGCACCCTGCAGTCGGAGCTGCTGCGAGCCACGCAGGCGCTGGAGGACGTCCGCCACAAGGATGAGCAGGTGAACGAGCTGAAGAAGGTGAAGCTGCAGCTGGAGGACGACGTTGTCGGCCTGGGCGACAAGCTGCTGAGTTTGACGCAGGAGTTTCAGAAGGCCCACCTGGAGGAGCGGCAAGCCAGAGAGGGCGAGAGCAGGGCCAGGGCCGAAATGGCGGCCGTCGAGATGGCGAGCCGGGGTGTCGAGAGGGAAATCGGGGAACTGAGGGAGCGGTACGATGATTCGCTCAGCACCATCTCCAATCTGCAGAAGAGGATTCAGGCATCGGCTCAACAAACTGAAGCCAAAGACAAGAAGGTACCAAACACGCCAGGGCTGTAACTAACGGATGTTTTAGTAATTAATTATTCTGACAATTAATCAGTCGATGATTGATCACCGTTTTTGATTTGATTTATCAATTATCCTGATGACTAATTGATTATTCTCAAAAATGTATCAGTTTAATGTGTAGAATGTCTCATTCTACATATTTTTCATTTATCCACTTAACCCTTTTTTTTTTTTTTACACAAAATGAGAAATACATTAAAACATGCAAATAAGCAAATAATTAAATTCACTTAAAATTACAAAATAAATATTTTATTGCCTAAACTGAAATTACAGCATTTCTTTAGTGAATATGAGCTGAGTGAATCTAAAAGGTTGCTGCTTGAGGAGGTGTTGGGAAAAACATTTTTACAAACTAAAGTGTTTTTATTTTAAATGCAAAATGTATGTACGTTTATATTTTGTGCATCTGTGACGTAGTTACTGCTCTGAGTATGTTGGGGGTTTTTTCAGCAAATGACCTTTTTGAATCTGTTTACTCTAGTTGATGATTAATCAATTACTAAATTGACAATTATTTCAATAACGGTCAACTATTATTTTTGTTATCAGTTATTCTATCGATTATTCTGATGTTTAATCGATTAATCAAATAACAAAATTATGCTAGTAATCAGATCAGTTGACGATTATTTGATAACCAAATTAGTATACGATTATGTCAATAATTGATTCATTGCGATTAACCCGATTAATCGTTTCAGCCCTAAAACATGCTTTACAATTCAACCAGTCAGCAAAACGTGCTTCATTTGAGGTAAATGAAGAGAAGCTTTATGACATGCATTGTGTTTGTAGATCACAGAGTTACTGACTGACGTGGAGCGACTGAAGCAGGCGCTCAACGGTTTATCTCAGCTGACGTACACAAGCAACACACCAAACAAGAGACAGACACAGCAAGTGGACGCCCTGCAGGCCCAGATCATGAGTCTACAGCAGCAGCTGGCTGTGAGTGGATCCTGCATGCAGTCGGTGTTTACTTTGAAGTACTGTGTAGTATCGTGTAAAAGTAGACATTTAATTTACTTATATTTGCAGTTGCACACAAAATTTCCGGTGGGATTATTCAAATGGCCTCTGCACAGGCATGACAATTACAGAGTTTCATTTTTAAGACTTTCCAGGTTCTGATAAGATCGGAAAGGAAAGGAATCAAGTATGGGGTTCCAAATTGCATATCCTATTCTGGTGTCAAAAAATAGAAAACATAATTTCTGGAAATCACAGGGTTTTTCACATTCATTTATAAATAGATGATGACCTTTATTTTACGTTGGACACAACATATCTGGCTTCTGTCTAAGTAATTGATCATTTGGCACATTTTTTTTATTTAAAAAAAAATCAAAGCATAACTGTTCACAAGCTGTGATTTTAAAGAGTTGATGTTATCTAGAATGGTCCAGTAGGGATTCTTCTGGTATATGAATATATATTAATTGATCCAGATGCCAAAAAGATCTAAAATGACTCGTTGGCCGACTGCTGAATCAGAAGCAAACTTCAGATTTTGTTTCATGATTTTTGGATGTAAAAATCAACAATTAAACCCACTAATAGGGATTTTTGTTTTAGTCAAATATAAATACTGTGGGGGGAAAAAAAAAAAAAAAAAAAAAAAGGATTCTGGATTAGTATGGAATATTAAATGGAAATATGTAAAACTTAAAAAATCTGATGTGCTCAGTGTTGTGCAGTTGGGTTTTGTCAGTGATTGGTATGTAGGGTCGTCTAGTATCCTGATATTCGCTGGACCCTTTGCAGTGATGTGATGCTGCGGTTCAGTACCGAGGATGTGTGCTGCCGCTAAAGGCATCAAAGCAACACCGTGTCTTTCATGTCTTGTGCTTTTCTCCCTGATAAGGATGCTGAGAGGAAGCACAGAGAGGTGGTTTCCATTTATCGGATTCATCTTCTCAGGGCAGCACAGGTGAGTTCCTCGCTCTCAAAACGCTGCAGACTTTACGCTACACCAGTTTTTCACATTTTAGAAATGTAAAATTCAATTCATAAGCGTGGTTATTGATACCATTTGGCTTTAAGGGAGTTGTGGAAGATCTTTTTCTGACTGTGTGTCTTTCAGGGTCACATGGATGAGGACGTCCAGGCCGTTTTACTACAGATCCTCCGTATGAGAGAGGAATTCGTCTGTTGAAGTTTCCAAAACAAAAACCGACAAAAAACTGCCTTCTCCAATTTACTAATCTATCTTTTTCTAATATATCTATTAAGAGAAACAAGCAATGATTTCCAATTGGTTTTCTTCTGAAATCTGTTTGTCTGTAGTATCTCTGCACCTTGATTCTTGGATATTTAAATCTGAAAACTGTCGCTGCAGATTAGGAGCAAACAACTTTTGCAGGTACAAACGTGTGTTGCTGTCGAACTCAAGATGTGTTTTCTTTGAATTACCTAAAGAAACATCTCAGTTCCAGCTTTAAATTCAGTTTTCTTTTTTGCCATGGTTCACTTTTGTAAAATCTTTTGGAATAGAACCAGTAGCTTTACCCCATTTAGTTCGGTAATGTGGAAGTTATTTGAAATGTGGGTTTGTTTAGTTGTTTTCTTCTCTCTTTTTTCTTCTTCATGACACACTCCTAAATGCTCAGCTGAAATGAAAACTGGACATGAACACAAGACCACTTTCACATTCCCACCTGACAGTCGACACTGCAGAAAGTTTTCATTGTTTATTGAAGTGTTGCTACAAAAACAATTTAAGGACAGGTTCATATTTTAATTATCTTCTAATGTTGCTGTAATTATTCCTTCTGATTGTAAGCCACTCAGAAAATATTAAGATATGCAAACTTTGTTCTACAGTGAAACCTTAAACTGTGTCTCACATGAACGAAGTCGGAAACTCTGGATTTAAAATAGGTATGAATTTCAGTTTTGGCTATTTGTGCAACGACAGAAAATGTTTAAAATGTTGGAGTTATTTTTAAAACCTTGAATGAAATGTTTTGATGTAATATTTCAATTTTAACCTCCTGATTGTTTCTTTTCAGAAAAGATGCATATATTTATTGCTCTCAGTGTAACTTCTGGGTTCATATGGTGAAATCCTCAAATTTTTGGATAAGTGTGGAATCTGCTTTAATTGTAAGGTGTGGATAAGTAAATCACGAGAAAGGAAATGAGTGTGGCAAAATTTCTTAATTTCAAGACTTCACTCCTGATTAAGCTGATACAAGATAAATGTGAATCAAAAAAGCCCCTGTGTGTTAGATTCATATTAAAAATTAAAGGCTTTTTAAATTTCCTTTATTACGTTCAACATTTTAGTTATCAGTAGTTTGGTATTCAACACGCTGAGCAATAAATACACACTCATACAAAATAAAAAATGATGTAATTTCAACACTTTAATACTCCCAAATAACCTTAAATAAGCTCTTTAAACTTGTTTAGTTGCTTAAAGCATTAACAGTACTTTTGTTAATCCAGGTCAAATTTAAAAGTGCTGGAGACTAGAACTGGAAGCACTAAACTGAACTAAAAGAACTACCTGGAAATATCAGAAATTGAAGTCTGCAACATTAGAGTTCTTATATGATCCTTGTAATGGTGGAAAATGTCTTAATTCGAAGCCACTTCTTAGTTATCACAGAGAATACAAAATTTTTTATCAGCATGAAATTCTGCATCTTCCATGGATCCAGAAGGAATAGCAACTTGTTTCAAATCAGAACTCACAGGCCTGTGACATTTTAAAAGTGTGAATCTGTCCTTTAACCTGTTTAACGTCTGTCGCTACATTTAATCGACTTCCTGTGAATCAGACTCAATTTTATGACGCCGCTTAACCAGTTCTGAAGGTCCAAACTCAAAAGACTACAGTCAGTCAGAGGTCGATTTGCAGCCGTTTGTGTCCATCAGTCGGATTACATGAGGCTGTGCGCCGATGATGCCGGGTTGGAGTCTGTGCAGATCTGCTGTTTCCGAAGGTTTGCAGTGAAAAGTTCACTTTTTTTGTTGAAACCAGAGCTCCCTCTAGTGGTACGACTTGGCAGGCCAAGTCGATAGACGACGTAACCATTGTATCTCAGGGGTATTCAGTTGTTTTTCAAAGCTCCCAAGTTCTGCATGCTTAAATTTAAGTAGAATGAGAATAATTTTAATATTTAAAATGAAAATGTAAAACTAATGCATAACCACATTAATCCTATTTCTTGGAAAAAAAAAGGAAAAAAACTAAATCTTGTCTTTTATCTAACTCCTGCTGCAGTGAACTCAGAAGCTGCCTTAAAGCAACAGGTACCCCTGAGCCAGCTTTGTGTGACTACTGATGCCGCTGTGTTGTGCTGTTTGATTTTGGAGCAAGTCTCTTTTTGCCTTTACACTGATATGTTTTTCATGGCTTTGTACTACTTTAATTACTTTACGACAGTCTGACGAATCGGATAATTCAGCAGGTCTGGAAGTAGAGCGGCACAAACATGTTCAGAGGAAAATCTGACCATTTAAGAAGCAAAATAGTGCATTTATTTATGTAGAGAAACCCTCCTATTAGCAGTAACTTGAAACACTCCTGTCTTCAGTTTGGAAAGTGATGGTAGGTGTGTGGTGTTCTGCAGGTTTGAAGGTCTAACGCTAATATTTTGGGATATGTTTCGACTACAAACTGAACCCATGTCTGCAGAACTCTACTGTCCAACCGTTGTGGTAAAACTGGATGATGTTTATCTTCAATAACACTTTCTGTTTGTTGAACATTCATACGTCAATAAAAGTGCCTAACATAGAAAACTACATGCTTGTCAGCGCCTGATGTTCCTGTGATTCTGTCACCAAACCTCACAGAATCACTGATGTTGGTACAGAGGTGGTAGTACAACGTGTACGAGTAGAAATCACGGTCATTTCAAACCTTTGCAAAGCTTTTCTTTGGCTTTATACTTTCAGTTTTGACCTTGACGTGTCGACGTTTTTCAGGTATGAAAAGAAGCCGTCTGCCTCAAAATGTTTTGTAGCTGCTTCCAGGACTTTTTCTAACCTTTTTGAACTCTGATTATTTAAAGTAATTTTCTGTTAACTGCCCAGACTACTGTAAAAAATAAACATTTAAACCTGCAGGAATGTAATCGTTATTTCGGGCCAAGCTGGAGTCATGATCTTGCTGAGGCTAATTTATTTAATTTAACTCACCTGAATGGTTCTCTGATGCACAAACTACTTTTGCCAGGAATAATCTGTAGAAAATATTTGTAGACACGATTAAAGCTACTCGAGTTTTTCTTTACAATCTCAACTACATTGTATAAAGTGTCTACAAAAGGTATCCCCCTCCTATATTTAATAATATATATTATTTTACACGTTTATTTATTGCTTTTACAAATCAATCATAAAAAAACAATACTATGCTTTTTTTTTTTTTTTTTTTTTTTTACAAAAACAATCTCACAAAAAAGTTGATTTCTACAAAAATTATAATAAAACTTTATAACAAAATGAACATGAATGTTCATCCCCTTTATGGTGACGGATGTAATTCAATAGAGATCCAGATGATTGATTTGGTCTGAGTGGAATGGAGATGACCTGAACATAGTGACTGGACTGATTGTGGCTTAAAGACAGTTTTCCTTTTGGGATCAATAAAGTATTTTTGAATTGAAGTAAGGAATAAAATCACAGAATCCAGATGCGAGACCTATCCACAGAGATACCGTGCTGCGATTGCGGCCAAGGGTACGTCTATAAACTACTGGCTTGAAAGTGGTGATTAATTAAGCAATCACTTATTTATGTTACATATTTGTATCTAATTCTTTATATGTTGTCAAAATCAGCTTTCACTTTGACAGTGGTTTATTTTTTTTGTCAAAAGAGCCTCATTTTATTGATTTTGTAAATGTAATAAAAGCTAAAACATCCAAGTATTATTGTTTTTTTTCCCCCTCACCGTTTAGTCAGATTTTTCAAACAAAATTGTCATTTTAACGTGTTAATTTAACAGAACACTGCAGAGATTTCAGGAAAGATGGGGACAATAAAAGATGGACAATACAATACCCAACATGGCCTCCAGTGTTCATACCTGATCAGCCTGACTGAACTTGAGACGGTCTACAGAGAAATTAGACCAGAAAAAGGTGAGTGAAGCTTCATTTTGGTTTGTTTTTGGTTTTTAAAGAGAAATGTACCTCTAAATGTGGATGACGTGACGCGGTTTGAAAATCGTGAATGTTAATGCAACCTGCAGTGGTTTGAGGGTTGGTGAGCGCTGACGCCGGTTTGCTTTGCGTTCCTCGCTCTCCTACGTTCCCTGGCGGCGGCTGTGGCGGCTCCGTTCATGTGGTTCCACTTTAAGTCCAATCAGCCCAGGAATGAGATTGAGGATCTCTCTGGCACACAGCGCCCACTTTTATCCTGGAGCTTGCCCCTATATTGATTTGTCTTTCTCTTTCTGACTTCAATAGATTTATTTTTCATCAAAGCCGTTTTTTTAAGGGGCAGCCTGAGGGCAGAGGTCAGGACTGAATGTCAGATAAAACTCGTGGTGCGCGCACTCACTCCGCAGGTGGGAGATTTTTCGTTTTCGGGAGCAAAATGTGGCTAAATAAACCCAAGTGACTGATTATTGAAAGTAGTTCAACTAAGAGCTAATCCATCTGTTGTTTCACCTTCTGTTCAGGCATACACACACCCTCTAATCTCTGCAAGGTTTGTCCTGAGTTTCTTTCAGCAAATCTCTCTGGTCCTCCTCCTTCCTCTGTTTTATGATGCTCTATTTTTGCGGTCTGGCCTGAATAAGCTGTTCTCAGCAATCATGGCAAATACATTTCAATCTGTTGCTAGAAATCTCTTTAATCTTATTTCCAGCGTCCTAATCAGTCCCATGCATCCACTTGCGGCAGTTTGGTTAACCATTATAACCCCCTTTTCCTCACCGCAGAAGGAAAGAAAGGGGAAAATGAAAAGAAAAAAAAAAAAAGAATCCCATCCTTATGAAATTTGTCGCCCCGAAAAGGATCAGACAGTATTTATGTTGGATTGGGCCCCGGCCGTCCGCTGCGCGCCTGCTGAGTGGTGAGCTGGCCGGGGAGCCAGGCGGGTGGTTATATACACATCAAACACACGCCCACGTGTTTCCTCGCAGCCCCCTGAGCTGTCATGAACATTTGTTATCTAACGCAGCAGTCTTCCACCTCAGTGGCTGCTCATTTCTCTCCCCCACGCTTGGTCTCTCCGGAGGAGCGGCTGCGGTTCACCAGTCATACACGGGGCCACGGGGGCCTTTCTGCATGTCTGGGATTGAGATAACTTTTTGATGTGACTGTGCCGCGTGTTAAATGCAGCACTTGCACTCTGATCAGCTTGGATAAAAGCGCTGTTGTTCCCCTGAGTGTTGCAAGGAAAGACCAACTGATTAGATTTTCAGTAGTTGACACTTTCAGGTCCCAGTTAAAGGAACTCTCTTTGTTTTGTTTTGTCTCACGTTGTTGGAGCCAAACAGTTTTACTGACCAAACCTGAAATGTTTACTCAGAATGAGAAGCGAACCCTGTACAAGGTAGCGTTGGTGTGTTTGAGCTGAAGGCTTCATTTGAAAATGAAAAGCAGACTTTGGACTCTGATAACCTTTGCTTCATCACCAGATGGTTTTTATTTTCAAACTTGGGAGTCTTCATCGGTCGAAGCAGATTAGCGTCTCTGCAGCTTTCTTCTTAACCAAAAAAAAACCCTCGTATAACTCCTCACAAGTGATTATTTGCTCCCTAAGACGAGGAAACACACTTTAATGTTCAAGATTGACTGGGTTTTTTTTAAACCAGATATTCTGTATGTCACAGAGGTATTATAGCCTTGTATGTCCGTCTTCTTCCTGTTGATTCCTTTAGGTTTTTGTAAATGTTCCCATGTTTGTCTTGGTAAATGCAACACATTTTAAAGGTGTCAGCGTCAGGATGATGAAGCTGATGGGTGATTCGCAGCTCTGATGGACAAAACGTTTCCTGGAACATCCTCCGTTGTAATCGGCGAAGAAGTTGCAAAACATCTCCGGGTGTCGCCAGTCAAGTTAAAAACACAGCTTTCCAAAAATGAGTTTAATTCATTATTTAACAAGTGGAGAAATCACTTTTACACATTTAGTCTGAAAACTACATGTTTCTTTTATTTTTCTGGTTGTTTTTGTCTCATATCAAAGTTTCCCTGATTCTAAAACTTCTTAGTTTGACTGAAAAAGCAGAAACAGAATAAATCTCTGTAGGGGTCAAGTACTTTTTCGCAGCACTTTGCTGACCTTTCTCCTTCCTCTCCGTTCCTGTCGCCTCTCATCCTTCCTTCCTGGTTACCCTCACGGGGTCAGGTGGTTCAGGGGGCCTGCGCCATATTTGTCTGCTCTGTGTAATTGCAAACTATTTCTCTGTCACTAATAGGCTATTACTCAGACATACCCCGCGGTCTGAGGGCAGCAAACATGAGGCCAGGGGCCCCGCTTTTCTTTTTTTTCATGCATCCCCTGAGGAACAGGACTCCTCTTGGCCCCAGGCCGAGACAGGCGGGGGCCCCTTTAATGTTTTCGCAGAGCTCCAAAGCACTTTGTTGCCTCAATAAAGTTCATTTATGGGATAATAAGACTCTGAAGGACACATGGTGCTGATTTGAGCCGAATGGTTTCATCATGGCTCACATTCCCAAACCGGGCTCTCCTGTCTCCTGCCTGTTCTCCATCACTTTATTTAATTTTCATCTCGTTTCTGTTTCTTCGCCCCCAAAGCCCCCCGCTTCTCACCTTTCCCTTGCCGTTCGCCTCACATCCCTCTGTACTTGTCATCTGCCGCCGTGCGTTACCCCTCTATGTAACACATTGGCGGTGTTGCAGCGTGATCCTGGGCTGACCCGGGATTTGCACACCTGGGAATGAGTTTCGGCGTGGGGGCAGGAGGCCCGCTCTTTTCCCAAGATTTATTCCAGGGCTTGGCGAGGTAGATGAGGGACGAGAGCGGGGATCAGAGAAATGAAAACCAGCAAACCCCAAACGCTGGCAGAAGGCTCTGCGTTTACACGCCAAGACCAGAACCCAGAGCCCGGGACGTTTTGCTGAATCCAACGTGTGGAAGTGTGTGTATAGGATACATGTGTGAAAACAGCTTTCTTTATTCCAAGGATGGGATAACACACACAGAGATTAGAAACAGAGCTGATCGTCTCTCATTGTTATCCCCTTGGTTATTACAGATGAGGCTTACGTGAGTGTTTGGCCATCCTTCCCTGAAACCCAGTAAGGACATCATACACTCCCGCATGCTAAACAGTTTCATCTGACTTCAATGTTTTTCTTTTCCCCTCATTAGTAGTTGGTTAACCGCTAATGCTTAGCGTATCTGTTGGGCTTTTCTTCCTCCCTCCAGTGACTTAGCGAGAAACAGATGGGTCCCAACCGCCGCATATCCCGCTCCAAAATGCCTTCCCATCACTCCTTCCACAACAGCCTCTCGCTTTGAAACGGAAAATTCAGCAGTTTGGTTCAGATAAGATTTTCGGATTTGGTCCGTGCTTGGGAACACGGCGGAGGTCGCCTGTGTCGTCTCGGAGATGTTACATTACGCCTGGGGGTGTTAGCTAGAAGTTGTTGGAGCGGCTGAGGAAGCCTGGGTTTGAGTCCTTGAAGAAATGCTGTAAGTTTGTAGGAATGACACCAATTTTGTGGGAGACAATCCAGTTTGATGGTTGCGGGATAGTTAGCAAGAACATTTAGGCAGTTTGGGTGAACCTCGTTGCTTCATGCAAGAAATTACCATGTGGATATTCAAGTTTTACCCTTTGTGGTATTTAAACTTTCACAAAGATTTTTACGCATCTCATTATTTCTTCCCTTTAATAGAACTGATGACTGAACTACTTTTATTATTCAATACTATATCAAACCTTTCTGACGCAGAAATTCAAAAGGTGCTTTCAATCTGACAAAAGAGTGTCATTGAAACACTTATTTAATTTATTCCAGTAACTTTTTGAGAAAACTCAATCACCACTATCAACCAGGATGAATGTGCTACTAATTAACAAAGGTTAACATGAATGCTGGAAATGCCTCATTCGACCATAACCATTGGTAGGACACTAAATAAACAAAGACTTTCTGGATAACAAAAGAAATCTTTCTCTAATTTCTTGGCAAAATACATCTAGACTTGAAAAGGTGACTTCCTGGGAGTCCATTTTAGAAAAGAACAAACAATAGAGCGTTAAAAAAAAAAAAAATCCCCAGCTCTTGATCTGGCTGAGTAACAGTCGGTGATTGTTTTCATTCGAGGGGACCGGCGCGCTGAGACTAATTCAGAGCATTCAGCTCTTTCCCTAATTTGCTGCCTCTTGCCCAACATGAATTACATTTGCTTTGTAGTGAACTGATGATGATGAAGTGGCTCGGAGGGTTCATTTCCTCCACCGAGCTGGGATTTCAGTAGCGTGTAGGCCAAAAGGTCAAACAGTCAAAACGGCCTTCCTGTTTGACTGGCGGTTTCGGTGGCTGAGTTATCGTCGGCTGATCTCGGAGCCGTTTTGCAGGACGGAGGTAGAGGTTAAGATCTGAGTTTTTATTAGGTCGTATTGTCACACCGTCCAACTGGACACACAGGAGGAGAGTGCAGGAGTTTAAGATGCAACCGGTTATAAATCTGACATCTGTTTCTGTTACTTTCTTTTCATCAGAGCTTTTCTTTCTTTTTTTTCTTTTTCAAATCTTCACAGCTAATTTTCATCCAGTTAACGACGTTTTTCCAATTTGCACGCGAAGACTGAAGGATTGTAAAAAAGGAAAATAAATAAATAAATTACGTGAGGCGAATTGTTTGTTGTGGCATTTCCAAACCGTGAATATCGCAACCTTTTTGAAGTTCTCTTCCCCACTGTGAAGACACCGGCTTAATTGCACTCATTTTTTCCTCACTGACAACAAGTTATTACCGTCATTAAACTGTGTTCAGCGCTTTTATTTCCATGGGAGCCTCTTGATCTCTCCTCTGCGAACCCGACCTGATGGTGACTGCTTTGAGTCAAATTCGGAGTGACTGGAGGTTTCCGGCCTGAGTGCCTTATAATCTACTCAAGTGTTCACATGATCATAGCTATTCTGCTGCTGAGGTGTGTGTGCGTGTGTGTGTGTCTGGCAGAGATGAGAGGGTATGGCGCTGCAGGTTGTGTGTGTTGAGGCACGCAGAATTTACTTTTATGGCTTCACTTCAGAGAGAGCTTTCGCCCTGGCGAGATGCTCTGCCCTTGGTGAGACCAAAGGGAAATATTTATAAATCATCCGTACAACAAATATTGAAGATGACCTGCAGGGCAAAGCTATTCCGCAGACACCCTTGCCAGAAATGTGCAAATACACCTCTGAGTCTGCCCGCTGACCCGCACCGGGTCCCTGAATCCGTGTCTCTGACCCACTTAGCTGACTTGTATTTTTTGCACACACACCATTCTGACCTATTAATACCAACATGCTCCCTCTGGAGTGTGAAACTGCCGCTTGTGCCGTTATGATCAACTTGCAAACATGTGGTGCTTGAGCGCTGGAACGACCCCCAGCATCCAGACTCTGCGGTGTCTGCTCTCCGCTTATCGTGCTGCTGTCGTCGAATCTGGTTGACTCGTTCTTGTAAAATTGATACGGGCGTCACAGCAAGCAACTTCATCATGCTGGCTGCGGTTTTATTTGACCCTGAATCTATTGTTTTGGGACTGAACAGACGTCCTGCAGTGTGAACCGACTCTTGGATTTTGAACCTTTACCTCTAAAGACTCTCTGCTCTCATGCCGATTTCATCTTATCAGCTGAATTTTATAGTTCAGAGATCGTAAACGCTCGATGTCGTCAAGGTAAAGCATATTTCATAGGGCAGAAGCTGTTTTTGTTGCTGCTGTGCCATTCTGCTGATATGAAAGCCAGCTGCAGTCAACGCTTTTACATGAGGCAATGAGGGTTGCTCATGTTATTTCATTTTAATAATAATTAAAGAAGCTCATTAGCCATTATTAAATTCGATTTTAAATATCCATGAAAAGTTTGGGATGTCAAAACTGCATGTGTTGACATTAATTTAATGCACAAACAACTTGTAGTTTTAAGTTAGTTTTTAAAATAGTTTTAAAACAAAAAGTACCAATCCAGAAAGCTGTCGGATGTCACAGGGAGGAAGAACTCTTGTGATTGGCTAATTTCACCTTCCTTTTAAATCCCCTATTTGTCCAAAAGTCGCATTTTTATTTTTGGTTGAAAGTCAGTCTTGCTTTGAAATTAGCTTTCAAAACAAAACCTTTTACTTGATAACTTTTAAGGTTTTTATCAGAAAAATGGCTTCGCTTTCTCAGTCAAGAAGTAGTGTGTCATTAGTTATTTGTTACTTAGCATGACTAGGTTTTACTATGCACAGAGAGCAGCTGCACTGTCCTGAGTTAATCATGGTTATCTTTGTGGATCAAGTCAAAATCTATTGATTCATCAGGCTGTAGTTTCAGCTGCAATATCATTCTTAATCAGACGAGGGCAGCATGTGACCATCTCATTATTCCAGACATGCCTAAAAACTGTTTGAAATACAACAAAAAATACTGAGCAGTTTGTTTCTCCTCCGTAAAACCTAAACTGTGACATGAAAGCCAAAATATCTATGTTGCATAAAAGCCTTTAAAGATTTCCCTCCGGGTTTGCTTTCATCTTTATTGTCCTCCATAAACTTCTTTTCTGGGATCGCTTATTTTGCAAAATCTAACACTGACCGTACAACCGAAAAATATTTCCAGACAAGCCTGTTTTCGAGCTTTATGCTCAGGGAACAGCTCATTGTACAATGATAAAACTTCCATGCTGCAGGGTTGTAAATACCGCGGCCCCACAGAAACAAATTGACTGCAAAAATGTGTCTTGCTGCAGGAAGGAAAGCAAGGAGGGTGGGAGTAGCGGGTGAGGGGGGGGGTCAGTAGCTGTGGAGAGAAAATGAAAGAGCGTTCTTGTTTCCAGCACTCTTGTTATTGCAGCCTGTTCTGGCTGTCAGAGGACCTGACTGAACCCTGACCTCGCTGCCTGCAGCATGAGGAAGTGGTTAGACAGACTCACAACAAGAAGTGGTGCAGCTGAGTACTGAGAAGCCCTGGCTGTTCCCTCTGAGTGTGCTGTTGGCACGGCACCTCGGGCCACCGCCGCGGCTCCCCGGCCTCCCAAGCCCCTCCCCGAGGCCGTCTGTCCGCCGTCAGGCCCTCGTGTTCGTGTGTCGAATTAAACCGCACCTCTCCTCCCCGAAAAGGGCCCGTGACCTCATTCTCAGCCGGAGAGCCGTGCTCTCATGGGAAAAAAATCGTCCCGAATGCCATTAATGCGACTCTTTGCTCTGACCGCGTGGGTGCTCCATGCTGCCAGCCTCCCTGCTCATAAACACAGTCAGGGCTCAGTTAAAGCCCAGTCCTTGTTGAACTCCCACTCTCCAAATCCCTCCATATTGTCGCAGCAAAACTCTCCCTCTCACTCTACCCCGCACATATATACGTGTGTGTTCGTAAACACTCTGCCAGCAGTCTGGAGGGGACATGCCAGATGTCAGCGCTCTGTCTTGGAGTAATTAAACCGGTTGTTATGATGGAAGAATTTACTTGCCATTTGTTTCTCCTACTCAGATCTAATTGAGTGATTGAAATCTTAATTAGATTAGCTCCTCTTCTCACCTCCATTGTTCCTCAGCCTCTTTAATCCCTCATTTATATTTTAATCTTCGCTGCTGTAGTCGGAACCCGGTGTTGAAATTCAGCTAAGCAGATAATTGCAGCAAAGCATTTTCTAATATAGTTAGCAGTTCTATTTTGAAACGGACTCAGACTTTTAAAGGGTTTTTTTTTTCACTATCCAGACTGCCTGTAAGTTTGCTTTCTGTCTTGTCAGCAGCAGTCATTGTTTATATGTTCATTTAAAACAAAAAAAAAAAAAATCCCATGATCAGGTTGTTTTGGGAACTCTCTTGTAAAGACAAACCCACAGAGAGCCGTCTCCGGAGTTTGACTTCCTGTCAAAACTGTGGATCAGTCTCTTTTTTTTTTTTTTTCTCCTGCATTGGTTTTGTTTCCACAGCTTCACTTTTCTGGGTTTAGTTTCACTTCTTTATCATTTTTTCCCAACAAACCAACAGCAGGAACTAAACTTTGACCTCTGAAGGTACTGATCAGTTCTGAACTGCTTTTAATTTGATCTTGAAATGAAATGGAAACACCTTCATCTACAGAACACTGTCACGCGATACCTCATGTATTCAAAAACCAGAAATATAGAAAAGTTTGTTTGTTTTGTCTTTTTTTTTTTCAGATTGCGGACTTGTCCAGATTAAGAGCTGGTTTGAGCAGGATAAGGCTTTTAGATCATGTTTTATTTTTGATTTTTACTGTAATTTGAAAATTTAGGTTACTATGAGTAACTGTTTCAAGCTAAAGATTGAAAGGGTTAAAGACCTTTAGAATGAAATCCTAAACAGCTAAATTAAACCTATTGGACGCCGTTGTTCTGACGCTTTTCTTTTGTGAGATCTTTTCGTCTGAAGGTGTTTCTGCTGAAGCCGTTCAGTCGGAGGTCTGATGGGTTTTTGTCTTTGGTCTGATGTGTGAGGATGTTTACCTGAGGATGTCCTAAAATGTACACCGTATATGAGGCTTTGTGAGGATTTAACTTGGCTTATGCCAACATCTGTTTATCACAATGGATCAATGGAGCCCAAAACTTTATCTCTGGACTCTATAAAACTAGTATCTACCTTGTAAACATCGCTATTTCAGAGCCTTTTAGACATTTGAGTATTTTTCTTTTTTGTATCCATGTTCAAAACAGGCCAGCTGTTTGGTGAAAGCTATAAATTATGTATCTGATGGTTGTTATCCAAGATGCTCTGGATACTAATAAACTCCCGAGATGTTTGATCTCTTCTGCACTTTGCTCTGAAAATAGCTGGTTGTGGCTGGGTTGTATTTCAAACGAACTCCCCCATTTGCTGTTGGCGGTTGGTTTATTTGTGGGTCAAGTCAATAAAAACTGTTCAGATCGTTGCAGTGACTGAGTGAAGCTTCACGACACTTTAATACTGTATGACAACTTGTGTGCATTTGTAAATCTCCCCTCTGATGTTATTGTGCTCAACAGTACTTTATTATGACTGAACTAGATCTTTGTGAATTACTGTCATGCCAAACTTGAACCCTTTTCACATTTTGTCCCAGAACAACAACATACTGCAATACATTTTACTGGGATTTTAATTGAAAGACCAACACAAAGTGGTGCATATACTAAGTGGAATTAAAAGAGTGGTTTTGGTTTTTAACATGGTTTTGTCTGAATGTTATTGTGTTTGATGACCAAATGAATTGTCGCCCTCCATATTTGATTGCTGTCAAATGTGGAGCTAAAACCGACAAGTCCCCCTCTTTTTGCTGCAGAACAATATCCCCACTGCAATGCATATAGTGGGGATGAAACCAAAGTAGAGAAAACCTCTGCTTTGGTTTCACTTTGGTGTCTTTCTTCTGCTGACGATCTCTAAGGTGTATTTTGGTCAAATTAAGGGTTAAACACCAAAAAGTTAAATGTTTGAAAAATACTCATTTTTAAAAATACCTTTACAAAAACGTCTACTTCCTTTGTGTCACTGTAGCTGCACCTGTTTGACTTGTGAAGAGTCACAAGAAGATATTAACTGGTTTATGGCTAAACTGAACTAGACTGAGCTGAATAAATAAATAAGGTTCGCACTTTACACACTTTAACAATTAAGATTAATGTGCAAGCGAAAAAGGAAAAAGGTGAGAAAAAGTTGAAAACACAGTTAAATGTAGTATATTCTCATTCGTATTTGAATGTGCACTTCATGTGTTCTGTATTAATTATTTTCAGTTTTTATTCGTCATTTTAATTACACGTCTTGATGGCGAAACAGCGCCCCCATTGAGGTTCAACAATTTCTATACTATCTGTGTGGTGGCATATGGTATTGCACTGACAACGAAGACGGGGAAAAATACTGAAACCCTCTTGTTGAGGTCTACCGACGTCATATCCGAGTGAGTTGTTTTACTTAAAGAAATGTTTGCATTAGTTTTTATGTTTAAAACCGTAGTTAATGCTGTTGGAAAAAAGAGCGTAAAGCTGCTAAGAGCTTAAGTTTGTTCTGCTCGTTTGGTTTCAGCCCACATTTGTTCAGCCTCCGTAAATCACGTCAGATGCGATAATTGGACCCCAATTCTCAGACGCACCAACACGGCGACGAAGAAAAATAGTTTCACCATGTGTGAAAAACAAGAAATCCTGAGGGAAACATTAAGACATCTATCCACCGTAAAGACCGGCCCTCCAGATACAGGTGCGATGTATTTTCTGAAGAAATACCAGTTTTTTTTTTTATTATTTCCCTCTGCTGCCCTCTAATTCAACATTTTTCTAAACAGTTTTAACTGTATTTCATATGTAAATACGAACTTTTGTAGTCATGACTTATCTGACTTCGGATTCGCAGCTCAGTTTCTATATTGGTAAACTCATAAGTTTAACATAAATAAGTGGGAAAAGTTGGTCTGCTCCTCAACTGAACGTGACAACAAGCGGAAGAGAGGAGATTTCCTCCTAAATGGAGTGCGACGTTTCTGTCAGAGCTACATAAATGCAGCTGAAGTCATGCATACCTTTGTATAAAAAAACGCACCAAACATTTTATCTCCATTTATAGAGTTATGGTTGCCTAGAGTCTAGCGTTATTATGATTACATATTTTCTGTTTGCTAAATATCAGAATAATGGGCGAGAGATGGATAAGTGTTTAGCTCTGAGATCAGGGCTTTGGTATGGCTACTCAATAACACTTGACTTTGTGTAAACTACCCTCTAACTAATTTGGCAATTTTTAATAAGGGCATTGTCCATTTGGAAGACCTTTTCGTAGCCAAACTTGAGTGTCCTGGCTTATGTCTTAATATGATCCAATATTTTTACATAATACTCTTTACTCAGGCTGCCAACTATTATGCGAAGTACTCTCCCTCCTGCAGCAAAACGCTAACAGGATGCTGCCAAACCTGCACCTTACAGTTGGGATAATGTACTCAGGCTTGGAAGCTGCTCTTTTTTTTGTTCCCCTCCAAATGTAATAATGTCATTAAGGTCAAACATTACGGTCTGAGTCTCTCCTGGATGACCAAACTTCTTAGGCCCAAACACCCTGCAGTGGAAACCCATTCTGAAAAAATACCAGAATGACCAAACGCGATCTCTTTTGGTCGGCCACTACCCAGAACTCCTGACCATTGACGGAGGTACGAACGTAGATCGTCCGGTAAATCAAGAGCTTTGCCTTTTGACTCAACTCTCTCCAATAGGACAGACCAGGTTTTACCCCCTACTTTCTCTAAATTTGCCTGTACTTATTAAATTGTGATTAGATTTGCATTTAATACCAGTTTGTGTATGTGTTATGGTGCTGGACCGTTTTATTTTCCTTTGATATAATCAATTGACTTGTTATTTTTGACCTGATGAAACGTATTTAAATCAATGTAGTGACGTGACAAACAACCGATGTTGTGTATAACATGATTTTTTTATTAACACAAAAAAAGGTAAATTACTTCCAGCTTCTGTGGCCAAATGTCTTGACTTAACTTCTCTTTGTCCGCTTGAGTTAGAGATGGATTGGTTGTGTGTTTTAGCAGATAGTACCTGCTACTTTAGAAAGACAGGCAGCAGGTCCGGAAACATGAGTGGCACAACAAGGTACCGACTGAGATAAGTGATAAGAGGATGTTAAAGAACACAATAGGTGTGTTCAATCATCCAGACTGCTGTAAAGCCAAAACCTGGAGGAAAGTATGTACGGAAGATTCAGAGAAGTTATTACTGCCTCTGGCTGATCTCTGCTGTGCCGGGCCTCATGTTATCTTACTATAGGTGAAGAGGTTAGACGGCGAACATCTGCCCTTCATAATCTGCATTCACGCACAACCTTTTTTTTTTTCCCCACTGGAGGTTTTTGGTTGGAATTTTCTGTCAACATTTAATTAAGATGTTTTTCTAAGCCTTGGAAAAACATTGTACCACTCCCTGTTAAAATGATTTCCTTCTGTGGTTGTCAGCTCTGTCACTCCGAGCCTGATGGATACCACCACAGGCGCTTGTAATGGACAATCAGACCTTTCACGCTCGGTGAACTTTGATGTTAGTGTTACAAGCTTAACGCCAAGGCGGGCCAGGATTCAAAAATAGCAGCTCTCTGCAGGCTGTGAATGGATTTGTCAGTGGAAACCACACGCTTAGTGAAGCAGGTCCTCATAATTGCCCACTGACACACAGCCTGTTGGTGAACTCTCCGCTCCTTACCACAGGGTTTGAAAACCGAGCTGGAAAAAGTAAAAAAGAAGAGGGAAAAAAAAAAATGCAGTTCTAGAGCCGTCACTCAACACTCTGTTGCATAAGAGAGGAAAAACAGCATTATATTGGGTGGGAATGTTAAGTATCATCAACGTATGATTGATTGGTATTGTAATCACGTCAACAAATTAACACTTGCACGTATGTGCTCTCTCCATCTGCTTCCACCAGCACCCTCTTAGACTCTAACAAACATTAATTTTCAGCAACGTCAGACTGGCTTATTAATCCTCCTGCTCCAGAGGGAAATTACCTGCAAGTTTTTTTTTCTTCTTCTAATGGGGACCGGCAGATCTCTATGAATAGTGTTCCTCCTAAATATGCATTACTTGACTTAAAGGGGGGCAAATTATGGTTATTAGATGGAGTGAGGGTTATTAGAAAATCTACGAGTGAAACATTATTGCTGTGAAAGGGAGCTAAGGGACTCATAAAACTTTTTTAAAATCTTTTTCACCAAACTCTGAGGTTTTTAACAGTATGCTGTGCCCCTTCTGTTCTGCTTTTTTATATTAACAAAGAGCTTCGTGAGGTGAGGCAAGGCTTCCTGCTGTGAAAATTATTAAAAGAACTACAGGACTTAGAGCGTTCTGCAAACATCGTCCTCCCCCTGCATTTGTGTTGAAAGTAGAAACTCTTGAATTGAAGCCATAGGATGTGATGGCTTATTCATAAAGCAATACTGACTGTCATATAAAAAGCTTTATAAACCAAGATTATGCGCACAAACAAGGAATCTGACTTTGGTTTTCAATCGTTCACAGTGTACAGGCAGAAGTATAACCATATAATCTTCAGGGGAAATAAAATAAGAACAAAGGGGCAATATGTCCATAAATTTATATTATTTTTTATCATGGCAAGCTTTTAACATATATAATGGTTCAAAAATCCAAGGCTCATTTAGAGGAGCCATGTTTATTATTTTGGGGTTTGATGGAAGAATAGGGCAAAGTGACTCATTCATTCATCCTTCCACAAAACTGATTATGGAAGGGTCATCAAATAACATATTTAAAAATATGGATACATTTCAGTGACAGATTTTCTATCTTTTACCCAAACCGCCAAGTATATTACCTCTTAGACTAAACATGTGAATGCAGAATACTGAATAATCAAATGCCATTGTCAGACATTGACCTTCTAATGGCCTGTTAGCTAGATTTATTGTTTGACTGAACTGGGAGTGTGAGGTATGCACTGAACTGGGACTGGGAGGGACAGGTGTCCCGCCACTGGACATCGGTCTTGTGCGCATTGGCCTTGTGTGTGCTTTCGCAACGCCTGGTCCTGCACTTCCAAATTTTGGTAAGCTGGTATGGATCGTTCGTGCGTCGCCTCTCAACCAAACAGGACGATTTGGAAGGTGTTCTTGCAGAGCAGATTTGCCTGTACCAGCATTTATATAATCCGTCAGAGGACTAATTTTCGGAGAACACTGCGCTAAACAAGTGTCACATCACTTGCTTACAGTTCTATTAACATTTTTGTCTTGTTGCATCAGAAGGCAAAGTTAAGCCCCTTTTAAGTTTGCCAGAAGTTTTCTATTACTATTACAATATATTTTTCTGCGATTGTGCATGTTAATAGTTTAAGACAAGCACAAAAGACTGACATTAGCAGGTTAAATGTGTGTCTGCTTGGTCAGCTGGCCAGATATGTTGCTCTTAGCCTTTCACTGTTTTTATAGCAATGCTGTCGATTATGGTTGGTGCTTCACTGATTTCCACCTCGTGGTTTTCAGATGGCTGAATTTGTCTTTCTTTTAAATAAGAGAAAAGAAAAGTGATCTTGCAGGTGGTGCTCAGCACCGACTGGTGGAGGAACAGCACTGATGTTTTTGTGAGCCACGCAGAGTATCTCTCTCCTCCCCGTTCCTGTCCAGCTAGTGTACAATAAAAGGCACTAGAGCAGGGGTGTCCAAACTTTTTGCAAAGCGGGCCAGATTTGATAAAGTGAAGATGCCCGGGGGCCAATAGTTTGTTCGGACATTTTTTAACTACAAAAGTTTCATGCAAATACACACTGTTATAAAACAATTTTCATTGTCACAATTATCTCAATTTTTCAAATGACAAAATAACAAAATAATAATAATAAGGCAGATGAGAACAACTCTAAAAACCCAAATTCTGCCTTTCATTCATATCTGGAGAGTCAGATAACATTGAACAAACTGTATGAAATACCTTAAATTTACATGAGTTTAAAAATATCTTTGCCTCAAGAACATTTTAAACAGGAGTTATAAGTAATGCAAAGTTGTCTGTTATTAAATCTTAAAACAAGTGAATTTTGCTCTTGTCATTTACAATATCTTTGAGAAAGTAATAGTTTGTGTCACATCTACAGGTTCATAACATCAACAGTAATAACCAAATCTCACTCAAGAGTTTAATAAAAATAAGTGCCATAAATCCAGGTGCATAAATGTTCTTTTGGCTCTTCACTGTTGATAGTGACAGATGTTACCGTTCAAAATACTCAATTTCATGTCTTCAACTCTCCGTGCCACACTGTTACGTGCCAGGCAAACATTCGCAAATTCTTGCTTCTTCTCAGGGCAAAATGTTCTCCACCATTTTCATAACACAGTCTTTGATAAATGTACCTTCAGTAAAAGGTTTGCCATGTTTAGCTATTAACATGGCCACTTCGTAGCTTGCTTTGGTGGTATTTTCTTTTGACTCACAGGCCCGCGTAAAGAATCGCTGTTGTGATGCCAGTGCAGCTTGGAGCTGCTTCACTTTTTCAGCACGGTCACTCCCTGTTAGCTTGTTGTATGTAGCATGTTAGGTAGTGTCTCTTTACGTTGAAATCCTTAAACAAGGCAACCGTCTCATTACAAATTAGACAAGCCTAAGATTGATTTTCAGTGAAAATCAAGGCAATTGAAAATCAATTGTCAAGAGAGCGGCGGCTCTCTTGAAAGCGGCGGCTCTCACTGTCAACTTGTTTTCTTTGCAGTGGCAGAAATGAGCGGAGAGGGGTTCGCTGCACGAAGGCAGACTGATAGTATTAAAGTGGTGCTGCCACCATTTGGTGAAAGGAGGAATTACAGTTTCAAGTTTTATGATTTATTTATTCTGTTTGACAGTGCAGGCGGGCTATAAATAATACATTATAAGACCGAAGCTGCGGGCCATATGAAATCTGACCGCGGGCCGTGATTGGCCCTCGGGCCGGACTTTGGACATGCCTGCACTAGACCCTAAAACTCAGACCTTTCAAACACATTGAACTTTAATTATAGAAATTCTACCAGTCTCTACCTCAGCTCTAAATGTTATGCTCAGGCGAAGTGTTGTCCTAAGGTCTTGATGCATGCCAAAACATTACCTATGTGAATGGTGTCATTTTGCGTCCTTAGAAATTCAGAAAGTTTTCTTTAAAAAAAAAAAAAAAATCTATGATAACTTTAAAAGTCTGTATTTTTATTCAGTAGAATGGCATGTTTGGAAGCCACGAGAAAAAGCACAAGATAGTTTTGTTTACAATCATAGTTGTTTACATTGTTCCATCTCTCTTGAGTTTAACAATGTGGCAGAAATATTGCACTCGAAGAGGAGCTGAGCGGTTTGCCGACTTCAAAAAAGAAGGCAGAGAAAAATACACAGAACTAACAAAACTCTTATTCCCAATCGATTTAGACCAAGCTTGATTTCTGTTGTTAAATGTTTTTTTATTTATTTTTTTAGATATGTGTTTTAGTTTTGTTTATTTTACATTTGAAGCCCCTGCCAAGTCTTCATGTGCCCACTCTTCTTCAGTGACTTTCCGTAAGAGTAGTTTTCTTTTGTATTCAGTTCGGTTTCAAAGGGCTTGAAAGTGAGTGGGACCCAACAAACAGAACCAGAATCTTAGTGTCTTTGCTTGCTAAAATGGTAGCTGCTATTATGAGATTCCTCTCTGGGCTCAGTGACGAGACTTTTATTAAGCATAGTTTGAACCTTTGTCCCCAGAAGGACTATGGTATGTTAGTTGAATAGACGTAAACATAACCTTTGTCTTTTAGACTGCTAATTTAAAACATTGTTTGTATTTCATGTTGTCACATGGGAAAGTTTTTCTTTATTAAGGTACAAATTCTATTTACATCTAGATTAAAAGTCAGTGGTCAGGAATTCACATTGTGAAAAATTAGCAGTTTTTATTGTGCTCTTGTTTCTTTTAAAAACATGTCACATAACATCTGGATGGGGTTTAGATCAGGGAAACGTGGTCTAAAAGAGGAATATTACTGTCTGCAAGAAGTCCTCAGACTAAGGACTAAGGCTTTTCTTATTGAAAGACTTAGTCCTTACCTCACCGTTGAGAGAGATGCCCCTTGCAACTTCTCCACATAGTTCACGGTTCATAGTTCCAGAACCTGAGCCTCTGTCGATCCATTGAAGAAAAATTCTCTCAGATCATTGGAGACTGCTGAGGCCACCTCCAATGTGTCATGCCAATAGTGTTGGAAGACATCAAGACCATAAATATATGGTTTTTCTCATCAGACTTTGAAACTGATTTAACTCCCCCCCCCCCCAGATATCTAAGCTCTCTCAACATATTTGATGCAGACTTTGCAGTGAATACGGTTTTGTTCTTTTGGCCTTTCTCTCAAAAATGGTTATGTTGTTATTGAACTGCGGTCAGCATCAGTAATAGGCCTTAGTTTATTTTGAGGATGTTCCTGTTTTCTAATGGCAGAAATGTCTCTTGCTCTTGTTTTGCGTTTTGAAGCCCTACTTACAGCCACCTGCACAAAAGGCAAATGCCTTCATTTTCCAGTCTTAAGATTTCCATCCGGACTCTACACCAGACCTTTTAGCCTTCTTGCTGTGAGGTTAAGTGCTGTGGTCAAGCTGACGTGCAAAAAGCTGGAACAGATTAAAGATAATTGACAGCTTTGACTGCCAGGTTTAACCACAAACCAGATACAATTCAGAATTTCACCATTTTAAGTCACTGCATTGCTATCTGTTTTGTTGCTTGACCAAGTTCAGAGAACTTGTAGCCTGAAGTCATTTTCACCGACTAATTAGCAGACGGATCAAATTCAGGAAGTTTTTAAATGGTCTGAGCGAACTCGGAGTTGCACACTTGCGTAAACTCTTGCTGTTTTAATTCTTTTGACCACAGAGGACCATGTTGTTTATAGCCCAAGCCGAACAGACCACCGCATTTGTATTTGGAAGTTCTGTTCGCCATGAGAGCTGTAACAACCCAGAGCGGCTCCACAGAAGTTTCTGTTCGACGAGGTGCTCCAGACAGGAAACGACACTCTGGGGAACCACAGGCATCTATAAATATTCAAGCCTGGAGAAGTTTATAGAGTTTGTCGTTAAGGATTTATGGCAAACTGCAGAAGTGGGTCTGAACATTGTTTCAGTCTTAACTACAGACTCTTCAGAGGGCAGGTGCTAATGTTGAAAAGCTGGACTGGTGCAAACATCATGGAGTTAAAATGAGCAGGGTCTGTGCTGCCTACAGGCTTTGAGCTTAATGAATCCTGTGGTTGGCTGCCTTCACAGAGCAGCATTAGTTTCTCTTCTGGGAGGATTTCCATCTGTCCTGTGGTTTGAAGAACTATGTCAGGGCAATACAGGTGAAGCTATACTGTTGCTTTATTGCATCATAATTTTAAGATAAGCTAATGTGTCAACTTCTCATTTAAAACCACGTATGAACTCAGTTTCAACATGATGCTGTCTGAGTATCTTCATGTTGAGGTTGTTGATTTTTTTTTTTGCAATGCATTAAAAGAGGAACATGACATGTCTCAGATAGTTGGCTTGCATTTTCACTGCTTGTTTTTGGCTGTTTTCTCTCTAAGCAAAAAAAGAAACCAATCTTTTGCAGAACATTGGGGTTTTGGGTCAGCATATTTTGTGTTTCACAACCTGTTTTCTCCTCGGCTGGACGATGCCCATGTGTGCTCACCACAACCGCATGATGCTTCAACCAACACCCAGAATAAGCACTACTATGTCTTGCATTTCACACCTACTTTTTTCTCATTTCTACAGTTCTGCTTGTTTATCTGTCATGTTGGTGCATCTCTAGACTACTTGACTTCATTGCAACTGTGCCATTTTCCTTCAAAACACAAGTCAGTGGTGCTTCTGCTTTGCACCAGGATATCATAATAGCAATTTGAAACTAAAGGTCACTGCGGCTGCATTCTTAATACTAGTTTTGAAGCCTATTAGTGGCCGACTGAGCAGTGCTACTTATTTATCTATTTCACTTATAATGCTGAGAAGGGTCCTTCGCATTGATTACCACAGCAACCAGCTGGTGATTAAATATGCATGCAGCAAAAGATGACTTAGCAGCATCCTATCAAGCCATTTCTAATGTGCCTAAGCTTCTGTAGATGGAACGTAACAGAGTGAGCGAAGTTACTGTGTGGGCAAATTGATAACTGCTTCAAGATGTCTACCATCCAGATGTTTACCATTCAGTGTGCTTTGTTGACGGCAGGTTTTGTGATTATTTTTATTGCTTGTTTTCCAGGGGGGAGAATTTAGTTAGCCAGACCTGAATATTGGATACAACAGAAGAGACTTTGTGGGTATTTTTAGCTGATTTAAAGACACTGATGTCGTCTGCATACGTCTTAATGTGCACATTGTGACAGGAGTCTGGTAGGGCAGGAATGAACTAAAGCCACCTAACAAACGACCCAGGAGGGAAACATTAAGGAAATCACACTCCACTTATGGTGACATTTTGTTTTATGCTGGATAAACAACTCAGTTTAGAGCATTTGTAGAAAAGTTTAGTCAGTTAGCCTGAATAGAAGGATTTGATGACTTTATGGCTTTATGATGATTTAAAGTCCCCTTCAAATCCAAATATACAGTGGCTACCAAACCATTCTTTCCATTTTTTTTAGATGTAGACTTATAGGGTTGTTTTAGTTGAGGGACGGGCGCATAAAATGAACTGCATAAAATTCAGATGGGAGGGGTCATAATGTAAAGACTCTACAAGGTGTTAGGTATTTTTGGCTTAAAAAAAAATTATATATATATATATATAACCAAAAGTTTGGACACACCTTCTAATTCAATGGGTTTTCTTTATTTTCAATGCTATTTATAAGGCAATAAATCCTACTTATTAACCTGACAGGGCACACCTATGAAGTGAAAACCATTTCAGGTGACTACCTCTTGAAGCTCATCAAGAAAATGCAGAGTGTGTGCAAAGCAGTAATCACAGCAAAAGGTTGCTACTTTGAAGAAACTAGAATATAAGGGGTATTTTCAGTTGTTTTACACTTTTTTGTTTAGTGCATATTTCCACGTGTGTTATTCATAGTTTTGATGCCTTCAGTGTGAATCTACAATGTCAATAGTCCTGAAAATAAAGGAAACTCATTGAATTAAAAGGTGTGTCCAAACTTTTGGTCTGTACTATATATATATACACTGCTCAAAAAAATAAAGGGAACACTCAAATAACACATCCTAGATCTGAATGAAAGAAATATTCTCATTGAATACTTTGTTCTGTACAAAGTTGAATGTGCTGACAACAAAATCACACAAAAATAATCAATGGAAATCAAATTTATTAACCAATGGAGGCCTGGATTTGGAGCCACACACAAAATTAAAGTGAAATAACACTACACGCTGATCCAACTTTAATGTAATGTCCTTAAAACAAGTCAAAATGAGGCTCAGTATTGTGTGTGGCCTCCACGTGCCTGTATGACCTCCCTACAACGCCTGGGCATGCTCCTGATGAGGTGGCGGATGGTCTCCTGAGGGATCTCCTCCCAGACCTGGACTAAAGCATCCGCCAACTCCTGGACAGTCTGTGGTGCAACGTGACGTTGGTGGATGGAGCGAGACATGATGTCCCAGATGTGCTCAATTGGATTCAGGTCTGGGGAACGGGCTGGCCAGTCCATAGCTTCAATGCCTTCATCTTGCAGGAACTGCTGACACACTCCAGCCACATGAGGTCTAGCATTGTCCTGCATTAGGAGGAACCCAGGGCCAACCGCACCAGCATATGGTCTCACAAGGGGTCTGAGGATCTCATCTCGGTACCTAATGGCAGTCAGGCTACCTCTGGTGAGCACATGGAGGGCTGTGCGGCCCTCCAAAGAAATGCCACCCCACACCATTACTGACCAACTGCCAAACCGGTCATGCTGAAGGATGTTGCAGGCAGCAGACCGCTCTCCACGGCATCTCCAGACTCTGTCACGTCTGTCACATGTGCTCAGTGTGAACCTGCTTTCATCTGTGAAGAGCACAAGGCGCCAGTGGCGAATTTGCAAATCCTGGTGTTCTCTGGCAAATGCCAAGCGTCCTGCACGGTGTTGGGCTGTGAGCACAACCCCCATCTGTGGACATCAGGCCCTCATACCATCCTCATGGAGTCGGTTTCTAACCGTTTGTGCAGACACATGCACATTTGTGGCCTGCTGGATGTCATTTTGCAGGGCTCTGGCAGTGCTCCTCCTGTTCCTTCTTGCACAAAGGCGGAGGTAGCGGTCCTGCTGCTGGGTTGTTGCCCTCCTACGGCCTCCTCCACGTCTCCTGGTGTACTGGCCTGTCTCCTGGTAGCGCCTCCAGCCTCTGGACACTACGCTGACAGACACAGCAAACCTTCTTGCCACAGCTCGCATTGATGTGCCATCCTGGATGAGCTGCACTACCTGAGCCACTTGTGTGGGTTGTGGAGTCCGTCTCATGCTACCACGAGTGTGAAAGCACCACCAACATTCAAAACTGACCAAAACATCAGCCAGACAGCATAGGTACTGAGAAGTGGTCTGTGGTCCCAACTGCAGAACCACTCCTTTATTGAGTGTGTCTTGCTAATTGCCAATAATTTCCACCTGTTGCCTATTCCATTTGCACAACAGCAGGTGAAATTGATTGTCAATCAGTGTTGCTTCCTAAGTGGACAGTTTGATTTCACAGAAGTTTGATTTACTTGGAGTTATATTGTGTTGTTTAAGTGTTCCCTTTATTTTTTTGAGCAGTGTATATATATATATATATATATATATATATATATATATATATATATAATGCGTAGCATACAAGTTGCTTTATAGTTAGACATGTAATGTTTATGTTTTCAGATTTAATGAGTGTTACCACTGCCACTTTCCAGGCATTAAAAACACTTAAGCGCTGCTTGCTTAAAAATAATTTTACCGGATGCATAATTGGTTTAACCAACTAGTCCTTATTGTCTGATTTTTGGTGCTGTAGTGAGCAGGAAGAGCGAGGTTTTTATCCAAGCATTTATGTATGACACACGCACACACACAGGTCACCAATTAATTGTTTTATGGACAGTGATGATAAAATTATTTACCACAATGTTGATATGGTTTGTTGATCTCTTAGATTATTTAGTTGTGCAGTAATATATGTTAAACTGTCAGGCTTCATGATTACATTTCTTAAGTAAACATGTTTGTAACAGAGCCATAGAAAGAAATCATTGTGGTTTACTTGTTCTTGCAATAAGCCACACATCTCCTGCAGAGTCATGTGTTCCCACTAGCAAGCCAATAAAAAGCAGGAAGCTTCATTTCCTATCCTGTCGACAACATTGCTTATCCATCCTCCCACAACTTCACAAGACCTCAGATTTAATGACAAAAAGGGAAAAAAAACTGAAAACACATGTTACAAAAGAGAAAACAAGGGTGGCATAAGGTATTTATTTACAATTTTGTACTGTAAGAAAAGTGAAATGTTTTCTACTATAACTGAGACATAATTTTGTAACTACCAGAGGTGACGAGGTGATTTGAAATCCAGAAATATATAAATAATTCAATACTCAATGTGGAGTGTGGATGCAGTGGTGTTTGGGTTAAACCAGTGGTTCCCAAAGTGTGGGGCGCGCCCCCCAGCGGGGTCGCAGTGCCAATGCAGGGGGAAGCAGTATGAATGAATGGGAAAAAAAACAAACAGTTACACAAAAGTGTTTCACTGTAAAGATGGTTTGTAGTGTGTTTTGTTGCAACCTGAAGTGTGAAATAAACTTTAGTGGAGTTTGAAAACAAAATATGTGTATAGGTTGAACGATGTGTGTGCCCAGTTGATTTTGTTTTTATTTTTGAGGGGGTTATTGTAATCTATGGGGGACCCAGAAAATCTTTGGGAACCACTGAGTTGAACACTCCCGTGGTCCAGAGTATCACATTCATTTGGGTCTATTTTAATTTGGTTGAACTGTTGTTTTTTTTAAAGGGGCATTGATGGTATGAACGTATCTTCCATGAATTTTAAAAAGAAGAATTGAACACAAAAAGTTTTAAATTTTTATGCGTGTATATAAATTAAATCTCTCCGTCATCAGTAGGTTTGTCTTCAGAGCCTGTTTTGACATTGATAATCGCTTCTGGTAGATGAAGCTTAATTTCTATCGGTTCAATTCTTTGTACTATTTTGTCAAACTCCTCTGTGTTGATCAGAAGCATCCTGGTCTGGTTCAGCTTGGAAGTAGAAAAATAGTTTAAAATGTAAAAATCCCACTGTCCTTAAATCAGAAATAATCTAGTTAAGAGGGTAGACTATTAAATAACTTTAACAGACAGAAACCATCAAGTGAGGATTTCCTGCTATTCCTGACAGCACTGATCTGGATCGTATTAGGAGTTCGTCATGCAATAGGAAGGTTGCCGGTTCAATTCCCACTCGCACTACTGCCTGAATGTGGTGTGAAGCTCTTTGGGGTCCTCTGGAAGTCAAGTTCTCAAATTAAATTTATGATTATATTGATTTGCTATTTGCCAGTTTAGGAGACAAGCGAATCAGCCTTGTATAATTCGGCGCATTAAAGAAGATTTAGCTAATTTAAGGAGAACTGTAGAACTATAATGGGTTAGTATGATGCACAGCAAATGGCCTCTAGCAACTGGAGCTAGAGACTATAGATCACTATATGAGAGGTTTCAAAGGTTGTCATTAGTAAAGCTAATGGGACTAACTGCAGGGCTATTTTCTCATCTGTTTCATTACTTCCTCTTCAAACTGACGTCTGCACATGAGTAGTGAAAACGGGCCTGCTAGTATTTTTAGTCTTTTGGTAGGAAAAACCCCAATGTTTTACTCTTTGCCTTTGTCTTAAACTGTACAGTTTCAGCTATGCACGTATACAAATTCATCCTATCTGTTGTAAACCTGTATACAGGAAGGAAAAATCAGGCAACCCTCTCCGGTCTCCTCGCCTCTTGATTATTATTTTCTTTTAAAGCAATGGCAGCCGCTCCCTTTTGGTGTCAATCACTGCACATTATGCCAGCGGCGATTAAAAACCGTTTATTTTCCCATCTGGCTCATGGTATAATCACAGTTTATGCCTCGTTGAAATTCAGGTTTTGGGACCAATCCGGTCAACAGCATGTTGTGCTGTCCATCAGGATTTGATTAGGACCCTCAGGAGTTTGACAGGCATTTCAGGTTGATAAGGCTGCTACATTTGGATCCCTTTTAGGCCTTGATGGATGAACTAATCTTTTAAACAGCAGCTTCAAATTTCTCCCTATACTTACATGCCCTGCAACATTTTCCAAATTAACTGGACTCCTCCATTTCTAATCTTCGTTTTAGGTCCTAATTAAGTCCTCATGTGTTTCAATGATCAATGTAACTTTATTTTAATATTTAGAGCATACATGCATGAACAAAAAAGAAATATGAACAGACACTTACATGTCCTAATAATAAAGACATTAATGAGTAGTTGGCCTAATTTGAGGAGATGATCAACTTTCTTTCTGTTTCTACATTTATCTTTATTGCTTTGCTATTCAATTTGAAATAAATTGTTGTTGCTCAAGTTGTAGACTAAATATTTACATTTAAAACCATTGGTTAATGTCATGTGTACCTAAAAAAATCGTCTAAATTAGTAAAAAGTAAAATTTTGGTCGGGTTCTGTCTAAACATCTATGTTGGTCAGTGCGTCTGTTGCCATATTTGTAGGCGTTTCCTGAGGCTCTCTCTGCATGTTAGATGTTTCCTGTTTCATGCAGAGCGCCATCAGGTGCTGCTAACTGCTCCTCTGTGACGTCTGACTGGGCCTAATACTATGTCTGAGTTATGTGTTGTGACTCTGCACTGTCTGATGACATTTGTCTGAATTTACTGTTGTAGGTGAACAAAAGTCTCTTTTTTTTTTTTCCCCCTCCCTTTTTCTTTCTCGGTGTGACTTGTTGTTGACAAGGTCACACAAAGTTCACCTTGTGTTTGTTGGGAGCACAACCAGCCAGACATGTACAGGCTGTGGCAGGTTGTCTTTGTTAGGGTTCGGCTGATGCAGACATTTCCCCGCGGATGTCAAAAGACGACTCCAGGTGAAAGCCGAATATTTCCGTCCTTCCTCTCTGTGTGGCTCATCCCTGTCCTCGTATTACATGATCATGTTTTTTTTTTTTCTTTCCTGCTTTTGCTTAATGTTCAGTGTGCAGTGGATCTGACTTCAGGAAGTTTGTCCTTTGATAGAAATCCAGAGACCAAACTCATCCCTGCACTGCAACGCCTTTCAAGGCTATTGCTAAGCATGGAGGTGTTTCAGAGTCTTGTATTACAGCCATAGTTTGCAATCTATTTTATTGGGATTTTATCTGAAAGACCAACACAAATTAGTGAATAATTGTGAAGTTTAAGAAAAAGGTGAAATGCTCTTCACATATCACATATACCAGTTTTAAATGCTTGATTTGCGTACGTCTACAGCTTCCTTATCCTGTGATGCCCATAAATACAATACAAACTGCCCTACGACTCAATCTTTAAAGTCCACATTGTAAACATAATCTCAATATATAAACAGCTGTTCTGTGACCACATTGTCAAGAGAACCTTATGACAAACGGCGTCATGGAGGCCAAGGAACATGGCCGACATGTCTGGATCAAAAGCTGTGAAGAAGTATAAGGGAGGGTCGGGATATAAAATGATATTCCAAGTTAGTACCACCTCGCAAGACTCAGTTTAAAATTTCATTTAAGGACAACTTGTTGCAAACCTACCAACACATCGCCGTCCACTGAAACTGGCAGGTCAAAAAACTAGAAAAATAATCAGAAAAAACATCTAGGAGGCCCATAGTAACTCGAATTGCCAAAATATGCAGCTGAAGTGGAAAAATCTGTTGACAGGATATTTGGTCTGCACTTCCCTTATTTGGCCTTTATGGAAGAATAACAATTCAAAGGAAACCATGTTTGTAGTCTGGTTCAAACAATGTAGACGACAGAAAAAATGTTGGTGTTGCAGTCGGATGAAGGCAAATTGAACTTTGTAAACACTGTCGGTGAAAAGACTTCTGCACATCACCCTGAAAACCCCCAGTTTATTGGTGATGAAGGGTGTAAAATTTACAGCATGTCACGGTTGTTACTTTAGTTGTGTAAGTGGTCAAATGATTATGAGCTGAATTACTCAGAAAGTAGGGTAGAAAATATCAGACATCACTAGAAAAATTCAGCATCCTGAGCCAGTTAAATCTTCATCAGCATAGACTGAACTTATGCATAGCATAGCATGAGCATAAATAAAATTAGTATCTGTCCTGTAAAAGTACCAGGTATGTACCTTTTTTTTTTTTTTAAAGGTGCATTTTTTGAGTTCCTTGATGCGTTATTCAGCCTAAATTTCATTGTCACCACATAGGTCAAAGGTCAAATTGTCCCATCAAGGTTTTGCCTAGTTATCCACACCCATCAGCGATGTTGAAAAGTCCCTCAGCTCTGGGATTTTTCTGACCACCCTAATGCACCATGTTCCCTGCAAGCTCTCATTATTCTTTCATTACAACATTTACCTGACAAGAGCAGACAGGCGGTATCCAGGCCATCTTTAAAGATTAATAAAATGTTGTAAAAAAAACAGGAAGGAAACACACAGAGAGAGCTCCAAACTAGCAATTGGGTTTAATGTGATGCTGCTGACAGAATTATTAATCAGAAACTAAAGGATATTCAGACTTTTACTCTCAGCAGCCTCGCTTAAAGTCTTTTAGTTACCACCATTACATAGCAACTGAAGGTCGGGAGGTCTGGCACTAATTGGTTCTACAGGGCTTTGAATAACAATGAGCACAGCCCAATTATAAAATCACTATGAGCCACCACAGAGGAGTAAGATGGAGCGAGTGTAAGAAACAGAGGGAGGGACCATGAAAGAGTAACGAGGGACCAGCGATAGAAAAGAGAAACAGGAAAAGGAGAGACAGAAGAACTGAAGCAGTTTCATCTCGTTTGCTTCACTTTCCCTAGCAGCTATTAATAAATTTTATAAATCAGCAGTGGCATAAATTTTAAAAAAGCGGGCTGTGGAAAAACTGTCAAGGCCTCTGAAGATGGCTCCACCTCATTGGCAATTCCATTTGCATAAAAGATTCACGTAACACCAGCGGATTTGAAGGGAATATTTTCTGTTTTATCGCCGGTTCATTTATTAGTTATAGAAGCCGCTTTACATGGCGGGATCTGACGAGAGTGGTTTGGAATATAAATCAGTGTCTCTCTAAAACAAGTCTCCCCTCTCTTTATTATTATTTAGTCACCAGTTTTTTTTTTTTTCCTGTTTGTACATACAACAGTTCAACATGTTGCCATAGTGTGTTTCAGCAGACTCTCCTGTCATGCTGTGTTGAGCGTTGTTTGATGAGACTTCAGCAGCCACCTGGTGGCTCTGTTCCTCTGGGAAATGTGGGGAAAAAAAACCCACTCACATATTAATGCCGTGTCATGTGGGTGGAGAAACTGTGTCAGGTGGAACAACATCCTCTCCCCTTAGCTGACTTCCACAGTCACTAGTTGGTACGAAGCGACAAACTGCCTGTTTATCTGGCAGGTCGCCCTTTATGACTGCAGTTTATGTAATCCTGTGTAGCGCAGGTTCACTCTGAACACAAAACTAGTTCCAAAGTTTGTCTGCACAGATAAAAACTGAATTGATTCATGTTTATTCATCATCTAAACCAGTAATCTGAAACCTATACAACCCCAAAAAGAAATGTTTCCCTTTTGTCCAGAAAAGCAAAATTAGTTTTGAGCCACAAATGCAACATGACTCTTTGAAACAAAATAGCTTGTTTTTTTTATAATGCTTACTCTAAGGTATTAGTTTAGATATTTAAATAATAATAATAAAGCAATATTTTATTTTAGTTTTTAGGCGTGAAACTGCAAACCCCTGATTTAAACGTTTTAGGATTTTTGTTAACTTTTTTTTTTTTTAAAGAATTGGAGAAAGTCTTTATATAGACCATGTTGACCATGTTGTAATGCTCCACAGTAAACGTATTTAATTGTGCCATTACAACTTGCTTGCTTCTGTTTATTTGTCTTTTCTCTTGTATTTTAGTTTCTGATTTTCTGACGAAGCTGTCTTCATAATTATGATTATTCTGAAACCTTTAGGAAAGGCTTTTATTTGGATCCCGTCAGTGGTCCACAGTAACGATGTCCAGAGGTAATCATAGGCAGCTGTGCTGCTATTTTAGCTGCTCTGACCTGCATGATTTTGAGAGAGCAAAGTTAAAAGCAACTCAATGCATTAAGCTAATAAGAGAACAATTCAGTTTATATTATGTTTAAGGTGAAGAGAAAGGCATATGTATAATCAATATCGGTTCCCCACAGATATCTAGAAATGCTCATAGCCTTAAAATAATTACATTTGAGTACATTTATTCCTTGGGGGGGAAAATGTATCTCCAAAAATAATTGTTTTTAGCAAACTCGCTGGTGGTTGTTGGTGCCTCTGACTATAATTTGGTACTAGTCCTTTTTACCAATTGGACATCATTTCCCTGTCCTTTTTACATAATCTCCTTGGTTCCTGTATTTAGGGAATTAGCTGTGGAAGGACGACGATTCTGTCTGGGAAACATCTATGTGTTGATTTGATCATCTGTTTTGGACCAAATAAAACTGTTTATAATGGGATTCCTATGGGAGTTTAGCCATTGATAATTTATTTGAAAACTTGTACTTGTGTGAAAAGGATGTAAAAATAGCCAAGAGGTGTCTTAACATTCTACAGCATGGGAAAACAAAAGTTTTTATTCCCATGCTAGAAATAATCTAAAATGTAAGACCTTTAAAATAAAACATTTAGTGAACAGGCACATTTTGTGCATTAACGGGTGAAGATAATCACTGGACATAAGTCGAGTCCTAGAGGCTTATTCTCTCTGATCATTGTTTGATTGATCACTGTAAAGTATTCACATAATAAAAGTGTTGATCATTAACCGGGGTCTGTCCTCTGAGACCCTCACAGTCTGCTTGGGATTATAATCGGCCTCTAATCAATCAGGAGTCGAAGCCGTGGCTCACCTCAGACTCCTCACCCATCACTGTATTGGCTCAAGTTTATCAAACAAGAGTTTTCACTGTCTTAAGACATTATTTATTTTTTGGTAGACCTCCTATAAATTTAATGATTCTGTTTAGCCTGGACCATTTGAGTAATATTCCAAAGAAATGGATGAAACTTGCTATGTCTTCATGATGCTGTGGACGTTTAGAAGCAAAATATCCTTGACTGAAATTATTTGCCAAGTAAAGGGTAAAGAAAACCTGAACCTGTTGGATGAACCTGACAATGTTTCTCCTCTCTCACCGCTCCTCTCCTATTTGTTGTGTGTCCTAATTAAGCAATTAATGTCTGGCATTTCTCCTGTTTTCTGTTTACCTTAGTGTGGCCATGATAGTGCAGTGTTTGTCTGTTTGCAGGCAGAAGGGATTGTGCTGAATAATGCATGGCACATCACAGCATCAGACAGTGTTGCCATTTGAATTATGAACACACTGGTGGAGAGACGCTAACTTGTTCTGACTAGCCTGAGGTAAAAAAGAGAGAAGAAAGGCAGAAAAATGAGTCTCATCCCGAGTTTCTGCTGCTTTACATTCATTGAATGTGATGGATGAGAGGAACACTGGACATTTTAGAAACTTTGATGTGTCTTGTTAAAACCCTGTGAAATCTGAGATGCGGGGACGTGCAGCTGTCACCACACTTCATTAGGCACATAAATATTTCTGATTTGTGGGTGAATTTAACATTTCTCCCCTGACATTCCAGGGGATGTGTTCACTTATACATGCATGCAAGTGGAAATGATATAAGAGGGGCCACGACAGGCTCCCTTTATCTTTTTATCTTCCTCCTTTTCTCAGTACCGTTTTACTTCTCTAATGCATTTAACATGGTGTTTTTAACAAACTTGCTTTAGCCACATTTGTACGTAACTTGGCAGTAAAATAAAAATATATACTAAATAATCCTTGGATAGCTGTCAAACAAGTATACCTCTTGATAGTTTTTAAAAATCCTCACGTTTAGTAAAAGAAGCTGATATTTTTCAAGACATCAGCTTCTCTGACTAAAAACTCCTATTTGCATGTAGACAGTGAGGTGCAAAGAGCCAGCCTGCACCTCCTGGCCAGAATACTACAATTTTTAAAAAATTCATAGACATTTACCTAAATGCTTAAATTAGTTGTTTTTCTAAGTAAAAGCTTAACTCCTTCATTTCAGGCTGAGTGGCAGTGCACAGCAAGAGGGGAGGCAGCACCAGAGAAAACTCTCACTCCGGTGCTTTCTCTGGCGCTCCGATTAAGTTACGCTAAAGTTGTAGAAATGACACAACATTTTAGCGGTTTCCAAACCATGACTTTCTAAAACTTTTCTAAGTCTGGATTCTGGTGACCGGTCCATGCTACGTACAAAAAGTGTCAGTAATACTAATAAAGATTTTTTTTTTTTCAAAAATCTGGAAGGCTGGAGTAAAAAAAAAGTCACAAATTGCTATTTACGTCTTTATTTTTCTAACTTTCTTAGATCAGTGATTGGCGGGAATACGATGCCTTCAGGTGTGTTGGATTTCTAACCTGCTCCAGATCAGCTTATTCTCCCAGCATCAGTTACCAGAGGCTGACAGACCCAGGTAAGAAGAACCAGAACCAGAACCAGTGATGAGAAACCAAATATCCTGAAGCTGTTTCAATAAGCCACTAATGCTGCTTCATATTACAAGACACAGAAGCCACAACATTGAACAGTCCCCATACATTCACACACACATTGGTCATTCTTCTTGCACAAATATTGTTGGCTTTGGTTTTAAAGTTTAATCTCTTTATATTTAATTATGAATCCACACTTTATTTTTTTCTTTGTAACCTTGAATTTAGTAGCCTTGTTGCCAGAGAAGGGAAGCTGATACTAGTTTGTTTTTTATTACAGTGTAGTGTTGCATGCTATTATTGATGGATGATTAAATCATAAATTAAATGCAAGATTTTCGTCTTAGGAAACCCATAATCTGAAAACTGTTGGCCTATTCCATGTTTCTACATCTGCCTGTAAAACACAGGGCAAAATAAATACTTGATTTCGTTGAATGTTGCTTTCAGATCATCAGTAAATAAACCACCAGGAGAGTTTCACTCAGCAATTTTTTTCAGTCAGCAATTCTTTCATTGGCTCATGTAAGAAAAGTGTTTTTTCCCCTGACATTTCTTTTTATATTTGACCAGCAAATACACATTTACATACTCACTTGCTAATTTATGCAGCGCTGTAATGCAGGGATGTACAGGCGTTTCTGTTGTAGCTTTGCTAAGCTTTTCTTTGGTGAAGCTTTTCAGGATGAAATGACGTCTGATCTGGAGGTAAAGGTGGGCTCTTTGTACCAGAGACAGAGAGTGTAAGACACTGGGGCGTGTTTTAGGGGCAAATTGGGTTCAAGCGCAGCCGACAATAGTCTGTCACCTCCAAGTGAGGCAGGATGTGTAAGCTCAGATCTGCAGGGAGCAGATCTGTCATGAAAACAACCTGGGCATCCTTCCCCTGGGAGGCAGAGAGGAGACAAGAGGAGCTGTGAGTGAGAGACAAGTCAGGATGGCACTGTGAAAAAGCTGTACTGATAAAGGAATAATGACAAAGTGTGTGTGTGTGTGTGGGTGTGCGCGTGTGTGTACCTGTGCCAAAATCCAGAGCCACCTCTGACAGCTTATTAGCACATTAAAGTAGAGAGACGGGAAAACTACAGCAAAACAAAAACTCACTAAAGCTGCTTTGTCTTTTCTCCCCACCCTATTTCTGCAGTGATAAACATTTTAAGCAATGCAGATTAGGCTCACTATTTGCATACTTAAAAAAACCCAGTTTTTTTTATATTAACAGCAAAAGAAAAGAAAAAAAATGCTGGCTGGGGGTTATTTTACCTCTCCCAGCGGGAAGTCTGCAAATTAACAAAAAGAAAATTAAATGCAACATTTGGCGCCTCTGTTATTTCTGCATTTTCCATCTCCCTCTCCCCACATGAGAGTGCAGCATGCTCTAAATTAATTAGCTGCGGATATGTTTTAATGATATTTATACTTTTTCTGTGTAATTGTCTAAATGTGCTTTCCTAGAGAAACACATACAGTGGGTTTTAGACGACAAGCGTAGTGCAGCAGGAAGGGAGAGAAAACTAGCTTATTAAGAATTGTTTTATGTTCAGCACATCATTAAGTCTGCTCCCAGTGTGATTGTGCCTAACCAGCCTCCTCTCTCCTCCTCTCTGCTGTTGCTCAGGGGGTACAATCTACACCAAGATGGTGGTCAATTAGCTGCTGTGTGCAACTCCAGGGCTGAGAAGAGAGCAAAGTGAGAGGAGATTATGTACGTGGTGCTCTGCTTGTTTCAAGGAGACTGTTGGTGTCCTAGTTCACAAAATGGGAAATTGATTTTTCGATGTTCTCCCCTAAGAACAAAACGAATAGATGCACAACAGAATGTACCCAGTAACCTCATGTGTTGCGTTACAGCTCGGTCAAATGTGCACCAAAGTCATAGTTTTGATGGCCAGAAGCCAGAGGCAGTTAACCTGCATTAAGGTATAATGTGATTTTCAAAAGTGTTTTCCTTCCACATGGTTTAAAGTTCATCTGATAAAATTAGGTGCTGCACAGAGGAGAACATTTGGGCCGATAATAGTCCCACAAGCTTTTATCCCTGGTTTCACCCACAAAAAAAATGTTTTAGGGTATTTAATTATTTTAATCATCTAAAGTGTTCTTTGAATTTAACGATGTATAATGTAATATGAAAGGGCTTACAATTTCTACCATTGTACCAAAATCATATATTATTCTGATTAATACTAATATTACTTATTTGCATTCCATTAAAGCCTGTTATCAATAAAAACACTGATCAACAGCCAAAACAGTGTCTGGGGTTTTTCAGCTGTTTTAGGGTAATTTTGATGTGCTGAATCCAGAAATCACAATGAGGTCAACTTTGTGCTCTATGGAGCAACGTGAGCATCAAAATGCATGACTTGTTCTCACATCTGGATCCGTTTCCTGATAATCTGGGATCAATGAGTGATGAGCATGAGGAGAGACTCCGTCAGGGCAGAAAAGACATGGAGACGTGTTCAATTTACATGAACTTACCTTTCAGTGTTTAGTCAATTTACAGAAATCCAAGTTTGTAACATTTCATTAATACACTCTTTAAGAAAACTTTTTTTTTTCTCCTAAAACCTTTAATGAGAAATATTAACAGAAACGAACTGACAATGTCACAAAAATGGAATAAATTTAATCAGAAGATCAGATTTCACCAAATCAAATTAGAATAAAAATCTGACCTGATTGAGAAAAATGGATGTCATTTTTGGATTCAGCGGTGCGCAACAATCCTGATTCAGTTGAAAAACCACAGACAACTTCCAAAAAATATTTTTTTGTAACCCAGTGAAATCTTCCAATTCCAAATTAGAAATAACTTTTGAAATTTCCATCACCAGCTGTAGAAAACATTAGTAAAACTGTACTGGACTACACAACAAATACACTACATATTTAATTTATCAACCAAAGTCCATGATGTCTGCCCAGTGCTCATGAACAAGTTGTATTTTGACTACTTTATGATCAAAGCACTTCTAATAGTATCCTTAACATGAGGCTTATGCATCAACCAACAATTTGGACTTCAAAAGCAACCCAGAACGGCTATGGTGCTGATTAGCGTCGCTCGTCCATAATAGATAGTAATTATACAGTACATATGTAAAGAGAGAGAGGACACAGTTCAACTGGAAAATATAAGGTTTCTATTTTATTAGATTAAAGGTAAAAATCCTTACAAAGTGGCCATTTTTAAAAACCGTTTTTACATGTTTTGTATGCATTTGCAGCAATTGGCACGGTTAATGTTCTTAGCAATACTAACTGTAAGGGCGAGCTCCGTTTGCGTCGCCTAGATTTTCAACAAACCTTGGCTCAAAATAGTTGCAGCCATTTTCTGATCCAGTGGGTTCCACGATAGAGGTTGAGAGCTCAATAAGATGAAACAGAACTATTTTTGAATTATGCAATTCTTTCAGACTTTCTCTGTTCCTCGCAAAGTATGCTGGACAGCTCACTCTGGAACAGAAACCCTCTGGCTATAGCCGTAGCAGACAGATCCCTGTTTAAAATAAAGTTTTCTTTCAAGTCAGATTTTCACCCTTTGTGCCCTTTCTGATTTGAAAACCTTTACTGATATTGAAATGAGCTAGCTTTGAGTCTTTCTCTCTCAGTAAAAATGCTCAAAATGTGGGAATTGGATGATGCACCATGGCTCGTTCACTGACTAGGAAGAAAAGGATATAGTGGCCAACATGGTCAAAACCGATCAATGTTTTGCTTTCGATTGATTTGATTCACTGATTTACTGGCTCGTGCCTGTTAGTTTTCAAGATGCCCACACTTCAGAAGAAAACTTCACGAATCCGAAAAATGATAAATGCAAAGCTAAGAAAAAGGGCAACAAGACAACCAGAGTATTTAGTTGCATTTCATCCACAATTAGAGCAGCTCAAGAAATTTTGTTCGAATAATCCGATTTACAAATTTTATGAACTCTGTTTGTAGTCAGTGGAAATACTTTACTGATCAATAAAGTAAGATTTTCTCCACTCTGTTTTCTGTGTTGGAGATCAGTGCAGCGTAAATGCAATCTGTCAGACAAACATTAGTTGCTCACAACCAAAGCAGAGTATTTTAATCCCCCACAGTCTGCTTGATTATGGGGGGGGAAAATAATCATCACAATTACTTTGGCCAATACTGAAATCCTGATTACTTAAAACAATTATTCACTGAGTTTGGAAACAGCACATTCATTGCACTTGGAGAATAGTGGAAAAAGAAATATAAAAACAACTGCATGACACAGCAAAAACAAAACAAAGAAAATAATAATTGTCACTACTAATTTATTTCAACAAAAGAAAAAAAACGTCATTTTAGTTCTGCTACTAAAAGATCCACTACATGTGTTTACATCTGGCCAGTCGTTCTACTGAGAGTATTTGGGATTTTCATATTGAACAGATGCAGCAGTTTGTCAGCTGGTGCTTTTCCTGATAGGGTAGACGGCTCTGTTTTTTGATGAATTATGTGTAATCTTGTCAGAATAATGCATTCAAAGAAAAATCAGATTCAGAACTTTTCACATGATTCTTTTTTTTTTTTTTTTCCTTTAGAGGGCCCAACATGTGATTACATCTCTGTGTTATAAGCTCTGCCTCTGGCCTGCTTGGGGATTTGCTGAAGGAGGCACATGAAAGTTATGAAAAGTTCTGTCTTGGTTCAAACATGGCAGCTCTGTCAGTAATGTACCCTACATTCACTCTCAACCAAAGGAAATCCTGCTTTCTCATGCAGTCTTCCACCTGTTCTTTTCATCTCTGCGCCACAGATTAATATTGCAGAGCGTGCAGCCCCTACCCTCATCTTCTCCCTTCTACCTCTTGTTGTTTCTGCATCCCACCGTTCTCGGGCACTTTCACTTCTTCACCTCCCCCACTGCCTCCTCTACCTCCATTCTCTTACTTGTGGATATTGCATTTTCTTCCCATCCATCCCCCCCATTGTCTTCTGCCTCTCCGTCTCAATCAAGAATACATATGAATACATCAAAAACGATCATGGACGATCCGGGGAGGCATGTAGGGAGGCAACAAGGCGAGACGATTGCAGCTGGAACACGCGGAAGAGAAAGAGAAAGAGAAAGGTGGAAGAAAGAAGAGCAAAGAGAGGGAGTGATGCAGCACTGTAGAATTTTAATGAGTACCAGGGGGAATATCTTTTTCACTTTTTTTGTCTTGCTCATTTTCCATATTTTTCCTTTTCGGGAGGCACCCTTACATGGCCTCATAAATTTGACTGATAAATGACCATAAGGAGAATGTTTTTTTATTTTTTATGGAGCTCTTAAAAGCACGCAGCGTCAGATAAATCTTAGAAAAATTTAAGTCAACATTCTTCTTCTTTTCTTCTTTTCCCAATTTTGTCAAACAAAGCATCGGTTACTATTAGTTATTGAGTGGATTTAGACTTTTTAAAATTATTGTCATATTTGACTTGCACGGTTTTTGTTTCTTTACTAAGAGTAAAAATAAAAGATTCAAACCATTAAATCGACCAGTGATCAAAATTGGCCGGTTTTCCTTTGATCAGTGATCTGTTTTATTTCCTGTTCAATATATGCGTCATAACTAAGCAGAGTATCATTTTATATTTACACACGCATCAACCAACAACTTTTTTTTTTTTAGGATTTTTAACATGAAGAAAATATTCTTAATAAGTAGAACTTAATTATAAAATAATCCTGCAATTCTGTAATTTTCTGAATTCAAAACTGCTTCTATCAAGGAACCTGATGCATATATCTTATGTTCAATGTAGCAAAGTTCTAAGAAACAAATATCCGAAACCAGGACGAATGGGTCACGTGTTGAGTGGGAAATTTTAGCCCAGTTGGTGCAACTCTCTTGAAATTGCCTTTTGTTAGGAATCAGGAGGATATGTTCAACTATTTTATGTAAAAGTTAGTCAAATTGTGAAGGGATAATTCCTCCATTCTGGACTCCAGCGTACTTTCTGCTGGTTGAACTCCACCATGACTCCCCAAAGTACGATTGCACTGACTGCTCATAAATACTCCATACTACACCACTTGAAGGAAAAATAAATGATATCTTCAGATAAAGTATTTTCTTGATCTGGACATGTTGGGGAACTGATATGTTGGGTTCACATCAAGGGACAACCCTCGTAAATCTTGTAATCGGTCAGATAGCATCAGAAGCTTTCAGCCCTCATTATTTTTTCTTGTATTTATGTTTTTCCCCCCTTCCTCACTGTTTTTCTGTTCTATCTTCCAAAGTTATGCCCTTACGGCCTACTTCTTCTTTACACTATCCATGTTTTCTCTTTTCTTCCTGTCTCCCTTTTTCCTCCTGGGAAGAGTTTATTATGCTTTGCTCCGACAGCAAAGTACACAGATAAAAGATAATTGCTTGGCTTGACTCCTCCATTGATATGAAAATAGGATTTAAATTATTCACAGTGGTTTAAAGGTTAGATGAAGGTTATTACTGGCAGATAGGAGTGGATGGGAGCAGGGTGAGGCAAATGGGAAGAAAAAAAAGAAAAAAAAAAGGTCTGTTGCAAGCTGTGGCCGGAAGGTGAGGTGCTTTTTTGAAAGGCTAATTTGCAGCGCAGGCAGCGGAGACATCTAGCGAACTAACCACAAAAGCCTCTCAGGGGGGATTTGAACATGGTGGTGGAAGTCAGTTATTAAGCAGCAAATTAAGGGTAGCTTCTCTGCAGAAGAAAAAAGAAAAAGAAACGTTGTCAGCTGTAAATAGAACCGCATGCGATCCTTGCCTGCTCTCTAATCCATTTACTTTGTCTCCTGTCTAGCCTTGCAAAGAATTTCCTTCTTCGTGCAAAGTTAGCAGTGCTTGGAAGGTAATAACCAGTGGCTTTTTCAGAAGGGATAAAAGGTGCAAGTGTAGGGTTTAAATAAGAGCCATCTCTGTTTGGAGATTGACTTGTTTTGAACTGGACATGATGGAGTCTGGAGGGGGTGAGGCAGGATTACCTGCTCTGCGGTTGCCAGAGTCCCTGAGGACACGTTCTGTGATCACAGCAGGGTTTTTGTGGGATGACTAGAATGTGGAGAGGTTATGAGAAGTCCTCTCTTTTTTCTACTGTATTACACTGGCCTGTGTGTCTAAAGAGCTTTGTTATCCTTGCAGACATGGCTCAGGTATTTCTTTACTCAGGAAGGATCTCTCAGGGGGTCTATAAACAATCCACTGACAATCATTCACTGGATCAGATGCAGCAGCTGTGTACCTGCAGTCATCAGGCCATCTCCATAGTTGATTGTAGTTTTAAATAAGGGTGTTTTCCCACCTGATAGTGCAGTAGATCTCTGTTTAACTGGGGGCCAAAAAGGCAACATTGGTTACATTTTCAGCTGGTGCGGTTGGTTTTCTCACTGCACTGTCAAATGATCCAAACTCCTTGAAAAACCTGTTCGCCTCCTCGCCTGTGGTGGCGCTGCACCAAGAACCACTGAAGGAAACAACACAAAAACCTCCAAAGACTTTCGCAGAAGACCACGAACCATTAGACTCTTACGATTGCTCACTTTTCTGCGGACCAAGCTTACTTGTTAAACAAAGTAGAGTTTGATTAAATCGGACCAAACAGGGCTGGTGTGGATGCACCCCAATACTTAATCAGGCGGCACAGAGACACAGTTGGTTGCAATGTTGCCTTTCAGCAAGAAGGTCCTGAGTTTGATGAGCTAGAGCTTCAAAACTGACATGGCAGAAAAATCCCCCCCTCACTGCCAAATGGAGCTGGCAGTGAATAAAAGTTTGTTCAAGATTCAAGAACTTAAAGGTCTAAACTGTGAAAAACTTCATGCTAGGTGACAACAGAGATGTAGACGTGTTGTGAGTTTAATGAAAAGCAGCAGCAGCGCCACCCATGACCAGCTGAAGAGACAGACCCCAGGGCCGCTGATTCACATTTAATCGCATTCAGTTGTGTTGATAACATGAATATTAACATGAATCTGTGTAAATCAGACAACAGATACAAATTAATTATTTAAAGTGTAATTTTAACACGATTCTCTTTTTTTTTTTTTGGTTTTAAACCAAAAGTTGTCATAGAAACTTCTCGACTGAACTGATCTTTATTTCACATTCTGAATACTTCTGCTTCTTTTTATTTCTAAAAACTTGAACAGTCGGGGCTTAATTTTTATTTGCTTGTTGTGTTAATAAATTCTACTCTTTGTTTACATTTTGTTCTGTGGCATGTATCCAATGAAAGTTTATTGTAAATCCATAAAATGGCTTTAGTGGGAGGAAAAAATCTAACTTTTAAAAGATTCATGGAAAGAAAAGAAAAAAAGTTGGCGGGAGCCCTAGCAGAGACTGACACAGAACAAAAGTTTATGTTCCAACTTCTCATATTTTCTAAGCACTGCTGCAGCTCAGTGTGTCCTTCATTTCTTTATGGATTATACATTTCTCTTCCCCTGCTTTGACCAAGTAAAACAAGTAACTCGGTTTATTCATCCTCTTGTTTTGATTCAAAATTCAGAAACAAAGGTTTGATTCCGCGCCGCCCCTGCAGCTGATTGATTACCTGGAGCCAATCACTTGACAGCGGCATGTCCTTCGAGAACAGCCAAGTGCCGTTTTTCCCTCTTATTCGTTAATTAGCGATACAACCCGTGGGCACTAATCTATGCGTTGCCTCTTTGATATTTCTCAGATGTGCACCGCTTTGATTTCTCTGACCCAACAACGAGGGCTGGGATTGGTGTGCGCCGCAGGAATGCTAATATGTTCCTGGAAAAGCCGACGCTGTCAGCCCGTTGGCAGACAAGAGATCAAGCAAGACTTTCTTCTCCTACGTCTTCACCCCTGTACACATCATTCCTTTAAAAAAAAAAAATAAAAAATTCAATATATTGCCACCCTCTACAAATTCTGGTTGTAATGCTCAAATCTGCCAGTTGAGGAGACTGCAAAGAGGCGGTAGGCAGAGGCTCATCCAAGCCCCATGTCCTTGAAAGTCCTTTTGGAATATTTTAACGGGGTGACGGATAGAAGCTTCAAAAAGCCGCATGAATTGGAACCGTGTAGCTCCTTTGTTTTGTGTTTTGTTGCGTCTTCCTGGGGATGCTCACCATATAAAAAATTTTCTCAAAGATTTGCTCCTGGAAGCTGCGCCAAAGCGATCAAAGATTTTTGCCTCTCTTTAAGCTGGCAGCTTTTGTTCATGAACTAGCAATTCTCCTTCCTCACCCAGATTTCTTCCCTGCAATCTTGCTGCCTGGTTGGGAAGCCTCAGTAATCAAGTGAAGAGCAGGATGTGAATGAATCAGTGGATGTATGACTAAAGCGTAAGGTTAGGCTGCCTGGGCATCCCTTTGATGAGCCTAGATTTGTGAATCAGTCATAAGCCAGAGCAGCTACGTAGCACTTCAAACAGGCTTAGTGCTAAGCCATTTAGCATGACTTTGCATGAAGTTGATTCGGCTGCAACATGGAGCAGATTGGGTTTAATTGCCAAACTGGTTGATGGTAATTTCTAGCAGGACATGGAGCTGAGCTGTGAGGTAAACAAGACAACAGGTTTGATGTGTTGGTGTAGCAGGATATGGACACTGCCTGAGCAAAATGCTTTTCGGCCAAATAAAAAGAGTAACTGAGCTTCAGGCTAAGCATGAATTTTTACTCTTCAGCTATATTGGCATTTAAATCCTAATCACCAGAAGTATGTTGGTGCTCTTTAGTGGATGCAGTGATGAAAATGGAAAGACAAATGAGGACGTGTTCTTGGTTTAGGAGGGATAAATTAGAATATTTTTATGCTAATGTCATTTAGCATGAAAAAAAATCTGAATTTTTCTCACATCTCAACTGAAAAAATATTCACAGCCGGGAATTGGCTTTCATTTCACGTATTAAAACTCTAATTAAATTGCATCACAAGGCTTTATTAGCCAGATTAAATTCTGTTCAAAGTTAATTTTAAGCAAGTGTAACATTGGGGTAACAAGGTTGTGTTTTTAACTAAAATATAAGGCGCAGACATATTTCTGGAGACAGATAAATTGTTGTAAAACCTTAGCTCACATGGACATCTAATACCTGTTGCCTAAAGACTGCGTTCAGAGGTTAGAAGTGGGTTAAATAAATAGAGCTGTCACTTAGTTCCTCTTCTGCTTGTTAGTTTGTTCCAGGATGTAAGACACAGATTTACAACCAAACTCTGAGTAAGGCTTTGGATGAGAAGCAAATACAAGAAGCTGTCATTTCCTAAAGCCCTGTCAGGTGGCTGGTTTGTGATTTTTCTCTACCAAGAAAAATTTAAACTATGTGGTCAGACTGTGATTGATCAAATGCGCTTCGTGGCTGTATTTGGTTGTGACAAATATGCAAGGAGCTTTGATGACTCAACATTTAAGTGCTTAAATTTGTCAGATTGTGTATGCTTCAAATTGGTTGAAGTGTTTTTTCCAGTGTTTCCTCCTTCCTGGTTGTTCTGAGGTTTTGGATCTGTCTTCTGGAACGTGATTTGTTCATGTTTACCTGGCAACCTGGGGATGAACTTAAAAATTTATCACAATATTGTCTGATATTTATAGCAACGATGATTTAAAGGGTAGTAAAATGATTCAACAGTCTTTCGACTATAAATCGCAAACACAAACATTGATCTAGAATGAAGTATGCCCTTTATCAAACAACACTGAGATTCCACTCAGTCGTATATTTAAACATAAACGCAGCGTTAATTTATTCCTCCATGGCACTAAGAGTGGAGAAATGGTTGCAACCACACCGGCACTTTTTGAGGTTTCAAAGTTTTGAGAGGATTATTACTTGGAGTACATTGTTATTATCGTTGGGTGACTTGTAATTGTAATTATTGGCATTTTTTCCAGCTTTATTTTAAGCAGTATATTTTCAATGCTTAATGTTGAGCAGTGTAGTTTTGAGTAGGCATTTAAACAGTCCTAATGTACATACATTTGTCCCATAATCTATCAAAACTCAGTCTGAATAAATAAATAAATATTTAGTTCTTGCTGAACCAACAGTGACAAACTTATAAGGACAAGAAAATTTCTGTATGTTTAAAATTAAAATTTGAATGGGAATTAAGATGACTCTTCGAATAAAATCAAAAGATAAGAAATTAACAGGAACTTGTAATAATGGAATTATAAATTAATGCTTTGTTTCTAAAGATTAATTAAATTTAAAGGAACAAAAAGGGAGGAAAAATATTCTACTCTACAAACTACTACAAGAACTAAACAGAGATCTACGAATAGGAAATTGAAAGTTTAAAATATTATGAGCTGGTGTAATATTTACCAAGTTTACCAGTCTCATTTGCTAATTCTGATTTGAAATACCCGACAGTAATCTGACGCTTCCAGCATCTGATTTTCCCACCAGAGAAGAAAAATGCTTTCTCCAGAAAGGAAATTGTTGCAGCCTTATTGTGAAATTTTTGTTATTGTCATAAGAATTGTGATTCGTTGACAATGATAAACTCTAAATGTTGATTTTTTTTTTTCCACAGCCTAAAACTTATTGTCAAGGTTGTTACTTTTGCTGTTTTTGGCTCTATGATAGCAGCAATAAATAAAATATTTAATCAAATTTGATACAGTGTGTTGTGCACCGCTGGAACTGCATTCTTTAATGAAACTGGGGTCCTGAAGTAACCTTTTTGATAATCTGTAAATTGTTTGTACTGATTTTCTTTTTTGTTTTGATTTTGTTTTATGAGCACACGCAGTCCTAGCCATTCATTCTGTTGCCAAAAAGAGTGCAATTTGTTTCTAAATACATTTTATCACCACAGAATATTGTCAAACCTTTTCAGTCCAGATTTCCAATCAATCCCTAGTGCCTACTCTGGTCTGATATGGTGCTGCTGAGAACTGATTGTGCACGTCCAGCAATCCTCTCCCTCTCATGGCTGAGATCCATTGTTTGACTGGAAAGTCACCAAGACTGGGAGGTTCTGGCTGGATGTTTTGGTGGTCGATCGCTTTGGACCTGGAGTTGGGCTGGATGCAAAGTAAAACTTGTATAAAACCCAAACTTAACTTATATATTTTTTAAAAAGTGATAAAAGGTAAAGTTGGGCCCGCATGGAGGTAAAACAAAACAAAAACTTGGGAGGAAACAAAATTTGCCAAACATAGCAAAGTGTGTGATGCAAATAAAAACATTTATTGCAACCGAATCTGAAGGAGTAGTCCCATCTTGCTCTGACCCGTTTGGGATTCTTGGTTTATTGCTGGGTTTTCTTAGTTCAGGGTTTCTGTGTCTCTCTGAGTACAGAGCAGTTCCTGCGCTGCCAGGACTTCTGGGGGGTGGAGAGGTAAAGACAGATGAAGTAAGCTGAATCGAAATCAGCCAGCAAGAAATGAACATTGTGAAACATGTAGGCTGTTTATAGAGCCAAGGAAAATGTATTATATTGTTTTTCTTTCTTTCTAAAAATCTCACTCTTTTGACTAGGAAGAGACCAAAACTATCAGAGTATCATTTTGCCACCTTACTAAAATAACAGGTAACTAATATTTTGCCAAAAGTTAGTTTGGGGGAAAGAAAAATCTTTTTGCAAAAAAATGACTTAAGCCATTATTTTAGGAAAGTGGCGGTTTCAACTGTCATCTAAAGGATTCGGCGCGCGTGTGTGCGTTTGTTTGTAATACCTTGTGGGGACCATTTTCCTGACACGTACTATTATGTAGGGACCGAAGCCTGGTCCCCACATGGGGAAACACTGTTTTTAGATGAGGAGTTAGATTTAGGACTAAGGTGTGAATTGAGTTTTGGTTAGGGATGAGGTTAGGTTGAAATGGTTAGGGATTAGGATAGGGGCAAGGGTAAGGTTTAGGCTGTAGAAATGAATGGAAGTCAGTGGAAAGTCCCCACAAAGATAGCCACGCAAACGTGTGTGTGTGTGTGTGTGTGTGTGTGTGTATAGTGGGTGCAGTGAGTGCAGCCCAGGCTCAGATCTGAGAAGGCCTGCAGGAATGTTCGCTGCCTTTGAAGAGTCTGCTGCCTGTGCTCAACAAATATCAGTTCCAGAATGAAGGGAATGCAGCTTCACAAGGTTTCATCCAGACCTGTTTTATTAAGGGATCCCACTCGTTTTTTCATCCTGTTGCCTCTGTTGTTGCAGGGGATGAAGAAGGTACATACATACTGATGAGGTGAGCTCGACTCCAGGCAGAGTCTCATAAAAAAAAAAAAAGATACACAGGCTGGTTAAGTGCAGGATGAGGGAGGCACAGTGCAATAGGTCAGAGGGTGGATTGTGTTTGGTTTGTTTGCCTGTATGATGAACTTGGTAGTCCAAGAGAAAAATTTGAAAAAAAAAAAAAAAATCAGCAGAAACAGGAAAAGAAGTTGTTTTATATACTGTAAGTTCATGTTTTCGACTTATTACCCCTATTCCTAAACCAACAAAATGCATCGGTGTCATTTGTTGACTTTTGGTCACATGAAAAATCCACTGGTTCAGTGGAGACATGGGGTTGTATGGAGGCCTTTCCAGTAGTCAGTACGTCACCCATTGTTTACGTTCGGTTCATGCTCACATCTTTGTATCTGTCTTCATCATAACTTACATAGTTAACTTTTTCCCTTTTTACTTCATTTAATTTCCATGACCCCGCTTATATTTTCATCGGAAGACATAAAAACAGAACATTTTCTGAACCTGGAGTCTTAATCTCCACTGCAACAAAACCCTTTGTGCCCAAATAACTAATTAAAAAACATCAAAAGGAAGCAGTTTGTCTGAAACATATGTCTGATTTTGAACTAATTGTTTTGCTCAGTTTGCACAGGGAGGAATAAATCAAACTAAAATCTCACCGTTTGCAAAAAAAAAAAAAATCATAGACATGATCATTGTTGCAAATGAGACTTGTGGCGTCTATATCCAAAAAATAAATGCAGAATAAGGAATGACCTCCTAAGCGGTACAACAGACCTAAACTGTGGACTTCACTTAACAAAGAAAACAGAAACATTTTTGTCTCAGAACATGTTTTTAAACACATACAATAGAATAGAGGGTTAGTGAAAATACATGTGATGCATAGACAATTTCAGAATGTATAGCAATATATACTGTGTATTTTGTATCTGTATGATTCTCTGGACTTTAAAGCTGGGATATTACTAGCTTTATTGGCTAATCTACTAAAATATTCCTATTGGAGTCATGACAGAAATTAAAGATGAACCTCTGTGCTGTTTGTAAGCAGATCAGTTTACTGACCTTCAAATAGATGGAGCTTGCCCATGTTGTTCATCCCTTCACACCTCCACCTCTCCTCCATCTTTCCCTCCAGCACTGCATTACTTACTCCTGACTCAGCGTCTCACCAGCCCAGACAACAATATTGAGTCCTTTTTATCATGGCCGCACTTTTTCCTCATTTGAAACAATATAGCCTGACCGTTGGTATTGATTCCAGTGGATTGTGCTCTGGTAAGCACTCCTTCCAGCCTCTGCTGCTATGTTAAGAAATCATTTCCCACAATAGATGACACTGTTTCTCTGTTTCTCTGACAGCGATTCAGTTGGCTCTAATGGGCCCAGCGTTACTCAAACCAGGCATTGATTGCACAGCGGAGGACTTTGACAGGAGTCGTCGAAGTCTCCGTCGATGCGGTTGCCGCAAATTGGCCTCCTTTTTAGAATTCAAGATTGGTGTACCATAAAATTTCATTCAGAGATGTGGGTGATGCAGGCGTAAGGCATGTGCTAAACGAAACTCAATAGCCAACTTTGAAGGGTCTTGCATTGGGAATGAAATCTCAAAACAGTGATGCGCTTGGTTTGATTCCATTGGCCCTCCGTTTATTTGCATTTCTTTGGTTTTAATGTAATGTGACCACATTTCTCTGCCAGGCGTCTTTAAATCACCGGGGGCCCCGGGAGTGCAACTGCAAATGGTTTTAGACGCCGGGCTGCTTTTCACATCAGTTGTGGTGCATTGGATTCCTGCTACGCTATCTCCTGTCTCCTCCCTATGTCATGAGCGTCAATAAATCAGTACACTCTACAGGCAGGCGAGGGAACTCGTGGGGGGATAACATGCCCTGTAGTCACGCATATTTAAATATACAAGGGCTGTGTGCTGCTGACGACTGGGCCAAACATCACAGACTGGCTGACTCAAGACAGTGGGGAAAAAAATGGCTGCCATTTGGGAACACTTAAGTGGTAAAGCCATCCAGCATGTGACTTGCCAGGGCACAATCAGGTTAATGTGAGAGTGTCTTTTATTCCTCATATGTGAAGCAGTAGGCGTTGGAGGCTTGAACGCACCGTGTCTTTGTGAACTAGTGCAGAAAATTTAGCTTAAATACTTTAGCTGGCTAGTAAAATGTTCCTCTGCAGCGTCTTCATTTTGTGACATTTTCTTAACTAAATAAGTATTGCAGATAATTCATCAATCATGAGTAGATTGTGAAAAGAGGTTATTTACATAAGACTACCTCAAACAGTAATATATGTTTTGATATATTTTCACAACTTTGATTAGTTTTGTCTCAACTTCATCTACAAAGTGTTGGATATTTGTATAATTGAAGAGAGATGAGACATGTTCTCTTTCATTTTCTGAATAATAATCTAAAAAACATGGTGTGCAGAAATATTCAGCCTTCCTCCACCCTGTAGGCCATTTCAATAAGCTGCTCTATGAAGACTTTGGAGGGTTTTTTAGAGAACAACTGAATAAGAAAGACTAAGAAACCCATCGGACAAGTCAGGGAGAAAGTTGTGGAGTTAAAAGCAGGTCATAAAACAATATCCCAAGAGTAAGTCTCCTGGTCACTCTAGAGGACCTGCAGAGATCCACAGCTCAGGTGGGAGGATCTGTTGACTGGACACTATTAGTCAAGTGAGACCAAAATGGACGATTTTTGCCTACTCACAAATTGAAAAGTAGCACTGCACATCACTGAGTATAAAACATGGTGGTGATGGCATTATGCTAGGGGATGGATATCTTTTGCAGGAAGAGGGAAGCTGGTTAATGGATGAAGGGAGCTAAGCAAATGTTAATGCAAGGAGAAAACTCAGGTTGCAAATGGCTTTAGCTTCAGCTAACCGGGTTTAGCTTTCTGCAGGATGACCGTAAACAGACAGGCAGAGTAAGAAAGGAAAGATTCATAACAAATATATTCACGTATCCAAGTCCAAGTCTCTGTCAAATTTAAAAAAAACATTGCTAAAGATTTAAAATTGATGTTCACATATTCTCTCCATCCTGTCTGAGGTTGAGCTACTTTGTAAAGATTAAGGGGAAAACATTTGATTTGAAACGTGTAAAGCTGAGTGAGACGTAACCCAAGAAACGTAAAGCCGTAATTGCAGGAAAATGTGGTATTAATTCATGTGGTTTTTATATAAATGCACTCTTCATTTTTAAGATTTTGATTAGGAAAAACATTTGAAAACAATATACTGTTTCTACTTCACAATTATGCCGTTTTTAATGGTCTGTACCATTAAAAAAAACCCAGTTGAAGTGGTTGTGACATGACAAAACGTGAAAAATGTATAAAATATGAATACTTCTTCAAGCCACTTTCTGCGAGGCTTGAAAAGGCTCAGGTTTATTTATTTTATGTCAAAGGAAACTTGCATGCTGAGCCCAGTGAGCCCCCTACTGATGCTGTCTTGCTGTGCAGACAGAAAACTTAACCAAAGGAAGCGGGTGGGTGGTGTGACTATTGCAGTCTGGACTATGTGGCATGCGTCCATGTGAAAGGCGGCGGTAACCCGCCCAGCTGTCTGTCAGCTTCTCTGAGGGGACAACTGTCAGATTAAGAGCCCTAGCCTAATGTCAGTAGATCACAATCTGCCTCCTGGCCTCAATTATATTGCCTCTCGTTCTGAAATGTCCCCCCGGTGTGGAGAGAAGTATTAGTTTTGAGGCTCATCTTGTATTCAGAGCTGTAATGGTTTCTCTGTGCCTGCACTGCATAGATTAGCGCCGAGGGCCGAAGGGAAGCTACATGTTGGCAAAGGCTTTATGAACATTGCCGTGATGGATGTCAGGCCCGAGTGTCATTAGTGTTGTTGTGCTGTGAATTCAGCAGTAGATTGCCAGAAAATCTTCTCAGCATGGCTTGATATCCTGTTAGTATCACCATGGCATTGGACATGTCCTGTGAGAACTCATTTATAATAGAGGATACAAAAAAGGGAGATATTTCCCTGGGTTGGCATGGTTTGTATTTTTTTTGCCAGTTTTTACTATTTATCCAGAGCTCTTCTGGGTGTTATGCTGCTGTTTTTTTTTTGTTTGTTTCTGTTGTATGTCTGTTTGGCACATATGGGGTCTAGAAATACATAGTTTTTTTTTTTTCTTCTTCTTCTTCCACTTATTGCTTTTACTCCCCCACTCTTTCACACATGGCCAGTCCCTCTGGGCTCACCTCTGCCAGCCAAGGTTTATTATCTATTTGACAGAAGGGCTGGCGAAAGGCATTTGAACAGCCCATAAATTGTCATGCAGGCTGCAGTGTGATGCCTACCAGTTTCATTTCCTCAGCAACCTGGCACATAACCCGAGTGCCAAGCCATCGCACCGCCACGTGCAGATCCAAGCTGAACCACTGCAGAGCAATTAACGGCATAGAGCATTTACATAGAGACGGAGCTCATATTCATAATGTTTCTTTTATTATCTGAGGAAGAAATTAACCCAAGAATATATTTGCATACCAGCCACCAATGATAACAGCTTGCTAATTGCCTGTTAGATGATTAATACGCTTATAACAGATGCTAATGAATTGAGCACTCATTGTTTCAAAGGTGCTCCTTGTGGCAGTTCTCATGTGTGCGCGTTTGTGTGTGTGTGTCCGTTTGCAGCTTAATTATAGCCATAATTATCTACTTGTTGCATTGGTTTTATAGCAAATACAATCAAATAGTGGAGATGATACATATATACAATATCAGAGTGTATAGGTGAGTGATTAGGGTTTACTGTTGTCTCTCGTCAACAGGACATAGTCTCTGGGATGAGCTCTGATTGATACACAATTGTTTTCTGAAGAGCAAGAGTCATGGAAATTATGATGGCCTCTTTAAAAATGTTAGTTTCACTTCCTGATTTTTTGGGGGTGTAATGTTTAGTTTGTGTCTTATGAGCCCATGTAAATGCAGGATAAAAAATTTTTATAATGTTAAACGCACACAGTGATTGATCCACAGATAATGTAAAGTATCTGTTTTTGATGTGTGTACATTTCACAACTTACTCCCATTTTCCAGGCATTTTGCCTAATACCGCTTAAAATACGTGTTGAAAACATCAACTTTTTATTTTTCTGCTTAAATAGGAACAATGAGACCATAAATAAGGATTTCACAACAGATTGCAGTAATACGTAAAGTAATCTACACAATGGAAAGAAATCCACAAACTTACAAATAACACAGGGAAACAGAATTAATCACTTAGAGAAATGTATTAAATAGTTTGTGGAAAAGCTGTTGATTACTTTAGGACATGTACAGTAGAGAGTGTGTTCAAATGTGTAAAGCTGAGGTGTGTTATGGTTTTGCTTCTTCGCCTAGATTTTTAATTGGATTGAAGTGAAATGATTGACTTGGCCATTCTGCCAGTTTTATTTTCTTTCTTTGAAACCAGTTGATGACTTTGGGACTATTGTCTTGCTTGGAAATCCAAATCCGTTCCATCTTCAGATTCTTATCCCAAATGTTCCGGTGCATTTCTCCAATCATCCCGCTTTTAGTAATAGTAAGTTTTGCCATTATAATATGCTATAAACCATCTCACACCATGACGTTTCCAACCTGTAAGCCTTTCACTTCTGGCTTGTTCTTTTTGGGCTGGGGTGTTCTGGTGCCCTGCACAGTGGATGTGCAGAAAGGCTGCTGTGGTTGAGTGCATTACCTCATGTTTTCATAGGATAAACTTCTATTTTCCACGTTGTTTTTTTTTTAAAGATCTATACAATCGCTCCTTGGTTCTTGCTTCTGATGACTCTTTTGACTCTCCTGTCAGAGATCTTTTAAAGAGGCGCCTGTCCATGGCTGGTTTAAGGTGAAGCCAGCCGTGAACAGGTTCTTCCCACCCCTGAATTATGGCTCCAGTGTCACTCACTGGAACATCTACAAGTTCAGCTGCAACCATTGCTGATTTTAGGTTTTTGCAATGTACGACTGTTTTTGTGAAGCTCTCTTTGCTTTTACCAGTGCCTTGGCAATGAGAAATCTTTTTATAATCTATCACGTTAGATTGAACCTTCTGAGGTTTTCTTTTTAAATCCTGACAGTTTGTTGTCTTTTTGAAACGTAACTAAATTGATGGACTGATTTATTTTGTTTTCTTTGTATGTGTAGATTATTTGGGTTGGTGCATTTCAAGTCAGTAGAAATATTTTAAATATTATATACTTGTTTTACTTTCCCTACTTCTATGCTTGTTCCTCATTGAGAATATGTAAACAAATACTCAGAATAAGCTCCAATCAAACACTTGATTCTTTGGCTTGCCTTCATTAGTTTATATCTTATAATTTTGCTGATATTGGGTAAATCTCGCTGGTTTTGGCCACTTCTTTGAAAGTCTTCCCCACATGGTTTTCATATTCAGAACCTTTTTTCTTCTGCAAAGATGCCTTTTATGCATCGTTTGCTGTTATTGCTGCTATTAACTTTGTGTTTTTGTCAGTTTTCTTTGTTTATGAGATCCTTTTGGCTCATTGATTCTGTTTTCAGCTGTCAATCTTTCGCAGACAATCATGTGGGGAGCGAGTGCTGCATTTACCCATGTGCAATGTCTGTTTTCCTTTCCCATAAAAAGTACTTTAGGCTAATTGCCTCCATGTTTAGCTGTGTCTTTTTCTTGGATAGACCGATTGATGACTTATTGCTGCCTTTAGCGATGTGTAATATCTGGGTTTTTCTATGCCAGTGAATGTATTTCTGATTCAGGGTTTTAGTGCTGCTATTTTTTACCCGAGTAGAGTAATTTACAGAGTCGCTGTGGCCAAAACTTTGAGTGCTTTTTGTTTTTATTTCCCATAGGAAGCTCACCGTGTCTCTTCCCTCATTGAAGTGTTTACAGATCTATTGCTGCCATTATCTTTAGGCATATTTTGTTTTTCTCATTGAAACTTTTCCTGGTAAAGTCATTCATTTTTTTATTGTTAGTATCATAGCGCATTTGTGGCCATTATGCTCTGTTTTCTATATATATATTAAAAGGTTCTGGTCCAGGGTAAGTGTTTGTTAGTGTTTCTTTCTTGGACAGAGTTAACTTTTATCATCTGGCTCTAAATGGTCAACTGACTTTGAGCTGGATTGGTGCAATTTAGATAAGAGAAAGCTCTGTTCACTCTAACCCAGACACTTTGCTAGCCAGACATCATTTTAGATTATGTTGTGCTCTGCACCTCCCCATCGCACAAAGAGTTTTAGATGAGGAAAAACCTAAAGGCTGTTTTCAAATAGATGTGTGAGGTGTACTGGTGGACTGGATACTCAGAACATCTAATAAATGTTTAAAAATCAGCAAAATTCAGTTTGTGAAATTACTCAGGCCAGCCCGTCTGGCACAAACAACCGCATCACATTCAGAGACACTTAAAATCCCACTTGACGGGTTATTCATAAGCTAACGGTTGTGACTTTTACCCATCTCGCCATGTGTCAGATACAGTTTTGAAGCTTAGTGCGAACCAGTCACCTGTTTGAAGCACTGCCATCACAAATAATACGGCATGTTTGTTTTGGAGGTGGTATGATATCTATGCGAGTGCAGGCAAACTCTTAAACGTGACATATTGACCCACACAGCCGTGATCTCAGCTACTCCTGGGTTTTGTCATCCAGATCTTAACAGACAAATTATTTCTAGTTTCTGGAATGAAATTTGACTGTCTGGTGGCGATCCAGGGCCAAATAAATCAAATCTTCTGTATTGCATCAGTTGCTATTTCAGATTTTTTAAATGCTTATTTTAAAAAAATTTTCTGCTGCACAGAAATTTTTTCTGTTTTACAGGGAAGCATGTTCAATGCCCATGTTGCACATCTGCATACACTGATTCCCCCCCCCCCCACTCCCATCTTCATGCTTCCATTTAAACAAATGGCTGTGATTTAATTGGACCGCAGAACAGCGCTCTCAGAGCAGGAAGTGATTAGCACGACAATGTCTCCTAAAACCCCGCGCTGCTGTTTATTTAATTGTGCCTGTGATCCTGCGGCTATGCTCTATTTATTTTGTCGCTTAGCTAAAACAAAAGGCAAGGTTCAACTTTAGTGGAGACTCATGCAATATTGAGCAGAGTGGAAGACTGCACTGCGCTCCAGAGATGAGCCTCCCAAACTCTGTGCAAAAAGCAAAGCAGCTGTGTACTAGCTTGCGTGTCTGTGAGTGTTCGGTTGTGTTCGTTCAGTGTTTTTGCCAGGACAGCGAATAACATAACATAACATAACATTCACTCTATGAATAATTTCCTGTGTTTATGCTTTCTTTGCCCCCCTGAGCTGCTATTTTTCCCTCCTGGCTTTCCTACATTCCTAATGCAGATTTTTTTTTTCCTCCTCCATGTCACACAGTTGCCTCTCTATTCCAGCACTATTACGTATAATCATTATATGAATACATTTTAGAAAATACTCTATTTTTCATTGTTTGCAACGTCCCTAAGTCAGCCGTGCAATACACAAACTTTGAAAGCAATTCTACCTTAAAAAAAAAAATAAAATCTGAATATTAATAATAAAGAGAAAAACACCTACATTTGGGTAAGTTAGCACTAAATGTCCCAGTATGAATCTACCAACACAGTTTAGACTGCAGGCAGAATATTGATGGAGCTCTTGCAGTGTGTAACTGGATTTTATGTTGCACTGGTATAAATGTGGTTTCTGCCTGTAGGGTAGAGCTGCAGTTGTGACTCAGATCCAGTTTCTGCAGGAGATTTGACTTCTTGTACATTTAAAGAATATCACTCACTGTTTAAAGACGACGTCTTAATGTTGTCTCTTTTCAGCTACATGCAGTTGTGACCACAGTTGAAGCGCAGCTTGAATTTAATTCAAGAAATGATAGCACATATTTTACTTTTGGAAAATAGTTACAGAAATTATTGGAAAACTATAGAGGTAGTTTCATACAAAATGGTGGCAAAACAAGGTGCTTTATATAGCATAAAAATAAGCAAAACTAATGAAGATATAATGAGCAAAATGAGGCTAAGCATAAAAATACCCAAAATATGCAACTAACAGAAGTAATGATGGCTGCAGGACTGATGAATCGCAGTTAATTTGAAGAAGAAACACTTGAGGTAAACGTGAAACATGGTAAGCGTAGTGTCCAAACTTTGATAAAAGTTTGAAAGCTGAGGCAAATGTAATAAAAGAGGAAAAAATTGAGCTTCCAGAGTGTTTTACGCCTTCACTGCTGATCAAGCGGTCCGCTTTTGATTACTCACAAGCTGATACAAATATTTAAAGTTTAGTTCAAGTTTGAGTAACTTAAGAGTGTGTTCATGTTTTGTTTTCGCAACAATCTGTTCACAGTTTGGACAGATGTTCTGTTAATTTATCCCGGACTCCCTCCGCATGTCTAAATCTCACCTTAAAACGTCGTACAAATATGATCAAATGTGATGTAACGCTTCATGAACTGATACGACGGAGGAAATTAGAATAAACCAAGAAGATGATGATTTACAACTAAATAGGAATAATTCTCATTTTGATTTTTTATATTTCCACATGAACTCAAAGCCAAAAAGAATGACCAGTAGTTCTCCTTCCAAACACTTGGAGGCACTACTGAAAAAAAAAAAGTATTTACTACCAGAATTGGGCCCTGGAGTGATTATTGCTGCTTTTGTCTTAGAAATGGACGCTCGGATATGTTTGTGACGTCACACTTGAGTAGAGCATTTTGTTGGAAGTTGTTGTAAATTGGAAAGCCAGAGGGATTTGCTCATTGTCTGCTAGTTGTGCTAATTGGTTCAGGCTGAGTGGCTACAAGCTGACAACATTTTTGTCTTTGCCTTTGAATAGGAACTTCTGTGTGAGCCTTTAGTTTAATGGGAAATAACCTGTCAGAGGTACAAATAAGTTTACTCCAGCTGTTGTACAGTGTTTTTATTTGTTTGTTTTTTATGGGCAGCAGCCATATTTAATCATTTCTATTGTATATTCCCAGAAAGAAAATTAATTAATTGTATCTCAAGTGTAAGTTTCCTTTTCCTTCTAAATTGATTACATTTTATTGATATGGCAATGTAAAAATATTGCCTGTAGATTTCCATTCAATAATTGTATGTAATCACCTCTGGTTATAAACTTGGGTTGACAACTCTGTTAATTTTCACGTATCGGGCAAACTGGAAAAATGTTCTTTATTTTGAAATGTTGATTACAAAAAAAAATAAAGCTGGGTTGTAAAAACAAAAACAACAACAAAAAAACAAAAAGAAACCAAATGTAATACACAAGAAAACCAAACATATTTTGTCTCCGATGTTTCCAGTAAATTCTTACTTTGATGTTTGAGCGCTCCTTCGTGGCGTTGATGCACAATAACAAGATATTATTCAAGACTAATAGCGGGGTCTGTTGCGGTTTTATTTTTGCATCATGACCTTGTTGCATATTCAACAGTCTGCTTGCTTTATTCATATATGCTATGATCCGTACATACTAAAGCAGATTTGATGTTGAATAACCTCTGTGAAGATAACCCCCAGTGAACGACTCTCCGAATATCATCATTTGGTTTCGTTTGACCTTCCTGGACAAATCACCTCAAACTCAAATCACCTTTTATTGTCAGCTGTTTGTCTTGATCTGCACGGACACAAATAAACAGCCTTTGTGTTTTTTTTTTTGGTCTTTTCTCTGAAGGTTTGCTTTGCATGTCAGGAAACTGATAATTGCCCCACGATGTCTGTAATTTTAGAAGTAGCCCTAAACCTCTTTTATTGTAACCAGAAGTGTTCTGAGTTGAGCTCACCACATTTCTGATGAGATCAGTATGTGCCAGCAGGCACAGCTTCACCTTTATAATCCATCATGCTGTTGATCAAAGAAGTGGTGATACAGAGGCTATAAGACCTGGAACAACGAGCAGCCTCGCTTTGTGACTGCGGAAATTCCTTCAGTAAGAATCAGTGACTTCAATTTAAAACTACTGATCACACTGAAGTCTGGAGAACCATAAATGTGACCCCGATTGAAGTTGTGAACATAATGAACTAAGACTTAGAAATAATTACAATAGGGAAAAGTTTTTGGCTTTGATTATTATAATTTTTTTGTGCACAAAATCAGTTTCTAAAGTCTCAGAAAAGCACCAGATGTACGTCTACAACATTTTGAATGTTTGGAGTGAATTTATATCATAAAGATATAAAAACTAGGGATGCATATACAGTACAGACCAAAAGTTTGGACACATTGAATTGAATGAGAAGGTGTGTCCAAACTTTTGGTCTATACTGTATATATCACAAATATATTATAATCACAATATCTTTTTACATGATGTACATCTTTCTAGGAATTGCTTCATCTACAATAAATAACTTTTTACGTTGCGTCTAGGCTCTTTATGGTGTAATATATTTCAGGACGAATCTGCAAAATAAGTTTAAGACAAAGAGAATACAAGGTGGAAAAGTCAAGAAAAACCTGCAGCTATGTTGTTTCAATACCAAAACAGGCACCAAACAGGTGCAACTTTTTCAATAAAACCTTATTGAGATTGAAATAAAGATAAATTTTCTTTCTCGTCGCTGGAAGAACTGCTCCTCCGGAGTCTGTAAACCAAAAGCAGAACGACATTAACGCTGCTTATTTATTAGATTTTTCAATGTAAGTCGTCCCATTATTGGAACATTCACAAACATTACTGCAAATTGCACAGTTTTTCCTAATATTGCACATTTCAAACTGAGTTGTTTTAATTTTAATAACACCAAAAAGTTGGACGTTGACCTTGCATGCAGTAGAAATTACAGTGAGATTCAGGAGAGGCTCCATCTTAAAAAACTTACAGTAGATTTACATTGGGGTGACAAAATTATCTCGATCAGGACAGACATCAGTCTGCGTGGATTTTTTTTAAAAACACATTTTGCTCCAGGAGTTTGAGAGAAAAAGCTCAGTGTATGTAATGTTAATCTCTAATCTCTGTCATTTGGGAGCATGAACTTGCTTTTTTTTATTCAAAACGTATCTCCTCTGCTTATGAAATGGGAATTCAGAGTGAGGAAAATATGTGGTTTTCTATTTACTTCCTGGGAGGACCATGAAGATGGATGCACATATGGAAGGCAGATTTAAAATAAAAAGATGCTGGCATGCGAGTCTGGACACCCCAATCTCAGCTAATTAATCTAGAAAAGATGTCCAGATTCTGCAAAACCCTCTTCATAAAATATTAACATGAACAAATCTTCAAGGGATGTGTAAGAAAATATCATATAGGGACTAATTAGGCAGAATGCCCAATTAAAGATTTCTACAGTTCTGCAGCGAGGTTTATTTATACTAACATGTTTAACACTCACAGAGGAAATGGGAAGCAGCAGTTTGTGAGGGTAGATGTATGCCCTCCATTTGAAATGTAAATTCCTTATTAAATTTAATGTCTCTTGTTAGTTATTAATATTAAAATGCACAATGCTTCACATTGGGCTTATGTGTGTATCCTTTAGAAGCACACTTGGTATCTATTTGTATCGGTGTGCCTTTTAACTTTTGCACAATTGTTTTTCAAGAAACCTCTTATTCCTTATTCGTTAAAGGAAAGGAATCGGATTACTATGCTAATGAGATTATCGTCATGCAATTTATTGAATTATTTTCAATAATAATAATAATAATAATTTATATTTGAATTGATTATAAGAAATCTTTGAGTGCAGTTGTCTTAACTCTGCTTTTTCTTTCAAATAAATGTTCTAATTTTATGACCTTTTTCTACAGAGGATATATTTAAAGTGCAGCTGTTGGTAGATAAATGGTTGAAGTCTGTGTTCAACACTGAACACAGCCAGCTCAGATTCAAGGCTCTGCCGTATTTATTAGCAGGCATTTGTTTCTCTGTGAAGCAGTCAGCAGACTCTCTGCATCGCACAGCGTCTCCAAATCTGAGAACCACCTGTTTGTTTCAGCTTCCATCTTTAACCATAAACAGCAGGAAGGAAGACCACCGGTGGAGACGCCCGTCAGCTGAATCTTTTTTCCAGACCTCCCAAACAAACCTCCAGCTTGGTTTATTTGTTGTCAAACAAAGTTGAGTTTAAAAGATGCACAGTGTTCTCAGTATAAAGTCAGACACTCTTCTTTTTTTTTTTTTGACACTGTACAGTGTTTTATTAATAGGCCTGTTGTTGCCTTGATCACAGAGAACAGTGAGTGTTTGCACTTTAGTGTGTTTTGCTCTGGTTTAAATCTGCACTCACGCCTCAAACTATAGCTGAGTTTCTGCACACGCCCACAGGTGTTTTCAGTAACTCCGACTGCAGTTGACATGTAGCAGGACTTGCTGTAAATGAGTCACTGAAGTCAGTGTAAACAGGCAGTCGACGTAGCACGGACCTTTTATTAATATGCAACATATTCTTCTTGCAGAAGTCTTTTATTTCACTTTTCTCTTGATTTTTACTCGTCACTGCACACAATAAAAGATAAAGCTCAGCTCTTATTAAAGGCTCGGCTTCATAAGGTGTCCCTGTGAGTCCTGATAGTGCTCCAGCATGCAGCATTAAGGCAGGAAGTGTAATGAAAGCTTTTTGATTTATGGCCTGTGGGATTGTGAAGCAAAACTTTGAGGAAGTTTGATGATTAAAATTCTACTGAAGGACTGCATGAACTACAGTGATCAAACGGAGATCTTCTTTTGTTGAATTTGACAAATGTCTAGAGTTGCAAGAGCTGAAAAATAAAATCTGTCTTCGTCTCCAGATTTCTAGCAGACACTTGATGGTTTTGGATCAGAAGGTACTATCATACATACCATTTATAAGGTGTGTACACCTATTCATTTGTTTGTCCTAGTTGAAACAAAATAACTGCAGATCATGATGCTGTCGCCACTGTATTTCACTGAGGGCATGGATTTCTTTTGGTGGTGTGTGTGTGTGGTGATGTTTTTGTGTTAAATATTTTTTTTGGAAGTTAAAGGTTGTCTTCGTCAGATCATAACAGTTTTTTGGATGTTTTCTTTGGAAGAATTAGTTTCTGTCTTTCTGCCTCTGTCTGTTAAAGGGGCAGTCATATTTAAAATTGGCTTTTTTTGAGCTTTACATCATGTTGTAATGTTATTCCCTCAGACATTTTTCACATGTATGACAAAACCAGTACTACCCAGAAATCCCTGCCGTTCCTTCAGTGATGCTGTTGGCCTTTTTCCAGCCCCTTTGACCAGCTTCTATCCTGTTTGTCCATCAGGTGTGGAACATCCACATTTTCTCAAAGTATTGATCAGTGTCTTTACTGTCATGGTGTATACATAGCGTTGTAAAGAGATGCTTCAACTTACTATTTAAAAAGGGTGTACACCAGGGGTCTCAAACTCAATTTACCCGGGGGCCGCTGGAGGTAGAGTCTGGGTGAGGCTGGGCTGCATTCACACACAAGGTCTCCTCAGCCGAACCTTTCTGATTGCCTATTACCATATTTGGCCGTAGTCAGGCGCTGTAACAGCCGTAATTGTGTAGTGTCTCTTTAAGATACTCTAGTATTGCTAATCATGTCAGAAGTATGCACCACGGCTTCTCTGTAGAGAGCCTGGGAGAAACGTGCTAGACGGACATGTTAGCTCCCTAACTTTTTAGTAATGTTACGGGTTGTTTGGACGCTGCTCAATTTTCATGTCTGATAATATAGCAGCCTTTCAACAGGGCTTTGTAAGGTTGGTGAAGAGCGTATTAAAGGACAACACTGTGGAATTCCCAGTACCAGTGTGGTTGTGAGTTTTTGACCGTCCTGACAAATCTGCCGCCTCCTCTCCTCCCTTAAACACAACCCAAGCGTTACAGCGCCCAACCTTAATTACGTTACACTGATCAGCAACTTCCGGGTCTAGACTGGATGCTGAAGCACGTGAAGCGGGAGCGGCCACGGAAATTGCGCATGTACCGCATGCAAATAATGACAAATAGAAAATGCAAAGAGGCCCGGCCGATGTCCCGCCCCCGAGAGCAATATACTCCACCGTGATTGGTAAGTTCGTTCAGCTCCGCACACAACACTGAAAAGTGCCAATTATATCAAACTCGCGGGCCGCACTAACATTAAACTTTCATATTAAGGCAGGGGCCACAAACTATCGTCCCGAGGGCCGCAGTTGGCCCGCGGGCCGCGAGTTTGAGACCCCTGGTGTACACTTATGCAACCTGATCACACAACCTGGCTTTATTTCTTATGATCCTTCCAACAGATTAGTTTGTTTTTAAGTGAAATTATACAGCATGGACATCACTTTAGGCATGGGTAAAACATTCTGAGAGGATCTACATTGGGCCCTGCCTATTTGCGGTTCAGTATTTGCAGGTTCACATATTTTCTGCAAAACGTGACCACAAGTTATTTATTCTTTTTTGCACGGATCTAAAATATTCAAAACAAAATGCATCTTTGGAAGCAGAAATATCAAGACATAATGCTACTATTGACTATTGGCTATTGGCATTTGCAAACCAGCCAATCCTGGAGCTGCACCTACTTTCCCTGTTGCTGATTGGCTGCACCCTTAAGAGCTAGGATAAGAAAAGGCGTAGGTGTTCATTTCTGCGATAGTGCCATTAATGCAAATTAAGGTATATTTAGAATTTGAATTGTTAAAATGGGCAACTCTAGGTGTTTTTATAAGAAGCCTCAAGCATTTATGGATTTTAGCTTTTCACAGAAAACCAAGGATCCACTGCAAAAACCTGGAATCACAGCAGGGTGCAAACAGGTTTAATATCCACTGCATGCACTAATGCTGCTGCAGGCTTTTACTGCCGCCTGCTTCCAGCTTTGTGGCGTAAACAATCGGTCATACACCACTGCACAGTACTGGCGTCTCAGTATGCACTTCTGCGAAATAGGTTGACTTTTTTTTTTTTTTTTTTCCACTTGCAGAGTCAACAGTAAAGGTTTAAGGAGCATGGCTTTACAAGATGCACAAAGCTATTTCAGCTGCAGCTCGTCTGTTAAGTTTATATGCCTGCCTGGGTCGGCCTTCAGGCCATAGGTTCTCTGCTAATGACGTTACAGTCTTTGCAAGTAGTTTGACCTGCTGATTTAAATTAAAACACACTTTTATTTTAAAGGGAATGATTTGATCTCGCACAATATAAGCTGGCTCACGTGCTCAGTTTATTTAGTTTTTCCAGCAAGCTGAGAGGAGAATGCACAGAGTGACCAGAGAGTCGGTTTGTTGAATGAACTAAACGCCTTTTCGACATCCATTTTCCACATCTAATTTCCTGGCTTATGGCTGCTAATGACTTCATTGCACATAAATTTGCCGCCTAATCACAAACATCTGCCATTGGAGCGTGTCAAGTGATACTAAGTGGCAAAATCTATAAAACAAACAAAAGTGGCTGATAAAACTATTTTGTCAGCGGAGTTAAAGGCGCTGAGCCTGAAAGCCACAATGTCAACAGCTGTGCTTTTGGCCCGCTCCTCAATCAAACCTCTGACACAGTGATTTGTCTGCCTCGGCTTTAATTGCTCCCAGATAGGAGACACGCTCGCAGAGCGTTCTCCACTGGTACCGTGCCCTAATTATAGATTTTGGTTTGGCAACATTGTTAATTCATTCATTCTTTTTTTTTTCTGTTTTTTTTCCCCCTCGCTCTCTTATTAGATGAGCGCTTGTTTGATAGCAATAAGTTGGATTCCTGTGGAATTTGCTTCACTTAGAGCGCATAGTTCAGTTTGTGTGCTCGCAGGCGTCAACTAGGCATGAACATAAACGAGGATTCAAATAGGCTGATATTTATGTGTTTAATTGAAATGTGCAATCACTTAAATATCAGGGAGTAGAGACTAGAAAGGCTGCAAGTTTTTAATAAGGGAGGATAGAAAAACAACAAGCAGTCCATTTTCGGACTCCCAGGTTACGATTAGACTCTCCACGGATGCTCCAGGTTTTTAAATTTTTTTTAATTTTTTTATTGTAATGACGTATTGCAACAATGGAACTACTATATTTCATGGGTGACGCAAAATACCCAGTGACAACAGACAGCAGGTCAGAAGAGGAAATAAATAAATGGAGGAGAAACCTGCTGTTTCCCAGTGAGGATCATTTATCCCTCAGGAATCACAGGTACACAGAACTGCATTGATCGTCTGATAATAAATCACTTTATGTTCTTCCTTCTTCTAAGTAAAGCTATGAATATGAACAGGTTTAGTTTGGCACGATCTGATCGACTCGTTCGTGGATGCATGCTTGCGTCGTTTTAAAAAGCATAAAATGATGTAAGCAGTTGCATCATATTCATTAATGGAAATGCTTTATTGTAACGGCGTTTATGATTTCCTTTTTAAAGTGTGTTGACGTATTAGCATTTCAGTTCTTAACAATGAAAATGAGAAAAAATGATTTAGTTGATGCGTTTGGTTTCACATTGTTTGTCCTCCGTCATCTTCTGTGCTCACATCTTCTGCAGCGTTGTTTGCAGCTGACATGTACAGACAAGAGAGTAAGTTTTTATTGCGTCTTTATCAACTCCCACACTGGGAGGATCCCATTTTATAGCAAATTAACTACGTTGGTGAAACAGGCATCGACTTTCAGTATGCTTAGGCAATATGGGAAACATTTCATACCTTTTTTTTTTCTACAGTAAAATCACAATCGTGATTTTATTTCAGTTTTGCTATGATTTTTTAAAGTCCCTGGTAGATTTGGTCTATTTATGCCGAATAATACTTTTGATTAGAATTTTTTTTATTTCATTAAATTGTTCCTATACAACCTGACATGCTGTACTTTAGGCCTGCTTTGGTCTTCAGCTGGTATTCCTGTTCAAGGATGTTTTCACACCTGCAGTTTGTTTACTGTGGTCTGAATCAGCTAAGGAGTTCACGTCTTCCTCAGATTCAGTTTCTTTTCAAAAAGAAACCAATTTATCCTGTCACTACTAACCACTCAAGAACGTTGAGTGTGTTTATTGGTCAACTGTGTCCACAGCAGGAGTATCAAACGTAAACAAAGTAAGTAGAGAATTTAATCTTCTTACTATTATTTCAACTGGTGCTTTTTCTGGCAGAGTTATCTGAGGACATCTTGGAAGTTGTGTGTGACTTTATGCTTTATGGAAACGATGATTGTCATTTGTTTTGTTGCGAGACGTTTACTCAGCCGTGTCTCACAACGCAACGCATACCAGGTGTGAAAACACCCAAAGTGTTAGACGTCAACACCGACGAGGCAAAGATCACTGTTTTGAAAGCCAGTTTATTGGATCAATGGAAAAAATTAAAAACAAAACTGATGCATCTGCAGAAGAGCAGAACTACAGACAATCTCTCTCTCAACCTGCCTTGGCAGATTGTCAACATCTTCTAATCCTTCATGACCTGAATTGGTCACTGTCCTTTAGCAAACAGATTACGCCAGGAAATTAGATTCCTCAGATTCCAACGTATTAATGAATTGTACATTTTTCTCATAGTTTTTGTTGTGCTACAGTCGAGGTATTTTCTGTAAAAAGATCTGAATCATATCAGCCTGTCAGACTTGTTACCAACAACAGTCTAGAGTGACTCATAGAGTAACCTCTTACTTACTTAAGATTAAGTTGTTGACTAAACTGTGTGGTCCTGCGTTGCTTTCCTAACCCACATAACCGGATTTTAAACTCAGGTTGAACTAAGAAACAAAAACCAAGATTGAGTCATTTTGAAATTTGAGCAGTTGTGTCTTTTTAAGTTTTACAGGCAGTATTATGAAACCCTTCAGCGTCATTGTGTTTTCTTTTCTGTGGTATAATCCAAGACTGCTATTCTTGGTAATTGAAATATTTTAAAAGTTTGCTCGTTCTCAGGATGATCCGACATTAACAAGTTGAGGCTGGTTCTGGTTTTCACGCTGGCTCTCATTACTTATTTTTTTCACTGCCTTTCAGATTTTGAAATCCTCTTTTTTTCTCAAATTTGAAGCACATCATCTTTTTCTGTCGCACTAACTATCCCTTTCAAACTCTACGTCTTTTTAAATTCAGCATTTCTTTTACCATATTTTTTTTAAGATCGCATCTTTCTCCAGTATGATTATTATTCTCTTCTAAGCTGCGGCGCCCTTTCCGACATGTTGTTTCCTCTTAGAGTCAGACTTTCGTACGGGTTAGTTTATGTAACGCAGTCATCTGTAAACTGCGGCTCAATTAACCATAAATGTTAAAATTTTCATCGTTCTCTCAGAGTCGTAAACACAGTCGGGCCACGTCTGGAATTAGTGCACTTCAGCAGATGTCGGATGTGCACACCGTCTCCATTAAGCAGCAGAGGGACGGGCAATTATATCAGCTATCCAACAAAGGACACAGGCTGCAGCTGTACGCCCATTACTTTGATTTGCTCTCGGAAGAAGGAGTGAGCAGGAGAGGAGAGGTAAAGGAGCAGAGTGAGGTTATATCAGATGCCTATCAAAGTGTCAGTAAGGTAGGAGGCAACTTCTGGCTCCAGCGTGAGTGTGTGTGCGTGTGTTGGTAGGTGTGCTTGGCATCCCTCCAGACCCCTTCTGCCCTTGGCCAACGTTAGACCTTAGAGGGTGGGAAGGTAATAGCTTTCCAGTGCCTGCTTATTCATCCAAAATCCTTCACTCAGAGGACGAAGAAGATTAAGTCCCGCTCAGGTGTCCTTACTTCCCCCTAAACCCGCTGACCTCTGCTGATTGGCTCGTCAATACTCGGCCAACTTCAAAACTCTGCTCTTCAGGTCAGACGAATGCATTTCAGAGGGAGCGGGGTTGTTGGAAATGTACTTGTTTTACCCTTCTGTTCACGACTGCAAACAACAAATATTTCACTGCGTTTATGTGGCTATCGAGTGCCAAGTGGGAGCAAATGTGCTGTGACAACAGCTTTTAAGAGAACAAATGGAGAGAGTGTCTTTTCTGCTAAAAGTGTGAAAGTCACTTTTTTTTTTTTCTCTCTGTCGGAGTTTCTGCTTGTTGACTATTTGCCGCATCTTGCTGGTGCAGAATGTTTGCCAGGATTGACTGATTTTGCTACAGCTGGAGGGTCACTTTTGCAATCTTTTAGCCAAACAGAGAATTAAAGGGACAAAGACATGACACCCAGCATTGAAGTAAGCTGCTGTTGCTTGTGTGTGCACTCTGGCTGTAATCATATCTTGTCCTTGGGAGCCCATGATAACATGAACAATGTTGGACCAGCTCTCTCTCTCTCTGTCTCTCTCTGCAGTACCTTGACAGCAGCTGAGCTAAACATGCTCTCTGCAAGGCGGTGAGAGAAAGAGACATCATCCTCATTGCAAAGTCTGGGCACAAGCAAACAAGGAAATGGCTTTGCGGTGGTCGAACCTGAAAATAATGGAAAATCCGCGCTTTCAATTTAGTCATTCCTGTCCTTTCTGTGGGCGTGGGGGTGTGTTTGTGTGTGTGTGTGTTTCAGGCTGGTGGGGGTGCAGAAGGAGAGGTATATATGGCTCAAGGCAAATCAAGGTGGATAGGTTGGAAAGCTATCCACTGACAAAACACCACTGAAAATGGAATGGAGCTATAAATAAACAAGCAGCAATATCTTGTGTTATGAATATATAATTTCTGTCTTTAATAAGTATTGAGGCCTGAGGGATAGTCTTCAAACGGCTCAGCGAGCACTGATATTGTGATTGCAAATAAAACTCGTGTTGAATTATTAAGGCGCCCAGAGATGGGTTTCCCTTTAGTCGGGCGATCGGGCCTCTGCTGTCCGGTGACGCCCGCTACAGAGCCCGGGGTGGCAGCGAAACTCCAAAGTGGTACATGGAAACGAACAAGCTCAAGGTCCTCCAGCCAATTTACTCATAAAGCCAAAATGTGAGACTAATTTGTGAGGAAATGGAGCTCAGGCGAACTATTGTTATTCATATGGCTGAGTGCGGCAGTATTTCTGTGCCTTTGTGCTTTTAGCCTAATCAAACAGGCAGGGCAAACAGAACAGCCGAGAAGGTGGTAGCCCTGGAGGAGCTGTGGAAATTCATAGCTCAGGTGGGAGAATCTGACAAGACAAGCATCAGTGATGCACTTCATGAATGTTGATCTTTGGAGCCTTGGGAGGAAGAACGGCATTAAAATCTTGTTAGCCAAACAGAGGGAACACAGCTAACATGTGGAGGAAGGAGCTTTGATTAGATTGGGCATAACTTAAACTTTTGACCTTTTACATGCAGAACTTTATGCAGCCAAAAGTGGACACTGCAGCTCCCTATGTTGAAACATGGAGGTGGCAGCATCATCCTGAGGGGTTGCTTTTCTTCATCAGGGCCAGTGAAAACCGTCAGGGCTGATTAGATGATGGGTGAGATTATAAAGAGGTCAATCCAGGAGGGATGCCTGGATTGACTTGAGACTGGGGTGAAAGGTCACCAGACGGAGTCCAGACCTGAATCCGTCTGACAAACCGGTGGCGAGAATTAAAAACTGCAGCTCACATTTCCATCCGTTCTGACTGAGCCTGAACTGTTCAGGAAAGGAGAGTGGGGAAAAATGTAAGACGCTGATGAAGACGTACTAATTCTCTTTTTTAAAAAAAACATAAAATCCGAGTTTCCATTTCCTTCCCCTTCTGTTGTTATCCACTACCTCGTTTTGAATTTAGTGTGAGAAAAGTGGAAGCGGTGTGAATGCTTCGTCAAGGCACTTCATGTTAAAGATGAGGAAAAAAATCTCCGGAGTTCAAAGTGTCGCCAACACCTCTCAGCATCTTTAGCATAAAAACGTGACGGCAACAACATACAGTCCTCTCTGTGTGGCGCGTCGAAAACAAAGGTGATTGTTCTGCGATGTGTGAGTGCTCGTCTTCACAGGAAATGTTTGTGTGCAGCTTATCAGTGAAAATCAGCACTGTTGCTTGCTTTATGGTGACAGACCAATGACAAGTCGTGCACGTCTTGTCTTTTCCACTTCCTGCCTCCGTCTTGCGGTCGCTAATATGAGAAGTGTGTTTTTTTCTCTCCCCCCAAACAATGAAAGGCAAATCAGTAGATGAAGTGCTTTTCTTTTAAAAGCAGTGTTGGTGTGAGGAAACTGCCACACATGAGGCCGTAAACCGTCGATGAGAACTGTAAAAATGGTTAGCTTCCACAAAATTATCTTAAAGATTTCAAGAGAATAGCCAACATAAAATAGTTCATATGTTGAGAAAATTCTGAGTCTATATTTCTCTCTATTAGTCGTTCTGTTTTGCCGCTTCATTTCCTCCGTTTTCCAGTCGGTTCCAGTTTGTCTGGAGTCCTCGAGTTCTTCCTCCTTGTCGTTCTACTTCATCAGGAACAGCCCTTCTTTCGCTTTATGCATAAAACTGTTTAATGAAACAGAACCGAATTCTTGCTAGTATTCATTAGTGACCTCACATTAGCTCATAATGCCGTCCAATAGAACAGTGGTGCTTATTTTGTAATGAAAGTTGCTGCTCGACTGCTGGAGCTGCCAGAGGAGCCTGATGGGAGGCAGCAGCCTCAGACTCTCAGCAGAGCAGCGTATCGATCCTCTCTGCTGCTCTATTGATCCAAAATGTTTTCTCTCCAATGCAGGATGCTAATCACTGGCTTATTAGGGAGATATGTTCGGGCGCGCTGCTGCTACATGGATGGGAGGCTAGACTCAAATGATAATCGTCTCCAATTTTATAATCCTAAATCTTTTATAAATTTTATAAATGTTTTTGTGTTTTAGTGTCGTGTTGGGAGGATAACCTGTAAGCTGTCCGTTGTCAGTCTGGTGGTAAAGTTGTACCTTTGGATCCGTTTTCAGATTAAGTTAAAAACGGTAAGAATTTGCATCAGCCAACTTCGTCGGGATAAGCCCCAGACGTCTTCCTTTACATGTAAATATACAATTGTATAAAATAAAAAGCAGACATGACATTATGGCTTCGCTTCCCTCTTCTACCTGTTTAATCCCACAGCTTTATTCATTTCCTGCTGCTGGCAGGGAAGGAATCTATTTGTTTTGATAGTTAAGAGTGCAGGACCTGAGTTTAAATTGAGTTTAAAGTAATGGCCATAGCTATTGCTATTGGATGCTCACAGATATACTGTATGTATATACAGTGGGAAGAATAAGTACTTGATTTTACCTCTGATCTTTCCCTTTTATAAAGAAGGGAAAGATCTGTAATTTACATGTGAGATGGTATCGACAAAATATCCAGAAAATCTCATGTAATGTATGATTTATTTCCTAATCTGTCTAACAGGCTGAACTCCATCCCAGCATAGACACAGTCAGCACTCGCCAAGCTTTTGCTCTTCGCGAGAGGAAATGTTATGATTTTATTTGCAGAAAGCAGTTGAAGTTTTGCTCTGAGAGTTTCAGAGTTTGTAGACTCTAGACGAAAAGAGCAAAGTTTAAAGTCACCAGAGGAGAGCTGTGTGCTCAATCCAGGATTGTCTGCTCATTGGCCCTCATTTGAACATGTTCTTGGACAACAGTAGGAAATTTTCAGGGAGAACTTGAAGAGCCCAACAGTAACTGATATAATTGAACATCCTTGAGATGTAGACGTCTCTCTGGATGAGGATACTGATGCTCGTTATCATTGCTGAGCGGCATGAGACATTAAACTAAATTACTCGAAGTATAAGAAATGAAAATAATCTGTTCATAAAGTGGGTAATAAAGCTGTAGTTTAAGTGTTTGGTGTTTTAGTAATCATGAATTACAGGTAAAATAATCGAAATTTAAAAACTAAACTTCAGCATAAAAAAAAACATGAAAAAATAATCCTCGTAGCTGACACAAATCTTAATTTTCTAAGGACATTTGATCTGTGAACGCAGTCCAGATTCACCAGTGGACCATTAAAATCCCACCGCATCCATTAGCGCTTCGGTTCACACTGGGTCATTATTTATCATAAGTTGTCAGGAGTGATTCCTTGTCTGAGAGAAAATCGTAATGATGAAGACAAAAGAACAGCAGCAGGATAAAACAAGTTGTATCTTCCCCCGCAGCCAACAGTAGAGCGCTTTTTGGATCCCTTGTAAACACAGATGCACTTCCAAAGCTTATAATCAGGCATTTACTCCATAAAGAACACTAGAACTGACTTGGGATTTGCCTAACAATGTCTCATTACTAGTGTATGAGCTGCTTTTTTTTTTTTCTCTCCTTGAGCTAATGCAATTCGTCAAGGAGAGCGGATGAGGGAGGGGGTGAGGTTGCTAGAGAACGGGGGGTGGGAGGGTGGAGCAGTGGGAGGAGGACAAAAACACTTATTAATTTGCACGAAATGGAATTAGCAGCGGGGAGTTAGAAGCGGCAGAGTTTCTAATTTTACCCCTGCCCCTGTGTGCTGATGGTAAATGGAGATTTGTCACACTCCACTTGGCTGGTTCCCCAGCTTGATGAGCTGTCTCACTTGCGAGAGCTCTGCTCAATCTCCAGCTTTAGCCACTACGCCAGGCAGCGCTCACATCCCTGCCACAACCCCACAGAGTTGTCAGGAGTGGGTGGAAGTGTCATCAGATGCCACATCGCACTGTTGACACTGAATAAAAAGGAGGATGTAAGAAGCAAGGATGACTAAAGGTTTTTATTTCATTCCTTCCCTCTCTTTTCTTCTTTTTTTGTAGAATTAGATGTCACATTTGAAAATAATGACGTGAAACGAACACAAAGTCATCTTCTAAGCAGATGGCTTTTATGTAGAGCAGCACAATATATCAAATAATTGTCATCGTAATATCCATATGTACAATATTGCACTTATAGGACTGCTTAGGACTCTGTGCGCTGGTGCTTTATATTTGACTTGTTGCATAGACACTTCCTTCCTGCTCTTGATGTTCACTACATAGAGCTTAGTGACCTAGAGGCTGATGCTGGTGGAGGAAAATGAGAGCAAATGTTAAATTTTGAGCACTTTTAAAATCATAATCCCCAATATTTAACATGATATTTCCCTGTTGCATGATTTTGATGTCGCAGATATATCGATTCATTACGTTGTGCAGTTGTAGACATGCTGTACTAAACCAAGCTAAAATGTCATTGAAGATGTTTGCAACACTTCAGGAGTTTGACTCCTCATTAATTTAATTACACAAGGAAATATAATGATGACAAACTTTCAAAACAAGATTGTAAAAATGATCACCTCTGTTTCATCCCAGAGCATGAAGCAAGTGTTGGTCATTCTCTGAAAGCTGTGTAAAAGTGAAGATGGTTTTAAAATGGGCTTATCTCAAAGGAGGTTTGTAATCTATACTTTTAATTCTGCAGAGAGCTTGTCCTGACAAACTAAACTAAAGTTGCTGAGCTCAGATATTGTTACAGCGCTCGCATCTAGAATAAAAAGGTCTCTAAGTTGAACCCGAAGAGAAAAATGTAGGAAATCTCATAACAGTAAACACTGTGCACGATTTAAAATACGATTTAAAATTCAAAATGTATCCCGATATTTAAAAAATAAAGCTAATCTATTGTGTTCCTGTTGTGTTGGTGCTAAATCAATCCTCTGGGTTTCACTGCAGTTCTGACTCGTCTCACCGGGACCACAGATCTGGCGCCTGGTTTTTTACTGGTCACTCAGGTTTTTGTGATTTTCAGTTCAGAGCCTCAAATTAAACTTGACTTTGAGGAAGCTTTAGGTTTAATGACCTCATATGAATAGAGAAATCCTCAATGTTGGACGGCTAACACATAGACAGACAGATCAACTCTGTAGCTGTTTTTTTTTTCTTTACTATTTAAAACATCCGAAACTGTGGATTTTCAGAGCTGTGCCAATTGGTGGATGTTAACCCTCTACATCTTTGTACCGGGGCTTTGTTGAGGTGTTTTCTCAGCTGATGAACCTACATTATTAGAAAAAACAGACCGCTTAAATCAGTCTGGCTGCCTGAGAGTGAAGTACAGTGGATCCCCTGTATGTGCAGGAGGCTACAGACCACGGCTGCCTGCAAACAGCTAAAAATCTGCGAATACTAGAGACTCTCTCTAAAAATGCTTGGAGCTATTTTAACAGTTCAACCACCAAATATAGTTTAATATGAATTAATTAACACATCTACAGTCTTATTCTTGTAGATAAGACTGTAGCAATCAGCTGCACAAGAAAAGCAGCTGACTGGCTGCCTTTCTTGTGCAGCTAATCAGCCCCCCAGAAAAACAAATGACGCTCCTGGATTGGCTGCTTCGCAAACTTCCTAGAGTTGCATTGCGCTTAGGTATTTCATCTTTCCAAGCTACATTTTTCTTTTTCTTTCAAAAAATGTCAGCTCTACGAAAAAATACGGAAATGGGTGAAATTTCTGTGAATATTTCCGCAGAAAATCCCCAAATTTGGGAATTATTTGCTTATACAACGTCAAAGCCCTGTACTTCTCCAGGTTTTGTAATCTATCAATCTTTGGAAATGATCCAGTCTCAATTTTCAAAAAAAATGTGAATCTAAGGTTTCCTCCTGAACCGGGTTGTTGCACATGGAGCAATATTATTCCAGTCATCTGTCAGTAGTTTTGACCAAGCAGTTGGTAAAGTGCGTATTTATGCAGGTTTTACCTCTTAATGGCCGTTTTAAAGTTTCTCAATGTAGTGTTGCTCATAATTTTATCTTGACATCAAATAATATCCTTCATAATAACATGTCTTGGCTCCATAACAGATGCTGGCACAGACTGACAGGAATGCACCGGTGTAAATTCAGTCAGTGCAATGCACTGGCAGCTGCAGACATATTAAAGTGTAGTGTTGATCAATAGCACACACTCACACAATCACACACAGTCCGCCCCACTAAGAGCTGGAGCTGCAAGAATAAAATAAGCTGCTGACCCCTGGTTTTGACCAGATTCTGAAGGGCGCGCTCAGCGATGATGTTGATAATCGCAGCTGGAGAAACCCACAGTTCTGCTGTTTTTTTTTTTCAGGGTTTTCTTTACAACAAACAACAAGAGCCGAAGCATCCCAGCTGTGTGAAGGTGAAGAACCGCTTCTTGCGCTCCCAGTCCTTTGATACTTCAATCAATATATATGTGATGATGTGATCAACTCCTGGCAATACACGAGGCAGCTGTGGAGCGGTCATGGCCGTCCAAATCCCTCCTTCCACCGCCAGCGAATCTGTGTGTGAAATGTGTTTTATCGATTGAGCTACTTGCGGATACTCGGCTCTTTGTTGCTGCACTCCAGCGCATCTGCACCCATTCTTCGCTGGGAAAGAAAAGAAAGACAGAGCGGAGGAGGACAGGGAGGATTGTGGGAGGATAACACTGTCATACAGCACTTTAATTGGAAGCATCAAGAGCACAAAGCGAGGGGCGTTTATCTCCCGTCTTCCTCGTTTTTGCATGGATAAGGTTTGTTTGTTCATTTGCCAGAGTTCATGGAACGCTCAGGTCAGGTCAGCGCGGCTACGAGGCCTCAGACATCCTCCGCTGATTAAAAAGGAAGCGGCAGAGACCTAAACGCACACACGCAAACATAAACGCACACTACGCCTGCAGCTTTCGCCTGGCGATAAGGATCCCGATGTGTCTGACAGCGAGGCTGACTGCAGAGTGTGAGGGAATTAGAGGGATTAGGGGGTTATAGAGTAGCGTGATAGCCTCTGGGATGACGGGGGGGATTAGCCCGATTATCTCACTCTCTTTCTCCCAGCCAGCCAGGCCGAGTCTGGAGCTGAAAGCTGCCAGATGTGAAACCTACAGATAGAAAGGAGAGAGAGAGAAAGAGAGAGGAAGCAACCTGAGGGAAGGAGGGCTGAGGAGGGAAAATAGGCAGAAGGGGATGTGAAAAAAATGAGAAAAAGTTCTAAAAATAGTGAGTGAAGGGAGGAAAAGCAAAAAAAAAAAAAAGTGGGGAGAGAAATGGGAGGAAATTGCGCGGGGAGTGACAGGCGAGGTAATGATAGTGGTGCAAAAGAGAGACGAGATAGGAGGCAGAACTCCCTGTTGGCTTGGCTTCACTCTCATTCCCTCCAGCGCGCGCCGACTCCCCGCTCGGCTTAATATGGGATTTCATCAAGGTGCTGCTTAGATCGGCTTTACATTTTAATTTGCAGATTTTGCTGGCAGTTACAGGGAGCTTGTGTACAGTTTGTCATCCTCTGTTTGTGTGTTTCTTATCGGGAGGAATGCGATTCTGGGCCACACTTTGTCCTCCTGTCAACTGTTGTGCAGATAGTGATTGTTTGTCAGCATGCATGTGCAAAGCTTTTAAATCTCCAGTGATTGCATATGCTTTAAGAGGAAGATTTGACCCAAGTGTGAAATAAAGCAGCTAGATTGCGTCAACAAAACCAAACCTCAGTGTACAGAAAGTATAAAAAATAAGGTATGATAATGCAGTATGTCCACGCACTTTGGGAGATTTTAGTATTTTGTGTGTCTTTTGTCAGAGTAATTTAGAGTTGGCCAATTATGAGCTGTTTGAGTGTGAAAGCTTCGTTTTGTTTAATCATATGAGGCACTGCAGTCGCAGGATCTGCACCAAACTACTTGGAGGTCTTCAGTTTGTTACTAATCTTTGGGGTAGAAATTGCAGAAATCTAATCATAATCAAAGAAATAATGTGTGTTGCATTATTTCTTTATGTACATATAAGTTTGATGATAAATAAATATTTTATTACAGAAGCATAATCTTCAGAAAGAAAACCTGACATTGAAAAATAATTTAGAAAACCACCAGTGGACAATATCTCACAATCCCTGTAAACTAAATGTAACTGAACTAATTTATGTTTTTAAGTTTAATCAGCGTTACTGGAAACTTTTAATCCGTGATATGCAGCTTTTCACAAGTCACTGCTCAAGTCCCAAGTCTGAAACAAACATTTTCTCATCAACGTCACAACGTCTGAGTTACCTTTGACCTATCAACTCTGTAGGTTAGAATACCAGACCTCTACTGTCTTTAGGTCTAATTAATCACATGAATATTTGATAATTATATTAATGGACCTCTATCTTTTAATAATTTAAAATATTGTTTTTCATCCAAAAATTGTTCAAATGTAATATTTACCCATTTGATAAGAAGATAAAATCTGTTGTTGGTGGATTTCTGAATGAATTAGGATTAGTAAAGACTCAGGTAACACCTGTTCCTGTCTCTCTTCACATTGTCCATGCTTTCATTATATATTGCAGAATTTAGGCTCCCACCCCCCAATATTGGGAAACTATTTTCTAAATCCATGTTTAAAACCTTTGTTTTCAATTTTATATCGTAAAAATGTAAAATACAACACACATGTTACAACATATTGGACATGGGTAAGTTTAACAAGAGTATTAAACTTTCGAATATATGTTTACTGCTGGTAGTGTCCTTGTAATGATGCAGCTAGCTTAGCGCGAGAGGATTGGGGGAAAGTTACAACTTAAAGGGAAAGGGTAAACATAAATACGTGTCATTTTCTACACTTGACAGTTTGGTAAAATGAGACTAAGCTTGAGCTTTTCAGCAATAAATGCTCAGCTGGATTTGATGTCAAACAAAGAATATGCGCAAAAGCACATAATGACCACTGTTAAGTGCCGTCTGAGTCTTTCAGCAGGCTTTAATGATCCAAACCAGTCTGGACTCTTGCTAAAACAGACTTTTTTTCTCTATAAAAGGGAATTTTGTTCACAACCTAAGGAATGTCCACAAAATACATTTTAGACTATTCTAAATTGTCCCACATCAGATAATGCTAATCCAGAACCATTTTACACATCTTTACCAGGATCTCCAACAAATTTGTTCAGGTCTGTAAGTTTGAGAACCTCTTGAAATAGCTCTGAATTTTGAAGGTGAAATTGGATGTGAATGCGAAACCTCCCTTAAAGAGCAGCAATCCATCAAATCTGACACACAAAAGGAGAATGCTACTGCTCAAAGCGGTAGAAAAAGTGACAAAGCATTCTCAAAGACCCCAACAATCTGCAGTGAGACAGATTGGTACGGAGGGAGAATATTTAAAATCATTTTATGCTCTAGTGGGGGTTGGATGTCTTTACGCATCTTGACAGTGACCGTTTCATTCTGCATCTGTAGCGAGGCCTGGATAACAACATTGAGGCTCCTGCTGCATTATCTGTGTTTTAAATATCCCTTTTTAAGAAAGAAACGAGACAGAACTCCTGCTGGTGAACAGAATTAGATTATTAGCTCTACTCAGAGAATGTCTTCCCATCCTGCTGTCTTGTTGTTTTGCATAAAACGGATCAAATCGGATTGATTCGATCTTTTGGAAATTGTATTTGTTCCTGTGAGTGAAAAACTTTTTTTTTTTTTAATTACATCTGACTGAAACGTTGCCACAGTCTGCAAGTGTGGCAGCGCTGTTCGCACTGAGTTAACGTCTGACACAGCAACCTAAGAGAGTTGCTAATTTATGCGGTAGCAGCTAAACTGTCGCTATGCCACTTTAAGAGATGCACAGTATTGTAATTCACAGTGAATCTAAACACAAAACTAAATAACAAGAAATAACAATAAGAACATTTTTGTGCAGTAACATAGACCCAAATGGTTTCCCATTTCTTGGCAAGCTTAGATCCAGTAGCTTACCACCATTAGCGTGTGAATGAGAGTGTGAAGCATTTTGAGGTCTTCTAGACTTGATAAAGTGCTATACACTTTATCAGGTGTATAGCCATTCAAACCATTTAACTTTCACCATTTATTTTAGCCTAAAGGTTATTTAGTATTAACCCCAACATGCTTGTTTTAAAGACTAGAGTATTCTCAGGGAAACGACACCCCTTCCCACAATGAGGCCATTGTTTTGAGCTAGCATCATCTTGCTGTGTGACAATGGAAACGCCGCCCTTACCTGATAGCTTGAATATTAGGAGTTTAACCCCCTAGTGTCAGTGCTTTCAAGCAAAATATTAACACCCCTACCCCTCTGTTTCCACTGCTGTAACTTACTCACCTTGCACAAGTAATACTTTTTAACCCGTTACCACTAACAATGCTCCTTTTATATCCTCATTAAAGATTTATAACGTGCAGCATAGTTTAATTCTACTTTCTGTGGCATAGAAGAGAATATGAAAGTATTATTTTTATGTAAAAGCAGTGAAAACCGGCCCATTTTTTAGTGTTTTTTTTTTTTTTCCTCCGTGTGTCTGCTGTCACAAACCCCAGTAGTGGCTTACATGGCCTAAATTTGCTGACAAGGAAACTGAACCGTTATATCTTATACAAAAGCCCACAAACCCAAAAACCACAAGTAGCAGCCCTTCTTAACCCAACGCTCTCCTTTCACCTCCTCCTCCTCCTGCTTTTGCACCAGAACAATTTGTGCTGCAAACACAGATCTCCCGGAACAATCTCAAAGAGGGAGCGCGCACTTTGCAGCCTCTTGTGTGCAACTGTTAAATGAGGTGTTCTTATCGGCCCCGTTTTCTTCTCTCTCTCTTTTTTTTTTTTTAAAGTTTCTCATTGCATTACAGAGCTTGTTTCAGTCCGGATATGTGACGTAGAAACTGTAACACCGCATGCAGTTGTGGGTTACTGTAGTCTCCAGTGGCTCACATCTACACAGGATGTGCCGACAGAGCTGCTTGAAGGTTCTCTTGTGGTGAAGTGGATAGATTGTTTCCGTGCAGATTGTCAGTTTCTGTGTGTGTCTCAGCGAGTCTCTGCTCTGTAAACAAGATTTGCCTGTGCCCTCAAACCATGGCCGACAGAGTGCTTCTCTCTGTGCGATTTTCTTTTCTTTTTTTTTTTCCATGGGTTACTGGGTATGATGGGTTGTCATGGCAACTGGTGAACCGATTTTCACTGTGGTTCTTTTTTTTTTTCTTTCTTTCTTTTTTTTTTTTTTACTTTCCTCTCACCACAATTCAGAAAGAAGCAGGATACAAATTAACTCCCTGAGCTAGACCAGATCAAATTGATGCAAGGAGAACTAGTTGCAGATGTGGAGAAAGTAGGGTTGTATTTATTCCTGTAAACACACACTTTCCTTTCAGACAGAGACTGTGACCCTAACCTGCACAGAAACACCAAATGTTTCATTATATTCTCCTCTGTTTTAGTGAAAGAAGAAGAAAAAAACGGACTGAAATTGCTTCTTACAAAAACAATATTTTGGGCCTCAAGGTTGCTCTCTTTAACCACACACATTCGTCAATACCGGCTAGTCTAAGCAAAAGTGCTCGACACGTATCTATCTTCTGGTTTCCCAACGTCTGAACACGTTTCTCAGACATGTGCTACGAACAGGTTTGCCCTCCTTTGACCTATAAGCTGTCCTTATCTTTCATCTGTACATAGCACAGCACTGTCAGGGTAATCTCACTGATAAGTCAAAATGGAGGCAAATGACTCGGGCCTTATCTCCCCACTGCTAAGTGCTGCAGGTTTGCCTCGGTGCAAAGTGTCACACGCCTTTCACACATAGACACATGCTTAGAAAAGCGTACAAATCGGTTCGCACACTACTTCCATCTGATATGTCAATCATGCGCATGTGGGTGGAGGCATGTCTGCATGTGGTCAGTGATGTGTGCCGACAGCAGACTGGCTTTTCTTGTCTGGCTGACGTGGGCGGAAGCTGTTCTTGACCACAGATAAGAGCTGCGAGCAAAAGCTGAAAACCAACAAGGCAGAATCGGTAAAAACGGTCATTGATCATGTGAGGATTTGACCAGAAAGATGGACGCGTTGAGATACGTACTTTGCATTTTGTCTGGACTGACCTCTCTGTCTGAGAAATGTTGGTGATTAATAGGAGCTTACGGCTTTAAATTAAGATCAAATATGCCACTCAAAGAAGAGATGGAAGCAACTGTTTAGTTTTTTTTAATTCCACAGTCAAATCTAATAAAACACGAAGGTTTCCAGCTGTAAAATGTAAAAGGTGAATCGTGCTTTAAGGCTGTTTCGGGTAAATTCAGCGATTCTCCATTTAAAGTAAAAGGAAGAGTTCAAATAATAAGGTGTAAATAAGATGTCAAGAGGGGAGGGGAAAAAGAGCAAAGTATGTGAAAGAAAATAGGCTACCCCTACACAATTGCATAACTGTGACCTACAATACGCTTCTATCAAGACGGAGAACAAAAGTGGGTTGGAAACTGTGTGTTTAGCGCTCTCTCTCTCTCTCTCTCACACACCAGCATGCACGCCCACACACACGCACATCTGTGGGTGTGTAAATGTGCATCAATGTGCAAAGATGACACACTATGTGAAATGTGTAAAACGGAGCCGGCGAGGGCGAGTGTGAACCGTGTGCGTGTGAAGAGCGTGTGCACGAACAAGATTAAGAGGTATTGGTTTCCGTCTTTTTGCAAACGGCGCTTCATAGAATGCGTAGATAGCACATTGTTTTTGCTGCGCTGCTTCGCCCACAAACCCACAATGACAATCTCATGGCTAAGTTGTCAACATCGATACATTAGAGGGATTGTTCATTGCATTGTTTTCTGATGAAGACGGATTACTCGTCATCACCGGCTCGCTCGGCTTTAAGTTGGGAAGATATGAAATCACAGTGATGCATTTGATAGAATAGTGGAGCTGAGAGATTTTAGATTGAGATCTCTATGCCTTTATTGAATTTCTCTGGGGGTGGATCAAATTACTGTTTTTGTCAATGCACTGAGCAGGCTGCAGGCTCCCGGTGTCTCATTTCTGTGGTCGTGTTATTTGTCTTGTTACACTCTCAGTTTTTGTATCGATAAAGCATAAACATCCCCAAAGCCAAGCCCTGCTCATCTGGTTTCAATTCGAGAGAGCTGTTTTTTACATTTAGACTTCTTTCCCTCCTCCCTCCCCCTCTGTGCCCGTGGATCCTTTTCACGTATCTTTTACTCGTTGCAGCACACAGAGCAAATTGAGCTTTAAATCTAAACATGTGACATCAGAAGACAAAATGGCAGCGCGGAGGCCCCGGACCACCCACAAGCACTGCGGCTTCCCTCTAACTGAATGTGGACTGAATTAGACGCTGCCTCAAACCGTTACCCCGAAGCTTTTATTAACCACACTGGAACCTAATGCATCTGCGGCTTGCTCCGACTTCTTCTTTTTGACTCTCTGCACATGTTGCACCTCTGATACCGAGACAGCTTTTTTTTTTTTTTTTTGGAAGAAATCTTTAAATGGAGGCTAAACTGAGCGCAACTGTCTGCATGGGGTGCATGGGTGTGTGTGAGCGCACGGCACACTTACACAACTTCCTTTTTGCTGGGGTGTGTGCGCGTGTGTGTGAGTATATACTGTAGGATATTTTAAGAATGAATTTGTCAAAACCAGCTGATGCATGTGGAGGATAAATGGAAGTACCTCGCTAAGATCTTCCCCCTTAAATCAATCATGTGTCTGCAGGGCTCATCTGTATCACAGAAATTCAGCTCAATCTGCTTAAAAAAACATATCTGCAAATGTTTTGCTAAAAAAAAGAAGCACAGCACATTTAAAGACCTTATATATATATATATATATATATATATATATATATATATATATATATATATATATATATAACCTTTAAATGAGAGTTTTGGTTATTGTGGGCATGACCACGTATAAACCAAACAAACAACCCACTTTTTGAGGTGTAGTAGAAAATTACCAGACTCACGGACGTGCTGGTCTGCTTCTGAGGGCCATGGAGAAAGGGACTGGGCTGTTTGTGGTGTCCTGCTGACTGGACCGAAGGAGAGCAGACGAGTGCTGCGCAGTGGCTTAAAAGAGGAAACAATGTTGTTAGACTCGGGGGGCCAAAGACCTCATTTTACTCTCAGTTGTGCGTCTCTGTGTGTAGCAGAGTCACACAGCAGGTGGTATCTGTGCAGGACACACTCTGCTCAGCAGCCTAACCTCAGATCACATGGTTTAAACCCAGAAGTGGTTAAAAATTGTTCAAGAGTTGAAAAGCGGGAGGAGCGTCAGGTTCCTGCGATTGACTGAAAGCTTTTATTTTACTTTGAAACAATAATTTTTCTGCTGGATTTTGGATCAGACTTAGTGTGCACTCAACAGACACACTGACTGACCTGCTTCTAAAGGCAAACCGAGAATCAGACAGTCCTGTAGCACCAAACCAATGCATTTTGGCCACTAAATGTGCTGGAGACTCTTTGCTAAAGGTCAAACTGAACATCAACATGCAGCAGAAGGTGCTCAAAGTGGCCTCCATATTTACAGACAAACTGATCCGAGTATTTCAGAAACTGTTGATCTTCTGGGATTTTCACCTAGCCATCTCTCAGAATTACACGTTTGATCGTAAAAAAAGAGAAAATTTTCAGTTTTCCACAGTATTATGACAGAAAATGCCTAATTGATCTTTAGGGAGAATGTGCAGACTGGTTCTACATGTTAGAAAGGCAATAGTTTAAATGAAAGCTTGTTACAAACAAGGTGTGCAGAATTATTTCTGAACATATTAGACCTTTGTTGTGGAACAATGGGTTTAATGAGTAATTATTAAAAAAAGTTCCTAAGGCAGTTATTAACAAAATGAGTGATTTCGATCAAAATTGCCAAGTCTGGGCATCACCTCACTATCAGGTCAGTGTGAACTGTGAATTTAGAAAGAAAAACAGGTTTATGTTTAGAAATTTGGAATGAATCCAAATTAACCTTTGACTAATTAAGATTAGTTTGCACTAATATATGTAAATCACCCACACAGTGTAACCAAAACATGTAAGACTAAAACAAAATAACAGAATATGTATCCAGTTTTTCATACGCTGCCAATTCACAACATGCCATCTTAAAGCACTTTACTGTGTAGTAATATCACAGTTCATATGAATTAGTATGTTTAAAAACCAATGTTGCAAAGCAAAAGGGAAGATGAAAACATTATGTTAATAAAGTAAAGTTTTATTGGATCATTTGTTAACTGATCTAATAAGACAAATCAATACTCTTTCAGAAAATTGATTATTAATGTATTAACTTGTCACCAGTAGCATTTTGAATGTGGTTACAAAAATGGCTTAAAACGTCTATAAAGAAGTAGCGTTGCGGCACTGTGTAGCAATTCCCACGTGTAACTTTAAGCACCATTAATACCAGAATCAATTATTTATGCAAACACAGCAGAATCAATAGTCACTACATTCAGCTTAGGATGAGGTTAGGATTATTATTAGCAGCTAACATGATGGGCACAATTTAGCCTGTTTATTAGGACTATGCTGACATATTTTATACAATTAATGAGGAGAGAGGAAAAGAAAAATACCAATAAAAATAACAAGTTCAAGTTGCCAGACTTATCAGTTTTCAAACCACATGTTGAAATAAAGTTAAAATCACTGGGAGTCTTGGCACTGGCTGTTCTGACATTTCAAAAAACAGTGAAATACAATAAAGGAATCAAATGCATTTTTGTGCCCTTAACTAATTTATTTCTGCCCAGACATGAGCCTAACTTGAGCCGTTTTTAGCCAGGGATGAGTTCACTGTCCTTCCATCCAATCCAGAACCTTTGAGATTTGGTGGAACAAGAGATTCACGTCAAGAATGTGCAGCTGAGCCGACAGATATAATTTCAGGTGAATTGAGGCGGTTGAGTGAAGGTTGCTAGTTGTTCCCGCTAAAAGCCAAACCTAATTTGAACATGAGTTTTCATGCATCATTAAAGATGACCCTCGAGGGAAATCATCCTTTCTGTTTTAGGTCATAGAGTATCTGAAGCATCGTCGTCTATGGCTGAGGTCCAGCGTTTTGTTAGCAGTGACCATTTAAGAGTGAGGACTGAAGCAGGAAGTAAGGAAGGACGTTTACATGGTGTAGAAACTGCTGCTCAGTCACTCAGTCTTGGAGAATGATTTTGTTTGTTTGGTGTTTGTTTCCAGAATCTGACCTTCACGTCTGCCACTTAGAAGATGTCAAAGACCTGTGCAGTGTTTCTTTTTGCTTTGCTCTTGTTGATTAACGTAACTCTCAATATTTTCTAATTTAATCTTAAGAAAAGACTAAATTAGAAAAAATCTCTGGCATCCTGAAAGGTGATTAAAACATATCAAAGGAGACTTTCTTTTTTGTCCCCGTCTGTGAGGACCATGTGTTCAAATTTAGGTTTTTAATGATGAATGATGGCTTCACTCAGACTACCTTCAGATGTGATCTGGTGTACTTTGTGACTCCTCTCAAACTGCAGAGATAAATATACACATTCTGGTTAAAACACAGATTTTGTAAAAAGGTGTTAAATCAGGCACTGCCTCTAGTTGACTCAAAAATGTTGAACTCCAGGATTATCAGTAAGAAATTTTTGTCTTTTTGCATTTTGTGGGTTTGTGAAGTTAAAAACTATTTTGTTCTCTATCATGTCACATTGGTTGGGCCATATTATTAACCTCATTAATGTTTGTATTCAATAACCGCAAAAGGAGGCAACTTGAGTTGATCCAGTTTAATACTGTAGATCAGATGACTGGTGTATTGATTTTACTGAAATATTGACTTGTTGAAGTTTATTGTTCAGCTAACATCTTCAGGTGTGAGAGGGCTTTGTTATCGTTAGCATGGTGGAGCGCTCGTTAGCGCTGTTGCCTTGAGGTGAGAAGGTTTTGGGTTCAAATTGTAAATGAAATGATGGATTTTATTGTCAGGTACGAGGACCGCACTTAAAACTGTCCATTTATAACATTCAAAACGCATGTTAATTCAAGATCTGTACAAACTCTGAAATAATGTGCTCTGTTTTTATTTACATGTGCTAAAATCTGCCTGAGGTAGAGCTAACAAGTTAGATTGGTTCAGATAATATTGTATGAATCTGTCATAGAGATTAGATTAGCTGCAATCACTGTCAGGTGGTAGTTATTCTACATCTATGCATGTTTATTAGACACACATTAGAGTCTCATCGAAATGGACTTTGGCTCAATTTGTTCCACAGACTGGGCTTCAGATATTAGAACCCAAATTCAAATAAAATAAACTGGATTCAAAATTTCTCTAATTTGTGTTGCTGATTTCCATCTTAAAGCCGCCCTCCTCATATAACAAACGAGCGGCAGCAGAAGCTGCAATAATCCTGGAGCAGTATTGATTTTAATCACAGCAACTGTTGGGCTGCTTGGCCTGTTTTTATGAGCAGCCATAAAACTGTGAGGAGATGGCCTGGAAGCTTTCCATGTATTACAATCAGAATGTATAAATTGCCCCATTACCCGCCTCTCCACTGGTTACTCTTGGAACATTAGCAATTATTTTCACATAGATCACACTCATAAAACCCAATAATTTTGTGATTTAAAGCCGTATTGTTGAAACCAGGCTGCGGCTTTCCGAGGCAAGAGGGGCCGTCGGCTTTTAGACATTGATTTCAGGCTGCCGTTAGATGTGCTTTACAAGGACAAATTGTATGTGGGCTTTTCTGAGGGAGACGGAGAGAGTGACTCTGAAAAAAGAAGAGGAGATCATCCCCGGTTCAAGTGTGGGTGTCTGCTGAGGTGAAGTGGTTACAAAGGTTTGGACTGTGAGCTGATGTGGGAGTAGTTAGATGCTCGGTGTGCCTTTCGGTCTATTTCTGCTCGTGTTGTTTTGTTGCAGCTGGCTGCAAATTAAAATAAGGCAGCCAATAATGATGAATTATATGAACCATGCAGCGTATCCTTGCCGATTGTTTCTCGGGTCCGTGTCCTCGCTGCATTCTGTGCTCCTGCTTAGGCTGCTTTGGGTGTGCATTTTTCTAAGCGCATTGTTTATGTTGATGGATGTTGGTCTAGGAAACGCTGAGGAGGGCTGCGGTCTCCCACTCTGTACTTATGGAGATGGATTGCTTCGGTAGGTGGTGGGAGGTGAGAGAGGCCGCCGCCGCCGCTGGATGGTAGAAGTCCTGTTGACTGCCCACCCACCCATCATCCCATTACTTCTCCCCTGGGAAACCTAGAGGGAGGACTCAGGGATGGAAGAAATATAGATAAATGATTCCAGTTTTGAGGAATACAACAATGAAGACGGCAACAGTCAGTAGAAAAGTGTTTGGAACACTTAAGCGACTCAGATCAGCAGACTAACTTTAGAGGAGTAGAAATGCTAATTTTCCAATTCAGGTTTTTAGCAATTAAAAGTAAAAGGATATCCAAGTCAACCTGGCCCTATGTGGGAAAACAATTGCCCTTCTTGTTAAATTAACTGTAATTAACCATAGTTAGGAAGCTTAGTTTAATTTCCCCAGCAACACCCAGGCCTGATTGGCTTGTAAAAATAAAGAAAATTACTACATGACAACATAAAATGGGCTAAAAGATCTCAAAAAGCAACACATCATCTTCAGATCTAGAGAAAGGCTTTGGGACTCCAGTGAACCACATTACGTACAAATGGAGGAAACATGGAGGGACCTTCCCACTCTTGCTCACCAAAATTACTCAGAGGTCATCGCCGACTCATCCGAGAGTGTCATGGTGGGTGATAGCCGGGTTACCCACATGCAAGAACACACCAAGAGGAGCGATATGAAACAACAATAATATTTATTTTGGTGAAAGGAATAGGGGTCAGGGGAAATAGTTCTGGAACCTGGGACTGGAGGAAACTGGTCGTCAGACTGTATATGAGAAAAAGCGGAGTGAGACACGGGATGGGTCAAATGGAATAATACTGAGAATCTTTCGTAGAACGCTTACTTGAATGCGGAGGTTAGTATTGTCGATGGTGGCGGCTGGAGAAGTGAGTTACCGTCGGAGAGCGAGCAGGTAAGCCTTGCAGCTGGAGAGCAGGGTGAGCTGGCTTCCGAGCGGAGTTTCGACAGTTAGCCCCCGGAACATGAAAGGCTGGCAGGCTCAGCCGGTGGCGAGGCACAGAGGATCCACGGAGAGGGACCAGGGAGGTAAGTGCACGGAGGAAGGCAACCGATTGGTAATACCAATGGCGTCGTGAGGAACACAAGGAAATCCAGGAGGAAGCGCTTGTCCACATCCAGGAGTCACAGGGCGGTCACAAGGAAATCTGACGGGGAGAACACAAGGAGCGATCAGAACACAGGGAGCGATCATAGAAGGCTTCTTCCTAAGAAAAACGTCTACCAGTGAAGGCAAACACTCAGGCACTGGAGTGTCAGCTAGGCTGTCCTTATGAAGCACCTCCGCAGCTCTCGACAATAAGACACAGGTCCGCTCACTGGTGACATCTGATGGCTGTTAAAGGAAACGCAGCTTCCCAGAAAAAACCCAGGACAGAAGAGGAAAAGAAAACAAAATAAAACAGGAAAAGGAACCCCAACCTAACAGAGAGGTCACAGAAGAACCCAAAACAGCATCTGCAGCGCTGCAGGCCTCGTTTACTCAGTGAGGGTCAGTGTTTGTTATCCAAGATCAGAAAGTATTGGACAGAAATTACATGTGAGAGCTCCAAGGTGAAAAGCAGCTGATAAAAAGAATCCCAAAGCTTGTCTGACGTCTATGACGTCTATAAGGAAAATATTCCTTGGCCTAATTAAGGAAAAGTCTGTTGCATGTTGTGTAAAATTAACCCATGAATGCTGCTCTCTTCCAGAATACCCTAAAAGATCAAATCTGGTCATCGGTTCATGACCTCAGCTACAGAATGGCTTCAAATTAAATAAAAAGATTTTTCTAGTCATCTAGTCAAAGTCTGCCCTGGCTGTAAGACAAAGTTTATGCTTAAGATCTCTCCAGTGTGGCTGAATAAAAACAGCTCTACAGAAAATAGTTTGCCCACAGCAATATGAAAGACTTAGTGCCTGGTTTTACTAACCCTTGATGGCAGTTGTTGTCGCCAAAGGCGGCACAAAAATTATTAGGTTTAGCAAGCAATCAATGTTTCACACAGGGTTCAAAGTTGTTTTGGAAAACTTTTTTTCCTCTCAATAAATGTAATCATCATTTGAAAACTACTTCTGCATTTGGTCGTATCTGTATTAAAAAGTTTCATGAGCTAAAAAGTGCAAATATGACCAACAAGCAAAAACAGTGGACGCTTCGAAGGGAGTAGAAAGTGGAAACAAAGGAGAAACAAATATGGGAAGTAAAGAAAGATTTAAATTTTTAACTGGGTCATGTTTTGGGTTGCCACTGTGTGTCTGGATATTTTTAATCTACAAAGTTTGCAGTAATTACACATTTAATCAACAGTTTATTTTATCTGTACACTACAACAAATTCAAAAGTTATGTTGTAAATCCTACAAGAGGCAATGAACATCTTTAAAATAACATCTTTTCAATTATTTCAAATGCCCAGACAGCTAGTCGCAGCATCTCCAAGGGTGAAGGATATTTTGTCCATCTCCAGTAAGTGAAAAACATAGCTGAGAGTCGATTAGTCTCAAAATGTGCCATTAATTTTTCATTAAAATACTTTTGGTAAATAAGGTTGAAAGTACAGAGAGAAATAAAGTCTTTAAAGTAGTGCGGTATGACTCATGCAAATCTTTGTGCTGCACAAAGTGCTTCAAAACATACTCAAAGCTGCTGGGACTTGGTTACTTTCCAAAACTGATGATTGTGGAAGGAGGGCTTCTTTTCCTTGACCCTCAAGATGCCTGCAGCAAATTCATTTCCACTGAGTGACGGTGCTGAGTGACACCCGGGTCGAATTTGAGACTCTAACCACGCACAGCCACACTCACCCCGCATTTGGAGGTCATTCTTGGCAAGTTACTCGCCACCTCCTGCTATTTGCATCCACTTCACATGTATGTATGTACATGCATTTGTTTCTGACGTGTGAATAATGTATCATCTCGTCATTGTATGGGCACCGGGTTTCTACATCAGGGCCCGACGCGGTCTCATTTAAATCGACACTTGGCCCCAGGGGTCTGACGGTGGGCTCTTGTTTTCGTACAGTGATGGAAGCAGTCAGGTGGCGCATCATGAATTTTCTTTGAAACGCAGCACAGTTGAGCCTAAAGAGACTCAAGTCTTTTTCTTTTTTTTCTGATACATGAAAGAACAGTGATTTAATGCCGGGTCTGGACTCTGTCCTTAAAAGAAAGAAGTTAAAGCTAGAGCGGGGTGACATGGCTTAATGATAAAACTCTCTTTTTTGTCATACCAAATCTTATTTTAATGAATTTTAAAAATTTTTTTGCTTGCTTTGTTTTCTAAAAAAAGAAATCACAAATGACAGAAAACATTTTCACAAAGTGGCTTTTATTTCAATCATTCCTTCAGTAAATTGTACAATAGAGCATTAGGACCAAGCTGAAAGAACTTTTGTTTAATTACTAGAATATGGTCATAATATCAACAGAATAAGACACAATTTTACCTGTAAAAAGTCTTCAGATTATGAGAAAAGTCGTTCTGAGAAAAAGTTTAATTATTATTATCAGGATCTGATGTGACCATGTCAGTTTCTGAAGGTCTTTCTTCAAAATAGACTAAGTTGTTCTGATAAAAATTTGATGCTGATTTGTCAAAAGATTAAATATTTCTGTTACTGGAAAAAAATAATCCAAACTACAACTTCACAAGATGCTCAAATTTCCTCATTTTACCTTTTTAGTAGCACTTTATTTGACAAGTGGTGTGCATAAGACTGACATGACACTGTCATATATATGACACAACATCCGTCATGAACATGAAGGAGTCTTCATGAATGTTTGTGATTGTTGTCATGAAATGTCATTTAGTAAATAGTGACACTTTTAATGCAAAGTTGTACTAAACGTTGCATAAAAAGTCCAGTAAGTGTCAACTTTGCATTAGAAGTGTCCTTATTTACCGAATGACACTTCATGTCAGTCATAAACATTCCTGAAGACTTCTTCATGTTCATAACAGGTGTCATATCATGTTTATAACAGTATTGTCAGTCTTATGCACACCCCTTCGAATAAAGTGTTACCAATTTTGTTGTTTGTGTTGGGATTTTCATAAAATTACTACTTTATTCTCTTAATAATACATCTTTATTCGGGTGATAATATGACTTTATTCTTGTAATTAAAAAAGAAAATAATCTTGGCCTGTCCCTAATATTCTGTCGTAGAGTTGACCTGAACTCAAAGTCCAAATAAACAGAAGCTGTAAAACAGACTCGTCAAACAAGGAGCTGCCCTGGGCGTGTTGACATCACTGTGGATTATGGAAAACCAAGAAAAATTCAGATTTTTTACAAATGAAATCTAATATCTTCATTGCCCAGCTCTAGTTAAAGCTACATGAAAGTGTTTTTCTTTAATAAACTCAAGTGACGACAGGATTTATAAACCATTAACTGTTCGCTAATTTCATAATTACATTTGAATGCGTAATAAATAAAGCCGCAAGCACATTTGCATCAGAACAAATCTAAAAGGCACAGGCTAGGAAAAAGCCTGCACACTTTACTAAATGAGTGCGTATTTATATATAAACTGACTGCAGATAAACAGAGATTCACATGCACACAGTGTGGTCCAGCCCTGAGCTCCCAGGCCTGTAATGAAACCTTAGCGAATGTCTGCTAAGGAGGCTGGAACAGCCATCCAAATCGGCCTGCGGTCTCATTCAGACAACCACCTCGCCTTCGCCAGCTCCCTGAGCCTCTGTGTTCAGTCACTGGGTGGTCAGGAGATCTAAACCGGCCCGAGAACAGGGTGGAGGTTTAACAAGGGCCGCTCTAAATGTGGTCGGTGTGGGACACCAAAAAGGGGCTGCTATTTATTCGATGCCGCCAAGAAGCAAATCCGGACCTTTCTTCTTCTTTATCCCGGTCTCCCGGTTCACTGATGAGTGGAGCTTACCGCAGATGAGGACCTGTGAAAACCCAAGTCGGTGAAGAAAACTTCTGAGCTTCCAGAACAACAAGCACTCAAAGGACGTTTCAAAGCGGAGCTCAGGCTATTAACATCTGCGGATTGCTCTCACTTTCCACTGGCACGACACAGAGCTGTATGGATACACACAAACACAGACGCCCCCACGCACGCACACACACACAGAGAGACTTGCTTCACCATTGTGGCTTCCTCCATCCACACAATACACCCACCACAATGACCTGGCTAGGCCTCCACCACACATAGCATATATTTATTCCACAGCAATTTACCCTTTGGCTTTGACAGCTCATCGTTTATGCCACTGCGGCTTTTTCAGTGGCACCACTCCCTACGCGTCTGCCCATCTACCAGGCCTGCCTGTCACACTGAACACAACGGCACACTGGTGACTGATGCCGACTCACAGCTCAAAAATGAGATAAGGCGTTGTTAAAAAAAAATAGCATTCCTCTAAAATGACTGAACACCTTCTCCTCGTGTTATACGTGCCAATCTGTGAAAAGGACGATGAGTTTTCACCGCTGTCCTAACAGCTCGTCTTTAAACGTTACCCCTCAACAAGCACAGCTAATACACTTCACTCTGCTGACAAGTCGAGGTCACTTTCACATCAGACTAACACTGCACCACAACATTAAAAACCAGCCGGCCATGGATTCATTAATTCAGTTTATTTATTTAGTGCAAATTCATAACGCATCTCATCTTAAGGCACTTTCAAAGATCAAACGGGTTCAATTTACATCAAATTATATCATCCAATCATTTACACAGGTTCAAATTCAGCTACACACAATCCAATTTGATAGTAATTAAAACAATACAGTAAAGGTTAGATGATCATAGAATGTGAAAAGGCTAAACTGATCAAGCATGTGGTCACAGTGGAAAGAAATGACTGCCTTTAAACAGGAAGTAGTGTCCAGCATGGCTGGGTGAAATGGCCTTAAAGGAATATCTCGATATGGTTTGGATTTATTGGTATACATGATATACCAGGATATCTAAACGTGAACCTACTTCTCTATAATAATAATCAACCTCCTAATTCGCTATGAATAACAAGACAGACTCAAACCGTTCTTCCAACATCTGGACAAAACCAACACATTTTAAAGCCATTTTTCCCCTCATAGAAGGAGGATTTAAGACGAATACAAATTTACCTGACCCAAAAGCAGACCAGGCAGGTGATAAACGGTGACAAGATCCCTAATTTAGTTGGTAATTAAATGAGCCGAGCACCAAAAACATTAATTCAGAAGCCGGGAACAGGAAGAACAGGTTTTCCAGCACATGCCACATTTAATTTTTAGGTCTAAAATAAATAAACAGTGACTGGGAGCTCTGTCAAGTGATTGGTATTTAAAACATCATGAGTCATATAACGACTGCGGCTTTCATGAATTACGTCTTGACAGGGGCTAGAAGACAGCAGCACAAAGATTAGAAGGAAAACTGTTTGAATAAAACCCAAACACACAAAAAAACAACTAAATTTCAACAGCTGACAGTAATACATGGCAGAAAGAAAATGAGCATCGACACATTAGATCACTTTTCAGAGATGAGCAATCAGAACAGTAACCTATTAACATTCAGTGCTTTGTTACAGAAAACTGAGCTTTTTAGGCTTAGAGCAAATACGGTACAACGTGAACTTCAATAAATCAACCCAAAGATCAGCTAAACAATCACAGAAATCCCAACTGGTTTTGCTGGGCTGAACAAAATAATTACGACCAAATTTCTCTCTCTTATGAAAGAAGCAGTAATAAAGTTCTTCATTATTTTGTAAGATTAGCTGCCAAACTGTAGCTACTGCAGCGCCTGAGGAGTTTTGATCGAAACAAGCTGAATATTTTGTCCAGGGTGACTTTGTGTATAATTCACTAGAGGTCAGTTCTGAATGCACTACTATTACTAACAGGCAAAGATTGCTATGTGAGTATGTACTCAAATAGGTAAGATAGTGTGATTTTAGACATTGCAGAAGAGAGAATATTTCATCATATATAATCATTATATACCCTGGTTTAGCATCCAGCATCACTTCTCTGATAGAGGTCCTCAGGGAGGATTGTCTGTGATAGTTGAGAGGTTTTCTGGGCGAGTGAGAGTTCCTAAGCGCACAAAACCTTTCTGATGAAATGATTGCAGTCAATAATCATGATATCCCTCTGTGTCCTCTATGGACAAGCCAGGTAGCAGCACGGGCAGCTTAGCCATGACACATGGCTTAAGAAACGGTGCAGTGCATTAACAGTTATCAGCCTCCAAATGTCATCTATCAAATGTTGTACTTAATGCTTCCACTTGCAAAAATACACAGCATGTGTGATAGAAACTTCTGCGTTTGTAACGTCGTTAGATCAGAGGACTTGGAGAGTCCTTTGATCTCTCCAAGTCAAGAGTTGTACAAACCCGAGTAATGTAGAGACTGGTGTAGTGCTCTGATTGAGGAGATGCGCACACCTCCAAATTGTACAGTCAGGCTGGATGTTGGGCTAGGTTGTGAGATTAGGTTTTCAGGTTGCAGGTGAAGTTCAGATGTGTTTGTCATGCTCTCAAAGAGAAACCTTGGTATTGTATTTGAGGATAAGGAGGAATGAGAAGAATGAACCGGGTCTCAGGGCTTGTTACATAAACTCTACTATCAGTGACAAGGTTGCACTTTTGCACTTTTTGAATTTTGAGAGCATAACTCCACCAGTTTTAAAAATGACCACTTATTATTTTAGTGGGATAATAAGTACTATCTCAGGAACTAGAGACTTTAGGACAGTATGGTAGACATTTTATCGATGTTATAACTTACACAATGCACCATTATAGTTTTCAGTCTTTGAGAATAATAACACCTTTGCCTGATTTCCGAAGTTTTGTTTGTTTTTGTTTTTTCCATTTTTCATATTCAGACAATAAATTATTGTTTCTGTAGTGAGATGCATCTTTTATGATTTATTCCACATATTATTTTAACATTTTAGGCTAATTCTTAAACCTGAAGTGATGCTGTTCATGTGACTTTATAACTCTCAGCCAGTTACTTTGGTGAAATATTTATTTTTCTCTCCGCTGCACCTTCTGTGAGCTGCAGTTTTACAATTACAATCTTCACTGTTAGATTGTGGGACGGAGTAACAACAGTATTGAACCTGTCTGGTGTCTTACTGAAGCAATTAGCCCGTCTTAACCTTTAATCTTGCTTAATTCCTTGGCTGCACCAGATGAAACTCCCCTGGCCTTGCTGAAAATTGTCAATTACATCTGTCACACTGAAAATGGAAACCAAGCCAATTTCTTCTCTTTCTTCTCTTGAATTCCTTTGTTTCCATTTTTTCTGGCTTGCAGTGGCTAAAATACAAAGCACCAGCTTTTTTGCAACTGTAATGACATATTTCCTCATGACACTAAGCAGATAACGATGCAGATAAAGAGGAAGGAAGGAAAGGAAAGACAGGCGGCGTTTTTTTTTTTTTTCAACTTTGTCAAAGAGAACCACAAATGAAGTTTGAAACCTCCAACCTCTTTTTTTGTTAACATTTCAAAGATGTAAGGCAGAATACGCTCAGTTATGTTGGAGGGACGTTATAGTATAAGCTGCGTTTTGTCCACATCCCTGCACATGTGGAGCCGGTCTGTTATATGCACGTAGCAATCTGCGCGAGGTTAATTTAAAGATGGCCTTTCTCACAGTAAACAAAGCATTAACATCCTGTGTGGTAGCATTCAACAAACCTGCAGAGGTGCTGATTTTAGCTTGTTGATAGGGGCAGTGCGCTAAGATGTGGTGATAAAGCAACAGGTCTGAAGTTGAGGCGAGAAGTACAGTGAAAAGTGACATCAAGTGCTCCCATGAATTAAGAAGGGAGGGGAAACCCGACGCGTCTCCTTTCACTGCATGTCGCGTAATTCTCTTTCTGGGCTCTGCCAAGCCAAACCCAATGTTAAGTGGCTTCTTGAGTTTATCCAAAGAGGTCAGAGGGAAAATAAAAACATCACGCGAGAGCTACAATTACAGCCCTCGAACATGACAAGCGTCTGTTTTTGTGCTTCTGACTGAGGGCCCACTTTTAATGGTCGGTTCTGGCTGCAAGATAAACAAACAGTCAGAGGGTTAACACAGCCCCCGTCTACAAGCGCCGACCCGCCTCAGCCAGCGAAGCAGTCAGTGGAGCTGAACCTCTGCCGCAGCAGCAGCAGAAGCAGCGGCGGTTTTGGCGGCAGCGTAAATTACAGCACGGAGCAAAGCTGTGGTTTGTATATAGCATACTCGCACACTCACTTGCTTTTCCTTTCACTCATTTTCTCTTTCTCTCTCTCACACACGATCACGACCCTCTCAGCTCTCTATGGTCTTTGGAGAAGTTGACAGATATCTCCAGGTTGGAAGCATGAATTTGCACGTGAAGTCACTCGGGTGGGTTTTTCCCACAGGTGTCGCCACGGCAGGGCCAACAATAAATTAAAAAAAATAAAAAAAAGAAGAAAAAAAAAACCTTTTCTGGCAAGACTTCCATCCTACAAACCTCCTGACCTCATCAAGGGAGCAGTAATCCTCCGAATTGCTGGTTCCAAATCCTGTGGGAAAATCTAAGCTAATGGGATCTCATTATAAGGAGAGTAAAGAAAATCCCATCAGGTGGCATTTACATGTTGCATCATTCTGTGTTCTCATCCAGCCTTCCCTAGGGGCTAATTGAAGATCAGTTCAACTGGATTTCCTCAGACACACACCCTGTTCGGATGGAAAAGACAGACGGTGTCATTTCTCATGTAGGATGTAATGCAAGCAACGCTTCATATTGAAAGTTTTGATACGGAAAGATTTGGAAATCTAAATTCACACGATTAAATTCAATAGTGGCTAGCTAGTGACAGTGTTGTATTCTGTCAAATGTAAAAGGTACCAGGGTGAATCAAGATAAAACAAACATCCTCTGCTTATTTTTTTTTTTTTTTAAATTCAGGACACAGAACTGACTGACCTTATTCACGTCAGTGTTGCACAAATCTAGATAGACGTTTTCAAGACTCACCACGGACAGGAAATGTGGAACTTTGACTTATAAATTTAAGCACTTGTTTGTTCAGGGGTTAATGATCATTCATTGTTCAATTTCAGTGATTTTTACTTGACAGCCTAGATACAAAATGTGTTTTGTTTATTTTCTCTCACTCAGCCAGGGAGAAAATCATACACAGAGTCCTAAGAATATCCGTATTACAAAATAATATTTAGTTAGACGTCCCTAATGCAGTTGCACCTCAAACATAGTTTTTGTAGCCACCAGCAAGATTTTGGCCTTCCTCTCAATGGTTATTTGATTAATCTTATTATTAAACCGGTTAGTTTCCTTGGTTTCGGGAACCACCTCAAAAATGGCACAAACTGCGTATTGACGGGAAGCAATTTCATTGGCAACAGACTGCATTCATTTATATATGTGGACTTGTGGAAGAGAGCATACAGAGTTGTGCGCAAAATGACGTTGTCGGGCGCCCATATGAGTGGAACACGCTGCCAATGGAGACACACCCAACTTGGCTAGAACCAAACCAAACAGTTTTGAAAGGTTGTGTAGCATCATTGCCTTGTTGAGACACCCTACTGTGTTAATATCTGTTAACATAATGTCCATGTGGCCATTTTCACTGCGAGTTGTTTTACTCTGCTGAAGTCAGTGAAAACAGATGGTTTATGTTTCAGATGGTAAAAATATAAACAGTCTACAATTACACAACAGACCATTTTTTCACTTGGTGACGTTAACTCGGCACTCGAAAAAGTAAAAGTTGAACTAAACGGTTGATCCTGACTGGGCCGCTTCAGAATGTTAATATCAATCCAAGTTGGTGAAATAAAAAAAATAAAAAATTGGCCTCATTCAGAGGCCATTTTTGATTATTTATGATTTTTATGAAATAAATCATCAGAAGACCAAAATTCTTTTGACATTTATACAGATGATGATTGGATGTGAACCTCTGACGTGAACTGTGCTTCACGGCAGAGCGAGACCAATATTTATGAAATAAACTACGAAATGATATTTTATAATACTGAAGGATCATTGAAGGCTCTCATCACTGAACGTCCTTTTATGTCCACCAGGTGCATCTATCCATCATGCATCTGAACAGACTCTCCATTTTAAGAAAAATAAACCTTTATGAATCCCCTGGAAAACTGCATGTTATTACTCATATCTTTTCTCAAGTAACCAGGAATTGCACTTATCTTCGTGCATTTTAATTTCCTTTATTTGACACTAGCAACATTAAACATACATGACCTTCTGAAACTTGAGTGTTGCAACACAGCAGACGAGATGAAAACTGAGGTTGTTCCTACCTAGTGTTACTGTACACTATAAACAAGAAAGACAGCATTTTACAAACTGAGCAAACTAAAGCTCTGAAGATCTAAATTAGTGTAGCACTTACATTGTCTTTGATAGTATAGTAAATCAACACAGCTATTCTGCATATTACCATGTCATATTAAACATCCTTAACATTTGAAGAATAAAATCTTTGCAGTGCAGTTTTACTGTTGTGTTCTCCCAACAATGTTTTTAAAAGATTAGCAGGCAGCTGAAGTAAGGAGAGAACACTAACTTGCCATCAGCACTCTTAGCAGATGTGCTGATCTTCATTTTGAAGTCGTCATTGCAGTGGTGCACGATGTTTAAATTCTGCATAATAGCCAGATAAAACTTACTTCCGAATGATGTTGTCAGACAGACGTGCTAAGCTAGACATGATTTATTTAGAGTTCTGGCTGTGAGAAACTACCAACCCGTTACTTGCTGTGGAGAGAAGCAGTTTGAGCTTTTCCTCCTCTGTGCCTCATTGCCTCTGAATGTGTAAACAAACATGTCTTTGAACATGGTTTCTCGCTCTCTGTAACTGTGTTCACACCTGCTGCCGAGTTCCTGTAACAGATGCATCCATACTTTAGGGTCACCGTGCACGCCGTCATTAGCATATAGCTACGTCTTCGCATGGCACCCGTGCATTGTTGGTGCACAACCCACCCAGACACCCACACACCTGCTGCTCGTCCTCCTCCACAGCCGTTTGTGTTAATGGATGGGATTCTAATTACTCCTCTCACACTGGGACTGCTGTCTCCACACTCATCTCTCAGGACGTGCATGGGTGCGTGTGTGCGTGTTAATGTGTCGGGGGGCGAGAGGGTGTAGCACGGAGCTCGTACACACTGCTCATTAGCAGACTTGCATTTCACCTGCTGTTGGATGTGTTCGCAGAGCAACACACTTGACTTTATAGAAAACCTTGTTAAACAGCACGGCGCTCTGCCTAGCATCAAAACACGTAGTAGCAGCTTTGCATATGCATTTCATTTTAAAGCAGAGTTCCTTTCCCTTTTCTTTGTTTGCCTTTTTCTTTCTCTGTTTGTCTGTTTTTCTTTGTCAGAGCTGCAGAAAGAGATGATCGGTGAGCCTTAAGCAAGACGCTAAACCAGACAGATGCACTTCCCCATTCAGCCACCACAGTGTTGGTTAAAAATAACGACAAGGAACCATGAGCTACTGACTCCTTCTCTCACAGCACTAATGCACACATCTGCATGCACATTCACAAACACGGCGCTGGTGGCGGCTGAGGCATCCTGAGTCTGTGTTTTGACACAGCCCCGTTTGTGGGGGGTGTGTGTGTGTGTGTGTCGTACCATAAACTGTCTCTGCACTAGAGTGACCTCCCCCACCACTTCCTCTGTCTGTGTGTGTTTCATCTCCCCTGCGGCTTTCAGACTCGAGGTTTTAAGTGGAGCACAGAGAGCAGATAGGTCTTCAGAGGAAAAAGTGCTGCTGAGAACGTCTGCAGCTCACAAACAAAGGCCACCTGGCTCCAGGCTGAGGGGACGGAAATGCGCTCGTCTCTGTGGCACGGTGACAAGTTTGTGCTAACAACAGGAGCCGCACTCCGGAGGCCTAATTAGCCCTTCGGCTAATGCGGAGCTAATCAATCATAAATGCTGGGAAAAACTTTGATGTTTATATTTTTGGGTAATGAGTCTGTCCTCATTTGTGTGTTCTGTAAAGGATGGAGAGGACACACTGACTGGTTGCTCAGTTCTCAGGGATACAGCTGCAGTTTATTCAAGAGCTCAAACTTGTCCTTTCAAACTAATTCTGTCGGCCCGTCGCGCCTGTTAAGCCGCAGCTTACTTTCATTTCCTTTTTAAATATCCAAACTATGTTATCCACTCCATGACAAACGGACACTGAAACGTAAAGTTTTAACTTCTGCAGTTTCCCCTCTCCGTCTGCTAAATGGCAGAACGAAAGTAAAGTTTGCTCTTGACAGTACAATTAAAAGATTAGATTTCGTGGTTGTCTGGTGGGTTAGGTATTCGTTTTTCATACTTGTTACTGTAGTGCACAGCAGCAAGTTTGCACTGAAAGCGGCTTTGCCTATTGTGCAAATTAACACTTGTGGGTGTGTGTGTGCGCGTGTGTGTCAGAACCATTTCTTGTGCCTTGTGACTCAAAAGAGAATTGTAGAAAAAACATTGTAGTTCAAAAATCAGAGCTGCTGAGGTCTCTTTTATGCACACACAAATTCTATTTTACACTTTCTGGTCACAGTTGTTTTCAGACCCTGCATATGTGTCTTTTGGAAGAAACATGCTGCAGGTTGCAGATGTTGCATTTACTATCTGACTTTCTGAACTGTTGTTCTCATTAAGAGATGCTGATCAATATCTACTGCAGGAGAGTCTTGCTTGAAAGCAGTTCTTGGAAACATTAAATCTGTTTTTATGATCACAAAATGAATTTAAAAGTTTAGACACAGCTATTCTTTTAATTCATTTTGTGATATTAATAAGACCTTAGGACCTGAAGTGCACTCAACCCTCCAATGTAAATAAAATGATGTAATGTCAGGGACTATTTTTGGACGAGTTGCCATTTTCAGGACACACCACAGGTTTAAGAAGCAACGTTTTCAGAACCATTACATTGTTCTGTCATACCTCTAAATCCCAGAGAAAGTTCTGGAGTGGGTGGAATCTGGAGCTTGTTCACCCCTTCACTCCCTGGTTTATCACACTACTCCACTCATCACTTTTACTTTTCATTCTTACAATAGAGGCAGCCAGCTCCTTGGAAAATTATGGGATAAAAGAGTAAGTGGCCTTTATACCTACAGTAGATTACTTTTATTTAATATCATGCCTCTGAAAGTAAAGTTGGCATGCATAAAAGCAGTGTTAGCAAAAAGGTCTGAGCCAAACTGGCAGATGCAGGAGTGTCTCAGGCAGGACACTTTTGAAGCGCGTAGCACGACATCAACAATCGGTTTTCCACAGAGCGAGAGTCGGATGCTAAAATCCCAACTTTTGAATCAAATCGTCATTCGGCGCTCTACAAAAAACAAATGAAAGACAGCAATCGAGTCTTATAAGCAGACGTGCCAACAGAGTATAGATTCGGCTCTGTCTGGCTGACCTCCTCGGCTGCTCGCTGCTGATCGGCGATGCAGAAGGAGGGGCAGACGGAGGGTGGGCCGAGACCGGCACCCGAGCGGACCCCCAGGCTGCTCGATTGCTCAGCCAAGTCGAAAATGTGTTCTCAGATCTTTGCCTGACATGCTGTCCTGCGGGGTTAGGCCTCTGCGTCCTCGTCTTCGGTTGTGTACGGCTGCATGTCAGGGGGGGAGAGGAAGCTCTGTTTGGCAGCAATTCACACTGATCATCCTTGACTGCTCTGTGTCTGTGTGTGGTTTACAGAGCATGGAGGTTTCTTTGTATGAAGAATGGCATGTTGATCTGTGACAGTTTCACAGCGGCAAACGTCAGGTGTCACCCTTCACCTCTGCGTTTGTGGCCATTGTGCTTAGAAAGGACGAGTGTGTTTGCGTCCTTGCGGTTATTCACGCTCATTTACTCTCCTTCATTCAGTCAGCCTGACCTCATGTTTGCATGTGAAAACCTTTTGAAGCATTCTTTAAGTGGCAGCGACAGAAATAGAGGACTTTAAAGATGAGAAGCTAGCATGTGTGAGTGGTAGAGAGTAAAACCGCTCAGGTGTGCGTACGTGTGTCTGAAGTCGGGGTGCAGGCGGTGAAGCCATGATGCCTCCCTGGGCCTGCTTCCAACTGGAACACTGTGTCAGATTGAGCGACCTTCAGCTGACAGGCCCAGGAGCTCACTGGACCGTGTGTGTGCATGCAGCAGGCTCTGTGATTGTACGGTCACGCATGTGTGCGACCATGTGTGAAGATGAGCGCACGCACGCACGCATGTGGGATTCTGTCTGCGCTCTTGAACGTCACACGCTCAGAGTGTGTGTGTTTGGAATATCTCCCAGGGTAGCAATCCATCTTGACAGCCTGTGTAGCCCCATCACATCACTGTCACGCCACTTTCTCACTCGGACGAGTGATGGAGGGAGTCCAGAGGGAGAAAGAGATGGAAGGAGGAGGTGAATGACAGAGAGAACGACAGATCTCATCGGACTCATTGCGGAAAAGCGCTGTGACACGCTCATCTGAAAGGAGAGAGAGAGAGAGGGAGGAGTGTGACGGTCAAGACAAAACAAACCAAACTAATCAACTTCCATATGAAACATGAATATTGGCTTAATTGGAAGTCTCAGTTCAGTTGATTTTTCTGAGGAAAATGGTGGGCTGCTCCAGTTTTCTAATTTTCCACTGTTGACAGTAGATGAACTTGTGCCAGAGAGTTATGAGAGCTTCACTTCTTCAGCAGAAATAAAGCAAGATACAAAAAAGATTTCAAATTTAATGAATTTATTGTAGTTCTATGCATAATTCTGGTATTTTTTTGTGATCAACTTGAGATCCATCCATTCGCATATTTTTATACCCATTTGTCCCTTTTTGAGGTCAAAGGGAGGCTGGTGCCTATATCCATCTGTCAATGGTCAAGAGTCTAATACATCCTAGACAGGTTGCCAGTCACATGGGACAAACAACCAATTAACCTTACATGGATGTCTTTGGACCTTGAGAGAAAACATTGCATGCTCAGGGAGAAAAACCAAACTCCATCCAGAAAAACCCCGACTGGGATTCTGACCCATACATAACTTCTTCCTTCAAGGCAACACCAACACCAGCTCCACCCATTTGGAAATTAAAGAAATTCAATTATCACTGAAGCATTGATCAGATAACTTCTATGTTGCACATCCCACAATCCAGAGTTTTTAAACCCTAATGACGAGACTAATTTAAGCTCGAGAAGCTGTTGATTGAAACACTCTGTCTTGTACCTGCTTTTCTACAGCATACAGAAAATTGCCGTTGTATTATATGTAATGATCAAAGTTGTGTTGTTTTGCTACAGCTGCTGAAAAGGCCCTTCACACGTGACATTTAGCTTAGCATCATCACTGGATTTACATGGTCAGTCAAAAACTAAAGACGTATAAACTCAACCAAAAGAGTGAGATCACCTTCCTCCTCATCTTGAAGAGTCGGTGGATGTTATTGGCTTTCCTGGCATTTCCAGGGAGAAGATCTTATGGTGCGTACACAGCATCAGGCGTGTCTGGTTCATATTCAAAGTCTATGTGGAGGCGCGTCAAGCGCCGCTGTGTCGCATTTCGAGCATCGAGATTTTAACCGTTTGGAGCGTTTTGAGCGCTTGAAGCATCAAGAGCGTCCAACGCGTTCATCTGAAAACGACTGCTAGAGCTGACGCGCTCTCGACGCACTTCCACATAGAATTTGAACATGAACCAGACTCATGAAATGCTAGGTATAGAGCAAAATGTTAAGCGTCGGCAGTCAAAGAGCACACGTGTCGAACTTGAAGCGTCGGACACGTTTTTGACGCGCCTAACCCTTTGGAGTCTCCCAGAACGAGAGATTTTGAATTTTTGAGTTTCCCCAATTTTGCAAGAGTAAAATACATTCAGTTGAAAGAAAGTATTCTACATTATTTATTTTGTTACTACTCGGTATTGTGAAGGTACTGACGTTACCATTCCTGATTCGTGGCAGATGGTTCTTGAGGTGAAGAGAAAGGGCACTTTGCTGAAAATTGAATAGGCTGCTGCTGTTTTCTCAGTATGAATGTTGTCTCATGTCAGCGTTGTTCCTGAGGGAAATTGCTAAATGCAGTAAACTAAAGCTTTCCAGTGTGATTGTCCTCTAAATCGGCCCTACAGAAGGTCGTCCAATATTTACCCAAAGGCCAACCTTTTTCTACAACGTTGGAAATAATAAACACTCGGAGCATCTTGATGATTGTGTAAAGAGCTAAAAGGAAACTATGAATTGGGGTTGTAGGTTTATTTATGTCTGAATGAACTTTTGTTACTGAAGGTCTACTGGACATTTAAAGAATAAAGCTTTTATCCAATCTTTCCCTTTTTGTGCAGTTTCAATTTAAAAACATTAATGTACGCATTGAACTTTTCTGTAGGCTATTTTGCAGCAAATTATTTGAGTGACTGATAACTAAAAGATATATTGTTGTAAAAACCAATCAAATGTATATTTTTTGCTGTGAGTTCTGAACCAGACGCTCCAGTATAAGTCTGGTTAAAATGGGGTTAGACGAGTTATAGAAAGAAAAGAGTGAATAAGATGTTTGGATGTATTCAATCCCTCCATCTTCACAGGTTGCACATATAAAGGCTGGACACTGTAGAAAAATGAACCATACATTTGTTGTGAAATTTTGTATTTATACCTTAGAACTTACCTATTGTGTTTTAAAGTTTCATTCTAAAACCTACTGTAATTTTGACATTGGACGTGTGTAGAAACCCTGTATTTAGACTGATAGTTCATCATTCTGTTCCATGTATCGTCTATAAAATGAAAAACCATTTAAGGAAATTCAGCTGCATTGCTTATTTTAATCCCTGGTAACATAAATGTACTTTTAGTTTCCCGAAATGTGATGTTCGGCCTGGCCTGCTCAGCTCCCCACCAGTAAATCTGACCCTTGTTGCGTTTCAGAGTAATGATTTATAAAATTGCTGAGGGTAAACTTTCATGACTTCATTTCCTCTCCTGGTGCATTGTCACTCAGCTGTAAATGTAATCAGCTCCTCGTCCAACTATGCTCGAACTCGTTGAGTCAATCGCGTTGTGAAAAGTAGGACCGTAGTTAATGGAGCCAGCGCGGAAACTTGGCTAGTCCGCCTCGTCAGCTGCTGCCTTTAATCAAACCATCTTCTGAATCATATCCAGAATGAGTCTGTGCTTCTTGAACCAATCCTTTCATAACTTAGCTGCTGCAGGTGCTTGAGGGAAATCTCCTCGATACTCTTGATGCTTTTACAACCTCTGCAGAAAATGTGGAGCACAGATGGCCAGTGTTTTCTTGAAGCCACAACTTTTGTACGCTGAGAACATCCAGAAGATTGATTGAAATACGAGACGTTTTAGTGAATAAATTAAACAAGAGCAACGCAGCGTGATGTCTTAATAGAAAGTAAATGAATCTCTTCAGTCATGAAGATTATTTCCAGCCTTGTTTGATTCCCACATGATCTTGTTTGCTTGGCGAATGCCACCATCATAGCCCAGTTGTTTATGAGGAAATCTATGGGTGGAAACACATAATTTAAGCACCGGAGGGATCTGAACTTTGTTCTCGTTAAGACAAACAAAGCAGGAAAAACGACTCTCTCCCAGTTAAATTCATTTATGCTGATTGGCTTTTCTCTCTTTCACTGTCTTGCCTTGATCTTGTTGAAGTTTATAATCCCATAATACTACTGAGGCACCTGTAGTAATTTGCAACAATATTCACACCCCTTGAATCTTTTTGGCATTCTGTCACTTTAAAACCACAAAGTTTCATGTATTTTATTGGGATTTTATGTGATAGACCAAAATGGCAAAGTTTATTAAGAAGTGAAAGGAAAATAAAATTAAAAACTTGGAAAGGAGTAGCATGTATTCAGCCCCGTTTCTGTGCTGCTCCTGTTGCAGGATTTGAACCCTACTGATTTCAGACACTAATTAAGGTTGAGCTATTCTGGAAAGAAGAATGGACAACAAAATCTTATCTGTTAGATGTGCAAACTGATGGTGACATAATGGCAAATAAACCTGGTTTAATACAGTTTTGACACGGTGAGCTAAATGCATATATATGCCACACTTTCCAGAATTTCATTTGTACTACATAAAAACACAAATATACAAATTTTCTTCCACTTTGCAATTATGCACTACTTTGTTTGGTCACGACCACAAAAAAAAAAAAAAAATACATTTGTGGCTGCAACAGTGGTCGCTTCATGCACAGTACATAGTTTGAGAAGCTGATTATAGGGAGGAATGGGCTAAAAGTCACATTGGCAGTCCACATTTTGAAAAGGACTCTGGAAATTAGAATATTTTTTTACTTCCTCAAAGGCCATGAAATTTAGACAAAGAATGTTAATCTTATCAAAAAATTATTTGGTCCATTTAACACTAATTTATTAATCATTTTGTTCTTTCCACTTCATTGACTGTGTAGCAGCTGGAACAAGATGCTCTTCCCACATTTCATGCTGGTAAAGTAGCCCTAGTATTTTTATCCCGTGTCAGTTGCCAGGCGCTGAGGGTGTTTGTGTGAAGTCTTGTGCCTAGAGGGGGTCGGGGTTGAATCGCTATGTGGCAAAAACAAGTAGAGGAATAGTCAAGCAGTCAAAAAGAGATTGTTTTTTTTTTTAAGCGAGGTTTAAGAGCTGAAGCTCAGAAATGTGTCAGAGAAATGCCTCCAGAGACACATCTGCTTTGTTTTCTTCTCCCCGTACAGTGGAGAAGAACGGGTCGACATAAGTAGCGTGTCGCTGTTGCTACAAGGAGCTTTGGGTCTCAAGATGAAAGCTCAATGGGAGCTCTGATATAATAGCTACTGCTCTAACTTCATCTGATAAATATTATTGTATAATATGTCGTCAGAATGGCTTTCGTAGAGTCTGGTATCTGTAATCACAAGCTGAGTCACAACAACGGCAGCGCTGTAGTGAAACCATCTGACTGGTCGTTGATGTTCTAAAACTTAATTTGTTTAATGAGGTGAAATGTTCAGTAGTTTAGACTTATTTTTGTCATTATCATCATTATCCTTCCGATCACAGCTTCCTGTGTTTTGATGTTTTCATGCTGCGTGAGTTGAACGTTTCACAGTTGTCGTTTTTTTAGCTCTCCACATTGTTTTGAGTCCAAATGACGAGATCTCAGCAGCAGAATCTCCTGACCTGATCTGACCCAGTAAGCTCAGGTTGCTGTTCTTACTTCATAGATTGGTTCTATCTTGTGAAGGTTTAGCACCAGAAGTCCAAATGTTTCTCACTAAAAGTTTCTGATCAGATTCAATGTGTTTTTATCATCAACCAAACACAAAAGGAATTTGGTATAAAACTGTCAACTTCATCGCTTAGCCACAAATGGGTCATTTTAATTGATTTAACTAAATAATAAGTAACTCTTTCTGTTTTCCATTACATGTTCATCCAAGTAGTTGAAGTGCTTAGAGTTTGCCACTGAGTGATTAAACATTTACATGCAACTCATTTAGATTATTGTATTGTAAGGGTCCTTCACAGAAGATCCTGCTAAACCCATAATTATTTATTTTTAGAATTAATTTGGGACTCAGCTGCTATTTTCCAAATTCCAGAGATGTTTTCCTGCAGGGATGCATCTAAAACCCTAGACTCAATAGTCCTTGAGATCTACTGGAGCTATATCTCAAATACTAGGGTTGGAGACCAGACACATAACGGCGCACCTAGGGATATCTTTATCCACGTGTAGAATGACTAATTCTAACATTATGTTTTCACCCCCATTTCCTCATGATGTTGAACTCTTAAATGTTCCTGGATCACAGTGTGGCTCTACGCTGACGGTGGATTCTGTTCTCCCTCAGATATGGTACAGCAAAGCCCACAGTTTTATCCTCCCACTTCAGATGGCTACCCTCAGCTTGGTCACACTGCTTTAATCTCATTAGCTGCTATCATTGGGAGCACGTCTAAATGACTTAAGGCAGATGATGGGCTTTAACACAGATCGAATGGTAGTAACCTCTCTCACCCTCGGCTTTTGTAACTGCTGTCTCTTCTTGGCAGAAACAGAAAGTCTTTCTTCAATTGCTCCCTCCTCACTAAATATTAAACTGTGCCCTTTGGTGTGTGTCGTTACAGCACTTAAATTCAAATCGATCTGTTTCGGCTTTGCTATGCCCTTTTATCCTTTTTTTTTTGAAAATCTTGAACATGGGCTTGGACTGAAGTACAAACTTGGTTATATTTGTTTTTGTTTTTTTCTCTCCCAATGCACCAGAAAGCTGATGCATTGCAAGCAAAATGAATTGATTTAACGCTAAACAAAATACATCAGATGCATACAGAAGTAATCGGCTCATGACCTTCATACTCCAATTTTCAGTCTGATCGGCTCTACCTGTTCATTGACTGGAAATTAAAATATTCAGTCTTTTTCTGATCATTGACGGATTCGTATGTAAGCACTATGTGGTAAACAGACTATTTGGTGTTGAAGTTGACTGAGTGTAGCCTTTTCGGTATCAGTGAGATATTTAAAATAAAGTCAAAGGAAGCAAGGATGTAAGAAGCTATCTAAAAGGAAATATGTTCAGCAGTTCATACAGATGGTGAGAGAGAGCAATACTTTTAATAAGATAACACGAAGGCTCAACGGAGTACAGCGAAGTTGCTCTGTTTTGTATTTTCAACTTTAAGCATCTGTCAGGCTAAATTCGGAAATGCTGGCAGCCTTTGAGAAATCTCAAAACTGAGTAAATATATTCAGGGAATACACAAGAAGATTACTGCTAATAGTCAATAATGTGAGAAACCAATACATCTTTTTGTCTTTGTTTTGATACTGTCCTGTTTTACAGAGACAACTTTCTCGTGACTGCTCATGGGGCAAAGGCTAGAAAAAGCGATTTCAGTGCTGCTTTAATAGGTCACCTAAAGTGAAATCAGCTAAAATCAGTATCTGCAGGTCAAATAATCTTATATGGGGAAACATGGTTCAGACAAACATCTTTATGCTAACATCTTTCATTGTGAGGATGCTGCCATATCTAATTCTTAGGTGCAGATACGTCATGTCTGCACTTCCAGTGCTCAAATGTAAACTTAAGAGACGCTTATCTTTTGTACTTTTTGAAGGCCTCAGCTGGAAGAGCCACTTAAATGCAGCCTGACCCTGGGTGAGGCGCAGCTCTGTGTGTGTTGCTTTTTGAGTGAGAGAGCTGTCTTCCCATTGAAGAGGCACTTTAGTCAGTTTTTAAAACATATTTGAGAGCAAAAAGCCTGAACTAGAGTACACACTCCTGAAGATGCCAAAGCTCTGCTTTGTGACCCCTGAGAGGCTGTTGATCACGTTTCGTAACAATCCCATCTTCGCGGGGCTGGGAGATGCAACGGCTCAAGTAGTTATTCTGTCATCCACTAACAACCACTTGAACCTCGCTGCCAAGGAGACCCAGGTACTCCCCAAATCCCAATTAATGAGAGAATAGCTTGAAGAGGGTGTTCTTGACTCTGGCTGTGACAGCTTAATTGTAATTTTAGTGAGGCCCCTCTAGCAACAATCTCCTCTACTTGACAACTCTGTGCTCCTGATTTAACTGAACGACCTCTTTTGCATATTCATTTAGGAGCAACAAAACAGTGCAGTGGCAGAACATATTTCTACTGCAGGCCTTTAAGCTTTGTGTTTGCAGGCAAAGAGCCAACATGCTTTTACCCAACATGTCTTCATTGTGCACAGATGCAATGAATGCTAATCATGAACCTATCCAAACAGGCCGGTGCTATGAATGCGTGTTTACGCATTTCTGTCAAAAGATGTTTTTGTACAAGAGCTGGAGCCATATATATTTTCTAGAAATGCTGTCATGGCTGCAGAAGAGACTTCGTCTGTCCGGATTCACCGCTGTGTTTTTACAACTACAACCCACATAGTTACCTGTTAATATTCATTCACAGCAAGCGTGTGTGTACTCTGATAAGAGTCTCTGCTTCCCTGAGCGTGTTTCCACTCAACCTAAGACTGCAGGTAAATATGAAGAATGAAGCGATACAAGGACAGTTCTGTTTTTCTCCATGAACCCTGCCTCCCAGGTGTTCTGCTCAGTCAAAGATCATTTACTGCTGGGTGAACCTATAGCCAGTCAAGGTTGTTGTGAAGTGAATGTATTAATGAGTACTGTGAAATACTGTATGTCTGACCATAAATCTTGGTAAGTGTTTGAAAAATTCCCCAGATTCATGCATAAACAGGCTTGATTTTTTCTTCTTTTTTTTTTTTAAGTCGACTTATGAAATTATCACAATTGACTAGACACCCGGTATGCTAGTGATAAATATTAACAGGTGGTTCTTCAAAGCTTGATATTTAATCTCCTACATAAAAGTCTTATGCACAAAAAGTAGCAATACACTTTAATAAGCAGCATTTAGAACAGGGGTCTTCAACTCTAGGCCTCTAGGTTCGGTTTCCTGCAACTTTGATGTGTCCCTGGTCCAACACTCTTCAATCAAATGGCTGAATCACCTCCTCAGCATGCAGTCAAGGTCACCAGAGTGCTGCTAATGACCTCATTATTGGACTCAGGCAAGTTGAAGCAAAGACACATCTATAAGTTGCAGCATTGGCCTTTGAGGACTTCATTTGAAGACCCTGGGTCTGGGGAAAACCATGAGTTATTGTTTCCTGAACGTAAAGAAAGTCTCTCTAGCAGTTGTTAAGGTTTAAGCATTGATTCATCTCTTGAAGCAATCACTTATTGGCAGTGATAGTGAATAAACTTTAAATTAAGATTACCTTGATAGAGCTCAATAACTAGAATCTGGACCCAGAAGGCACAACAAGAACGGCTACAAAAAACTTTGATGTTTTATCCATTTACAAAATGTGTCGATTGGGTTTAATCTCTAACTCTACTACAGGTTTATAAGTAAACATGAACAGTGGGTGTTGATTCATGAAAACATTCAAAATATTAAGTTAGACACAAGCCAGTTGAGTTTTGGGTATCGGCCGGGTAGAGAATGCAAATCTGTGAGTAGCACGGCTCGCCACTGGTATTTACCCTGATGTCTTCATCATTGCAAGATAGCTGCGGTGTTCAGCTTCGTAGAGGCAGGAGGATATTTGAGGAGCTCAATGAGGTTGGTAGTCATGGGGCATATGGTCACGATGTGGGAGCATAATATACAAACTTTGAAGGTCAGATTACTTAGACTGATTCCCCTTTACTTTGTAGAAACACGGGATTATTAAACTCAGAGGGAAAACAGATGCAGCAAGTTAGTAGTGATTCAAGTTGCACAGATAACGTTTGTGTTAATTGTCCTTAATGTAACCGTAGCTCCAGTTTGATGCAGTCCAGTTCAGAAATTATTGATTCAAATAAGGACACAGGCTGAAGTCAAAATTTACTTAGCTAAATTAACATCCAAATCATATAAGTCAGTTGAGGGCAAAACTTGAAACAGAGATGAGGTGAAAAACGCTGCCAAGACCAGAAAGGAACCAAATCAGAGACGTGGTCAAAGACGTCAACCCGAACATGAAGTCTGGGCTGCAGAGGAAAATGTAGTCGATCTGATAGAGACTGCGAGAACACGGAGAGCTGAAGCAGAAGCAAGAACAGGTGAACATGATGAGCTTTATTGGCTAGAGTGAACTGCAGCACAGCTGCACATGATTAGGCATGAAGTAAACACAAGATTCGAGGCCAAAGCACGCTGAATCCAGATCAGGCAGTGACCAACAGAATTTCGAAGCCTCACTCGAGCATTTCCTAACTCCTATGATTGAAATGTGGGTATTTTTGGAAATCTGCATGAATATAAGTTCTTCCATCCATTCATTGAATAATCTATTCTTCTTACCTCTGTTTACTGAAACCTGGTAAAATCTGAGTTTGCGGGAGACTAGAGCTAGAGATCTATGGGCTGACCTGCTAAGAAAGACAGATTCAAGAAGAGAAACCAATCAGAATTTTTTAAGACTGATTTTAGTCTTGAAACTGACTCTTAACAAAGAAACTTAACTACACAACAGGATACACAAAGATCAACAATGAGAAAATTCAGACTGTCCAGACTGCACCACAGAGCTAACAGCATCCCCGTCTCAGTGGAGTCTGAGGACACAGACAGACAGACAGACAGAGAGAGAGAGAGAGAGAGAGAGAGAACGGCGTTTGAAGTTAAGTCTGCTAAGCACCAGTACATCTGGCTGACAAGCAGAGAACAGAGATCCGACAGAACCAGAGCAGAAACCCAAGTTGCTTTGGAGAGAGTAAAGAGTCATCTAACCCCACAGCAGGAACGCTCACCCTGTTTTATAATTCAGATTGTTTCCTGGTATCAGAAGCAAATGATGCAAATTTGGAAGTAAATAGAATCAAACATTATTCATGCTGTTTTCCAGACTATTTTCTAGCACAACCTCTTTAATAATTCAGGAGGAAAAACAGACCATTTTAATTTCTGATTATTTTATAAGAGCAGTAAGACCAAAGCTGTATAATGCAAAATAAAGAATCTCTAAATGTTTCAAGAAGGAATTCATAAAGGTTGACAATTGATTTAAAAAAATATGAATCACTACAACACAATGTAACAGACCTCTTTCAGTATTTTTCAACTAAAGTTTGTAACTTGGCCATCTTAGTTCATCTTAACTAAGTGGTGGCTAAACAAAGAGACATTTTGAACATCTGTAATAAAAGTAAACCTATTTGAAATAACCAGTAACAATGATTATGCGGAGTAGCTTAAGAAAACAAAATCCACCCGTCATCCTCCCTACGTGCAATGAAGTCAAGTCAGATATTTGGCTCTAAATTCACTCTGTGTGTACGGAAATGGCAGACTCTTTAAAAGAGGGCCTAAAATGATAATTCCAGTTAATAAAAAGAGCCTTGATCTTTATTTAACCACTTCAAAGACAAATCTGCTGATGTTTGGGATGGAGCTTGTTCCACAGGCAGGAACTCTTGTTGCACAAGGCTGTGCTTCCAGCTGTTTGCTTCTGAACAGGAGATGTGAATAAGTAATTACACTTCCTGCATAAAGAGGGTTTAAGTCTGTTTACATGGAATACATAAATCAGCTACTGTATTAAACTTCATAGAATGACTTTAATGATTCATGTACTCATTGCGGGCCTATGGCAGTGTCAATACAGCTTTTAAGTATTTCAACGGTTGTATAACATTGAGTTCTTCTCAAAGCAAAGCAGAAATAATTTAGCCCTGCTTAAAGAGGGCAATAAATTAGCCATACTTGTGCAAATTCTCTGGAACATGTTTGCATTGAATTTAGAATTTTGTCATCAGGAAACAACCAGAGAATTTTTAAATATTTAAATTTAAGTTCAATAGACTCTCTTGTTGTTTAATTAGAAGTTCTGACTAGCTAATTGGTTAATATATAATGCATGACAATATTAAATTTTTGCAACAATTTTTGGGGTAAATATACCACCTTTTATCAAGTCGTATGCTGTAAGTTGCTTTAAAATTATGCATGTTTTCAACTTAGTCCTACTCACCAGTCATAGCACTTCTACACTAGCTAATGTAGCAGACTGTCTGAGAAGATGCAATGGAGTGCTAGTTTAGAGTCTCCTAAAGGAAAATACTTTATACCTCCAGTTATTTTTTGTTTTTTTTATTCAGGGATAAAATTGTTACATTTTGCACAAACTGACTTGTAAATTCTGAAGTTTATGTGGATTTGCTTTTTCAAGAAATAAAATGCAATAAAAAAAAATCATAAAGATTTTAAATAAAATCACTTAAAATGTAAATGAAAGTTTATAATGGCCATTTTTCCTGCAAAAATCAGCCAATATTTCATTAACACAAAAATATTGTCAGGGATTGAAACTTAACAAATTGGTGATAATCTTTAAATAGCATTCTTTAAATCCTCTCAAAAACAGGAAATGTAAACATTACAGTGCAAAACTTTATTAAGTTACACATAAAAACTAAGAGTGAATCAATCAGTCCTCTTTAGAAATAGTCTATCTTGATGCTATCATTTTCTCTGCATTCTGCTGGAATTATCTGAGGCTGTAAGTGAAAAGACAGGAAAACATATTACTGCCTATTGCAATTGTTGCAATATTTTAGACACATTGTTAACTTTAGATCAGGTTATTTGGGAATAACCACTACGACGTGGCACAATAATGAAGCCACTAAGCAGGTTTATGGAGCTGATTGCTACCAATGAGTTCATGCATTTCAGCTGAAGGTAAAAGTGAAAAAAGAAAACAATATTTTTCAGGTAAACAAAGTAATGAAGGTCAGAGACTGTTGTACTGGGAATGTTAGTCTGGGAATTAGATTCTCCCAGATCAGCAAACAGGGGAGCTGCTGTTTGTTTCCAGCTACTTCTTCATTAATAACATTAACACCAAAGTGTTTGTCAGTTTTCAGCTTGTAAAACAGCAAGGTACATCAGGTTATAAATGACTCACGCAAATATCCCAGGATGACCTGCTTCCTGATGTCACGTCGTGTTTGCTTTCCTTCAGTCTGTTGTTGCCAACTCTCCACTCTTTGGAAGAAGACTCTCTTTTTGTGTTTTGCTGCAGACTGGTTAGAAACTTCCCTGCACACATGTGACCTTCACCTTGCACTGGATGCATACTGTCTTTAACTTTTCAGTAGCCACAACAAGAAAGTCTCATAGTCTATTTCTACAAACCCACAAGCATTTGATTATCAAAATACTCATCGTCCTAAAGATCAAATTGCTTCATTATCATTAAGACCTTCAAGACTGTTCAAAAATAACCAGATCTCAGCCAACAAAAACTTTATTCCACAACTGATGGAACCATAATACTTTTCCGCCTAGAGTACTGACCAAAAAGCATCATGGATTTTCATGAATATCTGTCTAAGCAACCCGTCAATGTCCAATTTGGAGTTGTGTGCGCTGCACAAAAGGTGGAAGCCCTCTTCCACTAGGAACACAGTCCATACTGATCTTTGTGTTTAAGTGGCAGGATCATAGCACTGAACCTGTTGGCTTGTGCATCGCGGATTGTGAGGTTCAGATACTCGAGAACCTTTTGGTTGCAGCTGAAGCTGGCTTGCTTGGCTTTCATTTGGTTGGGAAGTAAATTTAGTTGTGATCTCATTAAATAAATATTAGGCTTCTTTTTAGACTGGTGGAAAGTGATGGTACATGTGGTTGCAATGGTAATAAATGTAACTTAAATGTTTTAATCAAGTAATGGGACAGAAATATTGAGTCAACTTAAGTTAGTTTATTTTTCATTTATGTCTGTTGTTGAGCTCTGGTTAAATAAAAAGATAGTAAAAACAAATGTGTCGGGAATCCTAAACCCGAACCACATTTCTCTGGATGAAGAAGAGCATGTTTTCTTCTGTATCTGGGAATAAAAACCTCTGGTTTCTGCCCCTGTCGCGTTTTTTGATGAGCACAGACCTGTCTGATCACAGTAATGGATCGTTGCTGGCAGCGCTGTCGCTGTGATGTTGTGTGTTTTGTTTTTTACTCTGAGCAGAAACAGAAAATCTTTCATTTGACCGGTCAAGAGTAGCATATTTGCTACATCAGAGTGAGTCTACACGTCGCTGCAGGACGCATTTCCATCTGTCCTGATCTGCGTCAGCTCCGTTTTCCACAAAGGCACGACCCAAATCAAGAAAAGCACTCGATCTGTTCTGCATACTCAAGGATGTTTTTGTTTTATTTCGACTGTAAAATTTTGAAGCACACCGTCGACAATCTTTGTGGGAAAAGAAATTGCTCTGTTGCTTCTGCATGTTAGCCGTAATGTTGTTGTTGTGAAAAATGTAGACAAGAAACATTGGGTTAGCATAAAGTGTATGCCCTCGTAGAGCATCCCTGACCTTAGACCAGCCCAGATGAACCATTACCATCAAACTGACGTGAAACGGCTGTAAGGTGCATTAACAGCATGTTCCTCCTTTAATGAGGAGCACTGTATCTTGCCCAGTTCCTTTCATTAACATAATATTAGCATTGAAAAGGCTCAAAGTAAGTGCATTTTTCTGAATAATGCAAGTAAAAGACATGTCGTCCTCTATGCGTCTTTTCCACACGCTTTTGAGCTGCTTTTCCTCTCTGAAGTAAATGTCTCTAAAAGCTTTTTTGGGGGGGGGGGTGCAGTGCAGTGGAGTGGACAACAAAGCAGAGCAAGAGGAGGCTATAGTGCCAAAAGAAACAGAATGGTGACAAATTATGAACAACTCATTACACTGAGATGGTAGATTGTAGCAAAACACAATCAGACATGGAGGGGGCATCTCCTGGGAGTGTCGAAAGGTGCTAATAACTCTGTCAACGACGAAACGAGTCGCATTCAATTTCCCTACAGAACAAAAACCTCGTTAATACTTTAATGTCTGAAGAAATAGGATTTTTCTCCGGTCTTTCCACTCCGCTTGGTTTAGTAATTTAAATTGTTTGAAAAACATAATTAAGATAAACTGATGTAGAAAAGGCATGATGTGCAAGTACTGTTGAGTCCATAATTATTCATACCCCTTGGGAGATTTAGGTTTAAAGTGACCCAGCCTGATTTCTGGCTGGATCTGATTGAGAATCTGTGGAAAGAGCTAAAGATGAGGGAGATGGCGAGAGGCCTTCCAACCTCGAAGACTTAAAAGTAAATTAAATAGCTTTGATGTAAATAAAGGACTCGTTATTGATTCTATATTGCATTGTGATTTTGTGTTTGTTATGATGTAAAGCACTTTGAAATGCCTTGCTGCTGAAATGTGCTATACAAATAAAATTTGATTGATTGATTGATTGATTGTTATTGATTATTAAGAAGGGCATAAGTACTTGTCAATGTTTTTTTTTCAATATGTCAATAAAAATTGACATTGCTTTATTGTAAATTATACCTGCTTATTTCCTTCCAGAAACAAACTTCTTGGCTAAATGAAAATTAATTCAAATCCCGATCTGGCAGTAGAAGAAGTTTTTGGGGGATTGTTTTTAGATATAAACATTTTGCCGACGAGTCGTTTCAGCTTTCAGTTTAGGTTTTAAACGACTTTTTGTTCAGACTACAAGGAAGGCCAGCTTTACCTCTGAAATCCAAACATTTGGATGATTTGCACTGTTTTGACTATGTGATCACATTGATTTTCTGTGATCACACGCCATCAACCAGTCTACAGTTTATAGCGATTTTTTATTTTTTTTCTAGAGTGTGCAAAAATCTTTTTTGAAAGTGCCAGCGGACAATTTATGTCTGTTTCTTTGAACAGCTGGTGTCCATGTTGTCCTCCAGAGTTCTCCGCTCTATCAGCATCAACATTGTTCAGGACGTCTGCTTTCAGTTTTTTGCTGGATTTTTGGTGCACTGAAGATATTCAGATTTTTAAAAAAAAATCACATTTAAAAATAGCCTCAGTTTTGGTTTGCAGCTACATTATCTGTGAATTTATATGTTCTAATTTTTTAACACATAAGAATACCAAAGAATATGAAACCAGGCTATAACCTAGATACCTCATACTATCCTGAAATATTCATAACTCTTTATTTTTACCCACCAAATTACTCATAATACTACTCTGTCTACAATATTAACAATAAATCCTTATCACCAGGTTTTTCTGTTTCCACCAAAAAGCTTTGGTCTCTCCTGATCTTAAGGAAAGAAAATTTGTCTGATGGTGTGTCAATGGAGATACGTAACCATTTAAAATATTGCAGGAAAGTTTAAAATGCTGCACTTCTGCTTTTAATCTGCTTTAGCTGGGAGATAATCAAGTCAAAATATAAGATTCAACATTTATCAAAAGTGAGGTTTGCATTTGAAGAGCACAAGAGCCCCATCTCTAATATTCTATTTGCTTTAATATTGCCACGTAAAGCTACAGTGTCATGAATCGATACTTGATGCAGAGCTGGGTTCGCAGCCGCTATTTATCTGTAAGTGCTGACGTTTGTTAGCTTTGATAAATCCCGTTTGAAATGTTTGTGTAACCTCAGTTTGGAGCGCTGCTCATAAGTGATAAGAGATCAAAAGTACAGGCTGGGATTGTAAACAGCGTTGCCTGATTCTCTCGGGTCTGCTGAGATAAAATTCAGAAAACAACAGAGGAAGAACCAAACATGTATTTAAACAATATTCTTGCCCCTACCTTAATTGCTGGTTGTGAAGAGCAAGGCGGTTTTCAGGTGTGTTTACTTATTAAGCCAGTGGAAAATGTAAGCCCTGGTTTTGTCTTAAAATAGCTGAGTTGTATTTCAATTACATAAAAGCATTCATTTTTGATTCATATACTTTAATTTATATCATCGATTAGAAAACATAACTATGACACTGTGCTGCACTCTGTATTGGTGGATAAAATGAGGTCATTTTTTCCCTTTTTAATTTAAATTTAATTTTCCATAGAAGAATAACAAAGTGATGTTTGCTAAAGGAACGTTGAACTGATAATAAGTCCATCCATATTGTTCTTGACATATCGGAACAATATGGATTGACTGGACGGCTATCATATTGTTTATTCTTATTGGATAAAATCCATCAATCATAAGATTAGTCATGTTGACAATAAACTTTAACTTATGCTTGTTTTGGTGTTTTTTAATTTGTTGGTACTGAGAGCATCACTAAATCTCGATATACTGAAAGATATGATCAAATATGCTGTTCAGTGATAAAAATGCATGGCTTAAAATAACAGCTGTACTGAAGCAGCATGCTTGATCTCAAGTTTTATTTTCAGAAAAGTAGTTGTAATTTTGGGGATATGTGCAGTGACTGGTCTGTTGCCAAGAATTTTTAACACTTGGTCATTTTTATCATTGCTTCAATAAATATAGCCAATCTCAAATCAACACTACTGTACTTTATCATCTTCTTTCTTCCAGTTTTAGTTTTAGGGAAATAAAAAGAAAAAAAATCCCACGTCATTAAACTTAAAATACAGTTACCTAGAAGGTGAAAACAGACTAATAAATGTGGTTTTGAAGAGTTTCCTCGCTCAGCGAAGCATGATTAGTTAGATCAGATGAAGTGGAAATAAGCAGCCACTAAGACAAAATAATATTTGAGGTTTTGGTTTGGCTCTTGCATCCGGAAAGGTCACGTTCCCAGAGCTGTGGTTGAGTTGGAAGCAGCAGTGAAGGAAATAAAAAAGGACCAGCCAAAAACTTTATTTAAAAAGAGAGATATTAGCATTAGAAGAAAGGTACCATGAGTCCACTCTCTGCCGTTTAGCTACGGAGCTTAACGATCAGCCTCTCTGAGGGCCTGCAATGCCCCCCAATGCCCGCCCATGCCTCTGGGCCTGGCCTCTCAGTTTCTCTCGTGTCTGGTGAAACGGTGTAACCCTCTACTCGTCTCTCGGATTGAGTTATCAGCTGTTTGGATGCCATGGTGTGAAAGAGAGCCTCCGTGTGGGCCAGCACATGTTTCCCTGGTGGCATCATCAAATCCCTGTGGCTGGACTCCCCACTTTGCTTAATATCCCTTGTCAACAACTGCTTTGGGTTCACTTCTCGCCACTGGTATTCTAATCAGTGACTATTATGAGCTAAACAGTTACACCGGCCCTGAGGCCAGCTGCTGGCCATGTTTAGATGGGCTTGGATGCACGCCTGAATTGCGAGGGCCTGCCAGCATGGGGGCAGTGCAGTTTGTCAGACGCTTCACAAATGGACTCAGACTCACCTTAAAAACACTTAGAAATTTATTCGTCTTTGGTGTAAGGGCCAGAAGAAGATTCCTGCTTCAGTGGTTAAAAGTTTACTCTTGCCATGATTAGTCTGGGCAGTTTGTCATGCAATAATTGACTTTTGTGACCTGGTTAAAAATAGAAATACACCATTTGCTACATATGCAGGAGTATTATTTGCTACTTTAAGTAGCACTGTACTAGTAAAGAATTGATCTTAAACTCTTTCTGATTAAAAATGAGTTAAAGTGTCTAACTGTGTTTCTCTAAATTTGTTCTGTATGTTATCAAACATTTATGAGATTTGACTCTATAATGACAAAACACACAAAGCTATAGCATTTAGAAAATAATAGATTTATCTTTTTACCTAATGTTTGTAGAACAAGAATATTTCATTGTTTCTCTTTTATTTATTCTTCATTGCTAGTAAGGGAGGTTTACAGTCAGAAATCTCTTGATATTTATTACCTTATTTGTATCATGAAGTGACGGTAAATTAACATTTATAATCTGTTGATAAACTTATTATTCTGCTGGAAACAGTCATGAGAATAAGCAGACATGATGTAGCTTTAAATCATATTTCTGTTTCAATAAAAAATCACATTGACTTTTATTGGAGTTGTTCCCATCAGTGTTTCTTTCTTCATATTACATTTTTGTTTTCATGGCCAGTTTTTGTTTCTAACTATATTTTCTATTTTCTTGCCAATATCTGTTTACTGTTTGTTTATTTCTTGCAGCACTGGAGGAATAATCAAATTGAAGAGAACAGAAACGGTGTACTCAGTAAATATTATATGACAAAAAGGTTTAAAAAGAAAACTCAAACCTGCCCACCCACTTCACCTCACTAAGATCAACACCATCCACACTAAGACTTTTCAATATTTTATTGATCAACTTAGAACAATTAAAACATAATGCACAATAATAGTATATCATACCATTAGCCACATTGGCCATGATTTCCATTATATACATGAGATGTTTCCTATGTGCCAAATAAGCTTCAATATAATAACAGATGAAAATAACATTGCAACATGATAGCTGCTCTAACTACATGTTTTAGCATTTCTCTGTGAAATGTAACCCGCTAACTGCTTCTTCTACAAAAGAAAGAATCTTCTTTGTTCACTTGAGTGTTCACTTTACTGGTCGCCCTCCCCAATATGGTGGACATGTTGATGCGAGACACTCAATGTGGCATCTAGTCATTCTTTCTCCAATGGGCCACAATGCAGCTTCTGCTAAGATGCACTGCCTTGTTGCTACTGTAGCCCAACCTTTCAGGATTTGTATGCAGCCATGGATGGAAGTAGATGAGTATTTCTTCAGCTTTAATACACATAATGTGGAGGGCAGTGAATAACTCTATTCCATAATAATTAAAATCATCATTTATAAACTTAAATTTGTTGATCTGAAACGATAAAGCAAAAACTGAAGAAATCTAGAAGGGTAAGAAAACCTTTTTGGTCCTCACGTCAAACTATCCTGCATGTCAGTCCTTCTTAGTTACTAATTTCCCTTCAGAGTTGCATGAAAACATCACTTGCCACAATTTAATTGATCTATCAAAGATGTGTTTTTTTGTCACATTGCTCAGCTTAAGAATTTGCACACTTGAGCTGTTTCCTCTCACCGAATGAGAGACTGTGTGAAAGTCAGAAAGTGATGGGCAGTGGGCGGCTTGCCAGCGTCTGTGATAAGTGGTCTACTGCAGGGCTATGAGTGTGGAGAAACCAGATAGTGGAGCCGGCAGCACTCAGCATGTTAGAGGTGAGAGACTGAGGCAGCAAGGGCAAAACACTGACAACAGCATTACTTCTAAGTGGACAGCTTGAAGATATTAACGCGAGACACTGTTTGGCCGTGTGTAGCGTTAATGATACATGAAGCAGAAGTGGTGCTGAGAGAAAATTTAACTAGGCGATTGTAAGTCAAGGTGAAACTCCCAACAGCGAGTCCCAGACTTCCGTTTGCGCTCTGGCCTTTTTTGTTTCTAACTGTCTCAGAAAGCACAAACCACGTTTGCGACTGTGGCAGGGTTTTTATCTCACAGTGAGTTTCTGTTACAAGTTTCAAGTCATGCAACATCTTTGAAACCACGCTCTGCTTTGATTGGCCGCCTTTAGAAACATCCTGTGGTGCTGCGTTTAGCTTTTCGCTCTCATTCTGACAGCAGCTAACGGGCACTTTTGAAGCTTTTCTCGATGTCTGAAACATGTCACTTATTGTCAATAACTTTTCTTAAAAGACTGTTTCACATAACCTTTGTAGATGTATAGAATAGTCAGAAATGTTGCAGAAGGGATCAGCTGCAGCAAATCTTTAATTGAAATAGCCAGTCGTTGTTAATGTGGAGATGTTTAAAGTTTAGTCCAGAGCTCTGGAACGCGGATGTGATTTGATCGCATTCCAGATCCTTGGAAGACTGCGTGCTGTCCTGAATTTATTGCAGTGGGTGGAGTGAGGTAATTAGAGCTATCGATCTGGCTAAATGATAGCCTTCTTAGTGCTGAAGGGCATGCGCTCAGCAAGCCCTGGTGTTATCTGATGACCCATAAAATCAATGGCGTGGCAGGTGATTTACCTCATTCGATTTAGTTCAGAACCGAGTGGGTTCGCATGAACGAAAACAGCACACAACGCCGTGCACTGTGTACCGCACTCAATATAGGCATGCACGAACTCTGCACAGTTCCCTCTGCGGTATACATGAATACAAAAAACCTCATCTCGTCTTCAGTCCTGCATGTAGGTGCTTGTTCCCTTGGAAACCACATTTTGCTCTGGTCCATAATGAACTCAGTTCTTTAGTTTCCTGCTGAGCAGCTGATGAAAAAAAAAAAAAAAAGATCATTACATGGAGGAGACATTTAAAATGTCAGTAAGATGTCAGGCTGCTCTCACCTACTTTGTACATCCCTCTTCCTTTTTTTAATAGACAGTTTACATTGTAATAACAAGGCAGTACTTCTCTGCAAACCACGGATACTTATAAACCTGCAATTTTCAGGATTGCAGTCTAACCTTTATTTTATCATCTTAAAGTTGCACCTGGTTCCCCCCGGTAAAGATGAGTAAAAGAAAAACCTTAAAGTAAAACACATTTCTTATTGCAGTAACATAATCTTACACTGAGAAATTGAGAAAAACCCAGGCTTTAAATTAAGAATATTGATTGAGTTGGGGAGAAATACATGTGTAGAAATAATTATTTTTAACAGAATTACTAGGGGCTCAAGAACAGTATTATTTAATTTGTGAATTCATCTATTTGCAGATTTTTCTGTGGAATGTCTCTCCAAGCTGTTTGCAGGAAATCTGCCTATCTGTGGTTAATTTTGTAATGCATATCTAAACTATTAGAAAGAAGATGCAGCTTGTGAATGCAATGCTAGTTGATATTCACAGAACTACAATTATTTTCCTTGGTGCTGATTGGCTGTACCCTAAGAGCAGAAATAAGGAAGACCACACATATTGGCATCCATGCTAGTGCCAAGAAAGTTTCCACTCTGTGTATTAATAAATATATTTTCCCTAAAACTGCCTATTAAAATAGGCAGATTTAAGCATTTTTGTAGGGGGTCTGAAAATAGCTGTATGCGGTATTTGTACCCTTAAAAATCTATTTTAAATAAACAAAACTGAACTATTTTTTTCAAAATATGCTTTTTACTGTTGGACAATGCCTCCTATGTTGCAAATTAAATTGTTGCAGAACTGGAAAACTCCTCCATTGACAGAGTGCTGCATCCTAGGAGCACAAAGGAATGTTATCATAGATCCTTCCTCCCAGCAAACTCAGTAATGCCTTATTTCTGCTGAGCAGTACGGATTTTGTAAATTTTCTGTTGGGGGTTTTTTATATGCAAATATACATGCATATACTGTATATACTTTTTCTTAAATTTCTACTCAGCGGCTCATTTCTGTGAATCAAAGTATGGTACGCTATTTTGAATAACTGCACAGCATTTTGTCTTATGCTATACAAACCTCCTATTCGTTACGTTTTTCATATTATTACTTTTGTGTGAATCTGCATACTTTGACTTGCCTGTCACTGTTCTGATGGTACACCTGAATTCCCCCACTGAGGGACAATGAGGATTATTTCTACTCTAGATTTATTTTATTTTTTTAAGTTGAACTTCTAATTAGTAATCCGTGACTCTCTGATCTCTGGAGTATAAATAATACATGTCACTGAGACTCATTTTTTTTAGCCACATAGTTCTAAATTTATTAATCTGTGCTTTCAGCAGCCCACCCACATCGTGGCCACTGTCCCAGTTGGGAATAGAGTGAAGGTTGTAATTTTATTGGCTGTGGTCTGCCAGAAAGGTTTATGTACCCGTGCTTCCTTTGGAGGTTAACTTTTGCCGCTTCTTGCTCTGCCGTTAAATCAGTCTGACAGTTAGTGAGAAAAAGATGAAGTATTATCAATCTCCACCTGAGGCAGCTTCATATAAACTCATCAGAACTTAAAAATTGCATTACAGAAATTCTCCAAAGCCTTATGCAACTGCCAATGGCACCAGGTCTTGTTTGACTTCAAAACTTAAAACCTGGCATTTTCTAGTTTGGAGGTAGCCATCCATGTTGATTTCATCCTTCCCAGACTGGAGTTTCCCTGTTATTATAGCATTGGAAAGTCACAAAAGAGCTGCCACAACAGAGTCTCTGATGCTTGTTGTTGTTTAGTGACTGAATTTAGCATGAGCAAACCAAAAAGCAAATGAAACACAGACAAGAAACTGCAGTAAAAGAGCTTTACATTCTTTTTACTTCACCACCAAACCACCACTTTGTTCATTGTAATTTATAGTAGGCCAAGAGTCAGTTTTCCTTTTCACCAGTTAGTCTGCCCAATTTGTACCCATTAACAAACCATTTAGCATACATGTACTGAGTTATTGCAAATCTCGTTAAATATTTTTATTGGATTACAGACATAAATATTCATATACAGTAAGTGCTGAAATGTCACATTTATGATATATTGTATATTTTCTACAGATTTTATCTTGCACTGTGGCTCTGATCCCCAGTTGGGGCAGTCAACTTCTATTTATTTAGATACAATAGATTATCACCCATAAGCACCCTCTTCTTTGAAGATATGATTTGCTGGACCACATCTTCTTACAGCAGACTATAAACAAAATTTATGGGAAAATGACGTTATATCATTGGTAGTCATTTTGTGCGTGAAATGTCTATAAGAAGATGCGAAGTGATTCGTGGTCAGAATCAAATGCACCAATGTTTTCAGGTAAAAACAGCAAACGTATGCGGCGGCCAATTGACCAGCACCACTTATTGTTTCCATACCAACGTCACCAACAAAAAACCAGCAGCAATTACCAGATTGTTCCACTTACTCCTGAGGCCGCCACAGAATGGCAGATACATGTAGGGGTGCACCACCACAAAGCATGTTTAAGCCTCGAGTTATTCTCCATAAAACCACCTTAACGCCCGGATGTAAGCAACTCATTTCTCTGGAAATCGAAAGAGTTGGTGTGGCCCGGAGCCAGGGTTTCTCTGGTCAAAACAGAAAGGATTGGTTCTCAGTTAGACACCGGCTCTAACCACAGCTGTGGAAAAGGCTCCCGTGTTGGCCGTGTGTGTGTGTGTGGGTAAAACACTCATTCGCTTGTTAAAAGCAGAGAAGGTCTCTCCATCGTCATGAGGTCCTCTTTCACTCTCCGGCTGATGGACAGGATCAGGTCACTTTGTTGACCTTCTTTTCCAACGGCAGCCACTTGGATGGTAATCACAAAAAATAACACCAGCCCCCTAAAGAGCGTTAGCCTGAGCCGGCCTGTGGACCTGGTCACAATGAGAGCTCTCTAAATGGGCTTATTAATCACAAACAGCACAAGAAGCAAAGCCGTTCTGAATTCATTATGGATCTGTTATAGCAGACTCAATCATTAGGTATCAACAAGGGTGGACGGCAAACACTGACACCTCATGAGCGCCTCGTGCCACATTCCAGCGCCATGAAGCACAATAACACTTCATCTAAGCACCATTTACAAAACGCTGCTGTGAAAATATTCTAATTATGTTTCATATCAAGGTATTACAGTGCATTATCATTTTGCATTTAAAGACCAAACTTAAACCAAAAGACCTGGCTCTGTTAAAAACAGATTTTTTTCTGTTTTCATAGTGTATCTTTTCAGCTGCTTCTCAGCTTTGATTAGGCCCCGTACCTACACACCAGCCAACAGCACATGCTAATGTAGAGATTACACAAAAAAGGCCTTCACCTTTTTTGATCAGGCACTGCTCATGTCTGTGTTTGTCTCTTTTGATAAGGTCCTTTCATCTTGTTTGCATTGATTAGAGGCTGACGAGTCACAGTGATACTTAAGGGCTCTATTCATGTCTGCTGCCCCCACGACACACACTGGGCCCATTGTGGCGAGGAATGTCTCCTTTCAAGGCCTGAACTCGCTTGTGAAAGCATGTCAATAATCCTGAGTCAGTGGGCGCTTTAGACCGCCACAGCGACCGTCCAACTGAACACACCGCGGTGGAAATCCAGCCCCCAGTGCTGCACTCCTCTAATTCAAAGCAACTGGGATGGCTGGAAGTGGCGGCAGTTGAATGGATGAAGTAATTAATCTCATGGATGCTGGAATATAAACAGCCTCACAAAGGTGATGTCACTCTCAAAGGAAGAGAAAAACAGCATTAATCAATTTCACCCCTTGCTTATAGCCCACAACGTCCAAAAAAGGGTCTTCAGGCTAGATTTTTTTTTTTTAGCAGTGCAGAGACAATTTGTTTTTTACACTTCAGTCCTCCATCAGAGTGAGCATGGTGCGATTTTGTTAAGGATTCCTACACCGCCTGGAAACACTGAGAAAGTCTGGGTCTGATTTAAGCATGTTCAATGTCTTGATGAGCATCCATCCATCCACATTTGTCTTTAGCCGTTCGTTTGTTCGTTCGTTCGTTCAATCATCAGTTTGTCTGCTTTTGACATTAGCCATCAATCTAACTACTTTTGATATTATCCGTCCGTCTGTCCATACATCCATTTGTCCTCTTTAGACATAAGCCATCCATCCATCCATCCATCCATCCATCCATCCATCCATCCATCCATCCATCCATCCAGTGGTAATCCTAGGCTGAGTTTTATAGACCCCTATTTCTTGTACAAAATGAGAAGAAGAAAGTATAACCAACTGAAACTGTGGTTTGGATTATTTATTTGCGCAGAGAATGTGATATCATAAGCCGATTAAATGTGAATTTACTCTTTAGAGGCCACTAACCCTATTAAAAATATACATCAATCATATTTATTTAATGGCTGCTTTAAGTTGGTGTTGGGGTGGCGAGGCAGTGGAGGCCAAAGGAATCCACTGACGAAGCTTCTGCAGAGATGAGGGTGCAAAGAACCAATCATTGCTCTGTAAAGAATTAAAAGCACCTCTGCAAATAGCCTCAATATTTGTGCAGTGCCTCGGAGTGGGAGTTTCACAGCGTCTGGGTTTCCAGTGCAAATAAACAGTGCAGAGGTCTAGAAGGGCGGAGCGGCCCCACTTCTCCCAGCGGTGAAGCCCACTTCTTTGTTGTTCCTTAATCTAGGCCACTCTCTATTGAGTGGGATGAAAAGTGAATCTTTGTGTGTGTGCGTGTGTGTGTGTGTGTGTGTGTTTGTGTGAATACGCGTGTGTTTGTGCGTGTGTGACGCATCCATGACCGGCTACGTGTCAGATGAAGCCGTACGATAATGTCTGTTTGTATGCGGTTCTTGAATCAGAGGCTCGGGCCTGTGGAGACCGTCGCTGTGTTTGCCAGTTCCCAGATAACCCACATCCTTACACAGGGCCTACACATACCAATCCCAGGAAGCTCAGCGCAGAGCAAACTGTCAAATATCTGCGCCACTGACCAACAGCTCCACTTAAATCAACACTACAAGCCCACTTGACTACAGATATGATGAATGGATGATGATGTTGGAAATCTAGCAGCTCTCCATCCTCTGCCCACCGAGGCACCGATCTTATGAATATGTGTCCCATGTTTGTGTGTTAATGCTCCTCTTGAGTAGTGTATGTAATAATGTCTTTCACGCTGATTCTGTTGAAATAGTGTGTAGTGTTAAAGTAAAGGAGAAGTAAACGTCCTGCAACTGTTGATTCATTAGTGGAACTCCAATCTGCAGTCTCGTTTTTGCAAACTGGACTTGACTCTCTTTTTTTGCATGCTATGTCTTGTGCCTAGTTGTGAAGATTTGTATGCACACCCCAAATAAAAATCCCATTTGGATCTAATAATATATAAGCAGGATAAGCTCAAATGTATGATGAGATTTATTTTACTTTCAAATTAAAATAAAATGATTCGTACAGGCAAAAGTGACAACGGAAACCGTCAGCAAATACAAAAATAAGCCAATCTGAGAAGTGGTTTCTGAGCATGACACAGGCTTCCTCAAATCATCTTGCCATCGTTTTGCAAGAGAAGTGAACTAAACAGTTGAAATTGTGCAAATGATTGGGAACACATTGAGCAATGCGGTTTTATTGGATTTTAGTGCCACTGCTCTTTTCAGGAACTGGAAAGAAAAAATGAACTGTGGTCTAACACCATTAATTCGTTTAGCGCACACAGTCACACTTGGCTATTTAATCACTTTAAGGGTGCTAGTAGAGTAAAAGAGCCTAGGTAGCAGGTGGATATCTTTGAATCTATGAAGAAATTGAAACTGTTGACTAAATTACAGCAGGAAATGTAATTAGTGGAACCTTGTTAACGAGCTGAGTGCTGTAGCCTCACTTGTAGTGCTGCCATGTATTGCCAAATGCACTCATAACACAGAATAACATAACAAAACGTAAACTTTTACCTGTTATCCGTTTCAATGCTTAAGATGCCTGACATTGCAGGGATTCTGAAATTTTCATTCAGACATTATGTCCTCTGAGGAAACTTGGATGTTCAAAAGCAGACTTGAGTTTAATCTTGTTCAAATGTCTGTTGCCTCTTAGAGTCTGTGATTGCGACTGCTACTGGAACAATTAATCATTTGCAGAAGTTTTATGTGAAACCCTTCTTTAAAGTCTCCCAGCCAGTGTGTCACCCTGCGACATGCCCTCAGTACATGAGTTATTATCCCAACTGATGTCGCCACATCTGCAGGAGGGATCCATTTGTTGCTAGGCAGCAGCCGAAGCACGCAGCGTGCTAGCTACAGCTCAAATGCAGTACTTTGCGCACTTCATTGTGCTTCATAAAAATGATGAAGTATTCCAAAGCGGTGTTTTGGTCTGGGAAGAACAAAATGTTCCAAAGTGAATCCAATTGCATTATTTTTATTAGCATCTTGATTTTCATTATATAATATTTGATTTATTTTCCACAATCCTCTAATCTGTAGCTTAGGTTTGTTGTGATGAGTATAGGGGATTTTTCACTTACAAACCATATTCTTAAGAGGTGTGCATTCATTTTAGATAAAAATAATCAATGTGTCTATTTTCATTTATTTTTTTTACACCAGATTAAGTTCAACATTTAACAGCCTTTATAAACCAGTAAAGCCACAAATGTCGTGAAGGCCAACCAAACCTGGTCCACTAACAGAAATCCAGTGCTTAAATCAAAACACGAGGAGCCTAAATGGACTCCTAGATAAACAAACAAATGCAGTTTTAAAGGAAATTGAGGGCAGAAACAGATGAGCGAAAGGAGCCAATGTTTGAGTGAGGTAAAAGCTTTGTTTTGCAGCAAATGTTTTCATGGGGGATGGGGGGTTGAAGAGTGAGGGGCATGGGGGGAATCAAACTGATATTTAAGCCCCTACTAGCTTTTTTTTTTCCTGCTTTTGTTTTATGCAGGGCTCTTTTTACCACATGGTAGTGACAGATTGTTTGAGCTGAAAGGAAAAGCCATTCGAAGCTAATTAAGCAGCCATTCCAGGCACTGTTCGCAGGCAGGAGGGAGAGTAGCACAGGCATTTGTCAGCGCGGTACCCAACGTGGGTTTAATTGACAACGGCGACTCATGACTGACAGCGCTTCCAGCACTCAGCCAATCGTAAGCGGCGCAGGAGGACAGCTGGGTTCCCATTGGATAGAGAGCAGTGAGGCGGAGGTAGAGGCCCCCACGTGGGGTGTGTAGAGTGAGCAGCACATGATAGGCGGAGGCACGGAGGTGTTGTAGTCTTCCTATTGATGGTGATAGGAAAGCTTGTACACGCTTAAGTTCTCGTTAGAAATAGGTCGATCAATTCAAGTCACTCAAAGGGCGCTCTGCTGTAGATAAAGCATCTTTTTATATTCTGCGAATTTGAGGTTTTAATAAATTGAGTTGAGTTGTTTTTGGTTTGATAGCCAAGGGAGCATGTTTTTTTTCCTTTGTATATTTTTCTCTTTCTTGTAGAAGTGTTATCGTCACGTTCCAATACTAATATTTATTTTAGGGTGACGTTGCTTTAATTTATATATGTTCACCTGGCATTTTATTTGCTTAAATAAGCATACCTCTTGGGGTGACGTTCACACCACAGACGTCCTTGGACGACCAGAGTTTAATAGATGTAGACGGCATTTGCTCTGCTTCGCTGAAATGGACGAACATATAAATTATTACCTTTGTTTTGAACAAGTTGTTGAACGCTCAGAATGTCACTTCACATCCAAAATGGCGACCGTGTGAGGTCACTGTATTTGTCCAATGAGGACGTCTGTTTTTCTTCCAACCCCACGTGGGGACGCCGCTCAGTGATTGGTTGCTCGTGCTGAGCTCCGACGAGGAGCCTGATTGGTTGGTGCGGGGCCCTCTCTCAGCAGTGAGGTCCTCGTGTCAGTGCACAGTCTGTGTGTGGTACAGCGCGCGGCGGAGGAACTGGGTACCCAACGGCAGGCTGGCGGTGAATTTCACAACGCTCGATATTTTAACACAAAATAACTGGTTCGGTCGACAGTTCATACTATCAGGAGCTACTGGAGAGCTGGCGTACTGCTGCAGGATCTAACTTGGCCTGTTTTGAAGTTGTCTGCGGTCGAGGACTCGTCCAGCGTCCGATCGGACGGACGGACGGAGCGACGCTCTCCGCTTCGGAATCGCCGGGCTTTTAAAGGACTCTCAAGGGGCCGAACAAGACGAAGCGTACGAACACAGGAACGACGGAAAGACATCTTTGTTTTGCTTTTTAAGTCTCCAGTGGCGGTGGAAAGTCGACGATATTCCGCAGTGTGTGGATACTATTTCTTACCTGTATAGAGGAGGGAGGAATCGGTCGAGACAAAGGTAAAAAAAAAAGGGCTTCACGGAGAGAGCCGCTAACGAGGCGAGTGGTGGTGAGGCTTTTATGGGAGCAGACTTCTTGTTTTCTGATCACCTCGGACCACCAAAACACTGTAGATGTTCTCTCGTATTATGAAGGAGAACTCAGTGCATTTATAAGAAAAGCGAAGCATCGTGTTCCTGTGGGTGTATTCAAAACTAAAACTTTGGGATTTATTCTTATACTTGAGGAAATTTATCACGTTTTTCTCACTGCGATGCACACTAAACCGACTGGTAAAGAATCTGTCATATCTAGGGAAATATTTTCAAAATCGCCCCCAAAGAGCGACTTTATTTTATTTATTTTTTTACGTAACCGACTCCGCGGTTAGGTCACTAAGGTGAAATTGGTGTCGCTTTGTGTTTTTGTTTATGTGATCCAGCTCCTGAGCGGTGCCCCGTTTTCTTGTTTGTTTAGGTCCAAAGCGAGGCTGAGGAGGGGACACGTCCACTGGTCGGGGTCTGAAAGTGCGCCTGGCAGCCCAGAGAAAGGCTTTGTCCTGCCGCCATCCTGCGTTTACAGGGGAGGGGGTGGCGGTGATTTACCGCACCTTCTCTGGGATTTACGACAAAAAAAACAAAAAAACAAAAAAAAAGGTGGGGGGGAGAAAAACACATCGATTCCCTTGTGTAAAAGGCTCGACATGTATCCACAAGGCCGGCATCCGGTGAGTAGCTGTCTTTGTCACTGTTTGTGCATTGATGCAAATAAAGCACCCTTTTAAAAAAATAGCTTATTGCCTGAGAATTGAGCTGTTGCTATTTGTGGCTTGAGTTGGTGCCAAGGGGTGTTGCACCTTGTGTATGGTTTAAATCCTTGTGCAATTTGTTGTCAAAACGACAAAAGCCATTTATGCAGTAGTTCTGTGTGGATGGATTAAGTGGGTGACTTATTGGTAGATCACAGATGAAGGCAGCCTTCTTTCTGTTCTGCTTCTTGAGGCTCGGCATACGCATAAAAAGCCACGAAGAGATAAAGAACTGGGTTTAGCGAGAAAAAGCAGGAGGTGGTGGCAGGAAAGTTATCTGCTCATGATGTTTACACCTGCGGTGTTTCCACTCTTTCAGGCACCTCACCAACCAGGGCAGCCTGGCTTCAAGTTCACGGTGGCAGAGTCCTGCGATAGGATCAAAGACGAATTTCAGTTCCTGCAGGCCCAGTACCACAGGTAATGACTAACTAACTGTAAACAGCTCTGGCTTCCTGGAAACAATAGGAAGAGGAAGCTGCTACTGGTCGCTCCTTTATTGTAGCCTCATGCACCCCAAGCCGACACTTGCGGCGTATAAAATCTAAACTGCTTTCTCACGTTTACTATAAACAGTTGATGGTGTTTGCTTTTCTAATGGCTCTCTGTTCGGGTCATAATCAGTAAACACCTTCTCTCTTTTTGTTTTTCTTTCTTCCTACAAGTCTCAAAGTTGAGTACGATAAACTTGCCAACGAAAAGACTGAAATGCAGCGCCACTATGTCATGGTAAGTGCAATAATTGTAAGCCATGAATCTGATTTAATGCCGTGCCCTCCCATTTGCCTCGGGTGAAAAGTCACAGGTGGTGCAACCTAGTTGTTTTTCCAAGATCTTGTTAGATTGTTGACTCACGCTTGTTTTCATTGGACGAGGAGGAGCAGGGTGGGGGTTAAGGGCCCGTTGAAATTCTAGACAGGGTCAAATGTCCAGCTATTGATCGTAGGGTGTGCTGACCCCGTCCCATCTGTCTCTCTGGGTTCCTCCAATTCCCCCCACCTCCACCCTAACACACCTAACAGGATCCAAAGGAAGTTAATGGCTCCTCTGCTGGCTTTGTGCATGAATCAGTGGGTTTCCTGTGTGTGTCTTATTGTTTTATTTTAGTAACCTCCTCAGAGTGAAACAAGTGTCACAACCACAGCTTTCTCAGACAGGGGAAGAGTGTGAGTCTGCTCAGACTTGCTGCCAACATGCTTCCTGTTTGATCAGATGTCAAGTGGACAGCTCTAAGTACATGTGTTAGAGCCGCATGTGCCCCAAGTGACCACCTTTGAACAGCTTTTGTTATTCTCCCCCTCTGGTGAAACTCCCAACAATTATTTTCATCAAAATTTCTAACCTAAGAATCATAATTCATGTGCAGTCTCTCAGATTGATGTTGCAAAATTTTAAGTTAGTCAACAGCTGGGCCTAGTAATATTAGCTGTAATTTGTCCAAGATTCAGTTTAATTAGAAGTTTTCCTGCTGCTCAGTGTAAAACAGTGAACGAAACATGGTGGGATATTACTGCTTGTATTAAAAGATTATTAGTATTTTAAGTCATAAATGCTTGCAACTGCTTTTAAGACAAGGTTTAATGTAAAAGTACACTCAGATAATTTGTACTATACTCAGTTCAGAGTTCATAACAGGGACAAAAACAGATGGTTTTGTAAACATGACCCAACTCAAAGGTTCTTGCCAACACAAGCTTCACAGAGCAATCTGTCTCCCTACTGGTGTATCCATATAATATTATTGTTTGTGATAAAGAACTAATGACGGACAAGGTGTCGATTTCACTTTTTTGAATCTACTTTTTGTTCTGGTAGGGTGTTATTAGCAGCTATAAATTGTGTATCTTTGGTAAACAACTACACTTTAGTTTGGATCTGGTCAGTTTGGCTTTTGACCATTACAGAAAGTGGGGTTTTTTTTTGTCAGGTCTTTGAGGTCATAGGTTGGGGTTGTGTTTAAAGACATACTGTCACTCAGACGAAACCAGTCCTCTGTTGCTGCTACAGTAAAAAGTACACAAATATCGTCGACTGTTTTGGTCAAAGTTGTTCTGCTTTTTTCGTTCACTCCTTTCCTAAAGCATCTGATCAGCATCTCCTTTATCCTCCTGAGACCCAGCAATACATTTTTGTCCTCTGTGGAGGACATAGGTTTTTTTGTTCATAACTCTGAAACCATACATGCCACTGTGTTAAATCCTGTTGGTCCTTAGAGAGGACATCCTGGGCCTCGAAATGTGTTCATATTTGCCACAAGAGAGTCCCGATGTCCTCTCCAAAGGACATACTGTAATAAATAAATAATAACATGTTTTGAAACTTTTTCAATTGTAGTGATGTTTTTTCACTCCAAAGAGTCATGTAGTGAAAAAAAAAAAAAATTCAAAAACTTTTTTTTTTCTGGGTCTCAGGAGGATAAGGTTAAATAAAATAAAAATATCTTAGTCTTTCATTTTCTCATTACTGGGTCAAAACGAATTACCTACAACCACTTGTGTTAAACCTATTAGGGTGTGTATTTGAGGATAAATACCTGCCTTTGAGTCTGACGTATTTTTGAAGTGAAAAGTTTGAGGTTTAATGTTTTGTCTCTCTTTATTTTTCAGTACTATGAGATGTCCTATGGACTCAACATTGAGATGCACAAACAGGTATGTGGCCACATCAGATATGGTCTATGTACATCCAAAACACTTATGTTTTTGTTTTTTCCTCCCCTAGTGTTTGAAGAGTATAAACATGTGCATGCATGCATATCTGACCTTAGTTCCTGCCCTTATCCCTAAATGCTTTTCAGAGGCGTACCCATACAGGCTTCCTGTTGTAGAAATGCTGACAGGTTAAACAACATTAAGGGCACACTCTCTGATGAGGCGGTTGATGAGATTAAAGTAGCTGGCAGACAAACTGGCGATGTATGCTTTCGAGTGGTTTGTCTTAAGCTGCTGGGGGTTTTTTCTACCAGTAGATGTTTGAATTTCCATGGCTAAGGAATTTAAAAGCTCACCTAATTAGCGGACAAGCTGCTATCACCCCATAGATGAACTGGAAGAATATCCAGTTTGTTTCACACCACCTAAAGAGTCTTTTCGGTAGAAGAGAAGTCGTTTCTGTGTTTCACAGCCATCTTGTTAGTTTGTTTCTGTCTTGTTTCACACGTCGAAAGAAGCAACAGTAACTTCAGTGGAGCTTTACAGAAATGCGTGAACAATAGAATATAATAGTGACTCATTTAGATGGCTTGCTGAAATTCATTATTCACAATCCTCTACCTGAAACTGCCCTGGAGCTCCCAGGAGTTGAGGCAGCACACACAACGACTTTGGTGTGCAGCTCAGTGACGTCTCATTAGAAATGTTTAGCATGCAACGCCCTCATCAGGCTCCAACGAATGGATAAGAGACAGTTGTTGATTCAAGTTAAGTTTTTTAATAGTTTGTCAAAAGAAAAGAGGAAAAAAATTCAATTTGTGGCATAAATAATACAAAGGCTCATGATGTGAAGAGAACTGAGTCAACGCTAATGAGGGAAATGCCAAGATACTTGAAAGAATCTGGATAAAGAATCAAATGAACCGCTGAATGGACTTTTGCTTTCTGCAGGAATACCTTAGAGAAATGGGAAGCTTGATAGATGGTGACTTAGTTTGACTTTTGGACTTTTTATGTAAATGATCAATGTGTCAACATGAAGTTAGCTTTCCCTGGCTTCTGGTGAATTTTTATTTTTGTAAGCCTTGGCTTAAATTATCTGGGTTACAGCCTAGTGGAAACTGTGGACAAGCAAAAATTGCATCATCTGTTTATCTTTCCCACACTGCCCCCTCATGCATTCATTCACATAAATGTGCCCACATACTCGTCGTTTTCCAAGTATTCGGTTTGCGAATACTGATGCATGGCTTATTGTAGTAGATGCTTTTATAATAGTAGGAAGTAATCAGCTTAAATTAAGTCAACATAATCAGTAAAACTTGTGGTTTTTCTCTGCCCAGTGGTAGCTTTATGACCACTATACAGAAAATGTAAGAAAAAAAGAGTAAAAAAAGATCGGTGACCTAATCATTCTGTACCTCATAACTTAAGACAGACCTACAGATATCACACCAGTAACAAATCTCTTCATGACATGTTGAAGAGGTAAATTCAACCAATTGATTCAGGTATGTTGGAGCAGGGATGCATCTAAAAGTTTCAGGACAGTATTTCTGAAGTTGGAGACCCCCTCACTCAACCTTTTTTTTAATTAATTTTTTTATTTTAAGCGTCTACTACAGACGGTGGCGTTGTGTCGTGAAACTCGTAGAAGTGAATCATTTAAGACTGTAAGTGGTGTGTTATGTCAATGGAAGATATAAGCAGGGGATTTAAAACTCAGTTCATGGCTGTTGTTGAGCATGAGATCAAAAGTATAAACAAATAAAAGTATGTTGGCTGTAGTGGAATAGATAAACCTGTGAGTTTGTGAGGATTGCCAACCTCATCTCTCCTGTTTGCACCAAAAATAAAAGTTTCTCACCCCGAATGTGACATGATGTCATGTAAAAACCAAAGACGACATTCTTTTAGACCCCGTTAACTCCTCTGTTAACATTTTCAGAAGCAGACCTATCTTTTTTCAGGGGCAGTATTATGTAAAGTAGACTCATTTTCTTTAGCTTTACATTCATGTTATAATGTTATTGTAAAGTTACTCCATGTTATCCAAAACCTAGATGGAGTGTTACTTAGATTTTTTTCGTGCATATTTGAGAAATCCTTGAATCTCCCTGAATCAACCATTCAGTTGTGCAAAAATGAAAGATGGAGATCCTCCTTTGTGACTCCCCCACTCAGCTCCTTCAGACTAGCCAGCAGCAATTGGCAAACACCTGGTGCAATTGCACATCAGCTTAGCTCATTATATGAGCTACTTCTCAGTTCAGCACCGGCTTAAAACGTTGTTAAAGGGTCAATAGAGGAGCCATGTTGGGATGACATCCTGAAGGTGGACTTTCAGAAAGAGCAGTAGTTTTTTTTTTTTTTTTTAAGAGATAGAGGCCCGATTTCAAGGCGTTAAATTATAAAGTCAAATTTCTTTCAAGTCATATTAGATGTATGTAGTATTTTTATAACAACTGAAGTTAACATAGTTACTTCATTGTGCTATAAAATGGCACTATGTGCCTGGAAAACACATAATACTTCCCCTTTTTAAACTTTTTATTGCTTCCTTAGATCTATTTTTTTTGCCTCCCCGTTTGTACCGTCGTATTTTTTCATCGCCTCTCCCACCACCGCAGCAAGGGGACGTGAAAGATGGCCCCCGTGTCATTAGCCGCACAATATGATGTACGAGAGTGGCAGTACGTGAGAGAGGCGGGGGGCGAGATGAAGAATGGTGGGGTGGAGGCCTTGTGGCCGTGAGATCCAGAAGGTTAATGGCATCGGCGGGAGGGGAGCCCGGTTGGAGGAGCAGCATGTTGCTCTAGTTGGCGCGCGCTACGCTAACTAGATGCGTTTTCTGATCATCAAGGCAGCCAAGCCTGCCCCTTTCTGGGTTTTTTATCAACATTAAAGCAGGTAGGAGTGATACGTGGCCCAAACGAGTGGGAAGAAAGCGTGGATGTAATCTGGAGACTAGGCGTTCCGGGGTAAATGGGTTAATCGACTTGTCCTGTGCATCTCCTTTGTTTGTCAATAAGCCCAGCGGAGAGCTCTCTGAATAATTTATTGCTCCTGCCACCCTCCTTCCTTTTTCTTTCTCCCTCTCCCTTCCCTGCTGAACAAGTGTTTGTGATGACATCAGCGAGAGGTAAACAGACGGCCCCTCGCCGTCACCGTTGTTCATACGAACGGCTGCAGGCTGGATTATTGGAAGCAGGCGGGCGTGTTACTTTGCTTGCGTTGAAGATTTATTGTAATGTGAAAAAAAAAAAAAACACATTATAAATTCACTTTGTTGTTACCCCAACAAATCTGGACTAAAAAGGAACTCATGCATAAACACAAACACACACACATATCTATAAATATCCCAACATAGAAACACTGTTTGTGTCTACTTCACAAACATACAGTAATTGAGGTTCCAGCACACTGTTTCCCCTCTGTGCTGCTGCTGCTGAGCAGAGCGGTTGTCATGAAAGGGAAGGTGCATGTGTATGCGAGTGTGTGGCTGCGGCTGCCGGGAGGTAATTTGTTTTGACAGTGTCTCTTATGATGGCAAAAAGTGCAGGGTGGAGGTAATCACCCTTGCTTGCTGTCAATAAGTGATTTTAATTAGCGCAGCTCATTAGGCTGCCTCAGCAACATGCCCTGCTGACTGTGGTGGAGGTGTGTGTGAGTGGGGTGGACGGGTGTGGGGGGGTTGCTTTGTTTTCAACTCCCTCTGCTCTCTGTCTGTCTGGATGTTTATCACTTTCATGCCTCCTTATGTTTTAAGCTTAGCTTTTTGCCTGTCCATTCCAATTAGAGCTAGGATTAAATGGAATCATAGGGATTCAAAGTGAACTTATAGCATTTTCATAGATACACCGATTATCCGATTCGTCACTTGTTGAATGAGCGAAGGCGGTGGTGGGAGAAAGTGTTTTATCGGGTCTGTTTCCTGGAGAAAGGAGGAACAGGGAGGAAGGAGAAACGGAGCTTGTGCAAATGAATAATTTATAGTGGATTCCTGGAATTGTTTGCCAAGGTGATGATGGTCGATCTGTCTCAAAGCCAAAACAAACTGAGTAGGAGAACACACACACACACGCACACGCCCACACACACACACCCACGCTCAGGGGAGTTTGATGAGGTTACTCGGGGCTGTGAGACGTGCTTTATTTTGATAGCAAGGCCGAAGAAGTTGGTGAAGGAGTGTTGCACTATTATTGTTTGGGGTGTATGTTTCCTAACTGGCTGGTGTTAGGATTCAAACGGAGGAATGTTATCTGTCACAGATGCTCTGCTTCCATAGGTTTCCCTGCAGAAATGTTGCTTCTTTCTCTGCATATTGGCTCTAACTAAATTGTCACGCACATGCAAAATGTTCCTCATGCATTCGTAATGAACAAGGTACCTCTAAGTGGCTCTTTCTTCCTCTTGCCCTGGCTGAGAAGATAATTCCCAAACAGCCATCTCTGCCTCCTCATCATATGCCACTTGTTTTCCTCGCCAATTGAATTCTCGTCAGAGACTCGGCTCTCCACTCGGGGGGCTAATGCCTGGAGCGACAAACAGCCAAACGGCTTTCAACGCGCCATTGACAGAGGGATGCGGTGGAGAGAGCGGGCCTCTCCAAGCTCTGGTGCTCCTAGACAACGCTGAGTACCTGTAATTGTGGAGCAGCAGAGAAAAGCTTCAGCTGGCTCAAAGGCCTCTGTTTCCAGCGGCTTTAAGTGACTATAAACCTGTCTCTGCTGCTGAAAGCTCTGTGGAAAAATGGTTACTTCAAAAAAAAAAAATGAAGTGGTCCTGTTTTGGCTTCTGTAAGCCCACAGCGGGTGTTTTCTGCATGTTCATGTTTAGCTGTCAGGAATCTGTCCAAACACACTTGTCCTCATTACCCTCACTGGGTGGGTGAACAGAGGAACGAAATCGGGAAAGGACGGAGAAAATAGTGCAACTAAGTACATTGACTCTTTCTATTTATTTTTTACTTTAAAGCCACATATAGAGGTGGGCAGTATGGACTTGGGATCTTATTATGATATTTTATTGAACTATTATGCTCATCATGAAGATTACAATAAAAAAAAACAACTTATTTTTTAGGTAACTGTATGTTTGTGACTGCATGGCACAGCAATCGTAGTGCCACAAACAAATATTATCCTTAAAAATATTACCATTTGAAATAGGCTTTTTCACTTGTCCACTTAAAGTGTGAGTTTTATCACTAAACTGTTCACAGTAACTGCCTTTTATCATATTTTCAAAGTCATTGATACTTACTGATACAGAACAAACAGTGGACAAAATAACAAATATGACATTTCCTATCGTACTGCCGGCTTCCTTTTATATCTACCATCAGTAAGTGAAAGCTTATCCATGAATCAAAATTGTTACCACTCTAATCCCCAGATGAGTTTTGGGCTGAAGTCAACATGGGGGTCAAAAGTCTTCAGAACATTTAACTACAAATAGCAGCTTTTTTTTTTCACGTTACTCCAGTACTTTTCTCTGCCACACCACCAGATAATAAATTCAACAAAAAACGGCGGAGTGCAGCGCCTGAATTCCACAAACGTTTCTGGCCTCAAACGGTGGCCCTGAAGTGGTGATTGGCTGTGAGCAAATGGATGTCTTTGTGCGTAATGCAGTTGCGTTAATAGCCGAGTGTATCAGCATACAGCTGTTTCTACAAGCCCCGTGCTGCTCCCCCTGCAGCCATTTCCAGGCAAGTGGCGTAACACTGAAACACATTCACCCTGCCAGTGTCATTGTATAAACCCCCCACCCCCCAGTAATGATGATGCTTTATGAGTCTCCATAGAGTCCCCCACCCTTCCTCCATGTCAGCTTGCCATCCTCCCGCCCCCCACACCGCCTCCTCGGCCGCCTCCGCATTCCCAGTTATCCCTCATTAATTTCCCGTGCCGATCAGATCGACAGGCCGAAAATTCAATTTAATGACCTGCCTCTGTGCTGCTCCTAATATGATTTTACAGGCTGTTCTGGTCAGAGCCCCTCAGCCCAATTTACATAACGATAAGCCGTGCCAGATAGCGTTGCCCCGGCAACAGAAGAGGGGAGGACAAGAGAAGGAAAAAGGAAGAGGAAGGGCATAGAAGAGAGGAGTGGAATTAGCATGAAAGGGGTGTGAAGAAGCTTTGGGAGGGAGAAAGCGCCGTCCGTTTGAGGTCAAACAGGGGTTGTGAGATAAATCCTGACAGGACAGCAAAGGTCTGCCCCTCTCCTCCCTCCCCTCTTCGTCTCCTGCTCCCCCTGAAAATGAAAAGGGTGACAGAGGTTTTCCAGAAAGCTACTGGCACCTCCTGTGTCTCCAGCCTTTTCACATTCAAACAAGGTTAAGGAGTAAATGAGCGGAATGCAGCGGCGTCCAAAATGGCGGGAAGGATCTCTTCAACCCACACACACCTGCTGGGCCTCCACCCCTAATCTCTCAGAATCAATTAGTTCACCTCCCCTGGTTCAGTCAAACCGCATTACCTTAGTGTCAAATCAGAGGATTTCTCTCCTCCATTCATCACCACTTCCACCCCCTTTCACTCCGCTTCCCACTTTTGTGTTCCTCTTGTGCTCGACTCTGTTCCTCGACTCTGCGGAAAGTGCAGGATTTAAAAAGGGAAATTGGCTCGGGCAAAATGTCATGGGACCTCCGAGTGCAGTAAGACGGGCAGCGCAGCATATCCATTTGCCCAAATGCGCTGTAAAGTGCATTATGTACATTGAGCCCCCGCAGTATCAGCTTACTCTGCCGGCTAATATTATGTGGTCGATACCAAAGATGGCTCTGATAGATAGGGCTGGAGAGTTAACCTGTCTGCTTCAGCATGCCCTCCCCCTGCCCCCCTCTCTCTTTATAGGCCATAATTATGAAGTATGGACCTCATTAGGCTCTCTCCAGCCAGATGGTATTAGCATATTTCAGCCTCCTAATGAAATAAAGACTTGAGCTTAATGGAAGCATCGGAGAGGAAGGGGGGGGGGAGTAAATTTGTTCTTGGGCGGTCCCAATTTAGTTAGAAATATAATTTGGTTAGAAAGTGCACGTTTTACCCAGATGGACGCTGCAAACAGTTTGGTTTTATAGGTAATTAAACTGTTCAGTCTGTTGGTGCATGCAGCGCATCGTAAGCGTGCTCTTCTAATATTTTCTTTCTTCTCTCCCGCAGACGGAAATTGCCAAACGCCTCAATGCAATTCTGGCTCAGATCATGCCGTTCTTGTCACAAGAGGTGAGTTTTAGCCGTGCAAGCTGCACCTTAAAGGAAATAAGCTAGTTTCTGCCATGCTGTACATGAGGAATTCAAAATATTAAAATAGAGGTTGTTGCTCAATAGCTGATTGGTTGCTTCCAACAGATTAAGTTTTAACAGAGATGGGTAGAGAATCCAAAAATCGTACTTGAGTATGAGTAGCAGTACTTCAGCATGTTACTCAAGTGAAAGTAAAAAGTAGCTGTCCAAGAAATTACTCAAGTAAGAGTAGAAAAGTATTTGGTAAAAATGAAACCCCAGTACTGAGTAACTGATTAAAATAGCAATAATTTAATATTTTAAGATTATGTCATCAGATCAAAGTATAAATTTATCAAGGTCAAAATGAAAATAATTCATTACAAAGTAACAAAACCAGGCAAAAGAGAAAAAAAAAAATCCAAATTAGCTTCTTTCATTATCAATATAAACATCGTTCATTTATCATGATAACGATCAAATCTAAATCTTATAATTGTATCATGATAAATGATAAACAATGCAATAAATGCCCAGCCCTGGCATTTGCAGTAAAAATACTCCTAAAAGTACATTTTTTCCCCATAAAGTTAATTAACTTAAAGTAAACAACTCTGATTATTAATTTTACTGTTCTGACCTCAGTTTATTCCCACCTGGGTTTACTTTTGTGCATATCCTTTAGATTTAAGCACATATTATAGACTTTTCTTCCTTGTTTTAAGGCGGAGTGAAGGGTCTATTTTCTACTTCGAGAAGCAGCAGACGTCTGAATGTGTTCTCTTTAGCTGCACTCTTCTCTATCTTGTGTCTGATCTTTTGTGTTTGTGTCCTGCAGCATCAACAGCAGGTGGCTCAAGCTGTTGAGAGGGCTAAGCAGGTGACAATGACTGAGCTGAATGCTATCATCGGGGTACGTGGACTTCCCAATCTGCCTCTGACTGTGTGTATACCCCCTCTTCTTCTTTCATTTAATCCAGAAGCAGGGACAAAACTGCATTCACAGAGGAGGAGCGGCACTTCTCATACATTTATCGACCACTAAAGGGTGCTACATTATGCTTTTGGATTAATTTCAACCCTATCTTCATCTGAAGGGCTACATTTAAGAGAAATTTTGGAAAGGAGTTCTAATCTGGTAGAAAAATTGGAATAATTGATACAAATCTGCAGCAGTGTTGCTGTTTCTGTTTATTTTTAAGCTGTGCCATGGTCCTTTCACTTGTGCAGACTTGTCCCTGTCTTGAGTGGTTTATTAATTTTAGAACATAAAATGTTTGCCATGATCTGTCAATGTGGCGTTCACCACTGTAATTTCTCTGATTGTTGCCATTTTCAGCTCATAGGGAGCCTCTGCTCTGAAGCGGTCTTCCAGCTGGTATCAGATTATAGAGTTTCTCACATTTCACTTTGCTTGCTCTTTAATTACATGAAGGTTTTCAGCCAACTGGCTTACCTTTACCTCTTGACCAGAGAATTAAAGTGTTCAGGTCAGGACTAGGTTTGGGATTGCAGCCGAGATAACAGGGACTGCGCAGGTGTTGAACATCTGTAAAATAGATGGGATTAAAGTTTAGGTTGCGCAGATTGACCCAGTGTGGAGAGCGGGGACGTCTCCTGTTGGTCGCACTTGTGAGAAATGTCTATTTACTTGATGGTTTGTACAGCTGCGGGTCTAACATTTACAAGGTTTAATGTTTCTTCCGTTCCAGGTTTACAATGATGGCTTAACTGACCTGTGAAGTAAATCCAGTCTTTTGATTTTACAGGTTTTAATCAGAAAACCTCAAACTTTTTATCTAAAATGTCGTTGGTTGTAGCTTTTCTCACTCTATTTACAATACAGGAAAATATCTGGATTTCAATGGACTGGAGTTTATTATCAAAAACTTTGAACCAAATGTGACCAAAACAATTACTGACCCTTAGTTTCCACTAAAGGATGGTCACTTTCAGACAAGTAGACTTTAGATACGCTCTGGTTTTATTTGAAGCTTGAAATCTGCGCGGCTGCAGCGAGGACTGCAGACTACAAAGCAGACACCGAGAAATTGTTCTGCCTTCTTCTCCTCCGTTTTGCATAGTTTTCTAGCCAGGGGCAACACATGATTGAATCTTACTTGACAAGTGTCAGAGGTGCTGCGTCATTTGCATGCTCCTACCTTCATTTCCATAAGTCCTACATTAAACAAGATAGTAGCAGGATACTGGTTGATGGGGCAGCTACAGGTGGTGTGCTGCTCTTCACGTCATGTAAATTCTAATCGGTGGGAGACGGCACAAACCTCTACACCTGGCTGCTTTTAATATCACTACTGCTCATTTGCTTACCACGATGGCCTCTTCTTTACATATTTTGTTTGGATATAGTTACGGTAGTTTTTTTTTTTTTTTACTTTTTAAAAAGTGTTTGAAAGCTATACTAGAATTTTATCTTTAAGGTGCAACAAGTTGGATGAGTTTTTTCACTGTTTAACAATCAAAATAAGTGAAAACCTTTTTTATTTTCATACAGAAATGATGCAAATGACCAACAGGTTTATTCCTGCTGTGGCTCAATTCTCCCATCAAACTCATAGTGTCTGCTTAGTTGGGCTGCGGTCGGCTTTCTAACGTTGTTTGTCCCTTTAAAGGGAAAGTAAAATTTAACTTGGTTTGTTTCTTCCTTTTCTTCTGGCCAATATGGATGCCATGGATTCTCCAGAACCTTCGCTGCCAAGCTGGAATCTCTTTGTCCTACCTCTCGGCCCCATTTGTTGTTTTTAAAATGTCTTGCGGTCTAATTTTCTTTTCTTTCGATGACTGAAGAAATGCTGATGAGCTGCAGAACCTGTTGTAAGCCACAGTGGGTAATGCGCCGATCATTGCCAGACTTATTAAGCCAGTCTGCCAGCTGGTTTGTGCCGGGTTCTGTTGATGCTTGTTCCACCTGACAGTACTGTTCTGCAGGGAGCCAGCTTCGCCTAGTTAACTTTAATTGCCTGTTTCCTGTGGAAGTTGCCAGAGCTGCAGCAGCATTTACACATAATGAAAAAAGATATGTGTGAAAGAGAGCTAGCTCTTTATCCATGAATATTGAATTGGAAGCAATTTATTTTCTGAAAATTCCCCCCCTCCCCTTTTTTTTTTCCTCCCTTTCTCTCTCTCGCCCCTCATGACTTCCCTCCCTCTCCTCTCTTCTCCTCAGTCATAGCACGCTAATGAGGCTTCTTGATAATGATCCCTGCACGCTTTTCCTCATTAGGCACACTCAATAGGGACGTCCCTGCCTCAATCCCTCGCCCACTCTCTCTTTTATTCTCTTGTTATTTTTGTGATTCTGCCTCTCCTTCTTCGTCTTGTTCTGGCTGCCCTTTCCTTTCTCGTTTTTTTTCTTTTTTTTTTCTGCTCGCCTTTCCGTTTTTGCAAGAAACGGGCAGCTCTGCTCACCGGTGCAAAAATCGATTAAGAACGCTGGCCCTTATTTGCTTGCATCCATCTGACGGGTCCAGGTCTAGCGTGACATAATGGGCCGACTGAATAATGGCCAGCTGTTAAATAGACTTTTGAATGTGGTAACCCACCCTATGTACTTTGGTCTACTTTCTCCATTTTGTATAATGAATGTATGGATCAAGTTATTGGAGTTCTATCTTGCAAGCAGAGAGGCAATCTTTTTTTTCCCTCGATTTTTTTGAAGAGGCAGTTGATGGATGTGCTAAGTGTTATTTAACCTTGTTTTAAAGCACTTGCTTCCCTCTTGCCTGAGTGGCTATTTAACTCCTGTCTATCTACTCTCTTGGCTCTGACTGCCTCTCACAGACATTCATGGCCTCTTGGGAGACGTGTGTGTGTTCTCCACTGTCTTCTGCTTAGTGGTATTTTGCTGAGGCGGGGCATGCTGGCTTGGTTTTCCAGAGTGTTGAAAGGATTTGAGGCTTTCATGAGCAGACCTATTGATTTTTTTTCTTCTTCTTTTTGTCCCAGTTATGATTGAAGCAGTTTGGGAATGAGCATAGCTGTTTGGTACCATATCTGGTGGCCAGAGGTAATGTGATGTTCAATCAAAACATAGCTGATTGAAGGTCATGCACCATCACAGAAGAAAATGGGACAAACATGAAAGTCGCTGGCATGTGAGGACAGGATGTAAAGAAAAACCAGTCCTCTACACTAAACCAAGTCAAGAAGTCATCATTGGTCATCTGGATGAAAACCCAAAAACAAAGATATTTCAGTCTAATTTAATGTAGCTCTGAACTGAAATATTTCATGTCTCTAAACAAACCATATTGCGCCCATGTTGTCAGTCATTGTTTATCTGTTTTTCTCTTGGTAGCTCCAGTATTTTTGGAGAAAAAGCTCAAATGATTTGGTCTAGTTGGCTAATTTTTTTTAAAGGATTTATATGGCACCTTACATTCTGGTTGTAACAGCTGTTTGGGGCAGTATAAATTATGATTGACTGACTGCTGATGAAACCAAAATAACTCTCCTTCATCTCCTGCTGGTTGCTCTGATTCATTGGAGTCACATAACTACATTCCCTTCCAGCGGAGTTTAGAAAATAGCTTAATCATTTTTTGACAAAGCGAGAATAAAATGCCTCATGGTCTTTTTCATAATGGAAAAGGTGAGTCAGAAAAAAAGATATCCAAAAGCAGAAAATGATGAAACGTTGATTAGATTCAGGTTTCTTTCAGTTTGATTCACAAAAACGTCTTGAATCTCAGGGGGCATGTTGGATAAAATATTGTCATTACACATGAGTTCAAACTCGTTAACGGTCACATTGACTAACATAAACTTTTTGAGAGCGACCACCAAAGAGTTAACAAATGTTGCAGATGTCCAAAAATAAAATATTCAGTTGTTTTTAGTTTCTCTGGTTTGATGTTGGTATATTATTAATTTAGTATTTTACACTGCAGGTTTAATTTAACTTGGAAAACATACAATTTGTTTTTTGACATATTTTTAGTTACATAAATATTATGCTTAAATATTAGTTGTATTAGTTTACCCTTAGCTATCAAGTAAACATGAATTCGTTTTAATATTGGAACATGAATAGCACTGCTTCGTCCTGCTGTCATATTTCAGCTACCATGCTGCAGAACTGGAAAGTATAACACAGAGGTTTTGGAGTGAATGTATTCTACTCTATTGAGCCAAATGATTCATTGAACACATGAAAACAGTTCTGTCCCTCAGACAGCAGGTCAGCAGCAGCAGTAAGCCAGCACTGCATGTTGATCCACAGCTAAATCCAGATTGTTTGGCTTTGAGCAAAAACGTCTCCAAAGCCAACCTGGGCAGAGCACGGTCACTCATAGAGGAGTCATTTCCCAGCTGACCCACTTGTCCTTTGTCTCGTCTCTTGTCTCTCTGTGTTTGTTTACAGCAGCAGCAGCTTCAGGCCCAGCACCTCTCTCACGCTGCCCACGGCCCCCCGGTCCAGCTGCCCCCTCACCCCTCAGGCCTGCAGCCACCCGGCCTCCCCCCGGTGACAGGTGCTGGATCCGGTTTGCTGGCTCTGGGCGCTCTTGGCAGCCAGACCCACCTGCCTGTGAAGGATGAGAAGAACCACCACGACCTGGAGCACCGAGGTGAGGAGCACAGCCTGCCACACAAACGGCCTGCAGCACTTCACTGTTGCTGACAGGAGCGCTTTCTACCGGCTTCAATATATTCCATCCAATAAACACCGTTTTCAAGGCCAAACTGTAAACAGAGCTACTATGAGGGAAAATGTTGTGGTTTAGCAGATATCCTTCTTCTTAATGTAGGGGTGGGCATTTAAAATATTTAAAAATACCTCAAAACGTATTGTTGGGATTATTTTCGCTATTTTCTCCACTGTTTGTTCAATGAGAGTATCAAAACATTCAAAAATATGATTAAATGCATGTTTAGTGCAGTTCAGTGTCACAGATCACACTTCTTTATGTGTATTACATAAAAAACTAATGTTTTTCAAGATTAGTATTTGATTTTGGGTCTATGTTATATAGTCAAGCCATACGGTTACCTAAAAGAAAGAAAGTAATAAATAGTTTTTATCGTCATATTTATTGTTATCACAACTGTGCAACAAACTATTGTGATAAAACTTAAAGTCCATATCGCCCACCCTTACCTTAATGTTCTGATTTGATGTGAAAATAGGTTAATCAAATAATAGGAAAGCAGAAAAATGAAAACTATTATAATATACAGTACAGACCAAAAGTTTGGACACACCTTTTGATTCAATGAGTTTCCTTTATTTTCATGACTATTCACATTGTAGATTCACACTGAAGGCATCAAAACTATGAATAACACATGTGGAAATATGCACTAAACAAAAAAGTGTAAAACAACTGAAAATACCCCTTATATTCTAGTTTCTTCAAAGTAGCAACCTTTTGCTGTGATTACTGCTTTGCACACACTCTGCATTTTCTTGATGAGCTTCAAGAGGTCGTCACCTGAAATGGTTTTCACTTCATAGGTGTGCCCTGTCAGGTTAATAAGTGGGATTTCTTGCCTTATAAATAGTCATGAAAATAAAGAAAACCCATTGAATTAGAAAGGTGTGTCCAAACTTTTGGTCTGTACTGTATATAAAATGTTATAGGATGCTACTTTTAAATGCTGCTTCATTTGGTCTCCATAGCATCAAAAAGTACATTTTTGGTCGTTAAATTCTCTCTGAAAGCGTTTCCTCTTGATCACGTTGTAGCTAACCTGATGGGTTACACCATGCATTTGATTGCTGCTCTTTGATTGCAGTCTTTGTTGCCCTCCCATACTAATTTGTGTTTTGTTTTCCTCCCTCTTGGCCCCTCATCTTTTCACTCGCCTCTGGCCATTCCTCTGAAAGAACGCGAGTCCAGCACGGTATGTTGACTCTACGGCTCTCCGTCCTCCTGTGTGTCTGTCTGTCTCTCCCCCGACTCGCTCTGTTCCTAGCTCATCGTGTTTGGTCATTAGGTGTACTTAACGTAGACCTGAGCTCACCGTTCAATAGACATTCATGCTGTCTGTGTAAGAACACACACTTTTATACTCGGGGGCTGTGTACGGTGCCTGAATCCAAATGACTTCTGGCTAAATAAGCCACTGCCTTCTAATCCAGGTGGAAAATGACTCCAATCACTGGACGAGGATTAGTAGTCTGCTACCTCCTTTAATTTCAGCACAATTAAAAGTGACTTTGACTCGCCTTCCATTTCTACTTTAGAGGATTTACCATTACAAGAGTCCTTGTCATAGCTCGTTGTTATTCCTCATTCAGTAAACATTGTATTTCTCTGCTGCCTTCCTCTTCCTGGTGTTTGGTATCTTCTCATCACTTTGTCTCTTCCTTCGTCTTGTGTCGTCCCCATCTCGCCATCTCTTCTCATGTTATAGTCCTTGTTTTATCAGACTGGCTTAAAGCTCTCAGTTAGCTGGAGTGTAACGCTCTGTTGGATCTGCTCAAACAGATTAAGTTCCCATTGACTGGCCATCCTGAATGGGCTCACTCATGTCAGAAGGAAACCCTAACCCCCCCCCCACCTTCTCATTTGGTGACAAGCGGCTGCAGTACCACCTTACCTGCTCTCTCAGCCAGCCTCTCCTCCCTATTTTTGTTCACGCGCGCACCCCCCCGCCCACACACACACACCCACGACACACACACACACACACAAAGTCTGCTTGTTCTGTTGTCTCAGGTCATCTGATACCACAGTTAAAGGGAAGTGCATGGTTACTGAGACTAAGCAATCTTTGAAAGGCCTCCGGCTCAGATTCAGACGGGCTGTAATACTGTAAGAGACAGCATCTCGCCAAGCTAGACTGGTGGCTTTGTTTTTGCAGCAGGAGCTGAACGCATCGGCCCGTTTTGACCTGAGGAGGAGGCGAAAAATTGGCCCAACTCATTTGGGAAAGCTCTACTCCTTTATAAAGGCGGCTGCTATCCATTAGCTGCTCTACCTCGGTTTAATCCTCCATCTTTCTGATAATTGTTTCGATTTATTAAGTCGATTCACAACAAGAATTGACCTCTAGATGTGCTTACCCCACCTACCCACTCGTTGACCTTCAGTCTGCCTGGCAGGGCCGCTCCACCATCTCGGACAACAAAAACCCTGTTTGCAGCTTTTGAGAAAGTGCCAACGTGTCTGAACGTTCCCACTGGTCGGGGAGAACTCATGGCTTTACTGCTAGACTGGTGTTGCTTGCCAAGTTCCTTTCCTGTTTTTAGTCTCTTGTCTCGTCCTTCTTTTTTCCCCCCCACTAATTTTCTCACTCTGCCCCTGTCAGGACTCTTCTCTGCAGGCGGCACACTTTGTCTCGCCACATTGATCCTGTCCTGGATTCCTCAATGGTCTCTTTCTTTCCCCTTTTCTTAATCCTGTTCATTTTCATGCCAGTTGCTTTGATTTTTAGTTGTTTTGTAAACGTGTTGGGAATCCAGAGTAAGTTTGATTATAAAAAGTTAATCTAGTTTTCTACTGGCTTTTGCCCTGGCTGCAGTGGCAGGCCATAATATTGTCAAGTTTTATTTAGAGTTCATGTTTTCTCTCCAGTTTGACTCGTGACGAGTCACCTTCCCAGTTAGTGTTTTTGCGGCTTTGTGGTTTTGCTCAGCTGCCTCGTCTGTTTCCTCTGTGCTCCAGTGCTTTGGCAGCAGCAACAGGGCTGAGCTTTCCAAGAATCCTCTTCAACCCCCCCTTTTTTATTCCAAATCAGTCCAGCAGCATTGTGCAGTTTGCTTACTGTCAATATTATCGCTGACCCCACAAAGGAAAATACTACCTTCCCTTCATGATTGGTCATGAGCTGCATTTATGTCTTAAACATTAACAGCTGACATGCATAACACGGCGGCTCCAGTTTTGCTCTGCATTAGCGGCTTAGAGTCCAACATCTATGGAGAAATGTTGACACACTTTATCCACATTTGTTTTCCAAGAAGATTCTCAGTTGAATATTTGTTGAGGCTGTAAATCTATACTGTACACACAGTGTACCAGTGGATACTGATTTAAAACGAACAGAGCATGCCAAGGTAACTCGATGAGAACTCCGGTCTCATGCGGTCGTTGTCGGTGTGTTTGTGGCAGAATAACTCGGTGTCGCCATCAGACAGCCTGCGGGTAGCGAGCGAGAAGCACCGCAGCTCTTCAGACTACGGCCTGGACTCGAAGAAACGCAAAGTGGACGACAAAGACAGCAACAGAGGATATGTGAGTGTTTTTTAAAGACCGACTGTCTATTCAGGCTCTTTTATGAAATGTTCGCCTTTCAGAAAACAAACGTACAAATTGGATTAATATATACAAGGGTTGGACAATATGGCTGAAGAACGTATTGTCTTCAATACGTTCGACAGTTATTGATTCGTTTTTTTGTTTTAAATCTCTGAAATACATCCAAACTGGTACATGCCTTTTCCTGTTTTATCCAGTTTTCATTCCACATCATTTTTTATTTTTAAGCAGTTATGAGGCGACGCATTAAACTGCGCCTGCGCAAGTTACTCATCAGCTTGTTGCTAGGTGACCAAAGAGTGAGCGAGTGTGTTGATGTCACCAATCTTGACATCAAGGCGCGAGAGGTTGAGCAGCCAAAGCCTTTCCTCTGCCTACATCCCCCAGAATCCCTTGCAATTCTGGATCAGAGTTCAGTGAAATTATTGAACATTCAATCAGACGTATTATCTGCTGGTATTGATCACATGTCTATTGCAATATATATAGTTATTGATTTATTGTCCAGCCTTAATATCCATCTAAATAGTTATGTGTTTTTGTGCATGTAGGTCAAATAAATCCCTTCCCACTAATGTTGCTCCTCTATTTCAGGACAGTGACGGAGAGAAAAGTGACGACTTGGTGGTGGACGTGTCCAATGAGGTAAGACGGGCATTTAGCTGCTCAGACACATTCTTAAACAGGAAGGCTGCAAAGAACCCAAACACAGCCCTCTTTTGTCTGTCCAAGCCTCAGCACCTTTCACTGTGTTGCCAAAACGTCTGACATAATATTGGTTGTGTGCTTTGAGACTGTTTACTTGGTGAATTTCCCTCTGCCATTCATGCAGAATATAAGACAAAGAACACAAAGAGAAAAGGGTGTGACAGGTGAATGAGAAGTGCATGCATATGTGTGAGGTGGGGGACGAAGGGGAGCATGAGCATACATCGGGATATTTATCTGTGTTTGCACATGAGGCCCCAGCTTGTTTGACCTACATGTAAATGCCAGTGGCTTTCCTCCGGCCTGTTTGCTCAGTCTTGCACTCCGTCCGTCTCGTTTAACTCTGCAGGACCCAGCCACCCCTCGAGTCAGCCCCGCCCATTCCCCTCCGGAAAACGGCCTGGATAAGTCCCGGGTGCTGAAGAAAGACGCCACCCCCAACAGCCCCGCCTCCGTTGCGTCTTCGGGCAGCACGCCGTCGTCTAAGGCGAAGGACCACACCCATGTGAGTGTATCAGGATGATGAAACGAGGGGAGAAGGGAGGCTTATGGTGGAGGTGATGAAGCCTGAACTGACAGACTAAAGGAGCATTTGTCAAATGAAGTGGGTGGCTGTGTGAAAGAGTAATATGGAGGCTTAGGAGTTGGCTGCTGTGTAGGATTTGAGGGAGCAAAGGGGTGGATGTCTTTTCAGGAAATCAAACTCTATGGCTCAGTCCTATCAATCTCCTTTATGGCTTACCCAGTAAATGGTCATTTCTCCGTTGCTCTGAGGCTGTAAATAACCCAGAGTCTCTGCAGAGGGATATGTGCTGTCTGGTTTTTGTTCGCCGTGTCCATAATCTGCTCCTCTTCCATCCTTATAAAAACCGACATTTAACCTGGCTTGAAATTTTTCACTACATAAACCATTTTACTGAATATTGCTAAAGATAATCAACACAGTGGCCATCTTACTACTTCCTCTTACCATCATTATAAAACCCAGTTTCTTTCATTCCCTTATTAACATTAACTGGCAAGGGATGAATAAATAATTATTTGGGCCAACATCTTCCATAAGTCCTGACAAGCTTAGCTTCTAAGCAAAGGTTTATACCCTCATCCTGACACACTATCACACACTCACAACCACGGCTGTGACGAGCGCCCATGTTAGATTGGATTAACTCAAACTGTTCGCTCAGATTGTCACTCTGGATTTTCCTGCCTGTGGGGTGTTTTCGACTCAAACTTGGACAAAATAATTTCTCTGTTACAGAATGACAAGTCGTCGACACCGAGCCTAAAGTCCAACACGCCTACACCGAGGAACGAGGCCCCCACACCGGGGACCAGCACGACGCCTGGACTGCGGCCTTTATCGATGGGAAAACCGCCCGGCATGGAGGCACTAGGTAATTACTGACAAATCGGTTATTCTCCTCATTATTCACTATGTTTCCTGTAACAAAGCACCCTTTTTAACAAGCAAGTACACACAAGTTTCACTGTTAATGCTTGTGAAAAAAAATCTACCACAGTCTCACTATGTGGCTCCTGTGACCTTTCCTTTCACTGCTACAACAATTTTACTGCACTGACACTCATAAAACTAAAACCTAGGAAGAGTTTAGTAATCAGTTAAAGGGCATTTCCTTCTCACCATCAGCTGCCCCGGCCCTCCGTACTCCCCTGTCGATCGCTGGTTCTTATGCCTCTCCATTTGCCATGATGGGTCATCATGAAATGAACGGATCGCTGACCAGCCCCGGTGTCTATCCGGGTCTCATCTCACCCCAGATGAGCGCTGCTGCAGCCGCAGCCGCCTACGGACGGTCACCAATCGTAAGTCCCACAGATTTTATGCTGAAATTCTCACCCAAGATGTAGAAAAAGAGATGCAACAAAGATCCTCCTCCAAACATCTGCACCACCATCTGCAGTAGGTTAAAATATTTGACTAAACATGGAGAAGCAACATTTAGTTTTATACCTCACTAATTCAGAACAAACTTAAGATCCAGACGAAAATCCTACTCGTTTATAGACTGTGGAGTATGTAAGAATGTAATATGAACATTCTTGTTCATATTACTAATCGAGAACAAACTTTAGATCTAGAGAAACTCCTATTAGTTTAAATTGTGTAGAACTTTTGTCTTTTTTTGTTATCTTTGCCATTTTGCATTTTGAACTGCTCTTCCTGCTGCAGTGTTTTACTTGTTTGTCAGACTTCATCTGCATATTTCAAGGGATTTTCCTGGAAATTATAGCTTGACCTCAAGATTTAGGCGTCTAAATCTACAGATTTGTTTCTACTTGAAAATAAACTTAAGCTTATTTGATTTCTTTATTTTTTTGTGCAGGCGGGGTTTGACCCCCATCCTCACATGCGAGCTCCAGGCCTGCCGGCCAGCCTCACCTCCATTTCAGGAGGAAAACCGTATGTTTAAATTTTTGCTTTCGCTCTTTAACTACCGTAGATTTTATTCCCAGAACTTGACTCTCTTCCATCTCTGTTGTCGTTTCCAGAGCTTACTCTTTCCACGTGAGTGCAGACGGTCAGATGCAGCCCGTGCCCTTCCCTCCAGACGCTCTCATAGGCCCTGGCATCCCGCGCCACGCTCGTCAGATCAACACGCTGAGCCACGGCGAAGTAGTGTGCGCCGTCACCATCAGCAACCCCACGCGTCACGTCTACACTGGTGGAAAGGGTTGCGTCAAGATCTGGGACATCAGTCAGCCAGGCAGCAAGAGTCCTGTGTCCCAACTTGACTGTCTGGTAATCAGATGATTTCACATTTTAAGATGGAGAAACTGAGTCGAGTTAGCCTTACTCTACATTTATTTCAGGATGTGCAGCCATAAGGGGATCCCAGTGTGCTAATGAGATCTCAAAGTAATACATTAAGGCTTTTCTTGAGCATTAAATGTAGCCTGACTCTCCATCCCTCTACAGCTGTCCACAGATCCCAACAGATAGAGAAGTGAATAATTCAGTAAAATGTCTCGCTGCTGTGCTGAAATTATCCTTGGTGAAGGGGGAAAAAAAACCCTGCTGAGTAATGAAGTTCTGATTGGCCAACCCTGTCTGCCATTACGCAGCTCATTACTTTCTCCCAACTGCCTCCCGTTTCTCATTTTGACTCGGTGTCTTCATGCTGTTCAGCTCATATGGCATTCCTACGCCCTTAAGGTGTGTCCAGAGTGCAGTTTGGTTTTATAAAGCCATCAGGGTGCTATTTTAATTTGACCAATAGCTTCTACAGCACTGTTGATTTGTCTTTCTGCTCTTGTGGAGCCGGCAGCCCAACTGTCTCTCGTTAAAGTTGACATTCACATCTTCACTAGATAAAGTCAGCTGCCTCACCTGGTAAAAGAAAAGGTCTTAAAAGTGGATGTACTGCAATATGTTGGTTTCTCTATGATTTTTTTTTTCTCATCTGGAATTTGCACATGTATACAAATTTATTCCAACCATTTTCATTCTTTTATCTTTTCCAGAACAGAGACAATTACATCCGCTCCTGCAAGCTGTTGCCCGATGGCCGCACCCTAATCGTCGGCGGCGAGGCGAGCACGCTGACCATCTGGGATCTGGCCTCGCAGACGCCCCGCATCAAGGCTGAGCTCACTTCCTCTGCTCCGGCCTGCTATGCTCTGGCCATCAGCCCCGATGCCAAGGTCTGCTTCTCCTGCTGCTCCGATGGAAACATCGCCGTGTGGGACCTCCATAACCAGACCCTGGTCAGGTCGGTACTTCGCTTAAACGGCTGTGTTTTGTGACACAAGCCTGAGGGAAAACAATACATTGCACCGTTTCTTTTTATTATTGTGAAGAGTCAAAAGAAGGGCAAGAAATGTTTGGCAAATGTTGTATTCTCTAAATGGTAAATATAGGTTGTTGTTTTTTTTTTAGTTTAAAAAAATAAACGCAAAATTATACAAATTTACTCAGACATATTCTTGATGCATCTAATGCTGAAATGATTAATTGCAAAGAATCGAAATAATCATCAACTAATTTTGTAATCGATTAATTGTAATATACAGACCAAAAAAACTAAAAACTTTTTTCATAATTATGTTCTATCAGTGTTTCTCAAGCGGCATAGTTTGGCTTCACCTGGTTGAAGCTTTGTTAAAAATAAAATCTCCTGTTAAGCACCTTTTCTAATCCGATTATTAATTGCTTAATCCAACAGATCAGCAGGCTAGTCCTACACTGTTTTGATGCAAAGTCAAGCAGAAAGGGGTTGAGCTTTTCACATGTTAATGTTAGAAGTATTTTTTTATCTGCAGACTCATCCTTTGCTACAGATTATGACGCGTTCACTAAAGGAATGCCATGCCACTTCATTTTAGGCAATAAAATGTTTATTTGCATTTTAAGTAAAATAGGTTTAAGTGGTTAAATGAAAAATCTTTTTATTTGAATAAACAATTACTAAAATAATTGTTAGTTGCAGCTCTAGATACATTCATGTCTTTTTTCAAGCGGTGAAAAAGTCATGTCTCACTTGTCTTCATGTGTTTTGTGCATTTCAGGCAGTTCCAGGGCCACACAGACGGAGCCAGCTGTATCGATATTTCCCACGACGGGACCAAACTGTGGACCGGAGGGCTGGACAACACGGTCCGCTCCTGGGATTTGAGGGAGGGCCGGCAGCTTCAGCAACACGACTTTACCTCACAGGTACAACTTGAACAATTTGCATTTCCTGCAAAAATGCAGTGTGAATGTTGTCAGCTGAATATTTTTAGTGGAAATTGCAGAAGCATTTAAAGTCAATTGCAGCAGACTTGCAGAAATGTAAAAAGTAGGTAAAAGCCTGCAGAAGGCTTCTACCTATAGAAGCTCTTCTATAGAAAAACTATAGAAGAGTGAAAATTGTCTGTAAATGCAAAAATCCCACCCAGAGTGTTATAAGTTCATACAGAACACTGTTTACAAAGCTAAACACTATCGATTGTCTACTTGACTAGCATGTTGCTCTACCATTCAATGTTAAAGCCCCCAGAAATGTAATGAGCAGAAACATTATAAAATAAAACAGTCTGCTTTGATAGAAGATTGCAAAGCGTTCTGCTTATATCATATGTTGAATATAAACGGCAAGAAAAATAATTTTTAGCTCATCTAGGGCAGGGCAGCTTATATGCTGAAATTAGCTAAAGCATATTATAGATTATGCTAGATTATGATCTATAATTATGATTATAGATCATAATCTATTAGCATAATCTATAACATGGGTCACTACCATGGTTCCCAACATTAAATTGTTCCATCAAGTGTGATAACAGCAATGTGCAAGATGTTAGCTAAAAAGCTAATGTTAAATGAAATGCTGTCAATGCTAACCATCACTAGCATGTTTTCTAACATTGACTAAATTTAATAGATTTTTATAAAATGTAGTCAAAATAATTTTAGCTTAAATTTTAGCCTTGCAGCACTTACACTAATTAAACACACAGTGACATTTATTGGCAGTGAAGTAGACTTGCTCCAAGGTTCATTTATGTTTTTGTTGCAGATCTTCTCATTGGGCTACTGTCCCACTGGAGAATGGCTGGCTGTGGGAATGGAGAGCAGCAATGTGGAAGTGCTCCACCACACCAAGCCAGACAAGTACCAGCTGCATCTACATGAAAGCTGTGTCCTCTCACTCAAGTTTGCCTACTGTGGTAAGTGACCTGCAAAGAGCTGGAGAAAGTCCTACGGCGAAGGACAATCTTTAAGTATCCAGAAGGAAACTGTTGGGGCGTGTAGACATATTTACAAATTAAAACTTCCAACCCAAACTCTAGTCAGAGCCTGTGCTACTATATCTGGTTGTTCAAATCATAAGTGAACAGTTTCTTTCCCATCAGCTATGTTCTTTTGCTTTTATATATAAAATATTAATAACATGCAACATTCAATGTCACAGTACAGAAAGTGAATATTTTATGGATTCATAAGGGTGAAATATTTCAAGTCTCCATTTCTTTTCATTTTGATTATGACTTACAGACAATGAATACTCTGAAAAGGTTACAGCATATTCATAAAAAAGTTATGCACCAGCAACAGGGATTATGGCACCATTGTTGAGCAAAAAAAAAAAAAAATCAAGAATACATCTTTAAGACCAAACACTAGATAAGATGAAAGCATGAAATATTTTATTATTTACGGAATTTCTACAAAATGAAGGCTTCACTTTGAGTCTGGCGAGGAATATTGCACTTTTATAGATTCTAATTTTTATGTCAAGTCGGACAAATTCTGAGACTGAATTGATCAGGTTACAGCAACAACACATTGCATCTTCCCATGCCTGCAGCAGACTGTAGCTGGGTGGAAGATGGAAAAAAAAAAACAACTGAATACCTGAATTTGATGATATTTTGATAATTTTATGTGAGCAGAGTTTTAATAGTCTCTTCATTATCTGGCAGCACAGGGAAGACTTCAAAACCTATAATAACAAAAGGAGATGATTCTGCACAATTTTACTTTTAATGAGCTGTAAATTACACCGGTTGTCAGACACCAGTGGGCTGGTGGTGGTTTAAGTGTCACTTCCCTGATGTGTGTAGGGCTAGTGATTAAAAATTTCAAACAACGATCATTTAACAGCAAATCAAGCGCTTCGAAAATGTTCGTTCGCATTAATTTATCCTCAGAAACCAATGAGCACAGCCTCATCTCCTCCACCAGCGAACTGATTCATTCAAATGAGACCAGAGCTCTTAGTGTCACTGATTAAATCAGCAGCCAGCTAGCGAGTTGGTTAATTAATCAGAGGGTCATTTGAATAATTAACTGGGTTAGAGCTGCAAGTCTCCTTCATTATGTGTTTTATGATTGTTGATGAGGTAATTAAAGTAGCACATTTAAAACGATTCCAGTTGCTCTGTTATGTCTGCGAGGACCCTTACCTGCAGTGTGTTAAAGGTGTCTCATCTGTGCCTGTAGGTAAATGGTTCGTGAGCACGGGGAAGGACAACCTGCTGAACGCGTGGAGGACTCCTTACGGTGCCAGCATTTTCCAGGTGATGATCGCAGTTCTGTAATATTTGACCAAATGCTGCTAAATCAATACAATCACATGAAAAACATTAGTGGCTTAGTGGCATGTTGTTGTCCTGAAATAAAGAAAACAGTACTACAGCTATTTCAAACAGAGATCGATGGGGTTAAAGGTTTCTCGGATCGGGGCGGTCTGCGTAAATAAACCAGCTGTTTGTGACGACTGAAAATGAAGTCAGTAAAAGTGTGTGGAGCCAACAGTGAACAGGAGTCACTCGCACTGAAATTTAGTGTTTGCTTGGCAAACCAGTTTAACCTTGACGATATGTCACGACCACGATGAGCAAACTAAACGTTTTGACTGTTTGTGTTTACTTCCAGTCGAAGGAGTCGTCGTCCGTCCTGAGCTGTGACATTTCTGCAGATGACAAATACATCGTGACAGGATCTGGTGACAAGAAGGCGACAGTCTATGAGGTCATCTACTGAGATTATTGTCCTGCTTTAACATGGGCTGCAACAGATTGAAGCAAACGACATTTTTCTCTGACTTATTTTGGAATTCAGCTGTGCTATTGGCCTGTGGAAACTCATACTGGAAGGATTTTTTTAAATCCCTTGTTTTAGGGTTGTACTTTTTTTTTTTTTTAGATGTGACGGGATGGAGCGGAGCTTCATCTCTGAGAAATTAATTCCTCAAAACATGTACATTGTGTACATACTGGATTAAATAAGACATTTTATATATTATTAAAGTATATATATATATATATATTTTCATGTCCTGGGTGTACTTGTGACCATTGTTTTGGTCGCTCTCGTCTGAGAGAGAAACCAGAACACGAACTGAAACTTTTTCAATTATTGCACCCTGATTGTTTTCTAAAGCACATTCTGCAGGCTGATCTTTCCAGGAGTCAAACAGAGGAGCCTGAATCTTGCAATGTTGAACATTTCATGGAGATTTCTTTTTTTTTTTTTTAAACCGGCCTTACGTCACAACGCTCTTAAAGGACAAAGCATGGTCGGATTCAGGCGGACCCTCCACAGGAACAAGTGGGACGTTGATTCAGGAGAAGAGACGGATGTAAATTTCCTTCCTGTATAAAGAACTGTACACGTGTCCTAATGTTCTGGTCTGTGTGTGCTTTCCCTGTTTTTGTTGATCGCCTGTGGCAGATGGGGGATGTTACAGCTCAGTCTAACCCTTGGACCTCAGTTGGCAGCAGATGCCACGAACTGAATGACTGTGCGCTTTTTTTTTTTCTTTCTAACTTGACGTACTGATCTCTCGCTGCTCCACTGATTTCTATTCAAACTGAACTCCAGCAATCCGGTCCGTGCTGCTGGGATTCCTGTGCCCTTTGCATCCCACCGATATTCCTGGAATATGTGTATTTGGCTGTGATGGAGAGGAAGGCAGAGTCGGTCTGTCTTCACAGAAATGTTCAGTGCCTGAAAATGCTTTCAAGGACAGAGGGAAGCACACTTACATGTAAACACATGCGGTAGTTAGCGAACGAAGCTGAGGGTTAATACTTCTGGTTTGTTTTACTGTGCTTCTCATCCTGCCGGCATTTACAACTTAAGGGGCAAACTGCACCTCTGATTCACACCAAAGTATGTAGCAACTGCTGTCAGCACTGAAAATAAATGTACAGTTGTTAATGACTCAATAAAACAGTTTTTTTCTAGAAGGGCTTGCCTCTTTGTGGCTTTGAGCTGGGATTACTGATGAAGGTAACTTCTTTTGAGCCGATTATGGCCGACTCAACAGGTTTCTAGACTCAGACCAAGATTCTGATTGTGTTTAGGTTAGAACACATTTTCTCTTCATAAAATAACACATGATTTGTGGTAAAGAGGTTCAACACCATATTATGTATATAAAGAAACTTCCACAGCAGGAGATCTGAGCTTCAGTGTTTTATTGTAACTGTGGCTTGAATTCATAGTTTTGGATAAAATGTTCACCACCAGGTCATTTTCTCAGAACTTCAGCAGCTTTTTGGTGAGAGCTTGACTTTACGCTACCATTTCCTAATTGGTGCAGTATTCACTGTTATTGTTAGACCTGGACTTAATCATTGGCTATTCAGCTATCCCAAAGATGAGCCTTAAATTTTCCTCCAAATATTTCTGCGTTTAAAATTATTTTAGTTGAGCACTTTCTAGGCCCGTTTATACATTTCCCGTTCTCTAATTATCAAGGCACCCTGTTCTGAACAACCTGTTCTACCCAGATTTCCAGGGTGGAGCGCATCATGTACAACATGTGCTGCCTTGTCTGTCAGTAAGGCCCGAATGTCTGACTCCAATTTATAAGCCAGCTGCACAGAATCAGCAGCGTGCATGTCACGACTGATTAACTACCTACAACTATTAGGAAATTATTCGCCATATAATTTCCGCCAAAACTGGATGGATCTGGTTCGAGATGTTATTCTTTTGCACACAGCTGTCCTGGCAAGAATCAGTTCTCAGTTTTAACATCGCTAACATGGTGCCTGGTGGACCAAGGCGAAGTTCAGCAGAAAGAAAGTAAAGCGGGATTGTTTTGACTCACCTCAGTGTGACGACCCAACTCCTGCTGCATCGTTTCCATGGAGCCGACAACATGGGCTTTGTTTGGCTCTGTGCAGCTTTGATCTGTTGGGGGGGGAAAAAGATTGAGAATGTTCTGTTGAGAGAGTTCATTGGTCAAGAACACAGACGGATTTGAAACATGAGTTTCGGCACTGTCACCTGAACTGGTCACAGATAAACATCTTCACCTGTTCTCACGTTTTTCTGTTTTCAGTTTTCGTTTTTTATAAATACAAAAGTTCAATACAAAACTACCATAGATAGTTTTGCTAAGCGTGCGAACTATAAATATGACAAACCAAGACTCGATGACAGTAGGAACAAAAGGCTTTCACAGTAAAAAGATCAGTACACAAAACATTTACGTTTACCATGAAACAGCTGGCGTTACATTAGAAAAACTTTCTCCCAATTTTTAGAATAAACCCCAACAACTGGCTAGACTATTTCAATAAGAGAAGCTATTCAGATATTTAATTAAAATAGAAATATATACATATTTTCATTTCTAGACATTTCATTGATTATTACAATAATATGGTAATTATTCCAAGTTATTACTTAAGACATAAATACTGGAAATTAGTTTTTGGGTCTAATATTATTGTGACCACACACCAGACAACGGCAAATAAGAAATGGAAAACATTTAAAACAATGGGAGCAGATTTAAAACGGTCATGCAAACATTGTTTATAGTTTAGAAACTCAAAAGAAGAGAATTCTGGGTGATTATCTTTGTGGATATATGTGTAGATATTCTGTCTAGCAGGATTCTGATCATGCATGTTAGTTTGTTTTTCAGCTGAGACGATATGAATATTAGATATTCATACTGAGGTCATGAACTCTGAGCTTCATGACCAGATGCATTATGTTGATGAAAACATCCATCAAAAATGGATCATTGATAAATGGATGTGGTTGACAACAAGACTCAGGAAGGTAGTGTGTGAGAACCAAAGCGCACCAAGAAAATATTGTCAATATCATCACAGCCTGAACTGTTGATGCACTTCTAATATAGTTTTAAAAAGTCTGCTTGGATGTAAATAAGAAGCATAATATTAATAATGCATAAAAAAAAAGCTGAACTCCTTATTCTCCCCAACAGGCTAACTCATCTTTTTGTGCCTCAAATATGAGTTTATTAGTTTTTCCTGCTTATTTTATTGTTTTTCTTATCGTTTCCTTCTTTGTGTTTTCAAAAGGTTCAAATCAGAACCGGTTCTGGAAGCCCAGAAGGGAGAGTCTGTGGTTTCAGGCTTGCTGACAGGAGTCGCAGTGGGAGGGATGAGGCACAGCTATAGATCAGTGCGGTTGGCCAAACCACAATCACAGAGAGACACGGTGACTGATTACTCCTGCTTCACTTGAATCACACGAGCAGCAGAAACACGTTCGGTCACACTCCCGTTTCACACACTCCCACACACCTCAGGAGAAGACGCAGCACTTTGGGAATTTGCAGCCGAGCGCTGATTTCAGAGGTGATCCTGCAACGTGATGTGTGGGTTTAAAAAAAAAAAGTCTCCCTAAATCAGAAACATGCAAATGGCGACCAACCCCGCGACTAGGAGGTTGCAACTTCTCGGGGATCCATTTCATCAAGCGTTCGTGGCGTCTACTGATAATGTCTGTGAGTCGTGTTGAACTGACTCGACGCCCTGAACGGTTGCCATGTCTTTCCTTCTCCCACACTCTCGCTCTGCTGCCACTGCAGGAGGTGAGTACATTCATTTTCACTTTTGTGGGGGTGCTGGCTGCAAGGCTGTGATTTCTGACTGTGCCTGTGAGAGAAGGGGGTGGAGGGGCGGAGGAGGAGGAACAGGGTGGGGTTGGAGTGTAATATGGGGTGATTTTAGCCGAGCATGTGGGATGAAGGTGATGCACATATGGCTGAGCTACGAATGCAGACAGGGACATATTTTGCTCAAGTACCTTCAGCACATTCACCAGCAGAAAAAAAAGAAAGAAAGAAACTAAGCCAACTGAGTCAAACTTGTCAGATGGAAATGTTTGTTTTGCTGAAGTGCTTTAGGAAGACATTTTGTGGCCTGTGCTTTTTCAAACCTTTCAGCTTTCCATCAACAAAACATCAGTGGAAAATACCAACCGTTGCTACGAGCAGATTGAAAACTATGCCACAATCATCAGTTTTGATTATCATATCCAGTCCAGCAGCTCACGTGGCATGAACCACACATTAATGTGTACAGTGAGAGGTCAATTACTAGATGTACAGCTGGGATAAAACATCTAAAAATCTCCAACACAAACACCGAATTGGTTACAAATAATCTTGACTAAAAGAGCGAGTGACAATTTGTGTTCACCACTGCAACTTTCAGAAGGCTGAACTGGAAACATTACAGCTTACAGAGATCAGGACATGCTTCTCTTACAGATTATCAAAGAAAAATATTAGTTGTTTTAAAAACGTTTCCTCATAAAGTTTATGTATCAGGTTTATTTTAAACTGGTAATTTATTACACTGGTTGTGAAAACAACCAAATAATCTCGTGCGACTTTATTCTGTTTACTCCCCTTGTCCTACAGGCCCCAACAAAAGCCCCAAAATAAAGCAGCTTGCTTGAATTTGAAATCCAAAATCTATTTTGCATGATGAAGCAATCTGTTATTTATCAATTCAACTCAATAGAATTCATTGTTACACAACACAAAAAGATGATCAACAGTATTACACTTTTCTTTTCTTTTTACGACAAACCAACTGTCATAAGTTTTCTTTTACACAGTAAAGGTTTATTATTGTAATTACATAAATGTGAAGTCATTACTGCTGAATTAACTATACTGAAAGGGAAAAAAGTCAACAGTCGGTAACTTTTTTGTCAACAGTTCGTTCTTTTATACCGTTTAGGATGTAAATTATGAAAATATTTCTCTCATACAACATCCTTCAACGTGAAATGTTGAAGATGTTCGACATAAGACCATAAGATGTTCAAAATCTTATGTTTAACATCCTGCCAAATTAAATAAGATGTTCAACATCTTGTGTCAGACAGTATGTGTGAACGTATAACCTATGACCTGTTGGACAGTGAAACATCTACTCACGGCTTCAGCAAGGAATCAACTAGGAGTACTTTGATTTAGGGCACCTTTATATCCTCTATACTGACTTTGTTTTTATTATGTCTGAAATTGTTTTGTTGTGTTTGGGAGCTTGTGTTATGTGAGGGGTTAGCTGTAGGTGCAGGTCAAATACAAGTTCAATTCATGCATCAATCCAGTTTATTTGATGTGTGTACATGGGTGCATCTACAGTTTCTGTGTGACCTTTGAACTTTTTTTTAATTTTTTGCTGTTTAAATGGTTTTATATTTCACGGGTCAGAAATTACCCATAAGACTATCTTTGTACCCTAGTGGTGTACAGCCCAAATGGAAACATAAACAAAAACAAAGTGTCACTTTTTCTAATGATGGGATCAATTTAGGAAAAGTCATTAAATTTCAAGTTGGAAAAAGATAGTCTAAGGTATTTTTTCTACACCTAAACATGCTTGTGGGTCGCTTTTGACCCGCAAGACAACACAAGGGTTAAATAGTGTTCATTTTGAAGTGATCATTTTATATAGATTTCCCAGAAGCAGCTTCTGAATCTATCCATAAGCAGCACTTTGCCCAAGTTTCTTCCTGAACGCTTCCTACGCTCCCACAAAGAAATGCAGCCACTCTGAAAGGCTGCGCCTGTAAAGAAACTTGTTTCCATTTCCCTGACAGAGCAGAGCTTTTTCCTGTGAAGGAGAAGTGATGCAGGTCACTCTCATTTCTCTCCTCGCTCCGCTGCAGCAGGAGGCCAAGGTTTTACTCCCTTTAACTGACAGCCGTGGGATTTTCATCTCTCGTTTAAAGCACCACCAGAAGTCATGGAGAACAAAACGAAAGTGTTTTTTTTTTTCTTCTTCTCCTCCTCACAGAGGCAGGACTTGAATGTTTTTGTATTTTATTTGCTTCTCTTCCTCATGCCATCCTCTCAGCACTTACAGCTTCTTCTGCTGCAACTTCTTCTTCTTCTTCTTCTTCTTCTTCTTCGCATTTGTGCATCTGAGATAGGAGCTTCCTATGACTTTTCAGAGACCCTGAAGGAGAGCTGAGAATGCTTGAAGAAAACATAAGGCATAAGGCTGCCTCTTCCTCCTCCTCCTCCTCCACCTCTCCTTCTCCAGCCACAGAATAACCAAGTGCTCACAGAGAGCAGGAGAAGATTAAAGGGAGGTTGTGTGGAGGCAGAGAGCGTTGGTGCTTTAGCTACCGGAGGTCATTTGGGCGTCTTTGAAAGCATTCAGGCCTCGCTGCATCTGACCTGTCCTCAAGATGAGAAGCTTTCATCAGACTTCGCAGGGACACAAGAGCCCACTCAGGATCAGCGTCACAAATTGGAGGAGGTCTCCGTGTGTGCGTTTCATATTGTTATGTATAATTCAATGCTTTTACTCCCATAAAAGCCGCTGCCTTGATCTCTGATCACACAGGCCATCGAGAGCGATACTCGAACTGGAGTTTTCCACCTTCTTTTGTGTTTGAGGAGACCGCAGTGAGATCTTTTGAGATGAAAACAATCAAAACTGTGGAGGAGGCCGTGCTGCAGGATGATACCGTAGTTTCCAGACTATACGATGCTACTCACTCCCCCCCCCCAAAAAAAACATGCTTCGAACATTGCGATGCGGCTAATATACGGCTTTCCGCAGCAGGTTTCGAAAGGCTGGACGGTTACATGACGAAAAGTTTCGGATGAGAGAGACAACAAAACTGAGTGTGTGTGTGAGGCCTGCAGGATATTAAGAGAGGGCTTTCACAAAAACCATCACTGCACCTGACCCACGCGAACAAAACCACATCCCCAACGCGCAGCAGAACCAGAACAATGCAAACGTCACTTAATTTCTACTCTTTTTGGCAAATGTTTCGATAATATTTAACTACTTAATATAAACGAGTAGATTTGTTTCTACTACTTTAGAACACATCTACAAAATATAAAATTGCATCTTCCTTTTAGTTTAGTCATTTTTAGTTAGCTTCATCCCACAGTCACAATATGACGAGGCAAAAAGTGCCAGCCGGCAAATAAAAGTTTATAACATTTTTATTTAGGATGTACGCGTGCCCACACCCACACACACACACACACACGCAAATATGTTTTGACACACAAAAAAACATTAACAATATTTGTCCACAATTTTGTAAATAATAAACAGGGAAAAATGTCATATAATAATTATAAAAATAATAATAATAAAAACTCAAAGGAAAACCTAATCATCTGAACTTCTGGTGATATTCATATTTATAAAACTTGTAATTACACTCTTGTAAATTGCTGTGGTTTATAAATTTATTATACAAAAAACACACAAATCATTTCAGGTCCCTTTTTGACATTAAAATAAAACTAACCAACCTGAGTTTTTTTTTTTTTTTTTGAGGATTTTAGCCATTTTAAATAAAAGAAAGCAAGCAAGAAAGAATGATTACATTATGCCCAAATAAAGCCTAAAAGTTTAGAAAAATAAACAGAAAGTAAACACGACACCTTTGATTGTGTTTTCACTGGATGTCATCCTAACAATTACTTGGCAACACGCAGCAGAAATAGTGTCTCGCAGTCAGACGCCAACAACAGAAATCAGATCTTCATTTTGTGTTACAAGCAAAAGAGGAAGTGTGAACGACTTCTACCAGCACTGCTGGGGTGAACACGTGGGTTAACAAGCTCAGCAAGGCAAATAATTGGTACAAATAAGTCATTAGCACAGTGGAAAGCCTCAGATAAAATGTGAAGGAGCACTAATTGAACATGATTATAAACTTCCTTCCTTCCACCTCTGCCGGTTGAAGCTGTAACGACGAGGGCCTCACAGATAATTAGGATCACGGGGCAAAAGTGGCACCAGGGAGGAACTCCGAGGGTTCCCCGCTCTCTGCAGTCAGACGGCATAAATGCTCCAACAACAAGAGTTGATCATCTGCACATTTTCTCAAGCCGCGCTTTTTAATTAACCCTTGATCACATTACACCGGGGTTAGTAAGCTCTGAAAAGCTGCAGAGAACTCCCCTGAGAATTGAATGGTAGATTTTCAGATTTTCTTGCTCTTTAGCAGGATTTTGTGTGCGTGAGGAGCTCAAAAAATAGCATGTAAAAAAAAAAAAAAAAAACCACTGACTGTACCTGGGGGCATTATGACCGCTAATAAACTTTCATCAGTCTGTTTGTTACTCGCTTTAAGTCTTTATAACTAAATCAAACCAGTTCATGTCCAGTAAAGGAGACAAAATCCACTTTTTTAGCCCTTAAATACATTTTGTTGGAATCTCTAGCAGTGCAAAGACGTTTAATTTAGTCTTTCCTAGTGCTGCTTACATATCTTTATATTCTGTTTGGGTCATATCTTTCAATCAGTTCAGTTTACTCTGATCCCCATCATGTTTCTTGAAAAATAATGTGCAAATAAATATTTGCATCAGTTCATAACCAATTTTGTGAATCCACCATTTTTATTTCTCACAGTGATTTTGTCTTCCAAGTTCAGGGAGGCCCAGATTACTAGTGTCGAAATGTTCAGTTGTTGCGCGTATTAACCCACCGTCCCCAAGCACCAGAACTTGTTCGAAGTGCCTGGTTAAACTTGATATTTCTTGTAAGCAGCGCTCTTTGATTTCATGAAGCACTTCTAGTGCTTCAGCAAGCTCTGCCAGCATTAAAATGGATTTACCAAAAGACTGACTGAGGGGTCAGTTCCTTCTGTCTGGAGAAACAACAGACAGCAAAGCGGTAAGCTGTAAATAACACTAACATGCTAAAACTTTATTTTAGACATGAATTTATTGTGTCGATGTCCTTGCCTTGTGCGTATGTTAGCTCTGTCTGTTCACTTGCAGCTTCTTGAGGACGTAACCATACTGTGTGTTTTGAATAGTATTATTACATAACAGCTCGATATTGTTTCTCTTGGGGAACACATGGCCCACACATGGTGGTTTTGCTGCTAGCGTTAGCCAACCCTTTAACAATGTTCAGGCTTTGTTTACAAGAAGTGTTCATTTATATTTTTATATATTTTTTGTTGACATCGTTTTATCAATGTGTGAACATAAGGTCTTGACAGTTGCAAAATCTCACACATCTTCTGCTGGACTGTCAATAAACTCTAGTCATGTTTTTCCATTAATAACATAATTTGTCAAATCTGAGTTTTTGCTTGATTTTTTTTTTTATCTGCAAAAAAGCAGAAAACAACTGGCTGAATATCCTCCACTGATTAATTGCATATTTTCTGTCAGGGTTCAAGACATTGGGTTTGACGAAACAGATTGGGCCTGTAAGGGGAAAAACGTAACTTTACTTACAGCAGACAAACACAGAGACTAATGACGCTCTTCTTTCTTATAATCATATTAGCCTTTTGACATTTTGTACTTTTGCAGTTTTGCTTTCTTCCAAGTTTTTCAAGTAAACATTTCATACTAATTATTCAAAGTCATTTTAGATGCTTTGCTCATCGTAGTCTTCTGTGAACGAATGTGGTTATGTGGTTCAGGAAATCTTGCTCAGATGATTTCTCAGAGTTATTTGGAATTTGATCACAAGTCGTAATTTCTCATATTTCTGAAGAGTCGACGGCTCCGCTGGGGGATCAGAACCACAATCAATACGAAATGGCGTGTCTTCAGAAAATTATGGAAGTGCACTCCACGTCATATCACATTATAACAAAACTTTGCCATGTTTTTTCATAATCTTTTCACATTCTCACATAGTAACACTCATTTATTTAACACTCATATATATATATATGTATATATATATATATTAGCAAAGAGAGAGGAGGAGGAAGGAAAGGTCACGGGAGGTTAGAGAGGAGGTGAAGTGAAGCCGGAAGCCTGACAGAGAAGGAGACGGGCTTTGTGCTCCATGAACAGGTCATTTGTTTGGGTGGGTCAGTGTGGTAAAAAGCCCCAAGGGAAACGAGTTAATGTGACAGGCAAATGAGTGTGAGCCTGTTCCTGAAATTTCGACAGGCTTTATGCAAAGTGAGAGGCAAAAGGGGAAACTCATTCAGTGTAGGATCTCAATGTGGCAGCAGCGTGTAGAGGTAGAGGGTATTAGTGCTTTGAAAGCTGAGTAACAAATTAACAAATGGTAGCAAAAATAGACAGTATAGTTTGCAAAGTGATGATGCTGGAATATGTACATATTTCACTATTTTTTAAGAGTTTTCCTGGAACATTCATAAAAATATCCATCAACAAATCACTTCAATTATACACAACCCCAAATGATGCAAAACTCCAGATGGTTTAGCTGGGAGTAAAAAACGAAGCAGAGGAAATGAAATCATCAGACAGACACTGAAGCTCTCAGGATGATGATGGATGAATGTCAAGTGGCGTTACAATGTCTCATTTGTTGGTTTATCGTTCTTATGGAGGCTGATTTGGTTAATGATCCAAACACTGAGCACAAATTCTCCAGATGCCGGGTGTAGTTAAAACAGCTATCATGTGCCAGCTCAGCTTTTTACAAAAGCAAAACAAAATACACTCGGAAAAAGGCTTTTGCAGAGGGACCCATCTTGTATTTATCTGAGATTGAGTTGCTTTATAATCAGCTGAAATAAACTTTCATTATAGTGTAATAAAGAAAATCTTCATTCCTAATTTCTCTTAATTGCTAGATTTATGATTGTTTGGTTTGATTGGACTATTAATAAAATGCTAAAATTCCACGAGAGTTAATATTGCGATTCTCAAAATAAATATATTTTTCTTTACATAGTTGTTTAGAGAATATAAAAAGAGAAATCTAAATAAGCGGTTGGACTAATTTTTTTAATCAAAAACCATTTATTGAGAAAATAAGCAATATTCTCAATTCAAAAACCCCATTTGCTGCTAATTAAGAGACATATGAAATCAAAAACAAAGATATTTATTGTTTTTAATCTGTTATTTAGGCTATTCTACCATCATATTGGTGCAAAGTGCTATACATAATTATAATATTTAGATTTCAAGTGTTTAAATAACCCCTAATCATTTCTTTGTAAATGTTTGATGCTAGCATTAGCATTGGGGACGTTTGTGCTGCTGCTACATGTTTTGCATTGAGAATCTATTTTAGGTTTGAATAATTTCGATGATGGGCCAACTCCTTTTAGCACGACTTGAACAAAACAAAAGTCTTTTCCAGCGTCCCGTTAGATTATTTTTGAAGCCAAATTAGCCCCCAGTGGGCCAAGAGAAGCAGCTTTGTCGTTCATCACTGCTGTTTGCGGATAACGCTTTACTTTAGATTTATGGACATACCAGTAGTACGCAAACACATTTAGGTTCAAGCAACATGACTACAAGTTTTTACAACATATTTTCAAGAAAAAGCAATTTAAATCTGAAGATTTTCATTAAATTGGACGATACTGGTTTTAAAACTTAACATAACTGTACTGGTTTGGGCCTTGGTTTGATTGAGTCCTTTAAGGCTAAATTTGTTTGGATTTTACTTGTTTTTCGTTTCCACCCTGAAATAAATTTTGATTGTAAATACCTGCAATTTTAAATGTAATTTTGAGTTAAATTACATTCAAGTAATTTCTATAGTGCCAACACACAACAGAAATTATCTCAAGATACAGTTTTTTATCTTTATTAAACTTTTCTTTTACCAGGCAAATAGTGTAAGAACCAGTTGTCGTGCATGACCTGACCAAGGCACTCCAGGTCAGGACATGTAATTGTTCTCAAACAAATATTGAGACCAATTTCAGTAATTTCAGTTTGCTCAGTCAGCTGAAATTCTGTTAGAAAAAGATTGAGTGCTAAATTGTTTGAGGAAACCAGAAAGTTTCACCTGCTTGACAGCAATCCCTCAACCTGAACAACCAGAGTGACTATAGCAACCAATGAAACAGAACTATAGCCAGAAAAATACCGACCCTGTCAAGAATGTGCAACATGTTACAGTCAAAGGTTAATTTTAACTTATAGAGCAGACCATTCTTTCTAGAAGGTCTGACCATTAAAGTTTTATCAAACAAAGATGTTGCAGTGATATACGAAAAACTAAATAAGTAAACAGCTTCAGCCATAGCCGTCCTGACTCCTGGATGCATCAGGGCTTTCAGAGCATTTGTAAGGACATTTGTAAACACTAACGCATTTTATATTTGGCCCTGTTAGTGGGAAAAACTGCCTCAGGAAAAACAGACAAACGGGCAATTTCTAGAACTACACAAGCAAAATGACTTCCTCTCTGTTCGCCCTGTTTCTCAGGCTGAGTCCTCCTCCGCCGCCCCCCCGTCACGTACACACAGACGAACAGACACCAACACAGTCACAGCGTATTCCCTCTCTCGACCTGTCTCACACACCATTACCCCTGTGAGGCGAGCAGACAACCCGAGCCAGCAGGGAGGAGGAGCGGGAGCAGCATCATGGGTAATGTCAGTAGACACATGTCAAAAGTACAGCCTGTGTCTTGAAAAAGCTGTGTGTGGTGTGACAGCGGTCCGCCCGCCGCTAGCTCTGCGCCCCCACCACCACCCTGACTCCATCCAGCCGACACAAAAGCATCCTCTGTCGGCCCAGAGGGAGAAAGAGGGCAAGAGAGGAGCCAGCAGGGAGGGTCATCAGCACTGCTCCGCTGGGATAAATGCTTTTCCTCTTGTGGTCTCACCTCACTGCACAGCTATTGTCCTCAGGTGGAGGGAAGGAAAAAAAAAAGGTTTTGTCTGTGTGTCACTGAAAAGCAAAGTGTTAGAGAGAGGTTTTATGTGTGTGTCAGATTATAGGAGCTGTGTGTGGGGGTGTGTGTGAGTGTGTGTTGCTGTTTTCCCCTCAGCACAAACTGAAGCAAAAATAAAAAACAAAAATCACTTGACAAACCTCTAAAACCCTGAAACTCCTGCAAGGCATCTACAGATGGGATTCATACAAAACGATATTTAATCAGAAATTTATCAATTGTAAGGACGACTATCTGAACAGGTTACAGGAATCCATGTAGAAAATCACATGAACAAGGAGAGGGACTCGATGTGAGGACACAGAGTCCGGCTCATGGTTGTTTACAATGAAGAAAAACTACAAAATAATTGGGTCTACTTTTTTAAACATCTGACCATGGACATGTTTCTTCTAACCTGAATCTGATGGAGAATCTGTGGAGGGAGCCAAAGATTAGGGTGATGACAAGGAGGCCTTACAAGCTCATTAATGTGGAGCTCATCAGTTAGCAAACGTGGCCCGATCCATCGGGGGACGGTTCTGCCCGGCTCTGCCTCTCTCATGCATCACTCTGAGGGATTAGCTTTCTCTGTGCTGCTGTAGGCGTAGGCTGCTGGAGGACAAACTGACCACTTCTCCTCACTTTTTTTCCTCTACTACTCTCCAGTTTACGGAGTGAATGCCACAAGTCAATGACCTTACACAATCACCTGGGTTTCCTTAGAAGACTATTAAAACTACTTTGAATGATTAACAGATCTTGTTGTATTGATTGATAAGTAGGACTAACTGGAAAGTTTGTGTGCATGAATTAAATGAGATTTTCTTTGCAAGTGCTTCAGGATGATATTTGTTGTGAATTGGGACTAAGGAAATAAAAATAATTGAAATTGATTGGCATAAAACCAAAAAAAAGTTTGCTCATTGATTATAAACTTAATCTATTAAAAGTAATAGATTAATACATTTTTGAAAAGTTGACACCTCTTTCACATTATTTTTGTTTTAATACTTCTGTCTAGTTTGCTATCAGAGCAAACGTCTTGGTCTAATAAAACAGTTTTATATTTGAAATGGAGTATGAATAGCTGTGAACCTCTAAACACATCTCCTTATTCTCTCTTTTTCTCACACATAAAATATTCCAGACTATTTCACATTTGTTTTTCTTCACTGGTGTTGTCAGGCTATTATAAACAGACCTCAGAATGAAGTTATTTGTTAAATAGTCTCGTTTCGCCAGCAGACAATGAGCGTAATCTACAAATACCATCAGTTACTTGTGTTTTTTCCTTTGGCTGCACTTAGCATGATAGTTCTCCAGTAAAATTATTTGCAGCTAACTTAATGCTTCAAGTAAATTTGTTTATACATAGCGTTTGCAGTTTCCTTGACTCAACAGATTTGTGTATCTACAGTTTGGCCACCCAGTAGTGAGTTTCTACTCGCAGCCAAACGCAGACCATCACTAAAAGAGTGAAACTATACCTAAATCCTCAGTGAAGGACCATACTGACCTCTAAAATCTCACTCCCAAACAAGAGAAAGTGCTTTGTTTCTCGAGCGAGCGTTCGATGCTCTCAAGTCGGCCTTTATATTTCCCTTTCAGCTTCTCCACAGCAAGATTACAGAAGACAGAGAGGATTATAAGAGGCAGAGGTAATTGCCCTCATTTCTGCAGCAGACAAAGGCCAATGTTCTGACTGCTCTTATGTAAACTGTTAAGTGTCACTCAAGTAGTTTTCAAGGCTGCAGAAAATTGTATGTCTCTCCTTTTCCCATGACAACCACCAATCTGAGGATATTATGAGTTTCCGTATTTTGAAGAGAGAGAGAGAGAAAAAAAAAACTATTGACAGACTGCTTCTATTTAATGACATATTTTTCTTTTTTTTTGTAGAATTGTTCACATCAGAATCAATTTGTTGGACAGGATGAAAATTACTGCACCTCAAAGCGATTCAAGTTTCTCACTCTGAGCAATTTACCAACCCAAACTAAAAGTGCATTGTCGGCCAAGGCCATATTGTCATGCCAATATTGGTTTTAGATACCGTAGATGTAAAGCATCATATTTGCACCACCGTGTTATAAGCTAACTTTCTGTAACGGTACTTTTCAGCAGATTTATGTGAGCCTGTGGATGTGCTTGGTGTCGCTAAGTGCTCACCGGCTTTTAACATCAACCTACATCGTGTGCCTTTGTTTTTTTTATGTTTTTTTGGACCTAACCTCTTTAGCGAACATAGAGGGCATTAGTTTGCGATTCAGGTCCTGATGAATGGATTGCCACGGCATACCCGCATGGATGTGTCCCCATAAACACACACTAATCCATCAGTGAATTGTAACTAAGCATTAGCCTCGCCACAAATCCTTCTGCGTGCCACGCTAAACACCAGTTCACGGGACACCATCTGGTCTTCTTCCCTCCAAAAAAAGAAAGAAAAAAGAAAAAAATGAGCTCTTGTCAACCAGCATGAATGAGCACACAATGCTAAAACCCCAAAGAACAATCAAAGACTCCAAAAGCTAACGGAAGATGAGAAACCCAAATACGGCCCCATTACTCATCCTCTGATCCCAAATGGGATGTCCATTATAGCACATCGACCACAGGGGTAGAACCAATCATAACCCAGATTTTATTTGCATATGAAAGGATTTTGCCTCGGTATATAGCATCCAGAGAGAGATGGCTCTGGCTCTGATATCAAAAGATATTTAGCCCTCTATTCAGCCATCAACAAAGAATGGCCATTCAGACAGGCGAGGAGGGAAGCAGTGCTTGCTGAGCCATCACAGAGCTCATTTGTTCTCCGCTATTTACTTTAGTCTCCCCTTCTCCTTCCCTCCGCCCTGCAGAAGCTGCCAGCAGGGATGGGTGGGTGACTGACTGGGAGCCCTCCTTCTATCGCTCCATCCCAGTGGGAGAGATAAACAGCAATTTGAATTGTACTCAGGAAGAAAAAAAAAAAAAGAAAACGGTTTTGATTTGCATTCATTTATCGGTCAATCAGCCCTGCTGACAATCATCATCAAACTGTCAGTGTGCCGTTGTGTAGAATTATTCATTTGGTTTAACTTCCTCAATCGGTGTCTAGTTGTTTCTTTGTCTCTGCATCTGTGAGAAACAAAATCTATTTGCTGTGTGTGTGTGTGTGTGTGTGTGCTCTTTCATTTATTCTTTCAGTCTATTTAGTCTCCTACAGAGAAAAATGATGATCTGAGAGGAATCCTAATGTGTGCCACCACCCATAAACAACCTTCAGTGTATTTTCTTGGAGGCTGTCTGAGAGGAGGGGCATTTGTAATTACAGAGGTGGATTAAGGGGTAAAGTGGAGGCCAAATGCACTTGCTTTGTCATCTAGGAGAAGTAAGGGCAGGTCAAGTCTCACTGCTCCAGCTCAGGTATTAAACAATTGATTGCTAGGAGAAGGAGTGGAGGGAATTAATAGGTGGCTCCATCTAAAGATGGGTGTGGTGCGGCAGAAGACAAAGGGATTGGAGGGGAGCAGCTGTAATAATTACTATATAAGTAAAATCTAGATTGAGAGATGGAAATTACAAAACATTAAAAAATTTTTTAATAAAGCCAGTAAGTATATGAAGAATTCAGGACATCTGCAGTGAAAAAATAAAATAAAATTAAAGTAAGTTGTTTAATATTTGGGATATTTAATTTTAGTTGAGACATATTGCTAGTAGTAGACTGTTTTAAATCTATGTATACACTACTTGCACGGTGTATGAGTAAGATTCATACTGTTTTGACAATATTTCATACAGTCAATTCAAATTAACTGAATACAAAAAATGATTTATTTATTTCACAGGGAAATTAAACGCTGTCATAACTCAGACCATTCCACTAACATAAGCAAGTTGTTGTGGAAGGTGATAACATTGTGACTCTTTCCTTAGAGCTGTGATTAGAAATTTAATCTTAAGCTTTACTCTGAGTGTGCAAATTATTCGTTTTCATAATAACGACATGATTGTACAAATTCTCACAATATTTTGCATGTGCTAATGTCCTTTTGTTTTTGTGACTTTCTGACATTCATCTTGTAGTTCTGAATGCTTAGCAGCTTCTGCACGTTCCCGTCACAATTTTCAAACTAAAAACAAACAAGTGCAAACCTTGTGACAAAGTGCGGATGCTTTGTAGCAGAGCCTCTTCTTTGTGCCTCAATCTCTTTATCCCTGGACTGAGCTGGCCCTGGCCTGAGGCCCGTTCCCAGGCTGTGTGTGTATATCTTTATCCTCCCAGCGTGGAGTAATCTGGGGGTAAAAGGCTCACTACTGTTTTTACATAAACAAAGACTTTGGGATGAAACAGAGAGAGCGCCATGGCCAAATCCCATGCCTGGCTGTCGGCCACTGCTCCATGTGGCTTTCACCTTGTGGACACCACGCTGGTCCTGGTAATTACACAGCACAGGCAGGCACCGTGATTAAACTAAGTGACACCAGAGGCCAAGGCAGGGTCACCACACAAAGTACTGGTTAGAGCCATCAGTGGGGTGTAGCCATCGGATCAGACTCCGCTTCAAACCGCAGATTAAACAAACAAATAACTGGAAGCGTAAAGACCTGCTATATCAATTTTTCTTGAGTTCAGAGCCCCCTACAGGTTCACAGAAGAACTGTGTTGAACTTTGCATCATGATTACTGTAACCCATAACGCTTTGCGTGAATTGATTTCATGCAACCAAAATGTCTCACAGAGAAAATACAGAGCACACTTTTACACTTGAAATGGGATAATGTAATCACAGCTGCACTTTGGTTTAGATTCACAGATAAAATTATTAGATAAGAGCATGAGATGAATCATGAGGTATATCATGTCACTACAGTGTTTTTCACTGTGCTGGTTCAGAAGAAACACTTTTTTTTTTTTTTAAAGAAACTTTGTTGAACTTATTTATTCACTTAATGGCCTTAAAGTTGTGGGAGGCCATGTATTCAATTTGCCCAATTAAAAACAGAACAGTGAAGTCTATCACGAATAAAACCTCTGATTAGCACCAGAAGACACTTCCCTTTTTATTTACCAATTAACTAATGTTTTTTTCTTATAGTAATGTTTAAAAAAAAAAACAGTAAACAGGAAGTGGAGCAGAAGCAGTCCTCACTAATCAATGAAAATCTCTGAATTATTACTGAAAGCTTCTGAAATTACAGTTTTTGCTTTTCTACATCTTACCAGCCAAATCCTCTTCTATGGGTAAAATATATTGATTAATGGCTCATCGTCTTGACAAAGTACAAAAATAGGAACACTTCTGAAAGGTGATCACAAACAAGGCAAGAGGAAGTCATTTGAGTAAAAAAAAAACAAACAAAAAAAACTTTTTATCTTATTATTTTACTGCCGTTAGTTTAGATTTGACCTGTATAGAGAATCAGACAAAAAACTCACAGGTTGCATTGTTTTAGCAGACAACATTGGATGATTTCTATAACAACTCAATACTTGCCTGGTTATGGGTCATTCTCACCTGGTGCTGATCTCAGGTGAGAATGAAGCTACATCCTAAACCGGCTTTCCTTTCATCACAATACAACCAAGAGACGCACTGGACACACAAGTATTCCTGCACACACCTAAGGGCATGTAAAAGTTACAAATTAACCTCACATGCATAGATTTAGTATATGTGCTAAAATCTGTAAGATCTAAATCTAAACAATTTGCATTGTTTTCTATTTCTGCTTTAACTGTTATATGAAATGTCTTAAAATCTCCTTTTTTTGAACCTCGATTCGGACCAATAATTGAACCCTTCTGAAACAGAAATCTTTTAAGTGACACAGTGAGTAGCTGATTATTCAAAGGTAACTAACTTGGTGACAAAGCATTTCTCCAGCAAGAGCGTCCAAACTATTTGACAAGGAAATCCAAGCGTTGACCTTTTCAAACATTTTTGCGTGGGACTAATGACTTTAGTGTTTTACCAGTGGGCAAGATGCGAACACCTTCCTTCACAGCGCTACATCACAGAGAACAGTCATGCCAGCAAACTCCCAGTACAGTTATAGGAGCTATAAAAACACAAACTAAACCCTGAACCAATGACAAAAATAGCTGCCATGAATGAATGTTAGTCTTGGGTCTATGTGGTCTGCATGCTCAGTGATACTCTGCACTTTTCAGTGTAATTTCAGACCGGGCTCTTCCCGCTGTGTCTTCTGTGTGTTCATGTGTGGGCATGTAGCTGTGAAACGTTTATTTGCAATACTCCCCTTCTGTTCCTGTAACAGTGTCAGCTATATCCCGCTGTATTTAGTAGCCGTTTATGTGAAAATTTACTAGCAGCCATCTGTCATCTGCTATCTATGCAAATAGCAAGCCAGCAGCACCTTTTTTTTCCCTTTTTTCCCCCCTGTTTTTTGCATTCAAAGGACTTTGTTTGCATTTAGGCTGTCGGTGATCAAACAAGCATGCCGTCATAACCGAACACGCCGTACCTGAGCGGTCCGCAGGCCGCCACCGGCCTTGAGTCAGACTGCCCACGCCGACACACACACACACACACATCAGTGGAGTAAGATAAGCATGTGCAGTTGCAAGATTGTGCGTGTGTTTATACGACAGTGACTGTTTAACCCGTTGCAACTGCCAGACTAAAAGCAGAGGACGCAAACGATATTTACAGAACTCAGATAACGCCATGTTCAGCAGATGCCTGCACCGCCTATGAGTTATCGCCGTTACAGACACACCCTTTATCACGCACAGCTGGATGAAGCATTGAATTCCTACCAGACAGCGGGGTTATAAAGCCAATCTCTCTAGATTTACCAAGTTCGGCTTTGCTGCGACTCACTGTCAGCCGTGAAGGTAAAGATAGTTTTAAGAGAGGAGAACAAGAAGTACAGAGGCAAATGAAGAATCTGTGAGTAGGTGGTTCACTGAGGTGGCAGTAGAGGTGTGGTATGAATATAATAATAGGAAGAGCAGTGTGATGATGAGATAACCTGCAATATAACAGTATCTTTTTGTTACACACACTTATTTTAACAGCCAACGCCAAACCACGTCAAATAAGAAAGATGGTTGACATATTTGAATAAAACAGGCTGTCGGTCTCCAGGGAGTGAATTTCTTGATTTATTAAAATACATTTAAAATACATTTGTTGTTGATCTCTAACAAATAAATTATGTTTCTCACACCGCTGACATGGTATAACTAAGTTATTCTATCACCAGAAATGCTTGACTCCTTTGACAGAAAACAAGACTTTATTTAAAATAATAATACGTTTGTTTTAACTGTGATGTGCTTTCTTATATTTAATAATTTACTATATAAGTTTTTGCTGTTTCTTTGTGTAACTTTGTTAGGAAAGTTAACAACTAAAGCCTTTTGTCATATGAGCTCCAAAATCATAAATTCTCAAATTTATAATTCCAGATTCTCACTAGAAATACATCTAAATGCTTCCTGGGCTCATTCAGGATGCAGTACAACTATTATTAGTACTGTTTTGCTCAATATCTTTGAAAAATATATTAAAATATCAATTTTCAGAACCTCCCTTCTGTTCACGTTTCTAAAGATTTTCTGAGGATTTCTCAAACAAACTTAATTTATCTTTTTATTGGAATGAAATTACATCAGATTTGGTTGGGATGGGTTTATAAACAGATAAGTCAAACATTATTCATAACTGTGAAAGAAATTACACAGTTATGAAATCTTTTAATTTTGCCAACATGTTTCATCTGAATAGAAGTGATATTCACATCGGAGTGGCCCATCCAAAGTCCTGACTTAGATCTGATGAAGAGCTTAAGACTTAACAGTATCTAATTAATTCATTGTTTAGAAATACAGATATAAAGAAAGATATTTTTATTTTAAGGTCAACATCAGAAATCCTACTTTTCCTCAAGTTTACAATTAGTTTTCTTCTTATTTTATTCCAAGTCATTTCTGTTTTCCTGAACTTGTTGAATTACCAGCTAGGCAAAGAAAAAGGCAGAGCTGTTTATTAATCTCTGTAAAATAGAGCATTTCTGCAGGCATAAAAGGGTTTATGAAGGCGAGAACACTGCTGAAGGGGTCAGTGATCTGAAGTAAGTCAACAGATATGAACCAAGTGATCAGATGACCTGAGGGCAGATTTAATACTTTCCAAACCCAGAGGACCTTGAATGCAGCAGCTGAGGTAAATCCCCTCAGCAGGTAATCGCTCTCTGATGAACTGCATGTCTGCAGGCTCTCTCATCCACACTGTAAGATGCAACTAGAGAGGTGTTGACACGTCTAGTTCCTGTCCTGTTTCAAAAAGAAAACAGGATCCAGATGTTTACGGCACATTTAGACGGTGGACGGAGAGATTAGGCCACAGTTGGGTGGAAATGCACCATCCACCCATGTGTGTCATTTTCCATTTACTTGCAGACTCCACTTGTCTAGATAGTGAGAGACAGTAAATGAAACAGAGGATTACCTCCTCTCTTCAACCAAAAGCAAATAAAAAGACAAATTGATCTTGGCTGGGTTGCATGACACTGGATGATGTCACCCTTTGGTTTTGTGAAGCGCTGTTTTACAGTAACAGGCTCACATCAGAAGAGATTAGAGCTCATTTTAATCATTTTAGATTTGGATAAACTTTAATTAATGAATTAATATCAGCTCCCTCCATGACTTTGACTACATAGCTCATTAAAATGCAAACAGAACCTTTTGGGATTACTTTTAATAACCATCTCCTTGATGTGGCGTACCTCTAGGGTTGGTCCTTGGTTCTCTTCTGTTTTCTTTAAGTCACCTTAAAATAATAATAAAACATACAATTAAAATAATAATCACAAACCACTCACTGGCTGATGACACCCAGTGATACATGCACATAAATTTGTTTGCTTTTCAGGCATTAAAGCTGAATCCTATTCTTCTTAACTGTACATCTCTGAGGGGTAAAGTATCTCAACTGTCCTTTTGGAGAAGTGAATTAAATCTCTTAAAAAGAGACTTATCACTATTGGAAGCAAAAGGCTGGGAGCTTTAATTACCGATCTCCAGAAAATAATATTTATTTTCTCAAGTAATGTATTTCCTATTCCACTGTGTGCTCAGTAATTAACTCTGTTAAATCTTGTGGGGAAAAAAAATCAAAGATAAAATTGCCCTTCATTTAAAATATTTTACAATATCTTCAACAATTAGATTTTGATGTTTTTTAATGTTAAAGCAGCTTTCCACAGATTTATTTCCAGCTTTAAGCAGCTATGGTTTTACTGTGCTAAAAAATGTTTACTATAATCCCCTATTTTTCTAATTAGATTTACATTTTTAACTTAAATTGTCATTACATGATTTTATATGTTAAATCAACTAGAAAGAAATTGTTATTTTTGGAAAACGTAAATTTTCCATCAGAACATAAAATGAAAAGACCACACATAACACAGATTAGAGCAACAAACACAAAAACTGTGACAGCCTCAGATGCTTTTCTGCATATTCCTCTCCTCATCATGCAAGAAATGAGAAGATTTGGCTGGAATCAATCCCTAATCTGGGGCTAAAATAATCTGTCTCAGAATGTAATATAATTCACATGGTATGTCTTTTGATTTGGATTAGTGACCCACAATCCTCTTAGTCTGATATCTCAGTAGAACCTCTTAGTTGTAAGCTCACAGGTCCACACAGCTTGCCTAGACTCCCTCTTTTGACCATTAAATCTTCCAATATAAAGGTAATCTGCTTATATTGACAGTTTTGCTCATCTTCTGTAAACACGTTCAAACAATAACCAGGTTCACAGCTGCATTGATTCAGGATAAAAATGTAAAGTTATGCAGCAAAAATTCAAGCAAAAAAAAAAAAAAAAATCTCTGCAGAGACTTTGAATTAGATTTGTCTCATGTCTCTGTTTAAAAGTTGTCACAGGGATCAGTGACACTCCGGATTAGTGGAATGTGGGAAAACACTTTACACTTTAATACCCCACAGTCAGGGCCAAGGCTGAGCCTGTGCTTAATGAAGGTTTCTACTAGGAGAGGAGAGCGCTCCATTTGCAAAAATAAAGTCTGTCACAGCTTTTCCCTGCTGCCATCTTTCAACATGATCCAGAGCTATCAAATAAACACTACGACAGTGCAGGAAGGAAAAAAATAACCCTGAATCATTTAAATCCACGACTCAATATTCTTTATCTTTATCCTTTAAGGTTCTTTATAATTTAATAAACAGGATTAAAGTCATTGGGTAGAACTGAGCTAAGCGAGGCTCGTTCCACATTTTCTGTTTTAGCCTCCACTCCGCACACTGAGTCTTATTAAGCCTTCGCAAGATTACAGGGCCTTAATCTCTGGGAACACATGTTGTGAAGAATAAAAGCAATTTTATTTGGGAAGCCAGAGTCCAAGTTTAGCAGGAAATGAGCTTTCTCCATAATCTCATCTTTTTGCTTTTTCTTTTTTTCTTCTTCCCCCTCCAGAGTAAATGAAAAGTGCGACGTTTCACAACTGCGCTCTCTCTGTCTGAGAGTGTTGAGGAATTAACTGTGCATTGTGTGTCATATGAAGCTGTCTTCCACTTACACACACACACACACACACACACCCCTTCACTCAGACTATGCTCACTGGTTCATAAATACCACCGCAGCAGGCCAGATTTCACCCACCGTGGAAGGTTTGATTTCATAGGAATGTAAATCCACCTGCTTCCGAACAGACGGGTCTGTAGATTAATGTATTTATCGTCACTCTTCCCCCTCCACCCTCTTTTTCTCCCCTCCCCTAAAACAACCAAACTCCACAGTGAATCATGCCCGGCTCAGTCTCCTCTCCCCGGCCCGCCCCGCTCTTTAAATTCTATGCAGATTGCTGGTCCACGCTTACTGCACTTTGCAGAGAAAGCTTCATAAAGATGACGATAAGCTAAAGCTCTAAATCCTAGACTTAGCTTTCTTATCGAGAGCTGCAGGAGCACTTTAATAGAAGACGTGCACAGTTGCAGAATGTACAATATGCGAGTGTTTGTGTGTATGAGAGAGGGCGTTATCTGGGTTGTAAATGCAAATGCGTCAAGTCTTTCTTTTTTTCTTCCTTTTTGCCATCATTTCAGGAATCCTACATAGGTTTTCTTAAACTCCAACCATTCCTACATGAATTAAGACACTCAGCTCTGCTAAATATGATTGACTGTGCTGTCATTCTGATACTAGTGTGGCTATTTGAGAACACAGAAAACCCCATGAAAGAGAGATTAAGATTTGTTTATCAAATATGATTTACGCTAAGTAGTGGTTTCCCATCTGTAATATCCTGACCAAGATGTCATCCCGGTTTTCAGAGGAACAAAACGAAAAAAAGCCTGAAGGTGATTCGGCTCATCCCAGGAGATTAGAGAATTACAGTCAAAGCCTTTGAGACTGTCCTCTAGTACGGACGCAGCAGGATGTTTGCCAAGACGCTTCAAATAAATGATTTTCCTTCACTGATACAAGCTTTTCTGAGTTTGGCACCTTGTCCTTCTTTTGAATAATCGTTACTAAGTTAATCATGACATTGTTTTACAAGGGTAGTAGTGAGTTAGTCTGTCTCTTAGGTATTTCATTATGAATTATAATCCTGTCAGAGATGCACGGGATCCTCCACCCCCCAAAAAAGGACATTTATAGCATTGCTTAGAATGGACATTCTTCCTAAGAGCCATCACTGCTGCATTATAGCCTGTTTGTAAATATCGCTGCTGTGTTAGTTATGGCTTTAATACACGTGCCTGCCTCAAATATAGTTGTATGGAGGGGTGTAGCTATAGGGGTGGAGGGAGAACAATATCTTTCAAGTTATTGAGATGCACATATGGACAGTTTGGAATTTAATAACAAATGTCCAAAGCCTGAGTAAGCTGTACATCCTGTATCCTGGGCACTGAAGGACAAAAAAATCTCACTCAAGAGCCACAGCATAGACAGGTTGTTAAAAAATAATAACTATTTTGAAAGATGATAAACCATATTATGTTGTCTCATCTGCTGAAACAGCTGATCATACAAGTTAACGTCAACCAGAGCACCATGATGTAAAAGCTATTTGAAAAGGTTATTACAACTTTCACTGTGAATTTCCTGGGACTTTGGCTTTAGCACTTAGAAAGATCAAGGAGCTGAGAGCACAGCAATCCCTAAACCATGATAAGAAGACAAATTAATGCGATAGATCTAACATGTGACCTATGGGCAGTCATTGCAAGAACATTTTATTGTGCACACCAATCAAGAGCAGTGGACTGAAATACATACTTTACATATACTTTTAATCACACAAATTATCATGAGGGGAACATGCTCCCTTCAGAAAGATAGAGGGTAAGTATTATACGCTCCCAGTTATTATCAATATGTCCTGCGAAAACACAGATGAAAGAAAACAATACCAGACCCCCCAGGGTAAAAAAAAAACTATGTAGATGGGCAGAGAAATATGAGCTTAAAAAATGTAAACAAACACAGTCGGATCCTACAGGAGGTCACTGTAGCTGTTTGTGCATCTTCCTCTAAAAAATATCCACAGTCCCAAACATGACTAAAAAGAAAATTAAATAGCTCCAGGTTAGCATTTGGTGTTTAGGGGTCTCCTACCCGAGCAGCACCTCGGGGGTCAACAACCGTAACACAGCCAGCCGGTTAAGAAGGCAGCGGTGGTGTCTGCTACCCAGCTATCTCCACCGGCACACGTGCCAACTTGCTGTGCCCGGCTTCCCAACTATCTCCCTGATGCCGGTCCCATGCACTCAGGTGCATAAACATCAATATAATGAACTACAAGGTAGAGTTTACCACTTCACTGGCTCCTCACAAGACAAAATGCCAAAACAAATCTTGTCATAATTAGGCATAATCCAGCTCATTACCATCTGCTTAATTATCCTATTAATAACACTTCCTAGGAGAGCTTGTTTGAGGCAGCAGCAGCGAGCTTGGGCAAATGTTTGCTCCTAAATGAGCAAACACAGAGAAGAAAACAGCTCTGTTCAAACACACAAGCTCTGACAAAAGGAAGAAACATGGAGCGGGATTAATCACACTGCATACAGCTGACTTTCTGGGGAACCCAGCTTTATCGCAACGGGCTCCGACATTACAGGTAAGCACACTTTTCAGATGTACTTGCTACCATTTAAAAACGATCTGGTAGAGTCGTTTAACTTTGATTTGAAATTATTTTTTCTCCTTCTTTGGATACTCAGAATTTAAACCTATCACGAGGCATGAAGCTTGGATAATACACCGTTTTGGGTTACTGAACTATAAAAACATGCCTTGTCTGTGTGAAGAGCCTGCTTTCATCTCTTAATAAGGGGAGGACTGAAGTGAGTTTCAGACGGCGGGGTTTGAAGTAATCTCAGGTCACCATATTCATGTTTTCTCTGAAGCAGTGAGGCACAACTCATGCTATTAGCTTTTCAGATGGAATGAATTAATAGCTTTTCTCCCCCATCATCGTTTTGGCTAGCTTAGATAAACAGATTTGAAAAGCAAATAAAAAGCATAATTATACCATTAAGATGATATTATGCTCCGTTTGCTCTGATTCCACACTTGGCTGCACACGTACATTGTTATTATTATTATTTTTTTACCTTGGCTGATTTCAGCCCGAGTTTTGATTTGTGAAAAATGCCCTGAAAGTGGTGATCTATATGCCGCTCCAGCTGTAGGTCATAAAAGGTTGAACTGCAAATGACATTTGTCTGCCTAGTTGAAACGTAGTGAAAGTGACATATGAGAAATCATTTGTTGTGGACTTCTTGAAGAGATTTAGTAATCCGTAGCCGAGCAGACAGCAGAGAAATATCATTTATCTCCTGCTGTGTGAATACAGTTTAGATCACAATCTTGCACGCCAGCAGGCGTTTTTCCTTTTAACATTTTCTGCTCTCTTACTTCCACTGTCCTGTCATCACTGTAAACGTGCTTAGATATATGAGGTATTAATATGAACACAGAGGAAGTCAAAGAGGCTCATCTGCCAACATGTGGAAGTGAAAGCAGGTAATTTCCAACTTATTCATTTTGCATCTGGCCCATTCCTTTACATATTATAATCAAGTATTTCTTCCAACCTCAATTGCTTACAAATTTTTAAAAATTAATTTTCATCCAATTTAGTAGCGTGAATTCACAACAAATGTAATCTCAAGCACTTGGCAAAAAATTCATCCACACATATTTTCTAATTGATAATAGTTCTCGGTTAACTATTCAAATGAGTGTAAAAAGTTTTCTAGTTGAGGAAACCCAGCAGATTACATGGAGTCAGTGACTCATAGCATTCACTCTCCCTGGACAAGCAGCAGACGATGCGTTGCTGACATTACAGCAATCCCTCAAACTGAGCATGCATGTAGTGATGGTGGAGAGGAAAAACTCCCTTCTAACAGGAAGAAACCTTCAGCAGAAGCTGACTCAGTAGCATTGCCATCTGCTACGACCGACTGGGGGGTTTGAGGAGACAGAGCAGATTCAGAAAGATAAAAATAGATGAACTGATGTAAGAAAAAGGAAAAATATATTAAGACAAAGAATGTTTAGTTGATTTCAGCATGATCTCAGGTGATGCACAACACCAAACAGACACTTTAGTCTTTAAAGTTTCCATTTTGATGTTTGTAGTTGCTGGTGGTGAAGCTCACAGAGTGTAGTGGAGACGTTGCGTTATGGTAAAGGAAGAGAAGAGTCAGGAAGCTGTGAGTTTACAATCCAATTTCTAGGTTTAACCTTGTCTTGCTGCTGGTGAGTTTCAGTCTAGTAGCATAACTTCTCTGCTTTAAAAACATCAATACATTAATAACAAATTGTCAGTAATGAAGCACAAACTACAGCTTAGACCTGCTTCCCTATAGGATTTTAAACGGCACAGCAAACACTAGTTTTCCTTTTACAAACCATTTTCCTTCTAGCAGAGTTATACTGTCCGCAGGCAACAACAGCAGGTCAGAGACACAAAGACTGCAGTAAAATAAAAACAGAAACAATAAACCAACATACACAGTGTCAAAAGCCACTGAAAACAAAAGATTTTTTAAGAGACTTGAAAACAGCCAGAAAAGAAGAACATATAGTAAATATTCTTGTTTAAATATTTACATTTACATATAATTTAAAATTAGATTTTAGTTCCATATGTTTATGTTTTTGCACGTAATGGGAAAAAAAAATCTGAAATTTTAATATGAGAGTTTCTGGCTTATAAATGGACTTTTGACTATTTGAAAAGTATCTTTGTGGATCTTCTAGATTATATTTAAATAACCTTGTTCCAGAAAATCCTAATTAAATTTGAAAGTGAAAGAGATAGAATAAAATAGAAAAAAAACACATTCAGTACATTATATGTTTGCCGGGCGGGAAATTTGTAATAGCAAAATATAGGAATCAGTACTTTAAACAAATATTTCAGAAGCTGTGTTAAAAATTCTCATGTCATGATCAAGAACAAGAGGAGAACGAGTTATCGAGGAAAAATACCCGAATGTGTTCACACAGTGAAAAAAGCAAACAGAAAATGGACTAAGAAATTATAACACAAATAAAAATTAATAATTTATTTCTTTTGAATTATTTTTCCACTCTGGTTCAAATCCCCATCTTTGAATTAGAAGGATTTTCCAAAGATTTAGAAATGTTTTATTCTTTCAATCTAAACTTTAGAACCAAGCTTTCAAATGGATTGTGTTCTCTAATGTTTTTAATCTAATTATGGTGAGGTGCACATGTTCTTCAGATGTTTTAATGTCTAGATATAAAGTTGTGTATGCTGGAGTATAAGGAAGGTGATGCTGAAAAGATTAACAACAGTTATGCTAAAGTGAAGGCTCTTTATTAAACCAGTTTTGTCATTAACTTGTGTCACATACTGTGCTGCCTTTTCAAGCACATTATAATGATTACAGTTCTCAGTTTAAATTGTAGGAGTCTAAAGTAGGACTAAAAAGGTAGATTTATAGCAGAAAAATAGAGTTTGACATAAGTATTGCTTTGAGATATTTCTTTTAAGTTTTTGTATGCATCTCAGTTTTGTTTGATTTGCACTAAAACACCTTTTGCAGCTACATTTAAGAGCACTGTACCTTTTAACACAGACACTCTTCCTGTTATCACTTGAGTCAATGTGGGGAAGAAAAAAAAAAAAACAGAGACGTGCAAGACCAAATGAAACGACCAATCTTGCCTCAAGCAAACAGACGTCATTTCCAAATCCAGAAACAGCAGGCATAGATTACGGATAATGTGCTTAGGCTGCCTTTTTTTGTGCTCCACTGAAACCATTTCCAGATATTCAACAGAGTGAAAGGTGTGTGAAAAGGAAAAGGCTAGTATTTTGCATTAAAATAAATGTTTACATCTTTTGTGATCTTAAGTAAAACTATGCTCAGTGTATTCCGAGCAAATTCGGTATTGACTTTTATTACTTCTAATATGTCAATATTACAATCTGAAAAAGTTGCTCCGCATTTGTTTTCCTATTTTTGTGTCCATACTTTCCATACTTTGGAAATATGAAAAAACTAATTCCATACTTTGAAACTGCACAAGATCCCTGATGAGCCGACATCTGGATCTTCTGATGCCGACAGCAACACTCCCTCTTTTTTTTCCCCCCTCCCCGAAACAGCAAGCTGGAAATCACAAAGCGCACCCGAGAAATACCCACAATGCACTGGGTGTAGAATACAGAAAGCAGATGGGTTGGCTGGCCTTACCAGATAGTGGCGGCCCAATGGTGGCACTGGTTGCCGTTTTTGATGAGCCGTGCACATAAGGAACCAGAACATCTGGTCTGACCATGTGGCACCTCTATTTGTCCAAGGCCACTTGAAGCAGTCCTTACAACAGCACACACACACACACCCGCACACACACACACACACACACACCCCCACACACACACACACACACCTTCCGCTGACAGCTGCATCTATGCAAACGTGAGCTAAATCCTATGAATGATGCATCTTATTCACCGCAAGGTGCTGATGGACTGGGTGGATGGAGGGGGGGAGGTTTGGTTAGCAGTGTTGTCGGGCTTCTGCTTACCCACCATCCTTGTCTGTGACTTTGATTAAAAATCATCCATCTCTTTCTCGAACAACTCATGAATATGCAGAGAAGGTAATAAGGCTTGGCTCGCAGCAGCTGATTTGTCAATTGTCTGCATTTCATCAAGATGGAGTAACACCTCGAGGGTGCTATAACCGAAAGCTGTAAAAAGAAGAGGGAGGAAAGAGCCTGTTCGCTATTAGATTGCGGCGTTATCTTAATCATTAGGCACTTCGGGAGCGTAATTAACGACCTGACAAGAGCTGGGTAGAGGATTTGGAGTTGATTGGTTGTCGGAGGTGTTGAGTGAGAACCCAGAATGCTAAGTCAGGGGAGGAATCCTAAGGAGAGAAAAGACGCGTTCAGAAAACAACTCGGCAGCAGCCATTAGACCGTTTTAATTAAGCATAATTAGAGACGCGATCACAAAGATGGGGTTTGATAACCAGCATTAAATCATTCATCCGCAAATGTTGTTAAAATAGACGGCACAGGAAAAATAAGGGAGAGGGGGCGTTGGAGTGGGGGTGGGAAGTGAATAAGATGTAGGGAATAAATATGTGTGAAGGAAGAGTGTCAAAGAAAGAAGAGAAGAAGGGAGAGAGTGAGAAGAAGAAAAGGACGTCTGGCAGGCTGCCACCAATTAGTAGGATGCGCTCAATTGCAGGAATTCTCTGGTGTCGTGGCTCATGTCGACAGGTGTTCAGGGTGAATTATTTGTACAGCCAGACAGAGTGTGTAAACCCAACACACACACCCTGCGCATCCCCTGGACCAGCTCTGATATATATCCAGCATGTTTATTGCTCAGGTCGGCAAGAGAAAATGAGATTGGACACACTTTCCTCTTTCTCATTCCCTCCTCCTCTTCTTCCCTCGGCCCACTGGCTGACTGGGTCATTTTTAAATGCCTTGTAAATTTGTCAGCCATATTAAGTGCCCATTAAAGGGCACCAAGCTGGATGAGGAAGCAGGAGAGGCAGGCTCATATGGCAGCCCCTGACTGGCACTGCTCCCGCATCCATTCCACCTAATGGTTCCCGCCCACTGTGGTACTGGGGACTCATAACTGTGATGAATCATGGCAGAGACGGACACAGGCTGAAAAAGGCAGATTAGCAGGATGTTTTGAGGTAACATGGCTTTGGATACGTAATGCTGTAATGTGATGATGTGCGGCCTTTTGTCAGAAAGACAACAGCATTTTCACTGAGCTGGTGTTACCATTATGACAGTTTTTTGTCGTTTTATTTATTTTTTTGTCACACAAACAGAGAAAAAACAGCTTTTAAGTCACATAATGGCTATTTTTCAGTGTTCAACAACCACAAAAAAGTTAAAGTGAAAATTTAAAAAGAAAAAACGAATAGTGTAAGTGAATTACCTGCTATGCTATCTGATCACTTTCTGCATAAAACACCCAGAAACCAATCACACAACACTTCAGCTGCAGCCCTGTGCGATATAAACATCCAGGCTGGTGTGGAGAAGGTGAGGCGCGTGCCTCCTGGAAAGAAGATGACGCAATTTTCATAACGTGACTAAGTGAAAAAGAGCTGATTTTGATGCTTCAGATGAAGCAGGGAAAGCCTTTAATAGAATACGAATGATGGTTAAGACTGCATTAATAAGATGAAGCAAGATATTTTATAAATCTTTCAAGAGGAGTTTAAGAAAGAAAAACAGGTTTGGTATAGATGGGAAACTTTAAATTTGTCTTGTCACTATTGATCCACTAATGACGTCTCGGCATTTTTATCCATGGCAAAAACATCTGAAGAACAAATTCATCCCAAGAACTACATTGTTTCTTTCCACCTTCTAGCAGTATAAATGGGAGAAAGTAAAAGAAGTAGTTCAAACACAGTTATCTAAATATTCAACATCACAAAATCAATATGCAACTATTTAAAATGATGCTTTAGATCTGCAATTTTAGCTTATCAGCATATTTATTTTCTCTGGCATCATTAAAGCACCACATAACAGATCTCGAGAATATTACGTTGGTCTTTTGCTGTGGATGAAGACATTTCTAGAAGTAATGCCCAGTTTACATGGAAACTTTAAAAGCTAGAAATGAGAAAAATTCTTCTGGAAAAAAAAAAAAAGATTTTGTATGGAAAATGCATTTATCTTTTTTACAATAACTCTTTACAGCCTGGTATGAAAGACCGTTCTAGCAGGTTAGCTCTCGCTATAGGTCCACTTTTAACACACCATTCTGAAAAAAAAAAGTATTTGAAGAAAACACTTTTTCACAGCTCAAATATCAGGGCTAGAATTTTGTGGTAAAATGTTTCAAGTCAGGTTACGAACCTGGATATATGCAGGTTCTTCTGCATCTTTCCAGGTGACAACATTTAGCTAAAATACTGAGAAGCCGTCACTAATGCGCCACATGAGTAAGAAGTAGATGGTACAGTTTAGTCAAGGTTTGGATGCATTTGAAGCTGCAAAGTTAATTATCTTAAGTTTTTATTCAGATGAAGTCCCTGAGTCAGCATGTCCATTCTTCAATTCATAATTCCTTCCCAGATGTTGCCCTTATGTCTATTCTTACAACTATTTCATAATTATAAGCAATCAATTTTGTAATCATATACCCAAAAGAAAAAAAAAATACTTTTAGTTGTAATTTCGTGTCTGTCTGAATTGTGAGGATTCATAATTGTAAAAAATTTTAAACTTTGAAAGCTCTGAATAAATTAGTGTAAATAAAGACAAATATGTATAAAATACAGCTTTTGATGAAGGCAGCATGACTGTTTTGACTGACAGACATATGGGAGCATATTATTAAAGCTCTCTTTCCTCTTTTCAATCTTAATGTGCTCCTTATTTGAGCTCTTCTCTATTCTGAGTTTGTGCTAATTCAAAAACATGAAAAGGGGTCTTGATCAATCCATGCAGTGGTGAGCTTTGAGCTGTGCACCACGTATTCTTGCGTCATTAAAGCAGCAGTCAATAAATCTTTAGCCTTATCTAAAACAAGTGGTTGGAGTCCATTTTCTAATGGACATAATAAAAGGCCTTCCTGAATAATCAATAAGAAAGCCAAAAGTGACTTCTGATGCAAAAAAAGAAAAAAAAGACACTCGGTGGAAAAAGCTTTGCATGTGGAGGTCGGTCATGCGAGAACTGAAAAATCAGCAGAAACAGAAACAGGAAGGTTTTTGTATGAAGTTTTGCTACATTTGTGCAACAAAGAGACAGATCTGTTACAAATTGCCATTTAAAGACCAAACAGTTAAACACTTCAGCTAGTATGCCAGTCTTTCCAACAAGACAGATGGAATACCTCTGAAATCAAAATAGCTTTTCCTGTCTGGGAAAAATAACAATGCTAAAATCAGGCTATTTTAAATTGAATTTTGATGAAGCTTTTGGTATCCTTCTCCAAATTGGATTCTTTTCCTTCTCATGTTATGTTTGAGTTAAGAATTTATTTTCTCCTTTTATATGCACCACAAAATCTGCTCGGCTGTGTAGATGACACAGACACCTACACAACTGAGACTAATACCAGTTGTCAAAAAAAAAAAAAAAAAAAGTCAGTTTCTGCAGCTTTTAGTTTTGATTCAAATTGGGTTTCTTGTTCTAATTTATTAATTTCACTTCTAAGGTGATCATAAAGGTTTTTAGATAGATTTATTATAAAGAGCAGTAACCTACAAGCTGATGTGCATAGCATCTGTAAAATTGTCTTGAATTCAAATGTGTCATACTTTAAAAGTGTGTACGTACATATATATTGCTCATCTTCTTTTTGCGTCTGTTTTGCCTTCTAGGATGTAAGCTGTGCATCACATAGATGTCTCAAACACCATACAGTCTTTTCTATAGTTCCAGAGAACAGCCCTCTTTCTTGTTCTCTTCAACCTGCAGCTTCTTTAATGAAGTTGTGTTGAGTAGTATTCTGCCAGTGCTGAGAGAGGACATGAAAGAGCCCTCAGAGCCATGGCGACGCAGGCCTCTCTCCTCCTCACTAATGAGCGCAGCTTTCAATGCTCTCACTAATTAGTTCATCTATAACTCTAAGCACTCAATTACTCTCCACCAGCCCCAGCACAGAATCGAGAGAGGTGATAAGACTGACGAATACCTAGGCAGAGCATCTAAGAGCAGACGCACACACATCAGCACGACGTTGCTTTGAGCCGTGAGACCCGGGAGAAGTATTTTTGACTTCCCACGCTCAAACACGCTGTGCAGACAAAGCATGCCAATCATTACTTTCAGCCTCTCTTTCTCTCTGGTGTTTTGCTCACTTTCTCAGTATAAGATCCGTGGATTAGCATTGATCTGAACAATGCCAAGCAAGTGCGTGACTGTGTGAAGTTCAGTATGTGAAGCAAGAAAAACACATAATCCTTTAACTTATCTCTCTTGCACAACAGAAAAGAAATTCAAAGAGTAAAAAAAGTGGCATTGCACAAGATGTCCAAGAGTGCCCAACAAGAACCAGGCCTATCTGCTGGTACCATCTATTAGGATTACTTCTTATTACCCACAATTCTGCCCAGGAGCATCGTCATGAACAAAACCTGAGTCCAACATTGAAATTTTAGACCTCTGTTAAGAGAACACAAAATCTTTAAAGAGGTAGTGTCATGTACTTTCCAGGCACATAGTGTCATTTTATACCACAATCAAGGAGCTATCTTACTTTCAGTTGTTACAAAAATACTTTGTGACTTCAAAGAAATACAACTGACTGTCTCTTCAAGAAGCTCCTGCTCTTTCCGACACTCCGCCTTCAGAAAGTCATCGCAAAGCTTCCTGTTAAAGTCACAGATGTTCAAAGAAATATATAAATTAAAAAAAAATAAAAATAGTGAGTAATAAACTACAACACAGGACATATGACAATAATGTGAAATTGTTTTGAAAAAGTATCTGATGCAGCCCTGAACTTATATTTTTATGTATCCAAAGTGTCCAAGGAAGGTGTGTTCAGGAGCCGTGAGGGCACAAAGTGAACTCTGAAGGTCTCAGATGTCATTTATCTGATTTTATTTACATCTCATTAAAAAATGTGCAGAAGGAATTACCTTCTAAATAATCAATGAAAAAAATCAGTATTGTTATTGCTGCAATCAAACTCTCATAAACTCTCATGCTGGACAACTTTTGGAATATTTTCTCTGGTATTTTTGCAAATTCATTTCTGGTGATAAGCTCCAGTGTTTGAGGTTGGAAGGCCTTCACCCCAAATCTTTTGCTCCTCTATGGATTCACTTTAGGTATAGGCATTCATCATACTGCTTGACATTATAAAACATTTCGATTTATCATAAGGCTGCATCCCAAACTGCAATTCAGGATGTTTGAAAACCCAAATAACTGATCATTTTTGTCAAGATTATTGACATTTTCTCCACAGCTGTTTCTATTTATTTATATAGTTTATATTTATTCATCAATAAATATCAAAATCAAAATTATGATTACACAAAAACAAAAACCTGGTGTCCTGAAGAAGCACATTTCAAAATGTGGGGTATTTTGGGTATTAGTGTTTGTGGGGCTATAGTTGCTGTCACAGTCATACAGTTACCAACAAAAGACTGAAAATTATGAATACTTCGTTGTTGTCACTTTTAATTTTATCGCAGTAAATACCACATGAGGACTTTTAGTTTATATCGCCCAACGTTATTCTCCATCAGTGCAGTCAAGATTCCAAAACAACAATAATAAAACTTCTAGTTAAAGGAAACATGTTGGACAAGTTACAGTTACTTTAAACCAAAGCTGGCAGAAATATTATCAATGTATCCTGAAATATTTCATGATACGTTGGCACCTGTCAGAAGACAAAAACACGAGTCTCTGGACTATTGAAGCTTATTTGGTTCGTATGGCTGACGTGTCAACAATCCATAGTTTCAGAAAGCCAAAAGCTCTTAAGAAATTGTTATGCATTAGGTGAAGTACTCATGATTAAAAAATGCTCACTTCTTAAACAATGGTTCTTAAAAAATATTTTAAAAAATATACATCAAGAAAAAAATATTTTTATTGTTTTTCAATTTAACAAAAGTATAATGCAATAACAGATATTTATAAGGGGAAAAGTGTGAAAACTTTGTGTTACCTCGTACACACAAACTGCACTCATAATGTCACTCATGAAACAGTTTGTTTTAGTTTAATCTGCCCATTAAATATTAAATATCACTTTCTATGACACTATTCCCCCAGCTCTGACAAGCGCTGCATGGACTCATAAAAACTTACATTAAACAGCGCAAGTGTGACCTTCAGTCTGAGGTTTATTACCACTTGCTCTCAGTGATCTTTAACGGTCAATTACTTCTAATGAGGGCGAAGATGATATTACCTTTCTCTTCACTGCAGACGTCAGATTGTGGATCGAACTTTTGAAGATTCTATGTTTCCAAAATCTTTATGGGGCAAAAACAAAAATGTTTTATTAGCGTTTGAGCATAACTAGTCAAATGTGACACCTTTAAGCTAAATTTAGCACCAATGTGAGAACCTAATGTACAATTTCAGCCTGAAAAATAAACTTCATTTAACAAGCACCACTGGGACGTACTTTTCCCGAGCCTTGTGGACCTTGCTGATGGGCTTTTATTTGAAGAATTTCATCATTTGCACCAGAAAATTTAATTTAGGAGTTTCTATTTTTTATTTAGCTTTGTATATTGAAATGGTATGTTCTTTTGTCCACTGCCTATTCAAACGATAATAATTTAGAGGTTTTATTTGTATGAAGAGGATGTTCAGGATTGTCCACAATTTCATTAACTTTACTTGTGTATCATTTTGTTCCAGTCTTTCAAATTATGGTCAATAAAATATTTTGTAGTATTTTTGTAATATGGACAGACGTAAATAAAGCGAAGAAGGTAACTGCAATGTATCATACATCAGGATAAATCACTCATAAAACAAATTGAGTATTTCACAATGTGGCTAAAAGAAAGCTGGCTAAAACTTATCGCCTCCCACCTGTGTGCTACACTAAACATGTAAAGGTGCAAGCTGAACTTGTAAGTACGCTTCCCAAAATATATGCAAATACATAACAGGTATTCAACCACTTTGTTTGCATGCAGCTTTCTCCCTCTAACCAAACACATGCTCTTTTCAACAGCTCCCACAGTCACAGACTAACGCGAGCAAGAAACTGCACCGACATGCAAATCAAAGGCACAATATTGCATTCAAATATTGACAAACTTGGAGACGATTAAATGTCCTCCAAAAATGTCTCGTAACTGTAGCCGTCCCAAAATGGGAAGCAGAACAAACGATTGTCATACTGTGTGCTTTGTGTGCAGAGGTGAAAAATGGATTGTTGCAATCAACGTCCAAACTTAAACACCAAGAACGAAATCTCCATGCAAATAAATGCAAATATCAACACAGGTTACTATTATTACACCACTTTAATTTCTCCAGGTGCCTGCCTTTAGCGAGTTTAAATAAAAAGAAAAAAGAATCTGTACACTCTGCAGTTCCTTCATGATGATTCATTTTTAAATCACACTTAAATATTTAAGGTCACAAACAAATTCATGTGTGAGGCAAAGATGAGTTGAGTAAATAAAAAATGCAGGTTTCAAATTATTATTTCATTTTAAGATGCAAAAAAAGATCTAAAAGCAGCAAATCAGCCTCATGTATTTACACTCCATGTTTGACTGCAGTCTTGTTTTTCTGAGACACAGCTGATGAAATGCATGTTGTCCAAAAAGATTCCATTTTGTCTCATCAGTCCACTGAATATTTTCCCAAAAGTCTTGCAAGATCATTCAAAATTTCTCTTGCCAGATGGGGGACAGGCTTGACACATGAATGCTATTTTTGCTAAGAATCTTTACTTTGTAACACTGATGGATGTTTATGACTCGGTTTCACAGCTGATCTTAAATTTCATTAGATCAGTGAATGATGTGCAACTTCTGACCTCTTAGCCTACTTCATCTTGTCGTAAAGGTTCTATATATGTATTGATTAGGCATTTCATGTTGCTACACATGACTTATTTAAGTGGTTAAAATCTGTTGCCGTTAGTTACCTATCCAGCTCTAACATGAAAATATGATGGTGCATCAATCTAGTCTGCAAAAAAGAAACCGAACTGCAAAAAACTCAAGATGTTTGGGTCATATGGGCGTAGAAATCTTCAGTGAAACATGTTTGATTGTCAAAATTAAGATATGAATATTGGTGATGCAGTAGCTAAAATCAGAGAATACATTTGTTTGTTTTCCATCCATAATTGTACAACCTACAGTCTGTGTTTTATCAGTGTTTTCTCAGAAATGAACAATATATGGAGAAATTGTATGTGAATCTGTCCTTATGGGATCAATGTCTCTGTAGGAGTGTTTTTGTTCAAAGCCGTCAACACACGCACCAACCCCCCCCCCCCCCCCCCCCACACACACACACTCTACATGGTGTGTTAGACTCTGGGGGTGGCGTTCATAGTTTTAAGCAGAATGGATGCAAAATCCACATTACACAACACATTCCCATTCCAGAATAGAGACCCATCAAGTCCTTGCGCTAAGCATCTGTACATAAACCTCAATTATGCTAATGCTAATGCTAATCCCTAGGACACTGATGTGAGTAGGCAAGAAGTGTAACAGCTCAGGCTTTGATGTGTGGCGCCATTTGGCAGAAACCCCCCCGCCCTCCAAACGACTAGCATTGGACCCTAAACACAACAAGGGCTTAGGCAGGGAAAAAACAGAAAAGAAAAATCAGAATGGTCTTGTCTGTTTCTCTACTGATTACAAGGGCTTAGGGGGCTTCTTTTATTTGCCTCCTTGGTATGGACCCAATCACGAGTGTCAGTTCTCTCCACTGCTGCTTGGCAGTCCTTCTGCATTCATTTTCTGTTCTTACTAACCCCTCTCCTTTGCCAGACTTCTGCTCTGCTTTGTTTTATTTTTCAATCCCAGTCCCCGTTGCTTTCTACAGCATGTCTACATTCACATTTGACAAACTGTGACAGAATAAACCTTACAATATCATTTTATTATAAGGCTGCTATTTTCTCTGACTAAAATACAGCAGATGTGTAGATTACTCTGATTCACTTAAACTTCTACCATTGAGAACCAGAAAAAATTATCTAATTACTTGATGCTTATTCTTGCTTTTTCCGAAAAGAAAGGACAAAAAAACCCCAAAAAACACTGGAGTTGTTTTCTAAGCAATAAACGAGTAATAAAGGACTTGCAAGGTTAAAAAAAAACACCTTTAGAAATGTATTATGTCACGTCAGTCTCATTTTGTTTACAAAAAAGATCAGCGTATTAATGGAAACATTGTTATTAGTAATTTGCAGCCAATAATCACTTGTTTTTAAGTACTTTGCCCCTGCCTTACTCTTATGTTCTAATTTCCGAGAGCTTTGAAGAAAAACCCTGCCACAAGAGAAGGATTATGGCTTATTTTCAGTGAATGAGTCAACACATGAAAACGGGGAGAGAACACTGCAGTTTGTGTAACAAAAGAGATTATGAACATTTAAGAAGGATTTATGACAAATAATTGGGGTGTTTTCTAATTTCAGGGGTAATTATTAAGCCAGTGACTCAACCTTTTGCACATGAAACAACAAAGAAGAAGAAAAAAAAACTAAAGTCAACAAGAAGAAAAACTGTTTCCTTTTAGTTTTTTAATCCCACTAAATGATGTTGATATAGAGTAAACCCAACTTTGACCTCTGGTCAGTGGTTTGGTAACACTATCCAATATGTGGGCAGCTCAGACTCACTTCAACTAACAGGAAGAAATGTTACACAATATCTGAACTGTAGTGGAAATAACCACAGGGACTGATGATCACAACAATCAACACCAAGTGCAATAAACCTGAATTAAGAGATTTTGTCGTGTGATGCTTCTTCCACTTGAGGAATAAAATGAGAGATAAAATTGAATTTTAACTATGAAGCAAACTTATTCTTACAAAGCATGTTATAAAGAGGAACCCTGAACAAAATGAAACAGGATATCTACATAACGCTTAATAATCTGGCTGGTTTAGAAAGTTATGAGTTCTTCCATACTGGACATAAAAAGCTGATATAAATATACAAAGTTATTTATGCAAATAACAAAATACTGCTTTGATTCCAATGAACATCACTGAATTCATGTGGGCACTTTAATGTTTAAAATACTTTTTAAAGTAGCTACAAGCTAAAACGTTCTTCCGTCAGTCACCTTCCACCATGAGGAGTGACCAGAAAAAGATAATCACTAAAGAAGTCACTGTTCACAGAGTGCTTTATCCAGTCTTTTTAGATTGGATAAATACAAAGTAAAGTTTGTATTTCATTTGAAAACCTTTACTGATTTACTAAAATAAATAAGCTTTTCAATGATATTCTAACTAGCGACCCACTTTAATATAATGGACCCAAACTCATTTGAGTTCAAAGTTTAATTCCTGGGATGTTCATGTGGAGACACCTGGTTTGGAAAATGTAAAAAACTACTAGGAGTAAAATAACTGTAGAAATACTTCTCACAACATTTTAATTCATACATTTCAGCATAGGGAGCGCTGGAAATTCAACAGAATCGAGTTGGTGTTCTGATTGATCAGATAAGTGAAGTGTAATGAAAGCAGACATTCCTGACAAGGCCATTAAAGGACCTGAGCACATCTCTCTTCAGCAGCAGCAGAATGTGTGTGGGTGTGGGTGTGTGTGTGTGTGTACTGACTGACGGTCTGTCTCATTCGCTAATTGGCTGATTGGCTTCTGCTCAGCTTCCCGATGCGTTGACAAACAATTATCTGCGACGACAATATCACATTTGTCTAATTAATTATATGTGTTTGCTGTAACAGCGTGCAGTTATCACTGACAACGCTCAGAGTTTAAGGCTGTGTGCAGAGCTAAAGCAAATGTCTCTGAAGAGTTCTCCACACAAAGGCATTCTCTCAAAACAATGACAAATGTTTTTCAGGTTCATTAGCAACAATGTAGAAGGTGAATATATGGTTCAAACCACTTCATAAAAAACTCTCCTATGAATGACAATGATATCTAGTTAGCTAGTCTTAGCTTTGTTAGCTAGTGTTAGCTTTGTTAATCATGTCTTCAAACTGCATAAAAAACATTCCTTTCATACTTTCGTTGTCTCTTGAATTTCTCCTAATCTTCCTTCACTCTGTTTTGTATCACTTCACACAGACCTGGCTAAAGAAAAACAGTGGGAAAAGGTGTGTGTGGGTGTGTGTGCATCAAGTGGGCCAAGTGTAGCAGTCCCGGCAGCAACAAGCTGTCATTCGAGTGGGCAGGCAAGAACCCTTGTGGCTGGCTTCCATCAAATTGTAATCCCCAGCACATTATTACCATGGCAGGGTCACCTCTCCACCACTGCTCCAGGGCAGGGCCAGGTGGAAGACAGACACACACACACACACCCCCCCACACACACACGCCTTCACGCCCACAAACCTTTCAGTTGCTTCTCTTTCGACTGCTTTGGTAGTGTTTTCTTTGACAACCCTTATATTACCTGGTCAGCCCCCATAATGAATCCATCTGAGAAGTCTGGCACTGGCTGTGATGAATAATTCATTATCCAGCCCGCATCCAAACCCAACAACCCCTTCACAACATCCTTCTCTTACTCTGAATCCATATCCCTCATTTCTGCCTTCCTCGCTGCCTCCATTCAGGCTTCTGTATTGCCAATCCAACAGACTATTATGCACCTCTAAAGATTACTATGTTGTGGAAGATTGTATGTGTATAAACTGAATCTGGGTGAGTGTGTGTGCGCGCGTGAAGGAGGTGTGCGTTCGAAGTGCTTGTGTGTCACAGATTTCCCTGGTTTCTAGGGAAACCGCCATCAGGGCATTGGACTGTGTGTTAGGAGACATTCCCTCCCCTGTCGACAGCTATCCTTCCTAATGTGGGCATCTACAGCACAAAGCTTTCCTCAGGTTGACGTCTAGCACTCTCTGTTAGTCTTAAATCTGCACTCCTGGGAATATCTTTTAAAAAAGACGCACTATTAAAAAACAGACACTTTCAACACCCACTTGAACTCACTTTTACATTACTCTATGCGAGCAAATTACACAACTGTCCAGGTTAAGATAGAATATTATTTCAGCATTTTGCTCAACTCTGTGGTCCATATTTTCTATATTTTCACAGCAGGCGAAAGGAGGCTTCTGAACACTGATCTGATTTAGAGTATAAGAACAAATTTAAGTTTTTCTGAGATATGCATTTAGCAGTGTAAGATGCAATTGCAAGTATGATTACAATCTAAATATCTTCCTTGTTTAAAACTGCAACTTAAACAACTTTTACAACTTTAAAGTATTTAACTTTATCACTGTCCAAGTTTTGAAAATTCCCTAACAAGCATAAAAAATAACTTAATTATTCTCAGTTGCAAAACATTTTTACTGCCACAACACTTTGGCTGTTGAACGTCATTATATCTGATTAAGTAATAAAGTTATAGTGCTACAAAGAAAACCAAAATGATGTCAGCCAATTACCTGTCATCTATTTTAATCATCCTATATTTCTAAACACAGCTTTGCTGATTGGCCTCCTCTTTCTCCCTCTTATTTTTTTACGTTTTGTGAAGAGAAGATGAAATGCTTAGTCACATTTAGTTTTTCTTATTTTCCGTGCCATAACGGCTCCCACTGTGCAGTTCAGCACATTAGCCTTTATGACTGTTTAGTCATGAGTAAAGTTGACAGCATGTGTCTGAAAGGAAAAGCAAGTTCTGCAGTTGATTATGAGGTTGCAACACATGTTGATCTCTGTGAGGAAGTCACAGATTACTTATTTCCTGTCAGACTCACAATCTAAACTGTTTAACAAGGCAACACTTAAATGCTGATCCTTTATCTGGTCTATCCATCTGGTATGAAAATGGCATCTGAAAACATTAAGCTTTACTTTCTATTATTCATACATAGCATGTGCTGCTACAGCAGGGAGTGTTCCTCCGTGTCATTAGCAGACCGACAGGCAGGAAAACACATTGGAGCAATACTGTTTCAGATCAATGCTCCTGGCAATTCTTAAATCAATGAATGATGTTGTAACAAGGAGAGTCAACCGTGAAACAGACACCAGGCAGGGAGACAGAATGAGTGGAAGAGGGGCCATCAAACAAGCAGAAGAGAGGAGGGAGTGCAGAAATGTTGCAAAATCAAATAAACTGAAAGTGACAAAAACAGATGTAAGAAAACAGGGAAAGGACAACGGATGGCAAAGTGTGGGTCATCCCAAAGTAAATCCATGCGTGTTTGCATTAGAGTATCTACAACACGACAAGATAAAGGCTCGTGCAAGAACAGTGACCCCTGCAAGAGCCATTTGCCATTGCCTAATGCAAATATGATTATGAACACGAAGGCCTATTTGATCAGGCAGATGAATTCCTGCAGCATGGCTACCCTCCATGTCTCCTCTCTCTCTTCGTCTGCCATGAATTTGTAGAAAAGTGTGTCTGTACATGAGGAGTAACATTGAAAACATTGAGAGGAAAGAAGCACAATTACTCACTTCAGCAAAGCATTTCTGTATTAATTTGACCCATCAGTGTGTCCACTGAAGGTGAGCTGGCAGGGCGGTGTGTATTTTCACATAACCGGTTTCACCAATTTAGTTCTTGGTAAATAAATGCAAAAGATAAAAACCAGCGTCAGCAACCAAGCTGATGATGTATTTCACGTAATGCTGCACAACATTGCTGATATAGTAGATTTTCACGTCTGTGTTTGAAGCTTTTTTTTGTTTATTATTATTATTTACAAGGTTAAGAACATAAGTTGCCCTCTTACTGGTCACTTAGCAAAATATCACAAGATGAAAACACAAACACTATATTTAGACTACTTTTCATAGACTCAGATGAATTAATCCAATTAAAATGAAAATACATTTTCACATAATAACAGCCTTATCTTAATCGCTGTGTTTATACTTTTGTTGGAATGCATACAGTCCAAAATAGCAGATGAGTATTAAACAGATGGTTAATTAAAATAAAAAAAAGAGGCTTGGTAGCAAGGCTGAAGAAATGCGTATTATTTTTCCCATTTTATGTAACAACCGTTGTAGATAGATTCACTAAGCGTTGGGCACTTCAGCCCCCTCATTCCTCTGAAATGAATGGGAGCATCTAACATGAGCTGACACCAGCTTTAAATGTGCAATCTGTTGGTTTTATAACGGGAACAAATTAATAAGTGAATGTTATCTGTGGGAAGCAGAGCACGGTGCTTTGCCAGGCCTTTTTTATGTCTTTACCACTGCTTTTCATGTACATGACAGAGCACAGAAAAGTAGACAAAGCTCCAAGCTTAAATTATATTTTGCTGTGGATAAAACGTTACGGGGACATGCAAAGTTAATGCAGCATGTTGCACATGGATAGGCATGGGCATATGCATGCATTTGGTTGGATTTAGATTTATCCTGATATATTTGTACACAGCTTTTAAGATGATTAAATCAGGAGAAATAAATAAATTGACAACAACTCGCACGTTGATGACTAGCATGCAGGTTTTTTGTGACAATGAAAATGCAATCAGAAAGAAACGTGTGTTGTGGATGACAGCTGAAAAAGAGAAACAGAAGGAGAGCAAGAGAAAGAACAGCTTCTTAAGGCGCCTCAATCAGTCCGTCATTAGGAGGGTAACGAACCAGGCACCACTGCAGCCAAGCAACCAGTGACTCACCAAAAACACCCCACATGCACCTACAAGATAAATACACAAAACAGGGATTCCTGAAGCACTTACAATCTGTCCCTGCCACATGCTATTTAACCAAGAATGATACTTGTTCACAAAATGCTAATGAATAAACAATATTATGAAGATTATGTAGTGAAATAAATAGATCTGTGGGTTTTGTTAGTCAAATACATATTTTTTTCAGCATATTTCAGCCTGCGTGTGTTACATCCTGTCAGTGTTGAACAGTTCATGTATCCTACTTTACATTAAAAAAATGCCAGAAGCAGAGATATGCTGTGTAGAGATTTGCTTCCATTTTATCGAGAGTCTTGTTAATAAAGTAAACAAATATATATAAATAAAATATATAAATAAAAGGAACCAGTTTGGTTTTCAGCAATACAATTTTCTACCTAGACAATTTGTGCGATCGAACGCATCCCGGAGTGCTCCAGTCTGGTTTGAAACATAAGTCACTTCATTTTAACATGATCTCTTCAGTCGGTAGCAGACTTGGACAGGAAAGGTCAAATCAACAGAATATGAATCAGGTTTTCAAAGTGTTAGAGCAGCATCTCTTTCTTTCTTCACTGTAAATCAAACAAAATGCGTTTGCACACCATCAAAGACAGCCTCCACCAGCACTATTCTGGTGGAGGCTGCAGAGCCAGGTGTCGAGAAGTTGCCTCCTCAACACACATGAATTATGCCGGTGACTTTCAAACCAAATCTATTTGTAAGCTACGAATTAGCCAATTTATTTAAAAATACAACCAAGACAGAAAGAAATGTTATTTCTTTCTTTATTTTTTTTTTACCCAGGGTTGAAAAACAAGATCTATGTTATGATCTAATCTTGTTCATCTCAGAATCCTGGCTGATAGATGCCCTAATATTTACCATCTCAATTTATTAATGCTATTTTAAACACAAAGTGGCACAGCTGGTAACGCTGCCTCTGCTTAAGGAAGGGCTCCGTTTAAAGCCTGGCATGTTATTCATGTACATGTGTAGGTTCTCTATCTCTTTCACAAAGAACCGGCGCCATGGAAGTACGAAGAAGCCCTTTAGCAATAAAAACAGGGTTTTATTTTTTTGGAGAGACACCGTTGAGGCACCGAAGCAGCACTTTCAAGTTAAGATAGTTATAAGGGATCTTTAAGTCCAAATTTCTGTTACGCTAACATTTCTGCCAAAGCTACATTAGCAGCTGGTCTGTCAAGTTTAGTTGGTGGTTCTGCGGGTGTCGAGCAAGCTTTACTACATACAGCAGATGTTAGATCTGATTACAATTTGAGAAGATTAGGTTTGATAAAAATCTTGAAAGACATTTCCCAATTGTAAATAATTAATTTTATAGGATTGCTGCAGATGTTCTTATTTTGTCATTTGATGGTAGGTTTTAGAACTTGGAGCAAATCAATTAAAGAACATCTAAACAGAAATCATTCGATTGATTTGAATCGGTATGAAAGCTGGGCGATGAAAGTTTGTGTTTTCCACCGTTTGTGTCAGAATGTATTCTTTTAGATTTGAAGATGCATCTCAATATTATGGCTCTGCCTCAATGCACTAAGATAAAAAGTCAAAAGAGCATCTAAACAAAAATACTTTGTACTTTTGTTGCTTCTTTTGGCCTTGAGGTCACAGTAATCTTCAGGTAAAATTAGTGACCACACAAGGAAAAACAGGTAGCATTGCATTTTACTACATTAACATGCGTTATAAGTCTAAGTTGGATTTAATTCAGCAGCTGGTAAGAATGAAATAAAGCCAATTTTGGTTCTGTTTTTGCAGATGCTCTTAGTGCGTTTTAGCATGAGCAGAAACTGTTTTGTCTTTGTCTGTGCTTACTTGTCAGAAATTGTCACCAACAAACCACCCCCTGAGGATGAAGGTTGGGCTGACAACCTCTTTCAGACATCACACAAACACAAACGCACATTTTTGAAGCGTGTCATTTTCTCTTCAGGAATCCGACAGCCAAAAACACAGATAAAAACTTCTAGAATCCTCTATTAGAGAGGACGAGGAGTGGAGTGGGCGTTCATGAAAGTGACTTTTTATCTTTTAGATGATGTCACTTTTCAATGCTTGCTCCCAAGCGTTAGACCCCTGTCAGCTCCAGCTACTGCACAATAAATGCTCTGCTTATTGAGTGACTACAGAATAGAGAAACATTCATTTATATTTATTTCTCTTATATATATTACATACACATACTCACACAAAGTAATAAAGGAAGGGGATTGAAAGTCTTTTTCAAAGAGGTTATGATGTTAACTAATAAGATCCTTGAGCAGAGAGACCTTTTGTCCAGTGAAAAGCACATTCATTTTGTTTTTATCCTAGTGAATATTATTCATTGTAGGAGATTTTCATAATCAGCTCATTTCAAGTTAGTTTTTAATCAATTTGATTTGGCCTGTTGGCATACCAGTGTCTCAGCAGATGTGTTAAGTTGCATCTGGGTAGTTACCTTGGGTAGTTACTGTACTGGCTAATAAAGTCATTAAATCCATTGATGTTGTCAGTATCATCACCTGCATTTGAGAAGCGCGATATTAACGGCTCGTCTTCTGCTGTAAATGTTTATCATTGGATGCTGAGGCATTTTGAGGAAAACTATAGGAATACAAGATGTTGCTGCTGCCACTTTTTTGCCGAGATACCTTCTGAAAAGGTCCATCATGACTCCATCTTTCCTGCCTCTTATACTAGATTGGATCTGAACAATTGAAAGTTGTGAAGTTTTCTTTTATGGCAAGAAAAGTGGCAATTCGAAATAAAAGCAGAAGCAAATTGATCTCTTTTTTTGTCTTGAAAACAGTAGCGACGCGAGGGACTTTGTCGACGTGCAGCTTGGGCTTAATTACATTTTTAGAAATTGTGTATTTAGAGCAATTTGAGCAACTTTGTTCCTGAAATCGTTGTAGTCCTTTCTGCTTCAGAAACATTTTGCGTCCCATTGTACTGCGTTTGATTCAAAACATTTTCTGCAATTCTGCAACATTTTGTTTAGGCAACCATAACGTTTTCTGGAGGTTTCAAATGTATTGCATACTTAACTGTATTTCAATTGTTTACCTGAGTGAGGATTACTTGTAAAATAAAAGCCCAATACCCAGTGTGTTGGGTTTGATTGTGTGATATTTAAAAATGGGTGAATGCCTTAAGAAAGTCAATTTAATTACAGAATACAATCAGATTTATCTATTTTGCATATGTTGCTCTTACTGGTAGACCAGACTTTCAAAGATTGTGACAAATTTGGAAAACCAGCAGCAGGTAGCATAATATACTCAATATTATGTGAAGCCTAACAGAGATATATGGGCTTTGGATTCATGAGCTATAAATTTCTAAGCTAACACCAGCAGTTATCGGTAATGAGGACTGTGAGGAGCACAGGCATGCAGCAGTGGCCAGGTGGCTCTTTGGAAGATGGAGCCAAAAGATGAAACCACCTTAGTGTCAGCATTTTAATTTGAACTGCCATGTGCACATATGTCTTTAAAGTCTGCAGGGAGTCTCTCCACCACTGGTGTGCTTCGCCAATGTTCTGCTGTCGTACAGGTTAGCACTGCAGGCTAATCTGTAGTGAGTCTCTCCCAAAAACCTGTGCCAAGTAGATGGCAGAATGAGTGATCTCCTCTTCCCTCTGATCCATAGGCCTCAGATGCCCACAGTTGGCCAACTATTCATCCCCTTTGTAGTGGGTGCCAACATGTCCAGACGGGTAGAGGAGGAGCACAGAGATCCAGAGCAGCAGTGGTCCTCTCTGGCTAGATACAGTTTTCAGAGACGGCAGTCATTTCAGAAGTGCCAAGATGTTTTGGGGACCAGAAGAAATCCTGTATCTTGGTTTAACAATGCTAAAAAAAAATAATTTGAGTATATTTAGGTGAGTACATTGTAAATCTTATTTACAATTTGAAATAAGATGTTGCAGATTAAACAAAAACATCTACCTTGCTGTCGATGCAAATGAGCATCCTGGTTAAATAGATTCTCAAACAACAGCGGCAAGAATCCTGCTCAGGATTGAGAGAAAAGACTCTACATACCCCAACGTCTATATAAATGATGCTGTACCTTTTTTCCCCCCATTACTAGCAAACCGAACTGTGCATCTACTCCTGCTCTATTGTTTTGATCAATTTCCCAACGACTGGCTAAATGATCTTACACCATGCTGTGGGAACAAGCAGAGGTGGGGACTCGAGTCACATGACTTGGACTCGAGTCAGACTCGAGTCGTTAAAATCACGACTTGAGACTTGACTTGAAAAAATGCTCAAAGACTCGGACTTGACTTTGACTTTCATGCCATTGACTTGGGACTTGACTCGACTTGAAGCTGTTTACTTGAAAAGACTTGATATTTTTTACTCAAAAGTCTTAAAATTTAAAACACATTATTTATAAAGTGGCGTCATTAATTAATTTCACTCATTCCGTATCAATATGCGCAGACCGTCATTATGGTTTTCCTCTCTCCTTATGTATGTATGTGTACGTAGCTGCAGCACAACCAATCAAATTAACAGGATTTGGACGTTTAAAAAAACGCGGCAAAGCTACAGAGCTCAGGGAACGAAATACGAAATAACCGCTTGAATATGCTTCCGCGAGTAATTTCTTTTGGCTACGTAGATTATGAACTTTCGACTAAAAAACGAACTGCAACTTGTAAAACATGCAAGAAGAGAATAGATGCCACGACGTCCAACTTTGTCCGGCATTTGAAGCTTCACAAAGATCGGTAGGTGGCGCTTTTCTTTTGCTGTAAGATAGCTGACTTTAGCTAACTTCGTGTTAGCATGTGTACTCCGGATTAAATTGGTGATTATTTACCATAAATCCGGTCCTTCAAATGCCTCCACAAATAATGTGCACCGTGTTAGCTCAGGAAGCCGGTGGATAGTGAGCGGGGCTCCGGAACAGAAAGCAGATTCTGGACCTGAACACAGGGAACAGAGTCTCTCTGTCCCATCATGATGATGAGCGGGTCTAGTATCATTTAAGGATGGTTGGTGTATTTGAAGACATCTACGTTGGGAAATTATATTGACAATATATTGTTTTGACAGGTCAGAGAAAAGAGGAAAAAACTGCTGTTATGGTTCTTTGTATTGTGCTGTGGAAATGTCAGCATTTTCGTCTTTTTTTATTGAATATCAAGTTTAACAGAACTGGGCAATAAAGTGGTCCAATTTAAAAATGTTTTTTATACTTTGTGTTCAGTTACACATGTTCTATCATTTGAGATAAATACATATTTTAAAATGAACAAATGGTCTATTATTTGAATTTTTTGTATAATTGCAAATTATAAAAATAAAATAAAATAAAAACGACTCGAAATGACTTGAAATTAAAGGTTCCTGACTTGAGACTTGACTCGACTTTTGCCCGTCTTTACTTGAGACTTGACTCGGACTTGAGGACAAAGACTTGAGACTTACTTGAGACTTGCAACACAGTGACTTGGTCACACCTCTGGTTTATACACATACATATAAATCTATCTATCTATATATATATATAGTATATATTGAATTGGAAAGAGTGATATGTGTTTATACACATACATATAAATTTATATATATATATATATATATATATATATATATAGTATATATTGAATTGGAAAGAGTGATATGTGTTTATACACATACATATAAATCTATATATAAATCTATATATATATATATATATATATATTGAATTGGAAAGAGTTATATGTATATATGTATACATATATATGTATAATGATGACATTAAAAGTGTCATTATTATGACACTTTTAATGTCATAATAAAAAGTTTGAGGCTTTTTAATTATAACAATCAAAAAGCCTCACATCTATCTATCTGTCTGTCTGTCTGTCGTTTTTGTAGGAAAACTGGAGCACCCAGAGAAAACCTTTTGTGTAAAGCAAAATTATTTGATTTTACTAAGAGAGCAAATTACAATGTCTGTCTGTCTGTGACTTGTGTTTTTAGAGAAACTGGAGCACCCAGAGAAAACTTATATTTGAAGTAGGATTACTTAATTTTACTAATAAAGTGTCTGTCTGTCTGTCTGTCTGTCTATCTGTCGGTCTGTCTATCGTTTTTGTAGGAAAACTGGAGCACCCAGAGAAAACCTTTAGTTAAAATGACTAACAATAACTTAAACTTACTAATACCGTGTATGCTACCTTCAAAGATAAGGCCTCATATGTCTGACGTAGCTAACAATCTTACAAAGATGTTATGTAAACGAAAAGTGATAGTCGCTGTTTTCACAGACAGGCAGAAGACAAAAGGAAAGACTGGTTTGAAGAGCCATCCATCCATCCATCCATCCATCCATCCATTGTCTTCTGCTTGTCGGGTCGTGGGGGCAGAAGCCTAAGTATGGAGGCCCAGACTTCCCTCTCCTCAGCTCCAGGGGAATCCCCTCGCATTCCTTGGCCAGCTGAGAAACAATTATTCATTTTGTATGGGAATGGATGGGAGTTTTACAATGTCATTCTCAGTCTCTTGGCAATCCTCAGGGAGGTGCATAGAGCTAGAGTCCAGTGAGGGAAGTCTGACAGGCGTGGTACTGCTAACCTTCTGACGACTCAGTGAAGATCTGCAAGCATTGCTGGTTCTTCCCGCACAGGACTTGGAGCTGCTTCTCCCTGGTCTTGCTGCTGGCAGAGTCCCCTGAACAGGCTGTCTGCATTTCTGATGGCTGATTTTTCTACTACTTTCACCTCCACACACTCTGTCCAGCTCAATTAAGGACAGCATGTCTCTCCTCTCAGCCTCACGAAGTTCCTTTTTCTCCTGCTGTTTGCGTCGTATCTGGGAACCCCACGAATCAATCAGACACATGTTAGCTGCAGCTTTTTTCTCCTTCTCCAGTTTTTCAAGCTTCTGCTCTGCAGCTTCCCGATGTTTAATGTCTTCCATTAACTTTTCCTCCATAAAAGTCCTTTTCATATCTTCTTTTTTCTTTATAAGTGAAAGTTGGTCGTACACGATTTTTTTACGCATTTCAAGACTTCTGTTGTTATCAGCAATGTCACAGTGAGTGTCACGATCTAGAACGACCGATTGATGATGAACAGCTCTTCCTGGCTCAGTAACGTTGGTCTGTGTCTTCAGGTTCTGCTGAGCCGCCTTCTTCTGTCTACTTTCCTCACCTCGATATCCAGGAAGAACCCCTTGCCTTTCAGTCCTGTCCATTTCCCTCTTCTTTTTCTCTTTGCGTTTATGTCTGGCAGCCAATTCATCAGCCAGAGGGTTTTGCGTTGGAGTTTTCTGTTGCTGCTGTATTTTATGTGACAATGTGGCAGTCTCATCCTCGTAAAACATGTCACAATGCTTTTTCTGTAAAAGAACATCACATTTCTTTAGTATGTCCTCTAAACTGTAATCACTAGATTTCTTTTTTTCTTTGGTACGCAGAGTCTCATTCTGTCTCAAAAATTTCCGGCATTGCTCTTTCTTCCGTCTACTCATCTCAATTTCCTCAGTTTGATGGAGTCTATCTGACTCCATCATGGCAGCCCTGTATTGCCTTTCAAGTTTAGCTTGTTTCTCCTCCTTCTGTTGTTTATATTGAATTTGAGCATCCCAGGTATCAGTCAGAGACTGTTTTATTTCATCTTTCTGCTTCCTTTCTCTTTCCTCTTGCAACTTCTGGAGTAACTGCTGATTGGCCCTCTCTGCACAACGCTTGTTCTCCAGAAGAATGTAATTGGCAGCTTCTTTCCTCTTTATTTTGTCTAGATTGTCGTAAACAATCTTCTTACAATCCTGTTGAGAAAGGACCTTTTCAGGAAGCCTCATCTCACGCTGGTGTTGAAACACAGATATAGAAGGAAAGTCTTCATTTGTCTCCCGCATAGCCATTTCTTTAGAAAAAATGTTCTCCTCTAAAGTGTCTTTTGCAACTTCTTTTTTCTTCAGGTCCTGTATGATGGGTTTCTGTTCTTTTTTACATGACAAAGGCTTCTTAAACTGTTTGTCATGTTTGTCTTTCCCAGTAACCTCATTGCAATTAGCTGTGGACACAGCTCTTTGTCTCATTTTTTGTTCATGTTCTGCATTTTTTGTATATATCGTCCAGTATGAAACAACGGTGTTTGAAGATTTTTCCTGCTCTCGAAGTCGTAAAGCTTGGTACAGTTCTTCATTTGGTTGTATCTTCTTTGTCCTTACCATAGGAATAATAATCTTGGGTAAACGAGGGGAGTCCATCTTCCGTTTCTGTCTCACGGTGCAAGGAGAACAATTCACTATAAATCCGCTGGGTTCTGCAGGTCTGGCTCTAGAACACAAGTGACAAACTATTTAAGAGGTTTCAGAGCTGATGTCATAGACCTATGACACAAAGCATCTGATCCTAATGACGTCATCAGTTAGGTAGAAGTGTAACATCAGTTGCTATTGCTATGGTAACCAGGAAAAGCTCTGAAGTGATTCACACCTTCTAGTAAAGGAGATGTTTCAAACTATTAAAACATTTCCAAATAAATTCATTCATATTAAGACAAATGAAACTTTTCCCAACAATTTAGACTAGTTTCTGCCAATGTGGCTGTAATTTCAATAGGCTTAACAATGCAAAACACAATCACCTGGTTTCCCATTAAATCTGCTCAACAGTGTTTTCCTCATCAAAAGACATTTTTGATGAGGAAAAGTGTTGGATGAACTCAGGTTAAACTGTCTCTCATTTAGACATCTTTAGCGCTTTGTTCCTTTATCTCATTTTATTTTGTATGACACATGACTTCCAGTTTTTGATTTGATGTTATTTTATTTTTATTTTGCTCTATATATGTTGTAGAATGGCAGCTTAACGGCAGAAAGGAACAGAAGATTAGCGGCCCTATTGATAGAGGCACAAGGTATGTTTCTTTTGTAAATGAGGATGGCTCTAATTTTTTAATCGATTGAAATTGTGAATTTGTTGTATATAAACACTAGGGCATAGTTTTGAATTAGAGTTGATATTTTTAGAGGTGAACATTATTTTTAGTTGAAACGTTCTGGTTGTAAGAGTGTGTTTTTGTAGCTTACACTGTCCTTTTTGTGTGTGTGTGGGTGTGTGTGTTTGTGCATACAGCTATTACAGTGAAACTCAGGGTTTACTTCCAATAAACAATCCTTCATTTGGGGCTGGGGGTGTTGCACTCTTTTTTTTATCTTTAATCCTATTAGGCGTGTGCTGCTGTTCATGCCTGTATACATGTGTGGCCCAGTGTAGACAAATGAGCCAAACACATTCAACTGAAAAACGGAAGTGGGTTTTATTCCCGACTGTCCTCAGATGGAACAGTATTAATTTTGGTTTGATTTGTATGGCAGCGCATTGCTATCACACAGGGAAAAAAATATTTTGAATGCTATCACGCTATAGCGTGATACTTATCTTAGACGTGATACGTATCTTGTTTAAACGTGATAATTGTGTGTCCAGGAAGTGGCGGAAATTCAATGTTGAACTTTAGAGTATGGAGCATTATTATCATTGCAGATACAGGAGCTTTACTGTTCATTTTAGGCTGCTTTCAAACATCAGTGTTAGCATAGCTGGCACGTGTCATTCTTTGGTATTCCTAGGCCTGTCCCGATAAATTTTGCTCAACGATTAATTGTCTCAGAAATTATTGCGATAAACGACAATATTGTTTGAAGACATTTTTACACTGATGTAATGGAAATGATGTAATAATGCATGCGATTTCCTGCCAAAGATAGATACACTTTATTTTCAAAAGAACACTAAACACTGGAACTGATAAACAAAATAAACAAAACAACCAAAAATAAAATGGATTCTCAGTCTCCATTAACAAAAAATTTACTTGAAAAAAAACTAAACAACATAAAGCCAAAGTGGAAATAAATACTGCATTCAACCAAAAGAGTGCAGATTATGAAGTCCGTATACTATGTTGCCCTTCAGTAATAATTAGATTTAAATAGAGAAAATGGGCACATCGACTACCTGATGCAATAATTCACACTACAAGGTTTTTTTGCCCCTATTTTTCCCCATAAGACAATGTTAGAATGCCGGCCGTTCTAACATTGTCGCTTACGATTTCGTAACAGATCATCGTGTAGTGTTTGGTGTGTTACGGTAGATCAGGGGGCTCAATACGTCGATCACTGGAAGGTTTTGAGTTGATCTCGACAGTTGGTGACAAACTGAACACCGCCAGGACGATGAGACCAGAACTTCCTCTTCTGACACGTTTATCAAAATATTCACTAAGGTCCTAACGTTTGTAGCTTCATTAAAGAATTATATCAACAAATAATAATCAGAGGTGTGACCAAGTCACTGTGTTGCAAGTCTCAAGTCTTTGTCCTCAAGTCCGAGTCAAGTCTCAAGTAAAGACAGGCAAAAGTCGAGTCAAGTCTCAAGTCAGGAACCTTTAATTTCAAGTCATTTCGAGTCGTTTTTATTTTATTTTATTTTTATAATTTGCAATTATACAAAAAATTCCAATAATAGACCATTTGTTCGTTTTAAAATATGTATTTATCTCAAATGATAGAACATGTGTAGCTGAACACAAAGTATAAAAAACATTTTTAAATTGGACCACTTTATTGCCCAGTTCTGTTAAACTTGATATTCAATAAAAAAAGACGAAAATGCTGACATTTCCACAGCACAATACAAAGAACCATAACAGCAGTTTTTTCCTCTTTTCTCTGACCTGTCAAAACAATATATTGTCAATATAATTTCCCAACCGGAGGACCGGATTTATGGTAAATAATCACCAATTTAATCCGGAGTACACATGCTAACACGAAGTTAGCTAAAGTCAGCTATCTTACAGCAAAAGAAAAGCGCCACCTACCGATCTTTGTGAAGCTTCAAATGCCGGACAAAGTTGGACGTCGTGGCATCTATTCTCTTCTTGCATGTTTTACAAGTTGCAGTTCGTTTTTTAGTCGAAAGTTCATAATCTACGTAGCCAAAAGAAATTACTCGCGGAAGCATATTCGAGCGGTTATTTCGTATTTCGTTCCCTGAGCTCTGTAGCTTTGCCGCGTTTTTTTAAACGGGCGTGCTTAACGACAAAATCAGGGGTTTTCACCGACTGGGAGCTTTAACTCAGCCTGTTGAATGCAAGTGAAAACCCCTGATTTAGATCGGAGCGGCAACGACGATCTACCGCAGGGTGCTCAAACTTTTCTAGACCAAGATCTACTTTTTCTCTCACCAGCCGGCTGAGATCTACCTCTCATGACACGAAGACATAAAAATTGTAAATTAAACTTTATTGACTTATTTTATATGCGAATATACATCAGTTATAGCAGAAATAATAAAGTGATAGAAAACCTAATGCAGTATATTAAAGTCAAAGTCCGAGTCTTTGAGCATTTTTTCAAGTCAAGTCTCAAGTCGCGATTTTAACGACTCGAGTCTGACTCGAGTCCAAGTCATGTGACTCGAGTCCCCACCTCTGATAATAATCAACAAAACCTGTTAAAATTTATATTCTCAGTAATTATTGTTTCAACGTGTTGCGCAATTCAGTGCGTTTCAGTTCCATTAGCAAAAAAAAAAGGCGATTCAAAGACCGACTGACTAGCAGAGCAGGAGTTTACATTAGCTAATCAACCAATGATCGAGAAATAAATATCAAGCCTGGAAACTTGACATCGTAACGGACTGAATGTTATGTTTTTAACGTCGTAGCTCCGCTTGCGGGGCGCAGGCGGTTGCCACGGCAACGGGCGTGCTTAACGACAAAAGAGAGAGAGTGTGTAAAACGGTAGGAGAATCTCACTGAGGAAGAAATATACTGCAAAGATCGGTAGGTGGCACTTTTCTTTTGCTGTAAGATAGTTGACTTTAGCTAACTTCGTGTTAGCATGTGTACTCCGGGTTAAATTGGTGATTTACCATAAATCCGGTCCTTCAAATGCCTCCACAAATAATGTGCACCGTGTTAGCTCAGGAAGCCGGTGGATAGTGAGCGGGGCTCCGGAACAGAAAGCAGATTCTGGACCTGAACACAGGGAACAGAGTCTCTCTGTCCCATCATGATGATGAGCGGGTCTAGTATCATCTAAGGATGGTTGGTGTATTTGAAGACATCTACGTTGGGAAATTATATTGACAATATATTGTTTTGACAGGTCAGAGAAAAGAGGAAAAAACTGCTGTTATGGTTCTTTGTATTGTGCTGTGGAAATGTCAGCATTTTCATCTTTTTTTTATTGAATATCAAGTTTAACAGAACTGGGCAATAAAGTGGTCCAATTTAAAAATGTTTTTTATACTTTGTGTTCAGCTACACATGTTCTATCATTTGAGATAAATACATATTTTAAAATGAACAAATGGTCTATTATTGGAATTTTATGTATAATTGCAAATTTAAAAAAAAATAAAATAAAAACGACTCGAAATGACTTGAAATTAAAGGTTCCTGACTTGAGACTTGACTCGACTTTTGCCTGTCTTTACTTGAGACTTGACTCGGACTTGAGGACAAAGACTTGAGACTTACTTGAGACTTGCAACACAGTGACTTGGTCACACCTCTGGGAACAAGTACCAATGCCTCAGGCAACAACCTTACTCTGCGAAAGAAAATCATGTATAAAACTCTTTTTTTGCAAAGCACGGAGTGAGTCATGACCATGAAACACAACATCTCATGTATCCATTCAGTGTCAGAACAATTCCACCATTAGAGCTGCGTGAAGAGCCCTTGAAAGCGCTACACTGTCGATGGAGTTCTCACTCCTGCTTTCCCCTCCACTCCACAGCCTGCCCACATTAACTCTCCAGCCCATTCAGCTGTGATTAGAAAAGCCTCTCGGCGTTCAGAGTTTGCAATCATTTGACCATAATGAATTCCAATCACTCCCTCCCCTGCCCTCTGCTCCCACTTGTAGTCGAGAAGTTATAAGAGGGGGAGTGCAGAATGGAGAGACAAAGAGTGCAAGGCAGTCAAAGAGACTGAAGTGTTTAGCAAGCAGCACAGTTGCACAGTTCAGTCCTTGCTTTTAATATTAACCATGAAAAATATTAAAAGTTTGCTAAAAGAGAGTAATGAGTGTGGAGTAATCATAGAGAGGACAAGCAAAACTGCATGTATTCAGGAATTGGAAGACAAGGTTGTGAGTTACTGAAGAGATTTTATTTTTCTTTTCATAGTGAAGATTGAGCAAAGGTGTACAAAATGAAGCAGGGATAGCTTGTCACAGAACAATGAAACAAGTGAGATCTCAAGGTGGCTGTTTCTTGCAAAAAGGAAAGAAATAGACTGTAATTCTATGTTTCCATCTGGTGTCTATGTCTCAAATGAGCTCTGTCACATTAAAAATGCCTAAATAAATCAGAAATGGAATAGGTATAGTTTTCCCTACCCCTAATAAAAGTGACATTGGTATTATCTGACTATTTCATAAAACCACCCTGTAGGTTTAAGTGAATAAATACATCATCCAGGTAAAAAACATGGGACACTCTGAAACAAAGAAAATAAGACAAGAGCACAAATATAGTGCAGTTTTAAATCAACCAAAGATTACTAAGCAGCACTTGGTCCTTACCATGTATATTATCAAAATGATGAAATTTATTTTTTTTCTGCTTCTGTTAGGACCAAAGCAATTCTGAAAACAAAAAAAAAAACAGAGTGTGATTGTGCTCCAGTCTACAGTCTTGTTGTTCTCTGCGGGTTTTTCAACACTGTGTCACAGTGATGATGCTGACAGTTCTGTGGTAATGACCTTTCACCATTGTCATGCCAACATTTCCAGGTCCCTCTGGCCAGCAGTGTCCCTGTCACCTATAATCAGCACCACAGTCTGGCCGCCAAGCCGCCTTTTGAGTCTGACCAGTGGAGACATGAGGACAAGTGTAGAGTCACTGAGTTGGCCCAGGAAGATCATGGAGCAGGAATTAAACGGAATAGATATCAAAAATTTAATTTGTGGTCTTTTTTTTGTCGTTGTTGTTGTTTTGCTGTGTCCCTGATTTGTGCCTCGTTAATTTCTCCGTCATTTTGAATTGAGCTCAGCTTCTTTTGGTCTCTGCCAGGCCATTGCCTTTGTCAAGCTGCCTGCTGGTTTGCTTGGGTTTGTATCTGAGTAAATGGAAAATGCAGTTTTCAAATGATGGTTTCATGCAGAGGAGATAAAAATTATACTAACTGTACAGGACAATGGAGCATTTTGTGGCATGGCTGCCTTGCAGCAAAAAGGGTCAGAATGGGCCTAAATCTCACCCTGATGTTTTTCTACATGAAATTAGCATCTTTTCTCCATGGATGCTCTTGACTTCTCCCAACACCCAAAAACCATGACTGCTTGGTTAACTGGTTAGACTAAATCTCCCTTGTTTGTCGTTTGTCCTGTGATTCTCTGTCTCTTTGATTGCTTGATCTGCTTCTGATACTCTGAGATGTATTTTAGCCTGCATACATCATCTTACGTGCAAAAATAGACATAAATGCCCATTTAGTGGATAATTTGCAGAGGTAAAAGAAATAACTATTTACTAACATTTGTTCCTGACATAAAAGTGCCTGAACTACTATTTAAAAGCTAGGTTCTTTGCCAAGTAGGTAGTTATCTGCAGACATAACACCGACTCCTCTCCTGGCTGGCGTTTAATAAAAATATGAAAAAGTAAATATCCCACATGAGCATCGCACTGAAAATATTCAAACACAAACTCTGAAATGAATGAGTGAAAAGAAAACACTAGCGGCCAACATCTAAAAACATCTTTACATCTAGAAAGAATCCACTCGAAGCTACTTAAAGAGATTACACAAAAGCCTGACAGCAGCAAAATGTGAAGACGTGAGGCTCTGCTACAGACTTTTATGCTGCATTGTAAACAGTTTTGAACTGTGCAACAAATATGGAGTCCCCCACTGCTAATGAGACAGCTTAGCCAGAGGACGTCGCACATAGCTGGAATGTCAGACTGATCACACTGCTAAGAGGCATTTATTGAAGCTGGCAGATCTTATTTTCACACTCCAAGCAAACTCGACTCCTAGTGAGTGAGCAGGAGGTGTGCCAGCTGCATTTCACTGTTGATGGACGCAATTAAATTTATGGACAGGCAGATGGGTGGAGGGTGTACAAACTGAAACTTGGTCTTAACAACCACCCCCTCGCACTCCCCTGTTCTTATCTAAGCAGAGGTTGTACTTTAGGACAAGATTCATTGTCAGTTTGTTTACAGTTCACAAGCATTCACCAAAGGCACCCTGGTATTATTTATAGGGACAGATCATTATTAACAATCCATTAATTAACAGGAAGGAGAATGGCTGGTCTCCAGAACATCCACTATCCTGACTGCTGAATTCATCAGAGCCGTGAAAATGAGACTATTAATAACCTAAACACAACCTAAAAAAACCCCAACAACTCTTCAACTCCAATACATCCTGCCTTGAAAGCACTGATTAAAATAGATAGCCCACAAATGCATAACATGCACACTGTGGCATGTTTTATAGGTGCTTGTAATGTCTATCTAGGTGGATGAAGCAATTTGCATCTGACTGTGACTTGCGATGGAGCTTGGATGCCCCCTATATATAGAGGTGTAAATACCTTGCACTGCTTCACCTCAAAACATCTGACAACGCAAATCTTTCCTAAGCAAACGTGGCAAATTTACGTCGCGCCTCCTTTTAGTTTTTACCGGTGGCCTTTAGCGTGGAGTTCAACCATCCTGTCCCTGCTGTGGTAAAAGGGGCTGAGAAGAGCTGAAGCAGAACGGACAGGTGGAAGCTGGGTAATGAAACCCGGGTTGCCAATGGGGGCCGGCTGGTTGCTTTCAGCATGATTGTGTTGTCACATCCTCCACCAACTGTCTGACCACCAACCCCCAGTTCCTTGACTTTTCTGTCCCCGTTTCCCCGAGCAGTGCCAGTACTCCTGTCTTCACTCCTCACCCATGTGACAGCAGACCCCCAAGCAGCAGGAGTTGATGACATTTGCCCACTGTGTCAGTCTCTAGTCTCTCACTTTAACTCATGCACACACATTTACAAGGTTCATACATGTACATGTTGACACTGAAACTCTTGAACGGGCACAAATTCTCCCTGACACATTCTGACGTCACAACCAGCCTGATCATTCTGAGGAGTAAGAGGAATATGCAGCCATGCTTATTTATCAAGATGCATGGATGCATTTTTTGATGATAAAATTCCTGAAGTATCAGCTGTTTGTCATGACTCAATCCCAGAAAGTGAACTCGTCTTCTGTTTTATGTTCCATAGGTGAGTCCAGCAAACATGCCAGTAATTTTCATGATGTCAGAGAATGCAATCAAGAAAAAAAAAACATCTGTTTGCAACTATTGAACATGTTATTGAACTTATTTTAGTTGTTCTAGTGAACTTTGATGTTTTGTGTGTAAAATATTTGACTGTCATTAGCTGCTGGGACACACTTATAAATCGAGTTGTAAATTTCATTTGGGATAGTTGTGATAAATATCAATAATAAAATAATAAACATTTAACAAGATGACAATATATCCACTGCAAATGTGAACAACTGTGTCCAATCAATAATTTTAACACAGATAGTGGCAGCAGATTCAAATAAACTTACCACAAACACAACACAACCTCGATCACACCTTAAAAGATTACAATGAAGCACATATGTAAATGTGCTGCAGTTAAATAGTGCAGAACAGAAAAAAATGCAAAGAGATGAAAAAATCCATAGTTTTTTTCAAAATAGTAGTATATAATTTCAAAGATAGTTATTTTATATGAATGACACAAAAAATATAGAAAAATAAATTAAATGTGAAGCTACTCCATCTTGTACGCCACTGGTGTAAAGTTTACATTTTTAGAATAAAGATACTTTTTTTTGTGTGTTTTCTATCACCAGAAAACAAGATATTTAGTTGAGTACAATTGTGTTTAATCTCTAAAAACTGTTAATGACATATATGAAGAGGGTGAAAATAGGGAGAAAATGACCATATAAAGAAAAGATTTTGGTAATAAAAACTGACTAAACAAAGTGCATGTAAAAAAGGTGTATTTTTAGCATACAGATGAGTTTGCACCGACTGTACTGTTTCACAGTTAATCCAAAACATTTTGGCTTAAGTTTTGTCATCTACCATTGTTTTTCTTGATTTCAGCCGCCGTGCTTTCCAGTGGCGTCTGTAAAATGTTTTAACATGCTATTCAAGCTAACAGTTCTCAGAGGAGGGAGACAGCCAGTATCATATGGCAAGATGAATTAAATCCACGTCAACACATTCCCCAGACAGGGATGAATTTCAGAAACTCAGTGGCTACTTTATCGCTGTCCTGGAACGGGACAGGTCAGTTCAGTGACCCACAGTCCCAGCACACATACTAGCACACACACATATAGTAGATGCCACAGCTTATAATATCTATTCCAACATTAAAGGATTTATGAACTAGATTAGTTCATCAATTTGTCAATATTTTCTGACTATAATGTAGGATTTTTTTCATCGCTTTTTTTTAGGTTATGAATATGGAACAAAAAAAATTTATTTAAATTAGCTTAATTTATCTAAGGGTAAAAATATAAATATTTCACTGAGTGCTTTCCTACAATTTTCAAGACAATTTGTTAATTTCATTGTTTTTCTTGTAATTCATAAAAGCCAAATATGCATTATGACAAAGAATAAAACATAACTAAGTGCTGAATGTTTTTAACCACAATCTCTGCCTCTATAACGGTATTGATGTGCATCAGGTTGTGTCAAAACAAATCCATTCCAAACTTTCCTCTAATTCTGTTTTCTTTTAAAAGGACAGTAGGACTTCCTGGACGCTTTTTGAAAGAAAGAGAAAATGTTCAGAAGTCTAAAGGTATCTTATTAATTCAGAATTTAGAGCAAAATGAGAGGTAAGAAGCCTTCAGAAATACAGAATCTTCAAATACTACTTTTTTGTAAAAGAAAAAGAAGAAAAGCAAAAGAAAAAAATGTCTGCTGATCGATAGCGCCACTTCCTCAAACATTTCTCTGATACCTCAAACGTATTTGCACAGTCATCATTTGTCATCCTGCTGTAAATAAAACAGCAACTGCTCCGTTTGAGGATTACACTGCACTTTAAGTTTATAACGAATGCAGGCTTAAGCAGAGGACAGCCTTTGGGATGAACGGCGGAAGTTTGACGAACAACTCCAACTCGGTTAGGAGTAGGAGTCTGGGTTTCTGAACAATACCGAGCTAAAGTTCCCCAGCCAGAAGCTCCTTTCCTCAAGCCTCAGCTTTTTGACAAGCTTATTCCACTTGTCAGACAGACTTGATATATATTTTGTATTACAGACGCCTTCAAAGGACAGCTCTGTTTTTTGTGCCAAAAATATCTCTGTCAAAAAAGATGATTGAAAATGTCAGGATGACTTCCTGTAAAAGTGACAGTAGCTGTGGGGGTTTTACTTTGCACTGGTGGAACAAAGCTCAAGGTTTGAGCCTGTGTGTGTTTTTGTCTGGAGGTGGTTTTGTGATGTGTTCATGTTTAGTTCATTCGTCAAGACGTCATGCGTTTCCCTGTGTTTGTTCTGCTGGAATCTCAGCTGGTGGTAGCATTTAGATAAGCTGCGACTTTGCACTCTGATCGATCACGAGCAAATCTTCTGCGATATCCTCTCGTAAGAAATGCAGCTACAACCACACGAGCCTAGCCAAAACATCCAAGTGAAAACGCGAACCCGTCTTATCCGCCCTCCTCCTCATTCATCACTTGGCTATGCAACAAGTAAGGAATGCAACTCTCAAACTTGTCACAAACTATTTCATTTTAAAACTTCTCAGCACAAAAGGTTTCAAGAAGCAAGGCAAAGGAACAAGAAACAAAGTCGGCTGGGAAAACAATATGGCAAACTAATTTGTTTGCTTGTATTTGTGCTCTGTCTGTCTCTCTCCCTACACACAACATCCACCTCCACACACTTCCTCTTGTGCATCCGCAGCACTTTGCAGCTTGTTAGTGGGGCAGGGTGGTTGATGCAGCGCTCCAGAAACAGCGGTGTGAAGGTGACATCTATCACTTAGAGCGGCGGCTTGCTATAAATATCATCAGCGGCTCCCTGCAGTCCTGCCTAGTGACAACTATAGCTGGGAGTGGGTGGGAAAACAGCTGATCTGAGAGCTGAGAGATGGACGGCGGAGGGAGAATTTAGTGCTGAAAGAAAGGCTGGGATGAGTTGCTGCCTGGTGCATCTTGTGTCACAATCAAAGTACTCATCTTTTTATTTAGATGCAAGGCACACCCAAAGTGTTTTTATATACACATTTTGTGTCTGCGAAGACCAAAAAGAAAAAAAGAAAACCCACAAGGTATTCAGAACAATACTGAAGGTACGAACCTTTAGTTATGCTCATTGCAATGCTCATACCTAGGTAATAAATCACCAGGAACCATGCTAATCTGTGTGAACATGGGGTTATAGTCATTTAAACCATCCTACGCCTTTTCTTTTCATAATCCATTTGTTACATTTTCTTCATAGGAGTAACCGACCGAGGGTAAACAAAAGAGGCTTTTCAGCAAACAATGAATACTAAATGCTTTGCTCTTGTTTAATCAGCTGTGACTACTTCAGTTTAAGAGGCAAACCGGTTTAACAGGGGGATCTTATTTTCAACTGCTATTAAAACAGCAGGCGTTTCCTAATTCAACAAACAAACAAAAAAGAGGTGTATGTGCAAAACTGCCTCCATAAAAACCTGGGATTAACTTTGTACCACAGGTATGAATAAACATCCACCCATTTCTAAGGTGTTCCTCCTGAAAGCACGACATTTATCCGTCATCACACAAGAAGCCATAAACCTCTGCAGCTGGAAATGAGTCAGATGTTTTTCCAATTGTTAGAAAAGGTTGTGAGCCTTCTTTATAATCCCACTAAAACTATTTTGCAATACCGGCAGCTGAACGATGTGACATGAAGTTTGAAACGCTAAAAGTGTTTGGATAAAAGAAGGCAACATTTTTCAGCTAAGGAGATTTGTTTACATTTCCAAAACGGCATCCTGGTGACCAAATGAGCATGTCTCTCAGTGAGCCAGTGACGTTTATGGACTGTTACAAAACCTTGGGTTTTAATTTACGCTCACCTTTGGTCATCGCAGAAATGAATGTGGTGGAATGTAGCTTGGTTTATGGTTAAAATATTTAGCTAAATTATACTGAGAAAACACCAACTACTTCTAAATCTAGCTGAAGTAGAGAAGCCAACGCCTCCGGCTGGTTATCTTGAGGAAATGAAAACACTGTGTATAAAAAGAAATCACTGGCCAGGTTTTCAAGCCATATTAGAAATAAACATAAATACATAAAATAAATAATTAAATTGGGAGCTTTGTTTACTCCTTGTAATATGCCATAGCGGTCCACATTATCAGAGCTGGTGGGTCAATTTCAAATGATAATCCATAATCTCACTCAGTGCAAGTAAATCAAGAAAAAACCCAACTCCAGCTGTGTTTTATATATTTGAGCAAACCTAAATATGCAAGTATGTTTAGCATGTTTTTATGTTCATCCCACACTTAATTGTTTTGTTTTTGTCTATAGCTCTTTTTTTGTAATATGGTGCTTATTTAAAACAAACAAATCAACTGGTCACTTTTAATTCCAATGTTAACACAATAAATCAAAATATCAGAATTATTAACGTCATTTAATGCAGTTTAAGACCAAAATAGTATGCCTCACTACGCTGTTATCTAAAAATAAGGTCACAAGCACAATGCAATTTTTTTTGTATTCTGACAACCAAAGCTTTTGCCTTAGCTAAACAACAATAGATCTAAAATAAACAGGATCGTGTCTAATTACTGAATATGTAGTGTGGTTTTGCTTCCATCATTTAAAACACATCAACCTCAAACACTGATCTGTCTTGACAGAATCTCTAATTCCCACCATGCTGATTTGTGAGCTGTGCATAATATCACTGGAATTCAGAAAGAAAAAACAAGAATCACTTTCAGGAGTTACTTAAAAATATATGTCTTCATTAGCTAATGATTAATATGAATTTATTCAAACTGGTGTTAAAATTCTGCCAATCTGTTTTGATCATGTTGGCACAGAAATCTACAAAAAAAGAGCAAAAACTGAAGGAAAAAAATGGTCCAAAAGCAAGATTTTGATGGGCATAATTTTATGCAGATGATTCTTGCCATTCAAGTGGGTGATCTTGGCGCAGACCATCTGCTGGCAGAAAGTAAAGTACCAGAACTGGTTGATGACATGACTAGCCAAAGACTTTGTAGAAAAGTGCAATAGCAGTGAGAGTTTCACTTCGGCATATAGAGAGCTGTCAGCATTTTGCTGCTGGCATAATTGGCAGTAACTCAAAGTCATCTGCAATCTCAACAAATTAAAGTGAGAGAGATAACGTAAGACCTTTTGTTTATGGAAGTGGATGAAGGTTTGGATCCTTCTGGTGATGGTAGTGATGAGGAAACCTTAATTAGTTTTGGATATTACCAAACTTCTCATCTAAGTTTCTTTCCACCATGAATAAGGTCACCAAGTAGAAACCAAACTTTAAACTGTTACTTGATCTTTTTGATAGAGGGTTAAAAACAAATATATTGTCAATCTAAACTATGGTTGTGTCGAGCTTCAGTCCTCGATACTGGATATTGGAGGCAGTATCCAGCCAGTTTTAGATGTCTCTGCTCCAACACACCTGATTTAAATGATCCAAGTATCCAATCAGCATGTCAAAGTTCTATAATTTAATCCAGATGATGAGACAAACCGGAAAAAGATCTCAAACATGCAGCATACTATACCTTGAGGACTGACTTTGGACACCTGTGATCTAAAATATGGCATGTTGTTCTTTGGTTCTCAGCAAAAATCATTCATTTTCTTCAAATGTTTTGTTGTCTATATGAATGTCCAATCTGAAATAAGCAAAACATTGTATAGAGGTGGTTTATTGGAAGCAAACTCGCCAACAAGAAAAGCCAAAATTAGTCACATTGTTTATTGACAAATGTAAAATGGAGAGAAATCAGGAATATCACAGGTCAACTTGTAATAGTCATACAGTTTAAACACAAATAACTATTTTAAGTCACAGTAAAGATTAAATTGTATATTCATCATAAAAAACTATCCCGGAGTTAATGTCAAACTTAATCTGGACGTTTATCATTGAAAGCCGTGACAGACATCCGTTTATGGGCCTCAGAGTGAAACCAACCGATCCTCTCTCCTACAGTTCTGCTCTGGTCTTGTTCAATAATTCATCGAAGTGTGGCGTTTAGGATGTCACCTCTACTGCCACAGGCCTCTTGGCCTGCCAAGCAGTCTGGTTAGAAGAGCTGCCTTCTGCCATTAACATGGCTCTGATCAGATCAACAGTTCGGCCGTTTGCCAGCAGGAAGCACGAAGGGGGAAAAGATCTGCCTGGCACGGATGGAGGATAGAATGGCACATTTAGCCTGCTGGACTGACCACCACAGTAAGCACTCTGCCATGATAGTGATCATACACAGTGTGATGGCCCCGCCAGAAAATATAAGCATTGTCGGCAGCTCAAAACAACAGCTCTGCAATTCGGCTTTGTAATTACAAGAAGAGTCGCAATTAATGTGACGCTTATCCAATCTTTACGATTTGGTTTCTGACCGGAGCTGATGCCTAAAAAAGCAGAAGGAGGAAAAGGTGAAAAGAGAAATGATAGAGGGATAAAAAGACAACAAGGTGAAGAATGAGTGGCAGTGTTATAAAAGGTTGGACTAAAGACAGGGAATAAATAGGGGAGTGTAGATTGATGGCAGCACTCAGACAGCTCTACCTGTGGTGGAACAGATTGGACCCGCTGCAGAGCGTTCTGATTGCTGTGTCGACCAAGCGTCAGCTGACAGATGGCTGCCCCCAAGCATAGTGCACCGAGCTGTCCACAGCTTTCACTGATTGGTCTACACACACACACACACGCCCACACACCCCCACGCAACACGGCTGACACCCACATGCACAGACTGGTGGCCTATGAAAACGGGAAAAGGAGGAAACAAGAAATGCTTGCTTTAATCTGAGAGGCTTTTAGCACCCTTCAGTGTTCTGGTAAATTGTGAATAACTAATTTCACCTACATACACTGACTTCTGGGATCAATGGGGAAAGTACTGTAACTGTCCTGTAAGTGGAAAGTTGTGGGTTTGATTCCAGCTCCCAGACTGCCACATTTCAATGTACCCTTGGATTAGTTGTCTTCCGATCTGAACTTCAGTGTGTTTCTGGCTCTGACCAAGTTTAAAAGGGCACAGTATGTCAGAACGACATAAAAAGCATGTCTAGATATAAAGATTAATTCCATTTACCATTCACGGCATCAATCATTAGTAGAAAAGGTTTTTTTCAAGGAATGTCTCAGTCTGATTCCAGGCATCGACAATCAAAGCTTTTTTAAATGATCCACATCGGAGTCCCTGATAAAATAATCCTTGATATCCGATGATGTCATCCATATCCCCAGGTAGACACGCACCCGTTTTCTACTGCCATAAGATTTGTCTGCAAATGATCAAATAAAAACTAACTTATGGGATCAAAACACTTAAAGATGCTCTTAGTCATATTATCACAAGCTATTTCCACAAAGAGAGAAGACATGCCAACATTAGCCTAGCAATTTTACTGAAAACTTTATCTGTAGTTAATCATTTTTGGCAGAAAGTTTACTTCTGCAAGGCAAATAATTTATAAGGAGATGGTAACAAATCCAACAGTCACAAACTTATGTCTGCTTCACATGGCCAGATTTTTATGCTGATTTTTGTCCTGAGTTTTCCTCTCTGATAATCTTAAGGACGCCCTGATAATCAGGATGGCTCTTAAGTTAATGTTAAGAGATATGAACCTGATGTGTGGTGTGTTGAGTGATCTGGTCCGCTCAGAGGGATGTCGGGATCACTTCGATCTCTAATCGGGGAACATGTTGGATTGTCTTGGCGTGTGATGTATTTCCTGAGGACAAACAAGCCGCAGCTTGTTGAAAGTGACTTGTAGTCAATCAGAAAGCAAAGTGATGTCAACACAGAGAGACTTCTTTTTACATTGCTTTTTCTTTTTAGTCAAAAACGGTCCAGAAACTATCACCATTGATTCTTCCCAGTTGGTCATATTTTTTACTCTGAACTCACATTTGGTCTCTAGAGGTTTTGCGAGATTGAAATCTGTGAGTGAAAACTGGTTCTTGAATGGTGTGTTGCTCCTGCCATGTGGCTATAAGACCAAACTTTACAACCATACTGCTATACCTAAAATTTATTATCACCATGTGTGGGGACTCAGGTTTTGAAAAATCATCCAACAGTTTTAATATCTTTCTGTGTGAACCAGGCTTTACTATCAACATGTCAAATTCACTACTACATGTTAGAGTCATTCCAATGTTTTACATTTTACCTGTAAGGTTATTTTTGCTCCTATTTGGTGTGGTTTAATCAAGTTTATTAGGTGAACAGATGTTTCAATGCTGGTTAAAATTGACGTTGAAATGTATGCACACAGCTGGTTATTTATCAGATAACCTCACAATTTATAAAATGTCTGCAAGTGTAAAAACAAACACTATAGGACTTAAAACAGACCTGGATTTAAAAAAAGAAAAAGAAAAAAAAACAGTGCCATGCAATATATTCAGCAGACTCACACAAGTGTGAAATAGACAATAATATAGCATATCATAGGAGCCATTTCCCAATACAATTCACTTTTTCTCCGCGCCATTTATTCTCAACTTCTGTCACGCAAAGACACACACACACACACCAGGCTTTGATCTCTGAAGCAAATAGGTTGCAGGTGTTTTATGCTTCTCCAACACCTCCTGTTGCCATAAATATCTTGTTATGAAAGGCAGGTAATGAAAAGCACTGCCTTGGTAATCCATGACTGAAGGCAGTTTCATGCTAGTTTAGCTTCCATCACCCCTGTCGTTGCCTCCACTGGCACCGTTACATCTGTCCTCTCTTCATCTCCTCTTTGTCAGACTGCAAAGAACCTTCCAGAGGTAAGGTTCTGCTAAACATATAAAATATATTGCCTATAATATATCATCCATCCATCTATCCATGTGGAGCCGAACAGTCAGTTTTCTCTGTGCATTTATTTAATATATGGGTTCAGCGTGAAGAATTTTGGGTCATCACAGTTCCTGAATATTATTGTCATATTTTAAACTTTAAAAGACTGAGTTTAATCATTTCCAGTTTTTATAAAATAAATTTAAATTTTTTATGGGATTTTGATTTTATTAGCAAATCAGTGAATCACATGGCCACAGCTATATTCATTTAGGATTTCTGCAGTTCATGCTAAGCATCAGAAGGGGGAGGTTAGTGACTTTGAACATTTGAGTGACTTTGCTGGTGCCAGATGGGCAAGGTCCAAGTATTATGAAACTGCTGAGCTGCTAGGACTTAACATTCATCACACAAAGAAGAATATCCAAGAAGCAATATTTGTGTAAACAGAAATGCCTGTCTTGTCAGTGGAGAATGGAGGGATCAGTTCAAATGGTAGACAGGAAATGGTAGCTAAGCTAGCTGCTACATCCAAATTATTTGGAATACAATCCCTGAATATACAACATGCTAAACCTTCAAAAAGGTGTGGCTACAGCAGCAGAAGACCACACAGGGTGCCACTCCAGCAAAGAAAAGGAAACTTACATTTTACAAATGGTGACTGAACTTGGATAACAGATTAGAAAAACATTACCTGGTCTGAACAGACTTGAGTTCAGCTGCTACATTCAGACGGTAAATTCACAATTTGGTGAACATGAAAGAATGGCTCCATCCTGCAGAGAATTAGCGATTAAAGCTGCTGAGGTAGGAGATCATTTTATTGCCACATTTTAATCCTATTAGTACAAAATGAACACTATTTATCTAGAGTATTCCTTTAGTACCACAGTGTATTATCTCGAAGATAGCTTTTTTGCTCATGACAATGAAACCAGTGGTTTCTACAATAATCAGATCTCAGTTGAATACAGAACATCAGGAGTATGCAGCTCATGTGTGATACATTCATATCAAAATGGACCAAAATGTCAGAGAAACGTTTCCAACACTTCAATAAATATGTGCATGAAGAAGTTCCAGCACGGTGGTGAGTGTAAAACAGGGCTTAAAGCTCCATAATTCACATCATCAGGCGCATGAACGTCTAGTACACAAAGCGTAAAATATGAAAAACTATCATGTGTATGTTTTTGATCTCATATTATAATGCAAAGGAAAAAAATAATTTTTCACTTTTGTCTGCCAGAGTCGGTAAGGGACTTGGCTTCGTACAGTGAGCCATTGATCAGGGTGGATTGCAGGAGACAGCAGCTCAAAGCCGTGGCCCTCAGAGGAAGTCCCGCTCACACATCCTGGCAGCCCTTCCAACAGAATAGCTAATTCTGAGGAAGCAGCTCCCACTTCACTTTGTGCCAACAAATTTACAATTCAAACATGGAGCAAGGTGTTGGAGAGGAATTGTCTAAAACCATGACTTCTGTTTTATGAGAGATTTGACAGAGGTTGAAAGGATGAAAGCTCCCACAATGTTGCGCTTCAGAGAATCTAAAATAACGTTAAATTTTTTATTTTCCACTTTTTATAATGAACTGTGTTTTACCCAGTGGTCTGACAGAGTGTTTCTCTGTAATCTGTGGAGGCCAGACACAAGCAGGCCTACTTAAAAGCGCTGCAGTTTGTTTTCCTCTGCCCTCTTTGGACTATCTGATTTGTTCACTACAGAAGTGTGTCAACCTCGAGCTTTTCTAACAGAGATCTGCTTTAGAGATTTGTACAAAGATCAATCCTCTTCTTGGTTTCAACTCTATATCCATCTTACCGAACAGGTTTAGTCAGATAATTATGCATCATCTCAGGAGGTCTCCATTTAGGACCCTGACTCAAACAAACTTAGTTTTTTATTTTAACACTGTCATATTGTTTAAGAAATCACATTTGTTTTTGAGAACTCTGAAGACAACACTGCTATTTTTTTAAGTGAAGGTATCACAGCTTATTTTGACATCATTTAAGAGCGATTTAGTTTGGGGGGGAGGGGACAAAAGATTTATGCTGTGTTTTTCAAAGGTAAACTTCGGATATATTTACGGTGCAGCATTTCCCCTGAAGCTCAGTCTGCTGAGTGTGTGCATTCACGCACGGAAACAGAGATCCAGTCCAGCTTTATGAGGGCCCAATTGATCATTTGACTATGCTGCCTTCGGCTTCACTTCATATATAAGGATATTAACTAAAGGCTTGAGCTCCAACCCTTTAAACGATCAGGCTTACAGGAGAGGTCTTATGCTGCCAGATTATTTTGTTCATGTTTATGGATCGGAGACGGAGCAAAGAGAAGTTGTAGCTTCAAACTCCTCTCTTCATCCATCTTGTGTGTAAGTAGAAATGGCAGCAGGAATTTTATTAGCCGAGATGCAGGATGTGCAAAGATGACTTTGAAACAGAGCCTGTGGTACTTCCAGATCCAGACTGATATACAGGTAATGTCTAATCTTCCAGGCCTTGCTTTAGCAGACCACGCAGAAAAGAGTCCAGTAATGATAGATGTAGAAATCACAACAGCAACACCAAGAAGAAGAGTCATGAGAAGCTTGAGAAACACCAAGAGGTCAAAGTGGAAATAGAGACGTTGTGGAGAGTTAAAGCCGTAGTGGCAACAGTATCAATTTTATTTGTTGTACCTGTTCTTTATGCCAATAACACCAACTTTTGTTGGTGTTATTAGATAATATTTTAAAGTTAGAGGAAACATGATGGTAAAATTAATAAGATGTTCAACTGCAAACATGTGTGGCAGAGTCATAGATAATCACAACAACCTGGTGTCTCCTCACACTGTTAACCACATCAGTGTGTGCTGCTCTTTAACCAGCCTTTTCCACAGGATAGTCCAAGTGACTGTGTTGGCCACTGAGTTATTTCAAATCTATTGTTACCTCAATTGTATTAAGACAACCAAGCAAATCTTTACACAATGCTTTGAATGTATTTTTTGACTCAATATTTCAACTTTACCTCCATTTATCACAACTGAAGATTGGCAAAAAGAAACAAAAAACTTTTTTTAAGCTATATCTTCAGACTTATTTAGAATTTCAACAGTTTCCCTAAAACTGAGGTATAAAACAGAAGCTTAGGCATTTTGTTGATGCACTTTCTGATGCACTTTGAAATCTGTAAATTTCTTTACAGATTTCAAATCAAATGTAGCTTTTTTGTTTAATCTCTAAGAAATGCAAATCTCAAAAAAACCTTTGTCAGAACTTTCCTCTACTTGTAAACAATTTGTCTTTGTTTGTGTCCAGGTCTTCAGAGATGCTTTAACGTCACCATGCATGCAAGAGTAACCACTGCAAATAACATGCCTTTTATATTATTTTTAACCGGAAGACAGATTTTAATGATTTATGTTCTATATTTTGTTGTTGCCTCGCTTTCTTTGACATTTACTTGTTCATATTCTCCTGTACTTAAACATCATCTAGTGTTTGCACGTGTGCATCAACTTTCCTGTCTGTGTTCATCTCTCTCTGTGTGGCTCAGTGCCTCCAGGCACAGCAGCTCAGGTTCCACTGCCTTCCCCAAAATTGAAAACCTCATCAGGAGATAATTCTGGGAGCTGCCACATTGCCAGCTATGTGCCACTGTCATTTTATCTTCCAGGCTTTTCGCCCTGCTACCCAAGTCTCTACCCTGGGGAAGACAGCTTAGTACGCATTCTGGCTACAGCAGCAGACAAGAGCAAGGCAGTGGAGATCACTCATTTTAATAGGCCTGTCAAATCTGTTTTTAGAACCTGTGGAGGTCTCCTGCTGCAGGCCTCTGAATGAACTGACCCCAAAGTGATGTGACAAGCTGCGATGAGCTCAGGGAGGCAAGCTTTAGGGCAGAGGACGAGAGGAAGTCATTAGATGGAGAGCGAAAAGGTGTAGAAAATAGAATCATACCAGCCAGTGCTGTGGTCTGCACCTACATTTTGTGTTATCATTTATTGGAGAAGTATAAATGGCTCCTTTTTGAAAATTTAAATAAGCTAGCCAAGTGTTCAACAATTTAAAATAATAAAAATATTCATTTGATTTACAATGTCTTGTTCGTAACTGAATTTAGTAAACACTGTTTCTGTAAAATGTGTGTTTGTTAGGAAAACACCCAGTAGAAATGATCACATTACTTTAGTTTTATCTGAAATAACTTATAGACTATGTGATGATTTCATATGTCTTTGTCTATCAATACCTTTTGTTGGGGATCCAGCGCATGATGGACTAAACTACTAGGAACAAACACACTGGAATAAAAATGGTTCATCCCACAATGCACTGCATTAACCCAACTTCAGTTTCTAGGATGAAAAGAAGGATGATCACATAACACAACTAACAAAAAACAGTCTGCTGACCCGCTGCTGACGCTCCTCCGGCCGCTAACCGAGCCGCTAACCGAGCCGCTAACTGATTCCTGGATTTCTCTACAAACACTGCAAACGGTTCCCTGTTGAAAAGGCCTCTCTTGTTCAACAGAAATCTTCAAATGACAATACTAAGAGGTCGGTTGAACTTAAATCTGTCTGACAAATAACTAAGTTAGCTTAGGATAAACAATTTGAATATTTTTTATTGTCTATTTCACTGTGTTTTGCAGGAGTTAATCTGACGAACTGCTTGAGTACTAACAGGCTTCAAGGCCTGTAGCATAAACAGTGCTTCATAAAGTTAGTAACTGTTAAAATCATTTTAATCAAGCAATGTGAGTTCATTACTACAAAAACTATATATAATGTCATTATTGCATTAGGTAGTTAAACTGTACTGCTAAACGGTACAAAGTAATTGTGTTCAAGCTAATTTTAAAGTGCCGCACTTAATGAAAAATATGTTTTTTTTATTTAAAAGCAAAAAAGGCATGTTTTTGTCTAACAATAGGGTTAATCCATGGTACAATGTTAGTCAAAAAATCTCTGAATCCTTTTGTTTGAAAGTTCTACCACACTTGTGTTTTCCACATGTTTCCTTGACCTCATGTTCTCTACAGATTTGTCGTAAGAGTGCACCCACATTAGAGCATGCCCTCAAAACATCAATAATGCTGCTCTTATCTGCTGCATGAAAGGTTAGCAAAAGTGCACACAAACAAGTCTGGAGAGCCAGCATGCTTTCAACCATGGAGAAGCCGAGACGATGAGGAAAGAGTTCCTTGCAGAGATCACATGATAGTCAACCTTTCATATTTTAATATGATGGGTTGGAGCAAGAAAAGGCAGGCGGTCCTTCAAACCCAGTACTGAAGAATCTGAAGGATCTTTGAAATAACCATATAATTAGATAAGTGTTAGTTGACTTCCTTCGAAATGAAAATGTTTCAGGGACACGCCATCAAGGTAAACTTAGACTGATCATTTTCTGCAAGAAGCTCAAAGTCATGTTTTCAATTAACAGCAAAGCCAGCCTTAGTATTTACAGAGGAAAGTCTGCATGTTTGGGTGAGTGTTTACCTGATGTAGACAGTCATGCAGAAGGGTGTGTGGTCCATTTTCACCCGGGTCAAATCATCAGTCATCAGATATAGGCCTCTATTTTGGTCTCATCGTCCTACGAGGGACAAAACAACCCGTCTTTAATGGTAGAAGGCAAAACATAAGGGAAGGCAGTATCTACTGATAATTATCTTTATGTGTGAACCAAAAACAAGACCAGTTGTTCATTTATAACCAAACCAGGCATTTGACAACAATAGGACACGTTCCAGAGGTGCAATTTGTTAAAGAAAAAAAAAATGTTAGGAACTCCAAAACATTTCAAGCTTGAAGTAGAAGATTACCTGACCTAGAACGTCCTGATGTACTTCTTATCTTATCCAGCACATATAACATCTACCAGAAGATATGAGGGCTTCTGAATACACTAAAGCCTCTCTCCAGTGTTTGATTCATCTATTCTAGGTTAAAAGCAGAGAAAAATGCAAAAACAAATTCAATCCACAACGAAAATCTGTCGAAAGCAGTCAAGAATGATAAGAGTTCAGGAACAGGCAGTTAAGTGAAGGAAAAATGCATGATGACAGCACAATATGTACAAAGCTTTGTATAAACATATTAACAGCAGTTATGCAAAGCTGTTAGTTGACATAATTCTTTCTTTGGAAATGCCAAAATAAAATCTAATGCTTTGGGTTTTATAAATTGGTATTGGCCATAGATATATGTGGAGGTCAACATGCATTGCAGTCTACTTCTTTACATACTTGGCACCAGTTATAGTGAATCTGATTAACCAGAAATAATGTATATCTGCCCTTGAATCTTCCTGAATATTGCATCATTTTAGCTAAAGCAGTAGTTTGTTGGAAAACAATTTTTGATTGTTTTCCGACAATCAACAATTCAAATAATGGCATTTGTATGGTTCTCCAAGATAAATGAAAAGACTAGACAGGAAATACTCAGTAAGGCTGTCAAGAAGACAGTCGAACTACTGCTGCTAAAATTTCAGCTACATACTGGCTGCTGGACACTCAGGGAGAACATGTGCATGTTTGAATTGAAATGTCTTTTTTTGAATAGTGCTTTGAGAAAATTTAAATTGGTGTTAGACAATTAAACTGAATATATTTCTACACAAAACAAATATTCAGTTTTCTTTTTATGTCAGAACTAAGGAGAATGTAAATGAGATAAAACATCAGGAAGTGGGTAAAATATTCTAAAATCTCTAGATTAACTGGTCTGATGAAACTAAAGTGTAACTTTTGGTTCAAATTCCAAAACTTAAGTTTGGCACAAAAAGAACCACAACATGGTAATGGCAGCGTCATAATCTGGGGGTATTTTCTCATCCCGATAGAAGTGGGGCTTTTGTTGAGTTGGAGGAAAATGTGATTCAGATTTTAACAGAAAAACTGATACCCATTTTTATTATTGTACACTTATTAACTAGCTAAGGAAATTCAACAAAGTCGATTATCCACAAACACCCACAGTGGGCAGCTATGGTCATCATCGGCCTGTATGCTATTGTGTTAAGATAAGATAAGATTTATTTGTCATTGTCATCAACAGATTACAACGAGATTGAGATTTGCTCGACTCGAGTTAAAATGCAGGTTATGTGTATATACATAATATACAATATACATATACATACATACATAAAAAAGATAAAGAAATAAATAGTACAAAATGAGAAGTAAATAGACATCAGAAGATGGTTGCAGCGCCCGGAGGTGTCGCAACAGAATTTACATTTTTAACAAAGTGGTGTCAACAGCTTATATGCTAACTACACTGATAAAAAAAAAAAAAAAAAGAACCTGAGGAGAAGAATGAACGTGTCATTTTAGACCAAAATAATATAGAAATAAAGCCCCAACTAATCAAAAACATTAAGAGGTAGAATAAGAAATAAGTCTAAACACTACATTTCTGTCAAAATATAGTAGTGGGAATAGATAGTACACCCTATGAGAGCCTGAGCGTTTTCTCAGCATAATAAGTACTGCATATGTAAGCTTGCAGTCTGACTGCATAGGGAACAGCTGACGGTTTTGTGTTTTTGTTGGTAGTGGGTGTCCAACATGTAGAGTAGAGCCAAGCTGAAGGGAGAGCTGTCATCTCATGCACAGCAGAACTATAAACTCAAACTAGTTCACACAGCAAGAGAACAAATGCTGGCCTGTCAAAAGAAAAACTGCTGGGAAGAAAACTTCAGCTATCTGACAGCCAGAGTGTTTCTTAATGGCTCTGTCCTGGCTGAAGAGGGCAGGATAAAAACGTAAAGCGCTTAAGCTTCCTGTCCAGACCGAGTCCAGCACCTCTTTTCAACAATGCGCTCAAAGAAATAGTGTCTATACAACAACCAAAACTGAAAAACCAACAATCTACCTGATCTAAGCCACAATTATGTATTATTTAGAAAGGGAGAGCATTTCACCCAGACACTGTCTAATTATTACTAATGTTAAAAGTGAGATTACTTAAATGGACCATGATGATCTTAAATAGCATCATCTTTCATCATGGGTAAGATAATGATCAGAAATCAGACGAAATGATCAGAGTAACAAATTCACACTCACCAGAAAACTCAAGTCTTAGTATAAAAAAAAGAAAAATAATATGCATAATAATGGGTGAACTATATGACAGAGTGGAATCTATTAAATAGTTTTAACATGCAATAGAAATATGATCACAATTTTGCTGTAAAAAATGTGGTCTCAAGGTATTTAAAATCTGTAAACCAGATGCAATGTAAAACACAAAAATGCTATAATACATTACTCTGATTTTTACTGCTTCATTTTTATTTATAGGAGCCGAGGGCAACATATATCCGTTTTAAAACCTGTTTAATTTAGTGCCATGGGGACATCTGATAAAACTATCTTTACACTTCACTCCCACTGTGCTTTAGCCAAATATGCCTAATATGTTTCTATTGGCAGAACATTTTTAATGCGAGATGGTGCTGGAGTTATTTCAGTTCAAATGTTCATAAAATGGACCATGTACCATGTGGAAGGTTTTACCTTGGAGCTGTTTAAGCATTGGTAAGAAGAAAGAAAGAGACTCCAGCTATTTATTAAAGTTTTACAGCAACAACATCACAGCATCCTTGTTTGGTAAGGAGATGATGATGAGACTTTAAATTGAAATCAACTTTTAATCACACAGTAAAATGACACTCCAACTATTAAATGCATCCTATCAAAAAGTTTTGTGTGGTATTTTTACACATTCACTAAACAGAATAACTGATACACAGTTGGATTGGTTCTAATTTTCCATGTGATCCAGTCCTTCAAGAGTCCAATCTGTTGTCAGTGCAGAGCTGGAGAGCCTTGCAGGCTCATAAATCTGACAATGCTTACCAAGCACCAATTTCTCCCTCATTAGAGCTCCACAGGCTGTGAAGGGATCTGAAAAACACACCAGTTTCAGAATAAACTAGCAGCCGAATCACTCGGGTAGAGGCTCTAACACCTTAACAATTAACTTCCAACAGTCTTTTCCTAATGAATTTGAGCTAATTTTACAGCCGAACATGCAGATTTAACAACCTGTGAATAAGTGGGAGACATTCCTGAAGTCATTAACTCTGACAACTATTCATACAACTGCCTGCTTAAACCCTAGAAAAAAAAATGTCGATGGATTCCTGATATCCACTTTGTTTGCAAGGGTGTGTGGCAAACAAAGAGGACATCACTTTTCATCCTGAAATGTTGCCCTGTGGGTGGATATCCTCCTCCTTTGAAGCATAAAGTACAGCCACATTGACACTTAAAATGTCTTCTCTTCACCTCCCACACTAAGCCTTAGCCCTTCAGTTGAGCTCCAGTCTCTTCTCTCAAGGGAAACATGTATGTCACGGACAGCAGGTGTGAAGGAGAGATTAGAAAATACAAGAAGAGGACGAGAAAGGGAGGGAGAGCAAGAACATAAGAAAAAGGGAGGCGGCATACAAGGTTAATGTTGACTGGGTGTTTGCCGGTTCCTTAATTTGTATGCAAGCAAATTAAGTTAATTTTGCCTGCTTGTGCATCAGCTGTGCACATACGCTGGTAATAGCCTTTGTTTCTCCTCAGAGGCTGTCGCTCGTCAGGTCTGCATGACGGACAGCTTGATGGTTGGCACCGCCAGATGAAGAAAGCTCCAAGGCCATCCAGTCCTCAGAGCAGCAATTATCTCTTAGCCTCAGCCCCACACTGTGGGTCTGCATGAGAATGAGCCTTGAGCCATGCCTCCACGTCTGGCATCCCCTCTTTGAAACTACACACCATGTACTCATACAACACTTGGTTTACATACCAATATGGCTAATGCACTGAGGTGCATTTCTGTCTGGTCTCTCTAACGTTCGTTTTTCCAATACTGACTGATGCTAAAATATAATATAAAAAAACAATGCCAGCATGTGAAAAGAGAAAGAGTCAACAATGAGGCAGAAATCGACAGGTGAGCCCAGTGTTCAATAACGACACAAGGACGTAATTTAGGAGTATTCAAGACAAAACTTGAATTTATTAAATAACTTTTGAGGTACAAACATAAACCAGCCGGTTTGTAGCAAATGTCTAATAAGAATTAAGTTCTTCTTAATAATCAGGAACGCAACAACAATCCTCTTACAAACGTTTTAAAATAATTCAGCAATTATAATTTATAAATAAATGGTACAATTCTGGCAGCGACAGTAAACATGAGAACTTTTTACTAAAAATACTAAATAGAAATTAGAGAAATGAAATTTGTCTGACTTGTTTGGCAGGAAAAGCAGGCGCATATGGCTCATAAACAAACATCAAACTACAATCAATATTAGCTGGTTTGTTTATTTGCTTGCCCAGCCCACCACTTACACTGGTGTTTTGTGTCTGTGCCCAGAACAAACATAATTTCAAGAGAATCCTTCTCAACCAGCTGAAGATGCTTGTACTTCCCGCCTCCGACCCCCTGAGATGAAACGTCAAACATTTCACAGCTGCTCTGCAGATTTTTTTCCTCACAGTAGCAGGTAAGTCCTCGAGTTTTGGAAGTCGTCCTGACTACTTCTGTTCTGAATGGAGAATGTAAAGTAAAATGACAAGTAGTACCTTTGCTTTTAAAAATATATAGTCTGATCTATATCCAAACCAGAATTTACTAAATTGTGTTTCTCAAGCTTTACCTCTCCCCCTGTCCCGCATTGTCTCCACGTTGTCTTTTTAATAATGTCGTAAACAAAAACTCAGACTAAATAAAGAAATACCCAAAATTATCTGAAAAAAGTGCTGACCAGCAGTACCTTGTTCCAACTCTGTTCATTTTTGTGTTAATTTTTTTTTTTAATCCTTCAAATGACGACAGTACTGTGAAAATAAAGAAAAAGCCCTTACAGATTTGCCTTTTCAGATCAAACAAATTTTGTAACATTTATCTCAACAACACATATTTGTGAGACTTTTTTTCTGACCAATCCTGTTCAGGGTTTTGGGGACCAACAAGACGCACTTAAAGGCTAACTAGAACCTGCAATTAACCCAATTTGAATGTTTTGGGCTGTGGGAGGAAACCAAAATACCTAGGGAAGTCACACATCTGCACAGAACAGGATTTCGCCTCCAAGGCAAAACTTTAACCTCTGACTTGTTTAATGTGAGGCAATACCGAAATGCTCTCCACTGAACTGGACACAGCTGCAAGCATTAAATTAACAACTTAAACTGCAAAGATGAGGATATTTAACACACAGACATGTTGGTATCAGAGTGGGCATCAGCAAATGCACCAGTAGCTTATCTATAATGTACTGACAAAGGACACATCACAGAAAAAAAAAATATCAGCCTCACTGACAGCATCAAGCAGATGGCCTGGACCAAATATAGGGCCAGACGAATGCAAATGGAGAAGAGCAATAGGAAAAAACAGAACATGAACATAAAAGTTTATCTTTTCTAAATCAAATTTTGTTTGCACATTAACTGCCTGCAGTGGCAGTTTAAATACGTTTGAGATCAAGAATATATACAGTATATATATATATATATATATATATATATATATATACACATATATATATACTGTACATACTGTATATATACAGTATATATATTACAGTATAGTATTACTATACTGTAATACTACAGTATAGTATTATATATATACTGTACAGTATATATATATATATATATATATATATATATATATATATATATATATATATATATACTGTACAGTATATATCAGGAACATTACATTAGCTTTTGGTTGATCTAACATTTACCCTGGAGGAAATCTAGGTATGTCTGCAGCTGCAGATAGGGACCAGGTGTTGTTTATGTGGCGACTCCTAGGAAGAACTATAGGTAGAAAAAAATACCTTTCTCATCAAAACAAATATGACGACTTTGTACTTCTAAGTGGGAAGATTATTAGCCCAGGATTGCAATGGCACTGCATTGATAAGTCAGGATAAATAAAGATAAATCTGAAGAATTAGTAATCTGCACCGACTAAAGCTTAAAAGAAAAACTAAAAGAAAATAACGCATTTCTTTGTTAAACAAGGGGGAGGCTGGGGACAGAGTGTATCTAAATTCTTGGCCCTTTGCTCGCTTCATCCCTGTGTTTTCATCTTGACCATCTTTATTGTGGAGTAACGGACAGAGGACAGACACACAGCAACACACATAGCAACTCCTGCTCCTCTGTGTGCTCTGCTAATATTTACATTGTCAGGGTGAACACTGCCACTATTGAATTTGGCCATTCAAAATAATGTTTGACTAGCATTAGATCAACAGCAAAGGAACACCGTGTGGGCAATATGACCAGTGTGCCTCCGGTTGTAGTACAGATAGAAAAAGGAAAACAACGAATGAGTTAGTGACATTTTTGACTCCAGCTACACATTTAGTGCGCCGTCGTTTTCTGCTGCAGTTTGGAGTATTTGCAAATGGAGTTTGATATTAGAGCTCAACCAAACGTGCACTATGGCAAAATAAATAAAGAAATTAACATATGCTACCTCGCCCCATTCAACTTAGAATTAAATGATTATCAAACAATCCATAAAATGTGAATTAACTTTGTTATGATAGTTGTATTGGTTATGTATGTTAGCTACGGTTCAGTGTTTACTTAGTTTACTGATTACCATAAATGGGAATGTTTTCTGAGGAAGATTCAAGAAGAGAAAAGATGACAGATCGAGATGAACAGGGATTTGGGGTGATGTCAAAACATGCACAGGGCATCGAAGGGAATGTGTGTTTCATGGCTAGTGCTGCCATCTAATGGTGATAGAGGTACTACATTCACCAGAGTTTAGAACAAAGCAACATAATTTGCATTTGAGTCAGTAAAAAAAAAACATATATAATTTACCAAACTGATTAACACACAGTTAAACCACAGAAAGTTTTGTCTTAAAGTGAAGAACACTAATAAATAGACAGATGTGTGAGTTGACCAAAATATAAGCTGTTCTCAGCAAGTTGTGGTTAATAGTTAATCTTGACAGTGTATAATATCAACTCTACCAAAGTATTTGAACAATGTGATTTAACTTTGACCCGTACATAAAAGTAAATAACACTAAGGTATTTAAGCATTTAAAGCTATGTAGCTTAGATTCATAGTTAAACATGGGCAGGTGAATAACTCATTCAAAGTTAAGCCTCAAAACTCAACATAACCTTTAGCGCTCCTCCTCTGATTAAACAACTTACGCAATGATGTGTGTTCAGAAGAGCCTTTAAGGTCGTCGTTCTTTCAGGGTCAGTTTTCAGTGTAACCAGCTGAGCTTTAGCAATTTGTCAGTCCTGCTGTGACGTCATCTGATCAGAGTCTCCTCAGCTCTCTGTTTTAAATGCTCTCTTTCAGCGCATTGGCCACAGACTCCGACTTGTAACAGAATGACGTCGTTCTTGAAGGTCAGCCTGGACCAGTTTGAAAGTTTGTGTGTGGTGCCATCTCTGGTATTTGGACAATATTTGATAACTAACCAAATATTGTTTTCTTTTTTTTTTTCTGAAGCTTAATTCTGAGAACTGAACTGCTGTGAAACAGACCACAAACATCAAATATTTGGTTTTGTGAAAACATGAACAAGGTTCCCTGAAGGTTGACAGGTAGTCTGATCACGTCAGGCTCGCTTCGCCTCTAACTAAACACACACAGTAACGCTTCAGAACCACCATGCTTCTCACAATAAACCATGTCAAAAATACTATCTTTGGCAGCCTGTTAGAACAATAAAAGTTTTTGTAAGTCACATAATTTTGTGATTTAATAAGAGCTGGATTGACAACAAGGGCACTGAAGGAAAGAAATAATGTTACGGCGGGTGAAGAACTATTTATGGTCAACATTTTTAACCCCTAAAGAGAAAATTTAAATTTAGTGGTTTGTGCATCAGGGTAAATATACTTACTTCTGATCTGTAACAGATTACAAAACTATTTAAATCTAACTGCAAGCAGAAATACACAGCAGAGTTGAACAATCATTGCATTCAGTGGTAGTTTTCTTCATGACTTTCAGTTTCTCAAAATGTGGTGGAGAAATTTTGGGAAACTTTTCTTTTCAGCCGTGTGTCAGTGTATTAAGGGTTGCATAAATATCCACAACAGTTTGATTGGGTTAACCTCTTGACACTGCTCCACCTTGATCTACTTTAGAGGTGGCCAAGTCAAGGCCTCCAGAGCTACCATCCTGCAACTTTTAGATGATTGCCTGCTCCAACATGCCTGAATCAAAAAGCTGAATACTCTCACTGGCATCCAGTCAGCTCTGCAGAGGACTGGGAATGAGCAGATCATTTGAGTCAGGTGTGATGGAGAGGGGGGTCTCTAAAAAATGCAGGATGGCAGCTCTAGAAGACTCGACTTGAGAACCCCTGACCTACTTTTTTATTTATTCTGTTCTGAGTTTTATTAAGATCATCTTGTTTGGACCAAGATTCAGGTGTCAGACAGTCTCACATGTGTCCTAAAGTCCTTCAAGTTCCAGCTTTTCTAGGCTGGTGGGCAGAATCGATTAGTTCTTTAAGGTCAGTGTATTTCCTCATCCACATTATTAAAAGACACCTATAGCTTCTAGACAGGCAAACTGCGTAAACTCCTGGTTTTATAAAGGTGGTGACATTTTCCAGTGCAATGTAATTGATCAGGCTGAAGCGATTAGCACCTTGCCGCTGCAGCTCCTGTTAAATTTCATGGGACCAGCAGGGCTGTTCTTAGATACAACATTTTGAGTTTGTTTTTCTTTTTAAGAAAATGACAAGAAAGAAAGACCAACCACAGCATAATCTCCATAAAACTGTTAAACTAATGGACAACTTATATAACATGACTTCTTCTTAAATGTTATGAAATGTTGCTAATTTATGAAGAAAAAAAACTGCTCATAATTTTTTAGAATAAAAAAAGAATCTGAAATTTTCCTAAACTACTATTATTTTTAAATTAAAAATGTGGAAGTATCAAAGTGATTTATTGCAGTTTTCAAGATGCAAAGTGTGCCACTAAAATAGGCATAAATGTTAGTAATATAATGTATTAAGGATCAGGCCAGAGCTAAATGATTGGTCACATTTAATGAAAATACGTCTCCTAAAACGAACATTATAAAAATGTAAAAAATATAAAGGCATGCTATAGTATTTTATTAGGAGATCAATTGAAAACAAAAGCATTTATATCTCTGACATCTTTCATTGTCTCTTGTGAAAAGTCCCACTCATATTCAGTGACTTAAAACGTACCAAACAATAAACCTCTAGCCAGGATTTGATGCCGTTACATTTATGTTCCTTCATATTTCCATGATCTGAATGCAATACTGACTGAAGTCCAACCAACTGAATGTGTTGTAGCCAAGATTAAAAGCAGAAAATATCTAGTGCACTAATTAAAAATAACTCTTCTAACTTTAACAACCAAAATAGCCCTGTTTTGGAAGAAGCTAAAAGCATCCAGATCCGAGTGTTGCAAAGTGTTAAACTGATAGTAATCTCACGATAATGAGCAGATTATTTTTGAACTGCAGTAACAGACTTATGGATTCACAATTAAGTCAAAAAACTTGAGACTCTGTTTGCTCTGTTTGGCTCTAAATGCATACAGTATGTTGAACTCTTGCAGCCCTCACCAAGGCAGATACCTTCAGCAAACCTCTTGATTCTCCCACAAAATTCACTGGTGTTTTCTACAGTCTGTGTAAAAGGAAAGCGCGCCTCCTTTACAAGTAATTACATAATGACATTTCCTGTATGCCTTACTGTACATTAGAGGATGGATTTAAGTAATATTTAAACTGGTAAAGCCCAGGACATTTCGATGTTAAAAACCTAGTAAAAGCTAATAAATTTGAATAATATGACTATCATTGCTGCAGTATGTGATGTGCACAGACTTTCGAAATCTTTGCATCCGGCATTATTACTAAAGCTGCAGGTGGAATTGTTTTGATCTGTCTCACTGATGGTTACTTGTGTGTTTTGGAGGAGAGGGGCAGATTGAAAGGTTTGTGACAGACTCTTCTACAGGCAGAGGCACCAGAAAATTACTCTGTGATTAGACAGCCAAAATGTTTTAAAGCAAATCTAAAAAAAGCAAATAACCTTCAGAGAATCTTGGAAAATGATTATTTAAAGCAATTTGGAGAAAAAAAAACTCAACCTAGTGCAATGCTGATTGTGACCCCTAACCTTAACCCTTACTTTTTCCCACTTGCCATCAGACTGCTGAACTCTTAACTGGACTGCACTCAAAAACTGGTCTCCACTTCATACCTTGCACATATACATAGCTAAATAACTCCTATTTTACTGTCATTCCTGCACTTTATATTTTATACTTCTATGTATATTTATATTTTATATTGTATTTTATTTTATTCTGGAGTAACCTCATAACATTGGAACCTCAAAACATTGTCCTGAGCCGTATGCAGCGAAATTTCGTTCTGTATACACCCTGTGCATGCAAAATGATAATAAAGTCAGTCTAAGTCTAAGTCTCTACCCATTCTATACCCTATTTTCAGCAATCAAATTATTTGAAGTACTTGAAGCAGTTTAGCCCTTATGTTTGTGTGTGGTGTCATTACACAACATTTTTTAATATGAGCAAAATTCATAAATTCTATAAACCAATTTTAAAATAAATTTCCTACATTTCTGGGAAAAATATGTCTTCCATTATATTAAAATCAAATTTGTCTAAAATTCACTGAAAGATAGTAACATTTACTTTGTTGTATAAAAGTACAAACGCAAACAACTGCAGACACAATTTAAATTATGAACTTCGGCATACGAACTGCATATTTAAAAACTCAAGGTGAAACCAGGGTGAGTTTAAAACAAAGGTAAGAGTCAGTCAGTAAAAGGTTTAAGACCATGTACCCTGAACTTCAACAAGTGTGGCCGAGGTCTCAAAATTGTCATCACCCCAGCAGCCTTTGAGAAATCAGCCAGAGATTCACCGTGCCTGAGCAAAGTTATATGAATGGCAGCTGCAGAAACTCAAGGCAGGGCCAGAAGCGCAAGGAAAACATCCAACCCACTTTGGCTTAGCGTTCATCCCTCAACATTGCCTTCCAATATTTTCTGTGGCTGCTAAAACCCTGAGCGTCCATTGTTTTTGGCAGAGACTTTCATCTCCTGGCTGGTGTTCATGAATAACAAGCAAAACAACAATTACTTGCAAATGTATTCATCGTTTACGGCTCGTAATTGCTCATAGTTTTTAACCGTGGCAGTAGCCAGAGATTATTTAGGACTCCTGCAGGAGAATTATGCTACCTCCATCTTACATGTTAATGCTTTAACATTGTTCAGAAAGGATGAATGTAGATGACCCGCTGGATTAGAGTGAGCCTTTTTAACAGTTGGTGTGCTTTTGAGCCAAGGACAGGCATTGGGTTGACAAACGATGCCTCCAAGTGAAACAAAGCCAGATTAGCACATTTCTCTCCTCTGAATAAATACTGAAAGCTTCCTTTTGTGTAGCTAAAGGATAAATCCTCCTGTAATCTATTTATAGTATTTGTTTGTCTTTTGTTTGTGCCATGGCAGATGGCACAGCCCTGCTAAACAGTGGCAATCCTGAATGGGATTTTGTAAAGTCAAATTAAAAAGTTATGGATATGCCATTGTGAGAATGCCACAAGTGTTCACATTTAGAAGTGGTTCGACAAGCTTTCATAATGACACAAATATGGTCAAGTGAGAATATGACTACAACAGATTAAGAGGAAATCCAAGAGAAATGCTGCTTTTCTTCCCAAGGCTTCACTCTGAGGCTTAATGATGATTTTAAAACCAGCTCTGAATGTGAAAATTAACAGTAGAGCTGCTCAATATTTTGAATCCCTGTCGTCATAATCAGAATCCCAAATTTTGGCAAGTTGTGGTAAAAATTATAAGATTATATTAGTTTTGTTCTGTACTTTTTCTAAACTTATAAGGAACTGCCTATCAAAATGTCTTCAACACAAACCTGAAGAGGCATTACATCCCATTAGTGTCTCTTCAAAATATGTTACATACTGCGTTACACTGGACTGTTTTATATGTTTAATTTCTATAGCAGACTTAATTTATCTACAGAGACGTGAAGCCAGGGTTAAAGTATTTGCTTCAATCAAATGTAAAATCAGCTACTTAAATTGAGCGTTGGCCCAATTTCTCAATTATAAATTGAGAAATATATATTTCTATATATTTTCAGATACTTTAATACAAATGAGTGGTATTTACACATGCATTTAACACTGTGTACAAATCCCATTTGAAGAGTTGCTCATAAAAACTGACGGCATTGCAAAGACCATTCAGAAACTTCTTTTGAGAATCAACAATCAGTGTTATCTTTAGGGAATAAAAACAATATATTTTGGCCCATCCTGGTCATAATGCAGCGATGAACAATATGCTGTGGCAGTTTTAGAGAAAAACTGTTCAGAAATGTCTTAAAACAAAGTTGTTACTTGCCCAGCAACAGCACCTGGTCAAAACAATCAATAATATACAGTATATCAATTGTATCAACCTGCATCAAGTAATTAGTGCAACAATAATTCAATCTTCCTGGGTTGGAATAAGTGCTTTTAAAACAGAAAGTTTGTTTTGAGACGGGCACTGAGTTTCTTTCGTCCTAGTGTTAAATGATAGAGCTCTATGCTGACTGCTAAAACTCTCCATTCCAATATTACCCCATTTCATTAGCTCCCAGACAATTGTGGGCTTGACATATTGAGAGGTCGAGCAAGGACTGTGCTCAGGGAAATAGATGTGAAGCTAATGCACTTTGCTAATGTATTATTTAGTAAGTGGCCTTGCTAATTGAGTTTTAATGTCAGTGGCCGCTCTAAGATACGCATTCGAGGGAGCGCAGGGAAAAGTTTAGATCTTGATAGATTACAGCGGGGCACTTGTGGCAGCTCTAAAGGTTATGGCCAACGCTAAAGCAACCACCACCACAACCTCAGCTGTTTTGGAGGAAACCTGACCATGACCGTTCTCACTTTAAAAATGCACACACTACTGAAAAAGCACCCCAAGAGATGAAATCAAATGTGACATGAAAAAATATTTTCCACATGTTGAGAGCTACAGCAAGGCTTTTTACAAATGGGGCAGAGGAGTTCAAGATGAAGACGTGGTCAAGTTATGGGAGGTGGAGAAATAATTAAGAAGGAAATGAAAAGTGATTTGTGGGAGCATAAAATGCAAAAGTTGAGAAAACATGTCTAATATAAAACAACAAACAAAGCAATCATAATCTCTCAGCAGACTAGAGAATGAAACTGAACTAAAATGTATTCAAACAGAAAACAGTTCAAGGTTGGTATGTTGGAAACCTGAATAAACAAGGAGAAATTAGCATTTTAAACAGCAACACATTATCCACTGCAGCTTTGTGGAAGTCATTAGTTACACCCTTCCTTGCAATTAGTTTGCAACTTCAACCCACACATTGCTTATGATAGGAAGACACAGAGAAAGACTCTAGTCTTTATGAGAATCACTCACCCACGGCACGAGATAAAACACAGCAATAACTTATTTCAAAAATCCCAACCGGCTAATTAACATTGTGAATTCAACCAGAAAGTCACTATTCCTTTGATGAGTTTAATTGCACTGATGTGTGAGCTCCAATTTAGCAACTCAAATAGAGAGCTGCTTTGGCTCCAATAAATTACAGTATTTTCTCACCTTAAAAGACGGAACAAAGTTTTTTTTTTGTCGGCTTAATCAGGTTTAGCTTTACCTGAACTCGTTTGGTGATCTAACGCTCTTAAATGAGTTTTCCTTGCAAGGTTAATTATGAAGCTCTGAATTAAATTTGCCTCAGTGATGATTGCTTGTTTAGAAAAACGTCTTCAGCTCTGCAAAGAGGTAATGTGATTTTACGAAAGGGACCGAACCCCAGCTGAAACCTGTTTTGTGTTTAGGTTTCCAGATGACTTTGAAGAGTTACTGAAAACCAACGGCCAGGAAAACAGTAACCATCAATTTAGCAAAAATAGCTGAATTTCTTGTCTCGTCACTTGTGTGTTAAAACAGGATGTAGTCTAGCTGTCTCTGAAGTAGTAGCAGGAGCTACGCTTTTTTTTAAAGTATGATTGCTAATGTCCAATTAGATTGTCCACCAAATACAAGACAGTTTGAGGTATTTACAGAAAGAAGGGCATCTGGGTAAGACCTGAAGGTAATAGCAGCTCTTGAAATGCAGATGAGAATTGTGCATGGCTAGCAATTTGTTAAAAACTACTAATGAATGCACATAAGTTAGCATTTTATAGTAGCATTTTCCAAGGATTCTGCAGATGTTAATTAAACAGGTTATTCAATTTTTCAGCCAACATGCTAGTTGCAAATAAGCACACTCACTATGCAGCATTGTCCTTCACAACAGTGGGCAACACACATAGCAACCAATATTTGGCATTTCTAAATGGTGTCTGTTTAATATTTTCTCCAGCAAATTTATTTCTAACCTCAGCCTCAAGAGGTGAAATTATAAAACAAGCAAAAAAAGAAAAATAACAGCACAATAAACCCATGAGGAGACGCCTGTGTTTAAGGCACTTTACAGTTCAATCCACCAATCTAACTTTACTGAAGGCGGAATATGACTGAAATTAACCATCTTTACATTTAACACTATATTTAAAATATTTGTCAACCGTTTTTCTTTTACAAGTCTGTCCAAAACAATCTAGATATTTTCTTATAATCCATCAAAGTGCGTTTACGTCTTCAGACATGAGGCAAGTCGCTGTCTGCTGTCAACAGGGGGTGACTATGCACAGGATCCCACTCCTGGCTGGCTCTATAGATCATCACTACTAGACACCCATGAGCCACTGTGCTGACTTACTCTTACACATCCTCTGTGACGGCTTCGTTTGGTGGCTCAGAGGTACAGAAACTTCAACCTCTTATGCCAACTCAGTCATTACAAAACTGACACCACGGGAGAAAACTGTCCAAGGATTGACTTGCAGTAAGAATATTTTGTATTCAGGTCCACATGCTGCAAATAGATCATGTGTCACTCGAAATATGTTTAGAGGGTCCAACACAACGATCGACCCTCCCTGCTATAGCTTTCAAAGGAATGGATGACACTCTTGTTTTATCCAATTCCTCTGGTAGCTTGTCACCTGCATTAATAATCTTAGGCAAATCTGTAAACAAAAACAACAAAAAGTGACCAGAGGTATTTTCATACAATCTAATTAAAACCATGCTTATCTTCAATCTCCCAGTATAGCACCAACTCCTCACAAGTTTAGAACTGTTCAAAGGGAATCATCATCAATTTCTCATCATCATCCCCAAGTCTTCACCCATGAACAACCTGCGATTACCCTCATCATCCTTATGGACACCCTGACATTCATAAGTGAATCTATTGACGATTACAATTATGGAGAGTGATTGAGCTCATCCCTTAAGTTCCAGCACCTGCTCCTGAAACATGCAGGGTCTGTAAATGGAACAATTAAGATAATTGACTGTACAAGCCCCATTAATAAAGCCTGCTCTGCAGCTTGGAGCGGCGATTTGATTAATTCTCTAATGGAGAAGCCCGTGTTCCTCCATTGTTCTCCATTTGCCCTCTTTATTCTATCTGACGGTTATTTCCTGTGAGAAGGGTTTTATTTTGGACAGCAATTACGGTGTTTGAATGGGCAAAGACCGAACGGCAAACAGTCAGTGTCTAGGTGACGGATAATCAATATTTATGCAGTAACTAAGCGCAAGTTAAACGTTTGGCTTCTTAAACAGAACGGTATTGATATTTTCACAATGAACCAAGTTCAGAAGCAGGAATGAAATAAAAAGAAAATAAAACAAAAAAGGATGGTGCAAAAATGTTGGTATTGCCAGGGGTACAAAACAAAAAAATATACGTAAAACAAATAAATCCTACTAGATGATGGCTGAAGCTCGTAAGGGAGTCAGCAGCCACGATGAACTGTGACCTTTATTCACAATGGCTGAAACACCACTCAGGCACAAAGACGCTAAATAAAATGGGAGATTACAATTTGCAAAGGCCCTCAGGGACAAAGACCTACCTTTTTATAGACATGTTGTGCAATGTGGCAAAACTAAAGTCGAACTGCTTGGACGTAATGACAATTATTACATTTGGAGGAATAAGGAGGAAACTTGCAAGCAGCAGCTACATGTGAAGTTGTGCCATGATAGAGAGAAGTCCCAGTGAATATTTAATTACAAATTAAAAGTCTTATACGTTATGAAAACAGATTTCTTAATCAAGTTTCATCAGGTTAAAGTTGTGCCCTTTTCTTCATATGTAATTGAATAACTTTCCCGTTCAAATTTTAGTAGCCAAGATGTTGCAGTGCTTTGCCCAAACATGTTCAAATGAGAATAAGAGTTATAAATCAAAACACTTTGCACTACAGTAGACAGATTAATCACACCAGGAACTTGAAATGACTGCTGCTCACTGTGGCGTCGTTTAACAACATTTCAGGAGTGGCCAGATAGTGGAAAAGTAGAAACTTTTCAGACAAACTTAAATGGTGTAATTGGGAGTTACCAATATTCCCTAAAAGATCAAATCTGGTCATCTGCTCTGTGGAAAGCTAAAAGAGAAGTGGATAAAAATCAATATGGTCATTTGTTCGTACAGAACAATACAAGTTTTTAATGTAGTTTTTATCCGTAAGAGCTGAATCTAGAGTTTGCACACTTAAAGGAAGAACTTGTCAAAATGTTGGCTAAACATAAACCAGAAAGTTAGAATTGCTTCTGCTGGAAAACCTGCAGTGTTGCACCACATTATTAACACATGCTAACTCCTAATCTTGTTTGCCTTATGTTACTGTGAATGCACTCAAATATTTACAATAATTCACATTAGTAAAGACGTAGCAATAAAAACTGTTTATATCTGTGAGTTTCCTTCACTAGTTCTTTGCCATTCAGTAAAAAAGTGTTTCAATAAATAAGATAGCTAACATACAGTATGTATCTATGGAGCACTGTGTTAGGCCACCTTGACTAGTAGTGTATATTTTTTTGTTTCAGGGACTCGGTGCCTTGCAGGTTTTAGAGGCTCCTTTGCTCCAGCACATATAATTAAATAGTAGGATTACATTAACATAGCTTAATGTTATCAAGCTCTGCATGAGTCTGACGGTGGTTTGTTGATTCAATGGATGAGTGCTAAACCAGTAAATATTTAAAATATGCAGGACACCTGCTCTTAAGAATCAGACACCAGTGACCTCGACAGCCTTAGAGTTTTAGACCAACCTGTATGATTGCCACTCCTACCCTTTCATGAGCAGGAAACATGGATACTTAAATAAGGCTTATGCTTTGGGGGGTTTCTCTCTATTTCACTTCACAGAAATGCCTGGCTTTCTGTCTTGTGGCCCGTCTAATTCATTTAAGAATTACGTGTGTTCTTCAGCTGCTTCCTAATAAAACAAGTGTGCACAGCTGCTTCTGGTTTACATGTATCTGGTGATTTGCTTTAAGGGCCTCTTCATGGTATCTGTAATAGAAGACAAATACCCTCTGGGTCAACAAAACCAAGGTCTGGTTTTCCAGCCCTCAGAGGAAAAAAATAAACATGGGTTGCTCTAGGTAATCATGGCAAAACCACGAAAGAATTTCAAATTATCCTGAATTTATTTTCCATTAGGTCTCTGTTGAAATCCAAAAGGCCAATTTCGCTTGGACAGAAAAAGATATTGGGTAAATATTTTCAGGGAAGCTCGTCATATCTGAAATGAAATAACTTCCCTGTTCACCCTCTACCTTCAAGTGTGTGTACATTTACACTCCAACAATAAAAACCTGAAGACATTTGGCTGTGCTGGAAGCAGAGACACAAACTAACAGCTTCTCTTTAGACACACTCCAAGATTTTTAGAATGATCAGCATGGGTCCACTTCTTCCAAACCAACCGAGAATGTGTTTATTTTTCCCATGCAGATTTTAGGGCACCAACATTTCCCACTTGTGCAAAGGTGAAATGGGCAACAAACTACTGGCTTACGGGACAAAAAGGTAGCTAAACATCATTAACAAGCCATCATTTACAAGATCACAAACAAACCCAGAAGAAAATATGCGCTAAGTAGTTTCAAGGCTTTTTTCTTCCCCAACAGAAATGCCTCTCATGAGGTTTCAGGCAGCCTGCCAGCCAAATCTAATATGGATTTATATACAAAGAAAGTGCTCAGTTTAACATAATGAATATTTAATCATGCATGGACTCGGTAAAGCAATTTTGCTGAAATAATTGAAAGCAGACCATGACTCTAGGCTGGGGGAACAGCAACAGCTAAACTGTTGACCCAAAGGAGCCCAAAAATCCCATGCTGGATTACTGCTGGCACACACTCTGATAAATGAGGTTAGCAATCTGGGCTGGAATCAGTGGGTGTTAAATCTGGTGATTCTATCAGGGCACAAACACCCCCCCCCCCACACACACACATACTCAGAAACGTCTGCCGAGACAAGGCATATGCTCATGTTAGACAACTCTATCCTTCAACAGTATTTTGACTGTATTATCCTGTAAATAAGCACCAAGTCAAGTCTAAATTATTAGGACAACACAGCATTTGTGGGAAAGTATATAAGCGGTCAATTTAAACATCAAATTATTTAGCATGTACAAAAATATTTGATCCAAGACAAGACTTTAATTAAATAAACAAATAAAATTTACCAGTTCTCCAGAAACTCATCTTTAGAACTGAAAAACAGAATGAAAAAAGATTCATCTAATGATACTGCATTATGTTTGCGTGTGAAATTGACCCTTTTCCTTATTATTATAGCACAGAATATACAAAGAAAAGTGTTTGACAACATTGTGAAGCAGCAATTTACAGCAAAATACAAGAAAAGCTGCACTACAATAAGAGAAGACGGCTCCACCTCTTATTTATAGGAGGAAGAGAGGCCATAAGCGGATTTGAGAAAAAGTGTTCACTTATGCAAAGTAAAACAGGTTATCTGGTCTATTTGGTGATTCCCCAGCACCCTCAATAAATCAGCTTAGGGTGCAGCCTAACGGCTTCATTCACCCTACAAATCTCTGCACTTCAATAACATGCACCAGCGAGCACAGATTAATTTAATAACTCCTTAATATTCTCTATGAAAAAGAACAGGAGACCAGTGACTCAGGAGCATTCGGGGAGGGTGGTGAAGGGGGCTATCTGTGGAGTAGGATATTGCTGCAGCAACAGATTGAATATTACGTAATGATGTCATTTATATTCGATTGGAAGTGTTTAGCTCCCCAGACTGGGGACTCAGACAGATCTAGAGATTTGTCTATGATGGAGACCAGTAATGAGAGAAAGATTTGGTGGCTATAGTAGTTGCTACAAAAAGGATAAAGGTGAACAGATTGTGTTAAAGTGTAAATACTGTCAGTAAACCAGTGCGTTTCATTTGTATAATGTGCAATTGATTTCAACCTGGATGCTTAACACCTTTATATGAAGAAACTTATTCTATCAACTTATTGTAAGCCATTCAAATATGATTTCTTCTTTTTTATAATTTCTTTAAACTTTTTGTGTTTTAAAAAGAACAAAAGTGAACTTTACACAATGAAAGACTAAGTTTGACAAAGTAATATTGACATTACTTTCTACAAGCATGTGAATGTCTGCATGAATGGCTGAATGTAGCGCTTTGGTGTCTGAACTTGATAAAGCTCTAACAAGTACAGGCAATTTAACCATATAACTGAATTAAGCTTTCTTAAATAGCAAATTAAAAAAATAAAGATACATTAACTGTGTTTATGTTTTTTATGAATCCCATTTGAATGAAGAAACATTTCAAAATGCTTAATGTTTAAAAGTTGAAAAAAAAATCCAGTTTAAAAGCAAACAAATAATTTAATGTACATATTTCACTGCAAAGCACAAATTCATCTAAATAAATACTTTATTGATCCCGAAGGGAAATTAAATGCTGTTGTAACTCATTAGTTCAAATTCTTCAAAGAGGTAACAGCTGAAACTAATATTTGCTGCTAATTGTTTTTGTATATTGTTGACTCTTTCAACAATATTGACACAAAATGCAACTTTTCAGGTAAAAAACAAGTAAAATCACATTTCCACACCAGACTGATGTCTGAAGAGGACAAAACCAAGAGTCACACTAAAAAGACTCGCTAATCAATAAGTGCAAAGTTCAGCTTTAAAACACATACAGGAAGGTCAAGTTAATACACTGAAGGTTGGCAAAAACTTCTTTGAGTTTTCAACTCATAAAACTACATTTTCTGTCACAGATATTGAACCTTTATTTCCAGATAAACCATTTTGCAAATGCCCTGTGCTCAGCTATTAGCAACATAAGTTCAGTAATTCCACGTTATCTTTACTTTTCTAAACATTACTATAGACATATTAGCTCAAAGATGATTAATAATATTTTAAGGCCAAGGCTTAATGCACAACAATCAATGTCTATTTTCTTATTTTCCATCAAAACTGATAGATATCCCGCAATAAGCAAAACGAGACGCAGTAGGACAAAACGTCCACACTGGAAACGAGTACAATGAGCTCCAAGTGACACAGGGGCAGAGGTGAATCTTGGAAAGGAGAAACAGAGCTCACAGTCAGTGTAATGAGAAGTTTTTTAATATATATATATATATATATATATATATATTGCAATTGACAGTAGCCTATAGCAAAGGTCTTCCATCTGTCTCCTATTGGAGAGGGAATAGGAGGTAAGGTGAACGCAAACAATCAGTGGAGTAGAGTGACACCTTGTGGCAGAAGTTCATAAGTTTACGCAAAATTTTAATAAAAGTTGTCATACTGGCACTCAAAAATGGGGAGCTTCTCATTTAAATTATTTCAGTATAAGTGATAATAAAGATGTGCACCAGAATGCCTTAAGTTTGCCTTTTGTCATTTTTAGACACAATTTTTATGATATATTTTAGTTGATGCACACAAGAAATGTTTCAAAATACAAGCAAATATTATATTACATAATGCATTTGTCAATTTACTGAATGTAAATTTACTTATGCCTTTCAATCAGAAAATGCGAGATGCAGTCAAACTCTAAACCTAAACACAAGATGACGTATACAAAGCCTTCACAGTGGGATAATATTTTGATTAAAATATAGTTTTTAGTTCACAAAAAAAAAATAAAGCTGGTTAAATATTTAAATTAACTGAGGAGGAAACAATTTTCGCCTGGTCCCTTATGCATTCTCAAAGGAACATGGGAATCGGCTGACGGTGACTAAAGATTTGTTTGCATATCAAGTGACTGTCGTTTGTGCAGGTAGATTAAACACTAAGGTCAATGTTGAACCTGTAAAAGCACTCGACAAAGAATGGCATTACAGTTGTTATTAATGTGTTTGTTTTAACTTGGTACACACACTCTGCTTTGTGTGTGTATTAGAGGTGGTGTGAGAGGCTTTTAGCAAGATCAACAGGCAAAGTGGGTAAACAGGCTTACCAGTGGCCATCACCTGTGGAGGATGTTATAGCTTTACCTAACACACAGACCCTGCCTTTAGCTTTTAAACTGGGAAAACAAGACATTGTGGGACTTTCACAGGCCTCATAAAGCCTTATCTCACCACTGTCCCCAGCATGGTGTGCATTCTCAGCATGAGCCCAAATGGATTTATTCTGTTTTCCCAGAGTGATATAAAACCATTTGAACACACAAATCAACCATAGTAACTTTCTCACCGATTACTGAAATGCACCTGGATGCCAGCCGCTGCAAATCCACACATTCATCATAATAAAACAATCTGTACTGATGGTTTAGTTGCAAAAGGCATTTGACAATGATGGAAGTTGGACACATCACTAACACCGAACTGAGTTTGATGACCAAATATGTAAAACTTTGATTTAAGGGACATGACCATCAAGTCCTGTGAAGAAAAAAAATACAACACAAAATAGTGGCATTTAAAAATGCACTATATTATCGCTATGATAATGTGCTAAAGCAACATTTGATGGGATTTCTATTTCCAAACTCCAGGACTCTCTGGAGGATTGGCCCTGTGCCCTGATGTTTAGAGGGCCCAGACTAATATTCATTTTTTTAATGAATGAATGTCCAGATAATGCCTTAATTTGATCAATTACCAAATGGTTAGAGACCATGTGAGGAGACCTGCTGTAATTCATTCCTGGAACAGTCCGTCATGATTAGTCTATTCTAGTTGGGTCAAGTTTCATATTCATCATTTATCCTGTGTGTTGGTGAGTATCAGTGTCATAATGGCAGACAACAGAAAGAACGAGATTAGAGATTTAAACCATATTGCAGAAATGGTTTGGAGTCTGACATATGGAGAGACCAAGGCCTACACCAATATACTTGCCATTACATCAACCTTTCCAGAACCTGAGCTTCTGCCTGAAGCCAGAGACAGAAAGAAGAGGTCATAGAGACACAATGACCTTTGGCTGCTGCAGCAATGTATGTCATGGACACATACAGCACTGATTTCTACTTACTGCATTCCTACCAGGCTGAAAGAGACTAATTGGAGCTAGTATACAGAAGAGTCTTAAGATTTCACTTCAAACACTGCCTAGTAAGCACAAGGCATGATTCATGTCCTTTTACAGCTGCCTTCCTGTTATAACATAAAGAGGAGGATATAATTGCTTATATCCAACACAGACTGAATGACTTCATTCACTTCCGCCGCTGTCATTGCTAAATTACAACCCTATTAGATAGACTACATCTCTGAAAAAGAGCGGAAATTCAACATCAACTGTTCACAACTCCTGTTCACTGACTGACCTGGTTGAAATTCAACTGGGTAAATTGAGCTCAATGGGAGAAATTCCAAAAGGAGTGCTGAAGGGAACTGAGAATTGAGTGGAATCGCATATGGCCAAGCTATGTGAAACCAGGAACCATGCAGCTAACAAAGCGAAACCAGACAAAAAGGCAAGAGGCAGCAGACTCAAAACCAACTCTGACAAGCAAAACTAGTCAAGAAAGCATCACAACCTTGAGCTCAAAGACATCACCACCCCAAACCCCCGATATCTGTCAATCATTGTGTGTACACAGGGTTGCAAGTTAACTGACTCCACTTCATCACACACACATATTCCTGATCCAATTTACAGGATCCATTGGCCAAGCCAGATTTCAAAGCAGAATCCCAACTAAAACTTGACTAGTTTTCTCCGTGATTTGATGCCCCAAACTGTGTTCATTTTATTTTGGATGCTATGAATGTCTTTGTGTGCAAGCAATATGTGAATTTATTTACAAAGAACCTGTTAAACACTGGGTTTTTTTTTTTATTGGCCAGAACAAGTACCTTAAAGCACTTTCTGTATTTTGTATCACCATTAAATGTGGTATAATTTATTATAAGACATATCACAAAATAAATAAACTCAAAGACAGTGGATTCATAACGTAACGTCAACCATTAGATTTGTCCTAATCTATTACACTCTGAAGGTTTAATTTCAGTTTCCATCCAAACAAATATAAACATAAAAATGGAGAACAAAAGATGAACTGTGAAATCTGGCTTGTGCATTACCTCTTGGTACGTCTTTGAGATGATGGATCTGTCAGTACATTGCCATTTGTGGCACAGTGTTTCGACACGATTCACATACCCTGCAATTACATACAGTCATGTCAAGTGAACAATGCAGATAAAAGGTGTACAGATGTACATCTTGCTATAATGCCTAGACTTCTGGAGTGAGACTCGAGCTTTTTCTCAAACTCTTAGATTATCTATGAATAAGCCTAACAGAGACTTATTCCCTGGTTCATTTGGACCTGCAAATTAACTACAGCTTATGTACTGGACAATACTTGTTTTGTAACACTGAATGTGTTTTCCTAATAACAAACTCAAATCAATATCTTGTAATATTTAGATACATATTTAGATATGTCTCCTCTCCAACACGCCTGAATCAAATGAATGGCTCATAAGCACTGAACTACATGCTGGTGAGGGGATTCAGCCTTTTGATCCAGGTGTGTCGGAGAAGATTTCCATTTAAAAACTGAAGGATAGCAGCGCTTAAAACTGGACTTGGCCACGTCAGTTTTAGATTGAGCCAATCTTATTGTCCACAATTATCTTTAAACCAGGGGTCTCAAACTCCAGGCCTCGAGGGCCGCAGTCCTGCAGTTTTTTGATGTGCCACAGGTACAAAACACTGGATTGAAATGACTTAATTACCTCCTCCTTGTGTAGATCAGTTTTCCAGAGCCTTAATGATCTAGTTATTCTGTTCAGGTGTGGTGCAGCAGAGGCACATCTAAAAGTTGCAGGACTGCGGCCCTCGAGGACTGGAGTTTGAGACCCCTGCTAAACGCAGCGGTCCTCAGGGCCCACTGTCCTGCATGTTCCCTGCTGCTGCTGCTGCACGCCTGGCTTAAATTAATGGGTGTTTAACAGGCTTCTGTGGTAATTGGAGACATGCTAGTGAGGCAACACAATCATTCAAATCAATTGAGCTGATATAGAGAAATATCTATAACATGCAGGTCCCCCGACCCTGAGGACTAAAACCTGGTTAGTTATGAGGACCAGGATAGGGGGGCCACTGAATCCCCGACATTATTCTTAAAGGTTTAGGTGTTAAACGGGAAATCATATATTAATCATACAGAGCTAAAATGGATTTCATGCAGCCAAAAGAAGTCATTTTTTTTAGAGCTCCAACATGATTATACTTTAGTTCAACTTTACTCGTGGTGCACACGTCTTTGGATACCATAAAAATGCTATCTATAAAAATCTATTTAACGAACCGCGACTTCAGTTGATTTTTATCAAATACGTCACCAACTTGATAAGTTGGCGACTCCATCCCAGTGTCAATGACGCTCCATTTAAAATATTCCTTGAATATTATTAATAAAGTTGAGCATATCCTGCTGAAACTGCGAAAAACAATGGACATATTTCAAGAACAAACGTAGTCATACATAAAACAAAAATATACTCATTATGATTACTGGCTAATTATAATAGATAAACATTAATGTTTGACAACTTTATTTACTCGAAAAGAAAATAAACCAATTGTTTTATAAAGATAAAGCTTCCCATATTACTTACCATTGAAAGTCGTCCGCAGTGACTTTAAATTTAAAGTAGAGTAACAAATTCTCGATGTTTGCCATCGAGGCGGACGCAGGTGAGGACGACATGCTAATTAGAGAACTCAGCGTTATGGCAAGATGTTTTAGGATTTAATTCATAGTTTTCTAACGCTAATTTATCCACATAAATATATAATTATTATTATATATAGCCTTGTCAACATAAAGTAAAATTTAAGCTAACAAGGCTATTAGTAGTAGAACATTCTATTGTAAGGTAAGGATAAAGCTTCAAACTCTATGGGGTTTATTTAATCAATCACTTAACCAATTCCTATTTAAGATAGTAAATATAAAATGAAGCTATGAACTAATGTATTGTCACTAGAAGAGATTTTATTGTAAGGTATCATCTTAGAGAATCAAGTGTTTATGAACTTAATGTTCTGGGATTCCAACAATGTTTGGTTTGCTGAAAGCATCTTGTGTGTGTTGCTGAACTGCTGGATCAGTGGACATCACCATGCTCAAACAGGGCCAAGTGTCTTATCTGCAGGTTTATTTTATTTTCATGAATACATCGAGTCTGTGTTGACCATAGTTTATCACATTCAAAGTGTGAAAACAGAAATTTGACAAATTTTACCACAGATTTGTATAACCACTGTTTGTTTTGGTCATGGATATCTGATCAGGTCAAGATGAAATGCGTTTTTGTCCTTTTGATGATTAAGTAGTGATTTGGACAGATAAATTACGTGCCAACTGTACAGTCATCTGTCTGCTTGTTTTGACAAAGCAAAAGTAACACTAGCTTTGAACTCTGATCATTTATGTAAAATTCCCAAAGGAAGATCAGTGACTCACAGAACAGCTAAGCAAATGTTTAGGTTGAAAGTCAGTGGATATGGAAACATAAGCCGTTCTAACAGCTTTACTCACTGGCAATGTATTTTTAAAAAAGTACTGTGGACATAAGCAAGAAATTTTTACATAAAAGTACCTAAAACCTATGCTAGCGTGGTGCTGAAGGCACTAGGATGGGTTTTTACCTCCATTTACTTTCTCCATCATGCCATGTTTGACTGGATCTGGTAGCTTTTCTGGTCGGGCATATTTTTTGAGAGCACTTGAAGGATTTCTAAAAGTTGTGAAAGTCTCCTGGAGCCAGTTTGAAGGAAATGTTTATTCCAGGAACATAATTTCAAGCAGTTCATAAAATGATAAGCGTTAAGGTGTAACATGCTAAACAAATGTATACATTTATTAATGGGGGTACACCTATAATTTTGACCCTTTCCTTATTGGAGAAAATCCAAATTTGTGCATCCAACTTTTTTTTTTTTTTTTAACAATCCCTGAAAAGGGAATGATAGTGTTAAAAACTATATTTGGAAAAAGGCTGTTGTCATTTTGTGCAGAGGACAGTATGTAAACTTCTGACCAGAAACCTAAGCTCTACAGTGGAAATAAAATTACCCGAGCTGCAAACATGAAATCCGGTGCTTTCTTCTCACAGCTGTGCACAAGATAGGTGACCATTGTGTTACAACCTACCAAAGCAAACACAATGAGTCCACAATGTGTAAGAGGAGCTGTGTTTACAAAGCCATTAGCAAGTGTTTGAGCCAGAGAAGCCATTTAGTGTTGCATGCTGTCATGAAGTATTTACCCTGACCATGCTTAAAGACTGACTAGTTACACAGGCAGGGGAGGAAACGTCAATATTTTGAGAAGGCTGAGGGCTGCCGATAGCCGTTTCCCCACATTCAGACCACTTCCAGCCGCTCTGCAAAGTGGACGGCCCACAAAACAGAATCCACATCACCGCTGAGGCCAGTGAGGACGGAGTAGTTTGGGAAAATATACTTTAGTTACAGTGCTTTCATTGTCTCAGGTTTCACACAGCAACATTCAATGGCAGTGGAAGAAAATAGAACCTAACATTTGTAATAGAAAAACGATAGCGAGTCCATACAAAACTAAACTAAATGATTGAAAACAAACAAACAAAAAAGGTTCTGCAAATTCCAGCGGTAGAAATGCCTTCTGTTGTCAACTTGCAAAGTGCACATTAGAGCTCATACTTTTCAGCTTCATTTGCTGTGAAGTGAAATGGCTGCGATTTCAGACTTCGGGACACGTAAATGACTACTCATTTTCCAGGCAGAAATGTAGCACGCCAACTCAGTGACCTCATCAGCCAGGTTGTCCAGGCACTCACTGTGAAATGATATCAGAATCAGACACGGCAGGAGGAGGAAACGGCTGTCAATTAACAGGCGGGCGGGAAATGCACTATTGCCTCAGCTCAGGCCTACAGTAACACGAAGCTAAATGTTTCACAGCTTAGAAGAATTACAGTGAAGATCAGATATGAAGCAAATAATCATGTACAACAGAAGAGTTTTGGGATGGGGGGTTTTGCAGGTATGTAGCGCCATCTGCTGTTCAGAGGCTTACAGACAACTAAATCCATCAGTTTCTGCAATCCGATGCAAGTCGACATTATTCTAAGCAGCAGCGAGGCCATGTTTACACCTCATCATGTGATTCCATTTGACCTTTCTTCCCTGCTGACAGACAAAAACATGAATAGGCTGCATAAACAAGTGTGCACTGAACCTGAAAGGGGCCCTCAGCTCAAAAACATAGAAGGAAATGAGTTTGACCTCTACCTTGTCAGCTTCTACCAGTGAATGAACCAGTTCATCTTTTCCAGGATAATGATGTAAAAACTTCCTATTTTCTTTTATCACTTTTTCCAGGGTATGTTTTACTGATACACAACTCTCAAAGAAAAAGACCACTTACGATGATCAGTGTCTCTGATTTGACTTTTTATAGGTATACGTTTGGGAATAGACATTGTTCTTTTATTCTATTAACATGTCTCTGAAATCCCAAGCAAAACTTTTGTATTTACTTGCAGAAAACTGAGAAATGGTCAAAATAACAAAAAAGATGCAGTGCTTTCAAACCTCAAATAATGCAAAAAAAAAAATGATTCATTTAGTAACTTCAATACTAATGTTTTAACTAGGGAAGAGTATAGAAATCAATATTTGGTCAAGTAACCAAATGGGGTTCAGTGCAGTGGTCTCTTCATTTTTTCCAAAGCTGTATATTCAGCAAAACAAACTTGGAAAAACAGTTAATTCAGCCTCTACACGTACTCTATTCCCTGGTAATTGAGTATGAGTATATATATATATATTTATTTATTTTGAGTTGCATAAGATTCAACATTTCAAGAAAAATCTTCCAATACTATAAACTGGAACCTCAGCATGTATTTATTGAGAAGAAAAACCTTCATGACTAATCATCAGCAACTCAAAAAATTAACAAATGCAAGTAGTTTAGAACACATTTTACCTCGTGTAGAAATTAGTTGTCCATGTCTTGTTTTCACTAGTATAAATGTGTAACCTGATAGATGCATATTTCTGTTATTCACTCATCAAAATGTCAAATCTTCAGGACTAAAAGAAAAATAGCTACTTTAAGATTGTTGTTCCAACAGGTTTGTCGTTTTACTCTGAAAAATCAAGATTAGTGCAATTAAAGAAAATTCACCTTTCACAATAAATTTGAAAAAACTTTTTTTAATTTTGATTCGCAATTAATTTTGCACCATTTCCAATACATTTGCATGTACAGATGTGACGGCGCTTTACTCCACTTTACTTTCAGTCCTGAAACCATTCCAAACGAGGTTAAAACCATGCCAACCAAGCCCGGTATGGCTCGAGGTCCGAAAATAAAACTAAAATCACTCTTTGAGGACAGAATAGTAATTACAACATGGTGTCCAAATAAATTTAATGCCACCAAAACTCCTAGTGTGCTACACTTGTTTAGAAAAGATAAAAAAGGTTATTTAGAGGGGGTCAGCTGCACTGCGTGACAGCACAGCATTTTTACATCCGCAGGTCCACGTGCTGAAAATCCTAAAAATAGTTTTTTGCGATCAGATGCGTACATTAACACCTCGACATATAATACATCAAAAGACGTGAGGAAAAAAAAAATAAGCAAAGACAAAAAAACTAAACAAAAATAAAAACATTTCCACAGCACAGATACTTTGGGTGGCAGCATAAAGCAGACAAAAGACACAAGGTACAATCAGTCAGCACGTATGTGGTCATTAACCACCTCTCAGTCTTCAAGCAGAAGAGTTTCCAGCATTTAAAGAGCAATAAAAAAAAGCACTTACTTGTAGGAAAAGTCCAACAAATAACACTTTATATATCATTAAGCGATGATTAAATTATAATTGCACCATAGTAAAGTTTAATATAATCAGGAATAGCAGAAAGGTTCTACAGCTGTCAGATGCATAGTTCCCTCTTTACTGATTTGACAGGCAACAGTTTGAGTGTGTAGGGAAAAGAAAAAGAAAAAAACCTCTGCAGCACCTTAAGGTCTTCTCCGTCTAGAAGGAAAACAACATTAATAAAACTGATTTTGACCTTAAATGATAAACTACAATACAATCGATGCATGGTTTTGCTTACTTTTGATACCCATGGCTTGAACTGATGTTTGCCACTGGAGGCTTTAACAGGGAGAAAACAAAAAAAAAAAGAGGGAAAGTTATTCTAACAACAATATGCATAGAACAGCATTATATACTAAATATTTATAAAACAAAAATCAGTAAGCTCAAACATTTATTCGCGCTTACCCTGTTTTCAATGTCGTCTGTTTGAGCCGGTCCCTCTCTAGAGCCGGATCGCCTTTTGCGACTAAAGCCAAACAAAACACGAAGTGTCTCTATTAGCAACTTGGACAAAGCAAAACTCAACAGTTTTCAAATACATTCTTTAAAAGACTGGAACAATTAGGTGGATGTTGAACATGTCTTTATGTACCACATCAACATGGTAAGAATTTGATGCTCAGCAGCCATTAAAACAGACGGAGTGTAGCGCAACGCATTGGGTCAAAGACTTTACCTTGGTGCTGTTGGGTCTTCTTGCTTTAGAGTCTCAATATCAGTAAACTCCACTGCTTGCCCTCCACCTCTGGTCTTAAAAACATTGCCCTGTTGGAGTAAAATAATAGTAATAATAAAAAAAAAAAATCAATATGAGTACCAGTCTGTCGGAAAAAGTAGTAAGACAGGCCGATTATTAATCAAATCAAGACCCCAATAAGGAAGGTTTCGCCAGATGTGAATAGGTTGAATTGTCAAATCCATGCACAAAAATGTCAAGTTAAGGAAATCAAGTAGTTTTACCTTTATCAATTTGGTCTCGATCTCCCCGTCAGAGGCAAGCTCTTGGTGTCTAAGCACATATTTGTGGCATTTAGACAGAGCTTTCTCGTTCGGGGTCGACACCTTGATCGCATTGGGTATGATTGGCTGCATTACAGTGTCTAGATCCAAATTAGAGGCCGGTTTGTGGTCTACCCATTTCTCCCCACCCGCGGAGTGTGAGCGCCTGTGCATTGGATGAACCGGAGGAACCGTCTGGTGATCCCAAAGTGAGAAACAAAAATCAGTTATTTACATGTGATCCATTTTTTTAAAAAGTGTGCAGTGGTCAGCAGGGAAGCTTGATCATGAAAGGCGGTCAACTTCTTGTGAAAAGAACAGTATTGCTGGAAGTAGAATAAGGCATCAGTAGATGGATTTTGTTGCATTTGTGTGAAAATCATTCCAATTGCAATTCCAGAAAATCAGCAATACATTCCTCTAATCACAGGACATTTCCCAAGAGTGAGATTCAGTGAGCAAAGATCACTAAACTAAAGAATGGTTAGCATGCAAAGGAACAAGCCAAAATTATTTATTCCAAGAGCAAATGACACAGAATTTTGTATGCGTTACAATAGATTCATGATGTGGTGGAAAGCAATTTTTCAACACTTATTCTGTGCACTGGAGAGACTGAACAGTGGAACTTTCTGAAAAGTGTGCCAGATTACAATTGGTGTGAAACTGAGCACATCATACACCGTCCACCTCTGAGAGGCTCAAAAAAAAAAAAAAAAAAGAAAGAAACAGGGAGGGGTTTGAAGTGGCCTAGTCAAAGACTGCCCTTAAATCTTTTTCAAATGCTGTGGAATTACCTTAACCAGGCTATTCAAATCTGAATGAATTAAAATGATTCTACAAAGAGTCACTGCCAACTCTTGCAAACGCTGTATTGGGGAGACAGGCTGGTCTGGATAGGTTTTGTCCTCCTTAACAAATGAGATTTTAATTTAAAAACTACATTTCCTCTATATCCAAGTTATTGTTTTAAAATGTGATTGATGGTAAATAACAAGTGTGACAAAAAGTAAATAAATCTACAAATGAGTACTTTCCCAGGACTGTAACTGTCACTTTACTCAAAATTCAACCTTGACAAAATCTCTGGTTCAAAGTGTTGATGGTGGAGCTTTGCTTCTGGGTATGATCACTACGTCACACACTCTGGTCTGAAAAGAAATGTTGCTGTTTATTTTAAAAACCCTGTAGTGTTATTTAATTGGACTTAACGTTTTAGAGGAAAATTTGAGCGAGAGCAGACATGCATCATTTTATGGATAGTCTTATCAACTGTCTTTGCTTTTTGGCGTCACTCAGATTGAACTGAACCATCTCAGGCCTAGAGCTGCACAACACTAGAAGTCATAAAATCCAACAGTCTAAATATATTATTTGCATGCCAAGTGTGAATTCATGACGCCTGGAATGTAATATCCAAAACTGTATTTTTCAGCTTTCATCCAAAATCTTCACTTTTCCAAATTCCTTAACAGAGATGAAGCTACAGAGGTCATTATCTGCACTCCAATTTTGAATTATCCGTTTTACAAAAATGATAATAATGTACTGTATGTAATACACTTCCAAGAAGCTCTGGTGATGCTGCTATTGCTACTTACCAGAAAGATGTTTATTTTATTAAATACACATCTTAAAGTCAACAGTGCGACATTAAAAAGGAAACTACTCTGGGATGCAGCATGCAGAAACAGCAAAGTAGCTCGCAGTCATAAAGGGAAAGATGACGCAAACGAAAGCTTCAAAGATCTACGTCTCCAAGAGCAGAAAGCAGGAATTCTAGTCTATGCCAATGTTTCTACTAAACAAGCACACTCCATGGTAGCTGCTCTACACAAAGGCAAAGCCGACGCTACAGGCTTCAAGCGAAGCGTTGAATACTTTTTTAGGACAGCTACTAACACACTAACCCTTGTGCCTGCCTCTTTGTTTAGCTCATAGACAGACGCTGCATGAGGGACCTCAGTCTCTGGGGCCCAGCGCCGGCCTCTCCTGCGACCCACACTGCTGGCGCCGTGGCATGGGGTGGGAGTCCTGCTGCCAAACTGGGGCGTTCCTGGTTGTCTAGACTGGCTGCCTGAGTCTAAAGGGAACCTCTGCTCCCAATCTGAAATGTAGGAGGCGACCGAGGGAAAGGATGAGGAAGAGGAGGATGAGGAGGAGGGAGCGGAGGTGGGGACGGGGTCCTGAACTCCCCTAACACTGGCTCGGTTTTGGCTGAGAGGCGTTTGGCCTAAATCCTGCAAAGTCGGGGAATGAGGTAAGGTGTGATGAGTGGCATGAATTAAAGGAAAGCAGAAATACACAAACGACAAAACACACACACAACAGAAACAGCTGGTGTGGACAGCAGCGTATCCCAGTTAACTGGATCACAATAATTATTAGTGGCATGCAAAATCGCCACACTGTGTCAAGTTAATAGAGATTAGTGGAGTCCCAGTGTGAAATAACAAACTTACAGAGAGAGGTGTAGGAGAAGCTGAGCGCTTCTCAGCAACGTTTCTATCCCTCTCTCTGGAGGGTCTCTCCGGCTTCCTTGGCGGCTCCGCGGGACCGCCGCTAGCGCCGCCGTTCTCCGTCACGATGGCTTTTAACTGCTTCAGCTTCTCGTCCTTCACCCACAACTTGTTCTGCAGCTCCAGCTGCTTGGCGTTCACTCGCCTCTCCTAAAAAGAAAACAAATACAAATTGGGAAATGATTACGAGTTATCAGCATATTCAAAAGACATTTCATACCCGTCTAACCATTAAATCTTAGATTGGGGGTAAGTCGGAGTGAATCAATAACCGTGTGCCGTATGTTCGCTGATTCAACACTGATGAGGAAATTATACCCAAATCGCCCAACATCATAACTAGAGACGCGTCAATCAATAGGCTGAAATCCACACTTTCTACTGAACTGGATTTCATGGGCAATTAAACTTATCAAAATTAAGAAATTTCACAGTTGTCAGTCTAAAGACAGATTAGACTGACAACTCAGATGCAGGTCGAGGATGTGCTTTAACACCTGCAAAAACATCCATTTTTGTTTCTTGCCATCTGCTTCTGTTGAGTATCTAATGGTTGCAAGTATCGGTAAAGACAGCTTGCTTTTTTATGATCACTGACTAAAAATGTAGTGGTACTGAAATAATTGGTAAAATGTCTCTTTGGGAAAACTAATATTCAGATTTCTACTGTTTTTAATGGTTTCTCATTTTCTTAACCCGTTAAACAGAGCATGCACTTTTCTCCGAATGTCAACACTGTGAACAAACAAAATGTCACAATTGTTGAAAACACTGCAGTTATCAGTTGCCAACACAAGCTTGACCTTCCGTTTTACAGTGCCCTCCACTTTTGATAGCATTGCTATAGCAACAGCAATCTCACAACAAAAACTTAGAAAGGTCTAACCTCTAATTAAAGTTTCCCCTCATTCAATGGAAATAAATCCCCTGTTCCTATAAATTGGTTGATCTGCTTTCATTTAAGTAATTATTTTACCTTTTTTGTTGTTTTTTAAGTGAACTAGTAACATCTGGGAACTTCTACATTTTTAGACTTTTCAAAATGGAAAAAACAAGAGAACTTACAATTAACTAAGGCAGATCTTACAATTAACTGTGTTGATCTACATAAATCACAAAGTACCTACTTGCCAATCTCTACAGTGAGATTAAATACCAAAAGGTTTATAAAAGCTGGACATGATGCGACTGCAATAGAAATAATAATTAAAAAAAACTTAGTTATCCTATTCTTGTACTAGGAGTTTTACTTTACATTTTAAAAATCAAAAACTTATCCGGACATGTCTATGTTTAAAAAGAAAGTGATTTTTTCTTCTTTTTTTTTTTTTTTACAGAAATGCAAAAAAAAAATTTCAATAGTTTGGCAGATATACTCATAAGTCATATTAAGTCAGCATTGTTAGCCCTGTTAGAAACCCAGTGTATGTTGGTGCATCCATGTTGTTCTACTTACACACTCCCTCTCCCATTTGAGCTTGGTGTCCGTCACCATGCCCTGCATCCGCTGCTCCATGCGCCTCCTCTCTGCCAACTCCTTCTGCAGCCTCTGCTCTCTGCCCTCCAGCTCCTGCTGAAGAGAGCGTTTGTCCTGCTCGTACATCTCTGTCGTTTTCTGCAGGATGTCGATCTGCAGAGGAGGATCGGGGGTGAGGACAAAGTCGACCTCACTTACAAATGTCAAATTACTTCAGCAAAATGTAGAAAGATCAAGACCTTGTATTCTAAAGTCTTGGATTTTTTTTCCAGTCGTTCAATCTCCGTCCTTTGGTTTGCAATGACTTTGTCTTTCTCCCCCAGTTTGCTTCGCTGATCATGCAGTACGTTCTCCTTAGAACTGAACTGACTCTCAAACTGCTGGAGCGTGTACTTCATATTATTTGCTGGAAGAAAAAAAAAAAAAAAAATCGCATAATTCATCTTGACATTTCCTGCTTAGATTTTTTTGTATAGTTATTTATGGCCAAAAAACGCTCGTATGACGATCTGTAGATTAACAGAATAAAAATCCTACCAGTCTGGTTGAACTGTTCAGTCATCTTCTGACGGATACGGTACCGTCTTTCCAGAACCTCCATCAGACGGGGCAACGTCTGATCATCAGAGGGATCTGAGAGCTCGCAGGGAGGCAGTGGTGGGAGGCTTTCAATGAGCTGGTTCAGCTGAACTGGATCTTTACAGGAGACGACATTAAATCATGAGAAAGAGTTTTGGTTTTGCTGTTTATTTTATAAGGAGTAAGATAGTCTAAAACGACACAGTCCACATGATTTTAAGTAATAAGGCTCTAATTTGCAGAGAAGTACAAATTTCGAGGTGTAGTTTACCTCCATTAACAGGACCTCCTCTTTCTTCCAGTCGGCGTGACAGCTCATCTTTGAATGCCTGGTTCCTCTGCCTGCGTCCCGGTGTCAGGCCACAGATCGGACGGTCCACCGGCCGAGCCACCTCCACTTCCTGGGTCATCTCAGCAAAGCGCATTACCAGCTGCAGCGCACACAATGCAACACTTATGTGAAACTAAACTGCGAGGTTGCAAATGGAGGCTAAATTAAATCCAAAAATGTTTTAAAAATAGCATTAAATTGTGCATGCTACCTAAGCAACTAACATTTTGCCAAATACAGAAAAGACTCCAAAGTTAAGCAGGAGTTGTACAAAACGGAGACCGTTACCAAGGTTTCTTCATAATCCTCAGCTTTGGGATTAACACAAACAACCATCCTGACTTTTCCTTCTCCATCAAAGTAGTTTTTAAACAAATGTGTGACTTTAGAGTCTCGGTAGGGCACCATCTGAAGAAAACACAAAGGGTATCAGAGAGTGAATAGAAAATTAAAGAAAGTTTAAACAATAAAGGTTACAGAGCAAGGTAGCGAACCAGAAACGGAGATAGAAATGGTTCAGTGTTGAGATACAAACCCTATTAGTTCCACACATCTGGTTTTCACGCAGGACCTCCATACATGTCCGCAGGGTCATCAAGGATTGGTTAATATTACCTGTAGATTAAACATAGAAAAAAAAATTAATCTCTGAATTGAATGAATTGTGAAAATGTTTAAGAGATGTAAAGATGTTTTTTTTTTTTTACATTTATTTATTTCGAACAGACAAAAGTAAAAGCAAGAAAGAAGAAGAAAAAAGTAAAATTAAAAACTTATTATGCCCAATTGACATGCAATTTTATATCGTCTGTTCAAAAAGGAGCAGGTAGAAGACACAAGATCTTATGAGGTCCAAACTCTTTCATACTCATCAACTTATAGACAATTAAATCTCCAAACACCAGATAAACTTAAATTACTTCCACCTTACATGACATTTAAATCTCACTTTCTCATCTTTAAACGTAGAATTACTTAAACATTTTTTAATATCATTTATGGACTTTGAAACACTCATCTTAACATATTTCCCAGTAAGCTTTTTTTTTTAAACAATTTTTTAAGCTAGTTTATATTTCTACTTTTTTTTTCAAACTCATCATTTAATGCATTCCATAAATCTACTCCATATGCTAATAAGCAAAAACTCGTTTTGGTTGTTCTAATACATTGTGTGGAAGTTCTATTTTTACGGTTGGAAATGAGCAGAAACGATTTAAACCGACCTGCTTCTCGAAGGCGACTTCCCTCTGCTCTGGTTCTGCTGGTGCGTTCGCTGCCCGCCAGGTCAACCAGGCACAGCTGGCTCACATTCACCTGGCTTTTGTCCTGTTTGAGCAGCAAATCGACTATGTAAGTTCTACTTTTTACAGTTCAAGAAAGGTAGAAAAGTCATCCTGTAGGATACGACATCCTCAAGTCCTAAATTAACATCTCTGTCCTCACTTGTGTGAGAAATGCATACATTTGCACATTATTGGTAATTAACTGCTCTCCTGTTTAATAGCGTTCTATGTCAATTGTAAAACTCTTCCTCAATATACGTTTTTAAGTATAAGAAATTAAAATAAACAACCTTAGCAGCCAATCACCTGCAGTATGTGGTCCCCATCAGCATCTAGAGGTGCCTGGGCCAGCTTCACTGTGAACACACTGTGGGAGCGACTGGACTCTCGGTTGAGCTCAGTATTCGCTATCCGTCTCTTCTTTTGTCCTAAACAAATACAGAGTTGCAATATGAAACATCAAGATTCTGGCAAGAAGAATTAAAATATTAAAAACAAACAGACAGTGATGTTTAACATGCTCCATTTTGCTACAAACTAGTCAATTTCTGAGGAAAGGAAAATGTATAAAATGACATAACCCCTGTACTGATACAGAAAACCTTCACCGACCTTTCCAGAAGACTTCAAAAGCCTCTTCTGTGGATTTGACTTCAACTTCTGTGCAGCCGGCCACATACATGTTGTGATTCTGATCTTCACGCAGAATCTTTGACTGAGGAGGCCTGAAACGTGGTGATAATGAAACGGCAAAAAAAAAAAAAAACTGTTAGATGAACACTGTAAAATAATCATCCTCTGCTTTCGTAAGCCAAGCTGCAAAGCTGAATACCAAACATTTTATGCGATGTTGGAACAAAAGGTTTATGGAGACACAAGTTCATTCAGGGGGAACAAGCACGCCAGGTATGCACAGCAGCATCCAAGCCATTCAGAGACATCTTCTGTGTCCTTATCAGTGATAATAAGGAGCAAAGGTAACAAGAGGACAGCCACAGATATCTCACAGAGCTAGTTGGGAGTCATCACTGTTAAGACCAGGCAGAGGGTTAAAGGGATGGAAACAGACTAACGACGTATGCAACCAATCAGCTACAGCCAGGGTTCATGTATGACAAACAGTAAATGGGGTGGAAACTAAAGAGCTAATCTGCATTACTGGGCCACATACATGAACTCTTTGTTCCATACTGGTGTGTTTCCATCGAGCCACCTATCGACAGTAGGGATTGGTCATTTGTCAAATTTAGATCTTATAGGTTTGAAAAAAACCTCATCTGTAAAGAAGAAAAGCATCAACTCATTTTAAACAGTCTTACTTTGGTCTGACTGGATCAAATGGAGCATCTTCAAGGAGGTCATAGATATAGTTGTTGTAGATCTCAATGTAGGACACGAATACGCTGTAGCAGCAGTCTTCGTCGACGCCCTCGAATTTACACGCTTGGTCTGGGTTGATCATATCCGCAAACTCCGGATCCGCCCGCTGCCTACAATCGATTTATTCAAAAATGAAAAGAAACCAGCTTGATAAGCCAGAAACTATAGTGCCGAAAAATGAGGATAGTATTCCAGAACCACCCAGATACCTGGAAGACGGCGTTCTGGGAACCGACTGCTGGTTGTCTCTCTTCTGTCTCTCAAGCAGAGCGTCAACCTGGTTCTGAACCTCGATTCCATTTTTCTCATCAGGTTTAAACACCTAAAGTGACACTTGCGCCTCAATAAATCTGCCTTGAACGTTTTGAGAGATCAAACATATAAACCCTTATTTATCTTACAAATCTTTTGGCCTGAAAAGGCCCGATGCTGTTGAAGAGCATGTCTAGAGAACGAGGAAGGAGTCCACCTTCTCCAGGCGAGCCGGTCATAGTGTACGTTTTACCACTTCCTGTCACACCGTATGTAAACAGCAAACCTGCCAACACAGTCACACATTTTATAGACAAGAAAGTTGAGGTGGCCATATTGGGAATGGCCAAGTCAAATCAAATTTGCTGTTAACTTATTCTTGAGCATGAAAAAATATAATTACCAAGCACAAAAACATAAAAACTCTATTTTTAAGCTTCATTTCAGAATGCTTGAGAAATATACTCTTAACTCACTTCAAACAGGTAACTAAACAAATAGCCAAGAAATTGGGCATTTGTAATCTACTTTATATATATACTAGAGCTGAATGACTGAATTTATAACAAGTATTTTGTCCATACAGGAAAAAATCTTATTGACTCAAATGTAGACAAAGGGCAAACAATTGACACTTTACATAACTGAATGACTGTTAACTATTAAGAAAATGCTTTGGAGTACCAGTTCACCTACCGTTTTTACAGTGAATGAGGTCCTCAATGAGTGGCCTGGCGACATCTTCAAACAGCTCAATTTGAGTTGTTTTAATACCAAACACCTTCTTAAAGCAGTACTGTGTCTACAGGAGAGACAAATGGAAACGCAAAGTCATCCAATAAACACTCAAAAAATAACTGTTACATTTGTTACAGTGGAGACAGTTGCTGATGTTTGGTTATACAACTCATTAGCTGTGCATACTTTTTTCCTGTATGTTTTTTCCTGTATGTTTTCCTGGGCTATTTGTCAAATAGCCCAGGGTGGTGTGGCACTAGGAAAGCATTCAGTCATATAATTACTGAAATAATAGTAAATAATCCTAATTTTATCACAATGTTCTGTCCAATACCATCCACTTTAGCGTCTCTTTAAATAATCTTTTTTTTCCCATGAATGTATAGAACTTGAAAAATCAGACAGTCATTTCAAATACAATATTGCACTCCCTGTCTTAGTGACTGTAATTTCATATACAGTCTAGGTCCAATTTAGCCATTTTTGTCAAATAATGACAAGAGGGATAGATAATTTAATTCATATGTAACATACATACCTCCTTGTATTCACCATTGCGGTTTGCTTTCAGTCCATCGGGAGCATGCAGCTGAATGGTGGAGCTGCTGATCATCTCAACACAGCATTCCTCATCTTCTCCACCAAGTGGACGTATGCGGCAATAAACCTGGAATAAATAGTTTTTAAAAAAAAAATATATATATATATATATATATATTCTATGTTACCTTAATGTAATTCAAAGTATTCCAATATACATTTCATATCACCTTTTTTTAAACTAATCAACTATTAAGGTAAAATGTAGAGAACAATTCCCAATGTCAAATATAAATCGCAATCATCTGAATGTGTAGCTAAGAGAATACGTTTGTTTTATGTTAGTTCTGTTCTTTTTGGAAAAATAAAGTATGTAAACAAATGCTTATTTGTCAAAGTCGAATATCTGTAGCCACACTAATAACTATACATTGTATTTTTGAAGATGAATATATTTTATATAATTATTAAGAATATTTTATGCCGCATAACAAACTTTGTTACATTATTGGTAAAATGCCATACGTTTGAATTTTGAATACATTAATGTCGATTTATCCGAGTTTAGGTACCACTCTTCTAAAGTCACGGCAAAAAAAAAAAAAAAGATGAAGATTTCCATACATGATCAGCTACTTAAGAAAAGCTGGAACAGAAAATGAGCAACTAGCTGGTAACGCAGCGTCTCGTTTTAACTTTGCTCTATGTAATCCTCCAGATTTCTGCAGAATGTCACATACCCCCACGGGATCTTTCTCTATGTTGCTTGGCTTTTTGGGCCTTCGAGGAGTCCTCCCTTTCCTGCGACAGAGTAACCCAGTTAATATAAAACAAAAGCTACTACAATTCACTACCGTCATGTGGACCATTACACAAGCTAAGAAAAACATTTCAGCGAAATCCTAACAGAGATATATGACTGGATCACCGCTAGCTTTTTGTCATTCTGACCGTAAGCTAGCAAGCGCATATTGCCGCTTGCTTTCGATAAACAAAAACATGAAGTTAAATTTATGCTCACCAGTCGAGTACAGCTTTACAATATCTTTGTTCAATACAGTTTTAAACACCAGACTGTTAGAAAATGGGTCCTGGGATCACAGAAGAAGGTTGGCAGTTTACCAACCGTAATTGTAGCTAACGACTTGTAGCTAATCTGACATTTACAATAAGCAGGTTAAGACATTTTCTGGGGGAAAAAAAATTATAAACTTCAAATAAGCTCCAAGTGTGATTCTAACTCTGGTCGAAATTTATGAGCACATGTTCCATTTTTTTAAAAAAGGTATGTGTAATACTGACCCAGCTCGCTGCATTGTTTATATAATGAAAATCCTCTCAGCTGCTCAGAAGCGCCTCTTGTTCACGATTTGAAATGTTCCCTCTTATACGACGTTTTTTCCGGTAGTCATGGACGTCAACCAATTAGACGCAGAGCAAAGCAGGAAGTCCCGCCCCCGCCTAGAAAAACCGTTTACAGTGCTTTTTGTTCAGGATCAGGTAAAGTGATTAAACACGATGAAAAGCAACTTTCACGGGATTTTTTTTTTTGTCTATCAAAAGCTGCAGAACCCTTATGTGAAGCATAAAGTTTCTATAAGAATTTTTATTTACAAATGTACAATATTATTTTGTTATTTTTTGCTTAATTTTCTCATACTATACTACCAAAAAATCAGATTTACTTCCAAGAAAAATGTTTAATAAATAATTAAAGTAAAGAAAATAAAAAAATAAGCATTGCTTTACAAATTGTTTAAAAAATGGGGGTGGAGGGAGATCTGATGATTAACTTGGGTACATTTAGGGTGTGAAAAATTGTGTATTAAGAAATAAATATATTTAATAAAATCACAACTGTTTTAATTGTTGCTAACTCTGAATTTATAGATTTTTAAACCCTTTTAAAAATCTATAAATCAAAAGAATGTTTTTATCCATTCTTTTTATACTACTTTCTGTTCAGTGTCCAATTAATCTACTTTCTGTTCTTCAGGAGCATAAATAAAACAGGTAAAGTTATTTAAGCCACTGGTGACCACGGTGGAGGAAGACCCATGTTAATGATGTGCTTGATGTGCACAAGTAAGCAGAATGGCAAGGGAGCTTAAATATCTCAAAACTCATAAAATGCCAAGAGGTATTGAATAACAATCTTGTGCCTCCTATCGAACTGAAATGGGGAAATCCCCGGGTCCTTCAGCAAGAGTATTATCTACGTTTTATGGCCAAATAAACACAGGAAAATGTCAGCACACCAGAAAATAGAAAAAGTTTAAAACATACCTTTCTTATACCAGAGTCAAATTCTATGGAAAACCTGCGGAGTGATGTGAGAAATAGCAGAAGAGCAGAAGAGAGGACCCAGGACTCTGGACAATCTAAAGATTGTGATAAGAAAAAGATGCAAAGATATATTTTTCTATATTCTTTAACCATGTGGCACATTTTAGAAAAACTAAATGCTGCCCTGTTGGTAAGGTTGTGCAAAGTATTATGAGAAGAGCGCTCAAGCATTTTGGCACTTAAGTATCTGTGGGTTATTTGTTTAGGCATAGACTATAGATGATGGATGAATGGGCAAGACAGTGATTCAAATAAAAAACAAAATTCAGACTTGGTTTGAATTTTATTTGGAAAAATTATAATAAATACATTTGAACTTAAATACTTTCTTTTTACATGTTTTACAAAACAAAGAAAAAAAAATGTTAGCAGCAACTTGCAAGTAGACAGACACATGAATCTCATGACAATATCCTTGGTTAATAGTTTCAACACCATGAGTAACCGCACAATTTATGAAGCCATCACTATGCCGATCATAACAAACCCTTCAACAGTGCCATCTAAAAGACCTGAGAGTTATGAACGTGAAAACTTCACCCTCCTGTTATGTTCCGGGTCAAATTGACCCGTTTTAAAGTTTAAAACATTTTTTAAAATAGTTGGAAGTATTTTTTTTTTGCATGAAACTTTTTCTATTTCTCTTAATAGGTCCACTCTACATATAAATTGAAAATTTATTCATTTTACACATTTGTACCAACCCCTGGGTCTACTTTTTACATAGATACTGTTCGGGTCAATTTGACCCGGCAGGTTAAAGTGCAAAAAAAGATTAAAACATGTCCATTTCTATAGGTTTCCTTGCAGCTATGAACTATATTTCACCACACACACACAAACACAACACACCACACATATACAGTACATGCACACCCCGACACACACAAGCCCACTTTCTCACTACTCTCTTTACTTCACTAGGAAACTGCGAGAAAGCAGGTGTTCATACAACTTTTGACGGGAATCTTTTCTGTTCCTGTGGACATTAAAAATGTAAATTCCATTTTTTATGTCCAAATGAGTAAATGACTAGGTTGTCGTCATTGATCCTTAATTTCTGAGAAATAAAAAAAACATCATTGCACAAATATTGATTGAAATGGTTAGTACTGGAGTTAATAAGCAGATACAAAAATGTTTTGGAGGAATGTTTTGGTTTCTGACACTATAGCATGATTAAACACTCCCCGGGTCAAACTGACCCACGGACATTTTTGCTGCACCCTAGAAACGAACATAACAGGAGGGTTAAAGCGACAATCTCGGCCTGTAAATTCTAAATTAAAAAGTGAATTTTGAACTTGACATCATTTTTGTTCCCTGTAGTCTCTTCATTCACCACATGTATGACACTCAGAGAACACAGTAAAAAAAAAAAAAACACACACACACACCTCTGTACAAACATATGAAGCACCGATGCATAATACAGCAAACCAGCTGCTCTATACAAGAACCAGTTTCATTAAAATGTTCATTGTGTCTAAGCGTATTGTGCAACTCGTCCCTAGATCTTCAGCTCAGCTCTTGAATACTTTAACAGCAGCTATCACAGCTGAATGCTTGTATACCGTTTCTCTTTACCCCCCTATTCTTTTCACTCATCTATAAAAACCTGGGTTAAGATTTAGTAGCAGGAGCAGAGTTTCTTTTTATTTTTTCCCTGTTTGCTTTTCTGCCACGCCGGGCCAGAAAGGAGAGGCAGACTAAAGAGGCAGATGAGGATCAAATTCACCACCACGCAAAGCAGTGCTGGGCCCAGAGAGTTGGCAAACGAGACGGGCACGGAGTTAGCGGTGAGCCAGGGGCGTCGCGTCACCATGTCCTGCTCTACGGCCAGCATTTGGAAGTGGGTGCCGAGGATGCCGCACACATGGAAGAGTTGGTGGCTGTGACCTGCAGGGGGAGCAGTCGAGTCGCACTTGAGTCAAAGCTTCTCACCTTTCACCACAGAGCAAATGATTTACTGGCTGTTAGTTAGCGGCGAGCCAGCAGTGGTTGTGCATTAACGCTTTCTCACAATGTTTAACACAAAAACGGAAAAAAAAAAGAAAAGAAAGAAAAATATGTGAATGTTTCACAATCAAATCAAACAGGTAGCTGTAAAGCGACATTAAGCTTCAGGTAAATACGTTTTCACTTCGGAGCTCCTGTGTATCCAGGATATCTTTAATAAAAGTAATCAAAGGTTTGTTTCATGCAGCTGAGCTTAATATGTGTATAGCATCCATCTTTATCCTTTGTCAGAAATATTGTAATTTGCTTGATTTTTTTTTTTTGTTAGTACATTTTCTTGACATTTATGAGTCCATAAGTTTGTTAAAACTGTATTATCTTTGTTCAACCAATTGTTGGTTATATATGTTTTTTGATATACTGTCACTATTATAAACGTGGATCATTTAAACACTGCTTAAGTATCTGTTCCAAACATACAAATATTGTATTAATGTTGGTGTCTTGCACGATTTGCACTTTATTTGTACCTGTTTTCAAAGTTTTCTCAAGATTGTCAAATCTAACACCGAGCTTGTGACGAATCCTAACTTTGCCTTTGTTTGGTTTTCTATTCATTAAGTTTTAAAGAATTTGAATCAACTTACACGGCAACAGATTTATCTGCAGTGACCTGACCTGAATGATGAGAGCTTGAAACCAATGACTGCGTCTCAGAGGAGGAATCTCACCTATGTAGTCGAAGCTGCCGGGTGCCAGGCGCTCAGGTAAGCGGGTGGCAAACAGGAAGCCAGTGAGGACAGCCAAGGCGATGTGTTTGTAGTGGAGGATGTTGGTGTCGTTGTCAGTGCAGCCGTCCCCCGTGCACAGAAGCACCTGGGAACACGACACAAACGTGATCTCAGCGAAAACCAGGGAACTATAAAGCATGTTGAGCATGCTAACGTCTCTTGATGTGGCTTAAACTGAAGCGCTGCTGAGATGCAAGTCATAAATGCACGCCTGCCAGTCAAGCATTTAAATGAAAAGTCCAAAATGAAAAATATTCTACCTCAAAAGAAGAGTGAGGAAGGTTTCCATCTATTTAGTAACAGACTATTAGTCTTCTGTTGTGTAAAACCACCTGCATTTATACATGTCTTGGCCCATTAAACACAAAATATCCAAACCTAATCAAGATTTAGTACAGTACATAACATCCTACTTTACAAGGTGAGCCGAGTGCAAAGATGCAGGTGTACAGTGTAAAGAGGATCAAAGCAGTCATACCCTGTAGAAGAGAGGAATGTTGTCAAACAGGTAGGGGTAGGCGAAGGCAAGGATGCGAAAGAATTTGCTGAAACTTGGACTCCCAGGTAATCTGGAAAAAAAAAAAATTTAAATGACTGTGCAATAAAAATACACGGACTAACAATTCTTCATGGTCAAATAGACTTGATGAGGATCTATTTAGAGTCTGGTTGACATTATTTGAAATTGCATAACAGACAAAAATCGGGATAAGCATTGCTTTTCTTACAGTAGGGCGATTGTTACGCAATACATTCAGCTGCTCTTTGTTTGACTTAACTGTGTGGAACTACACGGACCAGATTAGGGCTGGTCCCTGTAATCACTGCCAACCAACACCCATTGCACTGAGCAGCATGTTGCTCAATAGTTCCTCCAAATATGCAACAAGTATCTGTTGTGGCTGCCGCATGACAAATCGTGAGTAAAGTCTAGAAGGCGGCTGCATTTTGGTTTTCCGACACTTCTTGAGTCACAGTGTAAAAATGTTCTGGAAGATGATAAAAACAAACAAACAAAAAAAGTTTTTCTTTTCCTGTTTGCAGTCTCTTTACCTTTTCAAGTCACGGTTATATTGCAGGAAGGGAAAGCCAAGCCTGAGCGACAGAGAGAGATGAGATGAAAGGTTAGGAATTAGCTAATGATGACATAAAACTGTTTGTGTGTGTAAGACGATCTTCACTTGGCTCAAGAATAAAACTCAACTTTACATACTTCTACTAGAAGTGGCAACAGATCATTTCCTCGTCATACCTGGAGTAGCAGGCCAGGACGGTGCAGATGAGCGTGTTGGCCATGGCGATGGGGATGTACCACTGATGAAAGGAGCTGTTCACCCACTTGTCGGGGAACGCGTAAAATGAATAAACGACTGCAGTCCCTGCAGCAACGCAAATCAACCGTTCAAAGTTATTTAAAATCAGGAAAATAGATCTTTGCCAATGAAAAATAATATTCTAAGTAAATAAATGCTTCCACATTGAGAGCAAAGGCAAACTGTTCTGACCTTTTTTAATCATGTTGTGTAATTCAAAGCAAATATTGGTATTAAGCAAATTTTAAAAGGGCAGCTAAATCGTTAGCTAGGGTAGCTATTAAACTTTCACGACTCTGGGTAGAGAGGATGCACTCACCCAGGCTGTAGAAACTGAGCGCCCCGTAATCAAAGAAGAAGCAGATGTGGCGCGCCCGCGGAGACATGGTGCTGAAGGTGTGAGCACAGCTGGACGCCAACGGATAAATGCAGCAGGAGAGGAGGAAGACCATCAGAGGCCAGGTGAAGGAGTCCTGCCATCCCTGCTGCATCAGCACCACCGTCACCAGTTTCCACAGAAAGTACCTGCCCAAAAAGAAAAAAAAACAAAACAAAAAACATTTTACTTTTCTGCCTGATAGAAAGAAACATCTTTGGTAATAGCCAGTGTCAACTGCAGTGACTATCCACAGCACAAAAGTAGCAACAATGATGTTTCTGCAGCGGCTGAAGAGTGAAAAATACCATAACTGCATCAACAGCTGGAAGAACGATTTTGTACGTTTAAGAGGGTAAACAGAGAACGTTTTTCACAATGTTGAGAGTTTAATAGTGTGCCCTTCAAAGTAGCCTGATCTGTATTGTTAAAAAATCTTTAAAAAAAAAAAAAAAAAAAAAACTAAGACAGTGGCACTGTTTAATATCAATTTTCTCCTTATAGTCACTGTCTGTGCTGATTTATTTTAGAGTTTCATAGAATGAAAAAAAAGTCCCATCATTAGTGTATTTCTCTCAGAAATACACACAGGGGATCAAAGTGAGTAAACTTTATTTACATTACTAAATATTACTAAATTGCCCTCTAATTTAGATGAGAGCAAAGAGACACACTTATGATATGTAACAATTTCAGATTTTTGTTTATTTTTGTAGTGAACTGCTCTGCCCTTTGCAAGATAAATCTTTCACATTATGCTAGTTTAAAACAAAGGGATGTTAAAGTAACAAATGGCAGATGTGCAAACTTAACGAAGATGAAGAAGATCTGAAATAAACCCAAAACACAAATGTCCCAAATAAAACCTTCAAGAGAAAAAAACATACAACATCTCATATGTTCAAACAACAGTGTCAGGAAAAGTCACATTAATTATTTTGTGTCAGCAACATGAGGAAATGTATGCAGAGGAGTAAACAAAGGGGTATATCAACATTCAGTGTCTGACATTTTGCAGGTTGGACTCTAAATGTGGGAGCGAGTTCAGCATAAACAGACTTCTTCCTTCCAGACTACAGCACCGAAGTAGGGAAACTTTAGTGCTTTCATTTAGTACTACAATGTATTATTTGTTCACTTCTGTTTGCACAGGCGTTAAATAAGACTTTTATAGCAGGTGACTCATAAATGTTCACAAGAGCTGGTCATCTTAGAAAGAAAACAGCCTACGAAATAATGAGCATAATTATTCAACAATAAGTTGACGCTGCTCCTTCAGAAAGTACAATTATGAATTATTATCCCTCAATTAAACCAGTCCCCCCCCCCTTACACCACTCAGTTACATAACAACTAAGAGCACTACACAAACAACCTGATCTGATCAGCTGCAGTGTGCGTTGTGTGTTGCCTTCAGTGTTTCCCCGTCACTGAGCAGTTAGCTAATTGTGGCAATACGCATGAAAGCCTGAAGCGCAGACCTGCTCATTAGTGCCAGGCCTTTAGGTCCGCCTCTCCCCCTTGACACAAGCGCCTGTGTGTCTTCACGATATTCCAAACAGACCCACGTCTACACACACACACACACACACACAGGTTTGATGAACATACCCCCCCTCTTGTCTTTTAGACAGTGCAGCCAAAATAGCCGACGTCTCGTTTGGGAGGAAGTGAAGCGAGGCCACGAGGGGCACAGATTTCAGCAGCCACTTTAAGATATTCACACAAACACACACACTGGGTTTTTGGGGGTAAAAATAAAAAGGATAGTTTTGCTAAACAATTTCAAAATGAGGGGGTTTCTCCTTTTAGAGATTTGATCAGACTTTCTATTAACTACTGAACACATGTTTGTGATTCCACAGCCGAGGAATGTCGAGGTGAAATCCTCGCGTTTACAGGGATGAATAAAGACGAGGAGATAAAAAAAAAACACACACACACACACGCACACGCCCGCACACACACACAAAGCATGTGTCTGGCTAATTGAAATTAAAATTCCACCTGAATGAGGTCACTGACCCTTTCCCTGCTCTCTATCACAAAGTAGGCGTGGTTGATAAACACATCACTGATGTAACACCTGTGGCGTTCTTTTGCTGTCTTGCCTTAATAATGAAATAAAATACTTCCGTTCTGCTCACGCACATTTGTTGGGTTTCCATGTTTTCCGTTATTCTGTTCAGAATCTAAGTGACAAATCTGGCAAGATCTGGAGTCTTTTTGGAAATATTTTCATAAGTTCGGCACATACTGGAAATACTCCTACCCGTTATTTAAACCGTAAATATTTGCTGACAGGTCGTCCCAGTCAGCAGAAAGCTTCTTTTCTGTCTCCCTTTTTGCTTCTTTTATGTTTCTGTACGTGGGAATCAGGCTTGGATTTGGTCATCTGCTTTGCCTGAATCTTAGGATCATGTCACGATGCCACATAGTGTTTTTAAATGTAGTTGTAAAATTCACTGATGTAACAGTTCATTTACGGCTGGGTATGTTAAGGAATCTATGAATGCTTACTGCCCTGTTCTGCCGTATTTTTCTCTCTTTTTTAAAAGAGATCTCTTTCTTTTCTTGGGTGGGCGGGCTTTCGTTGTTGTAACTAAATTTTATAATAAAATATTAGATTGGCTTTCGGTGACAACCGTTTTATAAATAAATGTGATTTGATGCACAGCTAATCTGCAAGACAAACTCCGATGTTTTCTCAAGGAACAAATACGACAACAATCTAAAGATTCTCTCCTTTCCCTGCGTCGTTGACAAGTTGTCATTGTTTTGGCGCTATGTGTAACTTCCATTATGTCTCTTATTCTTGCCACGTGAATAATCGAATCTACTCCTTGTTAATGAAAAAATTCAACAGGCAAATCAGTTTAATAATGAATAAAATGCGTAAACTTAGAGGGATTTCCTCTAAACCTGAAAATTTGGGGAATATTCAGGGGAACACGGTGAGGCAGAAAGGGGAGGGGGAACCACATGGCTGCTGGGGATGGTGACTTGAAAACAAAACCTGTCAGTATGTTCAGTCTGTCTCAGGTTACACTGGTGAAAGACTGGGAAAACCATATGCATGTAGAAATCTAATCTAATCCCGTACAGGACCTGGATAGTACACAAGGCCGAGAAGATTTCTCTAGAAGATAAAAATGGAATCATGAGAATCTAAGAATGTTCCTGTGATTAAAGAAAAAGCTGATATTATGTAAGAGATGCCTGGAAAACTCTTTGGCCTGCAGGTTTTACAGGACGTGTGTGATTCACATCTCATGACGTGGGCACAAGTTTTTTTGGGTGTTTCGTGTTGTTGTGTAATCGCTTTACCTCTTTAATTCAGGTACGTGCTATCCGGCCAAATCGAGGTTACTGACACAAAAAAATTTGCAGAATAACAGAAGCTTAATCAAAGGATGAAATCAGAGAAAGTTTCCCTGCTTCGAGGGTCGGCGTGTTATCTTTTAGAAAACTGAATATAAATTCTGTCAACTGTCTCGTTTGATTTTTATTTTAGCACACATTGCAAAAAAAAAACCAAAAAACTGAAATCCTTAAACTTTTTCAGCTCACCAGGTGGGTAGAAAGTGAGTCCAGATGTTTAGCGTCTCATTGGTCATCTGGAAGAGGCTGAGGATGCAGTCGGTGGCGGAGCTCCTGGGGTGCCGGTACCCAGAAATGATGCTGTCCTCATGGAAAACCTCCACACAGAAAAAAAAAAACCACAACATTGTTTTTGGCTTGCACCTTTAAGAGAAATCTGAGAAACCCGTTTCTTCACTTCTGTTCTGCAGGCAAACCAAAATGAATTTCCATGTGAGACGGAGGAACTATTACCGCAGGAAATGTTTAATATAGGAGGTACAAATTAACCAGGAGGTACAGATTCATTCGCAATAAAGTTGAATCAAAGTAAATCCAAAGATGTTTCTTCTGAACTGGATGATAACATGAGTGGGAAAGTGAAGTGCGGCGCAAGATAAGAACAGAATTTTTTTAAAAGTTATTCTTTAACACATAAATCTTCTTCACTCCTAATGACTGAAAGCTCTCCTCATTCCTCCACCGCTCCTGCCTCTGACTCGGGTAAGTCAAAGTAAAAGAGGTGAAATCAGTTCATGTGTTTTGGTGAATGTGCGGTGAAGATGGACTTACTTTGGGCACCTGATTGATGCTGAAGACTCGTGGAAATTTGATGAGACTGAGCATGACTGCAGGGTGCCGCCGCCGTGAGAGAGGGGAGAGCTGAACTGAGGCCACAGGCGGGGTGTGCCTTTATGAAGGTGCGTGTTGCCATGCCGTCTGCAGGGTTCCTCCCCTTCCGACTCCTTCCTCTTCAAACCCGGCAGGAATATCCAGTGCAGTGAGCCACTCCTCCTCCTCCCCCTCACGTTGTCTCTGCGGAGGTGGAGGCCGTATGCGCACAACAGGTGTACGCTCACAAACAACTGTTTTCCCCACAATTAGGGGAAAGGATATTCACTTGATTCTCGTTCACTTTTGCAGAAGAAGGGACGTTTTGAGGACTGGCTAAAAACATTTTAGAATTATGATACGAATGCAAGCTCTTCTTCTAAATGCAAAATCTTGACGTTGCAAAACAGTGGAGCTGGTATTTCAAGTTTCACCAACTGACAAAGAAACAATGCCGCTGGAGTAAATAATTTCGCCCACTTTCTGCAACAACAACAACAAAAAAAAGAAGCTCGAGACCGAATCTGAATGTCGCCCGGGTTTTGGGTGGGTTCAGACGAGGCAAGGATGGTGAATGAAGGGTGTGAATCAGTCTGTCAGTACAGTAAACAGAGCTCCTTTGCTTTTCGGTGTGACGTCTGATCTCAGTGGAGGGATGGGCCAGTCCGATCAGAGCTTCCAGAGTGTCTTATCTTGTTCAAACTTTGCAGCAATGAAGACAAACAAGATGCCAGTATTAGGAAGTGAAATGTGCTGTTGTTTGCTCGAATTGGAAATAAAACAGGAACAGTTCCCAGTATGTTGCTGGTGACAGCAGCTTACCCCCAGTAATGGTCGCTCTGCCAGGCTCAGTTCAAATACAAGAGTGAGATAGTGAGTGAGATTTTTATTTTCATTTCAAAGCATTGATACAAATAATACTCAGAGGATTCTGAAACTTCTGTTAGAAGCGTTCAATTGCACTTAATCAAGGAAACTCGTAATTTATAGCTTAAGAACAGTCCAGTCCCCGAGTAGTACTTTTTTTTTTTTGTCTTAGAACCACCCTCAATAATCCATCCTGTGGAAAATCCCAGTGAACTGATGGAGACTCTCCAGTGCAGAAACACAACGTTAAAGTAATGACAGGCATCCAGCAGCCAGTACGTGTGTGTAGGTGTGTGGGTGTGTGACTGAGAGCCGAGTTGGCACAGACTCCGTTTTTACTGTTGTGATCTGTGTTAATGAGTACTTCTTTTAAATTTACCCTTCAAACAATGTCAAGCACCAGAGTAATAACCTGTGAGAGGCAGAGTGTGAAAACACGATCGTCCGTTGAAAGAATGTTGCTGTCGTGTACCTGAAGCTTTGTTTGGTTTGGTATTTCATTTTTATTTTCTAGACTAAACAAAAGTTTTAAGTAATCCTTATTTTCTTTAATATCTACTTGAAAGCTGAATGCTTATAGTAGCACTTTCAACAATCTGATGGTTGAATAACCCAAATAATGACTAAAAACAATAAATATCCTTAATCTTATCAATCGACTTATTCAATAATTCAGTAGTAGAAAGGGCTTATGGAATAAAAATGTTTATTTTGTCGATATATGTTTGTTTTTTTTTCATTAAAATTTGCTAAACATAGACGGATTAAAAGCAATAAATTCAAATGTCTTTGAACTCGTGTTTATTTAACGGTTTAGGTGCAAAAAGGGGTTTTGAATTATAAAAGGGTGTTTTGTATATAAATGGTCTTTGATTTAAATGCGATTCATTTCGATTAATTACAGACCGTGGAATTAATTTGATTAAAAATTTTAATCAAAACCCCAGAGTCTCTTACATTCCAATTCTTCCTAACACCAAGTAAAGAAACTGACTAGCCCAACCCCGGCATGTCTTTTTAAAAAATAAAATAATTTAAATTTTTTTACATTTTGTTTTAGTTGTAAATCAGTCATTCTTTTTTATGCGTCGCTGTTGTATGATCTGTACATCAATCATAATTACATAAATCTGACACATCATATCTGCACCAATCATCAGCTGCTGTCTGATATTTGTTCTGCTTCAGCATGGTGACAGAAGATCTGCGTTAATCCATCGCTGAAGTGGTGAGTGCGCTTGAAATCATTAAACAATGAAGTGCTGGAGAATTATTCATAGCTGCTGTTTCAGGAATTAGTAACAGTGAGAATGACCAACATTTTCAGCTGCTTGATGTATTTTTTGACTCTCAGTTAATTTTTAATAGCTACCTTTGTTAAATAATGAGCTATTGAGGCACAGTTTATTCTCATGTGAATCTTGGATTCATAGCATGATGTTGATATTTGTCAAAATGTGAACTAGTGCGCCCCCTTAAAATGTAACTTCAGATAGGATGTTGAAGTGTTTTAAAAAAAAGCATTGCTGGTAAAAAAAACAACAAAACAAACAAAAACAGAGAAGAGAGGTAAAGCTGTAAGCATTTAAAGAATAAACCAGGAATAGTCAGGGAAGCGTCTTAGGCATAGATGATGAACTTCATTCATGTTTTGTGTCCTTTAGTTGGCTAGCAGTGGCCAAATCACATAGTAATCTTTGATACGCTGAATAAATGGCAAGAGAGGCAAAAAAGTCCCACATGATGTAGATACATTTATCTATTTTACCTATTTATCCTTTCAGTGACACAGGAAGACAGGTATTTTTCACCAACAGTCTTTGGGCGAAAGGTGAGATCCACCCTGGACAAGCTGCCTGTCTGTAACAGGGCAAACAACATTCACTCCTGAACCCCCCCCCCCCCCCCCCCCCCCCCCCAAAAAAAACCTCTTAATCTTACAGGCATGTTTTTGACCTGTGGGACCACCACCACTGTCCTGCTGAGCAGCCCTTCTCACATAACAACAAATCCTGTTTAAAATCCAGTTTCATGTGATATTTTAAATGAAAGATATTTAGGTGGGTTGAATTCACGATTCATGGTATTTACAAAAACAGTTATATTCTTTTGCAATTCCAGTGTGAAAATACTGGAAACTGCAACTTAGTCAAATCCTGTCCATTTTTTTTGGACATGTTTGTTACCAAACGATTTGAGGTACCTGGGTAGTTTTTCTCCTGAAAATAATGCTGGATTAGTCAGGTCCTAATTTTTTTAATTGTAGTTTATTTTAACATGTATGGTGTAGTTAGACCTGGCGTCTATTCTTCACAATGAGTCTCTCTTGTTGGGTTACATTATTAAATCTACACTATTAAACATGCCTCAAGATGTTTTTTTATAGTTGTGGTTATAAATAATTTTTCTTAGATTTGTATCCTTGGCTTTTCTCTAAATGGACAGGAAGAAAATGCTGACCCTGAGAAAAACAATAATTTCTCACAATCTGTTCTGTGTAGATCTGTTACCAACGTTGAGTCCTAAGTATAAGTGAGGATACATAAGATGCTAAATGTTCATGACAATAAATCAGGTACACACAGAACTGAGGTAGAGTCAAACCTATCAGCTTCAACCAAAAGTAGCATTGCTGTGTTCCGAGACGCTGAACTCTGTTTTCTTTTTTGTTTTTTTACATGCAGTATCTAGTTCCGCCACAAGATGTCAGTGTTCTCTTACGGAAGCTTCCCAGTCAGCAGCTGCTGGCGGGTTCCTGCAGAGCTAAGGCAACAGTCTGACAGGTTTATCATTAGGTTTGACTGAAAGACATTTAACTCACCAAATATAGGCAATTTGTTTCTAATTTATATTATTTGTAGTTTTTCCCCTCCTCTGTTCTGTGAACTCTCCTTTCAGTGAAAAAATACAGTGCATTGAAAAAAAAATTAATTAGCAAACAAAAAACTAACAAGCAAAAAAGAAATCTGCAAATAATCTTTTTTTTAATGTTAAGATTGCTAACTCCACCTTCAAGTGGAAAACGAAGTGGGTTTCCTTAGGGGGGATAGGGGGGTGGGGCTTCTAAATGTTTGTGTAACATCAGCACAATGTAGAAGCTTTTCACATTAAGTATTCATTGAGGTGTTGCAGATGTTGTTTTTTGTGCAAAGGTTTTGTTTTGCCATATTTGTTCCTGCTGCACAGTTGACCGCTTAGGAAGCTCCAACACCACCATACATGCATGTTGGCGTGTACATGTGTGTGTATGTGTGCCTTCCACACACAGATGGGAGAAAGCGACTTGCACTTATGATTTTATGCAGAATCTTTCTGAGCGGAATCCGCTTTTCGGGGCAAGAAAACACGCTGGAATGGTGTTGGAAGGAAAATATTCACAATGTAGCAAAGCAAACGTATTAAAATCTGAAAAAGAATATGTTTATTTTCTAATAAACACAGATTTGAAATGAGAATTGCATAAAAAGGAAGAACAATTCGTCTTTAATATTTATAAACTATTAATGAATTGAAATAATAAAATGAAAAACGGACAAGTATAATTGCTAAATGCTTAAAAATAAAAGTATTTAACATCAATCGAATAGAAATGAGGTTCCTGATTAATCACAAGAGACTATGTGACAATGATGACCAAAAAAAAAAAATCATTTGCAAACCCTGAAATATGAGGCGCTAAATGATACTGTTTTTAATAACAGTGATGATCCGCCGACTTGCATGTTGTGTGTTTGTGGGGCCGGCCAGGCTGCTGTGCTGCAGCTGCTCAAAGCCTTTGTGGCTCCCTGGTGTTTTAGTTGATGAGGTGTAGTTGGTGTCTCCAGATGAGGAGCAAGCGTGGTAGTCGCCCCCCTGATACATTATTAATAGTTGCTAGACTCCAGGCACTGCTGCTTTTCCTCCTCTGAATTTCAGCCTTTCACGGCTTCTTCTTTTTCAACTCCTGCGCTCATCTGCAAACACCTCCGCCACAGACTTGCTTTGTTTCCCGTACAGCTCTGTTTTATGTTTTTTTTCTTCTTCTTCTCTCCCCCCCTCTCCCTCCTTGTTTACTATAACCCCCACTGCTGCTCTGTCTCCTCATTGTTCTCCTGCAGCACCATCATCATACCTGGTTTCGTGATTAGGGTGACTGGTGAAGACTTTTACTCCTTTCTGTGCTGTAAAATGTGCCAGCTGCTGCTCATAAATGAACAAAAACCCTGCTTTGGAAACTGGAACAATAAATCACTGTCTTTAATTTTAGTGCAGAGATTGTTTCGCCATCTCTGGCGTTCATTCAGAGGGACGAATGAGGCTTGCTTGAATATGACAGGTGTGTCTGCTCAACAGCACAAAGGAAGACAGAATGAGGAGTAAGAAAAAAACGGTTTGGCTGAGCGGGAGGAGAGAGGGAGATTTCTTTGACGACAGGTAGCTGCTAATGAAGTTGGACATTTTAAGGATTTAAGAACAGGTTCTGGTTCTGTTATTGTTACAGTGAAGAAACTGAGAGCGCTCTCAGATCTGTCCCTTTAAGGAATAAATTGCAACACTGGTCAATTGTTGGACATCAACGCCACTGATCAGGGAACAACTTCAATCCATTAAAATACATTTTTTTTTAAAAATGAGAGAATTTATATGTTGCCTTTTTGTAGTCATCAATGAGCTTCTTCCATCATTCTCACCATCTTCAGAGTTCATTTAATTTCCTGGCACTGACTTGGCTTTTAAACACAGTTCAAAATGTAGAGTTGAGTTTAAGGCCTTTCCAGAAGTTAAATGTTAGCCTGCTTTATTCCCTCCAAAACCTTAATGTCTGTACGATCGTTGTCCTGCTGGATCACCCAATTGTCACCGAGATTTAGGAATTTTCAGGTAATCATTAATGTTCATCATTCCACCATTTTCATTGATAGCAAAATAACTCCTCTCCATGATGCTGCCACCACCATGCTTGTCAGGTGAGTGGTCTTTCTGATATTTATGACCAAAGAACTCAATCTTTATTTTCCGTAGGAAGGAACTTTAGCTTGTTCACTTGAGCAGCGCTTCTGTCTGATGGGGGCTCTAGAACATGGTGATGTTTTCCAATAAGGATCCTAATCTCAGATCAGCTAGTTTTAGGAGGCTTACATTAAATAGCCTGACCAAAGCTTTGATGGATTGTGACAACAAGACAGCTCCCCAAACCAGCCAACTTAAAGAAGTCCTACAATTAACAATAAGAAGACCAGGCAAATGTTCAATCAGAAAATTGGCAGGACTTTTCTCCCAGCTACAAAATCTATTACATTTCTTTACAAATTCTGGTTAATCTGAAATAATCGGACTGATTCAAAGGAATTACATTAAATTCAAACTTGTGAAAAATAATGGTGTAAAAGTACCTTTAATACTTTTACACAGCTTAATGTGACATTCACGCCTGTGAACTCATACATCCAATAACAAGTCTAACAGCTGCATTATCAAGTCAAAAACATTTTAATCCCTCGCAGAAGGGCAAATAATTGTATTTTGTTTAATAAAAAAGATAGCAAAAATCATACAAAATCTTTGAGAAAGCTTGACTATAACAGTTGTCTAAATTTCAATTAAACGACTGTAGCCCACATGTCCTAGTTTACATTTAGACAACAGATGAGATTCTAAGTGAGAGCTCTATTGTGCTTCATGGTGCTGTCATGAAATAAAATATTAAACTTCTATCAGATCAGAGTCACTCTCTGGACTTTGTACCCGTGTAGATATTTTATTTTTAAAAACTCAACTACTTGCACTATTTTATGGCAATATTCTGAATTGATAATTTAGTGAAATACGTTTTCCTAAGTTTTCCTGTCACAGGTGAAAACAGCTAACATTACTGCTAACATCCAGAGTTTTAAAAAAAAATGGTTAAGGAGTAAATTCTGAAGCCCAGTTATGAACTCTATAATGGTCTCGATGAAGGAGGACGTTTATGCCTCGTTTTCAGTGAATATAACTTTTAGTAATACAGAAACTCCCAGAACTTCTATGGACTTTTAAACCCTCTCGTTAAGCTTCAGTTCACTAAGGAAGATCAGTTCGGACTCATTCCATCTCCGATCCTCCGTGGCGAAAATGGGATTTTCCTTTATCACTTCTGAACCCTAGTGATGCAAAAAGTAATGTGATCCTCAAAAATAACATCCCCATGACTGCTCTCAATTAATATTCTTTTATTTAGTACCGTAGATGCATCCAGCCTAAAGTCCTGTTGTAAACTTTGATCTCCATGGCTACTTTAACAGTTTGATGAGGTATAGCTATTATTAGGTATAAATTAAAATCTTCATTTGAATGCAGACTTACTCAGATTTTCTTTTTTATGTAACTATTTATTTGACAATAAGAAACGTAGATGTCCATCCATCCATTTTCTGTTCACCCTTTGTCCCTAGTGGGTCGGGAGGGTTGCCGGTGTCTATCTCCAGCTACGTTCCGGGCGAGAGGCGGGGTCAACCCGGACAGGCCGCCAGTCTGTCGCAGGGCAACACAGAGACATACAGGACAAACAACCATGCACACACACACTCACACCTAGGGAGAATTTAGAGAGACCAATTAACCTGACAGTCATGTTTTTGGACTGTGGGAGGAAGCCGGAGTACCCAGAGAGAACCCACGCATGCACAGGGAGAACATGCAAACTCCATGCAGAAAGACCCTGGCCGGGAATCGAACCTAGGACCTTCTTGCTGCAAGGCAACAGTGCTACCAACTGCGCCACTGTGCAGCCCTACAAATGTAGATATGTTAAAAAAAACAAAAACAACAACCAAAAAAAGCTAAACTATCATTTATGATGCAGCCTTGTTACATGTTTATATGGATGAGTTTACAGTGACCATCTTGGGCTTAAGGTTAAATACTCCATACACAGTGTGAGACTGCCCCCAAGTGGTCAAATTATTGCTGAATGGATGAAAAAGAGAGGCCCAATTCTAACCAGCAACATACAGGAACATACAGGTTATGGCTGACATGGTGAGGGAACCTTCAGTAGTGCAGACAGAGCGTCCGTATACAGAAACCATAATATTAGGTATATTAGGTATCGACATGTCAACAAATCCATGGCAGCCTGAGTCTGCATATATTCATAAGCCATCAAAAGACGAATAAGCACTAGTGTGACTGCGGTAAAAGACAGAGTTTTAGACAATGGTGAAGGCCAGCGGGAACAAATATGATCATCAAAATACAGCAGCTTGATACTTTCCACACCCTCTGACACTTAATGGGTTTCAACAATCTCCATTTTTGGCAAGTTTGACATTTATGAAAAAGATCAACCGAAAAGTATTTATACACAAGACTGAGGTTTTACTGTAGTCTCAGTGCAGCTATCTGAAAGGCATCTGATCAGGGTCAGAGGAAGCCGAGCTTATCAGGTTTATGCAGGGATAATTACAGGACCCAGAGAGACACCCGTCGTCAGGACAGACGGTTACATCATTAAGACAATTCAAGGAGTGTGGTAGGCGTGGGTGTGTGTGTGTGTGTGTGTGTGTGTGGGGGGGGGGGTGTGCGTGTGTGTGTGGCAAAAGAAATTATGGCTGGATGGTAATAATGCCAGAAAGTAATGAAAAAAACCCAAGCTTGTGGCAGCAGATAGAGTCCTTCTCAGATGTCCATGCCCTTCACTGGATCAGAATAGCCTAATTAGGATAAATTATTTATCAGAATGTCTTTTCTCCTCAGCAGTTTTGCGAAGAGAGCGTTCACTGCAAATAAAGTGTCTGCCTGCCTCCTAGTCAGAGCTGCTTAGCGATGGGTGGGAACATTTGTCACCAAAACTAAGTCTAAAGTGAATCAGTCAAAGCAGATTCATGAAGCAGCAGCTGTCAGTTTTAAGGTTAGAGAGATTTTCTGTGAGTTGTTAGTGTTTGGGGAGTCGTCTTCTTCATCATGACAGACTGACTGAGGCTGGCAGATATCGTAGCTTTTTGCCCATACTGACAGGAAATATTTCTGGAAGTGTCATTGCAAGGATTTCAAAACAAAGGAGACTGGACTGATTGTCAAGCTTGGTTGAAATTATTCAACTACACTTCAAATCAAGAGCTAAAAGTATCTGGGACAAAGGCGATCCAAAACAAAACGTCAACAAAAAAGTGGCTATGCTTAAAAGTCAGGAAAGTCACCAATATAACTAAACTGTCAAATCTGAAGAATAAAAGCCATAACTGAGGAAAATGTAATCTGTTAAACCAGCTACATACAGGTTATTTAATTCATTTGGAAAAATGAACATCAGCCAGCATGAGAGTATCTATACAAAATCAGAAGGTCTGGCAGTTTTGTCCTGGAAATAAAAACACTGGTCATTTATTTAATCCACCCCCAGAGTTTAAGAGCTAAATGCGTATGCTTTGATGTGATTTTCTGAGCCAGAAACGTCAACAGAAAGCAGAGACATATTCTGTATACAAAATGAACGAGGATATCAAATAAACTCATTTAAATCTCTAACAGGAGTTCAGAGCGTCAAATGAAATATCAGCTAATGTGTAAAGTATTAAGACTGCAGAGGAGATGAAGTCTTGAATCAAATATTTCTGAACAGAGTAAACCCAGCTGTGTGTGTGGGTGTGTGTGTGTGTGTGCGTGTGTGTGTGTGTGATGAGCAGGAAGTGTGGAGTCTAAATTTTTAAAGGAGCTGCGATTAACGATCAGACAAAATGACTCCATCAGAACAGAGATCTAAATGACAGACTAAATGAAAACGTAAGACATTAATCCAGTCAAGACTCTCATATTCATTTGGTGCAGATATTGTGAACTGACACAATGTATATTGTACAGCTGGTACAGGTTTACATATGCTGTCTAACTAGATAAAGAAAACATTTTTCACTGTTTAACGTTAAATCATTAAATGTTTCCTGTTTTAGGCTAGTCATGAAAGTATTTCTTTTTGCTAAATGTCAGATTAATGAAAGGGAGAGAGATAATTTTGGTATTTTCTCTAAAGTCTCAACTTTTTTTTTTCTTTTGTATTTGGTAGAATTGCCTTTTAAACTGCATGACTTGGGGGACAAACATTTTTGGGGTCTTTCTACAAGTTATCTTACAAGCGTTTGGTGGAATTTGGTTCATTCTAACTAACAGAACTGGTCAACTCTGTAGGCCACTTTGCTCACGCACGTCTCTTTAGTTCAGACAACAAATGTTCTATTGGACTGCGATTTGTGATGGCCTCTTAAACATTGACCTTTGGCTGTATGCCTTTTGGAAAACCCACTAGTGACCAAGCTACAACTTCCTGGTGGATGTCTCAAGAAGTTGCTCCAGTATTTCCACCTAATGTTCTTTCTTCATGATATACCGGTAATCTGTTTTGTGAAGTGAACCAGTCCCTCCTGGGTCATAAAACCTCAGAAAATGATGCTGCCACGTTATACTTCACTACTGAGATGGTATTCTCAGGGTTGTGAGGCTTCTTCTTTGGTCTTCATGGTCAAAGAGTTCATTTTTAGTTTAATCAGAAAATAGGACATGTCCTAAAATTAAGCTCTCGTCTTCTTCCTCTCTGAGCGGACTTTCAGGCTTACCTGCTTCAGGCAGCATTTTAACAGTATTTGGCTTTTAGTTTATAGTGTTTTATGCAAAAACACGTTCATCTCAGTGGCGCAGGACTAGTCTCCTCTCTGAAGACACTCACATGGTGTTTAAAACTAAAGATAATCTTATAAACATGCGAATGTGGCTCTTTCAGACAGCTGGAGATTGTATGTTTGGATGAACCAGACCTGCAGAGACCCATCATTCTCTTCCTACCCAATTTCTGTTTTCTATGCGACAGGAAGCAGCTTATTTAAGGTGTTGTCTTGAGATACATTCACAGGTATGTCTCCGATTAATCTATTATAAGCATACAAAGCTGACACGTACATCTGGACTTTATGAAATTGTTTAAACGCATGTTAATGTTATGCAGCCTCCCAAATTTAAAAAGAATCCTCCCCCCCATAACTTACTAAACAAATCCTTTTGTTCTGGCATTAAGCAAATAGAAATCATTTTGGTAATCCTGTCTGATCTAAAATAGGATAAGCTTAGTCTGATTTATCAGTCAGAAAAAAATGATGCAACATTTATATAGTGTATGTGAACCTCCGCTTTCAGCTTTATTTACAGCATTGTATGAGTAAATCTGACATTAAATGAGGAAATTTATTTTATTTCTGGATTTTTTTTATCAGTATTCTCTGCAAAGTGGTGAAATACTCCGTGCTTTTAATTCCCCCAACAAAAATCCCAGGAATACTGATTTTATTTATTCATATTTTAGAGAAAATTAAGCTGAAATCTAGCTTAAAGTATTAGAAATAGTTTCTAAACTATTTGCGGATCTTGCTGCTGAACTAAGTACTGACACAAAAACCCTCAATAGTAACAATTAGCTAAACAGACGAGTTCCAGTCAGAGATATGAAGAAACACAAAAGTTTAAGAAAAATGATTTTATTATTTATTTATTTTTCTTACACTTTTAGAAAGCAAAGTTTTAAAGCACAAAGATTTACTCTGTATATAAACACCTCTTACTTGGACTAAAAAAATGGGAGCATTTGCACATTGTGCTTAAATTGCAAACTCTAAACAACCACTCTGGGTCTGTGGTGGAGTCACCAGTCCCAGTAAACATCTTATTGCATAAATCACACTGACCTCAAAAGGTCGTTTTGTTGAAGATTTCTGTTAAATCAGAGATTCTACTGAAGTGAGAAGAAAACAAGTTCCCATACCCATTTTTACACAGTGAACAACAACAGCAGCTTAGCAAAGCTGTTGCACATTATCCTAAAGCAAGAAAAAAAAAAACTCAAGAAGAAATGCAACTAATCAGTTGACGATAACCTGCAGTTGTGCTTTTATTAACCAAAACGAACTTAACCCGCAGCTTCTGAACCCGACAGATCCTGGAAAAGAAGACGCTTGCAGCTCTCTGTTCGTTTCCCTCTAAATCAGAAGCAGACTAAACTAACCACTGGCTGCACAAATCTCCTTTTTCCTTATAAGCAAGCTTAACATGAGCTGGTCTTTTTTAATTTATTTTTCCTTTACTATAATCTGCTCAGTCTACACCTAAAATCGAAAGGCAGTGTTTCTCCATAATGTGTCTGCGGAAACCTAACGCCAAATGCTGAATGGAAGTCAGTTTGTTTAAATATATACAAATAAACTTACCCACTAAGTGACTTTGGTATAAAATAACAGAAATTTGTATCAAAACACAAAATTTCCAGTTATGAATGTTCCTTTTTCGAAGATGTATTTTTGCTCGTGTGTCAATTAGGTGAATACTGTCTAGGAGCAAAATGGAGAAAAGATGGCTCATATGCTTCTTGGTTTTTAAAGAAAGTAATAAACTTTGTAATATAGAAGAAACACGCAAAAACACAGAGTGAGTAAAAGGTTCCATTTCCAGGATCAACCAAACAGAATGAGATGTCTCGGCTTTAAAAGGATTAACTCAATCCAACACTGCATCAAAATAAATCACTGGGTCCTTCGATTTTGTCCGCTTAGCGAGCATTAAAACTTGAAAGCCGACTGTGTGGGAATACGATCTGATCTCCGATTACACAATTTTTCTAAATGAAAATCCCCACCAGCTCCCCCGAAAGGATGAATCACCCCGAATCTCCCGGTGTTAATCTATAAAGCAGATCGATCAGAGCTCCATTGATGCCGAGGAGGAGCTCCACTTTGTTTGGAGAGGGCACTGACTCATCCGCAGCCAGCGACTGGAACCGCGAGCGGCCTCTCCACCCTATTAGCCGGGTGAGTTGTGAGCGTCCTCCGCGTGGCTCGGATTAAAAACGGTTGGGTTCACGCTCTTAGAGGAGGTGAGAGGGAGCCACAGGAGTCTGCGGGGACCGGCAGCATCCGTGTTTGAGAATTTATCTCCAGCTGCTGCTGGCATTGTCTGGATCTAAACGCTTTGAACCGACGTGACAGCTGCGGCTCCGCTGCCCACATCCGTCTACCTCCACGCGCGTCGACACCGCCCACACTTGTTTCTGGGAATAATCAGGGCTAGAGTGCGACGGAAGAAAGGCTTTTAAGATGGAAACGTTCGCAAGGAAAATGAACAACAATGGTTTAATTGTTAGACCGCTAAATTAGGAGTGATCTAGTGAAATTTTTTTTAGAACTCGGCAAACAAAAGCATTGATAAGTGAGGCAACAACTATTTCCAGTCGCAGTCGTGTTGCCAACACGTCTTTAAGAAAGGTTAGCTTTGATCTGTTCTTTTCCTGAGTCATAAACTTAACTCTCCATGTTTGTAGGCACCCCTAAGTAAAAATAAAAGAATAAAATAAATCCATTTTTTATTGCAATACCGTAATCACACACTGAAGTTTTGAAAATCATATTAATGATTGGAGTCTCTAAAAAAGGAAGAAAAATTTAACTAACTTTTTTCATGTGTACTTCAGGTGTATTGATCAGTGTACAGGAATAGACATTTCTCTTTGCCAGTCTTCAAAATAGGAAAGAAAAGAGCACGCCATTCAAGTAAGACGCGTATAAAACTCGTAAATTTCTATGGTTTAAAAGTACTGAAGCTGCAATGAAACATTTTTAGTCGGGGTGCCAATAAATGTGGAGGATGCTGCAAAGGACGGCCAATGTTTCTTTTGCTAATTTTTCTTTTCCTGACCTGTGATTAGCTGCAATCACCGTGGCGCTCATGCCGGTTCAGAAGAGGTCTCACAGACGACACGTCAACTTTCCAAGGTGAACCCAAAGAGAAGCAGGTTTTTCTTTTGCCTGGCCTGGTTTCCTGTTTTAGTGTCCTATTAAAAACACAGCAAAGCAGCTAAGAGGAGTTTGTTGGTAGCAACAGCGTTCACAACTGTTAAAGATTAAAGCTTGATGGGTTTTATCTCAGATACACTTCTGCTACTTCCATTACTTATCCTTCAGAGCTGACTTCAAACAGCTTGTTAGACATCTATTGAATATTTTTAGACAAACTAACAGATGAAAAAATGAGAAAGGAGGAAAAAAAACTGAGATAATCCTTCATTGTCATTATATCTGCGAAATGTAACTAAAATGATCAATGAGCACACACTGGAAAAATATAAACTGTTAAACTATCTTTTGATAATATTAACTTCTCTTGGCAACATTTATACGCCCTCCGATTTTCACAGCTTACTTCAGTAAACCTCTGAAATCTGATTAGAAGTAGAAAACGTATAAGAGAAATCTTGATGCATTAAAGAAAGTCAAAAATGTTCCAATGTGTATTTTTTTTTCTATGTAGATTTTTTTTTTTTTTTAACAAAACACACAATCATTCTTTATGAATGCAAACACTCACACGCTGAAGCTAGGTCTGTGTATAATTACAAACACTAGCTCCAGGGACGCAAACTTTGAGCTACAGTCAACGTAGCAGCAAATGTCAAACCCGCAACAGTGCGCACAAAGTTAAAGTATCGCAACTCATCTTTCTGGCTGTTAACCAGGAGTGACTCACGCATGCACACGCACACCCGCACACCATCACACACACGTTTCTCTATAAAATCTTCTGCTTTGATCTTACAGCCTAAACATTGATTCTCTTCTAAACTCAGTGGTAAAATCTGCTGAGTTCGACTAGTTGTGCTTGGCACGAATCCCTTTTAAGTAGTTCTTCCAGCGCTTCACCACATCCCTGAAGATGGGAGCGTTTTCTATGGATGCCAGCAGCTGCAGCTGGTTAATGTGTGTGGTATGATAGTCCCATCGGGCCAGGTTGGGCGCCGTGCCCAGCATGAAGTGACGCAGGTCGTAGATGCTCCCGGACCCCGTGTCGAAGAGGGGCAGCATGGCCTTGAGGGACTCCATGCCACGGCTGAACAGCTGCCCCGCCTCTCTGCCCAGGATCTCTCCCGCTGTGTCAGCAACGTCATAAAGTCCCAGCAGGGAGTAGATGAAGCCGTTGAGCACAAACGAGCTGGGCGTGGTGGGGTATTCCTCATACCAGTCATACTTGTTCATGAACACCGCTTTGACCCCGTGCTGCGCTGAAGGCACCTTGTACGGTCCCACCGCCTTGAGGGCAGCGTTGAGGTAAGCCTGGGTCTTGGTGAGGAGGTAGGCTCTCACCAGGGTGGACATAGCCTGGCCCTGGGCCATGGCCGAGTACCAGCCGGGCTCCAGGGGCCGGAAGCCCTCGCCCAGTTTTCGGGTGACCATGATGGGCCATCCCCCTCGCTCGTCCTGGTTGCGCACCAGCCAGTCGCTGGCGGCGAAGAAGGCGGCCATGTGGGCAGTGGTGGAGATGGTGACGTTGTCAACAAAGCCATGTCCATGCAGGACTAGCCGCACCACCCGTCTGGGCATGATCTGAGCAGAAACGCAGACAAGATTAGAAAGAATCAGGGTCTAAATTAGTGACTTTATTTTAAAACTTTTGTAACAATCACACCCACAAATAACATCAATGTTAGGTTTCCCCAATGCAAATTCAAGACTTTTTAAAACCACTATTACAAAATTTAAAACAGAAATGTGCAAAAGAAATGTATTTTTTTGTTTCAGGGGAACAAAATTTTACTTTCTGGAGTCTTTTTGTGGCTCTTGGTAGCAGCTTTGTGATTCTCACATGGCATATAACCTGCTACAGCATTAACCCCTATAGTGTCAAGCATTTCTTGCACAGAAAGTATGCAGCTTCATATGTGCTGGCAACAGAAGAGAGCCAGTGGCAAAGATCGTACAGCCAATTGCAGATAGTTTTACACTTACCTATGATAGACTCAAAAAAGTTAGCTAGTTAGCAACTATTAGCAACTTGTTACCGGTACCATTAACTGTCTCGAGACAGAGCACAGTTCTGTCGCAGTGAACATTTCAGCGAGCGACTCAAACTTTTGCATGATTGAAAAGTCCTGAATCTACCTAGAATATAGGAGATTACATGGTTGTACCAAGACAAAATTTAAGACTTATAATTAATGTTTTTAAGGGCAACATTTTATTTAATGAACATGAGTCACTTTACGGCCTTAATTTTAAATACATGAATGTGCGGACATCTTGCATTAACTCAACGAAAGTAACAAATAATCAAAGTCAAATCAGTCACAGGACTCATCAATAAAGTCACTTTTATATTAGCAATGATACCACTTATCAATTGTTTTTTTTTCCTAAAAAGATAACTAAATATTATAGAGAGAGATGTCTAATATCAATTAATGTCTGACAAATTTGTAACTAATTCATAAAGTTAAGAAAACACCAGGTATTTTTTGGTCTCCAAGAAAAGAAGTTATATAGAATTTTATGCATACATTATAAACTTTATTTACTTTAATTTTGTGGTTTGTAAAGAATGAAAAATATATTCAAAAGGCTTTTTGAAAAAAAAAATAAAAAAGATTACCGATACTGTAAAGACTAACCCTTTAAATAAAGTTGCCATAAGTTTTATCCACATGCGAGATCGGATTTGAACCAACCTTTGTGGCTTTGACAGCCTTCGTGTTCGACAACCCGACTCCCTTCCTGAGGTCGGTCAGCAGGTCTCTGGTCAACGTGCTCCAGGAGGATCGAGGCCCGATGCCGTAGGTGACGTCGCGCTCTTTGAAGGCGATGAGCTGCGTGTTGGTAACGTAATGGATGGTGAAGGGAGGCCCCTTCTCTGTGGTTTCTAGGACCACCGACACACTGCCGTTGGAGGAGAACCTTAAGTCCAAGCTGAGGATGAAGTCTTTCGAGTTGCCCAGCTGCAGGGATACGCCCTCTGAGGAGTCTGTGAGGGGTTGGTGGGAAGTAATGGAGGGAAGGTGTGAAAGATGAATAGAATTAGCTGAGATTTTACAGCGGTGTACTGGGTCAAAAGAAAAAAGAAAAAAAAGACTCCAACCTCACTTGACTTATATAAAATGGCTTCTGACGAATTCTGGATGACCTTTTCCAGCAGACTGACTAGGAGCCTTTTTATCTGCATCTTTTAATGCACTCTCCTTTCTTGGTTTATTTATATGAGCTTTCTTCTAGTGCAGAAAATACTTTCCCACTTCCAAATGTTCCAAAAATAAAAAATAAAAAAAAAATTCTGCAAGCTTTGAAATAATTCATGGTCAAAACCTTTTTCTCTTACCAGCAAGCGTCTTGTATTGTTATCGGTCGTGTGAAGTGCCCTGCTGTATGCGTGACAGATAAATGGGAGACATGCAGAGTGCACACACACCCAGACAAACCTCTCATGGGATGCGCACTGCAGATGTGTCACACTGAGATTAATTAGGAGTATGTGAGGAAAAAGGGGCCTTGTAGCGACAAGAAGCAGAGGAAAACATCGGAAAGAAAGTGATCTGGTGCTGCAACTTTTTCATCTGCTTTCCTGCATTTCTTCCCCGCAAAGCTCAGAGTTAGAAAGTTCAGCTTTTCACCCTTCTCCTCCAGCTCTGCACCGAGAGAGTTGCTTTAATGTCGGTTTAGTTCAGGCAGTTAAGTTGGTGCCAACTTTGCCTCGAGCCCCCAAAGCACCAACTTCTTCAAGAGTCAGCTCTCTCTGTCGGCCAGGCTCCCTTGGTCTTCAAGGAGAAAATGAAAAAGATTTTTTTTTTTTTCTAATCAGGGCTTCCCAGAGGATAAAAGATGAGAGGATACAAGTCAAGGAGAAAAAAAGGGTAATGCAATGATGGGTCGCACAAATGCTCCCAAAGCCAGCCAAACTCTGGAGAGAGTGAAAATGAGGCAACAAGGAGCAGACAATTGGGAATCAGAAGACAGAGAGATCTCACATGACAGGAGCTGGGAAAGCAGAAGCAGATGAGTCCGACTGAGACACAAAGACAGTCGATCAGGGAGAGAATGAGCAGAGAGACAGTCTGGCAGGGGCCTCTGGATAACTACGGCTCTTTAATGCACTCATAAATCCATTACTTAAGGCAAAGCAGAGGGTAAGTGGATTTGTACTCTGGCCCTGTGATTACTCTGCCATCAATAAAGGATGGGCAGGGAATACAGACGAGATTCCACCTCCACCGCTCGGCTCTGCGGCTGTTTAGCAATCAGCCGGGAAACAGAAATGACACGCTGCTGGAAATATATCAGTGCAAATGGAGCTCGGGCACGTTGGTGAGCAAGAGAGATGAGCGCTTGAAAACATATGCACAGTTAGGACCTGCAGTGCACATCACAGCACAGGAACATGTGACAAATGACGGAGCGACAGCGAAACGCGCGTGTGATTATTCATTCACAATCTCTGCATGTTTTATCCACATCAGATTTTCACCGTCCTCAGAGAGTACATCCAAAAAGGATGGGTGTTTTTTTGTCTATTTCGTTTTTTACATTTCAGTCTGCATATGATTTAATCCATTATTTCCAAGGAGGTAATTCTGGTTTTCTACAGATAATAGCCTTAAAACCCTTAGTTATTTAGTTTTCTCTCAACTAGGAGTGCACCGATTGCAGTTTTCTAGTCGATCAATGGTCTTTAAAGTAGCCAAATTCTGCTTTTGGCAGATACTGATTGGATCTGAAAAGTCAGAAAATATTGTGACAAAACTGCTAAGTTGGGAGCAGAGAGGTGAATATTATTTATTACACACATACAGACATGACCTGGTTGGCGGGTCAGTCAGCGCTCTCACAGCAGAGCAAAAGGGGACAGCGGTTGATTTTCAGACCTTTGCAGAGGTAGATAAGATTGGTGGAAAAGATCGGTTTCTTATGGACGATTGCAGATCTCAAAACATTAAGAAAACTCAGGTGGCTGGATTATTGGTCGGCCAAATTTTTGTTGCACCCCGAGTTGTAAAGAGTATGTTTAATAATGCTACACATACATTTCAAATTGGTTGCAATTTGACCGTAATGGACTGGTGACCTCTATAATACCTCTGCCTCTTGCCCTCTGATCATTGGTGGGAGGTACAGTGAATGATTGAGTGTAATCTGCTAGCTTTTTTTTTAACATAAAAACAAAAAAAAGAATGGGGGATGGGAGCCTAAAAGCAGAAGTGCATAAAAACCACTGCACCATTACTTTCTACCAAAGTTCATTTCCAGACTGACAGGATGGATTATTTACAGCTGCTAGTGCAAACACAGCATGTCTACCTGGAAAGAAGAGACGGCAGTGCTTCTGACTCGTTCTGAGCGCTGCATCACTGAATCCAGCTGGAAGCAAACATCCCACTGTGCCTTCAGCAAGCCGGGGGTTCTCTGTTGCATAAATTGTTTGTCCTGGATTTGTGGAGCATCTCTGAACTTAATCCCAAGCAGTAATTGAAGTGATGGGGAACACCACCTCCCATCAGTGAGTGACAGCTGCCATGGAAACTCTGGATCCAAGCTGTTGGAGAGACCCTGCTGACCATTTCTTGAGCAATCCCCCTCAATTCCCCCCTCTCAATTCTGCTAAATAAGTCAGGCCCTTAACAGTTTTTCTGTCATCTCAAGTGAAAAAGAAAGGACTATAGTGATCTAAATCAAATGGAGAGCTTTTGTCAGTGGAGCTATGGATTAAATCCCCTCATGTGTTCCTATTTAGGGCCAAGATCTGGGCCCAGTCACCAGAGATCTTTTTCCATTTTGGCAAATAAACACAAATCTAACTCTGTTTCTCCCCTTTATGGTCTTTATTTTTCCCACAGTGATGCAATGTTTATTGGTAGAGGCAGCTTGCTCTATTCCTGTGCTGGATTCAGATTGCCTAATGATGCACAGGGGACTCGCCGCACGCATGTAACCCAGTATTACAGTTTTTGATGCCATCTTCACTGTAAACTGTTCACTCTCCTACAGCGCTGTCAGAGCTGCGGAAAAGATACTGCCAACAGTTCCTACTGCTGCCGTCTCACAATCAAGCATCCACCAAGTGAGGCAGAGCAGGAATGGCTTGTACTGAGAATCACAGGAACAGAGAAAAACTTGGTGATGATCATGCTTAATGGAGGCTTTTTAAAATCCTGATAAGAACTGAAATATATTCTGAAGGAACATGTAAGAATATAATTGGGATTGGCTTCATAAGATCTGCAATAAACATGATTAAATGCAAGCATTGCATGCTATTTAGTGCTCCGACTGTAAATGGTGTGCAGAAGTAGACTATTCTAATAACTGTATAGTTTTTGGGGCTCTGACGATCTATTGATATACAGTGGCAGGCCTTTTAACTATTGCCAGAAACTGCCTCAAAGACCATTTATTGTCAAGTTTATCACTGCAATACCACAAACATCATAAAAAATTAAGCCCCTACCCCATTATGCTAAAAACATTTCCCACAAATTAAAATATTCTTAAAATACAACACAAAAGGATTGGGAACCACTGCTTTGAAGGATGCAGACGCTGAATTTGGACACACATGAAATATCCATCTTTTCATTCCACAGTAAGCCCAAAACATTATGGCTTACTCAAATGCAGACTTTCGTGCACCAATTTAAGACACTTGGCAAAGTACAGCAAGCATTTTGGAGAAAGAGTGACCCATATCCTGTTCTTAAGGCTGAGAAGACGGTAACTTATTTTCTAGACTAAGAAATTGAAAGCTAAATATTTAGGACGCGGTAAATCCTAAGTGCTTCAAATGGAAGGCAGCTGGATCTCTTAAGCACTTTAACAAGGCAAATGTGCTTCTGTTTCAGATCCTTACTGATTAAGAAATAATGTTCTGAAAAGGCTTCCTTATTCATTTTATTACAATACTGAATGTTTAATGTATTGTTAAAAAGGCCAAAAAAAATAAAACATATATAATATATGTTTACATATAAAACCAGTCAAGTTAAAAAATAAATGAGGTTGCCCATTATCATTCCTATAGCAACCTTAAAGCTTTACTCATGTAAAATAGGAAGGGCAAAAACAACAAATCTCAAGCTCTACAGCCGATGACAAAAAAACTTGAACTTTTTCCATCCATCCATTTTCTGTACACCGAAGGGGAAGGGGTGCTGGTGCCTATCTCCAGCGACCGTTTCGGGCGATAGGTGGGGGCCAGTCTGTCGCAACACAGAGACAGACAAGACAAACAACCATGCACACACACCTAGGGAGAATTTAGAGAGATTCATGTTTTTGGACTGTGGGAGGAAGCCAGAGTACCCACGCATGCTCTGTGCAGACAGACACCAGGCCGGGAATCGAACCCAGGACCTTCTTGCTTCAAGGCAACAGTGCTACCAACTGCGCCACTGTGCAGCCCTTGAATCTTTTATTATGCAAAAATTGTATTCATGTTAGAACACACAACCCCTCTGATAAGCAGTTACATTTTAATCATTTTCCGATGTGAGGCTGTAAGATAGAGGAAGCAGGTTTTCCTTTGCACAAACCTTGAAATACCATCATGCATAAACCAGGGATGATTTCAGACTGTGGGGCTGGAGTGGTGTTGAGTGTGTGCAGCTATATACCACCGAAAAACTGGGCCACATTAGCTAAAGCCGCTGGTTAATTAGCAGCATATTGCTGTATTTAACCAATACACACACTGCGTTACTCTAAAGACCTGGATGCTGCAGCTGCTTTCTGGGACTTTTTTGGCCTAGAGCAGATTTTCACACATTTCGGAAAGAGGTGAACAGTCATGCAATGTCTGCACAGCACCATGGACACCCAGGCAAAAGCAGTTTTTCTGCAATTGCATGTATACATCTCATCAGGATCGGTACAAAATGTGATTCTGAAGCATCACGCAACCATACTGGGACTGAGAAAATAAAGGTGCTCAATGGTAGAAAGCCTTCGTGAAGGAATGTGTGGATGGTAGATGGCAGGTTATTATCAGGGGACAGACAATTGATCCACTTGTCAGAGACTTTGAGAGATTGTTCAACACCCGTGTCCTAGATACAGCGAGGAGGGGAAAAAAAAGACTCAAATTGGAAAGAGAGGGAGGTGAAGGGACAGAAAGAGAAACTGACAGCAGAGGAAGAAAACGAAAAAGTTTTGACGAGGGAGCAGGAAGGGGCATTAGAACGGATCAGGAAACTATGACGGCAATGTCGAGGAAGCGCAAGAGTGCAGAGGGATGGTAAGTGGGTGGAAATGAGTAAACAGCAGTGTAAGACTGACAGAAATCTGGGGTAGACAGAGAAGATTAATGAAGAAAAGGGCAGAAGAAGAGGGGGAGGGGAAGTGATGAAAGCATGATGATCTTGAGGAAAGAATGCCATGAGGACGACTTGACCTGAGAGAGGAGAGATGGGGACAGGGGTGCAGAGTGGTGAAATGAAAAGAAAAGTGGTGATGATGAGCAGCTGAAAACTGGGGAATAAGGAGAAGGGAGGGAGTATAATAGAGACAGCAGCTCAACAGAGAAAGGGAGACAAGGAGAGAATGTGTGTGTGTGTGTTGGTGTGTGGGGGTGTGTGGGTGTGTGTGTGTGTCCTGGAAATATCAGCATGAGATAAGAGGAGAATAAAGCCCGCTCACAGTCAGCTCTGGGTAAAAGATTTTGACTTTCTCCCACTTCCAGAAATAACTCTGTCATCTGTGTCATGGCTTTGGTCCTGATACAGCTGTAAACCTAAGCTACATGCCGAATCTCAATGGTAAATACAAAGTCAAGTCCCATTTATTGATGGCAAGCCCACCAAGAGACATTGTATGTCTTCTGTTTGACAGCACAACAACTGAATAGTCTGTGACTGGAGGCAAAATTTCTATTTAGATTTAAACCATGAGAAGTTAAAAGAAGCTTGAAAGGATTTGCAAATTGTGTTAGAGGCAAACATGACTAGCTTTTAGTCTAAAAGGAACAATTAAGAGCACAAAATATTGATATTTCATAATGTTACACTAAAATGGTGTCCAGGATGTTTAACAGTTTCATGAAATGTTCATTAGCTACTGCTTTAAATAATTACCACTGACTAATCAGGATTAATGGATTTGTTTCTAATCTGTAGTGTTTTGATAATTAAAATGTAATGGAGGGTGCAACAAGAGTAAGGGTGTTTATTTTTTTTAGCTGTTACCTATTGTCAAAGTAATGTGAGACAACTACTGAGAAAAAAACGTTTCCTAAAGTTTTTTTCAAGAGCTTAAATTTCTTTTTTAGAAAATATCTGTTACTAAAAAATATTGCTACGATTATTCCAAAAATGTTCCGCTAAGGTTTTTTATGAGAGCTGTCCCAACACAGCTTGGTCACTTCAGATGTGATTCTGTTACAGCAGCTTTGACTATTGGCCGAAACCGATATTGACCCAATACAATATCATACATACTTTTATTACTTATTTTGAAGAGTGTAATGTTAGAAAAGGCTTGATCAAGTGATAGTACTCAAAGAACAATAGTCAACAACAATAGGCATGAGAGCAATGAAGCCATTTATTATCAACCAATGAGTCTACATGGGGGACATAAGGGCTGCTGAATAGAAATGCTGGGACGGACTAAATGCTGGAGTCTTATACGAAAGATTTTAGATGCAGGCCAATGTAATCCGATACTTGTTCTTCGGCTGATATATGAAATCAATATTGGATCAGGACAGTGCAAGTTTTTAAGATCCAATTTTGAAAGAAAACAGAACCAATAACGAAAGTAACATTACCTAAATCCGCTTAACAATACTGACATTAAGTAAAAATGTAAACTAACCTTTTTTAAAGCAGCAGCAATACTTGGATAATCAGCCTATATTTGTAACTGCGGTATTTTAGCATAAATCTCAATCAGTCTGGTGCAAGCTCCTAAAAGCCGAGCTTTTTTCAGCATTGAAGTTGCTCTGCATTTTTCCCACCACAGCTTTGTAAATCAATGTTTGAATGTGTGAGAAGACTGCACACAACAAATGAAAGTAGATTCTGCCAGAGGCTTAGTGCCCAGTGTCCTCAGTTCCATATGAGCCCTGATATGAAGAAAAGCAGCTGAATTAAATTAGATTCCTCAGGGTTGAAACACACTGAAACGGCACCAAGGATGGTGCTACGCCCCAGTCAGTTTTATTACAAGAAATGAAACTTCGCTTCATCTGAAGACCTATTACTGCTGTACTTAAGGAGACACACGGTTATATACTTTTTAATATTCATTGGTCTGGAAGAATTTTTAAAGCTCAAGCAAGAATAGTCAAAGGCTTTATTTATAACCACTGTCTGCCTGAAAGAGGCATTTGGAGCACAAAACTTTGACTCCATAACAAAAAACATCCAAGTATTTTTAAAGACAAAGATGTCAACTGTTTGCCAAATACTGTTGTAATACAACAAGAGTCAACAACTTAAATTTAGTTTTTTTCTATCTTCTTAACTATTGTAAACATTAATACAATGTTTTCTATAAGTACTGAGGGAATATGGATTGGGTATTGGCATGGTATAAGTAGGTTTTAGATGTAGATGAAAATATTATTGCAACACAGAGCTAGAAAAGATATGGAAAAATCTCAGACACACATCTTTGGTTTCACATTCCCAGCTGATCCTTCTGAAAGCTCACACAGTCTGTCATCTTATCGGTTCAACTCGTATGATGTGTAAGACAAGAATGATCCGTAAAGGTTCATTCATGGTTTTGTTTGCTGAAGGGCTGAAACAATTAATTGAACTAATCGATTAGCCAAATAATTGCCAATTTAGAAATCGATTAATTATTAACTGGTGTATACAGACTCAAAATAGGTAATTGATGATATATATAGCATTTAAGATACAACACCTTCATCTATAAATAGGTTTTTAAGCCAAAACTCCCCAAGTGGCCCAGTTTTAGCTTCACTTGGTTCAGACTTATGCTGTGTTATTGCATTTTAGCCAATTAAATATTTTATTTAAAAAAGAAATTTAATTATACATTAATTTTCACCTTTTAATGTATTCCTAATATTGTACAAAAAAGGCTTAATAAAAAAACCCAAATATGTAGAATGTGCCGTTTTTTTAAACGATTAAGTGATTAATCATCAGAATAATCAAAAGCTTAATCAATTACTAAAATAATCATTAGTCCCAGTCCAGTTTATTGTGGAACAACAATCTTTGTGGGCTATAGATTAAGCAAATTTGCTTAAATATTTAAATTTGTATATTGCTAAAATTTTGTGATGATCATACAGATTCATACCTTTTAATGTTAAATAAAATTTAAAATGCAGCATTGTTTTCATATGATGGCAGAAATGTACTTATCTGCCCCCTGGAGTCTTATTACCAGCCACTTATATTCATATATTCATGTTCTGACTGAACAACATTAACCAGAGGTATTCCTCTCTGTCCCACCAGGTGGAAATTTCCCACTGATTAAGCAAAAAGTGCATGATTAAAGATCCAACACTGAGCCTGCTGATTATTAAATCATTCAAGTTTCTAGGAATGTCATTATGCAGCATGTCTTCTGTCAACCACAACAGGCAGAGTCCTCCCACTGTGGCTGTGACTCGCTAAAGAGCATCATCCTGTCCCTGAGGGTGCAGTCACACATCGAGCCGGCTGCAGCCACACTTAAACAAGAGATAAGCACCTTGCCCTGAGGTCACCTGGCCAAACAAGAGAGGAGACGTACCTGCAGTGCTGAACGAACGCACGGAGGTAGATCTGGTCTTGTCATGGACACGACTCAGGCTGCAACCTTTCGGCACACTCCAGGACGCGGTGCTGACCCTGCTGTCTTTCTCCTCGGCTGTGTCGTAAACCTCGACGTGGGGAGCGCGCTCAGTCAGGTTTTTGCTGTAATGGCTCAAACCGTACTGGGCGATCTGGATGGCATAGAAGTAACCCTGAGGGCCCCATTGGGTGGAGAGAGGCACGCCTGAGCGGAAGAGAAAAGGCTCAATTTTAAATATACATTTCACTCCAAATATTTCTCAATTTAGATTCAACTTACACAAGCAGGGAAAAAAAGAAATCTAACCCGATACTACATGAACAAGAAAAGGTCACGCTAAATAGCAAGACAGAAAAAAAAAGCTATGAAATAAACAACACCAGTGAGAGCAAACTATCAAAAAATGCTGGGAAATTTCAGCTAATCTGCTGCATTTCGCTGCAGGCTGTCCCCAGCCAACAGAAATAGCTCAGCCAGGAGAATTACTGATGAACGGATAGCTCACTTTGAGACCTTGTGACAAGCTGGATGCATGTGCCACCGAAGCCCATCCATTTAAGAAGAGGGTCATAAACTTCAATTTGGGATGGAAATGTTTCACCCCCTTCATGACAAACACAAACATTGGTGTTCCTCCTTCAGCTTCCTTTGTGGCACATTTTGAAAGAAACCACATTTTACAAGCATCTCTTGAAAAAATAAAAATAAACAATGTTCATGTTTACATAAAAAAAATTACTTCCTCTGGTTTTCAGGTTAATGGTGACAAAATCTCATAAACCAATCAAATAAACTTGGGAACATTCTGTTTAGATGATGCTTGTCCAGATTAAGAAAAAAAAAAAAAAACACAAAACCATGACAACTAGCTGCAAATTATATCCAGTTTACAGTAAAAGCAGATCATTTTATGGACTATGGGGTGAAACATTAGTGTGAGAGGTTGTGCAGAATCAATTCCTAACTCCAGACAGTCAGCAGCATTTAGCAGCAGCAGCAGATGACTCCACACCATTTTCTGCTACTCTCTGCGATGTTTTTGTTGCAGACCTCCATTTACATTTCCTCCAATCCAAATCACCAATTATGTGCGAGAGAGGGATTTCCCCCCTCCCCACCTTTCAGCAGTCACAATGACACAGACATTTCTATCACTTTGTTATGTGAGCTGCATCTCATCAGATCAGGTGGAGCGGTGCTTTTTTTATTCAGCACTCAGTTGTCATTCCTAGCTGCTAACTCATCTGTATCTTTTATATTATGATGAAAATGATATAATTATAATTCATCTGAATGCCACATCTATGCGTTTTTATTTGTGATCTTCGTTACTTGGAGTAAATAGATTTTAAGCTTTCGCTTAGACACACAAATGCACATCGGGGACCGTTGGAGAGCATCAGTAGTGAGATTATCTCAAACCTGACTGAGTATTTATTTGTGTGATTGATGTTGACAGGAAAGAGCATGAACACATATGCATGCAGATTCACATCGCTCTTAGTTCCATCCCCATGGCAGACTTTTCTCTCCGCCTGTCTTGCGCCCGTCTTCCCTCAACAACTTAAGTCAAATGGCTGTCAAATCCTAACACAGCAGCATGAAGCTGCACTGAAGAGAAGTAATCCGTGTGAAATTGACTGTTAAAAGTGTGCACATATTTTTGCGACTTTCCTAGAAATCTGAATACTATTTTTCAGGATGCTAATCCAGACAATTTACAGGTGCATCTCGATAAATTTGAAAATCATCAAAAAGTTAACTTATTTCAGAAAAAACAACAAACAAAAAACAAAGTGATGCTCATCAGTTATGCAAAAATGCACTTTCTCAAAACATTAAAACATGACAGAGAACAATGAAGCAGAAGTAGTCCGTCAGAGCCCACAACATTACGATGAGGACTGCTGTCTCAATAGTAGTCCAGGAAACAGCCTTCGAGTGCTGTATCCAAACACATTAATAGAAAGTTGAGTGGACGAAAACAGTGTGGAACAAAATGGTGTACAAGTAGCGGGGATTTTATCTGAGCAATGAATAAAAGTTTAGAGGTTTTGCTCAGTAATCCATATGAAAAATAAATGCCTTTCATTTTCACATAAAGAGTCTAAAGAAGCCCAGAATCCACTTCTTGTGATGTGTGCAGTTTCTGCAGTCTGTGATTATTTGAGGAACCATGTCACCTTAGCACCACAGCAGAGCCACAGCCTAATTACCTACGTACCACATCGCACAGATGCAATAATTAATGCGAAAGAAGCCCAGACCAAGAATTAAGTGCATTTCTTGTGCGGTAAGTGGCCATACTTTCAGTGACATTTCTAAAGTGACAATCCTTTATTGGGTCTTAAAATGTCACTTTATAAAGAAAGTGATTGTATCCAAATGACACTTTTGTTAGAAGAGACGGTCACCAGGTGAATTTTTTTATATACACCTGTATTCATTTTTATGGCTTATCAGTAAACAAGTTATACAGAGTTTCAAAGACTGCAGACAAAACAGCCAGCAGTCTGTTTTGTCTGACTAATAAGAGATGAAGAAAACATCTCTTATTAGTCCATGAATCCTCGCTTGCATTTGCGATAAATTGGGAAGGGAGACACGAGCGTGTCCAAATGAGGCTCTCTGTGTTGTACGCAATATCAATCAGTCTATTTCACTCGCTGGTTTTATCGGTTTTATATGGAATAGAAACCAGTGAGACTAGGCCATTCAACAAGTAATCCAACAACATTCTAAAACATTTTTTCTTACACTTACATTTATGTGATATAATTTTCTTCTAATTGGTTGCTTAAGCTTGAAATAACTGTACCATCTGGGAGAATATTCAGTGCCAGATGCTGACTGGCCATTACAACAATTAACGCATCTGGCTGAGGGTTTTGTTAAATAACTTTTCAGTAGGCTGTGATGCACACTGGGAGGAAAATACTCCCATGACCTTCATTAAACCCTGTGGTACCTCTATGACAAGTTAATTAATAGACTGCTGCTTCCACCTCTGGAATTAAACTAAGTTAAGAAGAAGTGTGTATGTTTGCACATGTGAATGTTAATAGCGGGGTGGCCTTGCGCAATATTAATAGATCTTTTAAAGTGGTTGTACAGAAATGTAAATGTGGCTCATCTATTTCGAATGGTAGAAATATTAGGGGAATAGGAAACAAGAATCAATGTTGAGCCCAGAGGTTTGCTTTAATTCTTTTATGACCCATTTCCACAATATACACACATGTTCACAGCGAGTGCTCATCTTCCTGCAGCACAGGAAGGGTTGTATAAATTGTACCTGTGCATTTGGTACAGCTCAGACATAAATGTAGGAAGTTGTGACATGCGAGATCTGCAGACCAAATTATTCAAAGCATTCTCTAATGAAAAAGTACAAACACATGACCCAAATATAAGATTTAATGCTCTTATATTTAAAGCTAAAACTTTACTTAAAGCTGCAGTATGTAACTTTTATAAAAATATTATTTTACATATTTGCTGAAACTGTTACTATGTCGTGACAGTATGGTATGAGACTGGCAATCTGTGATTTTAAAAAAAAATAAATAAAGCTCCTCTGCTTTCTCCTGGTGCTCCCAAAATAGCCAGGAGGAGGGTCTTAGCGCTGTCAATCATGCCCACGTGTATGCCTTTGATGTTGAGTTAGGCACTAAACTCTTTGAGCTTTAGGAGGCAGCTTGTTTCTAGCAAAATTATCTCTGCCGAAGCTAGCTAGTGCATCCAGATGAGCTAACATGCTAGAAAATATGTTAGCAAAAACTAATAAATGTATGAAATGAACATTGAAATCGTTTACATGATCAGATCAAATTGATTATGTTTTTGCCTGAATCAACTACACGTATTTGTTTTGTAATGTCCAACTCGTATAGCAATTTAATTTAATGCAAATTCAATGCACTGTTAATGCAAAAAAAAGTGTCATTTTCTGAATGACACCACATAAACATTTATGAAGACTCCTTCATGCTCATGACAGGTGGTATGTAATGCTTATGACATGTCAATCTTATGCACACCCCTTTAAATAAAGGGCCACCGCATTAGGTAAATAATATTTGGTAATATTTTGTGCTAAGCTAGCAGCATCTTATATGGTATGAAAGTCTCGACTTGTATCTTCTCATATGTAGCAACTAGTATCTTATATTCTGTTTCAAGATTCTAATTTTCCTACTTCTAATTCTGTACAAACATTGAAAAAGTTATAATGCAATATTTGTGAATGAAACAAATATTAATCTATAGATCATTCACATAATTCAATCATGTAAATTATAAAAAAATAATAAAAGTCTAAGAAACTGACTTAACGACTTCTACAATTTCTGGCTGTTTCATTATACACTGTTGGTCGGAGGTCAACACGCTGTCCTAGTTTTTCAACCAGTGTTTGTGTCCATAAAGGACATATTTATAAGCATGTTTATAACCTTTATGTAGTTAAAAAAAAAAAACATGTTGGCAGGACATGGTGTAATATGGCCTGATTGAAGTCTGCCATTGTTTAATATTATCACTGTTTGCAAACCCTTATAAAAAGGTTCTTACTTTTTCACATGACTTCAGTGTTAACTGTGTTCTTTAATTAGTCAAAGTAAAACCAAGCAAAATGAATAATGCTTTTTCTGCAAAATTAAAACCCATTCGCTGATGTTGCTTTTCTTTTACGAACACTGAAAATACCTCGGTATGTCACAAAAGTCTGAAATTTACACACACAAAAAACAATGCAAACATTAAGTCACAAAATTGTAAGATATATGAGTCGATGGTGCAATGGTATGCCTTATTGGTAGCTGTAGCCATTTCGTGATAAAAGAAAAATAATGAATATCTATTTTGCAATTTCAGCTAAGTGTAGCGGGCCACTTCTTCATGCAAGCAAGAAGCAGAACTATATTGATGACCATGTGGTTTCAACTAATAGCCTTTTAAAATGAGCTATTGATCCTTCCTGGCAATTATTTTAAAAGGAACCAAAAAAAGAAAAAAAACACACACAACTCTGATAAGAAACTGAGAGTGGACTCTCAGACTTATATACCCAGGTGTCTCTCAGAAGATAAACCCTGACATAGTCTAGATAAGAAAAGCAAACATTTTTAATGGAATTTAAACCGTTTCCATTTGGTAGTTACTTTGTGGGTCACTTTTTCAATAAGAACAGACCCTTGATATTAACACAGTTACCTGACATTTCCTGTGGAAAACAGGGCAACTATTTTACCTTTACAGGTATTCAAAAAGACAAACACAAATTTAAGGTAGTTTAAGGTCGTTCACAAACTTTAAAAATGTTGATGTGGACCATGTAATTAAAATCTCCTTACCCTCAACTCCACTGATGCATTTAACACGATCGCGAACTTCCACATTGTATCCCTCAAAGGACATGAAGACTCCTTCGGGGTGGTAGGGCTCACGCTGGGCGTAGACCTTGGAGTAGCTGTGCTGGAACTCGAAGCGATCATAGCCATCATATTGCACCACTTTGCCGTACACTTCAAAGTATTTTTCCACCCAACTGTAGGGCAGGTAGATCTCCCCTCCCTCTCTTCTGCCTTTGATAGTGGACTCATCGTTGATGAGGCAGTCAATTTCTTCATATTTGATCCCACCAACAACGCCAACAACAGGTGGAGGCTCGGGGGGTTGCGGAGGTTGCTGCTGGCTGCTGCTGATCTTTGCACTTGGAACCACAAAGGCGGCCCGGGGAAGGAAACGGATGGAGATGTCACTGGAGCAGCGGTTCCATAGCAGCACCGTTATGAGTGTAAAGAGGGCGCATATAACTATGAGCGTCTTGTAGTTCACCCGTGCAGCCAGGCAGCGCATGGTCACAACCTGCCCACATAAAACAAACACAAATAAAGTGTCAAAAGCATTTGTGACTTGTGACCTATTGTGAAAAATCAGAAGTCCAGCTGTTTGATAAAAGACAGCCTTCCGTTTTACCTCATTGCAAAAAAGATGGACGAAACATAAATTTTGCAACTGTCAAATTAGCAAATTTGAAATTATTTACATCTCAACATCAATATAAAAGCTCAAAGTAAGTACAACATTCAGACCAATAGATGTATCCAACATCTGACTGGTGCTGTATGCATGAATACAGTATACAGTTGAGGAGTTGGTTAAAATGGCAGCTATGTATGTGACACAAACAAGAGGTACCTCCAAAAAATGTGTTGGTTTTCATCCAGATGTTTCTTGGCTAATGTAAAATGAGTCTTTATTCTTTTTTAAATCAGTGGAACTCATAAATGTGATTATTCTCCAGTTTCTTATTGCTGGATCACGAACACTGACCTCGAAGTCTTTTTGGTTTTTGAGATGTTTTCATCTTTCAATGGTGGGTTGCCGGTTCGATTCCCAGATGCATTAAATGAAGTTGATTTTTGTCTGATTTTAGAATTTGTATGATCTGAAAAAAATTAGTTTCAAAAGCAGAAGAAATCTGAAAGAGAGCAAATACTTTTTAATGGCACTTTAAACTGTTGTGGTATTTTGTAAAAGTGTTTGGGGAAAATCTGCACTACATGTGTGTCAGGAACACACAAGGACTAAATTAGACCACATGTACTGCGAGTAAAATTGTGCATTCTGAACAAAAACAAAAAATTGCCATGTGGTTCTGACGACCCTCTGTCGCAAACAAGAAGTTCTGGTTTGTGCTTTGATTTCCAGAGTCTGAAAGCCTCTCATTAACTTTGACAAAAACACTAAAGAAGCTGACATCTGTGACAGCTTTTCATGCATATCTTTTGTGTTTCAATCACTGTTGTTCCTGACAGTAAGTAACAATTTACTAAGACTAATGTACATTTTAAAGCTGAGTTTTCCACATTCCTGCTTTCTTTCAGCTGGAGCTACAAAAGGTCAAACCATGATGAGAAAGGTATGAGGAGGAGGGGGTGTCAAGATTTATCAACCAGAACATTTAAATCTCATTAATTGGGATTTTCAGATTAAAACATGGAGTATTTCTTTATGAGTCAGCTAGCAAATCATAAGAGCTTTAAAAATACGCATAATAAATATGGAAAACTATAGATAATAGACATGCACACATTGGAATGCAGAACGCTGTATTTGAAACCATTTTTAGCAGTTACAGCGATTGAAAACAATGTGTTAGTTTAGGGGAGTTGATCGGAATATTTTCTGAATCAAACTAATTACATCCAATCCAAAATGTAACATAATTTACAGCAAGTAGGAACAACACTGCTCTTAAACTAAAAAGCTGCTCCCCTTAGAGAGTTTATTTTTATGGTTAAGACTGTAATGCAAATTTCTAGAATCTGGACTCAGATGCTAAGTGATGGTTTTGTTTGTTATTTTAATGTTGCTGCCATTAAACTATAGGACACCAAGTCTCTGACCTGGTCAGTCAATATTCTATCTGCAGATCAAACTGAGTCTAAACCCAATTACCCTTTCTAAAAAGGTTTACGCCGTCACTCATGTTTTACATTTACATTTCTTAAACAATTCTTGAGACTTTAAAAAATTTTTTAAATAAGCCTGCTTTAATGTCACCACCACCACCGAGTTATCATTTACATTCCGCATTGGACATCCATTCCCAAAGAAATACACCACACGATGGAAAATTGTAATTAATCAGCGTGTTAATATTTGGTATTGAAAGAGCTCTAATTGCAGCACACCAAGCAGACATGTTTCAGGCCCTATTGTGAATCAGGATTCATGCTTCTCTTTGACATTTTCACCAAGCAAACAAGAAATCAATGCACAACCTTTAGCTTCCTCCTCCACACTAATTACAGCTTACTGCCCACAGAATTTACTGTTAAAGTGATGACCGAGGCGGGAGAGGGGGAAATCATTACTATCCAAGTTCATTTCACTGCCTCATCTTAAATGGGACACTGCTGAAAGTGGGTGTGATTAATGTACAATAATTTTTGCAATAGTAATCTACTTTTACAATGCAAAGTCAAATCACTGTGCAAGAGGTACCTGGAACAATGTTAATTTATGAAGTGGCTCCAATCAACAAGGGAGGTGTACACAGTGCTTTGAATAGCAAACACTGTCAGAGTACAAATTCAACAAAGCATAATGCAGAAGTCATATCAAATTATAATTGCACATTCTGCTACCCTGAACAAACACTTCGCATCTCTTCCTGATCAATTACTGAAACATGTATTATTGACATTTGGGGACGCTACAGCTCAGCGTAGTAATGAAACGCAAAACTGATTGGAGCTCCAACACTAGTAGAAAAATGCAAGTTAAAAAAAACAACCAAAAAAACCCACAAACACACAGTCTGCACCCTGAAAGATAAGTAGGACTGGTCTTGACAAGCAACTCTCTATAAATGATAGTCTCTTTTTATAGCTCTCTGCTGCTGGTATTGAGCTCACACTCCCAGTTTGAAATACACAGGATTAGGTATAGAAGCATAAAAAGTAGTATCCCATCGCCCATCTCTTTGTGGACACAAATCAAAAACAATGTCCTGTTCCAGAGATGCAAATTAGAGGTTTTCTTTTGTAAATGAAAAAGTAAGAGGAAAGAGACAGCTCAACTTAAACTCCTGCTATTTGTGGCAATGCATTATTAAAATGACCAAAAAAAGTATGTATTCTGATTTTACCTTAGAAACCACATCTTCAAATTCTTCCAAAATTTATTAAATTGCAAAATCAATATTGCTCTTTTTAGATAACCCGATGAGGTATAAAACTCTGTAGTTGCATTTAACAAAGAATCCAGGAACTCACCAGCCACCTGGCCAGTCAGGCTGAAGAACTGCCGAGCATTTGTCAGAAAGTTGTTGGTGTCAAGAGCTCAGAGACAAATTCAAGGTGAGGACTGCAGCTACAGGACTATGAAGAAACACCTAAAGTCGGAGATCCCAGAGGTTCTTTTTGGAAAGATTAAACGAAAGAGAAACTTGACTGAGTAGATGGATGAACCTGTGCCGGGTCACTAACAGATAAAAGGAGTGAATCGAGCTAGAGATGTGTGGGTTGAGATACTGGTGTGAGCCGGTGTTGTCAAGAGATCAGCCAGACCTTTTTAAAGCAGATGATGAGCAGGAAACTATTTCCTTAACCTGTTTCTAAAAGCAAGAGCGTTAAAGGTGCACTGTAAATTTGAAAAGGTCTAATGTGTCTGGGAAGTTCTTGCTTCGCATAAAAGACTGTTTACCGCAACACCACAACAGAAGGACATTTAGAGGCTGCTTCATTTGAATATGTTATGGATTCTGAACATTTAATCTGACCAACATCACAGACCGACAGCATCTAAATTGCTGGTTATTATGCTTAGGCAGCTTCCAAAGGTTAAATTGTCATTTTACTGTCAGAAAGACTTCTTGTTTTTATCATTTGGAATCTGATTAAAGAAGTGATTTTTAATAGTCAAAAACCTTCCTCAGAGCCTCACCATTAATGTTCTGTCCACACTAGGCCCGGATATTTTGCAAAACATATTTTTTCGGTCCATTTGTACCTCCAGTCCACACAAAAAGAGGAAACCTTGTTTTAAGAAAATACGAGCTGCAATTGTTTGGGGAGAATTGTCAGCCTTCATCTGCTTTGCTGTTTTGTATCTTCCCTTAAATTGGGATGTAGTCGATAGAGGAAAGGCTTGTTTAGATTTCAATATTGTTTTGTGGACAGGTGATTCCAAGTTTCATGAATTTTAGTTTGGCATATCAAAAAAAAGATTTGTTTTAATAGAGTTTTTCTAGGGTAGATGTTCAGAGATGGCTGTTTCAAAAATACTGAAGGTCCTAGAGAGAGAGTTGGATACATGGTAATGACAGAGGAAAAACAGGAAAGAGAATAAATCACAGATTTATTGTAACTAATATAGGCAGTGCAAAATTTAATATCACAATTGCATGATTTAATAATGCCGTGCAGCCATTGCAGAGAAACTGGGATACCTTGTAAGGAGAAACTATACATTGTGATTTGTGTAGTTGAAGTTTCTCCTTGCAATTCAATTTTCCATCAAATAAAACAGAGAGTGTGTCCAAGACATAACGGATTAGACATTTGCAGTGATGCAATGAAAGATACAGATGAGATGTTATTGGTTTTACTGTACCAATCTGTGCTTCAGCTATTGAAACAGAATAATTTTATTATTTGGAAGGTAAATTCCTTTTGTATTTGGGATAATTGACCAAAACATGACTGGCACACTAAATTAACAAATGGTGTCATCTCTGAGAACATTACCGGCCTCTATAATTTGGCACCTTACCCCACACATTCATCTGTGACTCAAACTGATCAGTCTGGATCTGAATAATTTGTTTAAAAAAAACCAAAGCTATATCTAGTATTGCTGTTACTTAATCCATGCCTAAAGGAAAATTATTTCCCAAATCAACAACTTAAGAAGAGTACTATCATTTTCTCTTACATAATACATGTAATGAAATGTTACTCGATTACTGTCCTCTACATTCCATTTGCACAAATTGAGTCATTTGTAAATCATATTTCCTGCTAAGCAGTAGTTAATTACAAAGCAAACAGCATTTCTGCAGCTTGTTACATAGAGTGCTGCATTGTCCCCGATGTATTTTGACCCAGATTTATGTGCATCTATTGGGAGGATGTTCTCATCCGAAAAACAAGAGTCTAGGCACTTTCCTGAAAGGCTCCGAATGATTTGTGTTTGTCTTCAAAACTAGAAAATAAATGACTGTCCTTGCTCTGCAGAAAGGACAGCAGTGGTGCATTATTGTCACGTTGGGGAGGAAGTCAGAGATCCCTTAGAATACAGATCAAACAAATGTAGCCATTTACAGAACATCCTGTACCAAGGGCAAAATAATTTCTAATGAATACACTGCCACGATTTTGCTAATCTTTACTCATTTGTTTTAGCTTGTAGGGCAGGGGTGTCAAACTCAATTTCAACAAGGGCCACTTCAGCATATTGGCCACCCTCAATGGGCCACATTGATGGTATAAATCAGGAATGCCCAAGTGCAGTCCTCCAGACTGCAACTTTTAGATGCGTCCCTGCTAAAACATACTCCAGACAAAAAGTTGACTTCCCTCATTAGCAGCAACTCAGTTCTGTAGAGGGCTATGAATGAGTCAATGATTCAGGTGTGTTAGAGAAAGAACGCATCTAAAGTTGCAGAGTGAAAGGTCTGGAAAACTAGACTTGGGCAACCCTAGCATAAATGTATGAAAATACAATGTTAAAAATAAATTAAACAACACCTAATATTGTCAAATAACTGATTTTATGTATTCAAGTTTTAAATATTACATTTGAGTTTGCATGGATGTAAAATTACTGCTCAGTTTAAAAATACTGAGCATATTTTTAAACTGCTCGGCTAAACTTCGCTCTTTAGCTTGTTAGCTTGTCGATGTTTCAGTTTTATTCGCTGGGAAAATTAATCTTTGTCTGCTTTAAAGATAAGCAGACAAAGAATAAAAACAAGTTTTGATATTAACTCTCAACTTCATTCACAAAACTTTTTCGTTATTTATTACACAACGAACATGTATTTCACATAAGAACCAAACAATTAGGTGACGTTGCCTGTCCCTGAACACAACGCTGATCCTCTTCACCCTGTCACCAACTCACACACATCCTCATTGTGTTGTGTTCTGTAAATAAACAAAACACAAGCAAAATCAACAAACTATATGCATATTCCAGTATACTGAGTTTTGGTTGTACATTCATTCTATTTAAATTTAGTTTGTTTGTGCTTACCAATGTTTTCCCCTGGTCAGTTCGTCCATGTCTGGTTTTAGTTCTATTCTGTGGCAATCCGCAAAATGGCGTGCAGGTTTTCGTCAGTAATGCGCGACCTGGTCTTGGTCTTGTTTAAATTCATTATTGAAAACATCTGTTCGCACAGATAGGTGCCTCCAAACATGGGCAAAACACGAGCTGCGTGGAGTCGAAGCTGTGGCATCAAATCAGGGCGCAGTAGACGGTAAAAGTCCTCGATTGAAACATCACGGAACTTCGCTCTTTAGCTTGTTAGCTGGTCGATGTTTCAGTTTTATTCGCTGGGAAAATTAATAATCAGCTTGAGGTGACTCTGCTGCACTCTAGTGGCGAGAAGCCGTAATGTTGGCTAGTAAGAATCGGAAGGCATTATGGGAGATGTAGTTTGTAGTCAATTCGTGCTCAAAACCTATTTTAAGTCAATCAATGGGGCTGTAAAACGGTGGTGGGGGCGAGAGGGCCACATAAAATGACGTAGCGGGCCACATGTGGCCCGCGGGCCTTGAGTTTGACACATGTGTGGTAGGGCATATCAACGCTAATGAACAATCAGAAAAAGTTTAGAAAGTTCCTATCACTGACATTTGTTTTTTAGGTTTGGAAAGTTTTAAAATGAAGGTTTGTTGGTATAATTGAGATCTTTGTGCAATTCAGCAATTATCAGACAAGCTCAGCTGGTTTTATACCTCTGATGATAATGTCAGATAAAATTTATACATTTAAAAAACTGTACAAAGCTGGCCAGAAGATGAGAGGCAATCCTTTTGGAGGATAACCCCCCTCTCCCGCCCCCACCAGTGCTGGACAGGATTAACGTAAAAAAAACCTCCCACTCAAAAATCAAAGCAGCTTTTCAGATTATATTAGGAAAAACTGGAAAAGAAGTACAGAAAATTCACTTTGCTAAGGGGCTGCACTTGATGTCAGCATAGGGGAAATTTGCCTCAGTTCAAGTTGATCAATTAGGAAAACTACATTGCCAAGTTCCAGGTTGTTAGTAAAGCAAACACTCAAGAACACGCTTATGTGATTGTTTTCACTTCAAATTACTCCCCCAAGTAAAAATATTATGACAAAAAAGAAAGAAAAGTTTACATAGGATAACATTGCCATAACCCTTGATTACATTTTTCTCTTGTTGACAGGAGGTCTGTTTGAAATGTCCAGAGTGCTCTTTGAACAAAAAAAAGCAACAGGATTACAGTGCAATGATTCTGCTGACCACTCAGTTAACCCTGTCGGCCTGATCTGTGGCCCTCCATTCAGTGCTGCTCTGTTCAATCCCCAAAGCTCCCTGCAGGGGACAAATGTGCTTTCTGAGCCCCTTTGTCAACATTAACAATATTATTTGATCTAAATCCAGTCGATAAAAATCAATTCCTGCCACAGATTTTCAAGAAATGCATGTTTTCAGACAGGAATAAAAAAAAAAGTTAATGGCACTTTTCCATTGACCAACTGATCAGATGATATTAACATCCTGTCAAGAGCTATGCACCATTTGGTAATTACACTACTTTTCTCCACATGGCACATTGAGCTTCAGTAAGCTTTATATTTATGAATAAAATTTGAGGGAGCTGGAGGAGTGGACTGAGGATGGAGTATATGATAATAAATGTAGCCCATCGTGTTATGGAAAGACTGTCCACACGCTTGATACAAAAGAAAATTTTGGTTTTTAAGAAAATGACTACCACTTAATCGTTAGTCGATCAATGAGCACAATCAACTTTAGATTAACTTATTAATAGATAACTTGCATCCCTGAACCAGTTTTTCGTACCTTTTCCTGTCCATGGTGTCCCTGTTCTTGACTGGCCAGCAAACCTCCCTGACCTGATACAACATACTGAATACTCCAGATGATCTGATATCAAAACCAAAAGGGCCTTTTACTATCCCCCAGCAGAACCACAAGCTGATCGCCTCCATGACACACCACACTGATGCAAGAATTCATGCAAAAGGAGCTACCAGTATTGAGTGCATGCAAGTAAACATGCTTTTCAGAAGCATGACAATTCTGTTTTATATATACTTTTCTAATGGATGTTGTATAAAAATCTAATTTTATGAAACTGAGTTGAGAGCTCTAAGCCAAAATCCCCAAATGACAAGAAAGTTTTCAATGTTGTCACTGTGTGTGTGTGTGTGTGGGGGTGTGTGTGTGTAATGAAACATTATGATATGAACTACATTAACAAATATGGAACCATTTTGTTTGTTTTTGAGAGAAACTTGTATATGCTTTACAGCTTAAAGGTGTAACAAAAATAGTATCCCACCCCTCTACAATGACTTATGAAAACAATGTGTGGCCTTGGATGTTTCATTGGTTAGGAATGAACCACAGAACTCAAAATAAACAAAAAATATTTTTCAGTCTGCCAAGAATACCTAACTTTGCTAGAGTTAATGCTGACAAGTTCACACTGCAGTAGAAACAGGAAACACCTTTACCTTTAGATCTTAGCTGTTATCGCAGAACATCAGACACGTTAAAATGATTGTGAACATATGTTTGTTACTGTGTTTACATAAAGGATCTCTAAATGGCCTGATGCAGCACGCCTTCAATATTAACGAGCCCCTATATGGAGATGATCATCCAGCAAAGTTCAGGTAATCTAAACAAGACTAAGTAAAGTTGCCATACAACAACCACAGATTACTTATACTAAATAAGGAACCTGTAAGTCTTAAAAATGTAGTCAAAAGCTAGTATATGTCAAACTAGTTACTGATTTATGACTTTAAACACCAAATACATTATATTGTAGCAGTAATCTAGTAAGTTTTGTTTAGGGAGCTGGGACAGAGTGGAGATCTGACTAAATGAAATCTATAATTTAGCAAGCAGCTCTGACTGTGTAATGAACAAGACGCCAGAGAACCCTCTTCATTTAAATAGAGCAAAGGCAACAGCAACTTAGCTAAACAAACAGAAATTTTAAAATCCATTTACACTGTATTTAAAAGCCATTAATGCTATGCAAAGTGAATTATGAACAGTGCCAGCTCCTCATTTAATCTCAAGTCAAAATGTCTCTCTTCCAGCAAACCATGTTAAATAGAGTGATCCTTGAAACTATATAACGTATATTTTCTTCCATACTCTGGGCAAACAAACTTTATGGAGGCTTTGCTATAAACTCTGGTTACATCCTATAATCCACAGCACACTAGCAGGCAGCCCCTGAGATTAGACATTTAGGGTGAAGGCAGCTGACGGAGATGGATGAGGATAGGATGGAGAAACTCCAGGGTGAAATGAGCTGTGAAACCACAGACTTGTAACTACGATCTCAATGATTGGCACGCTATGGGTTAATGAGAATGTACTGAAGCACTTTCTGCTGCGTGCTGGTTTAGGCGCTAGTGTCATTTATCTTAGACGCGCATTTTATCATTTGTAAAGGAGTGTGGGTTGGAGACAATGCAGGTGTGTTGTTAGAGGCATCGACTGTCACAAAGTGAAATGTGAAGAAGGCAATGATCTTAAAGTTGTGTGCCATGAGTTTTTTCCTCCCCCCCTCCCCTAAACTCATGTGCAGTCAGCATTAAATTGTCAAGTGCTTGTGAAGTACTCTTGGGCTGGAATTGGAGCAGATGAAAGTTTAGGGGTTTTGTCTCTTTAGCAAATTTTCCAGGCATTTCAGTGTGCTCCTCCACTGGAGAAGTAAGGTACCAATCTGTGACAGCCAGTAAGTAATCAGCTTATTCAGCAGCTGAGAGGCATTTCAGCTCATTTAAAGATTGCGCGTGTGAATAAGTAGGTATTATGGGTTTCTGTTTAGTTTCACAGTCTGATTAGAATACCGTGAATCCTTAAGGGTATATCCAAGGCAGCTTGTAACTTCATCACAAAACTACATCAAAAATTCTGTTTCCTTTATTTCCACTTTATTGTGACAAAATAACACGAGACATATAATCCTCTGCCTCTTTCCTGTGGTTCTGCCAGGTCCATACACTGCTCAGTCATAAACGACCAATCAGAGCCAGGAGGAGGGTCTTAGCGCCATCAATGAAGCTCATGTATACGCTGCATCTGTGTTAATGGCAGAAAAACACCTTACGATTACAGGAAAATTGGCTTGTCATCTGTCATCAGACAGATGGCTGCTAGTTACCATAGTATCCTGCTGTGATGCTAGAAGGAGCTGTAGCATAGCAGAGAGCTAAGGGAAGAGTGTGAGCAGTGCACATATCAGGATGATTGACAGCGCTAAGACCCTCCTCCTATCTCTGAATGGTTGCTTCTGATTGAGCTGTGCATTTTTGCAGATGGCAGTAGGACCACAAAGGCAGAGGAGCTTGATTTCATTTCAGATCATCAGTCTCATACAGTCCCAACACAGTGACAATGTTAAATACATAAGAAAACATTTTTTATAAAAGTTGCCTACTGCAGCCTTAAGAAGAAATTTAGATTTATTCTTTACTGCCTGGCTTATCCAGTTTCTATCCTTTAAGATTGACATTTCTAATTATCACTGGGTATTTGTTTCAATTGGGCTCTGTTCTGGAATTCCCCTACTGAGAGACAGACAAACAATCTTTCTGTTCTGCTCTGGCAAGAGGAAATTAAGCATTCGATTTGACCAGTGATGAGCTGAAGTTGTTTTTTGCTCTTATACACATATTCTACTACTTAATCTGTAGCAAACTTAATACCTAGCTATCTGTCGTTTTATTCTGCGAGATACGTATGACTCTTGTTCGGAGAAAAAAAAAAAAAGGTTAGCTGCCATGTTATCAAAAAAGGTGCAGTTATGGCAACAAGATTTCATGGGCATTGCTTTCCATACGCCACATGTCAAAGCTATTTTACCTGATTGTTATTTTGTTGCTTTATTTTGGGCTCTCTGTTATGTGTGTGAGTCTGCAATTTGATAAAAAACTAAAATTAAAAGTACGGTAACTCAAAAGGACTGCTCCATTTTTTTTCTCAAAAGAGCTGCAGGCTTGGTGTTGATTTAGTGAGAGTGACAAGCAAGCATATTAAATGCTTAATTATAAAAACAACAATAGTACCTCTATTGTTTGCCAAGACTCAGAAGACAAGTATAAAACTGGAGGAAGAAGAAACAATTGAGACTTGTCACTCAACAGAATTTATAATGAGCTTACATCTTCAATATGTTTTGCTAAGAGATGGGAAAAAATACAGGATCATTAGAATCATAATAAGTTGGAATATTCAGGGTCTAATATTTACATAGTAAGCAGAACATTTGGTTACCTTAAAAGATTCCTGTCTCTGACAGACTCAAAGCTAATTAATAACTACATTAGTGGCTGTCCAATAACCAGAGGTGGTCAGAGTATTCAAAACTTTTACTCAAGCAGCAAGTAAACTTACTCAAGTAAAAAATGTAACTGAGTAAATGTAACTAGTTACTAACCAGCCCTGCCATTAGCAATTACAACGGGTGAATAAAAACGAAATGAATACCAAAAAAATAAGAAATAAAAAAGATTGTTCGGTGCTTTAGAAGGTGCCGCATACAATCATAGCAAAACTTAAATAAGAAAAAAAAAAAAAACACACACACAAACATCTTGTTTGAACCTGTAAATTATGTGAACTTATCTTTATTGCAAATTACTTAAAAGGACAGGAAGATGCAAAATTAATAGGACCTTTAAGAAGCAGTCACACAAACGCAAATCTGTACCGCAAACAATCATGCTTTGTTCAGAAGCAGCCAGTAAGTGAGTAAACTGCTTTGAGCTTAATGCGTGAGTGTGTTTTACTGAAGAGGATTAGGCAAGGCATTACCACAAAGCTTATAGCTGAAGTCTGCAGGGGGATTAAGACAGCCATGACTCAAACGAAGGGGTTATAAAAGAAAAATCACAGGATTGCTTGAGAGGGAGGTCAAGCAAAGTGCTTGTCCTACCAGCACAAAGCGAGCGTGGAAAATGTTGAGAAAGCAGGGATGTAAATGCTCTCTAACGTAGAGGTAAGATTTAGTACTCATAGATACATTTACTGTAAATAGGAGCCTCGGCTTGAACTGTCGAAACAAACAAGACCAAATCACACAGATTTTGAGAGCGACTGTTCTCATGAGTCCACTTACGAGATCAAAACTGATCAAAAAAACTTTCAAGTTGTCAGAAATATCATAACTCAATGTCCAACATAGACCATAAGTTTGCATTTCTACAAGGTCACGTACTGTGAAAAATGGCAAAAATGGATGGCCATCTGGAGAAATCAGCTTTCAAGTCATATGACCTTGAAATAGTCTGTTTTGAGTGTGTTTGGTTGTTTTAGGTGAATTTTTCTTTATACTAAACATTGCTTCTTTTTACTGTCCATATCCTCTCTGCGTATATCCACCCCATACAGGATATAAACAAGTCAAACAATAAAGAAAGTCAAAAATCAGAAGTAGCAGAGGGAAAATTTGGTAGTTTAATTTCAGCTGCAAACAATAACCATTTTATTGTTCATATTATCAAATAGAAACATCTGTAAAATTAGATGTTTTATCATGTCAAATGGTCACAAGCTGGTCTCCTCAGAGCTAAAATAAAGGGATAAAACAAAACATTATTGAAAACTAAACAGCTATATTGAAGATATGTGCAATAGACCAACCATAAACAGTCCTTCAGAAATCATCTGTGGTGTGAAATTATGTTTGACTGCATAAAAGGTAGGAAGTATTTCAGGCTTCTCCAGTGAGACAATTATCTGTGTATAAAAGGTAATGAACCCATGTAAAGGACTGGGTCACTTTCATAGTTCATATGCAGTTAGAAGATGCTAGACATAATTTGGATAATGAAGTCAAGATGATATTTGCATGCTGAGGAGTAGATAAGGTGTGTTACAAAAACAGTCAATGTCAGAAGAAGGTCATAGTCAAGAGGCATGCTTCAAAGACGTCTAACAAACAAGATTATCTCTGTGTACTTTTTTGAGCTTGAAGGCAACAGAAACCCTGATTTGTGACAAAGACAACTGAATGGTGACTGACCTCCTCAGATCTTTCACAAAGAAACAAACAGCTGGGTCGACATCCCGTCCACCTTCACCACAGTCTGCACTCCGCTCGATCTTCTGCTTTTTACCGCCTGCAGCTGCTTCAGCACCTACACATGACGGGAGGAAATATGAACTCCATTATTATGATGCTTGAAAATGGACAGCGTTCAAATGTGAATCATACATGAGAAGCAAGGGTGTCTGTAAAAAAAAAAAAAAAAAAAAATCCTATATCAGCTAATATACCACATTTCCCACCAGCACGGAAGGCTAAAGCACCATGGGCTAAAGATTTAAGGAATTCTTCCAAAACTATTGGAACCATGTTTTCTTGGGCACAGAAATGACAAAAATGTGTCAGCTGTTGGTTGAGGTTGCAAACTAAATTTTTTTCCATATTTAAATACTATGGAAAACATTTTATGAAAGAAAAGGTTTCCGTCTAAAAAAATATGTCTAATAATGCATGACTAATTACAATGTAACAATATTTTTACTGTATTAATTAGGTATAAGCCGTTATGCAATATTCTGTTGCTTTCCTCTATATCAAAACAGTAGACAAAGCAAAAGTTGAAGCTTTTTATAGCTTTTAGAAAAGTGTATACCTTGGATTCAGTGACGAGATTAATTGGAAAACAAACATTTCTAAAGTGTTAAAAAAGACCTGAACCAAACAAAAGTTCAAGTGGTACACTCAGCTTGAGAGAAATAGATCTAGAAATGTTTGCAGTAATTACACCTCAAATTTAAATCATTTGACTAAGCTGCGAAAGATATCACCTTGATCATTTCTGACAATTTTTTTCCCAAGTATCATCCATGAAAAGTAAACAAGAAACCTAAGCTATCAGTATGGGGTCACATTTTATTATTCAACTGCAAGGTCTACCGTCATCAGACGATAACAGATTCTATTAACAAGTTACTATCACACATGTAGTCGAACAAAAATGGTGTTTAGTCAATGGCTTGGCCCTGGATTAGTTATAAGTGCTTATGTGACCATTTGTGAAAATTAATTGCCCAACCCTGTCAGAGAGCGTCATGATTTAGGCTGGCTGTTTGTACTTAAAAGAAATCAATATAGATTCTTTTGGAACATTGATCCTAAGCAGCTTTTCAATTCAGTTAATACACAAATGTAATTATCAGCTGTAATATTGGACTTTTGGATTTGGACACTGATGCACTATAAATTAATACCCGAACGCAAATGCACATTTTTAATTGCTGCCATGATTAATTTGTGGGCTTTTCAATAGCAGAGTCATTAATGTACAGCCAATCCATCAGTGTGTATGTGCAGAGTGTGACATGGATGGTTTCCTCTGTAATTTATGTAACCGAGTCATTTCCATCCCCAGTGGAAACATGTTATTAAATTAAAGATGGTGCTAAATTGCTAGATCAAAGAAAGCATATTGATCATTTCATAAAATGCGGTCCTTTACAAAGCACTTTAATTAGATGTTGGAGCAAAGAAACCAGCTGGGCACCCTTCTGTCACTACATGGTCCATTGCAATTTTTGACAATATTTGAAGAGAAAAACAGATCTGAAGCCTTTTTAAATCTAACACCTTGTGTATTTTTCCCCCATGTAGTGATTGTGCCAAGATGAGACAACACACTCCATAGTTGTATTAATTATACAAGCAGGTAAAACACAAAACAAACAGTCTTTCCTGTGGAAAAAGTCTTTTTAAAATACTATGTAGGAATGATAAAAACGAATGTTGGATTTTGGGTGGAAACCTGTACATACTATGCAGTGCAGAGGATAACCTAAAATTAAAAACAGTTGATTTTCTTCAACAAAACTTAGTCTGAAGAGACATAAAAACAATGCTAGTCAGTGTGTGAAGGCTGAAAAGAGAGCATCACCATCCAGCCGGAGTATACAGGAACTAGAAATGTCAGCAGCAATGTTAGTCAATAATCCCTGGCTACCGTGTAACAGCACTAATGCTCTCTGAGGCAGGTATGCTGCAGGAAGAAGGTACATTTGTAAAGAAAAAGAAAGTAAATGTCTGCCAAGTGCGGTTCTCTCTTCCTGAGGCTTATCCTGCAGCTTTTCTGGTGTCATTTCAAGGCATGAGCATGTGCCGTTTGAACGCGGAGGGAAACGCAGGGCCTCCTGCTGAGATTTTTAAGCATCAAACTTTCTTTTGCGTTCTTGGGGAATTTTTTGTGCACTAACTTGCCTACATCCCTACATCACTTTTGGGAGAAGTCATGTTCAGTCCCGTCAAAACTGAGCCAGGCATAATGCAGTAAAAAGAACACACTAAATGCTACAAAACATTCTGCAGTGTTTTAATATAAAAATAGTTTTCACCGTTCTTTTCTCTTTAAATCATCCCTGCTTGCAGACTTAACAGATTTAAAATTTAATTTGTCCCTACATCAATCAGATTGTAAAATTAAGTAGGCATATAGCGTTTTATCATGCTTCTGATGATGTGGTCTAATTTGTGGCTTTGTTTACTTGCTGTAATGTATGCGGGAATGTGCAACATCTGTTTTTATTGAGCAATATGCGTTTTTTTTTTATATAGTATTCACATGACTTTTATTGTTTGCAGTATATTTAATTGTGGAAGCAGCTTTGCTTAGGGTATAATGACCCTAATCCTGTCCAAAAACAACAAAAAAAGTGACCATCAAAACGTCGCTTATTATAGTGATGACAGTAAAGCCAGGGTTTAAATAGGGCCGTAGAACTGATTCTCTCAATTCAAGTTCATTCCTTGCTCTCTTTAAAGAAGCTAATTTTCAGACTGAAACACATGGAGCGAGATAACTAGCAGATGGCACCAGTGCCAGAAAACTAAAGACAGCGGACGAAACCCACAACCTTCCTAAACTCATCAAGATTCAAGGAGAGTGGCTGTCACACAGTGAAGGTCACTTGTGTAATAACTGAGTGAAATGATTAATACACTTGCAATGACATGATGTGCACGGTGATCAAGAGCTCCAGTGATGGATTACAAAGTGTGGTAACCAATTTCCTGTAAATAATACTGAATTAAGAAAGACCTTTTAAAACTACATGATGAATGAAGTTAACATATTACTACCCTTTTTTTCCCTTCTATGCATTTTATCTTTCAGACAATGCTGTAAACATAGAGAGTATCACAGACCCAATGAAGAGAAAGATACACATCATACAGCACAGAAGATGCATTCCTCACTATGCTGAAGACGGTGTAAGAATCATTTTAAACTCGATGTTAGAGGTGATTTTCATGACATTTTTCAAGGAATACGTTTTTAAAATCATCTTTCAATGTGTCATCAAAGGAAGTGAAGGTCAAATAGCTTAGCCTCTCTTCAAGGTTGCCTTAGCATATCAATTAGCACTGGGCTGATGCACATCATCACCTTTACATACTGCCCAATGCTACTGACCTGTCTGAAGGAAGAGGTGGACACCTCACACATGAATCATCGAGACCAACTTTACGGCTCTCTCCAGTGAAAACGTTTTAAACATGAGCCTCAGGATGTGTCTTCCAGCAGTTTGACTGGGACGGATATTCTCTCATTAATTATTATAGTTGCTCCACATCTGCTGCCCCCTGACACATGCAGGCATCTATCACAACTAGTAGTCAGGGCAAGAAAACGAGGGCCGAAGACCCATCTGTTGGCCATTCATAATGCATTCATTTTCTCTGAGGAGTGAGTGGCTGGCAAAACATTTAATGATCACACCACTGATACCACGACGGAGCCAGCCATCAGCAGCCATCCGATGCCCAGAGAATTATCAGAGAACTCGGAGCGTGCCGAGCGTAGAGCGAAATGAGCAGAGATCCGAGATGTGGAGCCGGAGCAACCTGATTAAATGGAAATCACTTCTCCAAACTAAAGTTAAACTAACTAAACTGATAAAGACACATTTTTTTATGTCTCTGAAGTTAATGATAAATATTGAAAACATATTTCAATATTTTATGGTTACATAAAGCTTTTATGTCATTTACACACAATAGTAAACATATTCAAAATTTTAAACTGGGTGATGTCTCTCTTTGTCAAGTTTCTTGAGATTCAGGGTGTTTTCAAACCTAATAGTCTGGTAAACTCTGTTCGATTGGGGACCAAAACTGCAACATTTCTTACATTTTTAAATGGAGTGGCTCGCTTTCACTCTGCACTGTGTCAAACAATCAAAACTAATTGAAAACCAAGAACTACTGAAGGAAACGACACAAAAATAACCGAAGACGACATTAGCGCAACTTCCTTCTTCACAAAATGTACACAAAAAAAGGAGCGTCATCAGACTCCTTTGAAGTCTGTTGAAGGATTTCTCTTTGCCTTTGTTGAAAAACCATGAGCCATTTTTTCCCATCTAGTGTTTGTTATGGTTTTATTGACACAGAATGCCCTGCGCTATACTCCGCTTCCTGGTTTGGAGTAATCGCCGATCCACTTGCATGCACATAGGAATTCAAACCTTGCCAGAGTTCACTTCAACCAACCGAGACCCAAGCTTTTAATTTGCTTTTTTGGTTCGCATCAGAGTTCGATTGTACATTCACACTTCCCCAAACAAACCAGACTTTATTCACAAAATATCTGTCTATAAAATTTTAATAAAATTTAGTTTTGGCTAAAATAGAGTTAAAAATAGAGTTCTAATCAAACTATTTAATAAAACTAGAATTTTATTAAAGTGGACTAAACAGGCTAGTGTGAACGCATAGTCAGTGCGAAGTTTGTCTGAGTTGCTTTGAGGAGTCAATTCATCTTCCGCTGTTGGTCCATTGTGTTTCATCAAGTCCAAATCTACTGAAGCTGTCCAGGAGTAAACTTTACAGAACTTCATGCTGCCTCATCAGACAAGCTTTAACGAGATGCTGCTTTCATTTTCCAGCAGAACTTGGCATCGGTCCATACAGCCTAAAGGAACCTATACCCGCTTTAAAGAACTTGATTGTCCAGCAAATTTCCATGATCCCCATAAAGAATCAATGGACTATTGTCAAGAGGAATACAAAAGACACTGGAGTCAGCAATGCAGATGAGCTAGGGGTCACTATTTAAGTAACCCCGGCTTCCCAAACACCCCAACAGAACAACAGGCAGATCGCCTCCATGCCATGCCATAGTAACGAGGCGTTTCATGCAAAAGGACTCATGAACAGGTATGGAGTGTATATATTGTACACAGCAATATGCTAATTAATACTTAACTTTAGAAGGCCCATTTTTAGGCACTTTTGTTAAATTTATTTATTGGCTCTTCTGTTGTACTCCAGTTTTTTGAGAAACTGAATCTTCCATTTTTCAGAAAAACAGAAATCACTGAAATAAATTTGGCTTTTATGTTAAATTCACTTGTATGCCTTCTAAGTAATTTAAGTTATCCTGAATGTTATATTAATGAAAGACTTCCTCTTGTAATTGGCAGTAAAGGGGGGGGGGGGGGGGGGGGGGGGGGGGGGGGGGGGGGGGTACATTCTTTAACTTGAAAGCAAACTGAAGACATTTTCAGTACTAAACATCTTGATATTTAGTACCCAGTCATTGCTTCATGTGTACCACAATTTAAAAGCTACAAACTTGATGTCCCAAACCAATTTGTTGTCCTTGGAATATCCTCCCACAGCACCATTCCCATGCAACCTCCTCCAGCTCTCAAAACATTAGGGCAATTTTCACAGTGGATTAAGCAAAACAAAGAGTGTTTCAGTGGGTCTGGGTCACATGCTGTGAGAAACAGTGTGGTTGTCACAAGCATTTAGGAATATAGATAGTAAATCTGATTGTATTTAGAACTGCTTTGCTTGCATTGAGGGGTTCGGTTGCTTCCTTTTAGGCGTGGATCTGATGCTACATTTGAATGCTGCAGCTAAATACACATCAATTGTTCTCTTCTCCTATGCTGACAACTTTAGATTTGTGAATTGAAGGAAAATCTATTTTACTTTAAACAGATCACCAATGGCCTTTGAGATAGAGTCCCCTTGAGTGAATATTAAACCTATGTTTTTGCAAAAAGTCGTTACAACCTCTCAGATCAAAGTGACAGAGGAATAAGTCACAAGACCAAGCATGCCCTGGAGCAGCAGGTGGAGTTGATATACAACAAGAACCAAAAAAAAAAAAAAGAAACTTGGAAGCCAAAGTGTTCTAGGGAGGATAAGTTTTAGACTAAGAACCACCACATACAAGCTGCATGAGAAAACCAAGTTCAAAGTAAATAGGAAGGAAAGATTTGGAAGCTGAGCAAATACCCATGGTGCCTGTCAACACTGTGGTACTTTCTGTGCTGAACTCTTTCAAGCTTGTAGGCAGAAGCTGGCACTTACAACCATGCAATAAGTCACCGAATGAGAAAATAGGTTAAGACTAACTACATTTAGCAACAGAAATAAATTAGTTAAAGGCCTAGGGATCTTTAATTGCCTCATTAAGCTTGTAAGATGTTTCAAACTGCAGCTATATAGGCACTAATGATAAAGTTGTGTGTGTTTATGTAGTTGTTGAAATATAGGTCAGACAACAATTTGGTTGTTTTTACAACTTCTTTTTTATTTGAAATTCATGTCACTCATGGGTCACCTCTGGCAGGCAGTAAAAAGTTACTGAACTGACTGTCTAATAGCGGAACAATGTCTTACTAAACAAATGCTTAGTTTAGAAAACAGGTAGTAATTTTGTGCGCACAATGTTCATTTAAAAAAGTCATTTGGGTATTTATTTAGCATTTCTTTAGTAAATGGACAGTATTTTCCACTACTTTTGTGAAGCCAAGACTTATGCGAGTTTGTTTCAAACACCGAAGCCCTTCGTTTAAATCAGTATGTTCATATGTACTGATACTTATTGATTTAAATATAGCAATACAACTAAGAGTTAATATGAACATTATAAATATGAGTGCTTAAAAAGGGACAATGTAAACGTTATATGTGCTGCTAAAGCTGAAACTTCATTTATTGACAAAACTGATTGTGGTTACCCTACAATCTACTGACATCTTTTCTTACTCCACCTTTAAACAATGTGCCCATATTTATTGCTGAGATCTGATGTCTCAGGTATACAGAATAAATAAACACTTAATGCGGCCATTAAGGTCAGTTCAGGTCCATCCAGCTGGCCAAATGTATCATCTATATGCAAATTGTGAACAAAAGATGGCTGAATTATAGGATCCTCATAACAAATGTGTACAAGAAATCATTTGTGATTGCAATATTGCATACACTGATATTAAAATGTAGATTGAATTCAATACATTGTGCAACTCTAATCATAACAATTGTGTTTATACAAACATGCAAACTATGCCAGGCAAAAAATTTATTAAAATATTTTATTTGCTTTGATTAATGTTTGCATTTGACAACTTTTACAACCCTTGCATTTAATTACATGCTGAACTACAGTAGCTCAAGAGTCGACACAATGGTTGTCATTCTAATTACTAAATTAAAAGTGTGGAATAAAAGCAAAGCTAATAAATACATTTAAAAAGATACACAACTGCGGTATTTTTATTTAACAAATTTTCACTAGAAATATTAAACAATATCCAATAAAATATAAATAACATGAGAGTCACTTCCCACTTGCTTTTGTGTCTGAGAGCCGCTCTGAACTTGTTAGCAGCACAGACACTGCGGCATGAGCGCCACAAAAATAAGAAAAAGAAGAAGAAGAGGGCTGTGCCCCAGCTGTCTTTCACATGAAGACAAGACTTGCATCTTCAGAACCTTGTTAGTTCTGTAAAAAGGCCACAGACTGCTAAGGAATATTAAGCAGCTGAATCTGTTGAAAATAAAAAGGATTTTGGAAGAGAGTGGGAAGCCTCTAAAAGGCTTTGATGGTATATATCGCTCAATCTTCAGCAGATATGATGGAATGAAAAAATAAAGGCAGTTGAACAAAGAAGCTCTAGGGACAGGCGAGAGGTAAGGGGTTATTCTTCTCCCCTCTGTTCTGCATATGCATATATCATTATCTGTCAATCAAAGAGGCTTCCTCCTGAAATGGCATAAATTCTGACTGAAAAGCAATCCAGCCAGCCAGAAATAGAAACAACTAGTGAGAAGTAGAGCATCAATGTTTAGGGGCTGTTTCCATCCCCCCCACTCGGGCACACTCCGTTACTCACTACTAGTTATTCACAATGTGAAAATATTTGAAAAAAGAAAAAAACCCTGACAATTATTAATAAGAGTCCAAACCTACATCGCTCCCCATAACTCATCAGAGCATTCTTAAAGGAAGTAGCCTGAGATTTAAACTGTGGTTTAACGTTGTAATGTAAAGATGCAAAAGTTTTGAAAACTTCCTGATTTGTGTACTTCCGTCCCTGACCTGGAAACAGAAGTGAGGAAGCAGGTCGACTAAATTAGGCACATAATTCTCCCTGGATGTTACATTGCCACTGAAAAGCTTTGAATCCCCATGAGTAAATATGATGACGACTAGTGGGGATGTTAATGGGTCGGTAGACAAATGAATACTTAGTTTTTGTACACAACAGCAAAGGATGAGTCCTCATCGTTTTATAACTCAACCCCTTGGGCTGCCCATGCTCCACAACTATGTGTACTCACACTAGAAAAGAAACCTTTGGAAAACAAGCTTAAAATGATTTAACATTAAACTAAAAAAAATTTCATAGTAGCAATGAAACATAAAAAGGTAGTTAGACGTGTTATAAATTTCAAATAGCAGAGAATTCTTGTATTGTATTTTTCTTTTTAAAAAATAATAATAAATCAAGTGTGAAAGAACACAACTATTTTACTTTATTGCTTGATCAGAGTCACATTAGTTGGCCTTATAAAATGATCCTATATACAGAATGGTAAACAAATCTGGATAAGTGATCGCCATGTACATCAGATTCAAATACGGCCACAGTAACTGCATCAAAAATAACCAAGAATTAATTTGGGTAGTATGCACAGCTGTCTCAGCAGAGCCAACAAGTCAGGGCCTGAAAAGCCTTTTTGTTAAAAAGGAATGGAGGAAATAAAGCGAGTTTTGATATAGTATTTTGTTGTTTTTTAGTTTCTACGAGCATCTCTTACATAAACAAGCTGACTTATCAATGGCACTCTTGTTGAGACCGCTAAATTTACCCTTATTTTGCATGTCCTACTCCAATCACACTTCAGCTTGACAAACCCTGCCCCCACTTCTACAACACCTGCTGTTTTCCAAAAGGGTCACTTCAAGTCTAGTCTTCAGGGATTAAAAAAAGAAAAACACCCACAATTTTTGAGAAAGCTAAGGTTAGAAAAAGAAGAAGGCCACAGTGAGATTTCATGTAAAGCACTTTGACACACCCAGCTAAAGAATTCAGGAGAAATGTCAAGAGTCTGTAGGCCATTCGGTAACAAGGCTGAACATGTGAGGCCAAGGAGAAGAGAGCTGTTGAGAGGAAGAGCCCTGAAGTGATTTTTGTCTCTTTCAAAACTGACCTTGTCTCTACTTTATTCTGCAACTTTTCCTGGCCTCTTCAAACAAATTATATCTCCCATCAGGGCAGCACCGTACTGCCAATCTGTGGCCATCTCTCCTGAATGTAATTGCCGTTTGTCCTCCTGCAGATTGCAAGCCATCTCCATTTCCTCCACTTCACCTCACATGAAATGCATTATTTCTGCAGCAATGAAATGCTTTGGCAATAAAAACATCATACTATGGATTGGTTCTGAAGTCCTCGTCTGAAATATGTCGTCTTCCTGCTTTGTAGGTTTGTAAAAAGCCGCTGCCAGTTTGACGGACTTCAGAAGTTGATCAATTTGTAGCCGAGTTTGTAACCCAGAGTGTCCATGTGGCTTGGCTTTCACACCTCTGTCACTGTCCAAATGTCCACTGGAACCATTTCAGAAGGAGGGTATCTGAGGAAATCAGTGTGTGTGTGCGTGTATCAATGCCAGGATTAGTTGCATTTTATCTGATCACTGCAGAACATGGCTATGATTACATTTAGATTAGAGCCAAACTGGTAACAGTCTTAATGGCAAGTACATTACAACTAATATAGATCTAGAAAGCATGAACATATAAGTTCTTTTATAAAATCATTTTGTTGTCTGATGCATAAAGACACATATTTGCAAACCCAACTTCAATGACGATTTCCAGTTGGCTGCATCACAATAATAGACTATCCAACAATGACAGAGCAGCTGTTATGGATATGTTAAGGAATGTGGTTATTCCTAGCAACTGTGCCCGTTTGGTGGATGCACCATTACAACCCACTCACCATTACACTTTTAACTGCATTGCACAGTTCAGTGGGAAACTAGAACTCAGTTAAATACTGTTTTTTGTTTTACAGTACTGCAAATTATAATTATATATAATATACATGTGTATGAAGCTGCTGCAGAAAATGTTATTGTTTTCGCTTCTCAAGGATCTTAGGTGACCGCTTGTAGTTTTTCACGTAGAAACTTAGCAAACCAAGACCTTTTTAATTGCTTGAAGACAGAATTGTAACTTTGAATGCCTCTCACTCAAAATATGAAAAATATCAAGGTCTAGACAAAAAAACTCAGTAACACATTTGTAGACGTTTTAATCGAGCAACAGTGTTTCTAGATTTTACCCACTTATTCCAATTCATTATTCCAACTAGGGCTGTTGTAAACGAAAATTTTAGTAATCGAGTAATCTATTGATTATTCTTACAGTTAATCGAGTAATCGGATAATAAAAAAGATAAAATAAAACATTGGTAAATCTAACAGCAGTATTACTATCAGAAACCAACATCAGTCCAATTTCTCACATTTGAGCTTTTCTGTATTTTAGAAAATAAACCTGCAACATTAATAGCTCACTTTCTAAGTTAACCTGAAGAAAAGTTATACAAGAATCTGAAGTTATATTCAATTTAATAATAAAAAGGCAGGCTCACAAATACGCTTATAAAAAATGTCTGTAGTCCAGCTTTTCATTTCTGTATTCATCTTCAGCCAATTTCATAGATGAACTCTCACCTTGCCCAGACATTTATAGCTTTTGTGTTCATGTTAGCGACGGGATTTGACACCTTTTTTTGTCACACACAGAAACTCATCTACCAGCTATGCACCGTCACAATCTGCTCCACCACCCATTTGTAGAGACCAGGATGATATGAAATACATTTTCCGGTTTGTCTGTAAAGCTACATTTACGTTAATCATCTAATGCGCAGCCGGCCGCAGTGTTCAGTCTATCCTCTCACCTGTATAAATACACCTGCAGCACTTTTCCCCGCCGTTCGCTCTGAACCGGCACCAGGCAGCAGCTCCGGGAGGGAAAAAGTTGCCGTACTCCAGGCATCGTGCCAGTCATTTTAAGGATGCTTATTGGTTCCCCGAAAAACGACAAAGACCCGGACATTATCATCAATCAATAAAATCCTCCCAGGCCGAACTTGAAAACTGGACTTTACACTGCTAACACTTAGCTTTCTCAGCGCTCTCACTCTCGGAAGTGAGAGCGCTGGGCAGCGCAAGTAGCAACGCGGGCGGAAGACGGTGCATCAAATAATAAAATATAAATTAACGAGGCTTCGAGGCAGATAAATTTTCCTCGAGGAATTTTAATAATCGAGGTACTCGAATCACTCGAGGAATCGTTTCAGCCCTAATTCCAACACACAACAGAACATAAGGGCCAATTTCAAGCATCTTTTTTTCCTAACCTAATGATCACTGGTCAGATCTGATAAAAGAAAAATAGCCAAGATCCAATCCCTGGTCAAGAGGTCCATTTGTACTTTACATTATTGAAAAATCCTACCAGCCATATTAATTTACAGATCAATTTTATTTTCTGTTTGCCAAAACATTAATGTTAACACATTCAATAAAGCTAAATATATTTAGATACAAGTCAGTCCTACTACAATAGTGGATGCAGGACTTTCAAAACTGAGGTGAAAGGTGAATGATGATTATACAGAGAAAGAGATAAAGATGTGAGAAAAGCAACATCTTGCTATTTGTTCAGCAATAACTGGGTACAATTCAGCTGTATGTCTTCATTTATAAACTTAAGCTCCATTATTTTTTCTAGATTCATCTCTAAATACTCCAGCAGCTTTAAGAAACCAAAACTAAAACAAGTCCAAGATGAGGTAATGCAGTTCTCAAATGAATGCCAGCAACCACAATGATAAACTCAAACTTTTTTTTTTTTACCAACAATACTTAAGAAAACATACAGTTTTGTATGAGACCACAAACTCGAAAGCTCTCAATTCAAAAGTTGAGAATTGCTTGCGTTAAAAAGCTGAAAAAAAAATACATTTCAAGTTGTCACCAGAAAGCATTAATTTACAGTTTCCTTGTGCCATTGTTCTGCAGTCCACATAACCAGCATGTTCTGCAAGAGAAAATCTAGAGTAGCCAAAAAGAAAGGCTGTTGTAGAAAGACAATTTACAGCTCAAGCAAAAAGGCCAGTAGGTTTTAATATCTTTGCTTTCATACACCAGCAGTGTTGACTTGCTAAGCAATATGAGTGCACTGTCTTACTGCAAATGCTTTTCTAATTTTCTGGTAATAATACATTGAGTGAGATAATGAGTGAGAAGACATAAGCTGACCAGTAAGCCAGGGCTGAAATCCTCTTTGGCCTGCCAGCTTGAGCTGAAGCTCATTAGCAGAGGTTGCTGAAATTACAAAAAAAATGTGCTTCTCATTTGTTTGTAGAATAAGAATAGAAAGACGGAGAGGTTTGCTCAAAGCAACAGGGTTTATACCCTAGAAATGCTAGGTACAAACTAGCACCAATATGTTGATTCAGTGAGATGGAGCTTACTGAATCGAAAGTCATATTGATGATAGGGGTCAAAGGAAGAAGACGTATGCATCATTGAAGGGTGAAATCCAAGTAGAAGAAAAATTTTGTTGGAGAATTTCTTCTTGGAGCGAAACAAGTTTTCAAGTTTGCAACTAGAGAAGGCCAAGTTTCTTTCCTGCCCAACTTGTCAAATATGTGAGGTTTGCTTTAACACGCAAAGAGCAAGACTAGTGAAACTTCCAGGATCGAACGGCATTATGACAAATCACTGATACAAAAACAAAAAAACATTGCGAAATCATCAATAAATATCAAAATATTTAATGATATTAATAAATTACACTACTGTGTTTTCAGAGATGCAATCGGGCACTATTAAATGTAGTTGATGTACTAAAGCAAATGGAGGTCTTGTGACTTACTGAACGGAAGAGTGGATATTTTGGCCACGTAATTGTTTCTGAAATGTTTATTTACTCTTTAATGGATAATGGGATAATGAGGAACAAGTGAGATGGGAATATTGTTATTTTTTTAATCAAGTTTCATAATATCTTTGCCTAATTGTTGTGCCAACAGATGCTGTTCAAAGAAAACACAAATTGTATGCTTTCTATTAAATATTTAAGAAAACTATTGCTAAAAAATAAATACAACTTGATTAATAACTGAGCGTACAATGTTTACTAAAGTAAGAACAACAATGCTGGTCAAGTACAAACATGATTTAAATCATCCTTAGTTTAATTCCTTACGAGACTCAAAATGCCTTTAAAGTGTTTTGACCCTCTATAGTATCACAAGTGTAATTTGGTATTACAATGAAGGCAGAATAACTTACTCTGTCAGCAACAATTAACAATTACGGTACGACAATTAGTTGCTGACAGAAGGAGGAGATTAAAGATAAATCCACAGATGGTAGTTTTTTTTAATTTGGTTGCTGTTGTTTTGGTGGTAGCCATTTATTTACAAAGTGAACATTCCCGTGGCACAAAGAAAGATGCGCAATCAACTATATGTAGACTATTTAAGAGAGAAAAAAAAGCTGATGAAGCAAGTGAATTAGTTGCAGATAACACCACTGGGACATCTTCCCAGCTTAGTTGTGAAACTGAAAAAATAAATAAAGAAATCTTTTGAGCCTAGTATGTCCAGCAAATCCAATAAGGACTCTTGAGCCAAGGTCGCACCTTATGGCCTAAAATAAGGAAAACTTCATTTGCAAGCCTAATCAAGTGTGAATGTCATAGGGGAACTGCAATCGAGGGTCATAGAAGGATCATTTTGCTCAGGGAAGAGGGATGAGACGTCTTGAGACTGCCAGGTTTGCAATATTGAACGGTGCTGGGCTGTAATGACGGCTATTAAAACAATTATCTAAGAAAGCCTTCGTTCACACTGGGTGGTAATAGCGGATGGCGGTTATGAGTGTGAATATGAAATAGTAGCCGAGGGAACGCTACACAACTTTATTGCACCAAGCGATTCAATTATCAAATTGGCTGAAAATGAACTTATATATAAACACTAACGTTCTTGTAAGGTTAAATATTTACTTCAGCGTTTTTTGTTCTTGCCTTAAAAATAGCAACACAAGACACTTGGGTTTCTTTTTGAGAAGCGCTGCCTAAGACTTCTTCCCAGCTTTAACATAAAATATTCAGCTGTCATTAATGTTTGAAGATGTTTACTTCACTGTTTCTCGTGCTGGCTGACAAACACCAATAGTTACATACAGTGAAACTGGATCGTGACCAATCAAGTATAAAATAACACGCTCAAACTGACTGCAACCTCAGAAACGAGCAGAATTCCTTTCCAGGCCCATTAGTGGTGTCTTTTACAGAAAATACTGCAGCTTGACTGGAGCATCTGAATTGAAAGCTACCATATTACACCACCAGTCCAAGAACAAGTCCTGGATTTAGCAAAGAAAATAGGTGGGAGACTCCCACTTATTAAAACTGCATGGCTGATTGTGTTTCAGCGGGCAATAAATTTCATAGTCTAACTGATGCAAGAAGCTTCTACATCAGAAGACGTATCCTGTTGTGTGGAGAAGATGTTAATCTATTTCAGAAAGGTCACATTATTCCCACATGCCTCAAGCAAAGAAAACATCTATGAAATTGCAGAAAGAAAATTAGGTCAACAACTGTCCAAAGTATTATTAAAAATGGGATGGGGAGCTATGATGTTCGTGGAAAAAATGCGGATGATTGTGATCGGAATTCATTTAAACATTTTGAGAAATCAAAACATAAAAACAACAACTTACAACTACGTTCAGTGGTAAAAATAAAAGCATTTCCACATGCACAGTGCAAAGGGAACTCATGGGATTTGAGCTGTGTAGCCTGAAGCATACCACTAATCAGTGAAGATAATCAGAGGAAAAGGCTTTAGTCTGTTAGCAAGCACAAAGTTTGGACTGTCTAGCAATAGTAGGTCTGATGAGTTCAGATTCATCACCCTGCCCAAGAATGATGTGCACATCAGGGTTAGAACTGGGAGAGATGAGGTCATGTACCTTCATGCCTAGGGCCTCCTGTAAAAGACTGTGGGGGTAGTGCTATGATCAGAAGTTGCTGAGTTTGTCTTGTCAAAGTTCAGCAAGATTATATGACCGAAGAAGGAGGTTATTCCATCAACGGAGGTTTTTTTTTTTTTCTTACCTGATAGCACGGCTATATTCCAAGATGACATTCCCAAGGCTCAAATGTTTTGCAAAAGTAGAGTATGAGACATCACTTACACATAGGAGTATCTTTTACAAAACATTTCTGCCATAAACAGAAAGACAAATGACTTCTGGGCTCCCTTCGCCTGGCTGTAAGTCATAAGTGATTATGGTGTTGTCCTGCACAGCTGTTAGTTTTCAAAGAACAAGCCAGTAGACTGGGACAGCAGGAGCCGTCGTGATCTTTGACGTCAACATTATGGATATATCGGGCTGTTGGCTGGTAGCACAAACCATTTATTATCACTACATCATTTCGTCTTGTGAAAGTCAGCTCATGCAGGCCTTTGACGACCTTGCTTGGAAACTCCGGTGCGTAACAAAGGTAGCCTGGCATCAAACCACCTTTGCTGTTTTGATTCATTCATTCCGTCTTCATTCATGGAAACGTCAGACATGTATCTTAATCCTGCCTTCAAGTGTCTTGTGAAATATTGAGTGGCCACCAAAGAGTCCAGACCCCACTGTGAACCTTAGAGATGTACTAGAGAGGAAACTGCACAGTGACCATCTCTAGGCCTGTCGCGATAAACAATAAATCAATTAATTGCACGATATATGAAAGTTATCAACATCGTTTTAATTTATCGGCTTTATCGTTTCTTTCTATTGATGATACTGGCTGAAAAAAGGCTCAACTCCAGTGCTCTCCACTGACCCTCCCCTCCTCATTCCCTTAGTGTAATGTCCGGTTCACACTACACGATTTTAGAGTTGTCGGCCAATCATCGGCCCATTTTCAAAACCTGAGAGTCATACAAGCAGACAAAAAACCGTAGGTGTAACGGGTTCGATCGGGTTGTCCAGCTACATGGCAAGAGCAACACACCACACACGTACCGATTTCTCTCACCGACATTCAGATTTCAGACAGACAATTCCATAAAAGCCACTGTATCACACGAATTTAGAATAAACACAGCTGATGATGTAGAAGCGATAAGAATAGCTTGTGAGTTTATTTTAAGTGATAAAAGATGTAACAAAAAGAAAAGGCGTTGGACAAAAGAGTGGAGAACGGGGCTTTATTTGCAGCACTATGATGTGTAGGTGAGTTATTCTGTTTTTTCGTCTTTACCATTTGTGTGTTTAAGCTTCATCGATTAATTAGTATTTATCGTTTTAATGTTTAAAATTACATTGAGAACAATGGGCACAAAATAATGGCTATAAGTCCAGATAACTAATTTTAAAACCAGGCATTAATCAATGTTTTACTAGAATCTACCTGCAATGCATGTTGCTAGTGTCAGCATAAAGTCCTGACTGAATGAATAGCATTATAACCATGTCACGTTAACGATGAACAGCTGAAAGGTTACCGGGTTTCTCAACTGCGGTAGCAATTTCGCTCCATCTCCTCTTCTCATCATTTCTGTGGATATTCTTTGCACGAAATGTTGAATAAACATTAATGCTGTTTCCACATACATCATCTCCGATGTCCGCTGGACTTTGGGTAGTGCCGTGTCAGCTGTTTGGGAATCCGCGCTTTCTGACTGGCTACTTGTCACATTCAACAGGCTGCGATTTCGCTCCCAGTCGGGGAAAACCCCATACACTGCAGTGATAAACTGGCCAAGACAATCCAACATATATGCCTGATTTAGATCAAAGCGGACCGACTGGACCCGATCAGTCCCAACACACACCACAGGATGATCGGTTACGATTATTGCAAGTGACAATCTTAGAACGTTGGTGACAACGACCAACGTTCTAAGATTGATGCAAGGGGGAAAATCGGGGCAAAAAATTGTGTAGTGTGGACTGGGCTTAAGATAGGAGTGAACTATTGCATCAAGTATTCGGATATGCTTGTCTTCTCTATATGAATCTAATGATTATTGAAGGGCAATATATTATACAGACATCATAATCTGCACTCTTTTGGTTGAATGCGGTATTTATTTCCATTTAGATTTTATGTTTAGTTTTTATTCAAGCGCATTTTATGTTAACAGAGAGTCAATTTTTGTTTTGTTTTTGGTTGTTTTGTTTATTTTGTTTATCAGTTTCAGTGTTCTTTTGAAAATAACGTGCATCTATTTTTGGCAGGATATCGCATGGATTATTATGCCATTATCATTACATCAGTTTAAAATGGTCTTCAAATATTAACGTTTATCGCAATAATTTTTGAGACAATTAATCGCTCAGCAAAATTTGTTATTGTGACAGGCCTAACCATCTCTACAAGACCTTCACAAAAAATCTATGCAAGTAGCTAATGGTAGGAAATGCTGCAACATCTCCAAAGTTGAAAATAATGCCACAGCAAATGTGTGGTTTAAAGCTAAGGACGGTCCAATGGAAAAAAAGAGTGGGTGTATATTTGGCCTGTTAGTTGGACTATCCCCACCCACATTGAATTTATGGTTTTAGTGTCCGAGACGTGATGAAAGAAAAGAACAATGAATAAGTGGTTTAATGGTAACCAATGTTAATACGAATATTCAGTAATAATATCACAATCACATTTTTCTGGTATTTCGTAGCGCTAATGTGCACTTTGAATTGTCTTTGGCTGAAAGGTGCTATATAAATAAAGTTGCCTTGCCTAATGTGCACACAACTATTGTTGTTTAATTGGACATAGCGGCAACTTAAGCTTGACAGTACTTCAGGCGTTTGAACTGGTTTGAATTCCAGTTTTAATTGTTCATATTTATTTCAAATGCCACGGGTCATAATGTTTTTACTTTCTTTTTTTGACACTTTAAAAAAAAATGTTTTATGCAGTCACCTTGGTGAAAGAATCTGATCATTTGCAAACTAAATAATGCCATTAAATTCAGTATAAAAGCGGTGGCACTCCATTATTTCTTACTGCCAGTCACAGAGCACAGCAGAAAAATCAAGAGTAATTTACATATTTTTTTATAGCACTGCAGGAACATGCTCCCATTTTACAATTTCATAGAAAAGTCCACATCCAAAGAGCATAAATAGATGTCTCTCTGTGTGGACCTGAAGCAAATATGGAGACAGAGTTTACTTAATTCTTTAGAGTCCTCACACCCTCGCACCGTCATTGTTCTCTTCCCAAAGGCTGTTGCTAAACAACACCACAAACAGCAAATTAGGGAAATACAAGAGAATAGTATGTTCTCAAAATCCTTGATGAGAAAAAGACAGATTTCTTAAATACAATCAGTTTTAATAAGATATTTTGGTCTAATATAATACTGGCTCCTGGATGTTAAGCAGTCATTTTATAGTTAACAGCACCGCCAGGCTAATCTCTCCCGTACGTACATTTATGTCTTCCATATATATGCTGCCCATGTTCCCAACCCGATTTTACTGAGGTGTTAACAGTCAAGTAAGCAAAAGCCAGAGTAATAATGGAAGCCATTTTGAAAATAAGGCCAAGATGAAAGACACAAAAATCTCAATGTAAAATTAAAAACCACAAGAAAAACAACTTGAAAGTTGAACTTGAGCAGTTTTTGACATTAGTTTTGTTGCAAACTGATTATTAAAAAAAATATAGAAGAAAGTCTGCCCTTAAAAAAACCCCAACAAAAACAAAACCAAGCATTTAAGTATTCCTCTCATAAGTAAAAATGCTCTTAGCACAAACTTATTATGAAAGTCACATCTTGATACACAGCTATTAAAGTAACACAGGTTGACAAATTCTTTTCAGGTTAAATTCTGAAAGAGAATAATCCTACATAGCATTACTGAATCAGATGTGTGGTTAGTCCAGGATTCATGTTGGTTTAGGACAAAAGACAAAGTCAAAAGTGCTCCAAACATAATCGTGAGCCAGCCAAGCAGAACAACTCCCTGTAGAGTTTTTCAAATTCTTCACAATCCAGTTGGGAGCTACCAGTTCCTAATCTTTAGCTACATATGTAATCCAAAATGTGTGTTAAGATGTATTTTTCACAAATACTTGTTTCTCTGAAAACCCAAGAGCAAATTGGATAATGATTCAGTACCATTACTAGTGTCTGCATGCCTGAGAGCAACTGAGGCCACTTCCTTTGTTGTAAATGGTGGTTGGTATTTAATAGTGGAGAGGGGTTTAGTGGAGAGTGCCTGGGGGAGGGATGTGGCTCCAAAGTATGCAAACATAAGCCGTTTGTGTGCTTGCTTTTGAAGCAGGCTGTGTTAGCTGTACTGTGGGGGTCAGAGGACAAGAGCAACATTAGTATCCCACAGAAATGAACTCTAACCGCCTCAAACAACTCCAAAAAAAAGCATTGAACTGAAATACAGAGACTAAAAGATGATAAATATGCTATAATGAAGAAAATTTGTCCAAATACATCAATAAAATAAGTACTCAGTCCTTTTTCTTCCAGAGAAAATAGTACAACATTAATTAATTTTCTTTTTAATTTGTGTGAACATTATTTCTATAATGGGGGAGTTGGAAGATATTTTTTCCCATCTTTGTCTTCCCTGGGCTCTCAATTTCAAGTTTGGCCAAGCCAGAAGGATGCTGCTGCTTCAACCTCAGGATTGTTTTGAACTGCATCATAACTTGCTGTAATTGGACTGAAGGTGATTAAGTTAAATGTGAATCTAACTGTATTAAATTTTAATTGGAATATATTGGATCACATACATATGTTCAACTCTGCAGCATGCTTATGATGCTTCAAATTGCATTACTGTTAGAAAAATCAAGTCTATTGAGTTTAAGAAAAATAAGCAAGTCATATTTATCTCAATTATAATTGGATTTTTAGAGCAGAAGTTTAAAGTCTATGCAAAGACAAAAGAAACAAGAAATAAGGAATTCCATCTACTAAACTATACCACCGATTGCCGTTCATTCCCTGAGATCAAGACATTAAGAATTTAATTTTAAGATAATCCAAACTCATGTATTCCCTAATGATTAACTGAGAAAGAGAACTAAAACATTTAGTAATAGTGTAATAACTGTACTCTGCTGATGGTTCTTAAAAGAAAGTTTTATTTTTTTAAATGTTGTATAAACTGATCAAATAGCTAACAGCCAAATATCAAGCTGTAATGACTAACTGAACTGATATTACTGATAATGGGAGGATTCATAGTTTCAAAACCTCTTGGGTCCATCTGCTTTCAATCTCCAGAAAAACCCTTACAAGAAAATAAAATAATAGAAAGCCTTACTGATGTGGCTGGTATCTCACTCACAAAACCGACTGAAATCTTCAACATTAATCCCAAACTCCTTTTCTATGTTGAATTCTGAACAGATTTAGATACAAAAGTAAAAGCTTTTAATGTTACCAAATGATGCAAAACTCAATGTAAAGTAACATGAGCAGTACTTTAAAAAGGTGAACCCATACTCGGACAAGCAAAACCTTCTTAATGGATTCCAAGGGTCTTTCTTCGTGAACCGGGACTTGGTTAACCCGAGCTTCCAGGGAAGGAGTCATCATGAGGGGCTGATCAGCCAATCAGACAAAGACTTGTGGGTAATGTTTTTAACTGCATTGATTTATTTTGGTTTTCATCTCCTCGTAGTTGTTCAGAACTTTGAAAGTTCTTTATGAAGTTATTATTAGGAGTACTAGTAAGTGGTAGTAATACTAGTGTTATCACAATATAGGCATTTCATATCAATCAACTTTGATGATTGTCGATATTGATAATTATCGATTCATATTTTTGTTTAAATCTTTAAAGTACTGAAACCGGTCGGATGCCTTTTATCCACAGTTTCCCTCCACGTCATTGTTTGCTTTTTTTTTAAGCAGTTATGAGGCACAGTGGTGAGACCCGAAATGGCTGCTGCACAATTTACTCACCAGGTTGTTGCTAGGTAACCAAAGAGCGAGTGAGTTAGTTGTTGATGCCACCAACCTTGCTTAGCAAGCCAAGAGAGGTTGAGCAGCTAAATCCTTTCCTCTGCCTACACCTCCCAGAATGCCTTGCAGTTTTGGATGCGAGTTCAGTGAATGGTCTATATATTGAATATTCTATCAGATGTATCATCTATTGACATTGATCACGTGTCTACCGCAATACATATTGTTATTGACTTATTATCCAGCCCTATTATCTAGTCTTCTAGACATAATGCAATTTATTGACTGAGGCTTTCACTGTACTATTTTTAAGTTAATCCTACCATTGAATAAGGGACAACATTCAACATAACATTTTAATAAGCCATTTATAAAGTTGCTACTAACTGAAGACTTATTTTAGCTTTCAGGACTACTATATATGCAAATAGCATAGTCTTATAGTGTTCTTTTTTGCCTCTGGTGGGCATTTTCATGCAAACAATAACAAGAAAGCTTTTAGATTCTTCATATTTTGGCTATTCTGCGACAGCAAGAACATTTTGAAAAGACCACAACAAAAGCTGGTCTAGCAGATAAGCAGCAAAGGTCAAATCTGAGTTTCTATAGCCACGAAAGCACTTGAAAAATGCTTAATTGAAAAAAACGCTAAATCACTTACTGCTGTTAATAATTTAGAGATACATCCAATATATCAGAACCAGAATTCAAAAATATAAAAGTAAACATGTTTGTTTTGGGGCTGAGAACTTCAAGCCTCAAGCTACAAGCATGTGCAGGCACGAATAAAGTTTGCAGTGACTCAGTCGTCTAGCAAAGGGAAAAAAACTGCTTCAGCAACTTCAAAATGGTCCCCAAATTTGGGATATGACTATACTTGCTGAGATGCACACAAGAGGGGACACATTTTCTTTTAAAGGCAACTGAGCTGTACAAACTGAACACCTAACAAAGACAGATGTACTCACAGAGAGAGAGAGAGAGAGAGACATACAGTGCAGAGGAATAAAGCAGCAATCCGATTGCCTCTTGGCTCACATTTTATCCCACTAATGGCACATAAGAGCAAAAAAAATGAGAGGAAGTACAAAACATTGTTACCACCCTGACAGTTTTCTCCACCAAGCATCTCAATGTTTCAAGAGAGCTTCAGCTACAAGGACACTTGACTGTCCATGCAGAGTGCTACAATGTGTTGATTAAAGGCACTCAGAAGTGCCTGAAAAACCTTTAGGAATGACATGCGTCAACAGCAAATCAAAGTACAACAAGACTGAAACTTGGCAAAAAGAGCAGGCAGATTTAATATTCATCGAAAAGGATGAATACAAGAATGTAGCAAAAAAATGTTGATTTAGAACCAACTTCACAATGAGGTTTAGAAATAGTGAAAATGTGGAAGGTATTCAATTAGACATGCGTCTTTTCTGTGAGTGAATGAATCTAAAACTTTATTTATTTTTAGATTTTTCAAACAATGTATGACAGAACATACAAAAGAGAAGGTTGATGCAAAAGGGAAGGCAAAAATTAAGCTTTTAAGTATTTGTCTTTAATGCCCACATCCAGGAGGAGGGTAACATCGTGCTTCATGGGGTTTTGAATCAAACACAAAGAAAAAGAAAAATCACACACTTTTTCCCAAAACAGCAGATTGCTGTACTATATCTAAGAAAGGTTAGATTACTTTTTCCAGGTACTTGTATGGATTTCAAAGCTTCAAACAATTAATCATCTTCTCCTCACAACCATAATAAAATCTGGTCCAAGCAGTTCACCTACACACACTCGGTTTGTGGTGCGACATACTGCATCCTGCCTTCTATAAGGATTTCTTATTAACTCACTGACTAATTAGCAAGATGCCAGCTTCTGTCAGTGTTACTGCAATCTGCCACTGCTCAGAAATAGCACAAACACACACTTGAGGTTTTGTTTCCTTGTTAAACAAATCTCAGGACGCTGTTACAAAACATGAAAACTTTCTGTTTCTAATAACTGTAACTAATCAACAACTATTTGTTTATTTAATACATTGTCTGCTTTCACAGACGGTTCCACCTGGGGTTTGTAAATAGTTATTGTCAGCGTAATAAATGTAGAATCAAAAGATTTTTGGAATTTAAATAGAGTAAAAATATATTTAAAGGACTCCTAATTATCCTCCAAGCTTAAATAGTCATATATTCCATTTTCAGCTCAGGGTGACACAATTTTTAATTCATTTGATCACAACATTGTGACCAGAAAGTTAGAGTGAACTAAATATTCTAAGCAGACCTTTGTGATTGCAATATTAATCCAATATTGCAAAAATTATTTAAAGTCCAAAAACCGGTTTCATAAAGTAAATAAATCCAGCATAAACAGTGACAGTAAGCTGATTTCTTTAAAGTTAAATACAGTTTAAATATTTTTTTTATTTACACTGACAATTTAAAATGTATTTTACACTGATTCTAGGCAATTTTGTAGTTTGTGACATTTTATCAGAGGTTTTTGAAATTTCTAATGCGTCTCAATTTGGAAAGTTGTTTTTAAAGAAAGGTAATGCAATAATACATTTCAACTTTTGAAGCTGAAATAAAAATAACCACAACCAGTAATTCTTTTGAAAAATTTAATATCAAAGCTTCCAGCAAAAATAATTGTCCTTAAATTATATCCTAAAGACTACAGACTTAGTTGTCTCGGGTTGTTTCCCTTTGGAGTCCAAATTTCTAAATATGACATTTCTGCACTGCAAAATAGAAGAAAAGATTAAATTAACCCAAAAATATTGTTACTTTAAGAAAACCTAACAGCTGCAAAGTGAGCACCCAGCTCTTGCCGTTTGCTGGCTCGATGCAAGTGTAAAAAGAGCTGACCAACTTTGACGCAAGCAAGTCATTACGGCTAGATAAATGTGTGCGAGTGTCCTTGGAATAACAAAGCGAGCGGTGTGCTACCAATAAGCAGTGGTGAGTGGCTCCCGGCAGTGGTCTGCAGTTGGATAAATGAACCGGACACAGTGTCAGGTTTGATCTGCTGTGGCTGCACCTCCAAACTCGCAGGGCTTTAAGGATCCGCTGATAATGGCTTGATTCCTGATCATGATGCCGCAAGGCCCGTCCGAGGTCCAGCAGCATCCGAGTCGGTGCAGGACAAACAGCACTTTGAGCACGCATTAGCCAGCCAGTGCCTCAACTGTGCGCCTGATGTTCGCACATAAAAAAATTAATTAATTAAAGATTAAACAAGGAGGAAAATCTGAAAATTAAGCGGTTATTTTCAGCTTCTTTCTCCACTTCCCTCCTGATTACTGCTGGGTAATTGTGCTGATTAAATTATTAAACTAATGAATTTTGCCCTCATTTTTTTCCAAGGTTTTCTTAAAATTCTAACATGTTTATTTCAAAATGGTCTTTTGTGTGTTAGAGACCCTAATTTGTGACTGCATGAAATATGTAAAGCACTTGTTGAGAATATGATAATAAAAAAAACTTCACCGTTTATATCTTTAAATATTTCTAAGAATTTTATGGCCATTAATAATGTGATACATACTGCTGCTATAGAAATGTGACTTTTACATCACATAATCAAACTTTCTCTTATTAAAACACACTAAACAAACTTTTCAAACTGTATTTCATCACAAATTTAGTTGAATTAATGTTGCATGGCATACTACTGAGCACGTTACAACACTTCTCACATCAGAGCCCTCAAAAAACTGAATTGCCAAACAGTCGAGCTACAGTAGCTCACTCTGCAAAACCGGTGTAGTGAAAAACTCTGGGTTGTATAAATTTGAAAGCAAACTGGACTTTCACCAGAGTCAAACCATGAAATGATGATATTAGACTGTAAAGGATTAGAAACTTTTACTGATCTGGCAAAGCAGATCTGCTTATGTTGTCTGCAACTGTTGCCAAATTTTTTCTGTGCTCTTCCACAGTTTTTATTTATCTCCTTTTTCTTGCATTTCATAAAACAAACTTTCATTTGACATGAGCCTGTTTTATTTTCCTTCACTTTTGAAATTTTAAATGCAGTTTTCCTTTTGGCTAAACAATCTGAAACAGAGTGTGTGTCAAGTCTTGAATAATAAAAGTTATCAGCTGTCAAAAAAAAAGCACACCATAAAGAAAATCACCTTAAAAAATTATTATTTTTTGCCCAAAATATCAGCTTTAAAATCTGTATCTGTAGTGGCTAGTGCCAGTTTCCAGCAGACAGTGGGGTACGAGATGCAAATCCATCTTAGGGCAACATAAAAAAAAAAGCAGGACAAAGAACTATAAATTCACACAATCACACAGAAGTGTAATTTATGGACACCGATAAACCTAATGTGCATATTTTTGGGCTGTCAGTAAAGACAGGAGTGTCTGGAAAGAATGCACTCACATGGTAAGGCTAAAACAAAAGCTTATGCAGTAGATATTCTCAAAAACTCTGATCCAAACTGAACTGCAAGTGAGCCTGGACCCACCCTACAGCCTGTTTTCATGGCACCGTCAGCAGAGGTTCAACCGGCAGCCATGCGGGAGAGACCTGAGCCCAGCGCTGCACCAACAGTCATTAATAATTACTACCTTCAGAGCAAACTTTTTAGTTTATGAAACAGGCAAAAAAACTCAAAACAAGCTTTGCTCCAATGCAACTATTTTGGATCACAAGGCAAACAAATTAATAGCATAAAACTATCTGAAAGTAGTTTTGAAACTGAGAGGAAAATAAAATAAACATTGATCCAAGACCTCGGCAGATGTCTTAATGCTAAAAAAAAAAAAAAAAATCTCCAGCAGATCGAGTTTTGTTTTAAGGGTTTTGTTTTTAAGTTTGTATTTGTAGAGATCTTATTTTATAAAAGGGATTGTTACCCTCATTTGAAACGGATGCCATACTTTTATTACTACAAAAAATATTATAACTGGAAGGTAATTTTTTTTCTCAAAAATATTGAAACTGTTCACTTTAAAAATTATTTTTGGAGGTGTTCACTTTGGAAAATTATATATATTTTTAAAATAGACATAAATAGTTAGATTTTTATGATGCACAAGCATTACATTAGTCTCTGGGTATCTGTAACATTAATGTATATTGACATCTAGCTTTTTAATTTATCTTACCTTAAAGACAACTTCATTGCTTAAGATATAAAAAAAGGTATGAAATATTTGCTGTTTAATTTATAAGTTTTCATAAAATTAAGAAAAATTCATTTCAACCTTTGAAAAATTGGATCAGTTTATGGTCACAAACAATTGTACCCATAAAGTGTAATTTCTTCTGCTGGTAAATTTTAAGCAACTTTACAGACTTTTGACCTTATCTACAAATTACAGACCTCTGAACGTGAGGTTGGAGAAAACAAATACATGAAAAAGTCATGAGAACCGTCTTCAAAGCTCAGAATCAAAACAATATCATTAAGTTTTCAGAGAAATACTGTCTCTTCGGTAAAATTTGATTTGAAATCTGGTGTAAAACATGTGCGGACGAGAAATGAACACTAAAATATCAAGTAAAAATCAGCGCCTCTATTTGTAAGTTCCTAATAGCTGCACAGATTTAAACCACACCAGGGGGAAATAAAAGTAGATCTACTGTAGCGCGTTGTGGGTGGGGGGATATTTCAGGAGGTGAACGGCGATGGACAGGGGACTGAGATACTGAAGAGTAACATCAACCAAAGTAGCTATATTCTGTTTCAATGGTTTCTATGTGGAATAAACTCAACACCGAGCTGTTAGTACACAGAAACCTTCATGTAGACCGCGGACCGTTAGCCAAACCAGGGGTAAAAGTTAAGATGCCACCTCATCACCGCCTGTTCAACACTGGGAAACTGATATTACTGTGCGGAGCTGCCAGGCGACCCAGCCAGCCAGCTAGCTAGAGCCGAGGCAGCCAGGCTACTTTAATCTAAGCAGATGTATCGTTAGCATACAAGCTAACGGGGATATTTCATCCCGGAGACAAGAGTCGCCAGAGAGCTGCGAAGTTCCTGCATCCGCACTCAGGTTCTCCGAAAGCCACGCTGAGTGATTTAGGACTCGGAGTTTGAGGTAAAACTGCTCAACGCGGCGTAACTAAAATGGTGTGAGTAACGATGAAGCGGAGGAAAAGCAGGAGACAAGTTAAATGATGATTTGATGATGTTAAACTGCATGCACGAGAGTGACTGTAGGAGAAGAGGAGAGAGGGAGCCAACAGGACATAACGACGGCAATCTTACCGCTGCGGGATTAACTGCGCTGGTACAGACTTGGAGTTTCTTCACAGATGCCCCTGGGGGCTGGTTCAGTTAGTCGGTCAATTTGAAGCGGTCCCGCTAAGCCTCGGGGTGAATCACGGTGAACCAAACACACAGCCTGACCACTCTTCTTCGCAGCCACAACAGCGACTGAAAACAGTTGAAGGGCTGCTTCTCACTGGGAAGAATATTCAGTATCGCGATAATGGACGAGAACTTGGGAGAATTCTATCGACCAATTAAAATCGCCGGCTGGTGGTATGGCAAACCAGCACATCACATAATAGTTCCGCGGTCTCTTCGACGCAAATGTGTCAATTTTGGCTCCTATTGGAAGATTTTAGACACACAGAACGACGTAACCATCAGTCAAACTGTAAAGCAGTGTTATAAGGGCTTAATAGGGGAAGTTGCTTTTTTCCCTCCTTAATGTGTTGACCCTAACCCAATGAATCTTATGTTTTTGATATTATAAACATACATCACTTTCAGCTATTTTTATTTTAATTAAGACTTTATTCATTAAAAACAGTTGGGAAGGTCATCCATCCGTCAAGTGACAGCTACAAAAACCAAGACAAACAAACAAAAACACTGTTTTCTAGACAGGCTATTTGAGTAGAAAAGCAGAGTAGCAGGAGAAACTCCACAGATGAACATGGAGAAAATCCAAATTTGGGATTTGGACCCAGGATTCCTTTACTGTTGGTCAGCCATTGCTCTGCTGTGCTGCCTCACTAGAAAAAAAAAAGATAATTCAGTTTATTACAAAGTGGTTAATATTTATTAAGAATTTGACAAAAATGAAATCATTACATAAAACAGGTGAAATTAAGAGTTTATAGCAGTTGTCAATTTACTGCCTCCAACTGGAAAAATACAGTATATGCGTGTGTGCGAAGCGGAAACAGTCCTTGGACTGCAAAAACAAAATCTAATTCAATGAAACAACACATCAGACAACTGTAGCTCTCAGGCAGAGGTTATTATAGACCAGGAAACACACCTGAATCAAATGGCTGAATTACCTCCTCAGCAAGTCAAGTTCTCCAGAGTGCTGCTAATGACCTCATTATCTGACTCAGGTGTGTAGAAGCAGAGACACATCTAAAAGTTACAGGACACCGGCCCTCGAGGACTGGAGTTGAAGACTCCTGTTATGGACCCACAATGTTGAAAGTTGTAACTGCCACTTACAAAGGGACTCGTAACAATATCCATAATGAAACTGTTTTCAAGATTTTTATCCTCCTGGCAGCCATTTCAAGTGCCCTTGGCGTTTTGAAACTGCCACTGTTGTAAAAGTAACAGTATAAAAACAGCAGATTATTTCTGACTCTTCACTCTTTCCTTGCAGGGCAGACGTATGGCATCGATTCTTTCTGGAAGCAAAACAAATCCTTCGCTGGGCGGATTTATTTTCCCTGTTTGCGTTTTTGTTTAGTCTTTTTCTAAATTAAACTTTAGACTCTCATGGACATTACTTGTCATCAGCTGAGTTGTTCTTTGTTCTATATCAAAACAACGAAAATAGAAGCACAGCACTACGTGATTATATCGGAGCGATGCAGTATTTTACGCCGCAGTGAAGGAACGCCGTGTGAAATGTTCAGGAGTGTTACTTTCACCCATCCATCGTCTACACCCACTCATGTTTGACCTGTCCAAACGTAGGCATACCAGTGGAAATTATTACGCAAAAATACAATAAAAACAGCTATTTTAATTTCAACTGTGTGTGTAAATCTACAATTCTGATTACAGATTGTTTAAATTTAGCAGCTAAATTACAGCGGAATAACGAATAGTCCAAGTCGTGTTTTTAAAAAATATATATTTTCCCAAAGCTATTAAGTAGATGAATTTTAATAGCTACATTTTAACTTAATTTTGTTCCTCTGGTTTGGCATTTCTGCTAAACATGTCATAAAATGTGACTGAAATATTAAAGTTTGACTTTAGTATTAGCACTTTAGCCAGACTAATTAAATCTTAATTTTTAGCTGCAGTACAGAAATTTGGCCAATCACATTTCTTATGATACTGCCTAAGTTTTTTCCTAAGTTAACATACTGGTTACTGTTCATACAAATATGGCTCTGTTACCCAAAAACTAGCTAATTATGTTCAGATTAACAACTACTAAAAATTATACAAACCAATATACTTAATTAAAATGTAAGTAATTATGAGGAGTAATATCTAATATCCTCCAGCAGTCATTTTTAAAGCGATTCATGCATTATTTTGTTTACTGCACACACTTCAAGCAACATACCTGAAACCTCTCAGACACATCAATCAATCAATCAATCAATCAAATGTTATTTGTATAGCACATTTCAGCAGCAAGGCATTTCAAAGTGCTTTACATCATTACGAACACAGAAACACAATGCAACATAGAATCAACAATCAGACAATGACATTAAGTCAAGTTCCATCAATAAATTTGTAATTTATTACATTTCAAATACAATCCTAAACAGGATTGGTTGAGATTTAAAGGAAGTCAGTGTTTCAGCTGTTTTAGAGTTTTCTGGAAGTTTGTTCCAAATTTGTGGTGCATAGATGCTGAAAGCTGCTTCTCCTCGTTTGGTTCTGGGGATGCAGAGCAGAGCAGAACCAGAAGACCTGAGAGGTCTGGAAGGTTGATACCACAGCAGCAGATCTTTGATGTATTGTGGTGCTAAGCTGTTCAGTGATTTATAAACTAACAACAGTATTTTAAAGTCTATTCTTTGAGCTATTTGAGCACATATCACTCAGGAGCCCATTAACCAAATAATATGCCTTCAATACATTTTTCTAAAGATACTTTTGCGCTACATATACAGAAGCTCCTTTGGCATAATAAGGCACAGACAAACCTATTGCATAAAAATCTGAATTTGATCATATGGGAACTCGACTGTGGTAACGAGGTTTAAAGCTATTGACCTATTAATAGCTCTGCCCCCTCCCCTGTTAAATATCACCACAAATATCAGTTACATTACGATACTTTGCATGTGTTTGTGGTCTCCAGAAGATGACTCATCTCACTTTTGCATTCCCCGCCTGTCTTTTAGCGGCACCGCCGACTCAAACCTTTCGCTTCTTCAATGAACTTAATCTATTCAGTAGACCGGACATAAATTTCCTCCTGCCTTTATTCTCTGCATATAAAATACTTTTTCATCTAGAGCCATAATGGCATTGATTTTTTTTATGATATTGACTGAATTTTGAAGAGATTGCCATGATCACAGCAGGCGTTTGTTTCTCCCTCATATCCGTGCTTTTACCTTTGAACCGAGATGAAAGGTGAGCCTCTCGCCTCAGGATTTTTATATTACATTTCATACATTACTGAAGTTTTGAGGAAGGTTTTAGTTGATCATTACAGCTTTTCAGAAACCTCCCCTTCCCCCTAACCCCCAGGGGGTTGGAAGGTTGATCTCATCATGATCTTTCCCTCCCTTTTGTAATTCTGCTGCTTCTGCTGCTCGTCCTCGGAGGGCAGAGCCAGCTTTCTGCTGCGCTGCCGCCCACTGCAGCTTAACTGCTCATCAAGTCAAAAGAGGATCAGCATGGGCTGCACTTCTTTGCCAGATTGTCTGGTTTTGTTCGCAGTAATTAAGCTCAAACCCCTCCTGAGGTCCATGATATTTGTTTTGTTTATTTACTCAGGTTATGGTTTCTCTGAGTCTCAGAAACCCAGATCGTCTCGCATGTCTCTTCTCTTTCGAAAATTCTCTCGCCTTCTCTTGCAAAAATCCACGATAACTCAGCACCAAACTAATGTTCCTTCCTGGAATCGCCTCTTCAGATACTGAATCCACGTGTAAGTTAAATATTATCTCACGTCTTACTGAAAGCCCCATCTTTCATTGTTCATTCGTTAGATTTCTCAAATTTCAAATTTAAATAAAAGCTGCGATAAGGCAATACTGAGGAAAAAGCATTTAACATGCAGGAATTAACCAAAGGGTTTCACAAATAAATTGTGAGACTTGTACCGTTTCAGAAATAAAAAAAAAGTTTTAGACCGAACTAAAACATTTAAATGACAGATGCAATGACAATTCAAAGATCAAAGAATGTTGGAATATATATTTTTAAATGCATCTTTAAAATAGCAGCTTGTGTCTGAATTAGTTACTTATAATACACTGTCGAAATAACTCAAGCAGATGAAACTATTGGTTTGCATAATGAGGTGTTAGTGGATTTGTTTGAGTGGGAAGATTCTTCAAGCTGCAGTTTCAACAGTTTAATTAGTTTTATTTTTCCACCACAAGTTTGTCATTATTAATCTGTCAAAGGCTCACACAGGCTCATTTATTTCTTTAATAATCATAATATTTCTGACTACAGTGGATCATTTTCACCAAATTGGGCAAAACATGCAGACCAATTAAAAGCAGAGAAGAGCAACTCTGCATTATGGGAAAAAAATCAGCAAACGAGATTTTTAGGCTGTGCCACAAGCCATTGAGTTGCAGGAGATTTAGATATTTATGATATTTTAGTTTTAATGTGAACTTAATGTCTACGAGCTGAGATGGAGATAGAATAATGTGACATGTAAGCATCTGACAGAAATGTTAATTTAAAGTATTGTCTATCAACTTAATTTCTCAAGCAAATGTTTAACTCATAAAAATTCAGTGTCTACATTCAACGGTTCTATTGATGAAACAATGCAAAAAATAACCTGACAGTTTACTACACTGTAACAAATGGCTTTAAAAACTACATCTTAAAAATACAGTGAGGTGGTTTTGAAAATACGACTCTTTACTGTGATCTGAAATGCGTGTGGAAAGTAAATGAGACGTGATTGGACCGCCGGATCACGTGCGGAAATTTACAGCTGTACTGTAAATTTTCAATGTACAGTTGCATTGTGGGATATTTACCGGCTGGAGGCGAACGCTCACAGGCTGGAGGGCGGGCCAACAATGACTTTCTCCGGGTAAATACTTTTTAGAAAAACGTTGTATTGCAGTTTTGTGTTTGTGTACGGAAATATATTTTATGTTGTTATATTGAGCTACTGTTGCTTCTATTTTATAAGGGTACCCTAATTTTTTTTTTTATTGTAAAAATTACACTGACAACCGTGCTGCTAGTAAGTTACTATAAATTCTACAGTGACTTTTTTAACACTGTAAATTTAATCTATTTTTGAGGCAAAAGTAGAAAGTCATGAGACCGAATCAACAAAACACGCTCAAATGGAGGATATATTTATTGAACTTATACCCTTAAGGTTCTTCTGCACAAACACTATGAATCACTATACTGCTGATGAAGCAGTCTGAAAAAAAAAAAAAAAACTGTGCTCCATATATGACCTCTCTGGAGGTGTTTTGTGTGACTTTAATACTCTGAGTCTTTAATAGCTTCATATTATGAAAAGTGAAGCTTTGAACACCGGTCCTTCTTCTAATACCAGCAATTGTTTCTGGGCAACAGCTGCAGGAAAGAAGGGATTAGCTGACTTACCCCCCTGTCATAAGAATCTGACAGCAAAACCGAGAGCAGATTTGTTCTCCTGTTGTTGTTAGCAACAGAGAACCAATCTGAATGCTAACAACAATCATTTCAGCAGCAGAGAAATGAGAAAACATGTTTTTAAAAACAGGTGGAAAATGACAGGGTCTTTTTATATGCTATCAAAAAAAAAAAGAAAAAAAAGGAGGCATCTTCAATGTGATGTGTGCGGGCGAGACATACCTGTTTGCCATGTAGCCAAAGGGCTGTCTCGGGGTTTCTCTGGGCTTTTGTAAACCGTGCCAACTCCAAACCGACTGACTGACTAAGATAAGGTCCTCAAACCTGCGCCATTTATTTGATCTGTGCTTATTTGTATTCCAAAAGTGTTTTTCATTTTAACTTCTGGGGAAGCAGGGTAGATGTGCCACTTTAATGTGTTGCTCCGTGCATCTGATTTTAACCCCAGGCACGATAAAGGGGAAATAAACAGACTGACAGCTCTGTGCAGACAGAGATTGAAGAAGAAGAGGAGCTGATAGAGGGATTCAGAATAAACTTCGTAGTTATACAGCTGTATCTCCCCAGCAATTTGGTTTTAACCCAAGGGTGTTGCCGCTGCTTATTTAGGACTAGACACAAGTGAAGTAAATTCATTAGCTGGAAACGGTGCGGCTGCAGAAAACAACAGAGAGCCAGTCTGAATGCTAACAACTTCTATTAAAATATTGTACTTATCATCTGTGACAGAAGGAAAATAATACCAGTGAGTAAAGGGAAAAAGTCAAACAATAATTCTCCACCACAGGACGCCTTTGCGATTCCCCTTCAATTCATTTACATCAAGGTCCTAGAGTTCAGTGTGTTTTACTGGGATGTTTGGTGAAAACAGTGCACTAATATGGAGTAGAAGGAAGATAATTACTTGCTATGACATGTTTTGCAAATAAGGATGTGAGAAGTCTGGTGTGCATTAGTATTTAGCACTCTAAAATGGCTTGCAGAACTTTCTTTTGCTGCAATTAAAGCCCCTAGTTTTTCTATACCGCTTCCAGCTTTGAATACCGAGACTTCCCATCAAAATAGCTGAAGCTCATTTAGACTGGATGTGAAAAAAAATTATTCAGATTAAGGTCTACTTAGGTGGATGAACAGAATATGTCTTTATCTAAATGGCTATCATAGCTCTGTTTGTGGTTCTTGTCCTGCTGGAAGGTAAACCTCAGCCCCAGTCTCGGGTCCATTTGCAGCCTCAGACAGGTTTTCTTCCAAAACTGCTCTGTGTTTTGCTCCATCCACATTTACATCAACTCTGACCAGCTTTACTGTTCTTGCAAAAGAAAAGCATGCCCACAGTCTGATGCTGCCATGACCTTGTTTCACAGTGGGGACAGTGTTTCTGGGGTGATCTGCAGTTAGTTTTCAAACACACTAAGCAGTTTGTGGTTAAGTCAAAACATTTATTTTGTTCTAAATTTGCTCAAATTTATTTCTTTACATATGTCTGCTATTTCCTCCACTTGGATTACAACAAACAGTAAACAGAAGATTTTGTCCTTTTCTATTGACTGGCTTTTTTCTTGCTTTGCCTCAACATAGGTTACAGGAACTGACTGATGGTGGTTCTGTCAGTAAATCTCTGCAGCTATTCCAGAGCTACCATGGGCCAATTGGCTCCTCCTCCGTATAATTCTCATGTTTCCTCACTGGTAAGTTTAGGTGGATGACCAGGTCATGCCTATGGTTTACATACCATCCATTGCCAGCAGACTTAACAGTGCTCTGTAAGTTGTTCAAAACTTAAGAATCAAACTGAGAGCACATTATGCCCAGCACACACTGAACGACTACAAAAACCACAAAGATCTTTAACATGCCAGACCGTGCAAGCATGGCGTTATTAAATTCGGAGTCATGCCATGTTGTCATAAAGTGCGGTGAGAGGTGGTGAGGAAGATGCTGTGGACCCAGGTTGAAATGAAGAAATGATGATTTTAATGGTGATGAAATCCAAATTCCAGGCAGCACAGATGAGCAGACACAAAAAATGCTCCGACCTGGCAGCAACTGGTATAACTAAATCAAACGGCAGACAAGACACGACAAAACGAGGACCCAACAAGGAACACAGGTGGGATTAAATACACAGGGAGACAATCAGGGGGAACGAGGAGCAGCTGCAGTCAATCAAGGGGTAGACGGGACAACACAGAGACTCTGCAGAACACAGAAGCCTAAATAAACACACAGAACACCCAAATCACTACAGTTGTGTTAAGTAAAATTTAACAGAGGCCGTATGACTTGTTGTTGCGGCAGAATTGCATCACAGCTATCAGAGATATCAACTCAACAATACAGCTAAGAGAGAGGGGGAGGATGAGGCGGCTTCTGAAGCAGTCAGACTGCATGAGATTTCTGATAGCGTCTGATTTGTGTTGCACGGCTGTGAGTGTGAAATCAGTTCTGACTGAGCTCAAAGACCGACGATTCAAGTTCAGATTAAGAATTTTAAAAAAATTTAATTTATACATCTTTGAAGATCTTTGGTGTATTCGTAGTTGGAAGAGTGTAAAACATCAGGAAACAACAACAACCAGCCAGAATGTACGGTAACCTTTAGAGATGGAGATTCCTCAACCGCACTGACTTCAAAATCCAACATGGCTGCCAAAACCGTAATAGTAGTTGCAATTATAACCAATTATTTTCCCGTTTTCGGCACTTTGATTCTTATGAAATCAGTGGCACATATTGTACTGGACTGGCTTCGTCCGTGAATATGTTTGGTTTTATGCTGATGTGTATAAAATCAGGGAAACGCTTTCTCTTCAGATGTTTTTATTGGTCTGGTGTAATACTTTAATCTTAAATGTGTTTTTACCACCTGCAAGCTAAAAATGATCATAATAAAAGAAACAAAGGCTTGAAAACATCAAGTCTGTTCATGGTTAATCTAAAATGTACTTCATTTAGTGAATCGAGTTACTGAAATAAATAAGCTTTTCAAAAATTATTCTAATCTATAAATTATTGAAGTCATTTTTAGTCTAGGCCAAAATCAGCATGTTTTTTTTATTTTCGTTTTTTACGTATTGGAACTTTTGCAGCTAGACTTCAATCGCAATTAGGAAATTTGCAACTGGCACAGAGAAACAGCAGAGTTTGGAGTCACTGGCTGTTGGTCAAGAACTACTGCTTTGCTTTCACAAAACACAAATAATTAAAATTATATCGCAGGAGGCAAAAAGTAAATTGCTGATGCTGAAATTAAAATGATTTGTTAATCCTATGAATGAGCAATAAGAGGTCAGTGTTACAAAGTGTGTCTAAAATCAACCCACTGAGCATTTATTTCTCTCTTCCACCCTGGGTTCTCTGTGCAGGTTTTGAGCCCTCTAATCTCACCCAGGCTGAGTTTTCTTTTCTCAAAATGAATCCAGTATGTGGAGCTCCTGCTGCACACTTTGCCTCAAAGCAGCCTCAGTTACAGATGGTCCGTGTGGCTCCTCAATCCAGAGGGGATGAAAAGAGATTCTTTTAAATGATGAAAAAAATATTTAACACGGTCATCCCATAACTCTCTGCAAAAGAGTTGCATTGTACTTTAAATCCACGCAGCAGAAAAAATAAGAACATGGAGAAGCAATGTGACTCACCGCCCAATTCTTCAGTATAAAGCTGCAGCACTTTGTACTGTAAGCGCTCCTCAAATTCCCTGAGTCACTGTCGATTAGGATTCCACGTGAAGGTGAGTCTGTCTGACTTTTGATTGATCTTAGTGTCCAGACAGAGAGCGCCAGAAGCAATGCTTCTTTTGTTTCCCCCTTTTGTGTGCTGTCCCAGGGTCAAAGAAGGATTTATGTTGTCTTGTGTGGAGGCAGTTGATAGAGCAGCCAAAAGTGACTTCCTCTTTAACCAAAAACAAAAGCATTGCAAGGACAAAAGAGTCACTGACCATCTTAATAGGTACACTTTGCTACTTCTGGGTTTTCAGAACTGCATTTGAGTCTTTGTGGACTAAAATCAAACAAGGGGTTTAAGACATTCTTTTGAGGTCTTTGTCCATAGTGCATGATTCGATGACACGGTCGTTGCAGATTTGTCATCTACACGTCCATGATTTTCTATTCCGTCATATCTCAAAGGTGTTCAGTTGGATTGAGATATAGCCAGAACAGGGACAATGTACAAAGAAAATGCCCTTACACGGTTGTCAAATAGTAACGAGGAACATTTAACTTATAAAACAGCTGAAGAAAGTTCCATGTCACGTATCAGAAGATGTCCAAAATAAGGATCAATTTGGACATCTTCCAATTGCAGAATGAGGTTCAGGCTGACATTTTGCAGAAATTGTAAGGACAGACAACAGAAGATTACAGCAAAGGATCTTTCCCCGTCAAACCCTCTCTTCCTTGACATTTGGACAATTTGAATGCTATCAGAAAACAAAGAGAGTGATCAAGAGCACCTTCTCCCAAGAATCCTGCAACAATTTGGTGGCGATTTTGTGTATTATCTACCCAACAGAGTAGCGGGTCACAAAGCAAGAGTGACAACAAAAAGCTTCAAATTTCAGAACATGGACGGATGGAGAGTAAACTTTCCAATTCTCTGAGAAATTGTGGTCAGCTTTCCGGCGACGCCCAGGAAAATGGAGCACTTATTGATGGTAAACGAAATTCTTACAAGAACAGGTAACTAATAGTATACGAAACAGGAGACTTTTGGACTTCCCGTCTTCTTGGGTCTGACCAGGTCGATGTTGACCAACTCTCTGTACAGGTCAGGTCCCCTCAAAACTCTGCAATACAGTAGAAGTCCAGAAGAATAAACAGATGCACTGATCAGACTTTTCCTGGCCGATATCAACATTCCAGCCACTTCTAGATTTCCTCTATTCAGATGACATGACTATCACTAGGGACAACAGAGCTTGATGCTCCGATCAGAGACTTGAAAGAAAAATGATCTGATTCCAGTTTCTGGATGACTGGTTAGTGCGTCACTGATTAGCACGAACAAAAAACAGCATAACTTAACAAAACTAAGTCATGCAAGTCAAAGCTGCTCAACTTAAAAATGTCGCCTCTTCTATGTCAAGAACATTATTGCACAGATCTAAGTGAGAGCAGAAGTTAGTTGATTTTTTAATAGAATTTTTATCCAACCATTTTCTCTGCGGGTCGCTGCTTTATTGAAACGCAGTGGAATAAAGCCAATGAGAAAGATGAAGAAAATCTTTTTGAAACAAAAACATCTAAAGGAACATTCTCAGTTTTGTCTCTTTGTATGCAAATTTGCACCTGATCCCTCTGCTCTCTCTTTTAATCAGCAGAAATGAAACCGCTTGCTGTGAAAATGACTGTTCCGCGTGTATCCTTTGCCACTCAGAGGTTAGATAAAAAGAGCAATAATTATCTAAATTTAAAACTCACTATAATTAGGTCTGCATAAGACACAAATGTAAAAAGTGACGGCAGAAAATCATCTGTCATGCTCATTACTACAGCCACAACTCACTTAAGAACCGTTTCACAAGTCAGTACATGCAGAGTAAATACCAGCCATGGTCAAAACACTTGCAACAATTCACTTGTGTTATTTATCACCCCCCCCCCCCCCAACACTTTTGCAGCAATTACCATAAAGCAGCTCATTTTTTAAGAGCTTATAGAAGTGCTGAAGCTGGCAGCTCCTCCCGAAAGCCAAACGAAAGCTCAGCTCTTTCACTCGCAATCCATCACCGAGCTAAAGCCCGCTCCGACAAATCTGAGCCCTGAGCATTTCTCAGAGGGTGCAGTCGCTGTATCGTCCACATTTTCACCTGTCATGATCTGGTTTTATGCTCCAGTCAAGAGTCAGAGAGGACAACTTGTTTTTAAATGTGCAGTGATTCGTTTTGCTGTCTCGCTTCAGAAATGAACGAGAACGCGCTTTGCTCTCAAGACAGACACTGGAGGCTGCTCCTTCAGGTGGGTCTTAAAGGCTGATCTAGTCAGAGTAAGTGCACAGAGACAAAGAGCAGAAATTAAACCAATGGGGGACTGGAGACAGAGCTCCATGTAGGGCCTCCAAAAACGACAGATTCAAACTTTTCCATATTTTTGGAATAAGTCAGTCAGCTCTGCACATCTGCTGACTGAGACTTTTGCTGATACTGTCTTGCAAAGCAGCTCAAGTCCAGGTAAGCTTGCGTGTAGTGCCAGTGAACAGGCATCCCAAGTCCTTATTTGAAAAAAGAGAAAAAATATTTTAAAAATAATTGACGTCAATATATTTTTTTCACTGGATTTTAATCTGTAACACACATGCTGATGTAGGTTTAGGTTATGACTGGTATCACTAGGATTTTCACAGAAGACCTTCCCTCTAATACTTGTCTCATCTGCAAAACTAAACATTTTTTTGATTTGTTTTCCCACCACATATGTTAGCAGTTTTTGTCTCTTGACACTTCACTTTTGTGTTGGCAAAGGAAGCAGTCACCTGCACAATGAGAAAGACTTTCTCTTTTGGGCAACATGAAGACAAACCAGACAAACAACCCCTGAGGAAGGCAGAAGAACCACCGCAGGCACAGGCAGAGCATGTGAAATCTGTGCAGAAAGACAGACTCAAACCTAGGACCTAGACAGTAGTGCAAACCCAGCATAGCCCACAGTGATAACAAAACATAATATCTGCTCCACATCATCACACAAAAAAACAAACCCTCTGCTCTGTTGAACCTCCGGACACAAGTGTCTGCGCTGTAACCTGTGTGCATTTCGGATGTTTATTATTAAATCTTTTAGGTGATATTTGCTCTATTTTAGCACCACATCGATGGTGTTTTTCTGCAAGGCAAAACTGAGTACAGCAGGTGCTGGTGATTTCACGCCGCTATAAGTGATTTCACTACAAATCTGTGCCATTTAGCTTCTTTTGAGTCATTTAAATTATTTGGGAACAGTTATCTCTCCGTCGCCTGCCTCTCACCACCTTCTCTCCTGCTTACACCTGCATTCAATGGTCCGATTAATCTCAATTCTAATTATAAGGGCAGTTTTCTATTAGTGACACGCAATGTCTTCTTTCCAAAACAGCAGATCTTTTAATTCCCTTTCTGACATCTTCCTGCAGGATACTAGTTCCTGCCACCAGAGAGGGACGCAGAGGATGTGAGGACAGACACGAGGAGATGGGAGATGAGCTAATAGGCAGTTAGTGAAATGAGACATGCTTGCTTGTGAGCTGTCATTTTTAACCAATGTCAATTAAACATGCTGCATTAATGCTGCAGGACTCCTTCAACGTTTCCATCTCGGAGGATCTCGTTGGATTTTTTAAATTTCTCTCATAACGCGGGTACGGTTATTGCAAAAGCAATTTACAACTTAGGATTAATGTCCTCTCCCCTCATTGAGACAATGAAGATGAGAAAAGACAGGTTGGTGAATCCTCCTCTCTCCTAATTCCTTCCCGTTTGAGATGGAACGAAGACATACTTCATGACATTTGGATGCAATTCGCCACAAACATTAGAACGGAAGAGAGATGGGACGAGGAAGCGCAAAAATAGCTTCCCAAATCTTATGTTTTATTATTGTACCTTTTTGTTTTATTTCAGCTGTCATCTTTTATTTATGAGTTTTCGGTCCCTGCACTGAGTTGTATTGTTCTTACACAAAACACATTGTAATTGCTCATAGCAGGTGGACAGTGGCAGCGCTTGCACGGATGAAGCCAAGGGCGAAACCTTCTTTCTAATGATTCAATCCTTCTCATTATGCCAGAAAAAAACACGTTAGGCCAAGAGAAACACTAAGAACAAAGATATACTGATGTCTCTTGAGTCAGATAAATGGGTCAGTCTAAATGTTTCAATCGAGGACAATAATACTTCCATTCAAAGCATGGCAGTAGCTGAACAAAACTAATTCTGAGAATGTGCAAAAGAAAACTGTATTTTAAAACATGTGAATCTCTGCTCCTTTTCCTCCTTTGGATAAATAAAACCGACTTGTAAATGCCTCGGTGGCCCTATGTGAAATAAAGACTGAAACAAAAACAAACCTGTGAGAACTGAGGCGCACCAGCCTTCACAGCTGCAACTGGACTATTTGTTCATTTTATCCTTCGTTTATCTCCTGTTTGGATGTGTAGGGAGATCAGGAGTGGTGGTATTGAGATGCGATGTGCCTCACTGACACAGACTGCATACTTTCAGCCATACCTTTCAGCCATTGTTTATGTCCAGATTTGCACATCGCATCAATGACGTAAAAGTTGGATAAAATGACCATTCAGACTGCAGCAGTTTGACAACAATCAGCTACAGTACGTCTCCTAAGTAGTACCACAATTGGAAGTGGCACCAATCTGAATTTTTTTTACGGTGAACAGATTGGAACTGGGTCCTTCAGACTGCAATGAAAAAGTCGGATATAGATCACACATGGACAAAAAGAAATCGGATTTGAGTCTCATTTGCTGCTGTGTGAATGTTGCCTGACTTCTAACACTTTTTTCTCCTGAGCCGTGGCGCCCTGGGCAGAAAGCCTTATCGCGCACAGCAAACGTCAGCAACAAACAGCAGGCTATGATATCCATTGTGCTTCTTGTTTTCATCGTATTCTGAATAACTATGATAAACTATGCTTGTTAAACTATGCACTTTAACAAGAAAGTTTTCAGATTAATTGACAAAGAATGCACACAGGATCTCTGTGGGAAACTCATCTTTTTGTTGCCGGGAAGAAACAGATTGCAGTGTTTTGGTAACGAGAGCCTTGCGACTGCTCACCCCACCGGCGCGTTGTAAAGACTGAGCAACTGGGGGGCGGGAGGAAGAACTCATGCAGGTAGTGAGCAAACGAAGGAGAGACGCTTCAGAACCGGTGAGGTTTTGATTTACTCAGCTAATGTAGAAATGTTCTGTTTGCACAGCAGACTCTTGACTGTGAAGGGGTGTGAGGGCCTCGAGCTATCCCAGTTTTATCAATGTTCATTTCTGAAGATAAAACCTTGTTTAACTAGGCAGGAAAAAAATCATTTGGAAGAGAAACGTGGAGAATGAGTACAGCTTGGAGAGGGCTTATGAAGCTGAAGCCACTTATTGTGGCATAAAGGAAAAAATTATTTAATTTGGTCAGGTTTTAAAAAGCTCCCCCCAAAAAAGAGAAGTGGTGAAAAGCTCTTATAACCAACTTACATGTATTTTTACAGCTCTTCCCTTTGTTCTAACTGAAAATCGGCCCCAATTAAAAACGTCACTTTTAAGACCAAAAGCATGAAGCTTCTGTTTGAAAGGATTAATTAAGTTCCCTTGTGAAACAAAAGACCAACAGAGGGAACGAAAGTAAAAGCTTGGTGAGTGAGATACGTGTTTCTAAGTCTTTTTAGTGATTGCTTTGATGCCATCACTGCGATATGTGAACGTCACCTGCTCCTACAGACAAAGTGAGAGCAAAATCAGAGCACAATTCACAGTACATGGCTGATAACTTGGCATTAAGCAAATAAAACATTGAGAATTACATTCAAAGACGTGTCAGGTGTGTTTTAACACAACGTGATATCAGCAGAGCAAACCAATTAGAAGAGTAATTAAAGTTGCAAGCAAGCAGCCTCGAACGGCCGATGCAGTTGGTCGCGGGAAGGGGTATGGATGAATTAAAAAAAACAAAAAAACAGTTACACAAAATGTTTCACTGTAAAGATGGTTTGTAGTGTGTTTTGTTGCAACCTGAAGTGTCAAATAAACTTCAGTGTAGTTTGAAAAAAATCTGTGTATGTCTGGTTGAACGATGTGTGTGCCCATTTGATTTTTTTTTTTTTGGGGGGGGATTTTATTGTAATCTATCGGGGGGCCCAGAAAATCTTTGGGAACCACTGAATTAGTCTATGATTACTATCACTAATGCAAAGATTAAGCTATTCCATGTTATTTCTATTTGCTTGGATCTGTTGGTAATTAATGTACTTGGCTTCTGTAAACCCAAATGCATGCTGCAGTGTAGTAAAGTCTCACTGAACAAACATTTTCTGCCCAGGACTCGGCATTGATTTAGCTGCTTACAACATTAGCACCCTGGAAACAACCAAGCTAGGGTGTAAAAGTAATATACCTTACACATGAATGCTTGTTTTTCTAAGTAACTGTCCAATAAGACATCTGAAAATATAATTTAAATGATGTTAGCTTTAACTTCACTTTCCGCCCTTCCTATTTTTACCTGTACATTATTGATCCACGTCTCATCTTTTTTTAGTAATCTTTTAACATCAAGTTCCTTGTGACCAACTGCATTCAAAACATGAAAATGTTGATCTTTTTCTTGATTAGAAAGGTTGAAACAACTGTGCACAATCAGACTCGAGACATTTTGAAACTGGATCAACGGCAGTAAACCGGCCGCATTTACTTCCTGATTGCAATCTGCATCGCGTGGCGTTGGGGATTTCATCTGAAGGAAATGGAGCCAGTTTACTTTGAGTGGTTCAACTTCAATCAATCAAAGTGCTTAAAGTCTGAGTCGTATGTGGTTGTTCAAACTGTTCTATTCAAACTAACTGAAAGAAAGATAAAAGTTATTGTCATGTTCTGATGGTAGCTGGTCACAAGGGAGTTAATTTAAAACAATGTACGGAAAAAAGAAGACAAAAATGGATCAGCAGTGTACAGGAAAAATTAGGAGGTGCAAAAAAGAATGCCAGAGTTTGCAGCGACCACCTTCTAATAGATAACGATTTTATTGTTTAAATTGTATTTTCAGATATTTTATTGGACAGTTTCTTAGACAAGCATTCATATGTAAGGTAAGATAAATTACTTTTACACCCTAGCTTGGTTGTACTGAATTAGCAGCTAATTAGCAGCTAATTCAGTACTAAGTCCTGGACAGAAAATGTTTGTTCGGTGAGACTTTACTACACTGCAGCATGCATTTGGGTTTACAGAAGCTAAGTACATTAATTACCAACAGATCCAAGCACATAGAAATAACATGGAATAGCTTAATTTTTGCGTTAGTGATAGTAATCATAGACTAATTACTTCAGTGAAACTTACTGCAAAATTCCTTTAAAAAAAAATAGCTAAAAAGATTAAATGTAACCTACCCAGCCACACAAATGATCACATCAAGCTGTGATCATTTGTGCACTGTTTTTGTCCATGAACCATGTTTTTAACCCTCTGATGTGTACGTGGGTCCTGTTTTGACCCGGTGAGGTCAACTTTTTGCAATATCTTTGTAATGAAACATTTTCATCACTTCATATTCCACGTATTCCTCAAAAAACATGTTACTGATATCATGCAATTCAAATTTTGAATTTACCTTTTATACATGTTAAGAAATATTCTGTTTTATATTGCTACCCCTTCCATAAGTGGGTCAATGACCTGCATTCATTTCCTGTGGAATTTAATGGGAATCTTTGTTTCTTACCAACGGTGACTGTCAGGAAAACATTTAGTCACCACTGAGTAATTATATTTTACACAGCAATAACTTTTATTATCTTTATTTTTTAGCTCACAAATGTGTGATATATGCTTATATACCACAGTTAGCATCTTAAGTGTTAACATTTATAACAGTACACAAATAAAATGTCTGGAAAATGGGCTAGATGATCTGGAATTATATTTAGGAAAATCTCCTCACTTGGCAACTCTATTCCAACATCCTTTGGACAAAGCAGAAATGTATGACCTAGATGCACACCACCACGTTTGATAAAAACAGAACATGGAGAGCCAACGATTAGGCCTGACTTTGCAGCTAGAAGACGTGGGCACCTTGCAGTCACTGAGTCAACCGAGAAATCCTCCAATCACCAAAGCGGTCCAGAATCAAATATTATGTCTTCTGGAAAGCAGAATAGATGCTTGGATATATTTGTCCAAACAAGCAACAAATCCACATGGGAATGACTGAGACACAATACAACAAATATGTTGTGTTGGCTCATCAAAAAGAAATGGCTAAAAGGGAAAAAAAAAAAAGTCAAAAGGATTTCTGTATTTTCTACAGAAAAGGCTCTGCGATTAGCTAAGCGTTACACCTGCTGATTTATGTAAGCTCAGGAAGAATAAAGAATATTTCCAAAAATGTTTTAGTAGTTCGTGGTAACACTATTTTATGAATCTTTAAACAAATATTATGCAACTGTTCAAAGTATTGTACTTTGACCATATCATTTTAAAATGTCTATAACAGTATAAAGGAGTCATTTTTTTGTGTTAGATATAAACCACTCTCCAAAGAGACTCGCTTCTAAAGTCCCACCGTTTCCCTATAAGGTCACACAGAGAAATATATTTGTCTCTATGGTTCTCAAATGTGTTCCTATAGCCTGCAAAATCACAACTTATATACTTTATTCGCACATTAAAGAAAGCTTTCTTCTGGCTTAACGAGACCAGCATGAGATCACAAAGGGCAAAATTAGAACATAAAACGAACGATAAAGGAACTGTTTGCTTAATTAACGCAGATAAAATGGAAGTACAACATTCCAGATTATGCAATTTAAGGTCCTCTGATCCAAAAGCAGAAGACAACCCAAGCATCCTCTCCAAAAGGCCTTTCTGGGCTTGGATTATGTTTAAAAGAGCCGGTACGGCGGCAGAAGGATTTCATTTTTCATGCAGTTTGTTTTAAAAATGCACATCAGAGGGGAAGAAAGCTTTGTAGAAAGCTGTGAGCAGAGGAGGAAGCGGATGAAGAGCAGGGAGCGTGCACGGCAACTTCTGACTGCTTCGGCTGGTGCAGAATGGAGAGGCCTCATTAAAATTTAATTGCGGCACGATGTTGAGTGCAATGCCATCATCAAGATGCATGTGACCTTCTTTTTTTCCTCCTGTTCATCTCATTCACCCCCTTTACCTTATGATAAAATGTGGGGGTGGGGGGTGACTACAGACGTGTTGAATTTTCCCCATCTTTTCTTTTAACAACAAATATGTAAAACACTCCAAGTTCAGACATTTGTAAACGCATATATATGTACAGGCAGCAGTGACATAAATTTCAGTCAAAGACAGTCGCAATCATCCTCTCCGGTAAAGGTTTATGTCACAAGGACGAGTCTCACCAGCAGCCTCTTTAGCATGCACACTGGACGCGAGCTGCGTGTTTATCATCCTCCTGCTCTCGATGGGTGTTGCATTACAAGGTACTGTCTCCAAACTGCCAGCATCAATTAACATCAATAATGGATGCCTACAGACACTGCCGGACCCGAGCGCTCATTTTGCTCTTGCTTTCATTGTTCTCACACGTGGTCCACGTGGAGCGGTTTAATTTTGCAGCAGGTACAAGACGCTAACTGTCTCATGAGAGACAGACCTGACCCGAGATGTTCCCTATGAGGCGAGAGGCTCTGCGTGTTCCCAAAACACGGCAAGAGCTCCTGCACTCCGCCGTGGCTTCGACGAGAACTGTCAGGCCTCTTGAAAAGAGAAGAGCTATCAAACGAAAACACATCAGTGACATCAGTAGGGTTGTTTTGCAGACCTGACCAGATGGAGGACTTACAGACATCAGTCTGGTCGGTATCAAAACAAGATTTTTTTTTTTTTTTTAAACTTCAGTCGCCTAACAGCTAACTCTGATTATCCTCTTCAAATCCAAAGGTTTAAAGAATCATCAGGCAGAACAGAACCCACAGAGAATGAGGAATATTACATGCAGAGTTTAGCTGGTACATATATTTAAGAAGGGGGGAGGTGAGAGTATATTAGGAACCTGAAGAAGATCAATTTAACAAAGCGGAAGTGAAAGAAACCCAAAAACCATGCTGACTTGGCACCTTCACAGAGTTCAAAACTTTCAAATCAAAAACTTTCACTGGGAAATATCGTTGCCAGTGATATTTCTGAGGGGCCTGACTTTCATGTAACCTTTACAAATGGTTCATAGATCAGTAGTTCTATGGAGTTTCTTAAAGTTTTCAAACAATTTTGGAATTTTTTTCACTTATTTTCAGTCTTGAAGACCCATACATCTACTTATTGTGTATGTGGTGCCGATCTCCAGCAGTCATTGGACAAGAAGCAGGGCCCACCCTGGATAGGTTGCCAGTCCATCAGAGACACACAACCCTGCATTCAAGCTCAAAATGAAGAATCTGGACAAGTCAAAATCTAAAAACACGAACAATATCTGAAAAAAACATCTTTCAGAAATTGGGAAAAAAAACTTAAGGGTTGAGAGAAAGGCATTTTACTGCAGGTGATCATCTACTGTATACCGAGTTTTCAACTGATATTGATTTGAGGATCACCATATGAGAAGAGAAGCCATCATTTCCATGTCTAACTGGAACTAGTAATGTTCAGCTGAAAACAATTAAAACAAACTGTCTGCGTAACGGGTTGCTTGTAGCAAAAATAATTTAAAGAATAATTCTATGGTAGTGATTTTCCAAAACAGTGATTCTGCTCTTGAGTTGAAGAGCTATTCCATAATGCTCTGAAAATACAACAAACTAGATTTGACTTGCTGTCAGTAAGTGGAAACCACCAAACCACTGAAAGGCAGCAGCAAAAATGCTTTACATTATTTCCTTTTTTGACTGTCAAAGACCAATGAACAATAAACCAACTGTTAACAGCTATTCAGCCACATGTCTGAGTCGTGCCTCACTCTGTAAATGAAATTAAGTCTTAGCTGGCCAGCAGCTGCTTACGCTGCACACATCATCAAACACACCTGCCTGAACTTTGTGCCTAAAGGCAAAGTCTCTGAATTCTTTTCGACCTGCAGAAGAAGAAAACTTCCCGACTTTAACATGCTCTGATCACAATTTTTGTCGAATCTGCAGGCAGGTGGTGGGGTAGATTTTATTACAGCTAGGGTGCATTGTGCTATTGAATGCAACATTTGCTGTGTGTGTGCTCTTAAACTGGAGAATATGAAGAAGGTGGAAAGGAAAAGCAGAGAAATATATTTAATGCTTAGACATGTTGAGAAGAAAGCTTGTTGGAACTACTCCTAGAAGGCAAACAGGACAAAATTAATAATACATTTGCCTAATGGAGTTTGTTGTTAACTTCTCCTGCTGGTACAATTAAGGAATTAACTTGAGAATTTTTTTTTTTTCTAACTTCACTTTTTGGTAAATGTCGCCCTCTTGTGGCGCGTTGGTTGTATTACAAGCATGTTATGCAGGGAGCTACATCTCAAGTTTATTTTCACTTCCCATCATGTCACTACTGAGTAAAAATATGTTTATTGTTTCTTACAATTTCAATGTTATCTTGTAAACTTAAACTTTTCTGCCAGTTTCACAGTTAGATTTAATAGAAAGTAGTATACATGTTGGTGCGCAGGTGTTTCTATTTATTTATCTGATTACACTGCTGCTGGCGAAACCAGTTCTGCAGTAGCACAGATGCGACTAATTATATTAAGGCTTTCTGGGCTGAATTAAAGAGCCCTTTGAGGAAGCTTAAATAATCTGGAAAAGGCTGAACATCTTGGTGCCTTTTTCCCGTTTAAAATCATTTTGAAATTAATTGAAAAGAAAATTAATGGGAAAAAACGTGGAGTTTTACATAACATTTCAGAAAGAGCCAGGTGGCCTTGATTTGATTACATGCAAGCAGAATGCCTGGACCCCGACAGGAACCTCTGTGTTTTTTTTGGTTGACTACGTATCAGTTTACAAGACCAAGCAACACTTTAAAGTGTTGTGCTACTAACCTACCAGATAAATATCAATTCACTTCATTGTATATACAAGTGATATATAAGTGAAATGACAAAGAAATACTTGTTGCTTGTGAAGATGTACAGAGAAACTCTCTGAATAGGTGAACATAAAATGATATCTGTAGGTGAATATTTACGTAACTAGAGTTCCACACTTTGCCTAGATGCCTGGTGTTTACAGGTCAAGATGAATTTTGAACAGGCATGCTGAAAAATGCATATTTAACTCTAAATTACAGTTTTACTACTGAATAGCTGTTTAATCCAGGTATCTTTTTGTTCATTTTGTCTGCATTCTTCCTATGTAATTAAATGCAGCTTGTCTATAAACTACAGAAAACCTTCAATTTACTGTAGAAGAATTTGACCTTTCTGCGATTAGAATAACGATTTTCCAAGTAATCCGTACCAAACATGTTCATCAATGACATCTTAATTTAATATCTTGAAGTTATTCAATTTCAAAAGGTCAAGGCTGCACATTAATTGATTTACTTTGCGTCTTGCTAAAGATTATGTTGAATATACTTGAGATGTCATTAAAAAATTAGTCGATATAGGGCAAACTAATGATCAAACAAAAACTTGACCAATACAATAGCATTGACATTAGCTTTTCGAAAGACAAACATTTAGGAAGTAGCATTTGCCTTCTTTGGACTTCCTTCGGCTCTCTTCAGCAGTACCACACAATGACGGTTGCCACGGTACACCGCACTAATGCAGTAACTCAAGCAAAAGAACCAAGCATTCACTTTACCTTGTATGAACATACTGTACTTTTCATTAGACTGAAATTTATCTGCAATCCATGAAGGGGCTGCATACTGAAGCAGCTTTAAGCATTGTTGCCTTCAAGGGAGACGGTCCAAGGATCTTCTTCTTCTTCTTTTTGGATTTATTGGTGGTTGGCAACAAACTTAGTAGCATTACCGCCACTTACTAGTATGGAGTGTGGTTTGTGATGGTCTATCTATTTATATATATGAACTCCTCCTACTACTACTACTAATAATAATAATAAATAAAATAAATAACTAAATCCTACCTATACATATAAATATCCAATGATCTTCTCCTTGGAGTTTTGTTTTTCTTCTTTCTTTTGGCATTTAGTTTGCATGTTTGGTTACTCCAAATTGTCCTCAGGTGTGACTGTGTTGCCCTGGCCACCTGTGCAGGATGTACCCCACCTGTCACCCAATATCTGCTACACATCAGACCCTGTGAAACCTACAAGGACAAGCCATTTTATTCTCATAAAATTGATGAATTCCATCTTATCTGCTATATCTAACACTACACAGCTAATGGATAAGTGTTACAATATGTGGTTTACTTTACTTTTACACTGTTGAATGCTCGTTAAGCATTTTCAAAGAATGGATGTGTGCTGCTCTGGTACTTACTGAGCAACAGAGAAGAGGAGCAGGGAGTTAATGTGGAAATAGTTATGAGAAACGGACACATACTGTAGGTCATAATACTGTAATTTACAGTGAAAAGCTATGGTGTCAGACTGATCACACGCGACACAGAGGGCGACAGTGACAGCTACGATTCTGCTCTTCCTTCCAGAGCACATCCAGGCTTAAACCTTGAATGGGAAGTTATGCTTTGCCCAAAATAATTGTAGTTCAGTTCCAAATGAAGTATAAGTCTTAATGATGGTTCCTCCCAGCCAATAAATACATTGCAGCATGTAATAAAAGTAGTATTACAATCAGTAAATCAGCACTTTATAATATAAATACTGCAAAAAAAATTACTTTGAAGGCTCAGAACCCATCACTAAAGACAGGATTAATGTGCATTCTGGGTGTCAGATAAAAGGTAAATGGGAATAGTACAGCATAAACAGCTGCTTAGAGCAAATTTGAGGATATTGATGTTTTAATGCACCTGAATTAAAAGGTGCATTAATTTTAATTAATGCACCCCTTTCTTCCTTCAACACCTTCACGGTGTTCAGCAGGTAATGCCCTGTGATCTCTGACAGCAGAGGGCAGCGGGACCCACAGACCGAGCTCCCTGCTGCCCTCTCGTGGAGAAATACTGCACAGCATCAACGTGGCTTTATTTTTTTTTACATTTGTAACCAGAAGTGAAGAGAAAATTATTTTATATGTAAAAAAAATCTGTTCATCATCAACACTGATTCAATGGAAGCTCAATCTTTAACATTTGAACTGTAGATAAAGTGCTTTTTAAAGTTGAAGTTTTATCTAATTATTCAAGTTTTTTTCTTTGCCGTCGTTTACAACCATTAACTCTGATAAAAATTTGTAAATATATTGATACTGTAGTGTGGCAATATGGGATTTACTAAAAAATACTTACCCTAAAGTTTGTTTTAAACCCCTGCAAAGAATGACCATCAGCTATGTCTCCTAAATAATCTATACATCTATTTTTCCCGATGCAACCTTTTTGTCGCTCTTTCCACCAATAATTTAAAATCTTACTGAAAAGTCCATTTATTTTAGTAACTCATTTCAATAAGTGAAACATGATATAAATTAATTACACACACACAGAGTTGTTTTTAAGCCTTTATTGTAATTATGACTCTCCGGTTACAGTTAAAACACATTTAAAACTGGATTACATCACTCCAATAAATAAGAACATTTCGATGCACAAATGTGGGCTTAAAATGATGTTTAGTACTCGTGTTCTAAAATAACATTTTTGCATTTTGTGCATCGTTTCAGAATTATTTTTCTTATTAACTTGCTAAAAACGTCAATACAAGTTTAAAAAAAATAGTTTATTTTATTTTAATATCCACTGTTTTAATAAATATATATATATATATATATACCCAGCATCGTTAATTCTATGTAAACTTTGGTTAACAAACAACCTAACTTCACAACAAAACCCCACCCAGTTGTATAAGAGCGGCCTCATTGGGCTGTGCGTCTGTAAATCCCTTCCCTCTTTAATCGGCTCTTCCCATTGGACGGCGGTGACGACAATCCTGAAACGTGCTGCCGCCCACCGAGCGGATCAAGTTTGAATGAACAGCAGCAGTCTGCTCCTGAGGTGCTAGTTGCATTTGCAGTAATTATTAAAAAGTGTGTATCGTATCATCTGAGCGCCGATCGAGGATGGACATGAAGAAAAGAATTCACCTGGAGCTGCGGAACCGCACTCCGTCGGACGTAAGTTGGCCTCGCATCTCCCCCTGCGATGTTTTCACGCTGCCTTAATGGAGAATATTTCGCGTGATGTCTTGGCGTGGGGAGGGGGATACAAAGTTTCCTCCAAGTTAAAAGACGATGGAGACGCGGGGGTCACATTGTTGCTTTTGGCTTCGTGTTTACTCTCGACAGGTCCTCTGCTTCCAACTTTCTGCGCCGCTCCAACATTTCCAGAACGCAGCACAGTTTTTATAAACACGGCAAGCAACGAGGAGCCATATTTGTAACTTTTCGTCTGCGAACCCCGTTTCCTCTCCAATACCCAACGCTGTTCCCATTTGCCGACTGTTTTATGGGCTATCTGCGGGTCTCGCCGGTAAACTCGTCCCTCTAAATATTTTAAGTCGTGCACTTGGCGGGTTGCGGATGCGCATACTGGAAGTCATGAAATTATCAAACGATGCATACAGATCATAACCGTACCTGAAGCCGTCCAGGTGAAATGGGTTATTTCGGCATGGAGTGCATTGAAACGTTAAGCAGCTTGTAATGGGGGAGGCTGCACGGTTTGCATGCAGCCTCCCCCAAAGCCTCCACAGTTCGTACAGATGGCCGAAATAACGCGCTTTCGGTACGGACCGTCAACAACCGCTCAGGCTGGGCGAACACAAGTAGGGACGAACCATAAACTCGCCCGGGGTCGGTGTAAACCACCGTTGGGGGGACTTTTTTTTTTTCTTTTTAGGGATAACCAGTCGACTAACTCGGAAAAAGCGCTCCAGCCGCGTTGTTGTTGCTCCAGTTTTTCGGAACTAGGACAAGCCGCCATTTTACTCAGAAACAAAGGCATTTCGAAACACACCGAAACCCCGTCCTTTTGACACGAACGACGAACGGTTTATCATACCTTCATCTTATTAGCGGTCTACACTCGTCGTTAGTCCCGACCGACAACGCTTTAGGTGAAGCAACAATGAAACGTTTGCCTGGCGGATATCTAATCGGCTTTAGCGGCCCCTCCTACTCACAAATGACCCTGTACACGACTCGTAGGTCTGCTCAGCTCCCACTGCTTTCTTTTCTCAAAATGTACATCTACGCCGCTCGGAAACCAAACAGACGCGTCTCCTGCTGTCCTACTGCTCAATCAACAACTTCACAAATAAGCAAAGGCGTACTTTTGATCGGCTTGTCTTAAAAATAGATGTAAATGTATTATTATTTACGTAATGAAAGAAGACCCAAGACATCGCGATATTTAGAGCGGCGAGATATGTTCTGACCGCTGACTGTTGTTGATGGGCAGAGACACGTTCAAGGTCCACATGAAATGTCAGATAACAGCACACCTGTGACCGCAATTCTACGTTTAACATCGTAAGGCCAACTAAAGCAACATCGAAAGTGTAAAAAAAACAAAAAAAAACTGGCTCTACTTTCATTCCGCCCTCCGCCAAATATGGCCACACCCCATGTTTATCTTTCCTTTCAAGGACCGCGACGGTATTTTATCATCTTTATGACAGAGATGTGCCTAAGCTCTCTATTTGGAGGAAGGTTGAATTGTGTCAGAAAAGTCTATCATTGAGTTTTAGTGTACTGTGTAGTGCATTACGTTAAAAAAAAAAAAAAAAAGATATTGAAATGCACATACAAGCACCCCTGGAAAATAACTGCTGAACTTTGAAGTTTAGGTTCAAAATAAAACGGTTTTTAAACAAAGCCTTAATTATTAGCCCCTAATAATAAGATCACAAATCCCAAAAATCAGCTGATTTGCATCTTTTGCCCCACCAAATGTAAGGTCCACAATTATTTAAATATGCTGCTTAATATGTTCTGCCTAGATGTGAAAGGGGCTGGGTGGGGGCTATGCAGGCCCAGGGTGGATGGCTGACATTTAAAAGTGACCTGCTCTATAAAACAAACAATGACAAGCACATTTGCACATTTCTTTTTGTTTAATTCAGTCCTAGTCCATTTGTAACATTACAAAGTACTTGAAATATTCTGCCCACTGCATATGATCTTTTCACATATTCATTTTTTAAGTTTCATGATAAACGCTAACCAGATGTATTGTTCTGCAGGTCAAAGAGCTTGTGCTGGACAACTGTCGCTCAAACGAAGGCAAGATCGAGGGTCTAACGGATGAGTTTGAGGAGCTGGAATTCCTAAGCACAATCAATGTCGGTCTGACAACAGTTGCTCACCTGCCGAAGCTAAAGAAACTCAAAAAGGTAAGGTCTTTCTAACCTTGAACGAGTGTAAAACTTCAGACCGTATCGGTTTTAATGGTTTTAACTGTTTCACCAGCTTGAACTCAGCGACAACCGGATCTCAGGAGGGTTAGAAGTTCTGGCGGGTAAATGTCCGAACCTCACGCATCTGAATCTCAGCGGGAACAAGATAAAAGATCTTAGCACAATAGAACCGTTGGTGAGTAATACCAACACATATTTATTCTCCCCACTATTCTGGACATAGGCTGTTGTGAGACTCTAATCACATACCCTTGTGTGAAAATTCATTTCATGGTTAAAAATTGTAAATAAAAAAAAAAAAACATGTAACATGATCTAATTATTTTAATTCAAACCTTTAAAACAATAACATCACACAACAAAATACGGGAGACCAAATATTTAGAAACAATCCATAAAATCTGACATTACTATTTTTTTTCTTGGGATTTCGTCTCTTTTTGTGAAGTGCACAAGCCATAAAAGTTCATTTGTGTAGCACATTTCAGCAACACAGCAGTTCAAAGTTCAAACCTGCTCTGTCCTGAACAGCACAGTAATTTTAGTGTATGCAAATATTTGTATTTTAAGTAATGAATTCTGTCAAAAAAAAAAATCTATATTTCTTCTATCATTTGGTAAATAAAAGTATTTTAGTAATAATTGCCGTAAAATAGGAAGGATTTGGTCTGAGTCCACATCAACGTAAGGGGAAAAAAGGTTATGTCTTTTTATAGTTTATGTAAAATAGCTGACTTCAACTTTTTTCATTTGGCTCATCAGCAGTAGGTAGCGACAGGTGTGGGAGGGGCAGAGGTGCATTATTCTTAATTTAAAACCTTTAAACCAAAAACATTGCAGGAGGGATTTTAGCTCTCCAACTCTGTGCACGCTGCAAATAGCGTCGCTGTAAACACGTCCGTGGAGAAAACACGTCTTTCTAAAGTGTTCATTTAACCGTTTTGCTCTCTCTTGGCAGAAAGAATTGGGGTCCCTGAAAAGCCTCGATCTGTTCAACTGTGAAGTAACAAATCTGAACGAGTACAGAGACAACGTGTTCAAGCTCTTACCACAGCTCACGTACCTAGACGGCTACGACAAAGAAGACAAAGAGGCCCCCGACTCCGATGCCGAGGTCTACGCCGAGGGCTTAGATGACGAAGACGAAGATGAAGATGGTAGGTGTAAGGCAGCTCAAGACGATAGCGTCTTTCTTTCTTTTTTTGTTTTAGCACCATTTAAGTTACCAATTTTGACTTTTAAACATTCGCTTTTACCAACATGTAGATGAGGAAGAGTACGATGAGGATGCCCCACCTGGCGACGAGGAAGACGAAGAAGGAGAGGATGATGAAGAGGAAAATGAAGAAGAGGAGGAAGAGGACCTGAGTGGGGAGGTGGGTGCTTTTTATTCGATTATGTGTGCATATGTATATGTATTTTTTTTTCAAATCACAGCATACCTGGAGGAAGCCCCTCTCATTTTTCCCACCCTTTTCTTTGAATGAAGGAGGAAGAAGAGGAAGACTTGAATGACAGAGAGGTTGAAGATGAAGATGAAGAAGGCAAGTACAAATGGAGATCGTCGATATACCTGAACTTTTCCCCACTTTCAATCTGATTATTCTGTTTATATGTTACACTACAATTAGCACTCACGCCAAAACATTTCTTCACTGGTCTGGTTGTGCAAAACAAAAAAGGACAGAGTTGTGAAAATGATTCTACTTTAACACACAGTACTTTATGCCCCCCTACCCCAGTTTTTTCCAACTAATTGATTTGAAAAAACTCCCCCACTGACTAAAGTTAAATCACTGGGCCATGACCTGAACATCAGCAGAAGTGGCGATTTGGGGCTAAACTGAATCTTGGCATCCTCGTTTTTGCTGGTGTAACTGGACCAAAGATAGAACCATTGAAAAAAGTAAAGATCTAAAAGACAACCCCATCAGAGACTTACTTCCATGTCGCTAAAGTTTTATCTTGCCCAGTAACAAGTGCATAATGACATAAGGGGGATCTGCAGTTAACTCGAGGTTGTTAAATAGACACAGAGTTGGGCTAAATCTGCTGTAATTTTACTGCACCGTATTCAGAAAATAGATCAATAATAATAAAATGTGCACCAAATTTGAAGAAAAATTCACCTGATATTCAATAGGAAGCTTAATTTCACTCTTATTTTCTAGAAGAAGAGCGAGGTCAAAAGAGAAAACGGAGCCTGGATGAAGAAGGGGAGGAAGACGAAGACGACTGAGAGTCCTGCGTAAGCCTAGTTGTGAACTGTTTTAAACTTGTTTCTCCCGGTCACTTCCCTACAAACCCAAATACCCCCCTGCCCCTCCTCCCAGTTTCATATTGCAGTAGGAGTGTTTCTTTTGTTGATTTTGTTTTTTATTATTATTGGCCAGTCAGGTTGATGGGACGGCTTCCTGCACCTCTAATAATCCCATGTTCCAGTCTCAACAGTCCACTTTTACCTGCTTTGTGGACACCTGTTTTGTAAAATGAAACAATAGCAGAGATAAAAAAAAAAAATCTTTTTTGAAAAGAAAATCGTTTTGTTTTCTCACTGTTTATGTAAGACAAGTTTCATATAACTTATGCATTTTAAAAGGCTTCCCCTTCGAAAACAATAATAATAATAATAAAAAAAGAGTGCATGTCTTATACATTTTAAAGTCAACTACTGGATTTCATGTATGGCTGTCATTTCCTTGTCTTAAATGTATTGTTTTGCATCATACTTTTTTTTTTTTTTTTTCTTTTATGATGCAAGTTATGTATTTGTAGCGTCACCGGTAAGCCAATACTCTCTGCTGTCCTGGTGTGAACCTTTGTGTCTGAACGTGCACAGTGTGACCCTGGCAGGGCTTTTTTAAAAGGAAAAAAAAAAACAAAAAAAAAAACAACAACAAATTATGGCACCAACATGTCTGCCTTTGTCAAAGCCGCTCCTCCTCCTGAAACCCTCAGCTTTGATAGTTCGGAAATTACGTGTTCTTGTAAATAATGACCAAATCTATTTTTTTGTATTCTCTTTGATGACGGCAGACATTGAACAGACAACGGAGGTGAAACTATGAATTGTAATAAAATATTAAATATGTATGCTGCTTTATCTAAAATGCGCAGTGTGAAATTTCTTGGATTTGAACTTTATATGCATAATCCTTCCATGAGAAGACGATGTTTGCCATCAGAACCTATTGTTTTTTTTTTTCCTCCCATGTTTTTATTTTTATCTTTTTTTTTTGGGGACACATGAAGGTGACCATGTTTGCGCTGGTGGTGTTAGTGTAGAGAAGTAATTGGTGTTAATTGGAAGTTACAACTGCAGTGTATGCGCATTTAAATATGTTATTTCAAAGTGTGAAAAATTGGAACACAGTCAATGAATTGGACTTTGCTCTCATAAATTGCAACGGTCGAATTGGCCCACCTCGGAAATGTTTCGCTCTGATAAATCCAGTGTCATCATAAAAATTTTGTTTCTCTTTTTCTCTCCCATTCACTTCAATAAATCCTTTTTATATAAACCATTTGAAACGTGCTTCTTTCTTTTTGTGAAAGTCTAGTGTGGGTGTGGTTCTTGTAGTGTAGTCATGAAAATATACATTTTATTGCTTTTAGAGTCAAATTCTAAAAAAATTATGAATCGTGTTTCCGGTATTTTTCTTATGTTCTCAAGATGACAAATGCAGCAGCATCCACACTCTCAATATGTCTTAAATAGGAGTGATGGTAGCTACGTACTGCTGATAAAAGGACATTAAATCACTTCTATGAAAGAAGGGCCTTTTAGGGTTGTGCTTGTCGGCATAGTGGTGTGATGCCCAGCAACAACTTCAGAAAAGCAATTTCTGCTGCCCATCAGCTGGAAAGCGTATTAGAGCAATTTCAAAAGGCTGTGAAATTCATCACTTCAGTCAGAAAAAAAATTATTCTTTTGTGGGAAACACTTCAGTCATTTTCCAGTCTCCAGAGAAGGGGATGCACCAGTTTATTCTGACAAAATGTTTAGAAAAGCTGCAAAATCCCAGGCGCTGTGACTCAGACTTTACAGACCTCAGCTGGCATGCCAAATGCAAAGAAACCTGAGATCAAAGGAAATATGTTTAGCCTACAATTAAGCCCAATCTTTTGTGTTCATTTCTTAACTGTCTACATTAGAATGTCAAATTGAAGGGGAAGAAAAAAAAACATCAAATCTGTCCCTCATTTAGAAATTTTTAAAAGAGTAGTTAGAGGGAACAAACTGAAGTTTACGATCAGAAGGATGAGTTTTTCTGTTTTTCGTTTACAAAATCTGAGGTGCGGTATAATGCAAACACATTTAATTGATTTGTTAAAAATTCAAGTTCGAAGCATTTGACAATATCAAAGCAAAGATACCATTTGGCTACCTACTCCGAACCTCCTGCCTCCCCTTCCGATGTCTACCGTATTGCAGCCTTTTTTCAAAACCTGCAAACACACATGCACCATATGACACTATTACACTTCCTGATGATTCAACCTAGAGATTTGAACTTTACATTTCTGCAAGGATGTGATGAGCAAAGCATCTGCTCCTTAACTCCAGACCTACCTGTTATACTTTCTTCTCTTTCGTCTGGTGGATTCTTCCTTTTTCTTTGCCTTGCTTTACAGGAAGCAGAATCAAAGACAACAAAAGGTTGGCTGAAATTTAGCTTGCATAGAAAACCCAGCTGTTAAAATACAGCTAATCAAGTGTAATTTAGAGCCGCCTAAAACATTAAATAGAGGCACTTAAACTGCAGTGTAGCCAAGGTTTGTTGTTACATGTGAATTAGAAACAGGTGACTAAAGCAGAATGACAACTAAAAGCAAACGCATCCCCAGTTACAGTCGTATAATTAGCAGCTCCATACAGATTTCGCATCGTTTCAGTCACATACACACAGCACTATCTAGAGAGCATCAAAACCGTTACTTTTGCTATGTTATACAAAAAAATGGGTTAATAAGTAGGCAAGTTGTCAGCTAAAAAAGTTAAAATGTGTCAAATAAATGGAAGCAAATGTTTATCATCCTCAATTCTTCAAAATGGCCCACTAAAAAGCAGCCTCAGCGGAGGACAAATGTGAGTAGTTACACATGTCTACCATCTGTGTTCTCTACTTTTGCACTATTTGAACACAGAGTCAAAAACCTAAGTTAAGTATCCGCTCTTCTCAGGAAAAGACGGGATTTGTGGCGCTATGAGTCAGTGTTGAGAAGTCATTTTATACCACAGGTGAAGGAAAGCAGTTACAGGATAAGCAGCTTTTTTAGAGAAAAAAAAAACAAAAAAAACACAATCCATGTCTGCAAAATGCTTCTCTACTTGACAGGTGTGAAACTACTTCACCTCTGTTATTCTGGGATAATGCTGCAGCTTACTGCAAACTGCACGGGCTGGGGGAGGATGGGTAGGAGTCTATCATCCTGTTTTGGTTTAACAGGAAGTGAGAAAGAGGGAGATTTAGTCAGAAACACAGGATAGGTGAAGGGGCTTTTTTTCTTCTTTTTTTTTTGCATTTCTAACAAGGCATTTCCATACAAAGAAAAGGTCAGGGAAAATGGCACAAATGTTTATGTGCTGAAGTTAAAAATAAATGACTGAATGAAGAGCTATCTCCATAGAGGAAACAGGACATGTACTATATTTCCCCCCCCGATTGATCACATTTTAAATTGAAAATCCCTGAACTGCCCGTTCTTCATCATAATGATAATAAATACTACTACAGTATAAGAATCCAGTAATTGCATCGGTTAAGACGTTATCCAACAGTTTATTTGTACTCTATGCAGGAAAGTTCTTTAAAAAAAGCAACATGGTGGGACTCGGAGGCTATCTGGAGGTCAGAATCGGGGAGCAAAGGAAGCAGCTTTGCCAGTCCACAAGGCTCGGAGGTCAGACGTCTTTGGGGCTAACGTTTTTCAGGTTGTTGAGCTCCAGCTCCAACTGGCGTATTCGTACGTCCTTCGTGGTCAGCTCCTCCTTCAGCCGCCGCAGCTCATCCTGCTGCCGGAAAAACATTCGTAGGAGCTGCGTAAAAAAAAAACAAAAAAACACAAACTCAACCAAATGACACATCTAATGAGGTGAGTGCTACAGCAGTGGTCCCCCCGCCCCAATTCTGGAAATATGTTTATTTTGATGTGCACAAATGCTAGTGCAAACCTCTCATGCAACTGAGATCTGAGATCCCACGACCCACAATATTCCAGAACCAAAGAAACAAAAAAAACAAAAAAACAAAGGGGGTGGAGGGACTTAATGTGTGCAGGTCCACAAACCTCATTCTCTGTCCTGGGTGGGACATTCTCCAGCAGGTCAATCCCGTTCACCACCACACTCTTCTTCTCCTTCACTGGGGCTTTAAAAACTAACTGGTTTGGTCTGTGGTAACCGTCCTTCAGAGACATCAGCACTGGGTCTGTCAGAAGCACAGGTCAAGGGTCAATCGTGTGAAAACTGGGAGGTTTTAAAGAAGAATCTAAGACTTTCCAGGCCTGGAATCGCTGCAATGGTTTCCTGTTTGTCAAATGGCAAGATGTAAAAAATCTTGCTGATGGACTGTAGGGAATCGAATGGTCTTGGATGTAAATACATTTCAGATTTGCCGGTACGATATGAATCATGTGGTCCCCTCAGATCATCCCAGACCCCTTCACTCTGTGTTCTCAGGACCAGAGCCAAGCAAGAGAGGAGGGAGCATTTAGTTTCTATGTTCCTCTTGAACAAAGTACCTGAAATCCTGAGATATTCACAAACTTTTGGGACTCTTAAACCAAAACCGGAATCATCACTATAGCTTTCTGTACAGGACGAAGTTTGTTTTATCATCTTGGTGATAATGCTTTAGCATTATACATCTTAAAATGTTATTTTAACAATTTTTTTTGTGGGATTGCATTTCCGTTTTTTATGTTTTTATGCTATGCGTCATTCTTGTTTTATATGTAAGATGTATTTTCTTTGTCAAGTAGTCATGAATCCTCATTTTGGTTGCTTTTACCAGACAAACCAGCAGACTACGGTTTGAGAGACTGACGGATTAGGTGTGTCTGATCTGGTGGCCGGAGCACCACAGGGGACTGTACTCTCACCACTCCTTTTCACTTTATACACCTTTAGCTTCCAGTACAAAGCAGAGTCTTATCATCTACAGAAATACTCAGATGATTCTGCAGTTGTCCGGTGTATCTGAGTCTATGGACAAGAATCTGAGTACAAAGATCTGATGGAGCACTTTGTGGAATGATCTGAAATAGAAAAAACACAAAGGAGATGCGTGTAGATTTCAAGAGAAACAAGGTTCGGTTAAATCCCATTTCCATCCTGGGAGAAGAAGTGGAGGTGGTTGAGGAGCACAGATACCTCGCTGAGAATAAAGAACAGTGAACTCTCGTTTTTCGCAGGGGTTATGGTCCAAAATGAACCCGTGATAGGCGAAATCCGTGAAGTACTTACCTTTATTTTTTACAATTATTATACAGCATAATTAAATACTCTACATTGAAACCAAAAAAACAAAAACTGTTTTCAGAAATAAGCATTTTTTTTTTTACAAATATAACCCTTACTTACAAATAACTACAGTAAAATAATAATTTTAATCATCAATACGAAGTACAGTATAACAAATTGTGACTCGGATATTTCACTGTTCCTCTGACTGTGACGCTGCGGCCTCACTCCGCTCTCTAGTGGCTTTTTCTCCTGCAGCCTGTGGTGCAGGTGTGTTTTTTTGAGAGAAGAACATAGTTATCGGTAGTTGTTGTTGTCGCTCTTTTTTCTTCTGGGCAAAAATATTTGCCAAAATTTCCCAAGCTGTATTACGTATATTTAAAAACAGTAACGTTATTGACACGGAGACTGTTCAGCCAATCAGGACGCAGAACACAATGCACTGTGGAAAAAAAAAAATGCACAAAAAACTCCGCGAAGCAGCGATGAAAGGCCATGAAAGGTGAACCGAGTTATAGCGATGGTTCACTGTAGTGATTTTAAAATGTTGTGAAAAATGGTACCATTTCAATAAACTTGCCTCACCTTGCTAGTACAGTGTACTGTACTTGTGGCCAAACTGAAATGTTACGTAATTTTCAGTCTGGCCTCTGTGATGCTACAATCCACCTGTGTTGAATTTAGTCTTTAAAAACACATTCTCTAAAAACATTTTGTAAGATGTATCCAACACAACAAAACACAATAGATGCAGTGAGAATGTAGTAAGTGCATTCTTTATGTACAATATGTAAAATATTTCATCAATACTGGTAGTTTTTGTTTCTCTTGCATCTAATTCTTCTAATTTCTGTTAATTAACCACCAGGCACACTTAAAAAAAAAAAAAAATCAGTTTCACTTTATTTGACTATATAGCTGATAAAACAAAAACACTTGCGTACTTGAAGAAAGCTTAATCAGCTTCTCTTTTTTGGCTGCATAGGCACCGACTTCTGCTGAGACATCCCTCATGAGGACGGTACTCAGAGTGAAGCACAAAGGTTTGTCTCTCAGAGAAACGGACGAGAAAAGCGACTCTTACGGCTCGCACACCGGCAGGAAGACTGTTCACTCGCCGACATAAAAAAACAAAAGAAGCAGCAATGCTCCTGGTTTTGAGTAATTTAGTCCTACATGTAGATTAACAATTGGTGTGGTGATGCAAGAAGATGGTGCGTCTAGAGTGAACACCTGAGGGGATAAGTGGTCGGATGACGAGTGGAGCCGTAGTATTATCAGGCAAATCCTGAATCAAATTAAAATGATGGATCTCTTGTCTTTAGGACTCTTTTGCATTTTTTTTTTTGTTGGAGTTGTGCAGCAGCTGAGTGTTTTGTTTACCTCTATCAATCCCACTTAGCCACTCGCTGGCGGACAAGGCAGGTTCGGTCCCGGCTGTCATTGGATAGATGTCCTCCTGGTATGTATCAGACTGTTAATACACACATTTTCAGATGATTTAGCTTCTGATCTGCGCAACATATTTGCTAAACATTTGGTGCAGCACATTGTTTTAGGGCAGGGGTGCCCAAAGTCGGTCCTGGAGGGCCGGCATCCTGCATGTTTTAGTTCTCTCCCTGGTTTAACGCACCTGGATCCAATGATGGCTCATTAGAAGGCCTAAGAAGAACACGGACATGCTGAAAAGGTTGTTGGTACTACAAGGGAGAGAACTAAAACATGCAGAATACCTGCCCTCCAGGACCAACTTTGGGCACCCTGATTTTATGGCATGGACAACGGGCTTTCAAAGAGAAACATAAAATCTTATAATATCTTTCATAATCACCCATTACAATATGTTTAAATTTTATAGACTTATTCAACTAAAAACCCACCTGTTTAGAGTTTATTTGAAACATAATTAATTACAAATTTAACGATGGGATTTAACTTAATGTAATGTTTTGAATGTTGCATGACTTTGTGTTTTTGTGTTTGTTATGATGTAGAACACTTTGAAATGCCTTGTTGCTGAAATGTGCTGTACACATAAAATTTGATTGATTGATTGATTGATTTTGGTATATTTAATCTGGTAAAGTTTTAGCAAGAAGCTAAGAAAATCCTCTCTTTAAATCTAATTAAAAGATCTATATGAATAGGTGACATTTGTGAATAATTTCATTAACTTTGAACTTTTAACAGGTATTTCTTACAAACAAGGATTGTGTGATACTGGTGCTGTGAGAGCTGAGAAATTACACTCAAGTTTTACTTAACAATACCTTAATGGATGTAAAACCTACATATACAAATGTAAATCTGAAAAGTGTGGCATATGTGTGGATTCCTGAGTCAGTCCTTTTGCAGAACCCTCTTTCTCTGCGCCAACAGCTGGAAGTTATTTTTTTGTCTTCCAACTTTTGACTGAAATGTTGGTTCATTCTTATTTTTGAAATAGCTGAACTGTGCTGTAAGAGGGAGGGTATCTGTGAACATCAATTTTTAAGTCTTCCCACACAGTCGCACTTACTGTATATTTTAGGTCTCAGTAAAACGCATGGACATGATTTGATCTAAATTGTCGCATTGTAGCTCTCGATGTGTTTCTAAAATATCTTTTCAAACTTTACCCTGCTTTACAACTCTTCTTGACTTGTCTGCTCTGTCATTTGGTCTATGTGATGTCTGATGCATTCACACATTAAATCACTGAAAGCTGGCCTCTGTTTACTACACAGGTGACTTCTGAACACAATTAGTTGCACTGGATTTTCTTTCTAGCCTCAGAGTAAAGAGGGCTTCCACACTTTTCAGATTTTTATTTGTGAAGTATGTGGGAACAAATTTCTCTTTTCGACCTAACAAAGTTGTGGTCTCTCCATTTCATCAAAACGAAATGGAGAATGCAAAAGACATTGAATTCTGTGGATGCAGCGTGTTTGTATTGTACTTCTGCAAGGTACTGCGTATCTGATTGTGGTGAAAGAACACACTCACTCTTCTTGGCACAATCATAGAAATGGGTTCAATCAAACCCTTGAGGGTGACAAGTTTGTAGAAGCGGTACACCTCGCAGGCCGCCACATCCAGCCCGTGCTTCGGCATCACACCTGCACAGGAGATCAGACAAATACGGTGATACAGTTAGCTTGACAACATAAAGCATGGCAAGCCAGAATATCATCAGCAGGATGCATAAATCCATCTGTTATATGACATCTCTGAATAAGCTACCGGAGCCGTTTACACTGCCAATCATGCAGCTCATTTTCAGTCTTCCTAGCACTTCTTCCATGTCTCACTGTTAATAAAGATGAATTTCCTTTGCCGTAGACATCGGATCAAGCTCTGACTTACCCAGTCCTTTCTGTGGGGCTGGAGAGCGGAACTCCATTAGATACTGAATGTACGGCTTCTCTGTGGTGATTTCAAAGTAACGAATGTTGCCATCGCCCTGCAAAAAAGTAACACGTTAAGTCTTCAATTTTCACAAATTACGACGTGCTAATCACGTGGCAGATTCAAAGAGTTTCTGACTTTGCCTGCCAGGTACAGCATGTGTGTGTCCGCGTCGAAGAAGGGGAACAACAGTCCTGAGAGGCCATCTATGTCCTCCTCCACAATAGGCATGGACAAATCTTCCTGACAGGACAAAAACGGAGAGAGTTAAACGCATCCAGCCACCCACTCCTCCCACCGTGGCATCATGGAGAGAGGCCACACGGAGACACCGCCTGACCTGATCCCAGAAAGCAATCTGCCTGGTGTTCCAGCGAGAAACCCCCGTGGTCAGCAGCCGCTTCATGTTCCCTAGGAAGACCACTCGGTTCACACGGTGGTTCTTGTAACTGGCTTGCTGGTGGGAGGGGCACACAATGACACAGTCGAGCTTCAGTATGAGTATGAAATCCTTTTAAATGCAAATATTGCAATAATGTGGACATAAAAAAAAATCTTAAAAACACAACCATAGATAATATTAATGTTTTCTAGCTAAAATCAGAAATGTAAGAAATTATTTTGTGCTCCTTTCTGCCTATGTTGCCTTAATTTGATGCCTTGGGTTTGATGCAGAAGGCAGGAGGCACACAGGTCTTATCAAAGCCATTGTTGATGCAGTTTCATTTGATAGCACAGGAAAAGACCGGGTCTGTTCCAGGCCACTCGAAATGATGATGCTCAGGAAGGAAGGAGCGCATTTCTCAAATGGAGTAAAATGGATCTTTCAAAGCATCAAGACACAATGATGGTTCCATTTAGTAATTAACGGGTTTTTTTCTGCTTGTCTCCTATATTTGTGGTTATAATAAAGCACTCACAATGGACAGCGATCCATCAAAAAAATAAATATGCTTTACGTAGAGGAGCAGTACGTGTATGTATTGATTTTAACTTCTTTAACTAACTGAAATGATGAACACACTTTTTCTGGCCAGGCGGCAGAGAAAGAGTTTACAAAAAATAAAAGATCTGAATAATATGAAGGATCCTATAGTTTGGAAGAACACAAACAGAACCAGTAGCAGAATTATTTAATGTAGATGGTGACAAAAATGTAACCTGGAGGACTCTCCCAGAGCGTGGCTCAATGACGCGCAGCTTCTTGTCTTTGCAGCTGGTGGCTAGCAGGCTGCCGTCTGTATTAAAGGACATACTCAAGATGACGTCAGTGTGGCAGTCGATCATTTTCACAGGCTCTCCTGTCTCCAGGTTCCAGATGAGGATCTGAGACACCAGGAAGAGTTTTTATTTTTATTTTAGGGATATCAGTTAGAAACTGGGCATTAACCAGAGACGCGACGGTTTGCTCACCTTATAGTCGTAGCCGGCGCTGAAGAGGATGCCGCTGCTGGTCGGATGCCACTCGATCAGACCCACTCGTCTGCTGTGACCATATAGCTCCAGGACCGCCTCCATCATGTTACGCCTCAGACCTCCTTCTGGGATCTCCCATACTCTAACCTGCAAAAAAAAAAAAAAATCCATGGAGCATAAAATTACTGGATGTTTTTTTTTTTTGGGATACTTCTGTTAAATCTTACTTGTGATGTCTGAAGTCATAATGGTGTGATAACAATATGTACCTAATAAAGTGGCCAATGAGAGTAAACCAAACAAAAACATCCACATGGACTTCTGTCCTTGTTATCTTCATGTACCTGCAGCTCTTTTTGTCAGAAGCCATGTTGTGTTTTCCAAAGCTACAGTGTAACTATGACCTCAAAAAGAATCAAAATCATATAGATGAAGATCCGTCTGATCAAAAATAGCACGAGCTATCAATGTAGCCTGTTGCTTTGGGATTAGAGCGGATTACTGAAAGGGCCAAAGGCTCTGCCGTGGATCAGATCAGATTATAATTCAACAAGTGGAAGTACTACACAGAACGCAGAGCGACTACGGCTTTCCCGAGCTTAGGAACGAAGAGTAACATGTGGATGTACGGGTTGGAAAATGTCCCAAGAGAGTTTTATAGTTGTGGTGCAAGGAGAAAGTTAAAGACTAATGGGGTTTTAAAGCAAGATCTAACTTTGTGTTGCAGAATTTTCCGTGATTAAATTTCAAATCTGACCACTTGCCATTTTAAGCACAACTCCCTGAATCAAATATCCAAACAGAAGCTTACGTTAATTTTTAGCCCTATATGGCCTGACCATGTCACTTTCTGTATTCAGACAATAGATAGAAATAAAATCATAAATTTATATATAACCTCCCCCCAACCCCCCAAAAAAAATAAAACAGAGGTTGTGTGTCACTTACCGAGGTGTCCTCAGAGCAGGAGGCTATGACGTTTTCAAAAAACGGATTCCACTTGATATCCAGCACATTGCCCTGGTGGCCGCACACCTTCGGGTAATGAGAGTCCAGACGGCCAGCCTGAAAAGAAAAACCCAGATGCTCCCGAGTTAACATTTACTTCCTCTGTTCTAGAACAAGCAGCATGCCTGGGAAATTAATCCAAAATATGAGCCAGTACCAAGATTTTTGGGTTGTATACAATAAGAGGTAGATGAAGATCAAAATTTTCCCCAAAAGAAAACACGTGTGTTAACATACAGTACATTTACATGCATTTTACTGGTTAAACCACATAAATCATATAAAAATAACTGAGTGATATTGCTCAATAATTCTTGAACACAAAGCAGACCTCGTTTCTGAGTGGGACGTCTGAGGCAGGTTAGTGTTATTGCAATGACCTGCTGAGTCCACAGAGGGGCACTGGCTCATAGCACCCAGTGACAGACACCAATCAGGAACCATTATGTCATTATGAATGTTTCATGTCACTTCAGTCCACTGACCTGCTTTTTTATTTCCTTAGAGATTTGTGTTTGAGCTGCATGACGGTATAAATTTGTGAAAAGCAGCGTGTTTGCATGCATGACCTCAACGAACTCTGCAGGTCTCCTCTGTTATTGTAACGCTACAGTTAGTATTGCATTGTGTATGAACGAAAACATACAATTCAGGAGATGAAACATGCTTTAAAAACACGTTTTGCACTAATTCCCCCAACATGGTGGCCAGTTTGTTGCAGGAGGAAGAGTTTTTGTTCAATCAAAATATGAAGAAAGGCCAAAGACGACAAAATCACAAGGCTGGATTGTCGTAGAAAGTATTTTACATCGAGAAAACCAAGGATTATAAACATCATTGTATTGATAAGTATAAACAGGGAATTAAAACTCTTTGGATAAGTATTGGATAGTCTTGCAAAAGCATTAGATCACAAATAATCACAAACTTATAGTATTTTGAGGGGAGATTTCAGAGGATAGGCAAACACAAAGAACATGACTGTAAATCATTGCATCAGGTAATTGGGGGGAAAAAAGCTGATCAAAATCAAACATTTATGAAAGGAGAAGAAGAAATTATTTTTTGAAAAATAATATTTATCGTAGTTTGTTGAGTTACTCAAATTTTTATTATGTGCTTTCAGGCAGCACAGCATCAGCAGCCTTCAAGAAGTATGGCTACTTTGCGTGTACGCAACTCTGCAAAAGAGAAAAAAAAGTTTTGTCAGTTGTCTCAGCACCAGTCTTTAATTAACAGCAAAGAAATAAGTGTCCTACAAACAAACGGTATCGGAGGGCTCCAGGACTGTAATTATGTTGTATTTAACCAAAGCAAATCAAAGACAGCCGGCCCCTTCATTAGGACTTCAGGAAATTGTGACTTTGGAGAAAAGGGGGATTTCATGATTTTATTTAACTACTGATCAGGAAACCACACAACCCTTTGTCAGACATCAGGGCTCTTCAGTTCACTTCCTCAGGCTGCTGTGTCACACATGATCCCTCTCAGTGACGCACCAGTTTCCAACTTTAATTGATTTGTAATCCCAAATAAATCTTTGTTAATGTGGACAACCACCGCTGCTCTGGGAATACAGCATAACAAAGCACATGCTAGTATTTGGAGATTGAATGTTTTAAAAAATACATTTCCCATGAGGCTATCCTGCACTCATGAGATTGCGTTTCCCCTTTATGCCCTGCTGCATTTAAATCAGCTAAAACTAAATGCGCCGAGTCATGTTTATTGAGTTACTGTGGCTTTCTGCTGCTGTACATGATTTAATTTCAACAGGCCTTTCTGCTGGTGATGTTTCATACATGTCTGCTCCACTTCACTCTGACGGCAGAGGGACTTGATCACTCATGTCACGTGTTTCACTGTGCAGCAGAGAACCTTGTTTACATGGATCTGAAAACTGTAGAAACATTTCAGACATAAAATAATGGAAACAATTATCATTGCTTGAAAATATAGATGATTTACATTAGCTATTCTGTGAAAAAGGAACAATTTGAGTGTTGTATCCCATATCAGTTTATCTGGAATTTACTCAACCTAAATGTAATCGCATTTTACAGCTGCTAAAAGAAAATAAACCAAAACAGAATTTGCATTTTAACTTTCCTTTAGGCAGGGCTGTATTTAACCGCTCTGGTAAAGGATCTGCCCTAATTAGTTTTTAGTTTACTAGGTTTTAAATAATTACCAATTAAAACATCACAGAACCTAAAATGATGATGATAAATGATTTCTGCTGCTCACCCTGCAGCCATTAAAGAGACAAAGCAGGATATTGGATCACTTTAGATTCTCCAGGGCAAGCCAGCGCCGCACATCGCGGCGGCAGCAGGATCAATATCAGTGTCACACTAATCAGCCTGCTGGTGACACAAATCACCCAGTTCCACCTCGACTGGTTCTTACTGGTGGGTTATGTGCAGCACATTTTCTTTTTCTTTTTGCTAAAATGGTCAAACTTGAAAACACTCACTTTTATTGGTGAATAAACATATAATCAAACATCATCAGCACAACTTTCTTTTTAAACTTTAGAATCAATTGCTTTCAGAGACGTATGCTTTGATTTATTCTTGGGGATAATCTTCTAATTCCTTCTTTTTTTTGGGTGGAATCAGTTTCTATATGCCACAGTTCTCAGAAAAAAATAAACCTAAATAGTTAACACAGGAAGCCCAAATGAGAATATATATATTTTTTTTTAAACTGGTGTAAAAGCATCACATAAACATCCCAGTCCGTCTCCGTCTCCGTCGTGACCTTGTGTGTCCTTGTCTGCTCCAGTCTGTGGTCCAGGTGGTGTCAGCAGCAGTTCCTTCCCTGACGGCGCCGACTGTGGATGAACATATGGCCGTCTCGCCAACTGTCACTGAAATATGTCAGATGGGCTTGAACCTCACTGTGAGCCAAACCCGGCTCAGATCAGCTAGATTACCTCATGCTGACGAAGTGCCTGACTGTGGAATAACAAAAATGAATTTTGCAAATGAGGGGGGGGGGAAATAATCAAACGAGGTTGTCACGAAGGATTTTTCTTATATGAATATAGCATTATCTATTATACAGCATCTCTCATAAAGTTCAGCTTATATTTAAAGACTATTTAGCTTCTTTTTTTTTGACATACACAGAGACCTAATTCTTTATTATGCTCTCTTCTCTTCAGGTCACCCCACAGGTTTTCTTCAAACTATTTTCATATAAATACTTTGATTTGGTCATATGTTTAAGATCATATTTCTGCTTCAAGACCCAGTGGCTACCCAGTAGTATAAGCTCCCCAGAAGAGTTTATGAATAATCAACTCGTTTTCTGAGATGTATTCATTACATGTATAAAGGGGATTTCCCTTTCTCAGTAAAACTATTTGAAGTTAAGGTTGGCTTTTTCCAAAATGGCTTCTTATTTATGTTAATCTCCTGTAATAACAGATAAATTGTTTTAAATATTGTTAGACATATTGAATACAGTGCAAATAAATAGAGAAGGGCACTAAATTGAAGGGTATCTATGTGTCGTTTTTAAAGCTGTAGAAGTAAATATAAGAGAAATATGAGCAAGTTTTTATACTCTTTGTTGGCAACTTGATGAAGTATTTATCCCATTAAAGATCATATAAGATTATAAATTTTGCATAAGGCAACTGAGAGGTCGACATATTTAGTACTTCAGGTTTTATGGCTGTTCTGTCAGCTTGTTGACTCATATTATTTTGATTCATTAGACAACATAATTGATGCTGTAAAGCCCAGATGTGTTTTTAATTGACATCAAATCCAATTAAACGTTACCAACAATCAAAATCTTTATTTTCGCCATCCCCGACTATTTGCCTTCTCACAATAATTTCCCTCGTCTGATTCGGTGCAACGGGACCGAAGATTCATACCATCGGTAGCCTAAACTCTAATCTATCTAACCCATAAATTAGTTTCTCAGTCAGCCCAGAGTCACATCGGAGTCTAGACAGTAGGAAGCAGCATCTCTCGAGTCAACAAGATGCTGCAGAGTGTGTGTTGCTCAAAGCCACTTCAGATTTAACAGCTCCAGACAAAATGAGTCTCGTAAACAAAGACAACGGCACGACGATTAACTGGAGGCCTCAGACTATTTTCTGCACTGCAGCCTTGCCCCGTTTAATCTGACTGAAGCAGTACAGACAGACAAAATGGAGATTGGCTTCCCTCAAATGCCTTTATGGTAAATGAGCAGCAGTTTTACAGCAAATTTCTTCTATGGTTAGAGAATTAAATTTGCCAGTCCTAAGAAGATATTGTGAGAATGATTGTAGTACAAGATGGTGTGAAATGGCATCCGACAATGTGACATCTTTTTACACACGAAGAAGGTAAGGTGATTTAGAGCAGCAAAATGAGCCTTCAGATTTAAAAAGGAATCAAAAAAAGACTCAAATCATCGACTTTAAAGCAGACTTGTTGCCATTTCGGATGCATCTAACCTTTGCTATTCAGGCATCTTCAAACAACAGGCATCATTTCTTCTAAGAGCTTTTCTGCACTCTGCATAGAAGTGAAGGGCTGCTAAAAGTTATCCTTTATTGTGTAAAATAATACACCAACAAGTATACTTATTCCTGTTACCTTATTAAGATTCTCCATTTGATTGCTATACCTTTTCATTGGTTCTGAAATCCACATCAAACCCACACATTAAGTGTTAAATAGAATATGACTTAATTGCTTATTTTCCTCAGTGTGTGATTTCAAGTTTTTATATCTAAAATGACAAGCCTTTTACAATAAAAAAACCCTGCATTATTCAGTTTTTGGTAACACTTTATTTTATTGTGAATAAGACTGTCATGACTTTAGCTTTAATAACATAAAGCTACATAATTTTTTAAAGTTTAATCAGTAATACTTTTATAACAAAATTATGTCAGATCATGATTTCTTGGTTAATGTCAAGTTGTCATAACGAAGACATTTTGAATAATGTCAGCTTTGTATTAAAAGTGTCATGATTTACCAAATGACACTTTATGGCAACAGTCATAAATATTCATGAAGACTTACGTATGTTCATGACAGGTGTTATGTCATGTTTATGACGGTGTCATGACAGTCTTATTTACAATCCGTCAAATAAAGTCTTACCCAGTTTTCTTATAAGAAGAAAACACTTAGCAGTTGAACAAAGTCCTTTTCTCCAGTTTATGAGCAGCACAGCTATGTCTTTATGTGGTTCAACTGGCAGCACAAGCTTGCTGAAACACTGACTTCACGTCCTGGCTTCAATGCGACTGCTAAAGTAGATCCGATCTAGTAGTTCTTCCTGTGTGTAGAAACAGCTCCGCACTCTTAGATTTTTGCCAGTAAAGAGGTGAAAACATTCAATTTCATAGCCTAACAAAAGCAGGTTCAATAAAGGGGACAATCTAACACTCGTTGGAAGGAAGACAACCAGGTCTTTGCTGGCAAACGACAGACAAGTAATAAGTGCGTCTGTTACCTGGGACAAGGGAATTATGATGAAAGAGCCCCCGCCGGCACTTTCCGTGACGACTGCCAGAAACTTGGAGTTGACGGCACAGAAGTGGTTGTCATGGACGTTCTTGGTGATGGGGATGCCGTCAAAGCAGTGCTCCCGGTTCCCTACTTTGCCATAAACATTTCGAAACTTGGAGCTTCGGTAGGTCGGGCGCCATGACATCTAGAAGGGAAGAAGAAATGACAAACAAATACTTTGATTTTCTTTAGGGATGTATCGATTCCAGTTTTCTGGCTGGTCGCTGATTACCAATCTTTTAAAAAGCCTGACCTCCCGATTCCAATTTCGCCCAATACCCAACTTTTCGTCTGACACGGCGCTAAATATAGCAAGAAAGTTGTTGTCTTGGCAACAGTTGGGTGACTATTGTTAACTGCAAACTTGCAAAAATGATCTAATGGACAAGTCTGTCAGTCAAACCTCTCTCATGGAAGAGCAGAAGAGGACAGCGGTTGATTTTTAGACGTATGCTGATTTAGGGAATATCGGGGGATAAGATCGGCTTTGTATCGGCCGGTTACCGATTTCCCAAAATTCAGGAAATCTTCTCAGATAAATCATCAGGCTGATAAATCGGAGCACCCCTAATTTTCTTCCTAGTTAGTGTGGCAAGCACTTGGAAAGCTTAGCAAAGCCACACAGAGGAAATATTTCTATTTATTTTGTGCAAAACAGTACTAAAATCAAGACAATCAATTACTGTAGAAGTTTTAGTAAAGTAAGCAGAGCCGAAAGCTAACATGCTTTAGGGCAGATTCATGTGCCCCGTCACGAACGGCCCTTTCATTCTGCAGACCCTAATTTGACTAAGAATCCATGATAAGATTTGAAAATTGATGGTTGTAGATGCTCTGTCTCCAATCTCCCCATGCAGTTTTGGAAAAATATATTGGAGAAAATGCGAGCCTCCAGATTTGCAAAGCTGGTAGAAATGTACTCAAAGACGTGAAGGAAAAGAAGATTCTATAAAGTATGGAGGGGCTGAATAAAAAGGCACTCAGTCAGATTTTAATCACGGAAAAGTTGCGTTTGTAAATAAAAATTAAATTTCTTCCACTGAATCAATAATGCCTTACTTAGTGTTGGTCAATCCTATAAAACTCCAACAAAATTTAAACGTTGTTGGTTGTAACATGCTAAACTGTCAAAAGGTCTCAGCAATTTTGAACATTTTTTGCAAATATTATATGACTCTATTCCAACTCATTGAATAAGTGGACTATTTTCGTAACCTAAAAATATAAATGGAAATCAAACACGACAAAACAGATTCTGTCCCTACATATTTTGAGGCTCTGGATGTTGTACGCAGAGATAGAATCGGCCATTTTCACATTCGCATTCTGTAAAGTCACTGGCACAGGCTGGGCTGGCCCATCTGTGCAGACGTGATAGCAGTCACACATGCAGTGCTGGGAAATTATCCAAACTTCTGATGGGTGTGAGACTCTTGAAAGGTGAAAACTGCTTTGACAATGTTTTGTGTTTGTGTTCAATGCACAGGAAAGAAAAAAACTACTGACCATCAAGTCGAGTTTACATTACAAATTACAAAATAAGGAAAGAAGAAGAACAACAATAAAAGCTCAAATCAGCACAACAGACTGCATTTTGTCTTTGTGCAACATGTACAAGAGAAAAGCAGCAATTGCTTACAGCTTGTAACCAAGAAAGAGAATTGCTTTTATTTGACTCAGGAGGCACTTTTTGGTTTTCGTTACCACATCAATGCCCTGGTGGAGCTCTTGATGTTTAGAATTAGCTGGCTCAGCCGCAGGGCGCTGATGCTAACTTTTAAGCCGTTCTGTTCAGAAACTGGGAGGAGGGGGGACTCTTACTGGTGCATTTCATCGCATTTTGATCAATTTTCTGAAACAGGATGTGTGAGCATGCGAAGGGAACTGCAGGCAGAGGATTTTTTGCTCTCGTCAGATCAGTGGCAGCGATGCCGGATGACATCAGGCGATCCTCTATTCAGCATTGTTGTACAGATAAGGGGGTTAGCTGCTAGTGGTGGTGGGAGGGGTGCAAGCATGCAAATAGAAACATCCTCTAACCACGCTGCTGTTGTCTTCTCATTCTCCAAGCAAAAAAGAAGAATTGGCCTCAAGCTGACAACACAAGACGCTGCCATGGCATTGCTTTTCCTTCAGCCAAATATGTGGACTACTTTCAGGTTAAAGCCAAACACAAATATTTGTCATAATAAATAATGCAATGTAATGAAAGTCTGGAGTAATTGGTTTTTTTCCTGAACTTATAATTTATAATACACAGTAAGTTTGATTTGATTACATATAACAAATTAACTCTTTTTTTTTAAGTTGGAGCTCTATTCTCTCTTAAGTGCATAACCCTATTTTTCATTTTAACAATAGATTTGTGTTCTAAGCATGCACACACAACACACACACACGCACACGCACACACACACAGCACACTTGAGCCACAAAGCAGAGCTCTCGAGCTGTGACTACCTTGCTCGATCGGTCACATGCATAAAAGAGTCATGTTGACTTGAGGTCACTTTGCTGACCGAAGTGTCTTGATCCTTTCAGACATCACAACCATGGTCTTTTCATAAATAACTTCAATAATAATGTGCCCACTCAACAAGGCTGTAAATAAAAATGAAGTGTGGTGAAATGTTTGAAATTGATAAATTTTCTTTTTACATTTAAACATGAGAAAAATCCATTTTGCTCTTGGATTCTGCTCCGAGTAGCTGAAAAACTTATCTCTGATTCATCAAATTAAAGATACCAACCGCGTTATCTATTGCTGATAAGATAATGACTGCTTATAACATTTCAACAGAACCACACTTCAAAAACTGAACCACCCCTTTACCTTTGATCTTTGAGTCTCCGAGGCACAGAAACATTGAACTGGATGTTTGGGTAGTGCATTTTTTTAAATCAGCAGTCAGTCACAATGACGCAGCTTGATCCCAATTTATTAACTGAATCTACAGAACATTTTCTAAGCTAACAAAAATAGTATTGGCACCAATATAATGACTCCCAAGGAGCTGTCAGCTGAAATAATGTCAACTAAAGGACTGTACATCAAGCCTTAGCTAGATGTTTTCCTGTTTTCTTTTTGTTTCTTTTAGATACAACATTCAGATATTGTTCAAGCTTTCGACCATAAGGTGTTATGATCAGGCTGTAAAATAAATGCTGAAAAAGCAGATTTTGTCTAAGAAAAAACTCCAAGTTTGAAAAACTATACATGGTTTAAAACTGTACTGAATATCTAGTAATTAGTATAACATTCAGAAAAAACATGATCTCTAAAGTGGTTCTTAAATTTCAAGCACTTCTTTATTTTTTGCTCTTGGTGGTCACTTTAAGGACATAAACATCTCATCCTCATCCCATCCTGATGTATAGAATCTGATCTGGACCTTTGTTTGCGTTAGCAGCATAATGGCAGCTTGCTAAGGAATTAATGAAGAACAGAAGAGCAGCAGAAATTAGCCTCAGGGATGGTTGGAGGAGACGGACAGAGCAGACTCGCCTGCTTTGAGCTCTCTCACTCTTACAAGGATGCTCATTCATTGCTCACTGGCTTCTGGCACACAGAGAACTTCTGTCTGAGTGTGTCTTCCCTATCTCACGAGGGAAGACACACAGAGGCACAAAAGCAGATCATGAGCGATGGCATGCAAGACACAAAAACACCGGCGAGATGAATCTGCATCCACCCCATCACAAGATTTCTGACTTGTGAGCTTCCTGCTCAGCCTGGGGCCTTTTTTGACTCTGCTGACAGTTCCCCTCTTTGGAATGTTTTCTCCGCAGGCTGGATGTTGCGCCCTGCTGGGGTTTTTTTGTTTGTCGAAACCTCTCATTTTTGAAATCACTAAAGCTTCTGAAAGTACTGCCTTACCTTCCCCTTGTCCTGACAGTGGCTCTTCTGTCTTTGTATCCTTGACTGCAAATATCCGCCCTCCTTCCTAAATGAGCAGCTCAGATCTCCACTCTTCCTTCCTGCCTTGCAAATGTACGCAGACGGCCTGCGTCTGCCTCGTACTCTCTCATGTTTTTCTCCCCCCCTGCTCTCTAAAGTCTTCCCACCCTCTTCTCCTCCTACTAGTGCTGATAGCTGCAGGGCACGCACCCCCTCCTTCTTCCTCTCAGCCCTCTCTCCCATCCTGCCACTCAGTCGTCTCTCTCTGTCTCCAGCTCAAGCAGCAGCAGCAGCAGCTCTGTAGTAGTAGCCATTCATCCTCTTCCCTCTCCCACCCCCCGCTGCGTGTTTGAAATCACAAGGCCTTCCTGGCTGACTTCCAGGAACACTCTTGGTTTTTCGGCTCACTTTTGTCTGAACGTCTGAGCTAGACTTCCCAACTATTTCTACCACTGATATGATTCTTGCATAAATTTAGTAACGACGGATGTAATCTCCCGTAGACCTTGGTAGGAACGACGTGAGTGCAAAAAGCAGAATTACAGAGGCATATTTTTAAATTGATCAAAGATGACGATAGCTACGAAATGTAGAATGAAAACAGGTTGATTGATGTACAACACAATGTAAAAGGTTTTTCCCCAATCCTTATTTCATGTATTTTGCTACCAAGAAGTCAGACTTTACTTTCAAAATTGGTCTTGATCAATATTTCTTCCTGGCTTTTTAGAAATCTGTGAAGCTTTTTCGGCTCATTTGTCAATTATGGCAGCATATTTATTTGTTAAATTAATAAATAAAAAACTGAAGGGAAAAAAGTGAAAGTGTGAAGACCTTATTTCAATTTACAAACATGTTTCCTAGAAAGAAGAAGCAAAAGGAAGTAAATGATGCATTATCCTTCAGATTATTATTGGCTTTATGCAAAAGTCTCAGTTAATTATGATACTGAAACGTGTTTCTTATGTTTACTTGCATGAAAATATTTATTTATAATCAGCAGTTTTTAGTTTATCTTGACCTCTAGCAGTTGTTGACAAGAGTCTTAACCTATTTTTTTTAATCAATGTTAGAAACATGGAAACATTGTAAAAAGTTAAACATCAACCTTTGGTTTCAGAGCGTCGCACCTTAATTAACTCCTCCGTAAAATTAAACAGAGAAAAAAAAAAAACAATCAGGGTTTAGAAAAGATGCAAACACGACAGAAATTTTGCAGGTATTGCTTCAAGTTTCGTAAAGGCACACCACAGTTGCACTGGCTTTGATCGCGTTTGGTAATGCTGCACTCAGCTGCTGCTATGACTGCCAAAGAAGAATAAAAGAAAACATAACAAATCCATAAAAAAGTGAAAAAGCATAAAAACAAAACATCTGGTTTCTCCTCCCTGTATGCATTTCCCTCTTCCCAATTAAAGCAGACCACTGCTCCACATGAAACATAATATTTACGAATTTCATTTAAAAATAAAATATTTCACTGCAAGACAGTGAAATGCAACTCTGCTAATTTGTTTTCTCATAATTAAAAAGTGGAGTTAATCACATGAACGTAGCAAATTGTAAACGCAGTTATTATAGCAAGGTTTTAATGAACCATCCAACATAAATAAAAGAAGCCGGAAAAAAATAAAACATGTAAATAAACATGTTATTTGTTGGCTAAATTATAAGTACACTAATAAATCCAAGTAACTTTGGTCTGGAGGAGACTAATTAGGGTGTAGTCCAATCTAAAAAGGTGATTTCAAAGGGAACAGTTGTTCAATTTTAGCCAAATTATAAAAAATAAATAAAAAAATAAATAATATTTACACACAACTTGTGCATCCTAAACATGTCACTGCAAAAACTCCTATTTAAAAAAAGTTACACTGAAGTCTGCTGTGTGAATCATTGTCTTCACTAACTTAAACTCTCCACTCATAACCAACAAAGAAGCTTCTGGAAATGCCCCAGACCTCCTGCTCGGTCGGGTCGATATGCTGAGGCAGGTGTTGTAGTGAGCCCTCCATCCCGTGATGATTGTCTGAGACCGAGACGTGAATTTGGCCCGGCAGGTCGTTTTTTGTTTTTTTTTTATCTTTGTGTGTTGCACATATGGGGTGAATTTCAGCTCTGCGTCCATGTGTTGCCTGTTTGCACCAGCATCTACTTATGCAGTAGGCATGTCTTCGAGGCAGAGCACTCCAGAGAGCAGAGTGTTTATTGGGTGTTTTTATGTGTCGCCTGAAGATGTTGCTGCTTTTACTGCTGCTGAAACGCTTTACTTGTCTAGTTTAAAGTTTTTAGATCTTTATTCTGATTTCCAAACAGATCTGGTTTCTTCATCAAAAAGCGAAGAAATCAAAATAGAAAATGACACGTTTAACTTGTGCAACTTGTAGTTGGTTATTTCCAACCAGACTGGCAGCACCAAGCATGTCCTTTATTGATAAACTATACCCAATGTATGGTGCCATACTGACGCATTATGAATCCTAAGAAGGGCCATTCAAACAGCAATAATACAGCTGAAAAGATCCAGTTTTTTTTCTGATAAAAATGTCCTTATTGCTGGTGCCAAAGAAGGAAGTCCAACCATCTGAGCCTGCATTCAACAAACACAAAGGAGAAATCTGCAGGGTGACTTCATGTCTTGTCACTCAGACACAGTTAAAGCCTGTCATGGCAGCATGTCATGCTCCGTCTTTTGTTGTTCTTCCCTGGATCCGACACTGTTCAGTCATTTTAATGTCTTCCCGTCTCAGCGAGGAGCAAATTTCACAAAAAAGCCCCAGTGATATCCCATTGACTCACTTGGCCGAATATTCACTCAGTGTGAAGTGAGCGCTCCGATTACTGACTCAAACAGGAAGTATTGCAGCTGAAAGTGCTACAGTGTTTCCTACACTGCCATGGTAATGCCTGACAGGGTGATTGTAGTTATAAAAGACAGATGAAATTAAAGATTTATACAGCAAACTGTTACTATGAGGACAGCTAACTACTGATGCAGAAATGTCAGTCCATTTCATGTCTAGAAACATTAAAACCTCGAATTTACTCCCTTCAATTTCACAACTGTATTTTGTGTTGGTCCTTTGCATAAAATCCCTTTATGCTTGCCAAAACAATATGAATTTGACTTCTAATATTAACCTTCAAAACCCTCTACAATAGCAACATCGCTATGATAGAAATTTAAACAATTTTCTGAGCCTTGACCATCTTAAATTGTTCTCAGTTTATTAAAAGTTTCAATGGTTTTAGATCTTCCAGAATAATCTCCACAAAAGAGTCTATTGTACCTTTGGATAATCATGTTACTCTGCAAAAGCAACAAACCAAACCAAACCAACGCTGCCAGAAGATGTGAAGAGCTGCAGGCGCTGTGTGTTAATGAGTCCTTAAGATACATGTTACTCTGCATATTTTATCGTCTATTCTCATTTTATTTATCTTAACCCATGCTAGTTAGTTATCGTTTTAGTTTAGTTATAATTAGAAGAGGTGCCTATAAGTACCCTCACAGCAATGCATGAAAAAAAGAACGTGAGATAATTGACCTAGCAGGACCAAATGAATATCTCCATCTGGTGTTTTGTTGAATTTTCCAGATGGCTAGCTTAGGAATGTTGGAAAAGTAATAATTTATTTGAGTCTGTATGAAATTCAATCTGCTGGAAGGAGAGGTCAGAGCCAAACATATCCAGCTTTGAATACTGGATTGATTTGAATATATTACAGTGGCAACACCATAAAAAAAAAAATAAAAAAAAATCAATCAATCCAACCATTTGCAAACAGCTGAAAATGCAATGGAGAATGTTTCTAAGAGTCTGCTCTGTATGAATTTTTGGAGAGTCTATCTATGATCTTCAGATGCTTTGGTGTTCACAGTAGATGCATAAAGCTCAGCTAAGAGCAGCTCTTAGAAGGGAAGCCAAGCCCATTAAGCAGCGGCAAAGCAAAAAGTACAGGAAACAGAAACTGCTGAAAGGCACTTATAAGTAGATGGATGTACAGGTACAGAAGAGTGGGTGTCCTGGAATCCATCCACCTGCTGCCGCAGGATAAAAACATAGCAGCTCTACAAACCAGAAAAATTACATGCTGGTTTGCTCTCCAGATATACTGATAGCGTTTTTCTGAAACAGAGCATGCCATAGCTCATTTTCAAACACAAATGAGAGACATCTTCTTTCTTCTGCCTTCAAAAGGTCATTCAACCAAAAGCCAAAAAGATGGTCTAAATTAATAATATCCCATGTGTTTGCTGCCCGTTTTCCCTGAGGAGCTTCTGGCTGTGCTTTTTGGAGCATAATGATGCAAGCTGGGCTTCACACTTGGGGTGACCGAGGGAGGGTTAGAGACACGAGGTGAAAGAGATGTCCAGAGGGAAGACATGAAACATGAACAATGAACAAAAAGGGCAAAGACAGAGAAACGCCAACCAAAAGAGAACATGCCACTTCAGTTTAGAGATAAGAAAGGAGGGAAAAATAAAGCAGGAGGAGCAGGGGGTAGGACTTTTGATTGATGAAATATTTAAAAGGGAAAAAGGCAGACAGAATGGAGGAGCAGAGGGAGATCCTAGCAGACAGATTAGCCCCCTCCGTCAGACCACCTGGCTGCTCTGCAGATCTGCACACAAAGGCTGCTTAAAACTGAGTTAGATTAATATTGATTTCCAGAGTCGCCTTAAAAGAAAAGGTCAAATTTTGCCTCGACTTTATGATTTTAGCACCTAGATTGCATTTAATCCACTACAATTCATTAGATATTCTTAATAAACAACAGCTTTTAAATTGCAAACAATGTAGAAATGCTGCTTGTTTATTTTTGTGATTGTATAAAGTTTGAATGTCTGAGCAAAGTTAAAATAGTCATTTAAGAAAAATGTAGAGATACAACATAGTAGAAAGTTCATTTACTTCTCTTCTCAGTCCCATCAACTGCAAAATCAAATCAGTTTTTCACGGACAGACCATGAAGAGGGAGATGGAGGAGTTCTTTGATCAGATTACCGAAATCCATCAAAGTGAGACCACCGGAACAGTTCAGGAATGAATACGCAGTCAGTGGCTTCAGGTTTTGGAGGAGTTGGGGTTTTTTCAGATATTGCATTTGGTAATTGCTGATAGAGCATGACTGCTTAGAGTTTCTTAGATCATTGATCTTTTAATGCAGACGATGGCAGGGAGACTGAGGTGCTGTTGTTGGATTAGCTGGTTTCTCAGAGGTGCTTGAGAGCCTCTTCACATGGTGGACTCTAAAAGAGCTACATGTTTTACTAATTGCTTAGAAACTACTTTAAATGTCCACTAAAATGGTGTAAAATTCAGCTTATTGGGTTTTCTCCACCAAACTGGTATCAGTGCTAAACCACAAGCTCCGTCACAATCCTGGGGAGGCTGGGCTTCGGTTTTTATTTGTGTTTGCACTTTCATCGTTCAAATGTTTAAAAAGTCTTGATATATCTAGTTCATAAATATTATTTTTAGGATGTTGCAAAATCTTTTTTATTTTATTCTTAAGATCTATTTCATGTATGTTTGTATTTATACAGATGATCAGACTTTCCCCCTTTTGATTCTAGATCATTTTAGATCTTGTTCAACTCCGTCTGCATTTTTTCATCTTCCCTTTGTTTACTTGTTTGCCTTCTACCAGCTGCACTCAAAACTCAGCCACATGTCTTCCGTCATCAATCAAGCCATATGTGATCTTTGCCTTAAACACCTTAGCGCTGACTTTTTCCACATATTTTACTAAATGACACAGCAAGGTTGATGCTGTGTTAGCTTTCATTTCAGATTAATATTGAGGATATAAATGAGTTAGACATTTAAAGTGGATATATCATACTTTTAAATCCTTCCTCTTCATATGTGAATCATTCATTTATGGTCTCTGTAGAGTAGAACCTCAATGTTTTGGTCTGAATTCATTGTTATTGTGGCCTCTTGTTTGCCCCTGTTCTGTGGTGCATTTTGGAGAAACTCATTTCAATGCGTTTTATTAAAATGCGAATGAGACATTTCATGACCCCCCACCCTCCAGGACAAAAAGAAGTGGATTTTGCATGACATGTCCCCTTCAAATGAGGAAAAGCATCATGATTTGTGTTGTCAAAAGTCAATATCTTCTCTGACAAAGCTCTAAATTGACTGAAAATAGCAGAACATACTGTAACAAACAGACCCAGGAGAAATACTACAACGTGGGAAAACTAAAACAGTTGGACAAATCTTCATTTGATGTTGACTGCAATGAACAAATCACTCGCCGTTTCACAAGCCTGAGAAACAGCGACTTGTTCGTCCAAATTGGATGAGACACAAAGCTTTGAAGCCCAAGAATGTAGATCCTCGGTGTGCCAGGTGAACTTTCTCAGCTGTATCAGTAAGCAGACGGACTCGGGCCCTTGTGGTTTCTCTAACTTTTTTGGCTCTTTAGAAGATAAGAGTTGGAGATGAAAAAGGACAGCTCAGTGCCAGACGATCTCAAGAGCCAAACACTTTCCATTCCTGACAGCTTACTGTTTGAACCCTGATGAAAAGAATCATCTACGTTACTGCAAAGCAGAAACTCTGATTATGTTGTGGAAATTTAAGGAGACAGGATTTAATTAAAAGAAAGGAGAATTCAAATAACAAAACGTTTTGTTGATGAGTGAGGAAAACATTTTTAAGGGTAGCTTTTCCCATTTGTAGGTGAAGGTTGTTTTGAAGTCAACCTAACTCAAAGGAGCTGCTCTTCTGAAGAGTTTCTTATGTTAAATAAACCATCAGGCTCAAATATAGATGCTGCTGTTATTTAGATTTAAAGAAAAAGTTTGGAAAGAATCTTTCAAAACACAATGTAGCTTGTAAAAACAGGGCAGATTTGCTTTGGGACTCTCACTCAGCTGCCAGTCTGCTTTATTGATCCATCAGTTGCATGTCCACCATTTGTATAGAGCTATGATCGACTGTGTGTCCCAGTTTAAAGGGCAGATATAAAACTCAGACCTATTTTTCCTATCCTCTATGGAGGCAGATATTTAATTTAGCCCATATCTCTGCAACAGAGGCTTTGCCGGCACCATTTAGTCCCAATTGACTTAGCTAATTTCCAGTGTCAGACTTTGGCTCATTGTATTATCTGTGTCATCCTCATTTCATATTAATTTTTGTGTTATTTTGCTTTAAACACGATGAACATCTGACTTTTCAAGCTAATTAGAAAAAAATGATTTTCATACATTGTCTTGTTGAGGGTGTTATTTATTGAGATACACAATGCTTTTGACAACTTTTTTTTTTTTTTTAAAGGAACTGATCTGTGATTAATAGGATGTAGTCCCAACTTTGAAGCATTTACTGGGAGTGAAAAAGTGTTTGCTGGCTAGAGTTACTGCAAGAAACTCCAGCATTTCTGCAAGGCTACTTTCCAGTCATGGTCCCAGTCTACAATGTGAGTAAGCGCAAATGCATATGGTGCATGAGAGTACGTGTTATATTCCCCACTTTCTACTTTGAAGCTTTCAGCAGAACATCTACCTAGAAAAATGAGCTAGCTTTTTGGCAAGCAACCAGGAATCGTTTTACCCGCGGTGAAGACAGTGAAAGCTGAAGTAAAGACACAGCTGGCTCTCAGCTGGTGACTCCATCTTGTAAGCAATAATGAAGGGAAGATGCATACCATAATTCAAAATTTGGTCTCTACAGGTTCTTTGCATGGAGATGTTATTCTCCACATTAAAAGCCAGCACAAGACTAAAATGTGGTTTATTTTAAAGTATTGAGTCTTATGCAAACTATGTGGGAGAGTATTGGTGTTTATTGAAAACAGTGTAGCTACAGGTGTACCTGACTTTGACTAGTCAACACTATGTATGGGTGAGATTATTTAATAACAGCTAAAGTGTCCAAATAGACTGATTTCAGCCAATCAGATGAAGTCAGTTGGACAGGATTAGTAAAAGATCTGCTAGATTTGAACCATAGTATCTCCAGGTATTTAATCATTTTTAGGCAAGACATGAATCTCATGTTAACCCTTTACATGGTTATCTGCTTGAGTACAAACATGAAGCACTGCAGAACTATGGTTGGTGGAATGTAAAAGGTTTACAAAATCTTAAGAAAATCGAAACAAGATGAATTTCATAGTGTAGAAGCATTTGCAGAAACATAGAAGCCTAGAGCATTTACCGCCATTAATGACTTCATGTCTTGCAATTAAGTTTCTATCATACTGATAAAAAGAAACCTCTAAAACAAAAATACAAGAAAAAGAAATTGACATCACGATGCATTAGAGCACAAAGGCTTCACAAGACGACACACATCACAAAGAAGATTTGTAGCTGGAGCTAAAAATGTGTGGCTAGTCAAGGGGACCAACAAACATGAAGCAATTCTGCCAGGAGGAATGGGCCAAAATCTTAGCAAACTACAGTAAAAATCTTATAGAAGTATACCCCCAACATGTGAATACAGCCATGTAGTTTAGGATTCTACTAAATAAGGGAATGTGTGAAATTTATTCATACAAATAATCTCTCAGTATTCAGCTTCTGCAAATAATTTTGGTCATCCCAACTGACCTAAAACAGAAAACAGATCTTGATTTAAAATCATTGACAAAAAGGTAATGTGTTTAGCTAGTGGCATGTAAATATCTGGCTTTGGGTTTATGTATCCCCGTAGCCTGCATGATCAATATGTTCAATGACAAGCATATTCTCATCACAGTTTCACAAGGCCAAACTGCTCTGTTTAATCAATCCCTGATCCCAACCACAAAGCAGCTGGAGGAAATAACTGCAAACACCACTGTAGTTAGAAGAATGTGCTGCTAAAACAGCAACAGCATATAAATAACCAAGTTAAAGTTGTTTTGTTTTTTACGTTACAGTTTTTCCCATGTGCACCTCTGGGTTCATGAGGTTTGCAAAATGTCGATGAAGTCTTGCCAATGAAATGGATTGCTTTGCAAAAAAAAAATAAAAAAAATACTCAGACAAGGATTTATCTATGGTTCAGCGGCGACACTTTCACTGTGACGCAACCGTCATAAGAGGCTTATGCACTTGTAGTTTGTGTGATCTCATATCCCATCGGTTTAGAACCACTGTGAAAAACAGGGAAAATTTAAATACTTTGTGAAACTGCATATTAAGTACAGCCAAAAGCTTAGCATGAAAATACACCAAGCAATTAGAAAGACAATAAAAAGACAACATGTGGGGCAGAAGAGCACAAAAAGAGAGCTGAGAAGCCTGAAGTAATCAATGCTGCACAGACTAAAACCTATATTTACGCTGTGATCAGTGCCACTGGGGAATAACAGTGCTGAGTTTGACCCCAATGAACTCAAGCTGCAGATATGTGTGTATTTGTGTGCTGGAGAACTGGTGTGGGTGGCAGATTCATCCTCCATGTGTTCGGTCTCTCATTGCCCCACTCCCCACTAATGACTGCTGTGTACTCAGTTTCACAGCCCTGTGGTAGTCGCAGAATACACACAGAACTTTATAATGCACCCACAGATAAGTTTATGACATGCACCTTCCACTGTGGCGTGCATCATGTTTGAAGCAGAGCTCCAACAATATAAATATATATGTATATATATATAAAAAAAAAAAATCACAGCACATCGTATACACTCACAATACCATGTGTGAGTGATAAAGTACAAAACATTAATCATCTGCGCTTGAGTTGAAGTTGCATAAGCATAAAAAAAAATGATGTTGTTGTAAGCATCGATTTTTAGCTGGGTGGGAAATGCAGTTTTCAATGTCCGTTTTACAAAACAGCATCAAGCTTTCCATGCAGGTTGTTTCACTGAAAGAATAAAGCAACCCATTGCGCAGGTAATATTGTAATGCTGACATTTAAATTCAGTAAGAAATCCACAAAAAGCATTATGATTTTTGGTATTTATGATGTGCCCATCAAGGGAACTAAAATACTAAATGGCTTACATTTAAATTGTGGTACTTTTATGGATAATTTATTCTAAACGTGGATATCTCCAGAAGCAAAATTTTACAAGACAAAACAAAAATACAGTTTAGGCCAATTGGCATACCTTTGTCAGAAACTAACCTTTATGAATAAGTGAAATATTTATTTCTGCTTTTTCTCAAAGTCCGGGATGCACGACCTACATCCCGACTGAACCAACTCAGCAAACAAACACAAACGTGCACACACACATACGGGATGTACACTTAATCTCAGCTGAAGGGGAAATGAAGGGAATGCTGGAAACGGACATTCTCTCCCGTCTCATAATTTTCTCAGAGGAGCTTCAGAAATAATTTCACATCATTTCCGGCTATTTTATTTGAACTCCTTCCCTTTGGGGAATCCAAAAAATGAATGCTCTGATCCAACAAAAACCACAGCAAAGCCTTTACCTTTGCACTTCACTCGATACATTTAAGCCATATTTTGGCAGATCTCCAATCCGTGATCTTGTGTCTTGTTTTTCAGTGAAGAAATTATTGATACGGTAAGAAAAAGGAAGAAGAGCTTCCCAGCTCTCCTGCCAGTGCACTTCAGGTTTTTCACACAGAATTGCAGAGTACAGTTTTACATACAGTCACAGCAACACAGACACACACTGAGCTTAGTAAGGAAGCTTTTTGACCGGCAATGAGCTCATTGGATCTGAATGTCTTCCTGTGGTGAATGCTTTTTTGTTGCCTTCACACAATATTCCTTTTTTCCCCCCGCTTTGCTTTATAAAGAGGAAAAACAAAAAAATCTATCACAGATACAATTTCCCCTCCCTGTCACTCTTTTATCTGTTCTGCTAAAAAAGGCTTAGTTTCGTAATACTTCTCCTAAATCAGCTTAGCTGTTGTGTAATTTTCTTGCCCCTGAAAAAGCAGGTTTTTGGGTTGCCAGGTTAGCGATTTAGCTTGCAGTTTTATGTGCCAATATGTGTGAGAGAGGGTGTGTGGGTAAACAGCAGACTTGACAAATGGCCAATGGTCTAAATCAGACTCAATTAAGATTTATGGTGGGCGAGGTGCTCCAAGTAAAGAATTCAGACAGTTTAAGTGCGTGTGCACATGGTGGTAATTTTCCTGTGGCAAGTTTTAGTTTTCTGTTTCACTTAAACAAGTAAAATTACAATAAAATTATAGTTACGAGGAAAGAGTAGATGCTTTTTATAGCATATTGGGACTGGTTTTATCCCACTTCAGTCCTGATAGGCTTACTGTACTGCTAAGAGCAGATGCTGTACCATAAACACACTGAAAATGGCTTTCAGACGTCTTTACAACCCCACATGTGCCTGACATCAGAGAAGCATGGGGCTCCCTCTGTCATAATTGGAGTGTTTGCAGATATATAATTGCAAACACACACACACACAGACACACACACACACAACGCAGCTGGAATGCTAATTTGAATTATTTTGGATTCACGTCAATACGTTTACTGTAAAGCCTTCATTGGCGAGCAACATATATTTATGCGTTTGTAAGAACTAACATTTATCAACACATGGACTACTGTCAGTGTTAACTGAAACGACTGTTTATTGCCATCTAAAGGAACAACAAAAAAAAAAAAAGATTGCAAAAGCTCTTCCTCCAACTGTATGCCTGCTTGATCACATGCAATTCCTGGAAATGTTTCATTGTGTCGTCCTTCCAAAAAAACAAAGGAATGTGGAAAGAGGTGGTCTTGCAAATCGCAGCTTTTGTTATTTAGAAGGTATTCACCACACTGTCTGAAGGTCTGCAGTACAACTATTCGTCAATGTTTAAAGGATAACTTGCTAAATGTTGACAAATGACACAAAATTAGTAGCATAATTTAGTTCTGTAGGAGTTTTTCCAACCCAACATGTCTGACTGAAGTCCATCTGGCAGAGTGACCACTGTCTCCTGAAGCGGTCACTTTGCTTCTCTGGTAAACGCCACAGCAGTTGGACACATTGGACCCGTTCAGACAAATCAGAGCCTTTAGAAGCATGGCCTCTTGCTCATTTACTCATTTGCAAAGACAAAATCATTAAGAATCATTAAGAAAAACAGAGAGATATGCTGCAATAAAGCAACATGCAGCACAGGTTTTGCACACTGCGTAAGATCTGTAATGGATTAATGATGATGCAAAAACAAGCATGTATAACGTCATAAATCTAAAGAGGAAATGCCACATGCCAGAATACATGCCATAGGGGAAAACAGATACAAACCAACTACAAACTACAAAGTTAGGAGCAGTTGGTTTATTTTATGTTTATCTGATGCTTTTTGCACCTCAATCACCCAGAATAAAGAGCATCTGGTTCTGGAAAGAGGTCATAAACATTCATTTATCTATAATGATCTTTCGTAGTATATTTTCTAAATGACGCTTCATAGTCATTTATTGCCAGAAGGGTCCCTTCCCAGGTTGAACAGCAAACAGTCATGGATGCAAACTTGTGATGACCTATATTCTCTGTCAGCATGTGAGTAAACAGTAGGTTTTCCCTCGGTTGACTGAGCAAGCTTGGTAACTAACCAAACTGATTTCTTGACATAATCCATCAAAATCAATGAACACCTTCCTAAACCAACACATTTCAGTACTCACCATTTTTACCACGAAGCAGGAGTTTATTGATTAATTAATAGAGCAGAATGTTCTTTGATATGCAAGATTTTACAAAAGACTCTAATTATAGCCTGAATACTAACTTAGGGTAGAGAAAGGGAAAAAAATGCATGCACACGCTACAGTTGGTGTTCTCTCTAGTGTGACATCATTTAATAGATAAATATGGGTGTCAGTAACATCATAACAGTTTTGGTAAAAAATAACTAGCAATATTTCAACCAACATTATAAAAATGTTTTCATGGTGATCCTTGAAAGTCTCTTCCAGGTTCATTGCTGACCAAATATGCTCAAAAACAGCTTCTTAGTTTATTTTTGAAGCAACTAAAGAAAAATACTTGGTGTTTCTTAGAATAAAAACAAAAAGTAGAACGGACTGACAACTGAGCTGAGTGACATTAAATTGTCTCAAGGTGAGTTCATCTGTACATTAACTAAATAGAGATTTTTTTAACCTACCTTCTGCCATTTTTGTTCTTTCCTACTATGTCATACCCATGCATCTAAGCTAAGGCCATAATATTAGAAAAACATGTAATAATGTTTAAGGATTTCACAGTTTTGACAAGACTTTCAATAAGTAGACAAGTACTCAAAGAATCTATTCCTGCTTGCAGTAAAACAAAAAATATTGAGCTACTGGGAAACAAAACCCAACAAAACAGATTTATTGCAATAATCATACATTTATGATGTATTGTAGACTATTCAAATCATTGTATGGCAATAAATATCTTTAAGTATTTTCATTAAATATGACAATTATGGTCATAAAAAAATCCTCACTTCTCTTATACTTGAAATATGTCTTTCTATAGATGTTATAATTGTTTTCTGATCCCTGTTTGGACTACTTGACTCTGTCAGAATAAGGAACATGAGAGATGACCCCCTACTGGTAGACATTATTTATTAAGAAATAAAACCTAATTTCTTTACAGCAAGCTTAAGGTAAAATATACAAAAAACAACAACAACAACAAAATCAGTTTGTCAAATTGGGCACAAAATAAACTCCTTGTTGGTAGGATTTGTGCAAATCACCCATATGCTGCCATTTTTTAAAAAACAGCACAAAACAACCAGAGGTATGACATGGCAAAGAGGTGAAATAACCACCATCCAAAATCTGACACCATCCCAAGCATCGAGTGCCCCACGAAGGTTATAATAATGGAACAAGGAGACCAGGCTGGTCTTGGTATATTTTAAAAGTATAGGCCAGATTATGCAGATCTAGGTTTGTTGTGTTGCATGAGCTTCTCCCCCGTTCAAAACTGCCTCTCTGGTTCCTTGTGCTAAAGAGAAGGAGGCTGTTTAGTCCTGTCAGCACAGCAGCTCGTGTCCCGTGTCCCTCCCAAGGTGACTTCTCTGTTGTTGGCAGGCAGAGCCATGAAAACAGCTCACTAGAGTCTCTCACTGCATCTCCCACACAGACATTCATCATCATTTAGATGCCACTCGGAAATCTGCCATTGTACCTTCCTGTTTTCATTTATTTCTTCTTTACCCTTATTTGATTCACTGTTTTTCTAGGAAATCAACATGCCAGATAAAACAAAAGCGAGGCAGCATTCATTAAAATTCTCTCCAGTGCCTTTTGGCCTTGACTACCGTGAGATTTAATTCATGGCTAAGTGCCAAACATGAACACCTGACCTTTTCCTCGTCCAGATCTCATAGTGGAGATTGCTCACCTACACAGCAGAACACAGACCTCCCACACAATGTCTCACGCAGCCAGGAAAACGTACTTTGCAAGCAGCTGTCTGTAAATTTGAGTCAGAGACTTCAGCTCCAAACGCGAGTATCGTCATTCTTTATTAACAAAGCTTTGGGGCTTAAATTGCAGGTGTCTTGTCACCACCAGTGCATTAAATAGGCCATTGTCCCATGTCTACAGTAGGTCATCTATTTTGGTCCAGGTTAAGTCTCTACACGGGAGTAGGTGTGCCAGTTTCCTCTCTGTGTGCGTCTTCCTCTCTCCCTCCCGGGTAATTGATTAAGAGGATTCATCTGGGTGCTGCATGTTAAGCACAGACTGCAACCAAAAACACACACACACTGACAGGCTACTAATATCCACACAAACACAGCCGAGCACATTGGTAAGTTCCCCTTGAGTGGACACTGCACTATTTACACACATTCCCAGAGGATGCATCATGAAACTAATCATATTAATGCATACCTAATTCTAACTCCCACTTTAAAGTTGAGCAAATATCAGAGCCATTGGCTGAAATTTTTATGATTTACCTTGTGGGGAACCCATAATTTAGATTTCTGGGTTTGTCATATTTATAAGCAACACGCTAAAGGGACACACTTGATTCCTGCCGCTGTTGGCAAACAAATCATCTGACTGTCAGTTGATTTGTTTTCCTCAAGAAAGAGCAGCAGATCTAGATCACACCAGCAGTTGTGTCAACTTGCCAAGAATGACATTTTAATGCACATTAAAAACAACAGATATTTCAGTAAGCTGATCCCATCGGCAGTGTTGAGGCAGCAACAGCAACCTTGCTCAACTTTAACACTACTTAAAAGCTCTTCTTCTATCATCTACAAAAAGCATAACCATGACCAATAACATCTGGCATAAATTTTAAGACAGAGTCAAAGTTACATCTGGAATTGAAGTCTTCCCTACCTTTGTGACAGTCATGCAGAACCAGTGGGTGAGGAGCAGGCCAACGTCCCCTTCAAGCAAAGAAGAGCGCCGCAGGAGTGGCACAGTGATGAGGAGGAGAGGAGGGCAGCTCTGCTGAATATGCAGAGGGGAGAGCAGAGAAAGGAGGGGACAGTCAGGTTAGTGTGTCTGGCTCACTCAGTGCGAAGGGGCCGACTCCTGCTGCAGTGAAGTAATAGCTGGCAGTCGGCGTGTGGCTGGTTACTACAACAGGGAAAAGCTCCCAGCTAGGATACACCCCTCCTCCCTCACTAGCTGCTAACTCACAAACCCACCCACACAGGGATGATGCGCGCAAAGCCTGCCCGCCTGCCACTCGCAGCTCTTCCCGCTCTCTGATATGATTAGCGACGGGCTAATACAGCTTATCGATGAGCAGTGGGGAAGGGCTGCAGGAGGAGGTGGGAGCAGGGCTGCCTGCCTGGGACGGGGAGCAGACTGCAGAAACAGAGGAGGAGGGAGGGAGCTGGACGCTGTGTCGCAGTCTGCTACTCAGGCATGTCAAATGGTGAAAATGAATGTGGCGTTCTTTTTACGTTAAGAAGAAGATTTAAAAGGCACAGAAACACATTTGGAAGTTGTCTTTAAATTAACAATAATGCCCTTCAAATAAATTAAGTCAATTTATCTAGCCGAGGATGTTCATGGAGGGGTATTCTCTAAGAGGAGGATGTGCGGTTTCCAAAACATCTGGGGCCCATCTTTACTTCTTTCAGCTCTGACCTTCAGCATGAAATTGAACGTTTTGCTGTCTAAATGAAAGTTTGCTCATCTGTCATAGTCCTCAAGTGGAAATTGATGGGACTTCTTTTGGAAATCAGTCCTTGACCAAACCAGAGGATCCAGGTGTCGCACTTAGAAGAGATGATTTATCAATTTTCGCTTGTTGTGACCACATAAGGATCTTGTACCAGTACAGACAGATCCTCGGCACACTCCCTCTTGTAAATACCTCCTTAATGTGTGATGTTGGATTATTTCAACGCAATTCCCAATTGGAGGTGGTTCTATGCACATCCAGAATCAAGAGTCACCAGTATCTCTAGCAGGGTATTCAACACCAGTCCATGAAAAATACTATCCTGCAACTTTTAAATAGATTCCTGCTCCAAGACATCAAATGCCTCAATTACTTCAACATGTCAACAAGTTCTGCAGGAACCAGATATTGAGGTATTTTATTCAAATGAGCAGGAATGTGTCTATCGTTTGCAGTGCAATAGATCTTGAAGATTGGATATGGAGAGCTGTTTGATTAAAACTTGAACCTTTAGGCAATGGATGTATGTAAAATCATTGTTTAGCAGCTTTGCTAGAATCTAGTATTGTTACTACGACACCGTGTTCCAAATTATTATGCAAGTGATAATTTCTCAGATTTTCTTAAATGCAAATGATGCTCAGTATAAGTTTCAAGTCATGAACTATTACAGTATAAATCAAATTTTACTGAACAAAGCTCCCCATGAGAACAGTATTTTTTTCAAAAATAAAACTCAAAATGCACTGTTCCAAATTATTATGCACAGCAGATTTTCTAAACATTTTATAGATTATAAAGAACTGCAAACGGTCATTCTTTGAATGTGCAGCATTAAGTGGTCACATGTACTAAAATCCAAAGCTATTTCAATCAAAACATCTCAACAGACCGAGTTACATCTTAACATAGGACCTTCTTTGATATCACCTGCATAATTCTTGATCCATTGAACTTGTGAGTTTGTGGAAAGTTTCTGCTTGAATTTCTTTGCAGGATGTCAGAAAACCTTCCCAGAGCTGCTGGTTTGATATGAACTGCATTCTACCCTCAGATCTTCTGCTTGAGGAAACTCCAAAGGTTCTCAATAGGATTGAGGTCAGAGGAGGATGGTGACCACACCATGAGTTTCTCCCCTTTATGCCCATAGCAGCCAATGACACAGTGGTATTCCTTGCAGCATGAGATGGTGCATTGTCATGATGAAGATGATTTTGCTGCTGAAGGTACGGCTCTTCTTTTTGAACCATGAAAGAAAGTGATCAGTCAGAAAGTCTATATACTTTGCTGAGGTCATTTTCAAACCTTCATGGACTCTGAAGGGGCCGACCAATGATTCTCTCCCCATGATTTCAGCCCAAAGCATGACTCCACCACCTCCTTGCTGATGTCACAGCCGTGTTGGGACGTGGTGGCCGTCCACCACCAATCCACTACTGCGTCCATCTGGACCATCCAGGGTTGCACTGCAGTCATCAGTGAACAAGTCTGTTTGAAAATTAATCTTCATGTACGGCTGGGCCCACTGCGACCGTTTCTGCTTGTGAGCTCTGGTTAGGGGCCCAATAGTAGGTTCATGCACCGCATGCCTCTGGAGGATCCTCCACCTTGAGGTTCCAGAGGCACCAGCAGCTTCAAATAACTGTTTGCTGCTTTGTAAGGGCATTTTAACAGCTGCTCTCTTAATCCAATGAATTTGTCTAACAGAAACCTTCCTCATTCTGCCTTTATCTGTACAAACCCATCTTTGTTCTGAATCAGCCACAAATCTCGTCACAGTACGATGATAACGCTTCAGTTTTTGTTAAATACAGTATTTAATGTTTTCATACCTTGTCATACAGCACTACACTATCTGATGATTTTCGTCAGCAGAGATCCTTTCTCTTTCCCATATTGCTTGAAACCTGTGGCCTGCTTAATAATGTGGAACATCCTTCTTCAGTAGATTTCCTTTAATTGAACTCACCAGACAAACTAATCAGCCAGCTCTCTGAAATTAATTATAGTGATTCAAAGAGCCCTGACACACAATACCATCTATAAATTTAATAGCACAACAAAAAATGTAATCTTTTAGACACTTAAATCCAATTTGCATAATAAATTGGAACAACACGGTGTATTTTGTTAAGACAGAATCAAAGTTTTACACTTAAAGTTAAAGTTAGTTCTCTGCTGCTTTTGGACAATATTTGGATTTTCCCCAATAGGAAAAGAGTGTAGTAACAAAAAAGCAAACAGCTTCTCTTGCAGAGTAACACATCTTTATCATACTGTCTGAAAAAAAGGGCACTAGAGACAAGGCAAGATTCCTACACCGTTTCCATGGCTCATCCTCCCACACTTCTTTATTGTGCCTGCAGCCCACAATACTGGCTTTGTTGTTGTGGATCTATAAAAGTTGTTACGAGTTTGTGTGTAAATGTCTAAACGCTTAAACACCAAACTCAGCAATGCTATGAGATATCTACTCATTCTCATTGGGATTTTTTTCCCTCCTGTTGTACCATGTACACTTAAATTTTCATTTGGTGGTGTCTTTCCTCAACCTCGTTGTCATTTGACCCCCCCCCAGTCACAGCATTTCCTATCTGGAACAATAGAATTTCCTGTGTGTGTGTGTGTGTGTGTGTGTGTGTGTGCAATTTTTGGATGGAGGCAGAGTGTCTTTAAATTGCAGGAGACAGTACAGAGAAAATATACATTATCTAGGTCATAAATGTCATGAATGCTAAGTATTATTTTAAGCTAAGATAAAGAATTTATAAAGAGATGGGGATGTTCATTATTACTCCACTCATTGGTTATTTCCTTTTCGTTTCACTGACAATACTTAAAATTTAAGTCGTTTAGAAGGAACATTCACGAGGCAGTAAATTGTTTTAAACTTACTAATTGGGCCATTGGGGTGAATGAACTGTGACGGATTTCTAGGGATCCTGGAAAAATACCACAATTCCAGTTCACTCCATGCTACAAGGTGTGGAAGGAAAACGCATAATCTGCAGGCAGTTGGTGGAAAAGGTGGTGACCTGCACAACTGTAGAAACCACCATGTCTCAAATATTACCACCACATGTGAGCCTCTGCTCAAAGAAATCACAACATCTGTATTCAATGTATGTATGGAAGCTATTGAAGAAAACATTATATTATTTAATATTAAAATTATTTAAAATATTGAGTATGACTTGACATTTGAATAGAGGGTAGTGTGCCTCATGTAAAAGCATGAATTACCACGTTTTTGTATCCGTTGGTCACAAGGCAAGGTATTTATTAACGTTTGGTTTGGAAATTTGTTGACAGTCCCCAAGTGAACCTCCGAGCGTTTGAGGAGGGAGCTCGAGAACGGCTGGCCAAAATTAGCGTTCATAAATCGGACCAACCTTGAGCTAAACGCCACTTGCTTGGCGGATATCGAAATATCCAATATTCAACTCGAAACTAACTTCACTGCGGTGTGTAACACAATAAAAACACCGGGATAAAGTTTGTTTTGGTCTGTGGCCTGTAAAGATGGCACCGAGCGACTGCGCGAGACGTAAACGCCCCACAACGTCTTATGCAGTGACGTTGGATCCAAAGCTCTACTGGCCAATAGTAGAGGAGGTAGACATAGAAGGCAGCTCTCCTCATTAATATAAAGACGCACACGGAAAAACAAAAAAAAAGGGCAAGCAGAAAAAAGACAATAAGAAAAAGGACAAACAGAAAAAGGAGAGGCGGCAATGACAAAAGAAGGAGGGCTTGCATAAGGAAAAGAGAAAACAAAATATCTACTTTTCTTGACAAAACGCATGTTTAGGGGAAATGAAAAAGAAAATATATACATTTCTTGACGGAAACTCATGTGTAAGGACAAGGAAAAACTAAATATGTATGTATGCTTTTATTTCTTATTATGTCAGTTTTGGTCCTCCATAGTTTTGACCATCTGGCGTCTGTGGATCAAATACAGACCATTTGTAACAGGTTGCCGCCATCTAGTGATCTTATTGTGTAACTGCCTGCACAACTGGATTTATTTTCATAGAAAGAGAAAGAAAAAGGCACATTTACGTAAAAAAGTGAAATAAAACCATAGTCGCACATGTGCTCTTTTCTATGTTTCATATAAAGCAGAAGCAGACATTATATGGGAAAAATATTGTAAACAAAAATACTCTTACTCCAAGTTAAAGTTGCACATTTTCCGATTTAAAGTGTCCGATGAATCTCCATTTATAATTCATCAGCATTACCTAATTATGCGAGAATCTCACCTGTTAGTAATTGAAGCAGACATTCTTTTAAAGCACTAAAAACAGTACAAGTTAACTTGTCTTTTTCTTACGTTTATGCTGAATTTTCCACTGATTTTTTGTTAAACAATGATTAACATAATTAACAACTGTAGCTGAGTTTTTACAGTTGGAGAAATCACAATTTACATGTAGCATTTTTAACAGTTTATTAGGCGGGAGTATTGATTTTAATCTTTATGTTATTCCCTTATCAACAACATACCTGGCGTGTTGCTTTGATTCTTTCATACTTATTTGAGAAATCTCTGCGTCGCCGGTGACAGCCATTCCGGGGCGCCTAAACGCTTGCTTTTGGCGCTGTCTATTTGCGCACGGCCTAACCTGGAGCACGACTCTCCTGTGCCTCCCCAGTTCAGCTCCACCAGACTAGTGGCTACAGCACTTAGCAAACAGATGGTGGATCCGGCAGCTTGTAATGTGACAATTGAGTCCAACTAGAATTGTCATGTCAGAGCCAAGGCGCATGCAGCCACTTTTATAGTCCATGATGAAAATGTAATAGAAAAAATTTTACAGGCCTTGTAAACTGGTGCAGGACAAAGGAACACGGAAAGAAAGAAACAACAGATTGGAACGGAAAACGAGGAAGGAACCATAGAAAACAGATGACTGGAGTTGAGTGAACACAGATGTCAGGAATAAGCTTAATTACTGAGCGAAGTGCAATGAGAACCAGACAACTAATCAGATGAAATGTGTAACAACTGTGGCACGGAGAAAACCTACAACCGCAAAAAATTTTACACTATTCAATTTTTATTTACATTTTGCGAAGAAGGAAGTGGTTCTCATATCTTCTTCGGAGGTTTTCCTGTTGTCTCCTCAAGTAGTTCCCGATGCAGCGCCACCGCAGGCGAGGGGCTAAAGGCTTGGCTAGTTTAACACGGTGCGGTGTCAAAGAGAACCGCACCTGCTGAAAATGTAACAGATGTTGCAATTTTTCATTCCCGATTCAATGAAGTCTACAGGACTATCAAGTGTGAAAACACTCTAAAGCCTGACAATAAGCTTAGAAAAATAAATACAACTATTCAAAAGACAAAAAGCAAGAGAAAGCTAATAAACTAATGGAAGTGTGTAAGAAACTATATTAAAGAGAAATGGACAGAATATGGCAATGACTTCAGAACATAAATATTCCACACTTTCAAGGTTTATGGTGAGATGAAGGTTCTGAGAAATCACAACAATCATCTTGTCGTGCACGGCCATTAGTGGTGCTTCTTCACCAGTGAATCGTCTTCTCTGGTAACTTCCAGATTAATTCCAACTCTGTAATATTCAAGTTGAAACTTTCTGCCTACCAAGGATCTCTGAAATTTTAATCCACTTACTTCTGTGTTCCTGCATCAATCCAGCATCTCTGGAGCAGTTTTAGTTAGCTACCCGCAGCCCTCCTGAGATGTTTACCTGCTGTTAATAAAATATCAGAGTATCCAACAATGTCCAAAAAGTTCAAAGACGATATTTTCCTAATCGTTACACAGCAGAGGCATGTGGCCACCATTGCAAAGCTTCTACTCACAACTGGCAGAAGGTGCAGAGTGAATTTGTATTTTAAGGAGAACAGTGTGACCTTTTGAAAAGACACAGCTCCAGCATCTCAGAATGCTCAGTTATGTCTGATAACTGACCATGTATGAAATAAACCCACATTACTTTCATTTTCGTGTTTCCCCTTTTTTAAACCACTGATTGCTGCAAAACAAAGTCTCTAAAATATCTAATATTACTAAAATCAAACATGACTCGTGCTACTGCTAGGTTTGTAACTCACTGACTGCTGCTTGCTATTAATTTAACATTATCTGCCTCGCTGGTCTGCGGACAGCAGAGGGAGAAAGAGAGACATGAATGGGTTGTGGGAAAGATGACGAGATGCATGAAAGGTGCATTGTCAGGCGATTATGCACTTCTGTGCAATTTATGCTGCGCTTTCGAACCAGCTTAACCACCAGAATGGCAACGTTTCATCCAGTTCTTTGACACTAGGCAACCACATGATTTACCCTCACAGAAACCGTTGCACTCATGGAACATTTAATGTTGGGGGGCTCGAATTTCAGCTTCTCTGGTGCAAAGATCAGTATTCCAGCCATTTGCACTCTGCAAAAAATTAAAAGAAAAAAAAAACACACTTTCTTTCTTTATGGGATAAAAGGTAGAGAGGAGAAGCAAAGGAGAGTATCCAAAAGGAAAATTGTACATAGACTAACAAGGACTGAACTGAAATTCCACACACAAAGAGGAAATTGCCAATGAGAGTGATTATGTTTTAGATAAATCTTTACGGTCCATTCAGAGTCTGTTCTCATGATGCCTTCCACAGCTATGAGTAAACATTTCTACGCAGCCGCTTCAAGCAACATCTTCTCTTTCAGTGTCTTTCCACTGGATTTTATTTCATATAAGTCTTTTCTCCCAGAAGGGTTTTCCTTTCCTGAACCTTTCATTTTCTCTGTTTTTTCACCTGCCGGTCATTGGGGCAAATTTAAGTAATCCTCCTAGTTCCAGTCCCAGTCATTTACCTCTGATTCATGACAGTGACAACAGCAGATGCATTTGTACTTTTGCAGCTCAAATGTACTAATTTATGTGATTTCTTTAATATATTCTTTTAAAAAGCCTTTTCATATTTTTTTAACCCTGTTGTTGTTTGAGTGTAGTTGTGCTGTGTTAAATTATCTTGGTATCACAAGCTTTCAAAGTCGGAAAGATGCATTTTTAACCTCCCCATAGAGAAATCATTAGTATTTATTTAGAATCAACTTACCAGAAGACTGGTAAGGTAATGTGGGACACAATGGGAACAAAAACATTTCTCAAAATCAAATCTTCTAAAAGGGCGATCAGTAATATTTTTGACTGAGCTGGGGAAGAGTTTGTACATCTAAACTGCATCAGACTGGTTCTGAAGGAACCTCTATATATCCTGCACTTCTGGGGAAGAAGATGTCTACTGGGGCTGATCTACTAATCAGGGTCAGACTTAGACAATTTAATAGTTACAATGTGTTAGTCTAAAAAAACAACAAATTTAGTCTATTTTTTAATGCAAGGTCTTAACAGTCAGACATAGAAAATATCAACAGATTTTATGGTACTAATGATTAAGGTTGTATCCATCTTAATTTTTCTGAACATAATAATGATTACATTGTATAAAAGACAGCATTCAGATTCTCTTAACTGATAATTGCTATGAGACTTACATGAGCCACGTCTGAAAGCAACAAGTTATGTGGTTTAAATATGTTGATGCCTTAAAATAAACTCATCCTTTCTTGCCGAACCCTAATTTGTCACTGACAAGTCTTTGAAAAATGGCACCTTTATTCTGAATACCTTTTTTTGAAATCATGCTTTTTATTTTTAGTTGATCAGAGTACACAGGCATTTTCATATTGTATTCCATGTCTTTCTGTTTCCCTGGGTTTTAAATCTAATGGCATGCATCAAATTCTCTTAGCTACTCATTGAAATCAGAAGGACAAGAGAGCTTGCCTTTCAAGTAAGGGGAATGTTCCTATGTTTAGAAGGTGTGAAACAGTCATAGGAAAACAGCTTCTTGTCTAAATTGAGCTATTTCCATAGGTAGAGCAATTACTGAAAACCTTAAAAAAACAGGAACTGTGACAAACAAAGTTATACTTTGATATAAAATCAATCTCATCACCATGCCATGACGTGTGCAGGAGCAGGACCAAAAACGCAGACAGTCAGAAGTCAGATGACGGTAGTTTCAGTGAAACGATGACAAGAATGACAAAGAACAGAACACAGGAGAACATGAGGTGGACCAAAAAGTCCAAAACCACAGGACATGACACACCATAAGCAATCTGGAAGCCAAGAGATGTGAAATATTATCACAATTACTGCTGGATGAATGCTGTAAATTTTCATAATCAGTTCATGCCACTACAATAAAATATTTTATATTAATGCTTCTTACTCATCTTTACTGTGCCAACAATAAGGTGGCTCTGTATAATTTTTAATTTTTTTCCCCCTTTGCCATTATGTATCTGTCTCTCTCAGACACACACTCACCACATGATGTCTGGAAACACACATGCACACACGCACGTTAACTAACAAAAGCCCAACATGTGGTAGCAGTTAAACGAGCTTTTGCAATCTCGTAGACCTAACCTGGAAAAAACATAGCTGGAAACAACACAGAGCTTGTCAAATATGTGATAATCAAAAGAGATATCCTTTGTCCCATATACTCTATCATATTATGGAACAAATGTCCACTATTTACAGGACATCAGCAGAAACACAGACGTTGAAACCTCAAAGCTGTTTCTGCTTATTCATTGTATTTTTTAACAATATCCCGGAGCTATATATTTGGGTCTCATAAAATTTGGTAAGCAGGAGAAAAGCACATTGCAAACTTATAATTCTCAAAGGACCATTCGTGGAGCTGATTGGATAAGACAGCTGGCGGGATTTGCCCTTATAAATATTCCTTTGGTCGTCAATGTTTTTACCATTGAATTTGAAATGCGTTTTATGCCCTGTTAGGCCAAGTTTAGGGATTTGATGTTGGCACGTCACAAATTTCTGACTTGCGGCTTTAAATCTCAGGGCTTTGCTGTCCTACAAAAGTGCTGAAGAGAACATATTCATAGAAACTCTATCTATGTGTCAGCCTCAATGACGGGGACGGTGTATGAGTCTTAATGCAAAGACGTGAATATCTACATTTGCTCCTTATAATCCTCCATAAGTAACGAGCCGGCTGCAGTGTGAATAATAATTTCTCATGATAATTTTGTTGAAAAAATATACTTAGATGTTGTTTAATGTACAAAAATATCCCCTTTCTGGCCTTCCTGGTGCAGAACCTTAAAAACAAACTGCACTTCATTGCCTCTTTCCACAGTCAGAGGTTGCAGGAGCAGGTTCGTTTTGATCGACAAGAACAACGGAACCAGAACTGGGGTTGATGTGGTTGTGTGGTCCAAAGTAGCAAACACAGACAGGCTAAGTCCTAGGCTAGCGCTAAGTCAAATGCTCTTTCTTTAATTAGAGGAGCTCCCACCATTGCTTACACAGCTTGTCGGGCAGCCTGAAGTTTTCACTCGCGGCTTCAGGTCCAACAGGCCGTGGCTTATCTTAAAAGCCACGGAATGCTATTGAACCCTTTGCTAAAGGCTGTTCCGAAATTCTCCTAAAGTGAAAACAAAGAACTCTGGATCACGCTGGTCTCCTTTTGAAGGTGAGGTTGGTGACTCAAATGCTCTTAAAACTTGGCTCTCACAATGAATTGAGGTTTCTCGATTGACTTTTTTTTTTTTCTTTTTGTCTTGTATTTGGTTATTTTTCTATCTGCCAGATTCTTATTGCAACTTCAAGGGACTGACTGCAGCCCCAGATTCTTGATTGTTTTTGATTGAGCTGGTATGCATGCAGAAGCTGATTAGAGCCAGCCGCCTGGAACTGCTGGCATGTTTGTGCCACATGGAACAAGTCACACTGTGTTGTACAATATGAGCATTTCCCTCTTTCCACCCGCCCTCACATGAAGCAATCTGAAGGCAATTTTCTCAAATCATATAAAAAACCCTTTATATTTAAGCATTTTTGTCCTGAAGTCATCTAAAAATATATACATAGATATTTTAAAAAGTATCTGACTTCAAAAGAAGTCATGTGATTTGGCTGTTAAAAAAGCATCAAGCATTTTTAAGATACATTGTTCTTGTGTGGGTTTGACTAAAACCATCTGCCAGCAGCAGGATTGTTCTTCTGACACTTATGTCTGTCTGCACCGAGCTTCGCGGCGTGGCATCTGAGTGATCGTACCACATGAAGTCACATCTGTGTGAAAAGAGTTTTAGCAACAAGGACGTAAGGCTCAAGCAGAGAGTGAAACCACAGCACAGCCCGGATTGTTTTCCCTCCAACAAAGACAAAGCCTATGTGATTGTCTGAATGTGCCTGTTGCTGGTTGTGGTTCTCTGATCACAAAGAGTTGATGAACTATAAATGACGAGAGAAGACCTCTCATTTATAGTCTAAAAGGAACAGAAAGAAACACCAAAATGGCAGAAATATTTGCGGCCAGAAGACTTGAGGTACTGAATGAACTCGGCACTCATAAACTGTGTAACAGCGTGTGGGGCTTCCAGCTGCGGGCACACAGAAGGGAGCATATTTACCTGTGACTATAGGATCTATTCTCAGCAAACCAGGGCATATGGATGCCTCTGGACCTCCAGGAATCCTGCCGTCTTCTTACAGTAAATCATAGCGCGGTCGGGATCATTGAAAAAGTTTTAAAAGTGTCTGCTGGTATTTCCAGCTAAACATGTCATTCCTGGACACCAGCTGTTTGGCGGAGCACTCTGTCGTGGGTTTTGTAAAATGTATAGGAGAGCTGTTGTTGTTTTTTTTCCCCAGTGACTTGGATTCCCACATTTTTTTAAATCAAATATTGAGTGTTAATTTTGCCTGTTTATATTTTCTACCTGTTTATAATGGAGCTCTTTACATGTTGTAGTGCTTTCTACAGTTACTAGGGAAGATTGTTTTTTTGGGGGGGTGGAAGCCGTAAAATAAGTTAATGTTTTATCACACAGTAAAATGTGAAATTGTCTCAAATAAATTCACCAGGGCCACATCTATTAAGATGTCTTCTAGTTTTTCCAACACCTCCTCTTGTTAAAAGTACAGAAAATAGTCTTAAGATAAGATTTATTTGTCATTGTCATCAACAGATTACAACGAGATTGAGATTTGCTCGACTCGAGTTAAAATGCAGGTTATGTTGTACATAATACACAAAGATAAAGAAATAAATAGTACAAAATGAGAAATAAATAGACATCAGAAGATGGTTGCAGCGCCTGGAGGTGTCGCAACAGAATTTACATTTTTAACAAAGTGGTGTCAAGATCAGAAGTTCTTTGAATTTAGTGCCATGATTACCATCGGGTAAAAACTGTTTTTTAGGCGATTTGTCCTGGATTTTATTGCTCTGTATCTCTTGCCTGATGGCAGCAGCTGGAAGAGACCATGGCCAGGGTGTGAAGAGTCATTTAAAATGTCCAAAACTTTCTTGTGGAGCCTGGAAGTGTAAATCTGTTCCATAGTGGGGAGGGGGCAGCCTATGGTTCTCTCTGCTGCCCTAACAACCCTCTGGAGCGCCTTCTTGTCCGCTGCTGCCGTACCAGACACACAGACCGTATGTGAGCACACTCTCTATGGAGCAGTGATAGAAGGCCTGCAGCAGGTCTGAGGGGAGACGGTTCTTCTTGAGTATTTTCAGAAAGTACAGTCTCTGCTGTGCCTTCTTCAACAGCTCCTTGGTGTTGGTGCTCCAGGTTAGCTTGTCCTCCAACTCCATGCCCAGAAACGTGAACAGTGGGACCCTCTCCACACATATGAGGGGCCGTTTAGGACAAAATTTACGTTTTGTCTCTCACACACTACCAAAAACTCTCGCATACTCCAAAAAAGTAGCCACGCACACTCCAAAAAATTACGTTTTGTCTCTCACACACTACCAAAAACTCTCGCATACTCCAAAAAAGTAGCCACGCACACTCCAAAAAATTACGTTTTGTCCCTCACACACTACCAAAAACTCACGCATACTCCAAAAAAATAGCCTCGCATACTCAAAAAAATTACGTTTTGTCTCTCACACACTACCAAAAACTCTCGCATACTCAAAAAAATTACATTTTGTCTCTCACACACTACCAAAAACTCACGCATACTCAAAAAAATAGCCACGCACACTCAAAAATTACTCACGCACATTCAAAAAATACTCAAATTGCGTATACACACACTACTAAAATGTCACACACACACACACAAACGTTAACTTTCTCGCTCACATACACTGCTAACAGCTCGCACACACACAGACGTTTATCTCTCACATACACAAGACTAAAGTTGAACACACACACAGTACTAAGACTCGTTTTATGTATGTGTGAGAGCGAGACTCTTTATGAATGTGTGAGAGCGACACTCTTTATGAATGTGTGAGAGTTGTCACGGAAGAGGCGGGGCATAATTTTTGGATCAAACTGCGCATGCGTAGATCCTAAACTATAAGTTTCGATTGTTGACTCACTGTATGTTCTATTACTTAGTATATTTGTGCTTTTAAATATATATAGAACGTTTAACTTTCTTGTAGATTAAATGTGCTATAGAAATAAATGAATCTGATTGATTGATTAAAAATAGCAAAATTGCTGTAGTACAATCTGTCCACTGGGTGCCAGTATTACAGGAATTATTAACCGGCGCCAACTAGTGCCGAAGAAGAAAGAGTTTGCTATACCGAACATGGCTAACTCTAATTCGAAACGAGAGAGAATTGGTCAGGCAGCTGCCATTTTAAACACCATTCTATCTTCTCCGGAGGCAACCAGCACTTTGACAGGCGCATTAAACGATTCAACGACTGCCCGCAGTGCTACAATCTGGCACCCAGTGGACAGATTGTACTACAGCAATTTTGCTATTTTTAATCAATCAATCAGATTCATTTATTTCTATAGCACATTTAATCTACAAGAAAGTTAAACGTTCTATATATATTTAAAAGCACAAATATACTAAGTAATAGAACATACAGTGAGTCAACAATCGAAACTTATAGTTTAGGATCTACGCATGCGCAGTTTGATCCAAAAATTATGCCCCGCCTCTTCCGTGACAACTCTCACACATTCATAAAAAGTCTCGCTCTCACACATACATAAAACGAGTCTTAGTACTGTGTGTGTGTTCAACTTTAGTCTTGTGTATGTGAGAGATAAACGTCTGTGTGTGTGCGAGCTGTTAGCAGTGTATGTGAGCGAGAAAGTTAACGTTTGTGTGTGTGTGCGCGAGCTGGTAGTAGTGTATGTGAGCGAGCTGGTAGTAGTGTATGTGAGCGAGCTGGTAGTAGTGTATGTGAGCGAGCTGGTAGTAGTGTATGTGAGCGAGAAAGTTAACGTTTGTGTGTATGTGCGCGAGCTGGTAGCAGTGTATGTGAGCGAGAAAGTTAACGTTTGTGAATGTGCGAGCTGTTAGTACAGTGTATGTGAGCGAGCTGGTAGTAGTGTATGTGAGCGAGAAAGTTAACGTTTGTGAATGTGCGAGCTGTTAGTACAGTGTATGTGAGCGAGCTGATAGTAGTGTATGTGAGCGAGAAAGTTAACGTTTGTGTGTGTGTGTGTGACATTTTAGTAGTGTGTGTATACGCAATTTGAGTATTTTTTGAATGTGCGTGAGTAATTTTTGAGTGTGCGTGGCTATTTTTTTGAGTATGCGTGAGTTTTTGGTAGTGTGTGAGAGACAAAATGTAATTTTTTTGAGTATGCGAGAGTTTTTGGTAGTGTGTGAGAGACAAAACGTAATTTTTTTGAGTATGCGAGGCTATTTTTTTGGAGTATGCGAGAGTTTTTGGTAGTGTGTGAGGGACAAAACGTAATTTTTTGGAGTATGCGTGAGTTTTTGGTAGTGTGTGAGGGACAAAACGTAATTTTTTGGAGTATGCGTGAGTTTTTGGTAGTGTGTGAGGGACAAAATGTAATTTTTTGGAGTATGCGTGAGTTTTTGGTAGTGTGTGAGGGACAAAACGTAATTTTTTGGAGTGTGCGTGGCTACTTTTTTGGAGTATGCGAGAGTTTTTGGTAGTGTGTGAGAGACAAAACGTAATTTTTTGGAGTGTGCGTGGCTACTTTTTTGGAGTATGCGAGAGTTTTTGGTAGTGTGTGAGAGACAAAACGTAAATTTTGTCCTAAACGGCCCCTCATACACACAGGTCCCACTGATGGTCTTGTTTGACATGTCAGAAGACTGGAACAAACGGATGGAGGAATCCTTCAATGTTTCTGAATCTGTCTTGATGACCCACAGTTCTTTCTGTTTTTCAACTCACCCCACAGGTTTGCAAAGGGATTTAGGTTTGAAGAATAAGATAGTCATGGTTTAGAAGGTGAATTTTGTAAAATGTGAAGCAAGGCTGTGCTGTTGATTTTTGTACTGCCAAATGATGCACAAGCATTTCAATTTGTTCAAAGGCTTTCAGATTGTTGCTTAAAATGTTCAAAGATTTATTTCATAGATGCTAAGATGTTCCTGTGGCCTTTAGAAGAGAAACAGACCCACAGCATAACAGATCCTCCACCATGCTTAACAGTATGCAGTATGAGGTGTATCTCAAGCATCTCTTCCAATTTAAGTAAAGTTTAGCAACCTTCACACATTTCAGAGAGGGACAAAAAAAATTTATCTACATGGCACCCACGAGTAGCTATTGGAAAAGCGACTTGGTGACCCCAACGTGCCACTCTTTGCTGCAGTTCTCTAATAGTTTTGGTGTTTCTCACTTACCCTCCCATTCTCTTCAGTGTGCACTGTCAACAACAGGTAGATTATAAATATTAACTTGAATGATTTATTGTCTGTCTGTGTGGCAGGCCGTCAGTCTGATTAAACAAGCAGGCATTTGACAAAAGAACAACTACAGAATAAAAACTTTGCTTTTAAGAGGACGCCCTGTGAAATTATTCTCAATAAAAGAATAGGAAGTTGGACTATTTTCAAAATGGCAGTCAGCTTCCAATTGCATTAGAGTTTGTGCCTAGTTAATAGGTTCCTGCTCAGAACTGTATATTTTAAACTATCTATTGAAACATTCTGATTAAATATCTATCATGTTAGCTGAAAAGACACCCACAAAGAGAGGAGAGAGCTCTAAGTTTATATTAATTCATTTTAACACTGACATTTCTAGGGATTTATACATTACTCGGTGGATTGAGACTCATTTTTAGCTTTCACTCTTGGCTCGATTGGATGCCGCTACCACAACACAACACTCCAAGGTCCTTTATGAAGCATCTTCTCTGACCCTTCCAGTACACTGAGCCACCAACTAATAAACTCTGACTAATTTAACTTCTGAGTAGGCTTTATTATACATCCTAACTAGTTTCCTGAATGTTGCAGACACTAAAAGTGAGTGTTCTGGGGTTGAACACGCTGACTGTTTGTGGTCTTGTAAATTTCAGACAATTTTCCAGTTGTAGGTGGTCTGACTTAATATTTTGTTCACAACCATTATAGTGGATACGCTACAAGTATGTGTCATTGTGAACGTGGGATGCTGTTTGGTTCTGAGCCAGACTTGTGTCACATGGGCAACCAGTCTAGACTGGAGGCGACTCATTGCATCCACGACTCAGCTGATATTTTTCCTCATAATCTAAAGCAGAAATTGCTGCCTGTTTGCAGCAGTCACCTCCATCACACAAAAATCCAAGAGTTCTTTCAAAATCACAAACGTCGTTAGGAAAACTCAATCTGTCATGCCCAGAGCAAATGAACTGTCAAGTTGGAAACCATAATAAACAGAAGGGGTTTGGACTCTGGTTGGAACAGAAGCCACCCGGGTGTAAAATAACAACAAATCACTCAATCGTATTCCCGTTTGGAAGCGACATGCTACAAGATATGCTGAATTAAGCATTAATTTGTCGTCACAAGGACTAGAACTGCAGCGTCTGCCAAGCTGAGCGTTATTTGGTGTTCGGCTGGGTCTAATTGCCGATCGTGTAAAATGTTCATGAAATCCAATAAATAAATTGCAAGTTCAAAATTGCACAGCGTTTGCTTTTCCATTGAGATCTGACGCAAGAAAAAATGTGGTAAAGCTTTTCCTTATTTAAAAAAAAAAAAAAAAAAAGTCATATAAAGCAAAAGGCAGTGACAATGGAACGAGTGTGCTCTGATGATGAAGACATGATGGAGGAAGATGTTTATGTTCAACCACAAAATGACTGGCTGTAGGAATGTGGTGAGTAATGTGTTTTTTGTGTGACCGTGTTAGAGAGGAAATATGGCTTATATGTTATATAGATCATGCTGGTTGCTGCCTGTCCATTGGAAATATAGTGCACCCATAACCAAGAAACGAACTGGGAGGGGAAACAAAATCCTTCGTGACATACAGGGCAATACTAAGACTATGGAAGTAACTTTATATGAGCTGTGAGATTTTCTGCTTAAGCTGGGTGACGAGAGACACAGCGTTACTCTGAATTTGGATGTGTGAGCTTTGCGGAGTTCTTTTGTCATTCATCTTGTGGCGTGTGGGTTTTAGTTTCCACATTAGTCTGTTACCCACTATTGCTACTGGCACAACTAAACCTGCATAAGACTCTGCCAGGGATCTGGAAATATTAGACTGACTCACTCAAGTCAGGCAGACACATTTATTTTTTTCATTCTCCGCATGAGGCACTTCAAGATTATTATTTTTATTTTATTTTTTAACCACATGTTGTGATTTCCCATTTGTAATCAACCACTAATGAGGTCGTTTCACTTACAAAACAACACAAAAAGCCACATAAAATGCTTGTAATGGATGTCAATAATTTTGAAATGATTTACAAATCTTTTTTTTTTTTTTTTACCTTATCAAAAGATTTCCCGAGGTTTTATTGTCAGTATGAAGTTAATAATACCATCTTTTTGTAAGTTCAGTCACTAAAGTTTTACTATGTAGATTCAAAAAGTTGTTAAAGGCAGAGGAGCCTGGAGTTTCTCCAGTCGAGCCAGGGATTAGCCTGCAGTTTGGAGGAAGTCATCCAAGTTGTTGTTTGTGCCAGTTAAGTTGCACTGATATCCTTACACAGCTATTTTTAAAGCAAAGTGCTAGTTTTGCAACCTTACAGGAAACACGTACAGTAAATAAACCAAAGCAAATTAGGATTCCTCTGGGATTTTGAAAGACACACCTCAGGTTCGAAAGAATTATCTAACCAAATGGAAATGATTGACTCAATTTCTTTTTAAAAAGCTTAGATTCCCACCAAAAGCAATGCTCTGAAACGCCAAGATCCAATCAGCTAGTGACATTGCCCAAAGTTATGAATAGACCGATATGAGAGAAAAGCAAAATTTATTCTGGAATGAGCTCTGTTCAGAAGTTCCCCTCTTTATCGTATTATCCAGATAATCCAGATTTGTACCATTTGTGCAATGGTACAAATGCAGGATGCTCTAATTGGGCTGAAAATACCTGCAATATCTGCATTTCAGAGTTAATATTGTATAAAATGTGCCAGTTACTTGTCTATCACTATGTTTGGGATGCAAGTCTTTATACAGTTCATTTCAAAAGTGTTACCTCTTGAACCTTCTGTGTATTTATTCAATTTCGTGACAGACTAGAACAACGTAGTTCAGAATTATAAGGCAAAATATTGCATGCTTTTAATTAGGGCTGGGCAAAAAAGAATCAATGACAATTTCTATCACAATAAACATGTGATTGATATAATACGTCTGATAAAATTTTCAATATTTTCACAGAACTCCCAGGATTGTGAGGGATGAAGGCAGAGGAAAGACTTTAGCCACTTGACCTCTCACAGTTAACTAATCCAGTTGGGTGGCATCAACTAACTCACTCGCCTTTTGGTTACCTAGCAACAACTTGTTGAGTAACTTGTGCAGCAGCAAGTTTTGTCACCGTGCCTCATAACTGTTTAAAAATAATTATTATTTAAAAAAAAAAAAAACATCTGGAGAGCAAAGTTTGGATAAAACAGGAAAGGTCATGCCAATAGTTTGGCAGTATTCCAGACACTTAGAAAAATACAAATCAATAATTATCGAAATCAGCTGATAAGAAATGCTTATTTTGTGATATGCTTTTCAGCCATAACTGCCAGCCCTACTTTAATTTCTCGTTTAGAAATAATTTGTTGACAGATCAGGGATAAAGTTGTGGAAAAGCTAGACTAGATTAGAAAACAGCATCCTAAGCTTTAAAATTCTGTCACAGAACTGATCAGCTCATCGTCACTATTACCATAGTTATTGAGCTGATACTTATACTTTATAAAGATATTGTACATCTGACTATTTACACTGTATTCTACCTTCATAAACGCCTACAGGAGGGTTAAAACCGATGTTCTTGCATCCAACCAAACATTACCATGTCGGACAAAAACCATTTTACTAAAAAAAAAAAAGAATGATCCAGTGAAGCATCCATGAACATAGCATGCAGTCACAGCATTTCAGGATGAATTTTGAAACCAAAAGTTAATCCACATACCAGTCTCCATGCTGTAAAGGAACAGGTTTTCTGCAAACCGGCACAAAAACCACAACATTTCTTCCAGCCTGGATCCTGTCACTCTCTACCGAGTTCTCCTCATTCACATCAGCTCATGTTGCACGCTGTAAGGAATTCATATTCCTGAGTTCCTATTTTTCATTTACTCCAAAACCAGTGCCTTTAACTTTGTTTTATTTGTCCAATAGAAGCCGATCCTGACTAGATCATGCTAGAATGGGAGCAGCAGTAGCTTCGTCTTCTTTGAAACTTTTAATGCTGCCTTGGAACATAAAAAAACATTGTCAGAAGTTCTACTTTTCATAAGAAGTCCTATTTTTAAAAGCCGATCTCTTCTCATCTGACAGCATTCCCTCTACTGTCTTGTTTGCATCATTTGAAGTATTATTCCACCTCCCATATCGCTTGAGAGGAAGCTCTCCCCAACACGTTCTCCAGGTTAATGGTTTATCCAGGAGTACATGCCGGAAACTGTGCTGCAGTTCCTCCCTTGCTGTGTCCACAGCAGATAGTTCAGCTCAACAACAAGCTCCTGGAGCAGCAGCAGGTTTGAAGAAGTTCCTTGGAGGATTGTTAGTGAGTGTACTATTACCTGAAACCCATTCATTGTTTCATCTCGCCTTTGGCTTACTTGGCTGTGATTAATGGAAAGTTACATCTCCACGGGCGATAACTTTCACTTTGTGGACTTGAATGTTTAAAGAACCAATACCAAGAAAATTCTCAGGAAGTAACAGAAATAACAGGAGTTGGTTTTGACAGTAGTATATGGGCAGTGGGGCTGCACATGCAGTCCAAGGACGGAGGAGACCTCACACCCCGACAATCTGGACATTCTGTCCCAGTTGGTTCACCATTTTCACTGAACACTCATTCATTGTCTCGATTTTTCAGACCCCTGCTGGTCGGGGATGTCTTTCCCAGGGAAAAACGAAAGAGGAGTCACAGAGGGAAATTTAATTCACAACAAAGATTTTTCTCCCTCTCTGGCTTTAAAATCAAAGTCTTAGGGTTGGTCTTTTCAAAGATTGTTTTTATAAAATTTATATCACCCACACAATCACAGGAGAATATGTCAAAGTGTTTATACATTTCATCTCGGATTGATATCTTGTCTTTGTCTTGAACTGGAAATCTATTGAAGAAAGTTCTAAACCTATTTCTAACAAGTTTGTGTTTCTGTCACAGAAACACGAAGGCAGCTATTTACTTAAATGGTATAAAAATAAAAATAGAGACAACTATATTTTCCTCACTCTATGACATGACATTTTAAACTTTTTTTGGTTGACATCAGTTATCATTCCCTGAATTATTTCTATTTTCTGAATACCAGAATAACTGGAGATGCTTTAAAAGATACACTAAAATTATACATTTAAACAATTTGGGGAAGTCCACATGCTGACGCCATGTCTTTGTGAGCTTCTTGTACAATAAGCCAAATACACATTGTTTGCATCATGGTATTCTCATCTCAAAGCATCCTCTCACTCTTGTACTTCGGGTATTTTACAAACAGAAAGTATGTTGGTATTCCTACCTGACCTAAAGCAGGAGAAGGTGTCTTTGTTTGATTTCATGTCAAACCGTGAGGATAAAAAAAGTGTCTTTTGATATCAGAATCTGCTTTTAAATGTTAGCAAAAAAAAATGAATTTACCATTTATATGTCACATTTTACTTTTTCAGTTTTCTTTTAAATCATGCTGGAGAGATTAAAGCTTAGAGAGAAGCATTTCGAACCAACTTGCCAGACACTCCTGAAAATGCACATTGGAGGTCTCAAACTTGACCACAGCATGATAAGTGACGGACTCAAGGTCACAACAGGAGGCACCATGCCAGCATGAACAAAATATAGTATGAAAACGAGCTTTTTCACATCTGATCCCAAGGGACGTGTCAGTTCTTGCCTGGGAGGATCATATATCGCAAACTGATAATCCAGGGGTGATTGAGGTAATTACTTACAGTTGTGCTGAAGAGGGATCGGAAAAAGGTGAAGTAACCGCATCTCCTGCGCATTTCTGATTTCAGGCTGCACCACACAGAGGGACTTTATAAGGCTTTAAAGCTGCAGTATGTAACTTTTATACATATACAAAAAAATATTTTTACATACTTGTAAAACTGTCACCGTGTTGTGACAGTATGGTACCTCCTCCCAGTACTACTGTTGCTGCCTGAAGACATGCACCGCTTCAGGTCCGTTAGGATCCCTGGTTGTTTAAGTGTTTTAGAGTTTGATTTATTCATTTTAGTTTTACTATTCTATGTTCCTTAGTCTTTTCTTTGATTACTTTGGTCCTGTTTCTATTTTACTTTAGTTCAGTTCTTCTTAGTGTTCCTAGTTATGTTCACTTCTTGTTTTTGGTTATTCTTAGTAACTGCAGTTTAATTATGTTTCTTTAAGTCTAGTCATTCTTTAGTGTTAGAATTATTTCCTCAACCCCAGTGTACTCGTGGCCATTCTAACTAGCCTTAATATTCACATTGATGGTAGCTGTAGCGTATAGACTGGTTGTTTTTGATCAAGCTGTGTATTTATGTAGTTAGATCTGGGAGGAGCAAGAGTTTTTCAATGATTATCATACAAATATGTAAATGTATATGTATAAAGTATATGTTTTTTTAAAATCCCCAGATTTAAAACTTCTCAAAACAAGAAAAGGAATAAAGCATTGATAAAACTAAACCATTCACACCTTGCTTAGCTTGCCTGTTCTGATTCAAACCCCCATTGCTGCTTAAAGACAGTAAATAAAATGTTATAATTTCAGGTACTGACAGAGAAGAGGAGACCATCCTCAGCACCCTCTTGAGCTGCAAACAGAACTGGCACTTAGCCTCCATTCAGAGAATTTAATGCTAATTGCAGGTTCCTCTCAGATCCATCATTTGTCTTGCAGCTTGACAGTAGGAGATTCTTCGGCAATGAGAGTGCACCCACAATCCTGAATGAAACAATTGTTGTTATGAAAGACTTCATGGTTATGGAGACCCTGTTATGTTGTAATGACTACCAAACCGCCATAATTCTTTTGGTTTTCCCTTCAATTTTGAAAATGTTTTATGCCCATGTTGTTTGAAGAGCAGGGAATGCTGCTTCTTGAAAATGCTCCTTTCAGAATTATTATATGCATATAATGTGACAAAGAATGAGTCATTTTCCTCTTTCAACAATTTAGAATTGGTGCAACTCACAACATGAATGTCATGTTGATATTTTTCTAGCTGAGGTCACGGGGAGAACTGTAACTTCACATGCAGATGTGTGCTCTGTATTTAACAGTGGAACTTTGCTTACTTTTACTCACCTCGCAGTCATTTCAAGATGTTTATCAGATGTGCTATGCAGACACGTAACCCACATAGGCAGTCCCGCAGTAGGCACAGGGCTTAATTTCCTGACTTGAGGTGAAGTGAAAGAGGACAGCACTTCACAGAGCAGAAGTGGTGAAGAAGGAGTAGATCCAATGAGCTTTTAAGCATCCTTAATGAAAACAAGTCCTGGTTCTTTTTATTTTCTGCAGGGGCTTGGTGGGTTCAGCACACATGCTGTGTTGATTTTTGGTGATCTGTGGTTTCTTTGTGATTAAAAAAAGGGCTTTGATTGCAGCCTCAGAAAGAGCTTCTTTCAGAACTTGATGGATTTTCAGATAAATGTCGGTTCTTTGGACAACCATCAGAGAAAGATCAACTATGTTATGTTTTTGGCTGCATTTTGATAGTATTTCAGATGCTTCTATTGACTTTGGCTACCGGTTTGACCAATATAGGCTTTCATTGGTTACTTTTACAGTGGACTCTTTTTTTTAAAGTGTATATATTTAACCTTTAAATCATTTATTCACTCATTATTAAAGTCTTATTAGCTACAGATACTGACATCATCCTGGGATAGGAGAAAAGGTTTATGCCGACAATCCATTCAGAGATTGAGACCCTGTGGTGCTTTGTTGCTGACGATTATATTTTGGCTGGATTCATAATGGAAGTTTTAACTTGCACCCAAAGAAACGTCACATGGCTAGATGTTAAATTTACATTTCTTTGTTTCCCAAAGTAAATTCAAAAATTGCATCAAAGCCATGCAGTTTCAAAGCTGGAATCAAGCTCTAACAGGGCTTTATAAGTCGTGGTTTCCAAACCACTTAAATTTAGTTCTACGCTGAGTTAAATTCTTTTTAATGAGATCCCAAAGAGGCACACGGAATGAGCAAAATTTTCCCCCAAATCGCTGCGCTCTCGCCCCAAAATCTTGCTGGCTGCAGTTTGCCATTCAGCTGGTTGAAGAAATACAAATAATAGAGAAACTTAAACAATTAAGTCAACTCTGAAAATGTTTGTATTCAGTAGATATACTTACGTCGTCATTTTGAGACTAGAGAAGCACAACATAACTCTCTAACCTCCTGAGACCCTGCATCCTCATATGAGGACATTACATTTTTGTAAACACAGATGTAAATAATAACATTGATTGAATGGTCTTATAGTCACACAGATAGACCCAATGTCCTCGTCTGAGGACATTGGGTTTTGAGATAACCACTTATTGTAGAAAGCTAAAATTTCATTTTTAGGCTAATTGGGTCCTTATGATCCCAAATGACAAGGAGAAAATGTATATGCAAAAACAGACCCATTGTCCTCATATGAGGGCATTGGTTTTGACATAGTTCAAGAGCACATAGAAAGCTAAAATTTAATTTCAACTAAAATTAGGTCATACTAATCCCAAATAGTAAGGAGACATAAAAAATGCACATCAAACAAAAGCCCGGGTCTCAGGAGGCTAAGATAACATTGCTGTGAAACCAATGGTGACATCAAGGTACATGAGTAAAGGCTAGTACATACTGTATGATGCCACCATAAAAATGTGCTCTAAAATGGCAAGAGCAACAACATTGCATTTGACTAAAAATTCAGATGAAGAATTCTTGGGAAAATCCTCATAGGTCCCTTCCACTGTGTCATGTTTATGTAGTCCTTGTCAAGTACCATAAAAAAACTGTTCTACCAGATTATGAGTCAAGAACAAACTACAGCCAACGATGCAAAGTCAAGACCTTGATGTAATGTCAGTGTTCATGTTTGACAAAAATTCTTTGCTTTTGTCAAACACAAAGTAGGCCTTAAGCTGCCAGCTTAGGACAAGATATATAGCTCCAAGTACTGAACAGACACTTAGAATAAATCAATGTGTGGATGTGTCATAACTTTCTTCAGCTAAACAGAGACAAAAGTTTGCATCTTTGGCACTAAATAGGAACGATCCAGAGTCAGCATACAGCTTCACTGAGAAACTAGTGACCAGGCCTGAATTCTGGGTGTAGAGATGGACTCAGATCTGAACATTCAGAGACACATAAAGACAGTTACAAAGTCGGCCTTCTATCGCCTGAAGAACATTTCCAGGAGTAAAGGACTATTGTCCTAACCCTAACTCATCCATGCATTTATTTTTAGTTGCATTGATTACTGCAACAGTATTTTCACAGGTCTGTCTGAAATATGAGACACATGCAGCTGATCTAGAACACTGCTGCTCACATTCTCACTAAACGAGGAAGATAGAGCACATAAACCCAGTTCTGAAGTCCTTCCACTGGCTCCTTGTAGCTCAGAGAATAGACTTTAAAATACTTTTGTATCACTGAGCGACTCAGTACCAAAATGATTTAAAGATCTGTTGGTGTATCAACTTTTCAGACCATTCAGGTTCTAGTCTGTTCTGTGTTCCCAGAACCAGAACCAAATATGGAGAAGCAGCATTCAGTTCTAATTCTCCCAGAAAACTGTTGTAAAAATATGTTGTATTATAATACAACATATTATAATTATGTTGTATTATAATACAACATAATACAACAACTATGTTGTATTATTGGTTACTGTATCTGTTTTTACATTCCCCAGCACTTTGTACCGCTGAAATAAACCTGACTTGATTCAGCATTTCACAGCCCATTGGTGTTAAGTAGCTGACATTTTGTGCTAAATAGAAAAATGGACGCAAAAAAGTAAGAAATAATAAGTGCTAGAAAGAGAATTAAATTCATATGACTTCATCTCCAGACTAAAGTGAAAATGTGAAGAACAGCTGTGCATTTCTGTGACATGCTGCGTCTAAAGCAGACGACAGGAGATCCACCAGGTCACCACAAGCTGATTTCAAGCAAGCCAATACATACAAACTACGTCTTAAGGCATAAACGGGATCATTATAAATTTTGTGCCCAGGAGCGGATGGCTCAGCAGCAGGAATGTGAGGTAACGTACAAATCCTGCGTTTATGTTCTGCTGTTAACATACTGGTGAGTTTGTGGTTAGGAGCCTTGATGATTGTATGTTGGCATTTAGTTTCAGGCTGAAGTCAGATTGGTTTGTAATGAGAAAAAGAACTGTGGTGCTACTGATCCACAGTGTTCCTTTTAGACTTACCATTCCAGTGACCCTGGCAGTGTCTAATGTCTTACACATGCTTGTCTCTTTAATGAACCCTCAACGCCCTTCTGTTGTGTTGCTCTGGCGTTGTTTTGATTGTTTCCCAGACTGTGTTTGCTTTATGCAAATGCTGATTTTCTTTTCCTAAAAAGTCTCCCACACACAAAAAATAAAAAGTCTCTTAAAAGTCAGTCATTTTCCTCTATTTGCCAAGTTAAACTGAGCTGAACACATTTTTAAAAGACAGAGTATTCCTCCTGCTGTGGAACAGTGAGCCTCCTCTTCATCCTCCTCCTCTTCCCACAATCCCCTCCTACTTCTCCTCATATAGGCTGGGCTTTGACTCGAGTCAATCAGAAACGGACCTTAACTGTGCCTGCCACTGGGTTTCTGCACACCCTCACAGCAGTCATTACTCCAACACGCCATCACCTCCACGCCAGTAAACATATGGAGTGCTACTGCTTCCTCTTGCTCTGGATCTGCAGCCAACATTTAGGTGAGTAAAAGTTGTGTATCTCCTACTGTGTGTTTGTATGCACTTTATGTATCTTCAGGAATGCACTTTTGAATATTTTAACTTTGATGCAAATGTTTTCAAAGGTTATGCCATATAACTTTTTAGTTGATGTTGTTGATATTCAGTTTTCAAGATCAAACAGGCTTGTTTTGATATTTAGGAAGGTGAGATTATTGTCACCTCCCTAAAATAATGACCTACATCATTTCAGGGTTTTCAGCAAATATAAAACAATCACCACCTCTATTTTTTTTTTTCTTCCAAAAAATGATTTCGGTATTTAGTAAAAAACAAAAAATCACTTTTAGCAAAAAATGACTTAGGTCATTATATTATGAAGGTCACAATATTTATATGTCAATTACAAAAATGCAGGAGTGTCTGTATGAGTCACAGCATAACATAAGCTTGGCGGATTGAGGTATATTTATTCGCTAGTAAAAAAATCTATAGAGGTGCATTGTAGCACACTGCAAACATGCAAATTCTGTCAAGTGAAAGTTGATGTGTCTCCAAGATAGACTGTCGAGAAGCTTTGAAACGCTTGGTGCACAGCCAGATTTGTGGTCATTTAAGAGCGCCATCACTGGTGCCTCATCTAGATAGAGCTAGAAGAAGAAAGCCACAAACACTTAATAGGAAGAACCAAGAAGAAATTTCACAGATTATTTCAAAGACAAAGCATTAAAGAAGTCCCGTAAACAAATTTAGAGATGCCGCATGCAGTAAAGATAATTAAATCCAACACTGCTTCAAATGTATCACAATTAGTTTTATAGTAGTGCACAATATGCAGGTTTTGAATTCACTGCACTCTGCACTGTAACTGCATAATCTAAAATATCTGCATGTTTTCCATAAAATATAATGGGCTGCTTATTTTTCCATCGCAGACGTTTTTCACTTAATTCTGCTATTTACAGAAAGAAACGTGTTATTAACCTATTTCAAGTACGGAAAGCTGGAATTTATCCAGAAAGAAAAATTCAGTGCATCTTCAGCTCAGACTATATGTAAATGGTACGAGGCTGTGAAGTTGATGGGAGGAAGTCTGTTATAAATATTTGGTTTGATTTTGGAAGTTCTTGAAGCAGCGCCACATTAGGGGAGAGCGTGACCTTGCAAGCTGGAGTTTGTGGAGTATGATTTCACGCTGACTGTGGTGAAGGATGTTTTGGCAAGAGTGCGAAAAGGCAGGCTTTATTTTATTCTACCGCTCTTGGATTGCTGTGACTGTAGGGGCAAAGATCCTGTCCAGATAGCAATGAGAGTGGAAATCTGGTGAGAGTGATGAGGACATGTGCTGTACATTAGATGGAAACAGTAGGGTCAGATCCCACCCGAAGCACTCGCTCTCATAATCACTGTCCCAGTAAGATATGTCAACTCAAATGTTTTGTTTTCCTATGTGAACTTAGAATGTATTTCTCTTGATGGACATTCAGTTTGAGCTCTTCACGAAGAAGACCAGGCCGTCCTGGCTCCAGTATAAATTGTATGTCTTTGAACAGCGTAAAAAGTGTGTCAGAAATAATGAAGCTGACATGTAGGAAATTAACTTGAACTTTCGGCCATCCAAATGTGGAATCATTGCACAAAATGTGTCCGAATCCCCTTAGAATAATTAAATAAGCGTAACTGTAGTTGGTGTCACTGTTGACTGATAGAAAATGTGAATGATTTATTTTCAAATGAATTTCAGACACGTCCTTTTAGTCTCATTTTTAATATTACATTTCTTGTTATAATATATGAGTCAACATAGCATTCCACAAAACTATGTTGAATCATCGGCCACTTTATTAGGCACACTTTGCTTATACTGCGTTGGACCCCTGCTGCCTTGACTGAGATCTGGGGACAATGGAAAGCATTATGGTACAGTGAACTCAGTGTCATCAATTGCAACACCTGGAGATAACTGTTGCTGTAGGTCATCTGCTTTAAAGTGGGGTTATGCTAAAGTATTTTTTTTTTAGCTTTAGACCATGTCATTATGTTATTGCCTCATCAAAAATATAAAAAGTGTTGCTTTGACTGATTCACGTATGTTTGAAAAATCCTTGAATTTCCCTTGGCAACCATTCGGGAGTGCCTTAAAGCTTGAGTCACCTATTTACCAAAGACTCTGACTTGGAGCTTCAGCTCCATGGAGCACCACTCACCTGCACCTCCCCTACTCAGCTCCTCCAGACTAGCAGCAGCAGCCATTAGCAAACATCTGGTGGAACTGTGGATCTGCTGAGCTCATTGTACAAACTGCAATGCTCCTAAGAATACCTGTAAGCAACATCGGTGAATGTTACAGAGAACCGTTGTTGTGATGCCGGAGAGAGTGCAAGGTTCTTAAAGAGACAGAGGCCAATTTCAAGGTATCAGATCTATGATGCAAAGTCAAATTTCTAGTTATTTTTGATACATAGTGCAGTTTCATAACAGAAGGTAATATAGTTACTTGACTGCGCTATAAAATGGCAAAATGTGCCTGGAAAATACATAACGCCCCCTCTTTAAGGTTGTCTTTGTTATGTGTTCACAGATAGTTTTGTACATTCCTTAATTGTAATTTAAGTACGCTTAATTGAGCAAGTGTTACTTTTCTATAATTTCTAACCAGTCTGCCAATTCTTTCGTTCACACAACTTCAGATTATTGGATTTTTTTATGAAGAGAAAAATAGACCTTATTCAGCTAAAAGAAAATTCTCTATAGGGATGAATCTGCTGTAAAAAAAATGTAAGGGAAACAGAGTCAGTTTAGTAACAAAAAGATCAGCCCACTGATTACAGGACAAACTCCTACTGTCGTCCCAGAAATATTCTATACATCCATACTGTAACTTTGTGGCTGTAATATTGAATTAATTGCAACTGCAATTAGTGAATTAATTTGAGTGTTTGGGTCAATCTTTGACTTGAGCAGAGAAGGTTTTGTTCACAAACTCCAGCCTGTCTTGATGAAGAAAGAGCCAGAGAAAAGAGGGGGAGCTCTCGGTTTACAGCTCAGTCTATGTTCCGACTCTGTCCTGTGGACATCAGAGATAGATCATCACCAAAAGAATGAGATCACAGATATTCTGTTGGTCTGGTCACCTGTCCAGGGCCCACTTCTCCATTGGCAACTGGAGATGAGTGGGTGGTGGGTTGCGACATGCGAGTGGGTACAGAAAGGAGACAAATAGAAACATTACCAAAAATATTCCTAATAAGGTGGGCTTTAAGGTGGGTTTTTAAAGAGAGAGGTACATTACATGTTTAAAGTCAGAGAAGTTAGAGTGCCATAAAACAGGGGGCTCAACATACAGAGATATCCATTTGTTTGTTAACAGGACACACTATCTGTAGTGTAAGATCTGTACGTTTAGTTCAAGACCTCATTAATTGAAAGGTTACATATCAGGTCATGTAGCCATGTGTATATATACTATATATAAGGATAAGGCCATTAAAAGCTTTTAAGTTGGACTTTGACATTTTGAAGTGATCAAATAAACCCAAGGAGCAGGCACAGGAGGAAAAAATAAAACTCATATGTCTTTAAAACGTTTCTATAAAAACTCAGCTATTGCCATTTTGAGAAAACATAACTGGATAAAGATAAGAAGAGATGTGTATCTTTTTAGTCATGGCAACAGCAAGAAATGCTGAAGGCTGACAAGCTGTTCTTTATTTAGCTAGCAAAAATATGCTGCAAGTGTGATGTTTTTTTGCCCATTAGTCCTGTCCAAATTAAGCATGAATACAAATATTTAAAGTCAGGATTATTAAACTCATTTGATCAACCTGACCTATCTTTCAACATTGTTATGTGAACATCTTTTCACCATTTACTTTTCATCTACAACTCTACAACTTTTCTTTGTTTATGAAATACTTTCACAGAGGTTTCTTTATATGTTTATATATAGATTTTTTTAAATCAAGAGCTTAGATATATATTTTGTTGTTATTATCAGTCAGATTTCGAGGACTGGGATTGACTATATACAGTGCAAAACTGTTGAGGCGTCCTTAATTTCCCAAATAGTTTTCCTCTAAGCGATCAGATCTTTTGTGTTCCCTTGAAATGGATCCAACCTAAAAAAAATCAAAAAGATCAAAACAAAAGTGAAGTTAACTTGATGACAACAAGAAGGCATGTATTCATATGTCTACAGTGAAGTCAACTTATTTATTCTCGTATTTCCCTTTATTTCTGGAGAAAAGGTTAGAAATTGCCTTATTCCAAAGGAGACTCATTTTCACAGACGTCCACAAGCTGCTGAAAGCAACGACTTTAAGGCAGGAAACGTGAGACACAAGAGGCAGTGAGGCTACCTGCTCTGGTAAAAACATTAAAACATCAGTAAATCATCACATAGTTCATTACTGTTTCACGCTCTTACATTGTGCCATTATATATTAGAACTTTAAAATACACCTTTCTTCAATGCTAAAGTGTTGTGTTTTTTTTTTGTAGCTAACAGCAATGTATGCTGGGATGTACCATGCTGGTTGCATAGGGCAGCAATTATTGCAACCCTATCGCTTCATTTTTTTAATGAGTTGATATTACAGTTACAACTTTTCTTCAATTTCAACAGCAACCTAAGCCCTGACTTTTTAAATTTATTGGATTTTAGAAAGATGATTTGCATGCGAACCTTGCAAAAAAAACCTTGACGTCTTAATTGCCACCTCTAACCTAAGCCTTAATCACATCTTAGACAGTAAGTGCAGCAACCTAGCAAATGCTCCCAATTCACTTTTGTCTTTGAAGCATTTCAGTGACTGTAATTTCCACATGGCTGCTGACAGAAGGGGAAGATGGGATCGCTGGTGGTCCCATTTAAGGTTCCTAGCAGAAAACCCACCCTCCCCACTCTGCAGCTCCATCAATTTAATATAAAGTAACTGATTTACTGAGCTCTTTCACCTGAGGAACATGCCTAGAACTGCAGGTGTTGCTCACCTTCATCTCAGTGTCCTCTGCTCTAGTGCCTCAAACAAATTTAGCAGATTCTGTCAGAGATTTGTCGTGTATCTGCTACATATACCTTATAATATATATAAGGTATATATATTTATGAAAGAGTTAATAGCTTAGATTACCGCCGCACCTGAAGGATTAGTGGCTGATGGTGAGCAGATGTGATAAAAATAAAGATATACTGCACAACCTGAACTAAAAGAAGCTCTGGACCAACGGAGATCAAATCTAAACAGGTAAAACAAGCAGTGGCCTAAAGTTGATATTTAATCTTGGTAATTATAACAAAATTGTAGATGTGTGCATCAAATAAATCAATCTTTAATTTTGACAAATAACCATAGAAATTACTTTTTAAATAAAGTAATTAAATACTATTTATTTACACACACACACACGCGCGCGCGCCCATCCCTACACCCCCTCCCCCCCACACACACATACACACCCATATATATACATTATATATATATATATAATTCCAAATATATAACAAATTATTGAATAACTTCTGTATTACTGTTATCTTACTTCTGTAAGATAGCTTTGTATATTTCTGTAATATACCATCAGATCATAGCTATTTAGGTTTTTTAAACTACAAATGGCTGCATTTTCAAATTATGCCTCACTTCCCAAATGGATTTATGTTCTTATGCATGTTTGCTCCCTATCATCAACTTTTCAGTCACCATTTATACCTTTCTGGTGCAATGGAAACTTCAAAAAAACATCCGGAGGTGGGATTCAAAGCCGAACGTTTGAATCCCTGTCATTAATTCACGGGCTACTGAATTTGAAGTGCTAAATTACGGCAATGTCATCAACGGAAATAAATCACTAATAAGCAGAATCTGCCGTTCCAAATTTCAAGCTTTAGGTCTCCGTCTCGGCCATGCATATGTGTTACAGCTGCTGGTATATCCTATGTTCTCCAGCCACGGAGACCTTAAATCCCCTCAGGCTTTCTGTTGGCTCTGAGGGTTAACAGCTTGTTAAGCAGTGCCCAGTTGGCTGTCGCACGATGAGAACATCTGGTTTTCGATACCCCATGCTTCTCAAAGTATTTACTTTGGCATGAGGAAGGGTGCCAAAATGTTTCAAAGTATATTGTCCACTATGAAGTAGAGTATCTTTCCAGAGGAAAAATATTGGAAAAGAAACACAAGCGGGAATCAATGGAAAATCATCATACTCTATTGTTACCTGCACAATTTCTTTCTTATGTCAAAAACGTGCAGGTACGAGCTACATGAAACTAAGTCTGCGACGTCTACAATCAGAACTCACTATGAACACTGTGTTGTTGCGCAACACCCCCCCCCCCCCCCCCCCCCTTCTGTCTCTACTGTCTCACTCTCTACTTCCTCTTCTGAGAGGGGAGATGTGCTACCAGCTCTCCTTCTAACGGGTTAATTGAGTTTCCTAAATCTGCCGGGATTTACCCTGTCCAGGACTGAAGTAAACTCTGTTTAAGCTGGTTTCGAGAAACGATTCGCCTGGTTTTCTGACGGCCTACATCCAGGTGTCCCACCCTTCTTCCCCCTGTGAATTAGCCAGACTGAGCAGCCTACAGCCAACTAGTTTCACAGAGCACACCTGTTAACGGTCGCTCGTTCTCTATTTTACAACTTGCATTTGTTATTGAACCAGGTAGGTTTTAGTGACTCGGGCGAGTCCCAAGGATGACGTTTTAAATTTGGGCTACCAGCAACTTAAAAACATTTTAAACTTTTTCCTCTCCAGAATCAAACATCACAGCTATTTTACAACCATCAAAGAACTTTAAGGTGACTCATTAACTGAATGTCCACAACATCTTTTAGATTTTCTTTATGCTAAATATTTTATTAGTAAGGCATTTTTGCAAGGGTCAGTACAGCTTAATTCAGTAGCAGAAATAATCAAATAAGTAAAATCAATCATCTAGTCTGTCTTTCCCTACTGCTGATACTAAGAACTAAAAAAAAAGGAACCTTTGAGAGAGACGGACGGAGTTTGACGTTTCGAACCCCAGACCTGGCTTGATGATGAAGGAGGTGCTGCAGCAGGAGGAAGATGTTGATCGGCGAAGGCAGGAATCTCTGTGATGATTGAAGATGAAGAAGGTGCTGCAGCAGGAGGAAGATGTTGATCGGCGAAGGCAGGAATCTCTGTAGGTCTGATGATCTTCTTCTCCGCATGGATGGTGAGGTCACACAGGACTTGGTGCTGGCAGGAAAAAAGGCACCAGTTCTTCTTCTTTGTCTTTGCCTTTGTCTTCATCTTTGTCTTTGGGGTCTGAACCCAGCTGATGAGAGAAGTGCGATTCGAAGCCACAGGTTGCGGGCCTGACGGGTTGGTCTCCATGAGCAGGACAGTCTTCGGCTCCGTGGCCCCGGCTCTTCTTCAGCTGCAGAGTTCTTTGTCCATCTCTTGGCTCGAAGCTGCCCGGAGGATCCAACGAAAGGTTCCTCTTTTGCACCCACCTTATATAGGGTTTATCCACCCTTTTGGTGCGTTTTCATTGGCTGTCTGCTTAGACAGATGACCTCACATCCATCACTGTCCTTCAGACATTATGTCCTGATGTCTGTGCTAATGTCTCAGAGTTGCTTAACCTCCTATGTCCATTGCCTGCACAACCTTTTACCTAAATAAGGCGTTGATCATCTCTGCTCTCCTGTTAGTTCCTTGCCTTTCACCTTTCACCTACTATCTACCTACAACATATCAGTGATGTTTAATTGCAGTTACACCTTTTTTATACCATTTCAAGTTCAATGTCAAAATCACATTTATCACATTTATTGTCTTTAGCTTCTCCGATTTAGCATTCATTTATAATTTTATAACCAAAACTTATATCACATTTATTTTCTTCAGCTTCTCTGATTTATCATTCATTTATGATTTTATAACCATAACTTATTAGTTACTCTTAATGTGAGTTATTACAGATGTTTTTCTGAAAAGAAACCAAGAATAATCCATGATTCTAATTATTTAATACTAAAGTTACAGTTACTTGTTTTTCTTGTAAGTGTTCCCACAAATGTTCGTGTAAATATTATTACAAGTAAACCATTATTAATATAAGTATTTTACTTTGAATCTTATCAAATTACTCAAAATGTTTTAGATTTCATTCTTTAAAACTTTCATGTTTTAAAATAAGTAATAGTCTCAGCTATTTTTATAAATCTGCAGGCTGGAAACTTCCTCTTTTTCCAGGAAACCTGCTTTTCCTGTTTCATGACTCTCTCTGACTGACTATGATTTCTTATGATTAGATAGAAAAAAGTAGAATTAAAGCAAAGTTTGCTGGACACAAAAACAACACACACAACCAGATTTATTTTATTGACACCTGAGTCTACTGTTGGGCCTAGAAGTCACTTGAGTGATTCATTTTAAAGATAACTTTATTTATTATTACTGTTAAACTTAAATCTCCAGCATGGGGAAGTGGGATGAGCTCGGATTTTCTTGACAACTGGGATGTTTGTTGCCACAAAATAATAATAATAAAAAATGTGATAAGTTATAAAAAACGTCATCCAGCGTGGATGATCTGAGGAGACCTCCGAGCCAGCTGTTTGCGTAACGCGTCCACTCGGCTGCTCTGTGTCAGTGGGTTTGTGGTGCGACTCCAGCAGCTTGGTGTCAGGCCAAAGGCAGCAGCGGACTGTGTGGTTCACACCGGCGGCCCCCGCCTGAGGTTTATTTATCTAGGCATCGAAGCCGGTACACAGGAAACCCGGCAAGATTCCGACCCAGCATTCAAAACTGCTGATATTACCGAGAATATTACACTTCTCTGGCACATTAGGAGCTTTAAATGGGAACTGGAGAAACCTTCAGCTGCAGAGTTGGCATATTGGGACACTTTTACTTTCTGCTCTTGAAAGTCGACATTTAGGTTTTTCCAAATGGCTACACTTTAAAATTATGCAAATCGCTGCCCTCCATTTCCTCTGATACATAGTCAGAAGGGCCATGCTCATTTTTATTTATTTCTTGCACACACCTCTTTGTTCCCGACCAGCTATTTTCAGTCAGCCTTTATATCTTTCTGGGCAAACTCAGACTTCAGAGAGATGTTTGGAGATAGGATGATAGACAAAGAAACATGTGGACCCGTCACACAACAGGAAATGGGGAATGGTGGGTTTGTTTCAATATTTACATAAAAAGTTTGCATTGAAATGATGCGTATTTATTTCAAAGAAAGCTTTTGTGAAGCAGAACCGTTTGTCTCTGCTCGTGGCAATCAAGAAGATGTGACGTGCTTGTGGTGAAATGACAAAAAGTGGAAAACAACTGACAGTCACACAAATTGGGGTTTTTTGCTTGTTTTTGACAATCATATCATCATATCATAAAACTCCCAGTTTTGTCCAGGAATTTACAAATGCGTGCAAAGAAAGAAACAGCAGAAGCAGATATTTAACTATCTGTGTGTTTGGACAGCTTATTTACTCTCCTAAACATTCACTATGTAAGGAATGCAGCCAATTTCCCATTTCTGTCCATGAGCCATTTTCCTTCAAGGAATACAGCTGCCTTGTAATCATGATCTGCATTTATAATGCCAACAGCTGCACACAGAAACACATTTTATCTACTGATAAACCAAGAAAAGCAGAGTTTTGGCGTTATGAGACCTTTGAATGACATTAAGATTCAGAAATGTTACCATTTGCAATTATTTAAATACATTTTAATACTTGTTCATCAGTTTGATTGCTTCAGACCGCCTGATTCTAATAAATACATTTGCCGTGGTCATACTGACACGGAAAAGGAATAAGGACTGCAAGACATAGAGAAGGACTCTAAGCAAAGTTTTCCAATGGCATCCTAAAAATAGATTTGTTCAGAAAGTTAAAAAAAAAATAGATATGCTTAAAAGTAAGACAGATCTTACAAAAATAAATGCATGCAGTGCAATTAGAATTACATTTTTCTTTTTTTTTTGCCTTTGCCTATTCAGTAAGAGTTTCACCAAATGCTGACAACTTGAATGGACCACATCCTCTTCCCGACTCAGACTTGGATGAATGTGACAGCATCATATTGGTATCATGTAGTTACATGTAAACTATGTTAAAAACAATTTGTGGGGCTTCCTGCCTCAGTTGGTAACATCAGGATTACATTTTGGAAGACCATGTGTAGAGAGGAAGTTGAACTCACAAGGTGAAAACAAGCCCTGATTCGCTGTCACGGTTGGTAAAAGAGACACAGCTGAATCTCTCGTCTGTTATTAGATCTGCTCTGTTATTCTTTGTAGATTAATTGGCGACATGTGTCCAACTTTTGCTGAGCAGTTCTTCACCTCATGGCTTAGATTTTGCTGAGCTTCCCCTCGCAAGAGGAAGAAAAAGTCTAACATGATCAGAGGGGATTGGACTGAGAATGTAAGTGGGGATGTTTAGCGTGACGCCAGGAGATTCATTACACCAACAGTGTGTGGAGTAGAGCCATAGAGATAAAAGCAGTGGGAAGTCTGTGGTGGCCGAAAGCAGAAACCTCCGCCTTCTCAGCTTCACTGTGCAACACAAGCTGTGAGAAAACTGTTTAACTCTCATCTTAATTTCCTCAAATATAGATCACTGAGTCTCACTAAGCACAAGCCTCATTAAATCCATATTCAGTTTGAGATGATATTTGAAATATTTTTGTTTGTATCTTTTATAAGGAGCTAAAAAAAAAAAAATCAACAACTTGAGGCAATTAGAAATAGGAGAGTGAAGCTTAAAATGTTTTGCCCTAAAACAATTATCTCATATCATCATAAAAAAAATCTCCATTTCTGAAAATGTAAAAGGGAAATTATGTCATTATCATTGATAGGATGCAAAGATTTAGAAAAAGATTTATGCGAAATCTTTTTTTTTTTTTTTTCTGGTATTTTATATGTCCGCAGTTGCGGTCAGGGAAGGCAGTGAGGCCCTCACCTGTAATCCTGACAAGTAAAATAGCTAAATGGGAAGTGAAGCGATGGGTTTTGTTGGTAATTTCAAAGTTTTTATGGTAAAATTCGCTGAGCTTACGCATTGCCTGTTCAAAGGGAAGAAGTCCAGGATGATGCAGTGCCTCACCACTGGTGGCGCTGTGCCAAACACACTTATATGAAGCAGGCAGTTGGCGCATGCCCATTGCTGCCTCTCTTGTTATCGCCAGTATAATTATTTAAATATACATGTTCTATGTATTCTGAATTTTCGCAGTCTGTCTAATATATTTAATGAACGTCAGTGCGATATTTACTCACTAAATGCGCATTTTCACCTGCGCATTTAGTGAAAATGCGAAGGGGGGAGGCAGTTCCGTCTATCTCCGATAGAGGGCAGTGCTGTGTCCCATTTGCACAGAAGGCAGCAGGTACTCTTCTTCTGCGCATTGAAAAGAATGAAAACGATTGAAAAAATAAATGGTTCAAGGTCTTTCTCCTCCTGGGCAATAATGTTTTATCTGCCATATTTCCAAAAGTGACAGGAAAATGAGAGACGGATAAATTTGTGGAGAAGAATAGATACATGAACTTTATACATGTTGCACGATAAGGTACGACTTCCAATTTTAATGAAGAGTGGTCAGCCTAAGATTTGACAGAGAAATAATGTCTTCCAACCTTATTGAACTTAAGAAATGTAGGGGAAATAATTGGGGAGGGATAAATTCCTCCACAGTGATGTGAGAGACAAAGTCATGCAGAAAATGTCTGTGTCAACTTGATGTGGCAAAAGTTTGTTATAAGAACTGGATGTACTCCATTGACATTGAATCTCTTTTTTTTCTCTCTTTTTCAAGGGTTCCATGACTGCTTCAATATTGACACAAAAAAGCCCAGAATCATCAAAGGTCCAAAGCAAACTCAATTTGGATACACTATTCAGCAACATGTTGCTGCAGGAGGAGAAAAATGGTAAGGGACTTAAGCAATTTATACAGCGCTTCTAAAAATACAAGAGACATATATTTCTTCCTGCATGTTTATGGTTGTGTCATATTACCTTTCAGTTTAAAACTCTTTGAGTTTGCTAATGCTTATTCATTAAAATCCATTCATTGTCAATCTGTTTGCATATTCATCAAACATCCATGTCAACATTCCTACAAATAAGCAAAAATGTTTATTTGTTTTATTAAAAAGCTTCATATGGCGTACAATGTACGCATTTTTTGAGAACTGGATTTTAATAATTTGGTTCCAGTGATTAAAAAGTATCTTTACTTTTGCTGGGACGCATATTTCTAGCCTTTGGTAAGCAATAGGAATCCACCTGGATGGCTTGATTCAAACTTTCCACTCTTTTGTGCCGATTTATGTCCTAGTTTTTCTCATGTTAAATTTACCTTACGGGTTTGATGGCTGAGATCCAGAGATCCAGTACATTATGACTGTGAAGCAGATGCTGACAAGCCGTAGTGCTGAAATACTGTCTGACCTGGCGGCAGGACAGTTGGATGTCTCATTTCTTTTCCTTCCCTGGAAAGACGGTGATCTACTGCACCTCTCCTGGGCTGCGCAAGGTTTTCTCCCGTTAACCTGAAATTGCGAAACAAACTGTAGCCTTGACCTGAATTCCCTGCATCCGTCGTATTACCTCATAACCGATGCTGATTCCTGTTGCACACTATTATTAGGTCCACTGGCTCCATGTGGTGGCCAAAATTAGATTCTGGCATTCCCAGAGTCTGTTGGCAAGCATTGTGCTGGCTTTTTGTGAAGTTTCAACTTCCATCATGTCATTTTTTTTTTTTTAGTTTGACTTTTAAAAAGCTTCTGTGTTCATGCTATTAGGTATTTGGAGAAAAAGTTTGGATCCAGTTTTATGAAAGACAAACGTCTCAGTTGTACCAATAGCATTAAAGGAAACTGCACAGCATTTTTTTTGTTTGTTTTTGTCATTTTTAAACTATTTAAATTGTATTTTATTTCTCTTATCTCCACCCTACTGCCTCATTATTAATTACCTGTTAAATTCTGTATTTTTAAATACCTGATACTAAAAAATACCTAAAAAGTAACTCAAACTTAGTTCTACGTCTTAGTATAACTCCTGTGTAGCAAAAAAGAAAAAAATAACACCTCAACTCAGTCAGGTTGGATGGAGAGATTCTCAAATTGATTTAAATCAGGACTTTGACTAAGCCATTCTAACAAGTAAAGGTGTTGTGTGGTTTCCAGCTGTGTAAGGCTCTGTCTGCTCTGTCTACGATGTTCAAAGCTTCGAATGACGTTTTATAACTTTGTAGCTTTTTATCGCTGACCTCTCTGATTTGTTCCTTGGTCTAAAAATTGAAATATATTAAAATAAAAGGGACTGAATGCAATAGATCGATGAAATAAAGTGTCCTGCAGCAAATTACCTCAGCTACTATTTGACAAGGTCATGTCCAGCTTCTCCAATGCAATGTAAATATTCCTTTGTACCAACTCCAAGATTAACCAATTATCCCAACAGTTTTTTAACTTAATTAAGCTTCTGTAACAATAATACTCTCAAACAAACAACTGAGAAATCCAATTTTTATTACTTAAATAAGTTTTTTATCACCAGTGTTTTCATACTTCTGTACTTGTAGTTGTAAATTCCATGTTTAACTTGTTTTCCCATGCTAAAAAACTTTTAGTGTCCCTCTTGGCAAGATTTCCGTTCTCCTTGACCTCTGAGCAGCCTGAAATATGAGGCCTGAGTTGTTTTATGCAAGGGAGCGTGTGAAAAGTGTGAGAGTACCATGTTCATCTAAAGAAACTGGAACTAAAACATGACGTTCTGTCGGTTCTGAGGAATTACAACTCCAGATCCTGCAACACTGATGAGGCGCTTATGATCTAAGTCTTCACAGATAGTAAAATGTTTTGGGGCATGAAAGAGCTCTTTGTTTTTTTTTTTAAAGTCTGCTGGAACGTAACGTTGAAGGTAGAGTTACGATTCTAGTGGTTATTCAGTTTGTGATTATGGAGGCATGGTAGTTTTTGCTGCCCCAGACCTCAAATAGTCTGACGTGGGGGGGAGGGATTGCACGAGCTGCCAGTTCAATTTGAACAACACTACCCATTACACTTTGAAATGAAACTTTTTTTTTTTTTTTAAATTAAACTGTGCATACCAAAAGTGAGAAGGGCCTGATGAGGCTGACGTATGTGGAATGAAGGACACCAGAGACGCAGCCTGAACTGAGGTAAATGTCTGAGAATGAAGTGGAAACATTCTTTTACTGGAAGAATAGCTCTGTACAGACTGTCCCCGCAGCATATATATTGTTGGAAATATATTGTCGATACCTTTATAGACATGAGCACCCCTGTTAGTTGCTCATACAATGAATAGGAGGTGAATATCTTTATAAACCCCCTTACCAAAAAAAAGAAAAAAGCATAGAACAAGATTAATGTGGTTAAAAGTTTACAGATTTTGGTGTTTGTTTCTAGTCAAGTGTTTTTCCGGTTCTAACCAACAGAGATCTACAGCGCTGAGCATCCTGTTTGTGTTACACTTCGGCCTGTCTGTTTCTCAAGCTGGTGGCGCTGTCATCCTGTAGATTTTAAAACGGAGGTCTGCCGTACGGACCGACAGCTGCTCGCTCCCTCATGCAAGACAGTGTTTGTTTGCTCGTCTGTGGACATACACGGCTCTGAGTGTGACGGTTCTCAGCTGGAGAACAAAAAAGAAAACGTATTTCTTCATCTAAACTTTGCAAGACAAGACTTTGAGTCTTTTGAAAAAAGAAAACACAGAAGCGATGGTGAAACGCCGACACCTTTTGGCATGAGTGGTAATGATGTATAAACAATCTTTAAAGTAAATTCATCTCTTTTGGCAGCAGAAGAATCCCAGACTGGGTTTTTTCAGAAATATCAAACCTTTTTTTTTGCCGGGGAAGAATTCCATATTTAGACAGAAATGTTAACACAATTACCAGTGGGGAAACTATTGATATCCACAACTCCATAATCTTATAATACTTAATAGTTCAATTAATTTAAAAATAAATCTAATTTCGGAAGTTGAAATTTTTTTGCCGTAAAAACGTGTCTTGGTACAGAGACGTGAAATGTAAATTTTGTTTCTGATGTTTGTTAAGGTAAAATTATTGTACTGCAATAAAAACAAGATGTTAAGATTCCATCAAAACTTAATGCATTGACATCTTAGCAGTGCAATCAGCATAAAAACTAATAAACTGAACAACAAATTTAATAGGAAAACTTGTTAGCTCCTAACAAATCTGCACATTAAGGGCTAATTTAAAGATCTTCTCCAGATTAGAGTTGAAATACCAAGACTTGAATTAGATCAAATATCTAATTTTAATAGAGTCCTGCAGCTGGCTGAGTGATAGCCGTCACATTGTGTCAAGAAAATCCGAGCTCATCCCACTTCCCCATGCTGGAGATTTTAGTTTAACAGTAATAATAAATAAAGTTATCTTTAAAATGAATCACTCAAGTGACATCTAGGCCCAGCAGTAGACTTAAGTGTCAATAAAATAAATCTGGTTGTGTGTGTTGTTTTTGTCTCATGCAAACTTTGCTTTAATTCTACTTTTTTCTATCTAATCATAAGAAATCATAGTCAGACAGAGAGAGTCATTAAACAGGAAAAGCAGGTTTCCTGGAAAAAGAGGAAGTTAGTTTCCAGCCTGCAGATTTATAAATATAGCTGAGACTATTTCTTATTTTAAAGCATGAAAGTTTTAAAGAATTAAATCTAAACATTTTGGTAATTTGATAAGATTCAAAGTAAAATACTTATATTAATATTGGTTTACTTGTAATAATATTTACACGTACATTTGTGGGAACACTTACAAGAAAAACAAGTAACTGTAACTTTGGTATCAAATAATTAGAATCATGGATTATTCTTGGTTTCTTTTCAGAAAAACATCTGTAATAACTCACATTAGGATTATAATAAGTATAATTAATAAGTTATGGTTATAAAATTATAAATGAATGCTAAATCAGAGAAGCTAAAGAAAATAAATGTGATATAAATGTGATTTTGACATTGAACTTGAAATGGTGTAAAAGGTGTAACTGCAATTAAACATCACTGATATGTTGTAGGTAGATAGTAGGTGAAAGGTGAACGGTTAAGGGAAAAAGGGGAACTAACAGGAGAGCAGAGATGATCAACGCCTTATTTAGGTAAAAGGTTGTGCAGGCAATGGACATAGGAGGTTGAGCAACCCTGAGACATTAGCACAGACATCAGGACATAATGTCTGTAAGACAGTGATGGATGTGAGGTCATCTGTCTAAGCAGACAGCCAATGAAAACTTACAGGTTATGCAGTTGTTTTTAATTAATTCAGCTCCTGACTAGCCATAAATCATCCCATCGTCAAATCCAAACCCTTTTAACAAACTCGGTTTTGCATTTAATGTAGCTCCCACATAAACCGAGCTTTGAGATGGATCACAATTGCTACTACTAACGACGTTGGCAGAGAGCATCTATGCTAAATAGTTTTACACTCAACTTTTCCAGAGCTGTTGGCATCCTGAAAACACTTGTGTTTTTTAGATAGAAGCAGATTCCCAGCTGGGAATTCAGGTCTGTTAAAATAAATGGTTTATTACGACTTGAACCCAAAGAAAGGCAGACATGCTGGTGAGTTCAGAGGTCTTCGATAGTGGGACAGTAGAGTTGGAATTTTCATCAATTTCTCTGAAATAAGAAATTATTTTCCAAGCAAGGCAGTCGTTTGCATTTTTTTTTAGCAGATCAAAATTTAGTTGTAACTTAATCAATTTCTTTACATCAAAAAGTTGTCACATTTAAGGTTCACGACTGTGCATGGCTATGAAGATGAAGGAACTGTAGTCATCAGTGAGCCCTTCCCTACATATCTACACTAAGCTTCGGTCTTTTAAGCACTTTGCCAGTGCAGACTCTCTCTCCTCCTAGAGCTGAGAATAATCCTCCAGATAAGTTCCTGGGTCAAAGCTGATGGGAAACTTAAACCTGCATATTTCAGCCCTGCACCACTGAAGCCTCCCACTCAGTATTCCACTGTTTATTTTTCTACAGTCGTACTCAGCTGAGACCTGACCTCTGCTCATTAGCTGCACATCACTGAGAACTGCAGGGAGTCTATGAAGTCGTTTGCCGCTGGTCTCAGATTGTATCTCCTTTATTTGAACTTGTTTGCTGGACTGAACTACGATTTTTTTCCTTCCTCGCGCCATCTAAACAAAAAGGTTTTAAAAACTGTTTTAAGCTCTGTTTTCACCATGCATTTCTGAATGCCTTTGGAGTAGAGCTGAAGAAAAACAAAAGGCCAAATGGGATATTATTTAAGGATTCTTTGTAACAGTGGACTTCCTCTGTGCACTTGCTCTGGCACTTTCACCAAACACTTTCTAGTTATCGGATATATTTTCATTCCTGATTTAAAATAAAAAAAACATCATCTATGTTCATGAGTTGAAAGCTCCATATGTGATTTTTCTGACTTAATATTAAATGAATGCAATCTTCAGAAAGATGTCGTGATTCTCTGACTACAGAGAAGCATCTCTTAGCAAGTCCCTTTTCTATGATATTGTAGTTGTATTTTCTGTCTTGGAACATGAACGGTTCAATATATTCCACCATTTTAAATCCTCAAGACTGGATTTAGCAATTGTTTACCCTCTCCGACTCCATGGTGATGGCTAAAATCTAAATCAACTTGTCATTTAATCCATGCATTTAAAACTTTTTATAGGGATTAGCTCATTTTATTAATTACAATGTGGTGGGTGTAATAAATGTGGAGGGTGCTGTAAATCCAGCTTTATAAGTTTAAATGGATGCATCAGACTGAGCTGTCTTCCTGATCTCAGATGCTGACATTCTTAGTGGTGCCATCCAAGGCCGTCTGCAAAGAGTTTCCTCTGTGTTTCATGGAAACAGTTTGAAAATTTTCCCCGATATTTTTGTTGCATGCTGATTGTGCCAAAATAAAAGGAAGGCACTTAATAAGGACAATAATGCTCTTTTAGTGGGACCCATACATACACGTGCCAGTCGTATTTATCCATTGGAAAAAATGGTGCAATGCTTTTTTCAATGGCCCTTCTTCTCATGAGCCTGTAATTATATGACCAGAAATGTTTATCCTAAGGAAAAAAAACCCTGAAGGTCTTTTTGGTGACAACAGTTTACAGTAACCAGTATTTGCCCTTAACTGCATCATGAGTCTTATTTTCCCATGAATGTCTATCCATTGCTCTCGGGCATTCTGGACAAACAAAATAAATGTCTTTAAGAAAGAATAACGTCCCCATTACAATTCACTTGATTTATAAGACAGTATTAACAAAAAAAAGCCCACTTATCTTGTTAATGTAGATGGATGGAATGTTATGGGAGAGCGTGACATCAGGCAGAAGCTCTTGTTTGGAGCAGGGATGTGGTTTCACAGCGTATACGTCTCCTCTCCAAGTCTGAAAAACATTACCACATTAATGGCAGCTTGGGTTTGGGGATGGCACTTCCTCAAACCCTAAAAATCCTGTGTACCCTGGTAACCACGGTTAGAAATGCTCATGCAGTTACTTTGGGTCAGGCTTCATGTTAGATGGCCATTTTTGCCATTTTGATAAAATCTTAATCGCTTCCACAAAATGATCAGATTTAACTCAACGGCAACAATCCCCCCTCTTTTTTCCCGTCTCTCCATTGAGGTCGGTCTGTCCCGAACTGAACCAAAGACGCATAAGAGACACCAATGAGTGCGGTAGTAATCATGATATTAATAGCAATGAAAATATGAGCACTGTTGGATCCATAATAGTGAGATGATTTCCAGATTCTGCGAGACTTTAAAAATTGGCCACAGGAACAATAACACTCCCGCTTGCTTCCATATGAGTCACTCTTTGATGTCCAGTGATGGACGGTTTGAACATTTCCCCTTTTCTTTTGTTGCTCCTGCAATATGTTGGATCATAACCGGTAAGAAAAAAAAAATCCACTAAAGAGTCTGCTTCTGTAACTGTTTGAAGAGAAAGATCATCCAAATGCAACAACCTGTAATAGTTCTCAGTCATTCTTTCCATGGCGGTCTTTCTCAGGCAATCACAGGGTCTTTACAGAAAAAGGCCTGCAAACCAGAAATCCGAGCCACATGCCACCTTACTCACTTTTATCCTATTATATAATTAAGAGGATTTGTTAGCTACAATAAAACACTTTTAGAGAAGCGAGAGACCTCAGATTTTTGCAGATGTTTTCAGCAGTTGGAACTGCAAAAATGGAGTGGAATAATCTGCTAATGCATAGGAAAATCCTCCGCTCAAAACTCTCATTACGCGCGGGGAGCTTTATCCAGTATCCTACACTTTGCTGCAGCCTAAACAGAACACTCAGGTTTCCAATGAATACCAATGGATACATTAAGCAACATTCACCGTTCCCTGCGTGATCTGGTTGAACTCCTCTCCAGAGTATTTCAGGTTGTAAAAATGCATCTCGCATGGAAAATTTCCCACTGTGAAATGCCTCGGAGCTGGGGCCCCTGCTGAAAAACCTCAGACCTGCTTCTTTAAACATTCTTTGATGTCTATGTGACAAAACGGCTACACAGTAGCACGCTGCAGATGTCTTAAAACCTTTAGATACTGCAATGGAATGATCTAATCTTAGATTTAGTCGCAATTTATAGCAACAGTTTAGTGTTTCTTGTCTTACAAGCCATATTCTTTTGGGCTTTTGTTCATTGTGTTAACGTTGGTTTGACTTGAACTCAAAACTGTACAATATACAAAAGTTGTATCCTTTTATTGTTTGCTTTTGCTTTCACAGTGCTGAATTTAACCATATTTCCCTATCTATACACGCTTTTTTCTAAGAAATGAATGAGTTTGATCTGCGGATCTGACAGTAGTTGTTAGACTTTGACCTCATCAAAGTCTGGCTGCGGTCTGCTTTTCCCATAAGGTGGTGTTAAATGTCTTTCCTTTACAGTACCACTGAACTCAGTTATTCCATGTCTGCTACATTCCCTGTGATTTTTACTTTAAACAACGTCTGCGTTAAAAACGTACCTGATCTGTTTCAGATATGTGATGCATTTATGAAAACTGAGTGCGATGTAATATTTCAATTTGTTAGGCTTGTGCCTGTGATGTAGCTGGGAAGGTAAAACATTGAAAGTAAAGTTCTGATTTGGTTGTAGTTAGTTCTGTTCATGTAATTCCCTTCATCATGGGGGGCTGGGTTTTGACACAACTATCAATGCTAGATTCTAATTATATCATTTTTCTCTTTCCTAAAATTTTACACAACCTTTTTCAAATATGTGTGTGATGTGTCTTTAATACTAAACTAAACACGGCAAGAAATGTTAGGGCATAATGACAGAAATAGAATGAAAACATCTGAACACCAAGGATAATAATCCTATTGTTAGGTTTTTAAGTCGCATCTATTTACAAATTAAACAGGATAACTTCTTGTGAAGGCACTGTGTGAGTGAGATTTTTTTAACCCTCTCGTGGCCTTAAGAGACAGGGTCGGGCGCTTTTACAAAGTTTTCTTTATGTAGTTTCGGGAATTGACGGTCTGACTGGACAAACTCCCTCCTGCTTCCCCGCTACCTGACAGTGACATCTCCCCCTCAGTGTCGTGTTGAGACCGCAGGAGGGTTAAAAACTGCTGGTGGAGCCAACTTTATATTGTCTGAGGTGGTAAAAAAGAAAGCTGTGGGAATTATAATTTTGCAAATGAGCTGTAAGCATAATGAATTGGTTATACATCAAAAGACTTGAAACATGAAACCCTCAGAACTTCGACAGTCTAACCTAAGGGGAACAAAGAACGAAGAAATCTTATGTTTGAAAAGCATTTGGTCTTCATGCCCTAAATTTACTCTGAAGTTGACTCATGTTCATTGTAACATTAGGTCAGTTAAACCTTAGAGGAGACATTCATGAGAGCACCCTGACCTCACACAACGCTGTGAAGCTCAGTCAGAGACTGACTCTCGACAAGAAGAGTTTTCATGTGCAAACACGTGAAACAGTCCGAAGAGAATGTCCAGCACTCAGGACTGCTCGTTGAGGACTTCAGACATCTGCAGCGGGCGGGCTTGGTGGTCTGTGGTAGCAAAATTCCTCTGATTTCATTTATTGATCTAAGAGCCTGCATGAGACTAAATGTTATTTTCTCAGACATTCCAATGTCTCGTCACAACACTGGCTGGAAGTTCAGGTACTTTACAAAAAATGAACTAAATATACAAGCAAATGTACAATTACCACTGAACAGACATAACATAATAGTTACCGATAGGCAATGCGAATAAGACTGATCATATCTTTGTTATGGCAGCTGGTAGTATTAGAATATATTACACAACTAATTAACTTTTAGCCGTCAAAGTTTATGTGAAATAAAGCAGGAAAGACAGAAAAGATTAAGAATTTTAGTAAGGCTGATCAAGGCTAAATTGTGATAGCTCAGGTCTAAAGATTTTAAGAAAACCGGTAGGTCTGATGGGGTGTTCCTGGTCAATATGCATGAAAAGCAGTGAACCGGTGACAGGGTCATGGGCCGCTAAGGGTCATTGATTCATGTGGTTGTCTCATGAGAGGTTGTCCCATGACTCCTTAATTTGGCATGTACCATCTCCCAGTGGCTTCCACTAAGGCAAAACAAAAAGTTTGGTGTGAGGAGCAAAACAATCAGCTCGAAGTTTTGAGTTTACCTCCAAATTCTCTCACAAATTGTCTCTTTGCCAGGCAAACATGTCCGACTCTAAGGAACATATTTTCATTTGTAAAGAGAGTCCATGAACGATCAGGGCTGGTTAAGCAGCAAAAGATGACTTCCATACTGTCATAATGTAATGCCTGATCTGTGTACATTCAGTCATTTCATTTAGAACCATTTACATCTGTTGCCAAAACACTTTTTAAGAATAGACGGAAATATTTTGTAGACATTCATTCTAACCAGAGAAAAATTACTTACCACCGATGATCATATAATTTTGTTCTCATCTGTCTATATTTATTTGAGGAATAATAAGGACAGAAATCTTAGTTTTATAATAATATTCTTGACTAATGTGGGGGAAAAATGGTAAAAACTCTCTCTTATGTGCTGATAGACATGCCTGTCTAATACACATATCTTCCTAAGGTTCTTTATAGGATTTTTCAAAGAAGTTCATTTTGTTTAGATAAGTAGAAACTACTGGCTACACTAAGTGGCTTCTGGGTGTGACTGTGGAAGAGTTCTTCAATATGAGACTTTTGCTGGCCAGAGTAAATAAACAAAGTCACTTCCTTAGAAAAAGAGGTTTAAAATCTTCTGAGTCGACTCAGGTGTTTAGTGTGGGTCATTGAATTTAATAGTTGCTCATATTCCCTCAGAGAGTTGGTTATAGTTCAGACATTGTGCTCAGTGAAAGAGAGAACGAGAGAAGTTGTGTATTGTTTACAAACTCTAAGGAGGACCTGAGGGCTTTTTGCAGGGCACAGTCACACTTTTCTAACGTATGAATTCTCTGTGTTTCCAGGTTATTAGTGGGTGCGCCGTATGAAATGACTGGGTCTTACCAAACAGGGGATGTATATAAATGCGCGCTGAACAAGAGAACCAATGGCAACAGCTGCTCAAAACTCAATTTAGGTAAAGTATAGCAGCTCATCACCAAAGTTTCACATGATAGACTACATATCTTAATTGCAAAGAAATGAAATCATTCTGAACTGTCTCTTTAAAACCAAGATATACAAGTACCTGCTAGAATTGAGCCTACTGTTATTTAGCAAAACCCACTATTTTCTAACTTTGAACTGGAGTAAAATTAAGTTGGGTTTAGTGCCTTCCCCAAATCCAAGTTTGGACTTGAGAGGAAATGTAACACCATAAGTAACCACCAGCTCTTGTTCTTAGGTCATATTTATCCACTAAAGCACACTTAATACATTTTCATTTACCTTGCAAATAATAAAAATTGCATTACATAACTTTTATTAAAAAATGAATATTTTTCACATATTTGTTGAAACTGTCATTATGACGTGACAGTATGGTGTGAGACAGATAATCGGTGCAAAAATTGAGCTCCTCTGCTTCCTCCCAGTGATCCCAGTGCTAATTAGAAACAACCAATGAGAGCCAGGAGAAGGGTCCTAGCCCTCTCCTTTTCTCCTGGTAATGGTAAGTTGTTTCTGTGCCATTAGCACATTCAGCAGCGTGATTATGAGCGTGATTGACAGCACTAACACCTTCCTCCTGGCTTTGATTGGCTGGTTTTGACTGGGAGTGGTGTATTTCTGCAGATGGCAATAGTAGCTCAGGGAGGAGGTCTTTTCACAGATTATCTGTCTTATATTATAATGTCTGGACATAATGGTAGTTTTAACAAAATATGTAAAAAAAACAAAACACTTTCAGTCACCTGTTTTTGAATGGAATATACAGAAATGAATTTTGTTGTGCTTCTGTACATTAACAATTAAAACATTCTTATTTTCATAATACTTGTATCACAATTTGACAGTCCAAGACCAAAATGAATGTATTTATCAATGGTACATTTGATGCTAGTCATAGTAAACTCTATGGAACAGGAGTCTGGGTCCCATACCAGTCATTCCACCTTTTAATGGTTCATGTACACTTCCATGTGTGTATTTTACCACACTGCAGTCTTTACTGCATGCCCTATTCATACGAGTTGCACATGTGATGTTGGTTGGATAATCACTTGCAGTTTGGTGGCGTAAACGTTGAGATCTGAAGATGTGGACACTGCTTTGCCTGGCCAGACAGCAATAACAAACCGCAGTCCCACATGGTGGAGCCTCTGTTTGTTCTCTGTAGGACTGTGCATGCATGGATCTGTGCATCTGAGATCCTCTCAGTGAAATTCCTTTTCCTTCAAGGAAAGATATCTCTGACCAACGTATCAGAACGAAAGGACAAGATGAGGCTGGGAATGACGCTCGTGTCTAACCCTAAAGACAGCAGCTTTGTGGTGAGTGGTTCTGTAAACGTAGCCATGCTTCCTTGAAACATATTTATTGAGATGGCAGTTGACAAAAAGAAAAAAAGGCCAAGCCCACAAGATTGTCTTTTGATTATACGGTTACACTGCTGAGTTTCTTCTTACAGAATACACTTAGTTGTTGCTTGTATAAACACTTTCTTTTACATTTCAGGCTTGCGGGCCGTTATGGTCGTATGAGTGTGGCAGCTCCTACTACAGCACTGGACTATGCTCCAAAGTTAATGCAAGCTTCAAGTTTTCCAGGACGATTATCCCTGCCTTTCAGAGTAAGCTTTAGAATATATTTCGTGCTTGACAAAGATCCACTGGTGGCTCTAAATCACAGCAGGGGGATTATATTTGCACACATGAACATATGTTTCTTTTTTTTATGTTCAGGGTGTGAAACCTTTATGGACATAGTGATTGTTCTTGATGGCTCCAACTCCATCTATCCCTGGTATGAAGTGCAGGATTTCCTCATTAACATTCTCCAGAAGTTCCACGTTGGACCAGGTCAAATACAGGTGGGCATAATCACGAAACAACATTAGAGTGCAGATACTATAGAAGAGGAAACCCAGAGTGAATTAAATCAAATGTCCGTTTTTAAATCCTCCAGTGTTGCAAAAGAGTATTTACCAGATTCAAACAAATTTCAAGATCTGACAAAAGTAAGCTGAGTTTATGAAAATGCAGCATTCAAATGAAGGTTACAATTATTAAGGGATGAAAAGCTATCCAAACCAACCTGGCCCTTGAGAGCGAGTAATTGTCTTCTAGACCTCAGAACCGATTTTGCTACCTTTGCAGCATCAGGTTTAGATGGCCGTTACAACTGGCGCTGTGTCCTTTACGTCATCGAGGAGCAGTTCTTAAAGGAACCCCTTTCGTTGTACAGTTTAGGATTTAAAGCTCTAATATGGCAAATTGACGACTTATTCATAGCTTCACAATTGGAATTAAGTGCAGAAGTATGCCACTCTAAGATCTGTTTTCTGGTTTTATGAGTAGTTCAGATGTGAATTTGCTGGTGTGTTTGCTCATAAGCACATTGCCAAACATTTTCCTTTAAGATTTTCTACAAGAAACCAGAATTCATGGTTTCATCAATTGCAGCAAGTTGCCTCTGTCCTGACGCAGTAAAGCAGCTGCAGACACTACCACACCAACACCACGTTTGACCGAAGGAGTCATGTTTATTGTTCTGAAGGACTGTGTTTGGTTTTACACCAGATTTAATGTACGCCTTGCAAATGTTCCTCTGTTGTCTCGACGTTCCACAGAATATTTTCCCAAAAGTCTTGATTCTTTTTGGGAAAATGTGAGACGGATGTTTGTGTTTCTTGTTGCTCAGCAGTGTGTTTAATTTTGGAGCTGTCACACTGATGACTTTTTGTGACCTGTAAGATTATAATCTTATGTGACATCTTGGATCAGTCTTTAATCCACTCTTGATGTGCTCTGTGTTTTTGGATTTTTCATGTTTTTTTCCATGTGTGGGTAGAGCTCATCACTGTGGTTTGTTGGTGTCCAAATGGCTTTGCAGCTCTTCTTAGGTTGGTAGATGTTCAGCATTTCTAATCTATTTTTAGATATTTTCCGGTGAATCAGGTATGGCTTTTTGAAATCTTTTAGCCCAATTCCCTGATTGCAGTAAGCTGTTAGATACTTAATAATTAGCTACTGACTTGAATTAAGTTTTTTGAAAAACGTGGTAAATCAATTAAATCATGAAGGATGAGGTATTAACTTTTCTGGTTTGGATATAATTTTTTTTCCTCAATAAATGTTTTAATTTTAAACACTGATAATTTTTTTTATTATGAAAACAACAATTTATCTTAGTCTGATTTTAACATTTTTGAGGCTAATCGCATGTTAGTTTGAAGAAAAGCAAAAACTGAAGAAATCTGTCAGGGAACAAATCCTTTTTCAAACGTTAGATTTTAATGAGTTTTCTTTTTTTTTAAGTTTTTGTTCTTCTTATGGAGAAACTCAGATCAATCTTATTTTGAACTATGTCAACCAGACTGAGCCTTCCTCCATATTTTACTCAATGCTTATTTTATGCAGGTTGGAGTTGTCCAGTATGGTGAGAAGGTGGTTCATGAATTTAAACTCAGTGACTACAAATCAGTGGAGGAGGTGGTAAAAAGGGCACGCAGCATCGATCAGCGCGGCGGAGAGGAGACCAACACAGCTCTTGGCATCAGCACAGCGCGGTACAGCACCTGTCCGCACATCAATCTCTTTAGCTAGCTCTTTTTGTGCATTTTATGTGACTGAAACCAAACATTTACCTTCTCGCAGCTCACAAGCCTTCAAGCAAGGAGGTCGACGTGGCGCAAAGAAGGTAATGATTGTTATCACTGACGGAGAGTCACACGACAGCCCAGATCTCCAGCAAGCCATCGAAGACAGCGAGAAGGATGGCATCACCCGCTATGCCATTGCTGTGAGTCTGCTACGTCGATTATTTGCATGGTTTATTTGGCATGTACCATTTTCTTGGCTAAGATCACTCGTAATACCATTCAAAACCCTCTCCAAATCCCAAGCAATAATCGTATGGAAATATAGTTGAAAGGTGTAAATGATCCTTCCCAGACCACATTGCTCAGTGGCTTGTGCCAGTTCTGGTGGGGCTACTATTTTTTTACTGCAGTTTAGCGTTCTGTCACCGTCTGAGCAAAAAACAATAAAGTCAGTTGGATGAATATCTGCTGGAAACAGTGACATTAATTGGCACTTGTATAGGTAACCCATTTATATATTATAAACTCTGTGTGGTTAACAGTGTACCTCAACAAAAAGTGTTTCTTCTGGAGTTAGAGCTTATGATTGACTCTACCTTTGGCTTATCCATGTGTACTTTAACTACGTCTAAATATTTATTTGTATTTTGTGTTTTTTCTTTTTTTTATATACATTTCTATACTTAATAAGTATAGAATTCAAAACCCTTAAGTATAAGTATAGAAATGTAATGGAAATTTGTTTAACCCTCCCGTGGTCTTAGCTGAACGCTCAGGAGGAGCGCGGCAAATGTCATGGTGGGATAGCTGGGAGGGGGTTGGGGGGTATTTCCGTTAGACTGTCAATTCCCAAAACTACACATAAAAAATAAAAAATCGTAAACGTGCACGAGGGGTCAGTGCAACCCTGCCGGGCCGCACACAGAGTGAAAAGGTCACAGGAGGTCACATAAGACCACAGGAGGGTTAATAAGTAAAGAGTGTTGTGTCTTTTCTATTCTCTCGTTGAGGTAAGATGTAAATCATTTTAGACCCCGTTAAACTCTTTAGGTCAAAGCCCTTTTTATCAATGTCTGTAAAAAGAAAAGAAGTCTGAAACCTTGAAATAGCCTCAACTGTGACAGCTTGTCAAATCTTACCTTCGCAGGTACTTGGCTACTACAACCGCAGAGGAATAAATCCAGAGACCTTCCTTAATGAAATCAAGTACATCGCCAGCGACCCCGATGACAAGCACTTCTTTAATGTGACAGACGAGTCAGCTCTGAAAGATATTGTTGATGCGCTTGGGGAGCGGATCTTCAGCCTTGAAGGTCGGTAAAAGATTCATTTTAAATGTCAACTTTGAGTTTAAGTTTGCTTCAGGTAACGTGCAAGAAAAAAAACTAATAAGCAAATAACTTTAAAGAAAAATCAAGTATTAGTGTTTTTTTTAAACTTGTGCACAGTGTTAACTGTGTTTAAATATGCAGCTGTCAACAGATGTTTACATTTAATTAGACTGAAAGCTTTCTGAGTTAGAGTGTTTAGGATGACCAAAGTCACTTCTTCTATTTGCTAAATGTCAGGGGAAAAAAAAGATTTTCGTGCTTGCGTTAAATTCTGAGTAGGAAACAATGTGCTGCTCTTAGAATGCAATCTTTGCTTTAAAGTGAAGTTTTCTGTGGCAGCAGTGCTTCAGGACATTTCTTGTTCACATAGTCTTGTTTCCACAGGAACCAGTAAGAATGGGACGGCGTTTGGCCTCCAGATGTCTCAGGCAGGTTTTTCTGCACACAACGTGGAGGTGAGTCTGACGGATGCTCCCCCGCTGTCTCATGCCATCTGTCACTGTAAAACAATACACATTGTCTTGATTTCTGCCGCAAGTGATAAATGGGTCATTTATCACTTTCATCTCATGGCCCCATATGTTAAAGTTCACACTTATTCAAGAGGAACACACACACAGACAGACAGACTTTTTCCACTTCAACTATCTGTGATGAGAAATAAGATGCTTTGTATCCCCAAGGGAAACATACTGGTAAAGGATTATTACTGGATTGAGACAGTTTTACCACAGAGTGACTCGCTCGTCTTCAAGTTTCCTAGAAGTTTTTGCTTGTATTTAAGCATCTCAGAGTGAAGGGCTGCAGGTGTGCTGGCTTTTAGTGCAAGGACAGCTGGAAGAAGAAGAAGAAAGATACGTTTCCTCTGCTGTATTGCTTCTTCATTCCGATTTTCATTCTTCTCCTTCTGGCCCTAGACTTAAATCCTAATGCAGCTACTTTACGTTTATTTCCCACTGGATTTTGTCGAGGGGAAAATACGTATATCCAACTCAGAATACAAAACCTATAGGAGAATTTGCAGCTGGGTGGCAAGAATGGCTGGAAATTGTGTCCGTAAGGCCAGATTCCAGAGATTCTCGACAACACCAGCCTGAGTGTTGAAAGTAGGATAACGTTTTGGAAAGAATGTTTAAAAGACAAAAACAGTCCTCGGGCCCCATATGGTTTTACTGAGTGTAATTAGTGTCAACTTTGAATGAGGCTTATGTCATATAGTTTGCAGATGTTTCATGCATCTCCATACAGCCAGCCTCCTCTCACTGCAATTTCCTCTAACTAATGCTGAAAAATAATAAGAAGGCTCCAGCTTTGACACAAACGTGTTCCTTTTTGTCAGATTGTATTTACGTTAGATTGTCTTTAAAGGACACACTCTTTGTTTGTTGAGTGAGTTTGAAGCACTTACTGTATTATAGGTATGTAAGTGCTTAAATACCAACAACCAGATGAACTTCTTACCAAAATGGGTCATATGTCCATACATGTAACTATGGCAGAAATAGGTCACTCATTTATGAGGCTGAACTGCTCTGAGATTTCAACCGTTTGCCATGGAGAAACCATTTTGGCCGAAGCCGACAACCACACTGGCACAACGTTGCTGTTAAACAGTGACGTCGTGCGAGTGTGGTGTGCATGCCGTTCCATCTTCCAGGAGGAAATCACAAGTCCTCCCGCACACATGCTGGAAAGTGTGTTGTCGACAATATGGTGTGCAACGAAGAAGAAAAAAAAACTGATGTCATTATGCACGGGAACCCTGTAATTATTGTGTCAGACATACAAAGTACATTGAGCCAAGGAACATAGAAAATCCTTTACCCAATTCTCCTGCTGTTTACAGCTAAATGCTGCAAACGCTGCTTTCTTTCCCTTCTTGAACGTTTAAGATAGCGAATAAACAGATAAAGACCACTGTGGTTTGGATCACTGCCAGGTTGTGGAGCACATTTTGTGGCTGTAAAATGAGTTAATCAGTCTGTGTGTGATCATAAAGAATCCAAGATTATAAACAAAAACATGACATGCGACATTGGTGAGGTTAGGGGTCTGCTAAAATATTTTTAAAAAATTAAATCTAAATATAGACAGTTATGTGTCAATTTCTGTTCAACTAATGTTGCTAATTTTCTTTTGCATTGAGTAAAAGAAAATGAGCAGAGACAGTGGCATGATTCCTGCTCTTCTTTCCTGAAAAAATTCAAACATTAGTTCATCAAAGTACAAAAATCATTCACAACCTTCTTTCGGCTAGCCTGACTAGTAAAGTTGCTAAAATACAAGTCTGTCTAATGGCATTGAAAGCATGAATGACTGACTATTTTCTTTTGAACTCTGGAAAAGCAGAAATGATCATTTTTGGCCCTCAAAATCTTATTAACTAATCATATTTCTTAGTTTCTGTTGGCGTGCATTACCCTGGAATCAAGTGCAGCAAAAGGGAATAACATCATTACCTTTGATCTTCCAACTCTTTTCCTTGATTAAAAGGTAGAAAATAAAACAATGTATAAAACATAGACATTAACAAGAGTTCAGTATAAAAAACATGCACATTCATAATGATAAATTCAAACAATGTTCATGCTTTGCTCGCTCCTATCTGCATTGGCATTGCCAAACTCAGCAGCATCTAGTTTCAGGATGATGCTGATAAGTTACTTAGTGCACATGACTTCAATTTTTGTTATTTAGCATTGTGTTTCAAAAACATGCTGCTTGAGTGCTAAGAAAAACAAGTAATTTTTTTTCTTTATGTCTATATAAATCTGTGAAGCCACTTCATAAGTTTTTGTTCATCCCTTTTCAAAACATGTTGAGTCACACCACCGTAAATCAGACTCTTGCTGTACTCCAGATTGGTGGTTAGTGAGTAACACACTATAGTGAGTAACACACTACAGTGTGTTACTCACTATAGTGTATTTCTAGACAGTAATACACTAGTGTAACGATGCACAGTAATTAGTAAGCCATTTTATCGTTGCACAGGGATGTTATGCTGTGTAAGTGTAAGCACTTTCCTGGGTTTCACCTTCAGGATGGGATTTTGGTGGGTGCAGTTGGAGCTTACGACTGGAACGGAGCGGTGCTGAAGGAAACACGACAGGGGAAGGTGATCCCTCCAAAGTCATCCTACACGCAGGAGTTTCCTGAAGAGCTCAAAAACCATGGTGCATATTTAGGTAAGGCAAAACAAAACAGTGTAACAACATAAATCAAGAAAAATATCAACAAGCAACATAACATGCAGGATAAGTAAAATATTTTGTTTAGCTTGTAGATTCCTTCAATTCCCCATTAATTCCTGGAGCCTTCAGTTGTGTTTACTTTTTTTTACTGAGTTATGCTGAAGGGGAGGACCAGTGATTTAGAACCGCTTCTTCACGCTGCAGCCCTCCTTCAAAACGTCTGTTCATCTCTTGTTTGCTTCTTGCACATATTTTTCGTTTCGTTTCAACACCACAGACATTTGCTGTTATCGTGACTCAATTGTATCTGAATTTGCCACACAGGTTGGCCTTACTCTTTGACTTCATTCTGCCTATTTACAAAATACCACTTCAAATCAGGCACTTTACAGGACAAACAGGTCATAATCATATCCAGTGTGCAGAGATCAGTTATAGGTAACAAATCAATTCACGAAAATACAATTATTGAAAGCTATTTACATACAGTCCAATTGAATCCAATTATAAGAATATTTTAGTAATTCTCTCTCTCTCATTCCTACCGTTCGCTCCAAAACCGTGACCGCGATTCCAATGCCAGAAAAGTTGTCGTAGTCCAACCATCGCACTGCACAGCTCAACAATCCTTATTTGTCCCCCAAACCCTGACAAAACGCCGCACAATTCAACACCATGCTGCTAGCACTTCACAACAACTCATAGGCAGAAGTAAGAGCGCTGCCCCACCACAAATGATGATCCGGGCGGAACACGGTGCCCTACATAATTTACCGAAGCTTCCAGGCAGATAAATTTTCCTCGAGGAATTTTAATAATCAAGGTGCTCGAATCATTCGAGGAATCGTTTCAGCTCTAACTATAATATATCATAGTACAGTACACTATAGTTGGTCCGCTAATGCCATTTGGTAAAATTAAGCAATCTCTGGAGTCAAAACTGATTGCAGACTTTGCAGAAATCCCACATGCTGAGCAAGCAAACAAAATGACTGGTTCATAGCAAGAAGGGGACACAAAGCAAATAAACAAACAAAAGATTGGTACTTCTTTTGAGAAACTAAGAATACACAACATTAATAACAATAATAACCATCTCAAAATGTCAGCCAGGAGCTTAAACAGCAGAACGACAGAGCCGACTCAGTCTTAACTATAAGGTGTTTTCATAAGAAAGTGTTAATCTTTCTTTTAAGGTAGTTATAATGTTTGCCTTGGCAACAGTAACCAACTTAAACTTATATAAAACAACGATACAGAATTTGAAATTGAGAAATGGAGAAAAGAACCAACAGGTATATTGTGGGTTTGATATGAGAAATTAAAGAGAGAAAGGAAACCTAAAAAAAACAGGGCATTACAGATTTGCAGTCTGGGAGTAAACCGTTGTTAAATTTTGTGTGTGTGTGTGTTTTACATCCTCAGGGTATACCGTAACATCTGTGGTGTCATCCAGAAATGGCCGTCTGCTCGTGGCAGGAGCTCCACGATTTAACCACACGGGCAAAGTCATTATCTTCACTCTGAAGAACACGGGGAACCTCACCATCCTGCAGTCACTCAAAGGCCACCAGGTACAGCAGCTGTCACCACTTTACCAACATTATGAAAAAGTTAGATAAGCCAGTCCCATTTTAAATAAACAAGTAATAAATGTAAGACATTCAACCACCAAGATCTAAGAGTAGATTAGCTATGTTTTTATTGAAATTTGATTAATGTTGACCAGATTCACAATATAAATACAAATAAAAAGAAGCTTGCAGCTGAAAATATGGTAAAACCGAGGCACAAAGCATTTAAAACATTTATCCACCCATCCATCCATTTTCCTCCGCTTGTCCTGGGTCAGGTCGCAGGGGTAGCAGCCTAAGTAAGGAGGCCCAGACTTCCCTCCCACTTGTTCCAGCTCCTCCGGTGGAATCCCAAGGCGTTCCCAGGCCAGCCGAGAGACGTAGTCCCTCCAGTGTGTCCTGGGTCTTCCCCGGGGCCTCCTCCTGGTGGACCGCTTATGATGAACAATAACAATCGATCTAGTGTTCCCTCGACCGAACGCAGGCCATCAGGGCACCACTCTGGAGCCAGGCCTGGAGGTGGGGCACGATGGCGAGTGCCTGGTGGCCGGGCTTTTACCCGTGAAGCCTGGCCCGGCTCAGCCTGAAGAGGAGACATGGGTCTTCCTTCCCATGGGAGGGGCCAAAGGGGTCGGGTGCAGTGTGGGATGGGTGGTGGCCGACGGAGGGGGCCCTGGTGGTCCGATCCTCAGTTGCAGAAGCTGGCATTTAAAACATGTTTTTATGAAATCACCAGAGTCAGTCGAATTATTTTAGGTGGAAAGTAAATAATGTTCAAAGATTTTAATGCATTTCATTTTCTTTTAACATGGGAATTTTCACCCAATTTGTGTACTTATTTTCAATGTAGGCAAAATGTAGATTCATATAAATCTTACTTTCTGGACATTTTATTAGAAGCTATATTTTCTATAGTTTACTTGGTATGTATTGAAATAATGTTCAAATCATTTATATATAAAATTGCAGATTTTCCTTTCGTGTATCCAGTGCAAGTTACATAAATACAAATAAAAGTCAGAAAGAAGGAAATTTAAGTTTGACTTTGGAGCTCAATAAAATGTCTGTGATCCATTGCAGCAGTCCAAACCACAAAGGCATATTGAACTGCATTATGATACAAGTGCAATTACTTTTGGGACTCCCAGAGAGCTGCAGATGGTATCTTGAAGTTGAATATTAGTGTCTGCAGAAATCCAGCATTGTGAATCTGGCTGTTTTTTGTGTCAATGTGCTCACACCTGGCAACTCTTCACAGCCTGCAAGCCTGGAATGATCTCGCTTCAGCTTACATTGTAACATGTCAACAACAAGTTATCCAGAGCAGCAGATGTTTTTTTTTTTTTTTTTTTTTGACTGAACTATTCCTTGAACTTACAGCTCTTGAGCAAATAACTCTTTTTGTATCATTTTATAGCCAGATGTTTCAAATCTGTTTCAAAAGAACTAGATGATGTTCCCTTTATTCAAGCATCTGATTCTGACTCTATAAAACTTTAAAAGCCTAAAAAGCATCAGGATCCACGACTTGCTGCGACTCATCATATGCCGCCTCTTGCTTTGAACATTCAAGTTCAATAAACACTCAAGCCCATCAGTGAATCATTAAACTAATAAGACGCGTTTCAATGTGTCGCATTATACAAATATAGTGCCTTGCAAAAGTATTTATACTCTTTAAAAATACCCCGATTTTGTCATTTTACTTCACTTTGACTTAATTATTATTTTGGGTGATTAACCAAAACAAAGTAGTCCACAATTAAAGGTTGATTTAAAAAAAAAAAGAAAAACAAGAATCATCTTAAAGACCAAAATACAGATAGGTCAAGGAGAAAGTTTTAAGCAGAGTTACAATACGTCAAGCTTTAAATGTCCAAAAAAATGGGGGGGAAAAAGTATTACACAGCTGCAAATTTACCAAGACATGTCCATCCAGCTAAACAGAAAGGACAAACCGAGAGAGAGAGAAGCAGCACAGAGACACAATGAAACTCTGGAGTTGCTATAAGGATTCACAGCTTAGCTATAATTATTTATTGACAGGAAAACAAGTAGTTGTTGCTCCTTAAACCTTGATTTTATGCAAGAGTGGTAATAAGAAGGTCGCTGTTGGAAAAAAAAAGTGAGACATCGGTTTTGAAGTTAGCCACAACCTGATTGGGCACAAGACAAAAAAGTGGAAAAATGGAGGGAGGCTAGTATTGAACCTTGTGGCCGACTTGGAAAACAGTAAATCTGGAGGAAAAACTAACACAGCATATGACCCCGAGAGTAAAACACAGTGGTGGCAGCATTATTCTGTGAGAATGTTTTTCTTCAGCAGGGACATGGAAGCTGAGCTGATGGAAAGATGGATGAAGTTTAACACGGGACAATCTTAGAAGGAAACCTTCGAGAGGCTGCAAACATACAGCCAGAGCTACGGTTCAGATCAAATCATATATGCCCCTATAATTTGGTCCTACAAAGTATTCACTTACAGGTGCTGATTATAAAAGCATGCCATAAAGTAAAATTTTGTTATTTGAATTCATAAAAATGCCTAAAATAAATGCCTCTTTTCTCTTCCATTTTATAATTAAGGGCTTAGTTGTGTTGATCTCAGTCATGAAATCCAAAAAGTGTGTTGAAAATTTAGTTGTTATAAGACAGAATGTGTAAAAGTTCAGACGTAGAGTTTAAAAAAAACATGTCTTCAGGTGGAAATGTGTAATTAAAATAAGACGCTTGACTTATAATCGCATGTCTGTTTCTCTTTCAGATTGGCTCCTACTACGGCAGTGAGATTGCGCCCGTGGACATTGATGGAGATGGCATAACCGACAACCTGTTGGTGGCAGCCCCGATGTTCTTCAGTGCAGGCATGGAAAAAGGGAAGGTCTACATCTACAGAGTCACCGAGATGGTGGGTATTGACTCTTTAAATGCACAGAACACAGGACCGTTTTAATTAAGTTTTGGCGAAACCGCTCAACATCACAAAAATGGGTCAACACCTGCTCTAAACCAGATGTCCCCAGCTTTATTTAAACCACACTTGTTGGCACAATCAGGGTTTGACACATGACCTTCTCCTGATCGAATGGGAAAACCTCCTCATGCCAGCATGCAGTCTTTACAGGATGTGGAGAGTGAACTCAGGAGGAAAGTATGCTGCCCCTTCCGAGCCCGGTTCCAGCACACCGTTTTGGACGCGAGAAGCGTCTTCAGAAAGAAAAATGTTCCCAGTGCTCCAGGTCTGCCTCGCTTGTTGGGAAAATGAATGTCCTCAGCTGGTTTAAATTCAGAGAGCAGGCATGGATGAGGTATTTAAATGTCTGTCGTGGCCAAAACCACATCACAGGTGGCAAGTCTGAGCTTTCAAGCAAAACATAAACAAATCATACGTTAGCAGTGTGTCTCATCATTAAGACAGAAATGCCACATGTTCAGGGCAGTTAATATTAATGATGTGGTTGATTCAGGTGTTGCTTGAGATGCTGCTTTCTAAATTGGTTCTGGAAAAACACTTGCATACATCTCTGTGGTCCTATTAAATACTTGAGAAGTTCTCAGGGATTCCACAGATTAAGGTTAAATAATGTCCTGACACATTGGTAATAAAAGCTAAAAACCTACCTATGTAGCCTTTTGATGACTAAACTTTTCCTTTTTTTAGTTTTGTACTTTTTGCTTGTTGGAGTTGTTATATTAAAATATTTACAATTTTTGTTCACATTAGACCTTCTAACTTTTCTCTGGACGAGTTCAGTTCAACTCCTTTTAGCTTTCTTTGTTTGGTGTTTTAGTTATTTTTGTTCTAAATAGTCTAAACGTATCCATTCAGAAATATTTGCCACAAAAAATCTTCTAAGAATTTTATTAACTAATGAAACAGAACCATATATATTATACTGCTACACAGATTCATCTCAATAAATCAGAAGATATCTTGAAAGCTAATTTATTTTAGTAATCTTGTTCAAGATTAAACTCTTACATATTTTTAGATGCATTATACAGAGTGGTATATTTAATTTGGATTAATAAAGATGATTATAGCTTACAATTAATGAAAATTGGAATTATAGGAAATATAAAAGACACAGGTTGCTTTAATCTGCATTGAGTCTGGTGTTTCTCATCAGCCTCTGGACAATAGTCCATAGATTCATCACAGCGTTTATGTCGGGTAACTCTGCCAGCCAATCGACAGTGATATCATTGTCATTCAGCCAATCATAGTTGTTGACATCTTTAATGTGGACAGGTGCCAAGCACGCTGGAAAATGAAATCCACATTTCCATAAAAAAAAGACAGAAAGCAGAGGGAAATATGAAGGGCTCTAAAATTTTCTGGTGGCTGATTTGATACAGGCTTTGAATAAAACCAGTGGAATTCTAGAAAGCAGAAGATGACACGACTCCTGAAAACTTCGCTGACTGGAAAATACCTAGACATCAAGCAACTTGAATTCTGTGCTTTTCCACTCTTACTCTGGGACGTTTCCAAATCATGTGTTAAATTCACTTCCAGCTAATAGTGAAAGTTTGAACACTGAGCAGCTTTCCAGTCCGTTTTCTCCTAAACCCAGGTGAGACACCTCTGACATCATCTCTTGTTCAGGAGTGGATGAACACAAAGGATGTGGCAGCTATTATTATAAGCTATTATCAATGAATAAATTAGTATTTGAACCCATTGTTATTGTTGGAAATAACAAAACGTTTAGATAAAATTTTATCTCCTAGCAAAATGGGATTTAATACTTATTTGAAAAACTTGTATTGGCAAGAAGAGTGCTGAGTCTGTTACTAGTTAGTCACCTAGTTCACACATCCATGAAGACTTTGTTTTTGTTCCTCACTTCTTCACAGAAAGTCTCTAAATCTTTTATGATTCTTTTGGCTGCTTCTTGGCCACCATACTTCTTGAACTTTTCTACATTTATTGATGTTAAACACACAAACGTAACTGCATTTAACCTGGAAATTATGTGAGAGAGCATCCAAAACATGGCATAGTTGTGAAGCTGAAGGAAAATTGTATGGTTTTAAACAATCCTTCATTCATATGTTTTCAATTAATTTCAGTTAAAATGTGTAGAGGAACCTTAAGTTGCAGTCTAGATACCGAAATTACAGCTTATAAGATGAATAAAAGCACTATCTGCCTCGTATTGTATGTATTTGTGATTCTGATCCAGTCCGGCTTAACCACACATGATTTAAATTACTAAATTTAAATCATGTGTGTTGACTCGTCAGTGCAAATAAGGAGTATTGAAGTGGGGTAACCCAATTGAGACATATGTCTTGCCTCAGAAAATGTGAGGTTGAAATAGAGAAGGAACTTTTAGTACAGGTATAGAAAAGTTGATTTCAATTGCTGGACAATATGTCCTGAAATCTGGCAGTGGATAAAAAATAATATTCTACACATTATATCGTCTGACACGTACAGCTGTCTCGCTGCGGACTGGTCGTGACCTTTCAGTGCCTCCTCACGAACCATATGTTTCAAATTAAACAGCATTATGTTTCCCTGTTTCTTTATAAATCTCCCATTTTGTCACATATCCTCGCATCAAGTAGCTGAAAAGTAAAAGCCTCCATTTAAGTCAACTTCGCTTGCATCCACACAACTGAAAAAACAAGTGAGCTCATGTTTAATCTGGCAGCCCTGAGTTTTATTACTGTATGACTGTTTGATGCCAAATAGAGCAATGATATGGATGACTACTAATGGACTCCAGTTCCATTTTCTCAGACTTTTGTCTGAAACGTTTTCCAGCAGTCTGTTTGCCTCTGAAGTCACGGTTATCTTCCATGGGGCTTAGCACTTCCTAAGAATAGAACTTCAAATAAATATCTTTAGCTATAATGCTTTCTTTTTTCCTCTCAGAACCCTAAGGTAAGATTCTTTAGATTTTTTTTTTAGTGCCTGAGGTTTCAGTTCAAAGAAAAGGAAAACAAAGAGTTATGTGCAAAACACAGATGTTAATCCAAACTCAGTATTCTGTTTAAAAATAAAAAAAAGATAGAAAATAAGTGGTCTACTTTTTCTGTATCAGCAATGGTTTGAAGATAATTGATGCAATAAACTCTAATGAATGCAAAGCACAATAATTTTCTTTCACTCGTTAAAAAGTTTCAATCCAAGGATGGAGGGTCCTTTCACATCCCGATCAGTGTTTTACTGGGAAGCAAACAGAACATATGCAGTTACTATATTTAGGATATAATTTTCTTTGAGAAACAAATAGTAAAAATGCTATTTTGAAGCATCTTTCTTGGCCAACACTCAACTGTTTAAAGTTGAGCTTACATGCTGCTTAACTTGGGTTTATGTGTTTTTCTAATATATAAACTTAATAAATGCTTTCCCCCGTTTTATATGTGACGCTACCATCACATCTTTGAAGCCTCTTCACAATTTATCAGTGTGTCCTCATTAAAAAGACGTCAGTATGTGACTGTTTTCTTTTTAATCTGCAACATCTGGGTCTTTTTTATGATTGTCCAAAACACCATCTTGCCAGATTCTTAACAATATTCACTGATTGAAGTAAAAAAACATTGCTTATCTTATCGCTGAATTATATAGCATGAAAAGAAGCATAAATTACTATTTGTTCGGTTTGCTGTGCATGAGAGGCCATGTTGACTCTTGTTCACAGCAGACTGACTCTACTGAAACAAATTTGGTGAGATGCAGGATAAGCATTGATTTGAGCAACTTGTAAGTGCAAGGCTGGCTATTACCAGGGATTCAGTGACTACATTTGGCACCACATACAGACTTCACATAGTTTTTTTAGAATGTGATGAGTGACATTTTTGCATGGTTTTAGAAAAGATGTCGTGTTTTATGGAACTTTTAAGACAAAAGAGGTTAGTTTTTTTTCTTGGGTACCCACCTAAATATTTTTGTTGACCAGTCTAAATCTCAGGGCAGCCAAACGTTGCTTTTTGCAGCGGTGTCATACATCGGCACGATGTCTGAAGCTACTCCGTTCTTTAGCTGAACATCAAAAACAGTCAGAGGTGTTAAGCTGGTCTCCTAATTCTGACCATGTGAATGTTTTCCAACATGTCTGGAATGTGAACATCCAGTCTACGTAGGCTCCATATCGTAGACAAGACTTAAAGGATCTACTGGTAAGATCCTCTGAACAATACCAGAGGACATCGACAGATATCCTCTCTAGAGTTCAACGAGTCACGACTAAAGAAAACCTGCAGCCTGTTAGGCTCCTGGTTTTGATGTTGTTGCTTATCAGGATATTTTTACACAGCACAAATCTAGTTTTTCTCTATATGCAGACAACAAAACCCCTGATGGGAAACATTCAAAAGGCATAGAAGTGCAAGCTGTATTCCAATAGAAAGGGCATCTAAGTCACATTTTAGCTTATGTCCAAACCAAATGTTGCTCAAATCAACTAGTTTATTAGTTGATCTAATGCCATATTTTTTAAAACTGTCCCACAATCAATACCAATGGTTGACAAGATCTCTCTAATGGTAAACAGGGTAAATTTTTATATTATATTTAGACGTTTAGCAAACAGTAAATTGCTAAAGATGTTCAAAATTCCTTATTACTGATGTTCACTTGAGAAAATAAACCTTATTCTTAAAATTTCAAAAACAGATTTTGTGTGATCAAAGCGTTTATAAAACCTGGGGCTTGTACGGACGTATTTGACACATGTATATGTTTTTGCTTCTCGGCTCAGAATCGTTTCATCCCAGAAGGAGCGTTGGAGATCCACAACGGTGGCCAGAACGCTCGCTTTGGCTCATCTCTCGCTCCTGTCCCTGATCTCAATGGTGACGGCTTCAACGACTTGGTGGTGGGAGCTCCGCTGGAAGACGACCACAAAGGCGCCATTTACGTTTTCTTTAGCCAGCACAACAGAATACTACGAAAATATAAACAGGTAGGGCATCCGTAAAAAATGACAGACGAACACAATTTTTCGATATATTTTGCTTTTGTCTCCAAACGCATTTACACTTCTACTGAATTTGAAATGCCTAAAATGCATTCATGAGCCTGACATTATCAGACATTACTTCAAGTATCTGTGAATATGCAAGTTAATAACAGGCAATAAATAATGTTGTTCAGGTTAGATTGGATTTCCTTGAACTGAGATTTTTTATGAGCTTGAAACGTTTCTTTATTTGGGATTTATCTACATATTTAAAATAATGCACCACATTACCTTGAGTTTGTTGAAAAAATAAAAGCATTTTCAGCATGGTGGAAACCATGCTGAAACTTAGAGATACTTTTTACCACAAAATGCAAAGGTTTACTGTATTCTTAGTGGAGCTGGACAGGACAATTTACACAAGTTCAATGAAAATGTCACCGCATATTCTGTCGAGGGACAGAATCACTTAGTCTCTGCACTGATGAAGATTTACTCACCTTGGGATGCCATTCACTGGATGTGGTTGACACAGCTGGGGATGTTGATTTATTTCATAATTGTTTCAGTCAATAATCATTTGACCACTTGAGGCGCTTGTTGATATATGGAGCATTCAACTTCAGCCCAGGAAGAAAAATAATACCATCATGAGAAATTTATTCTGATCTATCCTTAAGGTCCAGTGCACTGTAAATTTTACACCCTTGAATTAAAACAGAGTTGTTTTTTGTTTTATTAATAGATTGCTGCATTTCCTTTTGAAATTTAATGTTTTGGCTTTAAAAGAGTCATCTTTTTAAGTGTCGACAAATAAAAAACAGATTAAATACTAAAACTTAACTGAGCACTGCATAGTGGTAAGTTTTTATCACTGTTGATTATCTGAAGAATCAAATGGAGGCTTGTGGTCTTTAGTCTATAGAAGTTAAATCCATAATTAAATACAAGTTGCTACTGAAAAATAAACAGAAACCAGAGCAAAAAGTTGAGATGTAGCTGGAATATGGAGTAGCAATAGTATATCCTGAGCAACATAGGAAATGGAGAAATGGAGAAAGGAGATGCAGAATAATAATTCAGTCAATATGATTGAAGAGGGGTTAATCATACTGACCAAAGTAATACAAAACTACAACATTTATAGACTGCTGAATGAAAATTATTTTAAATATCCTCAATTACTTTTTTAAAATTTTTTTTTTTTTACTTTTATCATTCCAAGATGCCGGTGATATTTAAATGCAAATAATAATAATCATTAGGAAATTATGTTCTTGTTACTTCACACATAAAACTTTCTTCATTTGAGTGTGTTGTAATAATTTAAACACATTCTTCATCTGCTGTCTGTCGTCCAGAGAATAGCAGCGGTAGATTTGGCTCCGGGCCTGCAGTACTTTGGCCGCAGTATCCATGGCACCATGGATATGAATGACGATGGTTTAGTGGACCTGGCAGTGGGTTCCCTCGGTGCTGCCGTTCTCCTCTGGTCTGTATATAACTCTGCTAGTGCAATTATTATTTTGCGCTAAACTCTCCAGAAAATGTTAACAGACGCATTGTTTTCCAGAAACGCACTTTAGCCTCACAGTCTCACCTTTGTGACCCTCACAGGTCAAGGAGCGTTGTGCGGATATACGCCAATGTCAGGTTTGAGCCCAGCAAGGTGAATATCTTTGTGAAAGACTGTCAGCGAGGTGGCAAAGACGTGACCTGCATGTCAGCGATTGTGTGCTTCAACATCACTGCCAGGACGGCCATTCCTCCCACACAGGAAATAGGTAAGCCAGCAAAAACAATCATATGCAGGGATAACATCTGCAGTTTGCTACTTCCTTCCCTTCTGTATCATTTCTCCAAGCTGTTTTATGTAACACTTATTTAGCCGTTTGTTGTAATTCAGTCAGAAACGCAAAGATAAGTTACAGAAATATGTTTAGTTACATAACCATTAGACTTGTGAGATCTGTTGACTTCTTTTATGAGCCTTAGGATCGAGAAATCCTTTTTACAATTCAAATATAATTGTTTCAAAATTGAGAAAAAGTATTAGGTTATTAAAGTGATTAAATAAGTTTATTAAAGTCTTGTAAAGCCCTGCAGCATTCTGGCTGCCTGTAAAAACTGTAACAGATCGTTCTATTCAGAGAAAAGGGTTTACTAGCATTAAGAGATTCTGGCCTCGCTGTTTCTGCTCTGCCTAAATGAAGCTCCGGCCTTGAAAACTGCTACGTCAGTACAACTTTGGCACATTCAGATGTCTCTTTAACTGTGTATAAATCTGCAACTCCAGTTGCTTCTATTCACAATAGAGAAATGTTGACCACTCTCTTGCAAAGGGCGCAAAAAGAAGCAAGGGTGCCCCAATTGCTAACTATTGTTAACTCCAGACGTGACATTGTGTGCCAGTCTACCAGACAGACCTATCTCTTGGCAGAGCAAATGAGTCTTAGACTTGTGCAGACGTAGATAAGATCGAGGAATCAGATCAGCCTCACATGTAAGTATTGGCCGATCACCTATCTCCCAAAATTAAGGAAATTGGCGCCAATAAATCAATAAATCTGAGTAATCCTAAAACGTTGTGCCACCAAAAGTGACCCACATGAAGCAGTGTTACTGTACTTACCATTTGTTTTAACAGCAGTAGCATCAGAGTGCCGCTTCATTGTGCACAGAGGGAGTTAAACTTTTGACCCGGCGACATCTTTATCAAATCTGCTTTCCGTGCCAGAACAGAAAAGAGGAAGAGAAAAGGGGAGTTATCTTGCCCTTCGTGGCTGAATGCTGCTGAACACATTTGTTTGATTTTTCCCTTCGTCATGTCTGCCGAGTAATGCATGGCAGATGTTCTGGTGATCGAGAGGTTCCTGCGGCCTGACCAATTTTTCTTCTTCCTCGATCGAAGTTAATCTCATTTATGTTTATCTATTTACAATATTTCTGAGCATTGTCTACAAAACAAAGACACAGATTTTTTTATTTATTTTTTTAAAACAGAAATTGGCTCTAAAGTTAGAGTTGTAACATTAAAAAAAGAACCAAAATGTTATAACTGATATCTCCACATATGAATTTAACTTCTGCATTAAGAGTCCTGCAGGTTTCCAACTCGCTTGTTGACCTCAAACATAATGCATGAATAATTTCAGACTCAGTACATTTTTCCTCATTCCATTACAACATAAGCCCATAAGCAAATAACATCTAGCACAATGTGTTCTGGGGAAAGCCACAGAGTTTGGATTCCTGTATGGGATGGTGACACGTTGATCAAATACACTAAGTCAAGTAATTTTATGTATTTATTTTTGCAGTACTGCAGTGATATTATTCTCCATAAATGTTATTCAATCAGCCAAACTTCTATGAATAAAAATAGAAGTGGTTACTACTAATCCCATTTCTGGTCCAAACAGGGATCAGGTATAATATCTCCATTTTGGAGAGACGTTTCAACCCTCGGGCCGTGTTGGATCACCCGAGCAAGATGCAGCCTCAAAACCTGACTCTGCTTCCTGGAAGTGAAGCCTGCGAACACATCTACTTCCATGTCATGGTGAGGCTCAAAATGTGGAAAACCAAAGTCACATGAAGGCATGAAGCCAAAATTGTTGTCATGTTTTTGATTATTACATGTAAATTTTACATGTTGATAGTCAAAGAATTGATGTCTCAAGCAAGGAGGATTCGTAAGGAAAATTCTGATGTTCTTGTATTTTAGATCATTTAAAGGGGTACTGATACATATGATTGCTATTTGTAGCTAGTAGACGTAGCTGAATATGATGTACTCCTGCAATGTCGTTAGTAAAGCACAGTGGTACAGTGATCTTGGTGGCTCAGTGACCAAGATCAGATCCTGTTGTATAAGTCCAATAATTCATACACAAAAGAAAACTAACATCCAAAAAAACAATACATTTCTAGTGTTTGTGGTAAATCTTCTGACCTTTAATCAAACTATCACACTCAGTAACTCTTTGGTTGGATGCAGAATGAAAGACAGTAACCAAACACACAAAACCATCCACACAAAGCACAAGAAAGCTAACACAAACCAGGAGCTGGGAAGTTGAGGATTTCTTTTCACAGTGATTGAAACAACAATCTATGAAATCTAAGCCACATAAAACAGAGCCTCGAAACAAAGATTTACTACAAGGTTACCCAAAGGTTGTACTGGGGGCCAATGTGATTGATTTTGCGCCGTCCTCGACCACAATTTAAGAATATTACGTTTTCCCTTCCAACTTAGACAATTGATTCAGATAGAGACTTATTAGTCATATGTGGTTTCATTTTAATTTCATAGTAAGTACAATTAGGTACTGTAGGTCCACAGCAGTTGTAGGACTGTGACTTAAAACCAGAATGTGGCGCACCCATTTATGCTGTTCTGTTTTCCAAAGAAGAATGGCCTTGATGCCATTCTTGCTGCTGAGCTCAGACATTTTTAGACAAAAAAACCCCAAAACAAAACAGAAAACTATGCACCTAAAAATGAATAATGAAACTGTATGCCATTCTTTTGGTAAGGAAAATGTACAAGACCTGCTTTTATATTTTGGCTCCACAGTGATTTCCAGGTCCCTATATAAGTGCAATTTGTAGTAGCTCTGCATCCAAATTGCTCACAATTTAGTAACAGAAGAAGTAAAAGTTATCTTGTTTTTATGTCCATTGCAGTAATATGCTATTGTCTTCTTTTATGCCTTTACTGATGAGAGTCTCTGTGAGTCTCTCAGTAGTCCAGCAGCATTTAACACATTCTGTAAATGCTAGGAAACCTTCAGTGCATAGTCCCATTAATTTAATTGGAAATTACATGTCTTAAGCAAATTTTTTCCAAAATAAGTAGCATGCATTTTCAAAACTAAAATTTATCCTGCAACGCAGGCTGAAGAGCTGAAAAGCCACTCAAATGCTTGTCTATCTGCTCTACATTGAGCATTGTGCTGAGTCTTCTTTTAGCCATAAGTTCTGACATTGTGTTAAAAGTGTGACTGAGAATGCCACACTGAGCTGTTCGGCTTCAGCAACCTTGTTGTTATAGCTAATATAGCCTCTCTGCTGCTGAGGGAAGTCGGCTAACTCTGCAATGAAGAAGCCCTCAGGCTCAACTGTTATTGTTTTTCTCTACAGAGACATAAGTGACTATGATTATAAAGCCCACCCACATAGATGAAGGATCTGATTGGTTGGTCTTTCCTACACTTTATGGCCAATCACAATTCTAACACGTACCCAGCATTTTCTCTCAGTTGTTTGGTTTCTTCAGATAAAAAAAGTAATAAATGTAATTCACTCATAAAAATGAGCTTTAACTTTTGGTTATTATTGAGTTCAAAAAAGAAATTTCAAACAATTTATGCCTTCAGAGATGCTTTTGAAAATCTGTGGCAAAATATAGGAAATAGTGAAAATATAGCTGCAGTGACAGACCCATTTCAGTGATTGCTGTTTGAGTGAACCAACTTTCTTATTTATATATAGGAGACCACAGATTATGCAAGACCCATAATATTTGCTGTGCAAGTAGAACTGGAAGATCCAGACCAGGGACCAATTCTAGATGACAGCTGGCCTGCTGTTGTAAAGACTGAGGTGAGGGTACTTTTAAGTTGGTTAATAATTATTAGACTGAGTCAAAGTAAAATTGCTAACAAAAGGATCCATTTGTCTGAGCAGCTGCCCTTCTGGAATGGCTGTGATGAGGATGACCGCTGCATGCCGGACCTGTCCCTGCAGAGCGCAAACGACCTGATGACTCGAAAGTGGGTACACTTATATTAGTCACAGCACATGTAGCAATGGGTGAAAGTGGGTAAAAGTTTGAAAAGTGAATGAAATTCTCCAAAAAGTTCAGGAAGGTCCAGGATCCTCTTCTTAAAATGATTCGGCCAAAGGTTGCCACCAGGGCAAAGCTTGCCCAGGAATGTTCCTAGAGAATTTTTTTGGAGGCTAACATATTGTAAAGAAAGGCAACAAAGTAGCTTCTTCTCAATAAGAAAAGCATCAAGGACTGTGCAGGAAGTTGTGAAATGTGACTTGAGAGACTTCGGGGGAAGCTATTTTCGCAGGCAATGCATCCTGTAGCTCTCCGCGACTTAGATGTGACAGTCGGACAGCGGGGGATGGAGGGAGTCCCGTCAGACCGTCAGTTCCCGAAACTACAAAAAGAAAACCCTTGTATAAAAGGACACAGGTTATAAAGCTGGTGAGGTCAAAATGACCCCGTCTCTTAAGAATGCGGGAGGGTCAAACTGTTTGCAACATCTGTCCAAAGAAGAAACGATGAATGCTTCCACTACCGCTGAGTCAGCAACAGCGGATCATCTTGTTAATGGTTGCTTACTCACTGTTTTCCTAAAAACATATGTCCATGAATAAATGGGATCAAAGCCCCTTAGCCCAATAATCCACAGCAAGTTGGTAATTAACAATAATTTTCACGTCATAAAAAAATCTAATGGAAAGATGACACTACATTAAACTTCTGGATCCATGGCCTAAAAACTTCCCTTTTAGTGGTCAATTCTCAAAAAGCAAAAGGACAAATAATTGTGACAATCTCCAAAGCTTGACGAGGGCTAGAACATCAGAAGGTGATGATGTCTGGAGAGATGGCTGAAAGGTTGAAAAAGAAACTAGAACAAGACACTGACAAAAACATGTAAGTGCACCAAAGCAGTAAAGTCTGCACTTCTGTTGGTCTCAAAATTTATAGCCACAATTATGCATATGAAAAAAAAGCATATTCTCACCCACCTACACTCCGTAAACTCAACTTCTGGCTTCTGTTTTCACTGTCTCCCAGACAGTTCTGTGCTCGTCCTGTGCAGTCTCGTGGCGTTTTCTGCCGCCATCAGGGCGGAGCAGGGTCAGAAGGGTCGCTGCGGGTCATTGAGGGAAACAAGAGAAGGATGGTGGTGGACGTCAAACTGGAGAACAGAGGAGAGAACGCCTACAACGCCCTGGTCAATATCACATACACGCCCAATCTGCGCTTCTCAAGCCTCATAGTGAAGGTACGCCTCGATCTGTTATCTGGTCTGCAGTTTCGTCTTCTTCCGTGCAATAAAATCTGAACGTTGTTGTTTATTATTTCAGGACACCTCAGAAATCAAAATCGACTGCAACACAGAGGAGAAGAAGAGAAATGAGAAGATCTGCAATGTCAGTGCACCATTCATGCGAGCCAAATCTCAGGTAAGATAAACACAACGTGAATTACTCTGAGATCACTATCCATTCTAAAAACAACCTAAACACTAATAATTTTGTAAGAGATGACAACTTTGAAGACATAAGCTGCAGCTTTAAGATGACCTTCATCTGCATTTTCTTTTTATTACATCTGAGTTAACGGCTCGATTAAACCAAACAACACATTCAAGATTACAATCAGCATTCATATCTTAATTTGTATCCAGAATGGATTTAAGTGGGATTTATTTATAGGCCTGGGAGTAGATAACATCCCTCACAACCCTGTTAAATTGCTGCAACATAATACCTTTTTCTCCCTAAAGCTCTTAATTCCTGACTTCAGTTCTAGCCGCTTGAACTCTAAATCTGAAAGTTCAACCGCCAAAGCAAGAGGAGGAACTGCTTACGTTAAGCAAATAAAAATCAGTCGGCTCTGAAATCAAGAAGGTTGCGCAGTAAAATTTCAATTATAGCTCTAAAAACGAAACCTTGAAGAGATTTTAAACATTCCTTAGAATTAGACAGCAGTTTTTGCTCTTTTTTTCTGTCCAAAATAAACTTTCAAGCTTTAGAAAGTTCCTGGCTAGGATTTGTCAGTCTAGCTTTGTTTATAGGTGAGTGGTGTCTTGCCAGAATATGGTCTGTTAAGAAGCTGATGAACAGTAAATATACTACTTGTTATATTTAACAAGTAATATAACTTGTTGTAGATAACAAAAAGGGAAGCAAAAGAGTCAGTTCTTCAAGTAAGCCATGCTAATTTCTGCTGTTTTGAATCTACTAGTCTTAAAAAAAGGCATGATGGGAACGCTTGGTGGCTCAGTTGATAAGAGTGTGTCCTGGATTTGACTCCACTTCTTGAAGGCGTCCCCTGCATGTCTCCGATTCTCTCTCCTCCCTATTCCATGTCCACTTACTTTATAATAAAGACCGCTAGAACTTAAAAAGAAAAAACAATGGCATGTTGATTTAGCAAATGCATGATGGATTTTTAAACAAAGAAAACAGTCATAAGTTGCAGGTTGTGATCTTTCAGTGGATATTAACCATACTGAGCTGCAGTAACCAGTTTTCTAACTAAGCACCTGTTGCAAAGCGATATCAGTTTATAGATTTAGAAATGAAGATAAGACAAGTCAATTATTTCTTAGTCCCACAAGTGAGAAATTTCATGCAAGCAGGAAGTGAATAAAAACAGCACAGTATGAAAGTAAAATAAGGTTCAATTCTTCCTGTCATAGTAATTGAAGAAGAATAGCTCAGTTAAAAAGTTAGCTAAAGATTATACAAAAAAATTACAAATATTGTAGCAGTTTAAGTGAAAGCTTTGAGTGATTTTAACTCTACTTCACTATTAAGTTGTTCCTCTGCCTGGAAACACTTTATATGTACTGTAGGCAGTAAGAAAGAATGTCTGCAAGCCTCGAAGAACTGAAGCAACAATGGGATGGAAAGCAAGCCAAAACGTCTCCACAACAATGAGAGAGACACAAAATAACTAATTCAAGTAAATGCTGCTAAAGGTGGTTGTGCAATCTAGAAAACTGTGGATTGTGTTTAGTTTTTTTTTCACAAAGCTTTTTATTATTTATTTTTATTTAATTATTTTTGGCTTCTCTTCATGGAGTTTTTATGTTCTCCCCATGCAGTGAATATTTGTGTGACTGGTTCTGTGCTGGGTGTGTCTGAGTCGATGAACGGGTCGACCTGTCCTTAGTGCTCCCCACCTATTCCTATGATATTCCTGGCCAGTCCTCCATGTCCCTACAAACACTAACCTGGTGTAGGAAGCAAGATTTTTTTTCTCCCCTTTGCTTCATCACTGGTGCACCAGGTGAAATGGAGAGAAAAGGTTTCAGATCTCATTTTTCCCCTCATCTGTTTCTGATTTTACTATCAATTCTGCTGTTTCTAAACCCTCTCCACTCAGCTGTAAAGTCAGCACTATTTATGGGATTCCACATTGTTCTGTGTTTTTTTTTTTTTTTTTTTGAAGGGAAGAGCCTTAACTTTATTATTTAGAAGGTGATGTTTGGATGAACCCAGATAAGGATGACATTGGTCTTTTATTTTGCCTTTCATATAAAAGCACTTACACTCCTCTTGTTGTGTGTAAAACTCGTCTTTTCTGTTCATGTGCCGACAATAATCTCCCTCGCTTTCCATATTCACATAAATTTTGTGTGGAGAAATACAGGAAGAAGCTTAACCATGTATTTATAACAAACAATGCTCGTCTCCCGGGCAACAAAACATCCAGCATTTCTGTGCTGGTTCTCTCCAGCAGCCGAACCTGAAGCACCCGGCCACCCTTTAAATCTCCCAGAGTGATTCATACCCGCTCATTCAGCCTGAACAGCGTCCAGAGCCACAAAGCTGGACCGCTCTGGTCAAGTTCCTTTTAAAAATGTGGTGAATGTTAAACAAGGATGATTGTACACCTGGGCAACTGCCAAACCAGTCCAAACCACTTTTTCGCTGAAGGAAAATAGGAACTTTGATGCAAGCTTTTTTTTCCTTTTTTTTTTTTAGGAAAAAGGCAGTTTTGCCTTCTTTGGTTGCTTCTCTCCAATGCAGAATACAAAAAAGTACTGAAAACTTTAAACCTTTACGTTGTGCACATGTTGGTGGCCGTCCTGGTCAGCTTCTTGTGGTTCCACTCTTAGTTTTCTCTATGTTTTGTACCTATTGGTGCTCACTAGTTGGTGTCTTTGTTTAATTAAGCTTCCTCTCAGCATGTTGCATTCCAGTTTATGTCCCCATTACAGAGATTGTTTCGTTTTTCCTAAGCCTGTAGCAGGAATCTTCACAATGCTGGTCAGCCTTCTCCTTTCGGAGGCATTGTGGTTGGAGAAAAGAAAACAAGAAAGAGACCAGTGGGGAAAAAAGGAATCAAGAGAAAAAAGAAAAGAGACACGGAGGACAAATTGTCTTGGTCAAGACACAGAAGCTGTTGTAAGGAATATGGGTAGAGCTTTTAATGAGCTAGTAATAAGAACTTTAATTATCTTCCAGCTTGACTATTGTCAGATAATTTGGGCAAAGACTTAGATGAACATCAACTGATGCAGAATAAAGCTGTTTAGCATTGAATTGTTCCTACAGGACTAGCATAGACAGCATACATTTTAATTTAGACTGGCTATGATAGGGTGTTAGCTACTATCATCAACATGGAAGTTGTTTTTTTTTATTTCAAGGTCCAAGTTTTTTGTTTGTTCAGTTAAAGAACAATTTAAATTCACATGAATATGTCATGAGACATGCAGTTGAAAGACGTTTTCATATTCCCAGGGCAAAAACGAATTTTCTCAAATGCATCTTTATTTACAGAGCAATGAACAGCGGATCTCTCTACCATTAACTGTAATTAAAGTTGAACAGAAACCAGCTTTTAAAAAGAAGTCAAAAAGCTTTTTAGGAGCAACCTACTTATAGTTGAAATGGTCAATTATTTTAGATTTTATGTATTTGTCAATTTTTTGTATGACTTGCAATTAATGTTTTATTGCTATATATGTTTAATATATCATCCATTATATATTTGATTGACTTTTTCTTGTATGTGTGTTTTAACGATGGACCTCAGGAAGAGGAGCTGGGTGTAAAGCCCTGCTAATGGGCATCCTAAACAATAAACATAAAAAATGAGACAAATTATTCCTGCTAATATTACAACATTTTTAACATCTTTAACACTTTTGTCAGCATCAATGTATTCTATTCAATTCAAGTGTATTTGATCAAGTAAGCAATGTTTAATGATAAAAACCAACGTTTGCAGCGACCCCTGAGTTTTGTTACAGGACATTAATGAACAAACAGCATCATGACCAAACGTTGCTGGTCACTAATTCCTGCCGTCTGTTGTTTAACATCCCTGGTTTAATTGTTACAATGGTCTAGTCAAAACCCATATATATCACAGAGATTTGAAAAACCATCTTCACACATTCCTTTCAGTAAATCCAGTCTTTGAGTTTGAGCTACTTTGCCGAGAAGAATTGCCAAAACGCTGAGATCCTGCAGAAGTTCTGCTACAAACCTCAAAATCCCTATAGGTGGTTTTTGCACCACAAATGGCCGAAACATACAGTTTTCCTTCCACTCCCCAATAACACATTACTTCCTGTTTGGTCAGTCGTATGAAATTCTGATTTGGTTTGCAATGAGCCAAAGAGTGAAAGATTCATTTGTAAGGCGCAGTAGGTGTACAACGACTTAATATGTTTACATAATGGAGTTACGTTATTTACGTCCAAAAAGGTTCTGAACATATAACAAAATTACAGCTTCAAAACCATCAAAAGGAATGTTTTAATCAGTTCATTTCATTATTCAGTAGTTTATTTTTTCACTGCACACATTATTGACGTGTCATTGTTACAAATCCATCTATCATTGCTGTCAGTTTTTAGGGACATGGTGCCTGAAAACAGGTCAGCAGTCCATCACAGATCCAACACAGAGCAAAACAAACAGTGCTAGAGCCGATTTTAAAGTCTCCACTTAATATGACCAGCATGTTTTTTCAGACTGTGGGAGGAAACCGAGATAGCAATTGTTTCTCTGTGTTTCCTTTCAGGTTTGTTTTTTTTAAGAAGTAACATAACTCACTCACATGAAGAGTATCATCAGTCATAGCGTGCTCATCACATTTGTTTGGTCTTAATAAATACAATAAGGTCACCGTCTTCGCGCTGTGTCTGTGGTTCATCTCAGACGAGCCTCTCCGTGGAGGAGGGAAGCTCCGGTAACCTTGTTGTGAATTCCTCTGTGGTCAGACTGGATCCATCAGGATTTCATTATGCCACAGAGGATTGTAAACAATGCTCGACTCGACTCTACTCCTGCTCTGTGTGCCGATCATACCATCGCTGCTTGACAGTCCCCGGTTTGGTTTTGCTTTTTTTTGGGAACATATTCTAATCATTCGCTTTTTCCGTCTCTGTTTCTGTTTGTTCCCTGTAAGAGTTTTGAAATGCCCTGAACTAAAGGGATTTTCCCCCTGCTGTCTTTAAGTAACACCGACTGTGTAAACGATGGCCTGGGGTTAAATCCAGAGAATACAGCAGGTTATTGCTGTGTTTGTGCTAAATCCATCATTCAGAGCCTTTACTACTGGGAAGCGTAGATCTGTAAAATAGCTTGTGGAGACATTTCTGACTTCAATTAATCAGAAAATTATCAAAAAGCCTATTTATATCAACGATCCATTTCCAAAAGGAATGACTGTAGAATATTAGCATTCAGTGTACTGTACAGAGAGTGAAAACTTCAAGCATTTACCTTTGTTTATTTGGATGCTTTCGACTTAGAGCTGATGAAAACCCCAAATTCTACTTAAAATTTAAATATGACAAAAAAAAACTGAACATAAATGTTATCTTGTGACCATGATTTGAATGACACAATCATGTCGAAGACTGCTGGCTCTCCTTTAGACACCAATGGGTGGAGGGTGGCCAATAAAGGGTCATTGTGAAAGAACCTGGTTGTTCACAAAAGGATGTATTCAACCATATTAGTGGAAGGAAAAAGTATTTTTTAAAAACAATCAAAGTTACACAACCAAGCCCAGCCAAGAGTTAAGAGCTGAGTTAAGCCACTCCTGAACCAGACACTTAGAGGTTGATGCAAGATGTGTAATGCACTAGAAAATAATGAACATCAAGTCTGAAGGAAGAGTGGAAAAGGCACAAGATCCAAACTGAGGACCAGTGAAAAGCTTCCTCAGTCAGTGGTGATTTGAGAAACCAGGTTATCTGCTGGTCTTATGGCATATAGTGTTCAGTACATAGAACTGAGAAGACTGACATTTCTGTCGTATGTTTTTAACTGGACTTCTGCAATATTTGAATATCCTGAGAAAATAAATGTTGGTTTTTATTAGCTGTATAAATCTTCAAAATGGTAAATAAACGCTTGACGTGCATCACTTTGTCATGAATACGAGTTTCACTTCTTGAGTGAAGTTACTGGAATTAACTTTTCAACTTCTTATCTACTTTATTTTGATGCATTTTTGTATCTGCAGGGTTTTAGAAAGAATAATGTTTGTTTTTTTTCCTTGCTGTAGGTGTTGTTTCGCCTGGAGTTTGAGTTCAGTCGTGCCGTCTTCCTGGACCACCTCAGAGTTCTCCTGGAGGCCAGCAGGTACAAACTACACGCTTTCTCCATGTAACGGATCTCTTCTAAACATTGTTTTCTACATTTATGAAAGACAAAAGCTGTGTACTTGCTCTCTCTACAGCGATGGCGAAGAAGTCAACAGGGCTGATAATGTTAATGATATTTATTACTCACTGAATTATGAGGGAGACCTTCTCTTTACCAGGTTTGTCAAATTCCTTAACTTCTCACCAAACAGTTGACGTTGCTGAAGTGATTGCTGTTACTTATTTATACTTGGAAAACACAGAATATATTTGTTAAGTTCAAGTGAAAATGGAATGTAAACTTAAACAAAAAAAAAAACTTAAAATTGTGGGGTACCTCTGTTTATTTTTACTGTTTGCATCAAAAGGGACTCAAACCCGACACGCTACGAGATCAAACCAGAGCTCTCGCTGGAGGAGCCTGGAGTTATCGGCCCTCCTTTTAACTTCACATTCCAGGTGAGAAGGAATTTTTATCACCTCCTTATCTTTAATGTATCATACTGGGAGACAATTCACACCATTCACCTCTTTCTTTTTATCTCTGTGCGACTCTCAGATTCAGAACCTTGGGTATTTCCCGGTTAGAGCTCTACAGCTAAACATCGAGATACCAGAAATGACACAGAATGGGAACCAGCTCCTGCAGATATTTGACTTCTACATCGACGAGGTGAGTTCACAACCCGGAAGTGGATGTGTTTCATTTAAATGACAATTACATGGCCGATGCATATGTTTAGGAATGATGAACAAATGTGATGGTCTTTGACGCAACCCAAAAAGATTTATGTTTAGTTTCAAACACACACACCGTCTTGTAAAAGAAATTCATTCATCTTGATAAATAGCTTAATACTAAAGATCTTTAAAAATTATCCTTTGGGTTTTTGTTGCCTTTTAACTCCTTTTTAACTGCAGAAAAATTCTATTTTAATGTTAAAAAATTGACTCTGACCCATGAATCAGAAATTTTCCCTATTTATTTTTTTCACGCCTTCGCTCCTCTTTTAAGGTGAGTCTCATAGAGTTATATCAACTTAAAATGTAAAACACCTATCTGTAGGATGCTGCATCTCTCAGGACTTTTGCTGTCTTTGAAGAAGTTTTGAACAACAGACTTTAAAAACCTCAATATAGACCCTCAGTTTATCCAACCTGTGAATCAGACACCAGTTTTAGTGCTGTAGATTAAATCCAGTTGATTTATGTTGCACTAATTCAGAGTAAATATCTCCAGGTCTACAGTTAGCTGTTCCTCCAGTGTTTACACAGCGCCCACCACAGAGAGGCCCGCCCTGGTCAAAAAGTCATATCCTCCATAACAACATACACCACTGGCTGCTCTTTGATTATGTTTAAGTTTGTAACGTTCCGAGATGCAAATGCTTGGATTTGACTGGAATCAGGAAAAAAAAATTGGAAACTGCAAAGCTGGGCGAAAAAAAAAATTATAATAATAATTTTTGCTTACTGTAAACAAACATTTCAGGACACAAGTTCATTAATGATGTAATAAGGCACCTTTACTTTATTGTCCCCCCCTCAGAGAGACGGCACACGCTGCTTACCGCCTCAGCACATCGCGCTGAGCAGAGCTTCTCCGGAGGATCTGTCCCGCTTCTCCCGCTTGGTAAAGTAAAATGAGAACAACGATAAACGGCAACCACAAATAATAGTATTCAGCTTTGTCACCAACCTTAATTCGTTTCTCCACTCAGAACCAGTCCAACACACTCACCGTGCCAATCCAGTGCACGGTCAACGTAGCCTCCCACAGAGACATCGGAGTTCGAATCACAGGAGCGCTGAGGATAGACACGTTACACGCAGTGAGCTCTTACCGTAAACGCAGCACCAAATCGCTGTTCAGCTCACTGTTGGCTGTTTTACCTCTCGTGTGAGACTTGGTGGTAAAATAGTGGCTGCATGCTTTGATTTTTGTCTCCAGCTGAAGTTTAAAGTCCTGGAACTGATAACGAGTGCTTCAGTGGAGCTCCCCTCCGCCAGCCCCATGTTCCTACATGAAGAAAAGCCTGTCAGACATGTGAGTCAACAACTGCTGCTGCTGGAAACGGCTCCTGCCCCGGGTTTGACCCAATCCAACCTGGCTTCTTAAAAACATCCGACTATGATCAGTGCTTTTGTGTCTTGGTTTTCTTTTTTCTTTTGGTTTCTTCTGTTTCAGGAAAGCAGCCTTTAAAACCATTTTCAAAAGAAAGTAATATTTATTTTTGTCATTGACACATTTTACTGACTGAACATTAACTGTAACAATAACTATAAGGAGCACAAACACAGATAGGTGTAGGTGTGGCCACTCTATGAATGTCCCTGTTTGAGTGAATTTGCTTTGTGGTGCTGAGGGACCGAAAGGACCAGCAGCACATGCTGTCAAAGTATGAACTTAAAAGTTGAACTTTGCTGCCATCTACTGGTCATTAATCATTGTCATACTCCATTTCCTCTTCCTGCTCGTTAAAGCAACAGTAAATATTTTTTCCACATAAAAAGTGGTAATGTGTGTATAATGACATTATTTGAAATTCATGATTTGTGGAAAGTGCAAATCATTAACATTTAAAAACGGTGAATCAAAGGTCTACAACGATCCTTTGTCGTGTGTGTGTTTTAATAACGAACAGAACTGAACAATATTTGTTTTTAGCAAAAACATAACTTTTATTTAAGAGGTTAGCAGCTGTGATCATAGAGAAGGCAGCACAAAAAGGCCCGCTGTCAGATCTATTGTATTAGACTGAGATTATTAAAAAAACAAACAAAAAAAATCTGAAAGAAACCGAGAGAAGACTGATCTCTGCTGGGAACAGGTTGATTTATTAATGCTGAGGACATTAATCAAATCAACCTCACTCATTTAGAAGTCTGCAGAATAAAACACACACATATATCTACCAACATAGATCCCAACCCTGAGTGTCACCCTCACTTCTCAGTCCTGATTAACATCTATAGATTGCTGTCAAACATTGCTAATGTTACATCTCATATTGCATCATGTACACAACACTAAGAAATATTTATATTAATCATATAATGAAGCATCAAGACACCTGAGTGTTTTCGGTGAAGTGACATGTTTCTGATGTTTTTTGACAGATAATCCTGGAGATCAGGAAGGAGGGAGATTACAGAATCCCTACCTGGATTATTGTTGGCAGCACACTGGGGGGGCTCTTATTGTTAGCTCTTCTCAGCCTGGCTCTGTGGAAGGTAAGGTTCTCATGTCCCGCTTTACATCTTGTCATCAACTACTTAGTTTTCCAGTGTGCTTCATGAAAAGAAATAGTTGTGTTTACATGTAATAACAACAGATCCCGCTATGAAACTATATAAGAGAGATGTAGTGGTTTAAATTGAGTCCCACATGCTACTTTATGCTCATTGTTTTGCGTAAAATGTTTGTTTCCTCAAAAACATCCCGAAATGTTACCACGGCAAAGTCAGAGCGTATGCATGACGTGTATTTCCAGCACGAAGTCGTAACCTTGTTTCTTCGTATGACCGATCGTCCGTGCAGCTTGGCTTCTTCCGGAGACAGAAACGGAAAGACAAGGAGGAGCAGGAGGCCAACGGCAAAGTAGCCGAGGAGCGGTAACGCAGGCTGAGTGAGTCCTGCAGACACCTTTCCCACAGGGGACGAGACACTCAGGGACCACCTCAACGCCCCCCTCCCGCCCCGCCGCTGCCCGGCCCCGCAGTGGCTGGGCCGCATGTCCGCTGATGCAAGGCTTTATTCAGTGCACTGGACCTGTCCCGCGTCACCAGCCTCTGACCCTCGAGTCAGCACTGTCGCACTCACTCAGCATTCTTGCACTGGTACAAAATCGGTCCCACTTTTTTTTTTCTCCGTACTCCCGCTGCCTGTGGTGCCGTCCCGCCACAGATCTTAGAGCTGTGGCGGTATTTTTCTTCCTGGCTTCATGTAAAAAAATAAAAAATAATTTTAAAAAAATGTAAAAAAAAAAAATTTAAAAAAAGCGAATGGAACTGTTTCTATTGATTTGGTTCGACGTTTTTATGGCTACTTCCTGTTTGTGCATATTTATTTAACATTAATTAATAAGAAAAAAAAAGTTTGTACCTAATAAAACACCTCATGGGTGACTCTCCACCCAACCGATGATGCCGCTGTCAAGGCATTACATAGTAATAATCTGCATTGTGTTTAGTTGTCAGAATCTATGAAAGAAGAAAACGATGTTTAGCTTTCAGACTCTTTTCTTTACTTATAGAAAAGGACGCACCTGAATCCTACATCCTCAAACACAAGATGCTCTTTAAATAATTTCGATGCACTTTTTTTTGACATTGTACAAAATGAACTTGAAGTTGTAAATAACCAAGTGCCTTTTTAAATTCAATTTCAGTATTAATTTTTTTTATAATATTTCCACATTATATATAGCATTCCTTTTTTTAAGTTAAGCAAAAAATAAAAATAAAAAAAGCAGCATTGTGCTACAGAATGATCACAGTATGAGACGGTTTCATGCCTTTTATTGTGCACTGCATCAGAGCAAAAGGTGTGCATGAAATACTAACTTATAAGCAGATATTACAAATGGGAATATAGAAGACACATATGGATCCATGTGTTTTGTTGACATGATGTGGAAAGCTGTAATATGGTCAAAAATTAAACATGGTTGACCTTTACTTTTGTCTTTATTGGTCGTCTAATGAGTTTCGGCTGCAAATGGACTGGAAATGTTTCTCTCACATCATTTCTGTTATTAAAACTTGTACCTGTTGCTGTACAATCTGAAAGAAAAGCAAAGAATAAATTGCTGTGGAAATGGATTTGTTTGTTGTTTTTAAAAGCGTTATCACAGCGTTCTGCCGAGACGGTTGGGAGATGCTTACCAACTTACAATTCTAACTCATTTTAAAACTTTTACTACATGGTAAGAGAATATTGCTGTTTTTGATCAAGGTGACTGACTTCCGGAGATTATTTCTGAACAACTTTACAACAGATCAATTCTATAGCTTAGTTGTAAGTCTTTAATATTTTAGAATGAAACAATAAAAACTCTCTGAAACTTGTGTTACTCATTTCGTGTTGAGAAAGCTCTGAAATGACCTTACAAATGTCATGTCAGTATCATTTAAGATGTACTTTAAATAACTTAATTTTCATTTCATAAATAGATCCATGGCTTCATATTTGTTACAAACCCTGTTTATAGAAGTTGGACCAAGTATATTGCCTTGCAAAAGTATTCAGATCCTTTTGGTACGTTTTTATGTTTTATTATTTCATTTTTCAGCAATCTGCCACACCACAACCTTAAAGTAAATACATCCTTTTCTATTGGGACTCTATAATAGAACAGTGCAGATTGGCACATAATTGTGAACTGAAAGAAAAGTAATAAATCTTCTAATATTTTGCTAGTAAAATCTAAAAGATTGAGAAATCTAAATGAAGTTGGCACAATTGTAATGTTATCAAGACATGGCCATCCTGGGCAAAACAATGCCTCATGAACACATCATTCCCAAGGTGCAGAGGTACAGTAGGGGCAGCATAATGCTGTGGGGATGTTTTTCTTCAGCAGTTAAGGAAATCTGGTAAGAGTTGATGGGAAGACAGATGGAGACAAATACAGGATAGCCCCTGTTGGAAACTTAAAGTAGACTGAAAAATGCTTGGCCCCTGGGGCCAGACTGGCATCAGGGATTTCCCCAGTGGGCCGATGAGTGAGCGGGTCAATGGTTTAGCCCACGGGGAAGCTGTCACGCTCCCCCCGTTGTCACGCAGCACGCTGTTGTTTTTGCATTGGAGTGGACCTGTAAACGCATGGATGAACACACAGGGTGAGTCAGAAAAACTGACTCACGCTGTATATATACATACTGTATATATATATGTACTGTATATATATATATATATGTATATATACAGGGTATGTATATATACATATATGTACATATATGTATATATACACCACGCTCTGCCCTCTGTGTTCTCCTGCACCTCAAACACAGTAAGATCTCCTGCTTGTTACCATTTTGCTGTAACTATCTCTCTCCTTGAAGAATCTGTTTACCTACCCAGCTAGAAAATATTGACAAGACTTAAACTCTGGGTGTAGTGTTGGACTCAGACTTGAACCTTCAGAGACAAATAAAATAAAGACAATTACAAACTGGGCCCTTTATCACCTGAGACTTTGTTTTTAAGTAGATTCTGTTTTATTCATTTCCACGTTGACACCATAGGGCTTGAGGTTAAGTGGCTCCATGACACTTGAATGCAGGCCTGGCCCAGACCTCCATGGGGCTCCATGTGGTTTTGGGGCCCTCTAGTTCTGCTAACAACGTGGCCTGGTTGCAATCAATAGTCCGATCATTCACTGCTATAAACTTATTGCATCTCTGGCAGTGCTGTTTACATTATATACATGTATAATAGGATACATTTATTGGCGAACTGATTCACTGACCAGTTGATTTCTGGGCGCCGATTTCCTTAATTTTGGGGGATGGTGATCGGCTGATACTTACATGTGAAGCTAACCTTATCCCCTAATCTTATCTTCGTCAGCAAAGGTTTAAAATCAGCCTCTGTCCTCTTCTGCTCTACAGTGAGAGGTTTGACTGACAGACCGGCCCACCAGGTCAGGTCTGAACGTTTACAGTTAACAATATTCATCCCAATGTTGCCAACTCAGCGACTTTATTGCTATATTTAGCGACATTTCAGACAAAAAAAATTTCATATCAACCAAAATCAAAATTAGCAGATCAGGCTTTTTATAGATCAGTAACCAGGGATCGGCCAGAAAACTGCAATCAGTGCAGCCCCTACACACATATTCATGATATTCTTTGATTAAATAAATTTTTCTTAAGCGTAACTCCAATAGCTAAACATTTAATTTATACCAGGTGAGTCTTTCTCCCCTGAGAATGTGGATTGGAACTGGGCTGATTTTATGCCTTCAAATGATTTTAACAGAAGTTTCACATAACTTAGAAGTTGATGTAAAAATAATGTTTGTTTTAGCCACAAAATGATTTTGCTCAGCAGCAAACAACAAATCCCCAACTACAGCATAGAGCAGCTCATCGATGTAGCAGCTATGTAGCCTGACGTAAAAACATTTTGCTAGACAATGTCAAACATTGAGAAGTTTTAATTATTGTTATCAAACACGGCTGCTTAGTTTGCTTATGCATTGGGCCGGCCCTGCTTGAATGAATTTGGTTCATTTGGATTTGATTTACAACTGGCTTGGTTGCTTTTCATTTCTGTACAATAAAACGATTGATCAAAATATCTATATAAAATATCACCCATGTGATATCCTATGTTTGTATGACATTAAGTGGAGTGCTGGCATTCAAATTTTTTCCACCCACATCATTGGAGCCACTGGATGTCGATGAGCAGAAGGCTGATACGCAATCTGAACTTCCTGAACATCTGACAGAACCTCCGTTTGATTGTCTCCATGCCACAATGCAGATCATGCAAAAATATCCTCAACCAATGACTTAGAGCTTATGGGCACACTTTTCAGCAGAGCTGTGTTTCAAAATTGGCAGTACATAAATTTTTTTTTTCTTTTTGTATCTTAATATTTGCTCAATTTATGAGAAACGGATTTCTTTTCATTAGCGGTAAACTCAAAATTAGCAGAAATTCACTTTTCAAATATATCACCATGTGCTTTTTGAACTTATTTAAATCAGTTTTACTTGTTGCATTGCTGAGATGAGCATTTCATATTAATTTGGATGTACTTGTATGAAGTTGAAGTCTGGTGTTTAAATCCACTATGCTTCTGAAAAGTGCGGTTCGATGCGTTGAGGATTTTGTTGTATTGACCTGCAGCCACCAGTAAGGGGCAGTGTTTACCAAACGCATCTGAAACTACAGCACAATTAAAAATAAGTCTCCTTTCATTGATTTTATGTATTTGCTGTTGCGTTATTTTGCACGTGACATAAAATGTGTTGATATTATTGTCTTTAGATTACAAATAACCTCTGATGCAAACATTTACTTGTTGTCTAAATCAAATATTTTAATGAAATGTTTGAATAAAACATGGAGACTGGGATATGTAGGAAAGTCATGTCTTTTTGCCACTAAAAATAGCATCGTAAGAGTCATTTTAATCTACTGGCTTACCACATTGTTTGCATCTCGTTTTTTTTTTTTTTTTTTTTTTCAGAAATAATTTTTCTAGCAAAGTTACTAAAAACTTTCCAGGTTCTCCTCAGATTCAGATGCTGTGTGTGAAACACTGAGACCTGCAGGTGCACAGAGGCAAATTAAACTGTTAATGTTGCTTTCTTAATCTCAAATAACTGTAATAAATTAGGGTAGGTATCAACAGAGAGTCATTTGAGTGGTGGAAGGCTTGTCTGTGCTGCTGAAACCTGCAAAGCAGTTTCACGAGAATACTGCCGTCATGAAAACATATTGATCCCCGAGGGCGAGGTTTGTTTTTACTGCCACTGAAAATGATACAGTATACCGTACTAAAAATTATGAGAATGAAAATGACCAAAGCAACCTAGGAGATATGCAATAAATCAAAAATAGACAACTTAAAATTAATCAACGTAATACTTGTTTAAATTATTAGTGATGCGAATTACAAGCAATGTGTGCAAATGTTGCAATGAAGTTGCTCAGTAAAAAAACTGAAAACATCAATGCAACATAAATCCACTTTTTGATTGGCAAACTCAAAAAAGTGACAAACCAGGATGCAGGTGTGACTTTTAAACTGACAATTTAGAAGACAATTGAGTCTCAAACGTTCTTCTGCTTTCTGCATATGAAGTACAATATAAAATGTTCAAATTACATTTCATTTCTTCATACCATAAAGGTTTTCTTGGAATCTTCCACGTTCTTAATCCATGTCTTTCAGTCTGAAAGAAGATGCTTAAGGCTAAAAGCTATCTCCACTAGACGTGCATATATCATATATTTTGAGATAAAATATCTGCCATAAGATGTATTAGCCTAGTTGATAATTGCCTAAAAAAGCACTTTGCATCTTCACCTGGCTTATTTTAGATATTTTTTCCAGATTCAAAAATGGGAATAAAAAGCTTTACAGGGAACAAAATGCATAAAACTGAGCTCTTCAAAATCAGTGTTAAGTTGTCAAAAACAAAATATGCATAAAGATTGTTAGGTACTGGACAGAAATTGAGCTGCTAAGAATATCCAGAAAAGCCTGGAGAGAAATGCATCAAGACCACATTGAAATATTAAAGACATTCTGTCTACTTGGAAGCAAGTGTAGAAATCAAAAGCTGTAAGTCAATATAAAAAGTTCTGTAGACATCTCACTAACAAAAGCATTCACTGAGGGCAGCCTGGGACTGGGTGACACATGCCACCATGCTATAAAAAGCACTCTGTAATGGTATTAGCTGCACCATAAACGAGGCTAAGAGCCCAAAGCTTTGTCATCCTCCGCTAAATCTGCCGTTTTAATTAAACCAAGCTTATTCGAGTTCACTCTTACTAAACGTATTCCCTCATTTTAAGAGCTTGTGAAGCCCCTTTTTCGTTTACACAACCTAAACACACTGAACGGGCAGATTTCCAGCTGCTTTTCCTTCTTTTTTTTCCATTCTTGGAAAAGTAAGAGGAAGAGTGGAAAAAGTGGCCTGACCACAGCATTTTGCAATCACACAAAACCTCTCGACAGCAACGCAGAGGGATGCAGAGGACAAGAAACGCAGACGGAGAAGAGAAGCATCGGCACACAAAGCTGGAAGCCAATCGAGCCATCTGCATCCAGGTGACTCCCTCACCTCCTACCTGCCTGGTGGGCAGCTTTCCTCCATTTTCTGTGGAGGGTTTTCACTTTAGCCAAAAGATGACAGATGGAAATTTATGAGCTATCTCTCCTCTGGGTTGCACATCAGTCCAGCTCAGGTGCTGGACTGATGAAAATCATTTTTGAACGGTTCTCTTCAATCTAACGCTCCGTTAAGTATTTATTTAAATCAGCATCTGCACTCTGTGCTCAGGAAGAGATTGACTGCATACATTTGCTTTTTTATTTTTTTACTCACAAGAAGCACAACATTCTCAAAGATTTACCACCAAACACCAAGTTTTCCAACTACTATCATCTTTGTAGCGTTTATGAGCAGCCGAGTGACAGGATTTGTGCTTACTCAGTTTGCTGAGAGGTTGAAGAAAACCTTAGTGGATTGTTTGTATTGCATTTTAGCTTAAAAGTTGAAATATGCAAGTTTGAGGTAAAAAAATGAAGACGGTTCTCGTCAGGCAGATTTCTGTTTCGGAAAGACAGCTTCTCACCAACCACCATCTAAAATTTACACATGCACCTTTTTTTTACTCGTCTGTTTTGTATCTTATTAATCCACACATTTCTGTAATGAACATGCTGCAGTGTTTAAATGCATCAGGTAAGAAAGTCACATTCAAAACATTCGAATATACTTTCTGATGAGGCTCATTTGTCAGATTAAAAGCACCAGTTGAAAAATAGCTAACATAAGCATTTAACTTTGCCATTTTAAGATACATTTCTGTATCTTAAAATGATTTTTCTTTAATTGGTCTTTTGTAATTAAATGTCATGTTTTCATTGTGAGCAGAAAATCATAATTAACAGAAACAAAGGCTGGAAATCACCAGTTGGAGTAATTATTCTATATAAAGTTTCACTTGGTAATAAAGTTCCTAAAATAAATGGACTTTTCAATAATATTCAATTGTATTGAATGAGTCTGTACATTATTAGCTTGTAGTGGTAGTAGCATCTAGGGTGGCCATTTAGCATTTCAATTAGAAAACCCATTACCTTTTTCACTATGTAACATAGCTTGGTTTCATATATTGCTGTTTGGACTTCAGAAGTAACTTCATAGCTCACTGTTACCCACTATATAACAGATAATGGAGGCGAAGTATGAAAATAAATATGTTTTACAGGTGACAGCATTAAACCATGTCATTAGCGTTAAACCTCTTAAAGATATGTGCACAATTTACATCCAGAAGCGGCAGAACGCCACCGATTCAAAACTCTGGCCAATTCTGAAATGTCATTATTATAATTAAAGACAAATGAAAAAGCTATCACAAAATGTAATTAGCTTGGAGCAATAATCAGCCAATTTATTTTTTTTCTCTGATGGAACAGCAATTTATTTACAGTCAGGCTTTACATGGTAAACATTGTCATATTTTGGGGTCCAACAGTGAATGTCTCCGCCTTTCTCCATGTGGCCAGGCTGATCCGTCCCGTCCCAGTCTTTTTGTCACTATAAAGTGAAAAGATTAATCTCATAGAAAAATCACAGAATGAGTCAACTGTTTTATAGTTTTCAGACTTGTGAACACATTACGCACGAGCAAAGCCAGCTGACGGAGCAAAAATAAATAAATAAATAAATAAAGGCAGTTTTTTATTCAGTGGGTGTATGGGATTGACTTAGAACTTGATGAGCCTTTACGGTCTATGATGGATAGCGTGTACTCCGTGTTGTCAATGATCTGGAGGGGCACCACTCCCTGGGTTTCTATGTGCGTAACGGAGCGCGTCGCGCAAGCCTTGCTCTGAGTGGGACTGGGGACTCTCCAAAACAAGCCGCTCAGCATCTTCCTGATCTCCGGCCTCATCAGGCAGTACAGGATTGGGTTCAAGCAGCTGTTTGTGTGTGCCAAACACACCGTGACCGGGAACACGTACGTGTGCACCGTGTAGTATGATGTGTCCCAGTTGGCTGCGTTAAATTTGACCAAGACGCCCCAGAAGGTGATGGCATGGTTTGGCATCCAGCAGCAGAAGAAGGACAAAACGACAATAGCGACAGACTTGGTGACCCTGGTCCTCCGTTTGGGGTTACTGCCGTCCATGCTTTTCCGCCTAACGAAGCGCAGGAGCATCATGTAATTGACACAAACGATGAACATCGGTATGACGAAAGCAATCAATATTTTCTGGATGTGGTAAAGGGCCAGCCAGTCGTGTCCCTCTGGAAACCTAAGGAGGCACAGCTTTTCTCCAGCGACCACCGTCACAGTGGAGAACACGGCTGTGGGAGCCGTGGCTGCGGTGGCGGCCAGCCACAGCACCGCGCACACCCACTTGACGCACCGTGACCTTCTGTAAGACCTTTTCTTCAGGGCTGTAGCCACGGAGAGGTAGCGGGTCACGCTCATGGCGGTGAGGAAGAAGACGCTGGCGTACATGTTCATGACTGTGACCGACAGGACGATCTTGCACATCGCGTCTCCGAACGGCCAGCTGAAGTCCAGCGCTGTGTCCACGGCCCAGAAGGGCAGCGTGAGGACGAACTGGAAGTCCGTCACTGCCAAGTTGGTGATGAAAACATTTATAGTGGATCTTTTGCGACCCTGTCGCACCCTCATGAGAAAAAACACGAGAAGGTTCCCCACCAAGCCGACGGCGCACACCACCGAGTACACCACCGATATGAATATCCTCAGGATGGGAGAGCCGTCCGCGCTCACGTCGATGTCGTCGAATGTGAACTTGTCATCTCCAGCGGAACTTTGGTTCGGCGCTGCGCTTTGGTTAAAGAGCTCGTCCATCTTTAAAAACGCACAACACGCGCCCCGCAGAACATCCCCATCTGAGAGAGAGATTCTGTGCTCTTCCTCAGCACCCGGTCGTCTTCATCGCTTCCCCCTCTGAATGTCAGCTGACCTGGAATCCGCTTTTATACAGGTGTGTCGCTCCGCCGCTGCGCCAGGATTGGTCAACAGAAAGAGAGAGGAGCAGACTGTCCCGCGCTAGAAATGACTGTAAAGCTCCGTCATTCACTTGCTAAAGATGATAGACATTTACTGGTATATACAAAAGACACCATGTTCTTCATTAATGCAAAACGAGCTTGTCTGGTCTGTGACTGGAATCGTTGCGCACTCGGGCTATGCGTAAAAACAACCAAACTGATAACTTTAGCGCAGCAACGCCAGAAGAAAATGCAGAAATTTGGACTTAAGACAATAAATGTTACTGACAAGTGCAACACGCGACAGAGATTGTGGTAGACAACATTTAAACGCTTCAGACTTTACAAGAAGACACGATATCGAGGCACAAGTGAAAGCGTCCTAAGTTACCGTTGCACTGTATGGTTCGAAACTGCACTGCTGCAGAAAAGGGTGACCTGCGAAGGGGTGTGAGGGCAGCTGGGGGGGATTAACTCCTCCCTCCCAGACATGATCAGCATCCATCCGAGCACACAAGGTCCTACAGGATCATAGGAACCACTGACCTATCATAACCTCTTCATAACGTTCCACTGATGTTTTACATCAATCAATGCAATAATGACCATCCTGACCATATTCAAAAATGATTTTTAACTGAGTTCAATTACTGTGTGTGTGTGTGGCTTGATTTTCTAGAACATTTAGACATTCTTATGATATTTAAGCTGCTACTGAATTACTCTGAACAGGTTTGTATAAATAAAGATAAAGGTTTGTCAGTCTGCCCTTTCTATCTTTTAATGTCTAACAGCACATATCTGTCTGTCCATCTATCTTAATTCCGTTTCTGCTGGCGCTTTGAGATTTTGGCATCACTCTTCTGGGCAACTTCTGCTTCGTCAGCAACATCATCTGTTAAAGTGCTTCAGTGACAAATGTCACACTAAGGTCTGTTATTATAAATACGCCACATTTGCATACAGTACATTAATCCTGGTTTTTTCGAGTGTCCTTGCTCCAAAAGGGGTAGTTTTTATTTGTCTCATAGACAATTTCTCCTTTTGTCACATCGAAATGTCCCAGATAGCAGTCGGCATAGATCAATAGAAAATGAACATTTCTGATGATTATAACTTGAATCTGGTCACATGTGGAAAAAGAAAATCGCATTTAAACCTAGAGACGTTTGACATTTAAAGTTTTGAAAAGGGAGTGCAAAAATTCCTCAGCTTTTTTGCTGTGTCTGTTTAGTTTTGATAAACTAAATAGACATATTTTTGCTCATCTGGTTGGTATGCTAAAAATAACTAATCGGTTTGCGTTGAGGCATAAAGTGGAGTTCAGATGGTTTTGACACTTACTCTGAAATGGTATTAAATAAAGCTTTTGCCCGACAACAGCAGCTATGAAAAGTTTAAGAAACTACTAGCACATTCAACTTTACTACTGATTCTAAACTACCTGCACCTGCTTAAATTTTCTAGACTTTTGGAAAGCTGATACCTGCGTCTGCGATGCACACACCAGCAACCAGAGACCAATCTAATTATACTTCATATTCTAATTATAGTAGCATATTCTTATGCTAGAAATAAGAACACTTATTTCTAGCATTCTAGCTGGAGATGTTTGTAGTCTAACATGAAAGCATGTATTGTTTTTTATTCTTGTCAAAGAGCACAGAATGCTGCCCCTGTCCCAAAGTACCCATTGTTGGCCCAGTCCTTGTGCAGCAGTCCTTCAAGCTTGACTGCAAATGACTTACACAAAGTCACTGTGAGCATAGCTGCTGTTTTTGTGTCACCCTAAGAGGTGCATAAGGTGACAAACCAAATCTGACTCAAGCAAAATTCACCAAGTAATTAAATGTATGGAGTTGTGCAAAAACAAACAAACAAATCAGAAGGAAGTTTATTTTAAACCCACATGCTGAGGTTGTGTTGTTCACTAATTTTCTTTTCTCTTCAAAAATGACATTAGTACATAAAAAAGCCATAATAGAGAAATAATTTAAAACATTTAGCTGCGTGTTTACACATTTAATAACTGTTCTCAAAAATCATTTGTGGGAATTCACGTTTATGGAGCCAATATAATCCTTTCCATCACAGCTTCCTGTGAAACTATCCGGTTTTAACCCCTTTGGCTTTTTTTTTTTTTTTTTTGTACTTAAAGGGTATTCCTCAATCCAAAATGACCGTCGCAGTGTTGCACAAAGTGGATCCCCTGATCTTAAGTGTATTCTCCGATTTTAAGTGAATGCATCCCATTTGAGCTGGTCCTCATCTGACCCACTGAGAACCCGACAGACCTCAGCTTTTCTGGGCTGTGCTTGCATGCAGGCTGGATTGTTTGACTGTATCCGATGTCTTGGTGCGGCCATTCCCCTTTAAGCCTCCTCACGGTCCTTGAAGAGCCAGCCTATTGTCTGAGAGTCCTCCCATCTGTGGGGGTGGCTCTGCAAAAGTTTGCAGAGGGGAAAAAAAAAAAGTTTTCAAGCTGTCACTGGTCGTCGGGAGGAGACTGATGGAGGACAGGAGGAAGACCAAGGACCGCTCAATAACGTGCCAAAGCCGACTTTACAAAAGTTCCAGAGTTGGAGTCGGAATGCACCCAAAACGAGCAGCGGACGCAAACGATGATCAGGCCTGTGTTGGAGATCTTTATTAGGACTGTGACGGCTGAAGCGCATGGTCCAAGTGACGCCGAACGCGCATCCAACTCATATGGACTTCATCTAAATTAAGCGCCGTGGAGTTTTTATAGGGAGGCATTAGATGTTTCTGACACGCAGGTCTCCGTCCTGACAAAATGAACCGTTCGGAGTGGGGGCTCCACGCTGCTGGACAAAGAGCGTCTCCCATTCAAGTCCTCGTCGCGCTTCTTTTGGTGCTGGAGATCTGCAAAGCTCTCGGATCCCCTCACGAACCAGGTCAGTGGTTATCCCTCCCCCCCTCCCTCTCTCCCTCTCACAGGCTTTTCGAGTCGTGCTTTCTTTTTACATCAACACGACCTCTTGTTGCGGCGTCTGCCTCTGCGGTGCTTCATTTGCTCCATGAGTGCGTCTAATTAAAGCCAGAGAAGGCAAGAGCCAGACGGGTAGTTTTCTGTCTCTGTGACTAGAAGCCAGCTGCGACCTCTGTTCGCAAACTTTGTAGCCGACCACAGCAATTACAGCTCATTGCGGTCGCTCCGGAGATCTGCTGTATAAAGAGCCGTGCTGTTCCATCCGTTTCCAACTGATCTGACACGAAAACCCCAGTGGAAGCGCTTCTGCTCTGACGCTGACCTCTGACCCTCTCATGTCAGCAGCAGGAAACCGCAGCTTTACTCTGGGAATTTACAGGATGCAATATGCACATTATTTTTTATGTGCGAGCCAGTTCCCATTCTCCTGCCGCATGGCGACAGGAGCATCTGATATCTGGTCGGAAACACTCCCACGCCTCCATCTCTCCCCTCCACCCCGCCACTCCACTCCACTCCACATGTCTGTCCTCCCAGCAATTCCCTCAGTTTATTGTTTTAGATGCGAAAAGCCAAAGCACTCCCAAAGTCTGGGAGTCCAAAGCTGGTTTGAATGCACTCGAATCCTGTTCACATCAGAAGAGTGAACAGAAAACAAACCATTGGGGATTCAAGGCAAAGATGTGATGCAGAGGGGAGGAATCACTCAATCAGTTAAAAAAGGAAGAAGCTCAGATAGTAAAGTAAGAGTGTCTTAAACTGTCCATAATTAAAATAAAGAACTTAGGTACAGACCTCTGATAAAATACTTTTTTTCCCCTAAGAATCCTTTTTTAAATACATATATAACCAGTCTCTATTGTAGTTATGTCCATTCAATTTTAAGATGAGACTTTTAGTTATTCAACCATAGGCAAGTCAGCAGCTGCCACTTGTGCTCCAGTCATAAATATGCAGAAGATCGATTAATAGATCACGTTTATTTGTATGGCAAATTTCAGCAACACGGCAGTTCAAAGTGCTTTACATCATAAAAACATAAAATAATAAATCATAGAAACAGACATCCACCAAATGAGAAACCAGTAACAAACATTACATTTTGTCAAGTTCTGTTATTCATCTGTTATCAAATGCATCATGCATTTGATAACAGATGAATAACAAGTTTCCCGTTTTTTAATAAATTTTCCATTTATTAATAAAAACTTTAATACTAAAACTATGTAATGTGATTGATTTCCTATAGATTTAATAACTGAAATGAAGTACCTTTTTGAAAATATTCTCATTTGTCCAGGTGCATCTGTGCAAACTGCCTGGCCAAAATAAAAAGTCACCCTTTGTGTTTCGCTAGACAAATGGAAGCCACCCTTTGGAAATGACTGCAGAGATTTAATATGTTTCAGCTTGGCAACAAGTCTTTCCGTCTAAGCTGACACAGTCAGAATCTTCTCATTCCTGAAACTACAATGTCAGCAAACGCATCTCTTGGCTGTGGGAAAACTGCTCCTCTGAATCATGAGGGTTCAATTATTAGTCTGCATCGGTTCAGCAAAACGACCAAGAAAATGTCTGTAAATATAAATGTTTTAATGTCAGACTGATTTATTAAAACCTGGGTTTTGGAAAAAGCAAATATAAGGAAGAAGCGTGATCAGAAAAAACAAGTATTGCATCTAAACTTATTAAAACATTTATCAGCGATGGAAGGACAATTTTCACTGCTAGAATTATATTTTGGATTGGATTATAATCCATTTAAACATTGCAGCACTGGAAAAAAAAATTGTTTGTGTGCTCAATTTTGTGAGTCTAAATTTACTCAATATCGAGTAACACGTGTCAGGAAAAGAAGTAAACTCTCACACACTCCCTTGATAAGACGCGTTTCCAAATAAATAATAAAACCACGGGGGCTTAAAAGTTTCAGAACTCAGCAGGATTCAGTTGTATGTGATGTTCTTGTTTCACTTCAAAACATGTTTAGGCATGCTTAATGTGAATGTTTCCTGTGGACTGGTGGGAATGTTGCTTCATGTAGTGAAAATAACTTCAACAAGTCATCTATGGTCTGAAACTTGCATTGGTTTAGAATGTCCCCTAAACATTTTCAGCTAGATTTGGACTTTTAGGGTGACGGTAGATGCTATGGAGCCCCTATAGGGTCACTAAAGGAAGAAAAATGTAAAAAAAAATAAGCCAGACGTGGTTCACATAAGAGATGAGTTATTATGAAAAACTGACTTTTGAACTCTATGTTTTTCATAATGACTCATCTTTTAGTTTTTGTTCAGGGGTGTGCAATAAAAAGATTCATGTGCTAACATTGTTTTTCACCAGAGTTAAAGCACAGTGGCATTGTAACACAACAGATTCAGGTGTTTTCTCTGTGGACTCAGTCTTTCTTTGGAAGAAAAGAAAAGTTAAGGTCTCGTATCTGAGGTGGACGAACAGAATACTAATAAAAGTTCAACTCAAGTTCAGCAGACCTTGAGTGTTTTTCAGATGTAACCACCTGTCTCTTCTTTTTGTGCCAAACCTGAACATAAAAATCTGTAGGTTTTCCGCATTTTGTATTCATTTCATTATTATAACCTTTTTTTCTAGCAATGGCATCTTTTTCAATCTCTACGCTTTGTCACCCCATTGTGGGAAAGTAAAGGAATTTCAATTCTGTTCACCGTGAGACGGATTTTTCCCAGTGATGTATCCTTCTAGCTGCTGTTGCTACACTGTCAGCAAATATTACACTGACTTTACTTTCTTATACACAAGAAACACAAATCTGGCTGCAGTCAGAGAAAACGGCTTTATTCATTTAATATAAGACAGGTGGGGTCTGGGGATCCCGGCTGTATATGTGTAATCTCTTATTTAAAGCTTGATATCCTTTAATCCGGGGCTCTGAGGAGGGAAAGAGATAAAAGTGAATCTGATTGTCTGAAATTGTTTACTCCTGATGAAGACTGTTTTAAAGAATATAAAAATGGGCTATTTTTGTTGTACCACAACAACTAAATTACTATTTCATGAGAAAAATATCAAATTGGATGCTTAAAAATTGCCTTAGTGTTCTTTGGTATATGACAAAAAAATTGTTTAAATATGCCCAATTCCAATGTTTTGCTGAATTTTATTTTTTGCATGGCCATTCATACCACTGAGTGATGCAGCTGCAATCAGACTTCTGTGTGAACAATTTACCAAATACAGTTTCCTGTGAATGTAGCTTTTGTAGCTAGCTGCCAACTGGGATCACTCTGACCGCAGTGTAAGTAAGTAATATGCTGACTGCTTTCAGGCAGTCTGCATGATGTCACTTAAGAAATGTGCAAATTATAACTGATCACGTTACAGACACAAAAATAAATGTGAACTAAAAGGATTTGAGTTCAACTAAATATAGTGCAGCTTGTGCATCTTCTCTCCAGCAACACCTGAATGGATACAAAAGATTTTTTTTATTCTAATTGAGCTCTGAGACATTATGATGTCATGCCGGGTTAACTAATCCACATTCCCCCACTTTCCTCTAGAGGAGTTGTTGAATAGTATGTACTATTATTATACTAATATCAATATGGTTGTTGAGTTGGAAGGTCACCTTTTACCCCATTCTTATCAATCTTCTGGAGCTCTTAGAGACTCATCTTTTGATTCTGCTCATGCATCCACTTCAGGTTGGAGGAAATTAAGGATCATTTCCATTAGAACAAATTTCAAAGGCCACAATTAACCCACTGCACATGAAAGTAAAAGGCAAATGGTGAAAAGGAAATTAGGTTTTGAAGCATTAATGAAAGACTGCGTCTGCATCCAAGCACATAAATGACGTGATTATGCGGTCATGAGATGTGGTTTAGAGTTTCAGAGTCTAATTTACAGCTTTACAGACCCTTAATTGTTTAATTACCCTCTTCATTCCCACGAAACATTAGCCCATCGTCCCAAACATAATGTATTCCCACTGTTTCTTTTACAGAGGGATTTCTGCATGACCTGCCTCCGTATGAAGTGGTTCACCCCACCAGAGTCGATGCCAGAGGCCACTTCCTGTCAAACATCCTGTCTCACCATGCCCGCCGCGTGCAGCGCCGGGAAACCTCCGAGGAGAGAGCCGACAGCGATCGAGTCTTCTACCAGTTTCTGCACGGCGGCCACAGCTTGCACTTTAACCTCACCCTTAACCCAAACCTGCTGGCTCCGGGGTTCACCACAGAGAGGAGGTACGGTGGCCTGGAAGGGGCCAAGATCCATCAGCCCGGAGTCCCTAGGTGTCATTATCTAGGCGAGGTATGGGACAAGACCTCCGTTAAGGGGAGTGCTGCGATAAGTACATGCAGTGGACTGGTGAGTAATGCGATGATCTGAAGCAATGTCAAAGCATGGCGTTTGTGTCTAATGTATGGGAGCACATACGCTGCAAAAACACAAATCGAGGTTTTAGTGCAAATATCAGTACACTTGCAATACGACAAAACTATCTTACAAGTAACTTTTCAGCAAGATATAGGAGCTTAAGTCAATCATCTAAAATTTATTTTTAAAAATAAGGTACCACTTCCACTGGCAGATTATTTAAGATATAACCCATCCTTTTTCAACTATATTAAGGACTTATTGACTTAAAACAGGTACCTTCTGTATATCTCATGAAAATTTACTAGCAAGTTACTTTTGTCTTATTTCAAGTGTACTAAGATATTTGCCCTAGAAACTAGACCAAAAATGTTTGGTGAGATTATTATTGCATTGTACACACCTTAAAGTTTGCGAATGAACCCTATGACTTACAGCTTTTTAATATGTGAAAACACTTGTTGGAGACATAAATTCAATAATGTGAGAATTTTTGTGTTGATTACATCCTGAGATTAATTTGGAGGCTGCGTCTCCAGATCTACTGTCCTGCAGGTCTTAGATCCCTGCTCTAACACATCTGCATCTTATTAACATCTCATCAAGAGAGACGTGATTGCAGGCCGGACATGTCATTGAATTATTTGGTTGAGCTACGTTGAAGAGGGATTCATCCGGCAGGACAGTAGATTTTAAGGACAAGAGTTGGAGACCCCTGATTTAGAGGGCGTTATCCAAACCCCAGTGATTAAAGCATCTTGACATTTTGTTTAATAAATCAGTTCTGTGTGCTGGGGATATTTGCATACTTTCCTTCAGCTGGACTGTTTTTAATCTGCACAGCGAAAGCGTCCAAACGATTAAAATAATCAGAGTCCATGGACGTAACCCAAGAACAGGGGCTTCTCCTCTGACGCTTTGCCAGACTTTCACTGTTGCTGCATCCAGCAGCGGTGTCTGTGCGTATTTGCTTTGTTTGTCCTCAGCAGCGTTGTTACAAACCCAGCTAGTAAAAAAAAAAAAGGTTACATTGCCTCAGTCACATTACAATAATCAATTTCCTCCTCATGAAGAAGCCAGAGTTGCATTTTTAGAACCTTTTGGAAAAAGGATAGAGGACGAGAAACTGATGTTCTGGTAAATATATCCTACGGTTGAGTGTCAAAACAATTTCTTTTTAAATTGATTTATTCAAACTTTAATGATTTTAAAAAGTATTGGGTGCACAAATTATAACTTAGTATGGATTTAAAAAATGTATTGACGGTGTCAATATTTTATGTACAGAGAGGACAATATCTATACTCCTCCATCCATCCATCCATCCATTTTCTAACATCCTTGTCCCTAGTGGAGTCAGGAGGGGTGGTGGTCTATCTCCAGCTAACGTTCCGGGCGAGAGGCGGGGTTCACGCTGGACAGGTCGCCAGTCTGTCGCAGGGCAACACAGACCAATTAACCTGACAGTCATGTTTTTGGACTGTGGGAGGAAGCCGGAGAACCCTGAGAGAACCCACGCATGCACAGGGAGAACATGCAAACTCTGTGCAGAAAGACCCCGGGCCGGGAATCGAACCCAGGAGGCAAGGCCTGCAAGGCAACAGTGCTACCAACTGTGCCACTGTGCAGCCCCTATTATACTCCTCTATTAATATCTAATTACATTCTTTTAGCAGAATGTAATTAGATATGAGGCATAAATGTTGTGCCTCAACATTTATGCTGGATGTTATTCTTGTTACTTCTGGAGAATTATTTCGGGAGGCCCATGCCTGTTGCAGATTTGATTAACACATTTAGTCAGAGCTGTGGAAGTGAATTACAGAAAGTTAGCCTTCTTTATAAAACCACTTCTGATATGTTTCGGATCATTGTTCTTTTACACCAACCACATAGCTGTAGATTTGAAGTTGAAGTATAAGAATTTGGAGGTCTTTTCAGACATTATTAATATTTCATCCACTGTATGCAGTGCACTAGCATCAGTGACACCAAACCGGCCTCGGAGCATGATGCCATCACCACCACCAGGTTTACGAGGTTTGAAAGCCTGCAGCCAAGACGGTTCAAAACCTCTCGGCTGAATGTGAAACTTTCTCCAGAAATCTTTTGGCTTTCTGTCAAACCCCGAGAAAACAAATTTAAAAGATTGATGTTTTATTTTTTTGCCCCCCCTCTTGGCATCCATGATGGTGCGACAGGAGTTTTAGCAGAAAGTGTTGTTGCTGTGGTTTATTTGTTCGAGGTGATTATCTCTGAATAACCTCGACCAATGCAGTTGGAATCTGTTTGTAAAATTCGGTTCACGTGCAAATATTTGTAAAAGTTATTGCACCTGTCGGTCATAAAGTCCTTCGAATTTAGAAAAGGAATAGCTCAAGAAAATTAAAAAAAGACCTAAATTAAAGGCAGTTATGCCAATGAGTGAATGTCAACTTCTGATCAGACGACAGGCATTTTGTTGTTGTCATAAGTACAGCAAAATTAACATTTTAAAGATGTGCCATTTAGCTTTGAAAGATTGACTCAGGACAAATGGACAATTTTGTCTTCAAATTATTCCTCTAGTCAAGTAACCGATGAAAGACACGGATTTCCATCCTTGTGCCTTAACTTGATCCGTTTTTCAAACAGGCTCTTTTATTCTTGTTCTACCTGTAAATGTTGATCAAAAATAATTAAACAGAACCGTTCTTTCATGATTTATCTGTGATCTAATTCAGTCTTTTTTCATATGAAGGCTTATCAAGTATAATGTAAATCACTCATCAGTTGCTCGGTTCCACCAGGAGAATCACAAAGAACTAAATCCAAGGCCACTTCCTAATAAATCAAGAATCTAAAGTGCGCTTAAACATTTTAGATTTATATAAGACCTTCAGTCATATGGAGTTGGAGTCAGAAGATTTAAAGACCCATGTGAAGTGGCTGTGATGAAATTATTTCTTTTCTTTTTCTTTTGTGAGTTAATTAAAATTGTTCTATTGCACCGAATATCTGCAACTGTGCGGAGCAGCTCAGCACTACATGCTACTTTTGGTTTAAAATAACAGTCTTATTAAACAGCTACTTTTTAAAAATAATTTAAAAATCTGCAATGTTCTGAATGAAGCAGTTTTCTAAGGCTTAGGTTTACTAAACGTTTCAGCCCACTGCAGGATAATGGCAGAGAAAGACATCACTTGTTCTTTGATCGCTTCTTTTATTCTTGGCTGGTTTTATTTGTTAAATATTTTTAAAAGATGATTGAAAAAAAGAAACCTTTGTATTCAAGCATCAGTTTGTATGTGTAATTGTTTTACATTGACTGAAAATCTTGACTTTTTTTTAAGTGGTTGTTTTTTGTTTGCTTTTTTTAATTTACTTTTCACAAAACTTTAGCTGAACTCTTTTCTTAAATCAAACTTTTAAAAAAGTTGAGTAAGTTAAATCAGCTATAATATAAATATGACTTATAGATAAAAAAGGTAATCCAAATCCTATTTGCCTAATGTGAAAATATAGTTTGCACTTTTTAAATGAGGGATCCACCGTAAGTGGTTCAGTTTCAATTGGATCTTTTTCAAAGAGATTAATTAGGGCCAACCTGTTTGAAACAAAATGTTTATAAACCCATTTCTACAACGTAGAGTTCAGCATTTGCGACCTGAAGTGTAAAAACACACGGGTTGAGGATCAGGACAGCGATCCAAAGCACACCAGCAGATCCGCTTCAGAATGGCAAGATAAAAATGCAGTTCAGGTTCTGAAGTGGCCCGATGAAAATCCAGACTTGAATCTGATTGAGATTCTGTGACGTTACTTTAAATGAGACTTTAAAGCCTCAAAACTGTTCAGTTTGGCTGAATTGAAAATCTGCTAAGAAAAGTGGGACAGTGACGTAAAACATTGTCACTTATTACAAAAACTCAATGGCAGATTTTCTTTAACCTTATTGAAATGTGTTTGAGCTAAAACAGTGCAGCTCAAACTCAATTCCAGAAAAATTTTTATTTTTTTTTTTTAGGGAACAAAAAGTTAACTTAAAACAATAATTTAGCAAATGAGAAAAAAATTGAACCTCAGAAACAAACACACCATCTTAAAGAGTTTGTTTTTGTTTGGGTTTTTTTTGCTCAGAGGATTCAACATTTAGTTCTCATGGTCTGACATGTTGACATTATTTCACTTGCCTTTGGGTCACAAAGATAAAACGGTGTTTAGTTGACGCGAGTACACCCTTCAACGCTTTTGGCGAGATAAGAGTAGGAAGCCAATTCAAAATGCAGCTGGTGATTTCTGCTCCATTTAGTCCACCGCCATGTCTGCAGACAAGGTTGCACGCAATTTAACCACACCAAACTTAATGATTGTCTAGATTATAAGCGATAGAGAGCCATTAAAAATTCACACAAGTCCAGGTATTCTTTTTTTTTTTTTCCTCCAAATGTCCACGCATGCCTTTGTTGGGAAGCTGCTCTCTGATGGCGTCCCTCTAAAAAGGACATTTTAGTAAATACTCTAAAAATGTCATTATTGCTTTAGTCCTTTTCAGACCCAAATGGTATGGGATCAGTCTAGGGATTATCGTCATGCTGCAATAATATTTCTTATTAAATCTGCCCTCCAGCTATTACATATTTTTGTCTGAAACATGCAAATGGGAGGATTTCAAATTATAGAGTCTGATTCAAACCTGCTATTAATATTCACGCAGCCTGCCTTCAAATGTGCAATGTAAAATATTCTGGGCTGATCTTACTACAATGTCTGAAGTATAACATTAAAATAATGCATTGCTTGAGCTTTATATATATTTTGTCACATGTGGCAGAATGTAATTGCTGTTTCAGTAATATTGACCAACACAAAGCGGCCCATGATTAGAATATTGAATTAAAAGGATTTTCACAAGTTTCTGAAAAGTGTCATGAATATACAGTCAAATTCAATAGGACAGAATATGCCATCTGATGAGGAGTTTATAAGAACAACCTTTTAAGCAGGTATTAAACATTGACTTGATTTTCATTAAGCCCACATTTCTCCTGTTAGTTTTTTTTATTATTATTCTGAGGTATTCTAATCTTAAATCTCACATTTTAATTAGCTGAAAATCATCATTAACAGAAACAGTGTGTGTAATTAACCTACATAATGTTTCAGTTAGTAAATTGAGTTACTGAGTAAAAGTTTTGAATATATCCTAATTCAATGAATATGACTAAGCTCCCTGACAGACATGGATAGTGTCTGGGAATGTCAGTTTTCATTGAGATCCTTTATTTGATTTTGGTTCGAATCCTAACTGGTCAATTTCATCACACAAAAATAATTTGACTTTAAACCGCTCCTTTGTAGTTCTGGTCGCATGTTCAGGATCCATCGCCTCGGTCTCGTGAGGAAAGCTGGTTTTGAGGCTCTTGCTGCTTTTGACTCGTTTTTTTCCAGGATTCCTCTGAGCTCGGCTGCATCCATGTTCCCATCAACTCTGTATCTTCTCCCTGAAGAAAAACTTCCCCAGAGCATGATTCGGTCACCGACATGCTACACCTATAGAGAATGGGGTTTTCAGTTGGATGCACATTGTGTGCTCCATGTGACGTTTGCCAACCTTCAGAGTGACTTCTTACAGCTTTCTACTTGCTGTTCGTTCATAAGAGGCAGCTGTGTGTACTGCTTGAATAATGGCTGTCCTGTTCCCTGAATGTCCTACTTTAAGCTGTGGTTCCCTGCAGCTCCTCTGGGGTTACCTCTTGGTTGCTTCGGATGAATCCTCCGCCTGTCTGGCCTGTCTGTTTATGTGGACATGCATGTCTCGCATGTTTGTGGTTGTGATGTACTCTTCTGTTTTGGAAATGATGAATGGAAGAATGCTTTAAGGTGCTGAGAGCTTGGGGTTTGGTTTTGTAACCCGACACAGTCTTAAACTTCTCCACCACTTCATCCCTGAGCAGTCCGCTGTGCTCTTTCATCTTCATTGCTGTTTCCTGGTGTTCTCTAATAAACCTCCACAAACATCTGGTTTTATAGTAAGATTACATTACGCACAGGTGGACTCCATTTGCTAATGGGGGATTCCTCAAGGCGATTCATTGCACTGGATGTTATTTAACGATTTCAGAAATGTTTGATGAGCCTTTTGTCCTTTTTCTTAATGTATTTTACTGAAATGTAGTGAGCTAGACTTATTATTGTACAACACAGTACAGCTTTTATTGTTTTATCTGTTTTTATGCTTCAGCTGCCGGATTGTTGTTGTTTAGAGAAACTCTTGTATTCCAAGAGCCAGCTAATTGCCCGTTTACAAAAGCAGTCTTTGGAAACTGTGTGAGAACTTTTTTTAAATTTCCTGTCTCTCCCGCTTGAGTGTAAACTTTCTGTGCAGCAAACATACTGTTAGAAATGATCTTCAAAGCAAAGTAAGAAGCAGATGTACTTCCTGTTTGACTGCTGAGGTCTGGGTGTTAGTTGGACTGCTTGTCCACCTTCAGCCTGAACCTTGAGAGCGCTCCTCGTGTTCTTTTACTCTTAGAATGGAATTGCTTCTTTAGCTGTCCATTATTTTTCACTTGCAGTTTATTAAAGTTTAGGTAAATGTGTTAAGCCAGTTGTCAGTTAAGAAAAAAAACATTTGCTTAATTGGTTAATATAAAACCAAAACATGTTTGGATATTTTATAGATTCTCCACTGCCTCGGGGCGTTTAGATGGTATAAACCCCGATTTCAGCCTGAACAAAACACATTTTCTACCATACGTAGCTGCAGCTCCTCGCCGACACCCTGTGATGTGTAATTTCGAAGTCTGTCTTACAGTTGCTTGGGTTCAGCGCATTTATAAAGTGTGTAGTTGATATAATATCGATTCCTTTTATTTGTTTGAGGAAATGTCTGCACTTTGAGTGGAACCAATTCCCTGAGAGATTCATTAACAATGGGTGTGTGCTGCCTGTGTTTATTTTAAAAGACGGTTCCAGTGGGAAGGGTTTTGAAAATCAGACTTATCCACTTTAGTATTTTGCTCAATTGTTCTGTGGATTCATTTTTCCCTGGAGTCCAAACCATTTTCTCCGTCCCAGCGAACAGTGCCATTTTGATATGAAAACATCTTTTTTACTGAGTCTTAACTACTTGAAGGAGGACTAAGACCTTTAAAGGGGCAGATGCTCCAAGTAAAAGAAGGTGGATGTGGTGGGCATCCCTACAAAATGAAACTTAGAAATATCCTACTAATAGTAGTAATTTATACCATTGAGATCCTTTGAGATGACCACTGTTCAAAGCATGCACTGAATTAAATTTTCAGACTCTCTTTAAGTAAAAAAAACCCATTTCATCTCATCTGTTTAGGGCTGAAATGATTGAGAATAATTGTCAACTAACTTAGTAATCGACTAATCGTTAACTGAAACATACAGACCTAAAAATGTCCATTTGCTGAAAGATCAAAATACTCAGGCCAGCATTTAAGCACAAACTGCACAAAAATGTATACATTTTAGATTTAAGATATTAAAAAAACCTTTGTCTGTAAATATGGTCTACCCAGAGCTCCTCAGGTTTCAGGTTCAACTTCTCATGGTTCAAATTATGTAAAGAAAAGCAAAAAAAAAAAAAACTTGGATTAAACCCCGTCTGCTGATGTGTTATTTGCAACAAATGATCAGACAATATGCAATGATTATTTTTGATTAAGAGATATTAAATATTTGCAAAATGAAAATAATTGTCCGATTAAAAATCTGCAGAATGGGCCAATTTATCCAATTTGTAGGCAGAATAATTGATGGAAGAATCAATTATCAAAATAATCATTAGCCTGACATCTTTTCTGTTCTTTTTTTTTACAGGGACATTGAACTGTCTTGTTGCAGTAGCTCACTTTAGTTGCAACGTCACAGTGTCTTATTGTAATTAAATATTTTAATAGTCTTTCACTCCTTTCTTGATTTACATAAAAAGCTATAGAAGATGACGTGTGCCAGCTGCGACCTATAACCTTTGCTTTTACTTTATATCATTCTTTTTCACCCATCTTTTCAACAAATATGCGTAATAAGCACCTTTTGTTTTTCCTTGCCTCCTTTGCAGGGCGGCTTGGCAACGCAGCGCAATATATTCTCAACAAACTTTCGTTTTGTCACATCTGAAATTGCATGGGCAAAAAACGAGGAGAATAGATGACTATAATTTGGCTATTTCTGAAATACAACAGCATTGGTAAAATACTTTGCAAATAGATAATGTGTGTGGCCAGTAAAAGTTCACAAAACAGTAAGCTAGAATATTAAGATACATTAAATAATGTTCATGAATCTGTAGGATTAGTGCTTTCTCTTTTCACTGAAAGATCGGTAATGTTAACATCGGTATCACCTCTGCTGTACTGGTTCTGTTTGGTGACAAAATTGAAAGGTGTAGCTGCTGATTTACCACTTTGTCTCTGTTATACCCCCTCAGAGAGCCACAGGGTGTTAAAGACAGAATGAGGTTAAGCGATTTACCTGAATGAGGCTCTCTTTTAAGAGTAGCTGGGGTCAGACCTGAATACAAGGAACTGAAGACCGGCTACAGTTCCTTGTATTCTGAACTGCATAAAGCGTTTGATGTAGCCACACTCATTAAAGACCGTCTGTTATGCAACCATGGCGATATTTGGGCCGTCTGAAAATAAAATCAAAGATATGCATTTCGTATAACTGTTCTCTCAGAGAGCTTACATCTTTTCTAACTCTCATCACTCGTGGAACAGCTTCATCACAATCCAATTTATGAAGTTTAACATTTGTCATTTTAGACTTCAGTAATGTTACAAGCCGATAGGCACAAGATACAGTAAGAGCATGACACTACAGCCGAGACTTATGTTTCTGACCCTAAGACCTATAACGCAAATTTGAAACATTAGTTTTAACATCAACATCATCCTTAAGTAGGACTGTAGTTTATAAACATGTTGTGATAAAACTAGAAAGGCACGAGCTGTGATAGAGGTGGATCAAAAAGTATCTCCAGTTGCTCAGTTTCCTTTTCTTTTCCGTCATTTTTGCACGCCAATCAAACCATAAAGCACAAATGTGACGGTTAAAATCCCTGCTGGGATCAATTCGCAGCCTGTTGGGTGGCTGCAGAATATTAAGTAGCATGTAAAGTTACCTGCAGATGCCTCCACGGTATGTTTAGATTCTGGTGTTGTCTCTACTTGCCAGTAATCACCCCTGGGTGACCAATGTCTCTCAGTGACTTATAAGCTATAGCTCGACTTTGTTTACTTTGCCTCTTGTTTCCCTGGCAGAGCTCAGACTGCCAGCTGGTTCTAAAAACCCACATAAGGACACATTTCACATCACTGAGGACGACAGATGATTTATACTGTCACTCTGAAGCCAGATTTTAGCCTGGGAGCTGATAGTAAAAATACACACATACCTGGAAATTCACTCTCAGCAACTTCCTTTCTAATCTTTTCATACGACACAAAACTTTACACACAGAGACTTTAACCCTCCGTCATCTGCCTGTTTCTGCTCAGACTGTCAGCTGCTGCTGAAAACACCAGCTGGAGCAGCATATAGCCTCCAAACTTTGCTTCATTTTGTTCTTTATAACAAACGATTTAAAGTAGAGAATTTTTTTTTTTAAAAAAAGCATTTGATATAATTTTCAAAAAGTTGAGATTTACCTGTAATATCTGAAAAGTTATACCAGATGTTTTCTAAGCTGTAGCTTAGTGAGCAGATGTGATCAGATGAGCAGTGGGGTTTAGAGCAGGTGGCTCAGATGTTACCATCTGTTCAGGGTGTTCTTTTTTTTGTTGTTGTTGTTCTTGTAGGTTTGTTTGAGGTGGAGCAAATCCATAAACACAATGCACAAATCTTCTGAAATGTCTCTGCCATCAGTCTCTAGGGGAAATAAATCTGTTGTTTTTGGTCATTTCATTTCTGTATGCTGGTGCGTTCGTACTTTGTGTCCAAAGAAATGAACAAAATTTCGAAACCAAGTCACAATAATAAAAAAAGAAATTGATCTTAGAATTTCCTAATAGAACACTAGGGTTCTATTAGGCCAGCTACAACTAAGGATTAAGGTAGAGAAACAACAAATCGGAGCCAGGAGATGGTTCTTACTGTCAATCATCCTCGTGTACACACTGCTCACTCCCTCCATATTGCTCTCTGCTTCCCCATACCAGAGCCTGATGCTCAGGCTTGTTAGCATGACCACCGATGATGGTGGATATACAGACTTCCTGTAACGGTAGGTTTTCTGCCATTAGCACATTGAGCATGGTTGACAGAGCCGAGTCCTGCCTCCTGTCTCTGATTGGTTGTTTCTGACTGGGAGCAGAATATTTCCAGAAATACAAGAAAAACAGGAAGGAGGCAGAGGAGCTTGATGTTATTTTATTTTTTTCACAGATTCTGCCTCTTGTACGTTAACGACATGGTGACAGTTTTAACAAAAACATTTAATAAAAAACAACATGAAACATATTTATAAAAGTTGCATACTGCAGCTTTAACAACCTGACTTCTAACAGAAGTAAAAATGTATGTTATTTGATTTTCAGCCATTTCTTGAGGAAATTATGCCCTGCCCAGGACCTTAAAACTGTTTAAATATGTCTGGGGCCTCTGGATAGTTGGGAAAACCTAATTGCAGTGTGAAGGCAATTATGACTTCTGCACTCCCCATCATCAAAATAGGTTTTCCTTGCCGACTTCCTGTTCTCTTCGTCCCAGTACTGACACCAGATAAAACACATCTGCACCAGGCCGGCTCTTAGAAGTGACCCTATAATCTTCACAGGGGACATTTCTGCACCTCCATGAGTTCTGTAGTCTGATCAGGCTTGGCCCTAAAAAGGAAAAATTCCATCTGTACTGTTGCCATCTTATTAGCATGAGAGTGTGCAGGTGAAAGGTTTTCAGTGAAACCCAGTGCAACAGATTTGAATGTAATGGTGGCATGGGGCCAGTGGCATGAGGCCAGTGTTCCCTGTTCCCAGTTCTGCTTCGGTCTGCCGATGTGGCCACCGCGTTGGGCCTGTGCCCTATGCATTTGGAAGTTTTTGTGCAGGTTCAAAATTGTCCAGGAAACCTCATGCTCTATCATTTACAATGCAAAGCACACTTTTTTCCACAGAAAACTTTATATTCCTTCAAAGAGCATCCATGTTCTGGATTACAAAACTAGACAAGCAACACGCATGAGCTCAATAACCGAGGGTAAAAGCTTTATTTTGGAGAGATTTCCCCAAACCTCACTAAGAAACTTGCATTTTGTTTACAGTGCAGCTTAAAAATGGATCATGGATATTTTCTTGTTTACCCCCTACTTATAAAAATGTATCTTTCCATCAAAAATGAGAACTTCTAAGAGGGGGATGCCTTTTACTTGCAACCTTTGGGTCATGCCAGGAATACTATCTCCTAAGAACTCTGCTACATTAAACGATGCAGACTTCAAGAGCGGTGCAGAGATAAGTTGGCATTTACAAAGACTCGTGGCACACCAACAAGTGGAGAGTGTGAAGGTATTTTTATTTTATTTTCCTTAATACGCACACCCAAAACAGTCTGGTTGTAATAAAATCACTTGCAGTATAAGACTCAGGCATCTTTTGTTTGCAGTAAATCTGGGCAGAACATCTCATTACTGCTATAAAAAATGACTCCTCTGATATGATTTCATTTCACCTGTCGCTCGTTGCATCAGTCCAGGCATCACAGATGCTTTTTTTTTTTAAAAAAAAACATTGTCTTTACTTATAAACACACAGCACTCCAAAAGAGGAACTCATAACATGTCCAGAAGAAGGACACTCATTTTAGAATCCAGCCTGATCTTTAAGACAAATGTTGAAATGTTTTCTATTTCACTTAAGTATATTCTGATGCTAGATGGCATGTAGCTTTAATACGAGAACAAATGCATCTGCTCTGAAAAACCCAGCTATAATTACTCCTGTGATCTGCCTACTGCACAAGATCTGTAAATGACCTTCTTAACATGCTCATATTACATTTCTGCTACTCCTGTCTGTCTCTGAATCTGTTGGTGACAGATTAGTGGCCGTCCCTCGTGCACCGTTCAGCGTTCACCTTGTAGTCTGTTTAGTATGCCAGCCCTCCTGTCTGAGCTCCACAGGAGCTCCTTGACAGCTGAAGGAGAGTTAACCGGAGCAGATGATGGACGGGAGTTAAATTTAAGGCCAGGATGGTCAGGAAAGGAAAAGAAGAAGAGTGGCCATTGATATTGTTTTCTGGTGTCCCTGTCACTGTAATTTATGGTGCGGAAATTTAGCTTTTGTAGTTGTGCTTTTCCATTCCTTATCAGGGTTACTGAGATTTGCAGGTCACGGACTAGCTAAGTTTCCATTCTAATAGATATATTTTATTTTCTATGTACTGCTTTGATTGTCGTCTTAGCAAAGTTTCATATAATTATAAAAAATCAGTCTGTATTGCATGCTATCAGATCTTCTCTACTTTATAGGTGTTTTTACAAGACAATATTTACAGTTTGTTGGTAAAAATCTTTTATTGTGTTTTTGTTATCTGACCCTGAAAGTGTTAGAAATATCCAGGTTTCAATCTGAGTGCACTAGGAAGGAAACCAAATTCTCCTGTAGAGAAACACCAATGCCACTTTGACAACCTCCTTTTGCCAGCAGAACGTCATGCTGGGCTAGAGCTAACAGATGGAGAGCTGGCCTACTGTTTGTCTTTGCACAATCTCTGGATTGTCAGGGGGTCCTGGGTCTCATCCCAGCGACTCTCCAGCTTATCCTGCTGGTTTCCTGTAGGATTTAGTTCTGGGGATGATTGACACGGCTATGGAAGAAGGTTGGTATTTGTTTCTGAACTATTGCTGCTGATTTTATTTTATTTTTTAAAATGTTTTGAATCATTAACTTGTTGAGAAACAAATCATCAACCACTTTCAGTGTTCTGGCATGAGTGAGTAGAATTTCATATAAAATGTCCTGGGGTCTCTGGCTACGTATAAAACGGGGCCTGTCTGTGAAGCCAATATTGGCATCGGTCTTTGTTTGCTGCAGTTTCTTGGTAATTATGACATTGAGGTGGCAACATGGTCAAGGTTGTCCATAATTCAGGGTAGCCATTCCCTGAATTATAGAAAATAAACATACTTTTGACTCACTTTAACTGCACATTGTCCAACCAAAGGGTTGTGAATACAGCCCAAAAAATCATTGGCTGCCCTCTCCCCTCACTGGAGGACCTGCACAGCGACCGCTGTCTAAGAAAAGCACAACACATCACAAAGGACACTTCTCACCCCGGACATTCTCTGTTCACACTGCTGCCTTCAGGCAGAAGATACAGAGCAACCAGAACAAGAACCAACCGTCTCAGAGACGGTTTTTACCCGATAGCAATAACAAAACTAAATGCAATCAAAAACAACCATTAATCATCATGAATGATGTATGTGAGAATGTGGCTGCTCTTATTTATTTGTTTGTTTTTTTTGTTTTTTTTTTTACCAGTTATTTGTTAATTCTTACAGTACATTGTGTGTGAATTGTGAGGCAGTTATTTTTTGTTTTTAAGCATATGCACTGACTGATGGCACCTTTTAAATTTCGTTGTTCTTGTGACAATGACAATAAAGATTTTTATCTAAAGCTTAGAGAAACATCAAGTCAAATGTTCCAAATTTACTTCTAACAGCTACTGCAAGTGAAGTAAAAATCAAACAATGCTTCAGATACTTTTGATTTGTGCCATCATATCTATTCCAGCTCCAGGTTAATTTATCACTGTTACCTCATTTTGTATATTTCATCCCGTCCTTCCTATTTCTTACCTGGGAAAAACCCATTTTGGGCATGTGTCTCTGCATACCTGCCATATATGTGTGTATTACATGTGTTCAACAAATACTTCTTTCTATAAGTTGGCTATTTGGGTCAGAAGACTGCAACATAGGTTACTAAAAAGGCATAATTTAAAAAAAAAATCTTATGCGAAAATGTGATTTTATTGCAAGTTGTTGGTTAGGTTTTGAAGATTTTAGGCAGTCTAAAGGGAACTACTTGATATGATGAATCTTGGTAAGACATGCATTAGGTACATTTAAACTTAAAAAAGGTAAACTCCCAAAATTTCAAAATTATTTCTGGCACTAGTTATTTTTGTGGGGGGGGGAAATAATTATGTGTCATATCTATTTTTCAAAATAAAAACCTCTTTAAAAAATATTTTATTCCTAGTACTGCCTAAATTAAAAGGGAATTGTCTTTTTTAGTTAAGACCAATAAAAAAAACAATAATAACTGAAGGTTTTTATTTAATTTTCAAAATGGAAAAATAAGTAATGCTTTCTTTTGGTGTACAACCGAGTTTTATGAAGACAGAAAAAGAAAACATTAAAACCTCTCAAATACATGCAATTTCCCGCTGAGTTGTCTCTTCCAAGAGAGAAAGTGCTGTAACGGCAGTGGTTCCCTGGAACCGGTTCGGTTCTGAGGGCTGGAAAACCTGAAAGCTGTCAAGATCATGAACTTTAAGTTGCACTTAGCTGTCATTGACCCATTCAAGCCTGATGCACTTAATGGTGACTCTCAGCTTTTAGCCTCACAGAAATGGCCACTGTGCATCATTTTCAAAGCGAAAAAGCAAAGTCAATAATTTACAATAATAGGTGAGGTTTTAGCTTTTCATAGCATGACATTTCCCCAGCAGATGAGAAACGCTTTTGCCGACAGTTTTTGGTTTTCTGTAGAGCATAGGTTATGTTAGGATACATTTTGCTATTAAAAAAAATTGTTTTCTCATTTTATGCCACAACTTGAGATTAACCATCAAGCTTCCTTACCCCTTTTCTGTTATCAGGCTTAAAGGAAAATAGTCTAAACTACGCAGAACTTTAAAAATAGTGCTGGAAATCAGTACATTTATGTAGATATTTTCATAAAGGTAGACAAAAGTGATTGCATTCAATGCAGTACGGCGATTATGTTGGAAATGTCAGATTTTTATTAAAGTACAAAACGCATAAAAAAAATCAAAACTTCCTTTAGGATGTTAAAGCTTGGTGTTTTTACATTTTCATTGATTGAATATTCCTTTTAAACTTAATACGCTATTTGTGACCATGATAAATTGAAATTTTGTTGTAAAATTGTCATAATTTCTGTGTTGCCATGCCCACTCATAAACATGTATTTTTTCATTGAATGGGATTGTTAAAAAAAACAAAAAACAAACACATTTCCTCTATCTTGTATTCTATACTAAGAATACCATCCAAGCTTTTCTTGGCACCCCGGTTCAATATTAGACTGAAATTGCTCAAATTGTCCTCCGTTTTGCATAATTACACACTTCACTCACAGATGCTGTGTAAGATATTTTCACGAATGGTCTTGTAAAACCTAATGTGCTGAATGTTTCCGTTTTCTTATTTCTGCAGACTGGGCTGTTTAAGTTGTCTGAGGAGGAGTTTTTCATTCAGCCTCTGGAGAAGTCCAGCGCTGAGACCTCAGCACCTCAGGCCCACGCCATCTACAAACGCCATGCGTCTCCTCCTGTCCACCGTCCAGTCATCCAGCCCATCTCAGGGAAACCGGGTCTCAACGGCACCTGTGGAAACCAAAGTAAATCGTGACTCGTCCCTTACGACACGCATGCATTTTTATTTGACATTATTCAGATTTCACCCAATTGAATTTGCAGTGGGAAATTAGACTTTAACGTTGTCGGATTGTTTCAGGAACAATCTGAAGACGTAGGCAACTTTATGCAGAAAGAGTTTTACTCACAGATTAATCTGCTGATGCTGATCTGTGAATCAAAAGGATGCCTACTTTATCCTCTCTCTTTCTGCAGCTCATCCCTAGGTAATAATTGGCTCCAGTCTGAGGAATAATATATATTTATATACGCTCATAAATCAGCTTTTTAAAATTCTGAGCTGGCTGAACTTGACTTTGAAGGACGCTTTAAAAACCTTGGGAGATTAAACAGATTTTTTTTTATTATTACTGTTTAGCCAGTACATTCAGGGATTCTTTTTTGTCAGTCATTTCAAAAGCTGAATTGGTTTGTAAAAATTTTACGAGTTTGCTTTAAGACGTTGAAAATTTTCATCCTTCCTTTAAGTTCTTTTTTTTCAATTTCAGCTGCAGAAATGATTTCTTTAAAAATATGCATCACACAAACTAGACTTTTTAAAAAATTATATGTGTATATATAACCGAATGTGATCATTATTAATATTTCTCCAGGTTTTTACAATGCTCCGTCTGATTTTGGCAGCTTTCTTTCCTGTCCTCTGTCTGACCTGAACACAATATTGAGCAACTTAAACTTACAAAAGTTTGGATAGAGGACTAGTGCTGCATAAAATAAGCTTCTGGAGTTAAAAAAAATAAACTGCCTACAGCAAAAAATAGAGAAAAATCCAGCAACACAGGACCTTAGAGATTCATCGTCATTCACTTGTTGCTATATACAAAGTTTTCAGCTACTGGCTTTTTAGGATTCCCCTTTTTTTGATTTAAAATACCTTTCTCTGTCTCTAAAGTTTGGTTCCACACATATATATATATATATATATATATATATATATATATATATATATATATATATGTTTTATTGGCTCTAGTGGCCTTTATTTGAGAGTGGTCAGACAGGAAAGAGGGTAAAGAGAGAGGGGGAAAACATGTGACAAAATTCATCAGGCCAGGACTCGAACCTGTGACGACCGGACCAAGGACTAAAGCCTCCATACATGGGTTGTGCTTTGCCACTGCCAAACTCCTTTGACACTCTTTGTGAATTTTTCTATTATTCAATATTTTTGTGGCAGAAAACCTCCTTTGGAAAGGGTCGAGTACTGACCCTGGAGAACTGTTGATCACTAGAAAGTCTCACTGGTTGAAGGTGAAATGTATAAGAAATGATGAATGATTCAAAAGTTTGCACAGTTCATGAGATACAATGTACAAAAACAATTATACTTGTATCTCTTGCATTTACATCATTAAGCTTTTTAAAATCTTTGAACAGGTTTTTGCATATAAAGTTTTCAATAATCATTGCTGGCAAAATTTCAGCTAATTTTTTTTTATTTCACTAGTTTTTCAGAGAATCTCTGGGACGTCCTAGAGGACCTTCCTGAAATGGATAAATGATTTTGAGTTTAGTAGATGGAGAAGCCCACTCTTGAACCTTTTCCTGGTGTAGCTACTGAAAGGTCCAGTTGGCCTTCTGTTTTGGACTTGCCATGCTGGAACGTTTAAATGCATCATATGCACAGAGTCTGGTCAAAAGTGTGAAAGTTTTTCTCAGTTTTAAAAAAGATCTCTTTTTGGTTCAGACCTCTAAACCATCAGTGGATCTCCCTCAGTGTCTCACAGTAGGAATCGTGTACTTTTCGAGGTGCATTTTGTTAAACTCTCTCCAAAAGTAGCATGACCATAATCTAAACGTCTGACTCGTCAAGGTTAGCGTTTTTGTTTTTTTGTTGTTGCTTTTTTCTGTGGTTTTTGGCATGCTATAAGCAGGCAGCTCTCTGGCACTGGCATAGTAATAATAGCTCATTTTTCTTCAAGTGTCGGGTAGTTTTGATTCTTGAAATTGCCATTTCTTTCTTATTCCAGTGATTTTTGTGTGCCTCTTTTTATCCTGAACTTTCCTAGCAATTGTAGCTGCAATTCCTCTTGGTACACACGACTGTGACTTTGTTTCAAAATGGTCTATGCTCTCCTCTAAGTTTGAACACTGCTGAATAGGATTCGCAATTCCTTAGATTTTCTTTCTTTTTTACATATTTTTACTCGTTTTAACCCGTTTTCACGCAGATCATTTGGTTATACTTTTATATATCTCGTTGCTCAGAATCAAGCATGTTATAAGTGTGCAGGTGTCTGCCAGGAGCCGTGAAGCCGCGAAGCGGATCATGTGGATGGCCTTTACAAGCCGTTTATCCACGTGGCTCAACATGCGTGCGAATGATCAAGTCAGGGTCATTTTGATAGTTTCAGTAATATTTCTACCTTATTGAAGCCTTGGCTCACAAAACATTTTACACTTTTACATATATTGACTCTTTAAACATGTACTTTACATATAAAGTAGCTGTAGAAGGTCCGTACAGTTTTTACAGATCCTTCATAAGTTTAGTACGGGATTAATGTAAGGCTTATTGTTTCTTTCCTCTTGTGTTTGCATTTAAAACAGCAGTCTATCTGCACTCTGGCTCACAAATAAATAAATAAAAAAACAAACAGTTCAAGATTGATGCTTCCACCTCCAGGATTTGTAAAACTCCTGAGGAAATCTAATTTAAGTCCCTTTTTTGACTTTCATTACGCCTAAGCCATCATACCTATATCGGTTTGACTAATCCACTGAAACAGAATAACTTTATTAGCTGCTGTCTTGCTATAAATATTATTTGCCAAAGTTATTCTAAATCTGTCTTTAAGCTTAAGATTTATTTCCACTGTATGACTTTTTCAGTGAGCCCGTACTGCTCTCATTGATCCCTGAAGCAGCGCTCGCAGCTATTTGTCTATTTTAATGATTTTATTCCAAATAAGCAGTTCGATGTGCTGCTGGTGTTTTTGGTCATAACTCTTCCTTATTCATATGAGTTTAACAAGCAGTTCCCAGACTATTTATATGCATTGTGTGAAGCATTTTTGCTAATAACATACTGAAAGTGCCCTTTATAGAGTAAACAGATTAATTACTTTTGTAGGGTAAAAAGGGCGAGATGTTTATAAATACTTTAAATATGTAAATCATTCCATTTGATGTTGAACTTCTATCAACACAAAAAGTCACGCTCATAAATAAATTCATCCTGCACTAAGGTGTTGGGTATTTTGATCCGTTTTACTGATAATTCAGTTTTGAGGCTCAGTTTTAAAATCACCTGATTTCTCATAGGAAAAAAAGAATGGTTAAAAGAAAAACATTTTTTTATTTCAATTATAAAAATGAAAAAATACACAATCTTTGTATTTTACAATGAAATATTTTAATTGTTGAAGTGAAAAAAATATTGATTTTCTTGTTCAATAAAATATATGTAAAAATACAATAATTTGAATTTAGTCTGACATAGGCATCCACAAGCTACACTGTTGAGTAGCGAACAAAAACAAAGCTGTTCCTAGAGAAACTAAGTACACCCTTTCTGCTCTAATAGGCTTAATTGTAAAGTGTCTTTGAGTGTCCAGAAAAGCTCTATAAAGTCTAATTTCATAAGAGTCAAAATACCCGTTAGGTATTTTCTATCAAAAACACCTAATTAGTTGACGCTAGTAGAGAAAGAGGAGTTCGGTTGGCTTGTTACTCTGGTTCACACACGCGTGTGTTTACACAATGCCAAGTAGAAATGACATTTCACAATCACTTTAGATTCCTTGATTACTTGAGATTAGTTCTCTATAAAAAACACTCAAGACAATTGCCAACTTTCTCTGTAAGTTCACTACAGGCTGATCGTAATTGGAAGAGCTACGTTTTAAAGTTTATAGTCCTCAGTCGACATTTTTGACGGTGTTCAAGACGGCAATTACAAAAAAGTCTAAGTACGTCTGACTTTGTTTGAAGGGTTTATCTAACAAATAAGGCTGTAGATGCCAACATACACCGGCTAGCCACAACAAATGGCACAATATTTGATGAAAACCCAATGTAGCTCACCAACACCTCTTCCCAACCACTGAGCATGGTGATGGAGAGTCAGTGAATATTTTGTTGATCCCAAAGGAAATTAAATGTTGTAACGTACACCATCTAAGGTTTATTTTTTTAGAGTTGTTGTGGATTTTGATGATTGTAGGGAGAAAGGATCTCCTGTAGCAGTCTATAATACAGCAACTCTGAAAAAATCTCTGACTGAAAACACTCCATACAACTAATAAACTAATAAAGTTACACACTTAAAGCAGGTTGTGAAACCTATTCAACCATTGCGTGTATAATTTTTCGACATTCAGTGGGTCCACTTTGACACGGGTTTATTAAATTCAACCTGGAAAAGGTGAGATAATTTTTTTGTCACTCAAATATTAGTAGTGAAAGGATGTCCACTTCCTTTATTTTCTCATAACTTGCATCAGTTGGTAGGACACACTCTTCCGTCCCAAAACATAAAACAACCCAAACAGCTAAGCGTATGTCAGATGATGTGTGAACACTCTGAAATCCTTGCATCTCCAGATACCCTCCAGAGTTTTGAGGACATCGAGAGGCAGCGGGAGCGGTGGGAACGACGCCATCACAAGCGGAGGCGCAGAATTCATCAGCGCTCTGTAAGCAGAGAAAAGTGGGTGGAGACGTTAGTGGTGGCGGATTCCAAAATGGTGGACCATCACGGGAGCAAAGCTGTGGAGGACTATGTCCTCGCTGTCATGAACATTGTGAGTATTTTACATTTGACAGTTAGTACATTTAGTGCTTTGGAAAATTAACAATTTGATTATGTGCATCAAACTACACTGTCTCAAAGCATTCATCAATGCACCACCCAAGGCCTTCAGTGTTATTTAGAAACTAAAACATCAATAAAAATCATTTCATCCCTACAAGTATTTTAGTCAGATTGAGCTCAGGGGAACTGCAGTCAAATCAACACTTGAATTAATAATTGAGAGTTTTCTGCAGCGTAGGATGGAGTATTATTTTAGCTAAACGGGACTCCATCATCGGCTAATGTAGTTGCCATAATTGTAGAGTTGACGCTTCAGTGTCTTTCTGTGTCATAATTGGTGCACATTAAAATACCATCGTCAAGATGCCAGAATCCAAGTGAAAGTGGCCTGCAGCTTCAGGCTCTGCCATCTTCCCATAGTGCAATCTGCTGTAATTTCCTCCCTTGATAAATGACACCCACAGCCATTCAGCTTTATGCCTCATGGTGGTGTGATGTATATTTTACAGTGTTTTGACTGACTTCTTCAGCGTGTGGTTGCAGGATGTTGCCACGCCTGCTGTATTTAAGATGGTAAATACAGAGCATGCATTAAATTCACGTGAATGTGAAATTGTGCTTTGCATTCTTTAAACTAATTTTACATTTAACAAGTTATGTCATTATTTCTTTACATAGTTATTGAGAAGTTAAAGAGGAAGTATTCTGTAAGATTAACTTTTTTGAGCTTTATATTATATTAGAATATTATTCCCTTATCAGAAGCACATGTGAAGTATTGCCTTGATTCTTTCAGTCTCCCGTGGCAACCATTCAGGGGCTCCTAAATGCTTGCCCCCACAATGCTCTGCCTATTTGCACAAAGCTGCTCATTTGAGCTCACAGAGCACCTCTTTCTCTCCCTCCGCTTTACCTTCCTCACTCAGCTACTCCAGACTAGCGGCAGCAGCAACTGGCAAGCACCTGGTGGAACTTCGCATCTGCTGAGCTCATCATAGGAACTTTAGTCCAACGCTCCTTAAAACGATTGTAAACGAATATTGTTGTCCTTAAAGTGGAGTGCTGGAAAGAGTAATAGCTTCTTAAAGAGACAGAGGCCTAATTTCAAGGTGCCATGAAATCTAATTTGAATTATAGACAGCATTTTTATAACAACTGAATGTGATATATTGTAGTTGCTTTGTTTGTGCTAGAAAATGGCACTATGTGCCTTGAAAAAAAAGCAATACCTCCCTTTATGGTGGTGGCTGTAGTCAGACCTGTGCTAGCATCCATTTTGAAGGACAGTGCCTGTTTTCATGCAGTCCTCGACTCGTGGCCTCTGAAAAATTGTTGGTGTGTGACACTTTTTCCTGAATCCTGTTGGGGCCAAAGGTCGGTCAATTATTCAACAAAAACAACTGATGTTTATAACGGTTTATTTTATTATCTTTTTTTTTTTTTTTTTTTACTTTAGACCGATTTTGAAGAAGAATTATTATTTCAGTGGGATCAAATCTACATGTTTGTTTTTAACAGATATATTCAAAATATTGAATCACCATCATTATCACTGTAATAGTATGTGTATTATCTTAATCTTTAACGTGGAACATGCAAATATTCCACATTAAAGGTGGGCTAACCTAATAAACACTTAATGTGCCACATGTTTTCCTCTCCTGTTAAAATTATACATAAATACAATCGAAACAAACGCCTTTCTGTATCTGGAAGCTGGTATTGGTGTGGCGCAGGGTGAACAGATTGTGGATGTGGACTTTGGTCAATACAGGCAGGAAGACGCTGTGAGGTGAAGGTGGGAAGGTGGTGGGCTTCCCAGGGTCGTATGGTGGCCAAAATAAAAAGAGGCCTTAGACATGAATTCGACATTGATCAGTTTTGTTTGTCGGCGAGATGATCGATGTCAAGTTGCCACAGAGGAATTAAAAAAGCTACTCCGTGAGGGAAAGACATGTGATGCTGCAGGAATAGCTCTCAATCCCAAGAATTAAAGCAAACATGAAAGGACAAATCTCTAGTGAGTTTGTAATAGCCCACATTTGCACATAGCACAACTACAAAGGTGTAGTGCATCAAATAATGTAAAGATAACTAAGGAGAAAACTGTGTGACTCCAGGGCATCCCCTTATTCTATTAGTGGAGTTCAAAGAGTTCAAAATACACGTATCCTGTGTCTGTTAGAGATACTGGCTTTGCGCTGGCCTTAATCTTGGCCAGCCACCATTGGGGTAAGAGACAGCTTGATAAAGTGGCCCATTTAATCTGACAAATGTAAGTTTAGAAGTTAAAAGGGACTGCTAAAGGCAATGAAGAAGATGAGTGGGGGTGTTGACATTCACAGCTGTTTTAGGCATTAAGGTTACAAATTCTCACATCACAGGCAGAGCTTAGTCTCCCTGAAACGCAGAAGGCTGCACTGTCTGTCTTTTTACAGGCTTTTATGGTATATTGGTGGTTCTGGTTGCCAGATGCTACAGCCTACTGATAAATGACCGTGACAATATTAGCAGTTCTGGGTGCGTGAGTGTTTTACTCATCATAGCCTTTAATGCACTTACGCATTGAACTTGAGATAGAGCACTAAAGAAAGATGATTTATCCTTAATCTTCTTTCCAAGGATTGTCCATAAGACTTCAGTGTATTTTCCTTATGATATATTTTAAACAGAGAAACATAGCTGTTTTTTTTCTACTTTTGTTTGCCGAGAAGTATTGGTGTGCATTTAACTATATATTCCAATAGATTACTCTATGGTAAAATACTTTAAATTAAGGAGTATTTCCCCGATAGGATTACCAGTAATTAGTTTCTGCTTTTATTTGGGTGGAAACTGCATCTAAAAGCAGCCCAAGCTCTTAAAAAAAAAAAAAACACCCAGACATTTTTTGGCAAAAAGTTTGTTTTTTAGTGTCTGGAAAATGAGTCATTTCAAAAACCTCCCGATTAAGTCACAAACTACGCACTGTGCTGTTACTAGCAACCCCAGTTACCTAGCATCTCAAGCCGAACTCCAGCCCGTCTGGTCAGCTGCTTCTACCGCTGTATGCGCTGTACAATGACTGCTGGAAAAGACAAGTGCTTTGTTATTGACTTACCACCCAGAAATTGCTTGCAGCTTTCTTGTTGGTTATGCAGGAGGCTCTCCTTCACAACTGTATGCAACCGTTTTTATGTGTGAGTTGGAGGGGTGTGGTCAGCAGCAGCATATTTGGATTTAAAGTGACAAAAGGCCCTAAAACAACTCATTCTGAATGGAGCTCAAAATTGTCAGACTAAAATCTCATCATTTAAGAATGGATTTGGGCACAAAATGTAATGAAAGGTTTTTGTATAGCCCAGTAACCTATTAATCTTTTCAAAGAAGGTAATGGGTCACCTTTAAACATATAATAAAAGGTCAAAGAGATGCCCTGGTGGAGGCTTAATGCAAGTTCCTGGTAGGCATTTCCAGGAGTTGAGTAGTAGAGGGTCCAAGACTGGATGCATAACAAGAAAAATGGCTGCAACCCCTGGATAGTAACGGAGGAGCAGTTCTACTCTCGACAGAGATGAGTGGCATTAAAAGGGAGAAAGAGAAGGAGGCACACAGAAACCCACCGCCATTTATGGGTCATGACAGATTGCCTCATTCACAGAACATTCTGTCATCAACCCATAATGAGCCACTCTTTCAGCTGCTGCTCATCAGTGCCTGATGGGCTTTCAGATATCGAACCGCCACCGTAAAACCAAATGAGGCACAGAGTAGAGCTCGGCAGGGTCACAGCAAAGAAGTATCTTAAGGTTTTCTTTTTCTATTTTCAAACACTGCTGTAACTAAAGAAGCTTCACTTGGCTGAAGTTCAGGGATCTGTTGTCTTGGTGCACCGTCTTGCCTTTTTTTTTCTTCTTCTTCTCCTTCTTTTCACATAAAATCCCCCGACCATCTGGCTGTACAGCCCAGATGTAATTACTACATCAAACTCTTGAGGTGCAACAGCAACTGTACCGTATCGTAAATCAAATGATGCAGCGAGGTGATTACAACGCGAGTCGAGGCGCGCAACGCTGGCAGGTTGAATTCAACCCACTTTAAAAAGTTCAAATGACGTAGTGTCTAAATCCCTCCTTCAGGTGACGTTTGAAAGAGGCTGTACTTTCTTCCTGTACTTCTGTTATGAAGCACAGTAAAGGAGATTGTTTCATATGGTCCTCAATTTGTTGACTCTTTAAAATTATGATATGTCTTAATAAAAGTTACAATTTGTTTTTTACGTTAGTGCAAGAAATATGATGTTTTAATAAATACTAGAACTAAATAACCAGAGATGCATACCATTGAATTGCATTCATTATTGCAGCAATGGTGGGTGCGATATAATTATCCCAAAGGACACGCTGGATGCAGTATTTGATGGAATATTATATTTGAGGCACTGCATTTTGATTACATAGCTCACTAGTTGGATTGATCTTAATTCTCAGATGTTTATTGGCTAAGAAGCTGAAGGATGATAGACATTGTCATTGCAATTTTTTCATCCATTGTTTTTCAAATAATTGAAATTATGCATCTCTGTTCTTTAAACTCGCAAAGGCAATTCAATATTTTAGTTGCCAGATAATTTTTTTCAGCCATTTTCAACTCCAATGTAGCAATTTCAAGTTTGTTTTTTTGGGTTTTTTTTTTTTTAGTTTTCATAATGCATGTAAAAAAAAATTAATATAAACTTTAATGTAGTTTAGTTTTCAAGCCAGCAGTTCTGCTTTCTTGTGGCTTGCATAAGAAAGCCATAAGCTGGTGTTAGTCCAGCAGCAGCCTTCATCTCCCTAAATTCAGATCTTCACACAAGGTCCGGTGTTGCAGCTCATGTGGAGGGATGTTTTGTTGACAGGAGCCTGATCTAGTAGATACTACTAACAGGTTTTGTTATCTGTTGTTTTGGAACACAAAGCGGAGATCACACCTCATTCTGCATTCCCATCAGCAAGCCTCAAGTGCTGCAGACTTTCCAGTTCACAGATTGTAATTCCTTGGACCTCTCCTGCAGAGCTGCTGCGTACAACAGCCAAAAACAAAACCACACAAACAAAATGAAAAAAACCTGCTGCTTTGAAATGCTCTCCAGTAGAGTCATTCAGCTGCAGAGACAGCCACAGGGCTGGGTTCAAACAACCAAAAATCGAGGTTTTAAAAGCCTGATTCCTCAGGTTAATTAACTTGTACACACACACATTTTGAATGACACTGGTGTGTAAGGGCTTTTTGTTTTTAGCTTGCAGTAGAGGTTACATCACAACAGGAAAACATTCAAAGTTTTGTATTTTATGTAGCAAGTCATTTATGTCTCCTGGGAATGTCCTTGAAACCATTAAATTGAAAATACTCCTTAGTTTTATCTTAAATATTTGACCTCTGCTACATTTATGGTAACCTCTAAGACTTCCTCCAAGACTTTGCAGTGTGACATTAAAAGTCATTTAGAACGTAATTAGCTTTACAGGATCTTGACGAGGTCGTCTTCACGCATGGAGAAAGAAAGTAACATGCTGCCGACCGCTATCACATACACCCCTGTGTATGTGAAGGCAGACATCTTGAATTGGGCTGTCATACACCATCTTTAAGTAAAACTTGTTGAATTGAAACAGTGGATCCCCGTTCTTTGACGTGTTCAGTGGAACTTGACTCCAAATTATTTTCAGAAAATCCATTTCTGTAGATGTTTTCCACAGAGGATATCTTAAATATTCAAAAGAAAATGCAGCTTAGAAAGATGAAATGATTGTGCGCAATGCTATTATACACGCATTTGCAAAGTAACCAATCCAAGATCTAAGTGTGGTTGTCTTAACAACAATCTATATCAGGTTTCAATTAATATTTAATCTACTGGGAAGTTTCTATAATTTATTTATTTTTGTACAAAACCTAATGGATTGCTATAAACACTTCATGTTTTGAAAACTGCAGTGCTGTCATATGAGTTGAGAGAACATCAGGAAGGGGAATTCATTGATGAAATGGAGACGGTTTAACTGACTTAGCAGACAATTTTACACAGAGGAAGCAGACATTATTCTCTACTTCCTCTCCTGGTTCTTGTTTGAGGTCTTTTAAAGCTTTGAACATTAAAGCGCCACACAATCCTGTTTTGCGATAACAATATAGCAGAGCCTCAAGGGAAGCAAGTTCTTTCTGGTATCTAAACAATAATGTCATCATCTTCCTCCGACACAGTTTTCTCCATTGTCTCATCACTGATGTTTGTCTTTGAGTGTACCAGCAGCGCAGCGCATCCATATTCTGGAGCCGTGCTGTCCTGTGTGCTCACAGCGTCTTGACCAAATGAGTTTTTCCCCAACTTCCTTCATATTGTGACCTAGTGGTTAATTATTTTAGTCCCTCCAGGATGTTTAGGATCAATATGTTTTATTAAAAGTAACAGCTGAGGTAAATGACTCTATAAAAATTCTTGGGACACGATGTGGACTTCAAGACCAAAGTGCAAATGGTTTCTCGACCCAATCAAAACTGGGCTAAGCGATACAAATGTGGGACAAAAATAATTTCAACCAGTTCAAAATAACCTCTGCTCTGTTATAAAACTCAATGTATAAACAATAGAAACAATGACAGGGGGACATGGATTAAAAATAACCTACATGCACATCCATTGTTACCGACTCCAGTGGGATATCGGCGATGCTTGGAACCGCATTTTGATTAACGTCTTCATTTATGCCAAGACTGTCTCAAGCTGCAGATTCAACAACTTAATGTACACTTCCTGAATAACTGACCACACTCCTCCTTTATATTAAAATGCCGGTATAGGCATCCAAATCAACGTCTCTCTTTTGCACCTGGGATTGAATCTGTTGCAGTTTCTAGCAGGCACAAATGAAATTCAACGTTGCTTTTTAAACTCTTAGTTCCACCCTTAAAGTATAAAACCAATTTCTTCAACTGAAATGTGCTTCTTGCATTTGTTGTGCTGAACATGAAGAAAAAATACGACGCTGCATGTTTATGATCTTCAGCAATGTTGGGGGACTTTAAAACATATGTTTTATTACTTTTCATTTTCTGTATTTATTTGGTATTGAACAAACTATTCTGCAGCGTTGATTATGGAGTGTGGACAAAAATGTCACGGTCATGACAAATCATCAGGTCTAGCAAACCCTCAACTGAAATTGCAGCTCTTTGTACTGTGGTGTCTCTGAAATTGAGCTATTTGGATGAAATGTATCTAAAAACACTTGAAGACAAATTTATAGTGTTATATAGTCTGAAGGGCAGCTAGATGTCTTCTTTAAAGGTGAATCTGAATCCAGACTTTATTATAGTCTGTATACATAAATTTTGAGAATTTTTCTTTGGGTTTTGTGTATGACTTTATTTTATTTTTTTTATCAACATGTGGCAGGTAAGTTGCTTTGAAGGCGAAACAAGTTTCCTGTAAGCAGCTAGACTGCTGGCAGTGGAGTTTTACCTTCAGGGGATGTAAATGCTCCTGACCAAGTCGTCTTTAGTCATTAAAGATGGAGCACATAACACCAGTTTTAAAGTCCCTCCACTGGCTCCCTGTGGCTCAAGGAATAGACTTTAAAATACTGTTGTTAGTTTATAAATCACTGAAAGGCTTAGCACCACAATACATTAAAGATCTGCTGCTGTTGTATCAACTTCCAGAAAACTGTAAAACAGCTGAAACACTGACTTCCTTTAAATCTCGACTAAAAACCCACCTGTTTAGAGTTTATTGAAACATAATCAATTACGAATTTAATGATGGCACTTGACTTAATGTAATGTATTGATTGTTGATTCTATGACTTTGTGTTTTTGTGTTTGTAATGATGTAAAACACTTTGAAATGCCTTGCTGCTGAAATGTGCTATACAAATAAAATTTTATTGATTGATTGATTAAAATCTGTCATTTTAAAAGGTTTTAGAGCATTTATGTTTCAGGAGAGACATAGGTCTCTCAGCTCCTCACAATTTTATATTATAAGTGGTTTTAATTGGGAGGGGGAAAAGCAGGGGAAACTCCTGCACATTTGTGGTGTTTGTTTGGAAAAGTTTGCATAGGCTTTAGGAGTATGATTCCTCTTTAGATAGAACGTGATCAATCGTTCTCTTTTATAAAAACTGCCAGTCCAGCCCCCGGTTTGTAATTCTACAGATGTTGTCCCAGTTCTCCATGTGACACTAGAGACATACGACAAAATGTATCTAAACATTCCTGCACACCCAAGGGAGTTTCTGGGCTTTCATTTATTTTTGGGAGTAAATTGACTTCGATTGGGCCAAAAAATAAATACAAATTTGTAAAGGTTTTCATATCTCTGTGGCACATTTAGCTTGTTTTTGTGAAAGAAAATCTAAGCTAATATAGTTTAGCATGTCGACTTTTTCCATGACAAAACTTAAAAAGCTTCTTGCTTTTACTTACATTTACCCCAAACCCGTCGTCTAATGTAATTTATTCTGCAGTAACACATGTATTATTAAAAACAAAAGTCCTTAAGAATTTGGTGGTTTTGTGATGAGGGTTCAGCAGCTTTCCTGCTGCTGTGTGAGCGTTAGTTTTGTTGATGCTGAGGCTCATATTTTTATCGCCCATCTCTAAGCATTTAATTCATCTCCTTTCTTCTTCTTCTCTGCATAACCTCAATTTACCTCCTGCAGCCTCTGAAACAGCTTTCTAAACAACCACAGCCTTCCTCAAATCGAGACATGTCACAGTCGACGCTGTAGGTTGAGCAGGTGTTGTACTGTTTTCAGCAGCACTTTGTTCCTAATGCCTTAAAGTAGAAAATGCCAAACATCTGAGCACATCATCTCATTCTGAAATCAAGTATTCCTTTTAGCGTTCAAGATTTCATAGCTTTCATCTCATCGTGCTCCAGCCTCAGAGCTGGAGGTAACAGATATGAACTGACTGAAAGGTTAATTATGTAACAAGCTACGTTGATGTGATCCGACAGCGAAAGGTATGAGGACTTGGTGTATTAATATTTAGAGGAAAAAAACAAATCAACGCGCATCATGCCAAACCTCTCCTGCTTTTCCTTTTAATTTCCCAATGAAATGGAATCCTCTGAATAATTCAAATTATTTCATTAAATATATGACGGATAAAAACAGAGAGAATGAGATTAGAATATGTATAGAGTGAACTGGATGCCGTAGGAAGGCAGTACTTTTCTGTGGTGTTATCCACTGACTGGCTTTGGAAGGGCAAAGTTGCAGCGTTTAGTTTCTGGGTCCATATCCTGGCCTGGTGTCTCTCTGAATGGAGTTTGAATATACTCCCCATGCATGTGTGGGTTTTATGCAGGTAATCAGTCTTGCTCCCACAGTAATAAAGAAAAAAACAACTTGAGATTAAATAATTAGTCACTTTAAATTGAGTGTATATGTGTGCATGTCTTTATTTTTCACGCTGTGAACTGTGATGGACTGGCGACTTGTGCAGGGTTTACACTGCCTCTTTATGTTAACTTTGAAAGTTAGATGTCAAATGATTGAGACAGTATTCTGTTCTGTTTCTAAAAACTGCCAGTCTTTTATCCACTGTGCCATGATGGGGTACGAAACTGATTCATTTTAAGCAATTTGGGATAGGCTTGTTTTTAGATTGCTTGTTTTTAAAAACCTGTCTGAAATGAATGAATAAATCAAATCAAGGCTGTAAAACAACAAAATATAGAAAAAGTGACGTGCTGTCGGTACTTTATGGTTGTACTGTATGTAGCAAAACAAGTTACACTTCATATACAGTAAACACATTCGTACATGCAGCGTGTTTGACGTGTCCTGTTGATCAGCAGGAAGCCTAGCAGCATGAAGCTTACTTTGTCTTTCATTTTTCTTTGTAGATCTTCTCCTCCTTTCTGTCTCTCTCTCTCCCCACTTCTCTCTCTCTCTCTCTGTGACATGCCGAAGGCGTGTGTGTGTGTGTCCTTGGGGTTTAATTTGAGGAAGAATGCATGTGACCTTCTGTAGGATAAACCGAGTTTTGATGGTTGGAAAACACTGCAAGTGTCGTAGTAGAAAGAAATCATGCGGTTCTTTTTTTTTTCGTCTTCTTTTTTAGGTGGCGGGTCTCTTCAGAGATGCGAGTATTGGGAATGCAATCAACGTTGTGGTTGTTCGTCTCATCCTTCTGGAGCAGGATGAGGTAAGCCCTGGTCGTGTGTTGAGGAGGTGGTGGTAAGATTGCACAAGGTTAAACGTATTTCTACAAGGCAACACTGATTGCAGTGTGGAATGGTTAATTAAAAATAATCACTGCAGGTCACAGCCTGGATTTCAGAGCCTTTGAGTTAAATTCAGTTTATTTGTTAACCTCATGGCATCGCTTGTTTAAAAAGCCAGCATAGAAAACATAGGACTGCCCCATTTGACTGTTCCTTCAATTCCTTATCTATTTTTAATGTTTAAGATTATTGAAACCATAAATGTGTTTTTTATCTCTTTGCGTAGACATGAATATGCAGTTTTGTGAAAAAGTGTTTGCCTCCCCACAAGTTTAGTTGTTTTGTGTTTTTGTCAAACCGACATGTTTCTGATCATCAGTTATTAATTTATCAAACAGAGAACTTTTGTGAATACAAAGACAGTTTTTAAAATGTAATGACATTATTAAAGCTGCAGAAGGTTTCCACATTTTTGATAAAACTGTAACTACACCCTGACAATGTAAGACAGATCATCTGTGGAAAAAATGTATTTATGAAAGTTACCTTCTGCAGCTTTAAGAGACAGGCTACCGAAATTCACCTGATGCTGTGTGAAATGTAATCTTCCTCATTCACATTTAAATCTAGACTTTAACTAGGCTACTCCAGAGTTAATTTACACCTTGTTCCTAATGATAATGCAAATTGAATTTAAGTGTCATACAAATAACACTTAAATTATTTGTATGACAATAATTTAAGTGTTGTGCTATTAAATTTATAGATGGTATTGTGTGTCAGGGCTCTTTGAATCACTATAATTAATTTCAGAGCGCTGGTTGATTAGTTTGTCTGGTGAGTTCAATTAAAGGAAATCTACTGAAGAAGGATGTTCCACATTATTAAGCAGGCCACAGGTTTCAAGCAATATGGGAAAGTGAAAGGATCTCTGCTGATGAAAATCATCAGATAGTGTAGTGCTGTATGACAAGGTATGAAAACATTAGATATTTAATGAAAACTGAAGCGTTATCATCGTACTGTGAAGAGATTTGTGGCTGATTCAGAACAAAGATGGGTTTGTACAGATAAAGGCAGAATGAGGAAGGTTTCTGTTAGACAAATTAGTCGGATTAAGAGAGCAGCTGTTAAAATGCCCTTACAAAGCAGCAAACAGTTATTTGAAGCTGCTGGAGCCTCTGGAACCTCAAGGTGGAGGATCCTCCAGAGGCTTGCGGTGCATCAACCTACTATTGGGCCCCTAACCAGAGCTCACAAGTTTGCAGTTCTTTATAATCCATAAAATGTTTAGAAAATCTGCTGTGCATAATAATTTGGAAAAGTGCATTTTGAGTTTTTTATTTTTGAAAAAAAAAAAATACTGTTCTCATGGGGAGCTTTGTTCAGAAAAATTTGATTTATACTGTAATAGTTCATGACTTGAAAATTATACTGACCATCATATGCATTTAAGAAAATTAGAGAAAATATCACTTGCATAATAATTTATAACACGGTGTAGGTCATTTTTAGATCTTGAGTCATTCAGACATTGACTTTCAACATGTTTGTTTTCTTTGTACTGTGGTAGTTTACACCTGATGTAACGCAAAAGTTTATTTTTTATCTCATAATTCCACAGAAAATCTTTCCTGGAGTCTTGGGAGAAACAAAAGCTCAATTCAAATTTGCCAAGAAACATTTTGATGTCTTTTGTCAGCAGTATTTTTTTTTCTGGGATGGGTCCCTTTATGGCGCAATAACTTTGATAGCATTGACTTATCAACATTAATCTTTACTGAAGCAAGTGACTTTAGATGATGATCTGGATTGGATGCTTTACCTCGTAGTAGGGTGAGGAAAGCGTCACAGCTTTTCCAGGTTTTTTTTTTTTTGTTTATTATTATTTTTTTTAATTTATGGAGAAGCTTCCCACTTGTTTAGTTCACGTCTTGCTGTCAGACACATTTTTCTCCAAATGATTTCTTCATTGTACATGTCTGCACATAACCAGGCCACCATGAAACACTAAATACACATGCCTAAATAAATCACAAGATCTTTGGAAAAGGGAAATTGTTTTAGTTATTAACATTTTAAAAGTTAAATACGCTGCTGTTTAGATTTACTGCAAACATGTTGATATATTTCAAATGTTTATTTCTAATAACTGTGATGATTCCGCCTCACAACCAATAAAACCCCAATTTCAGATTCGCAGAGAATTTGACTATTTTATGCCTTTATGTATAATATAACAAAACAAAAATTTAATAAAAATGGATAATTAAAAAATGTTGGCCCACAAAAAGTTATGCATTTTTACTGTGCGGTCTAGACATTCAGTGCCTGCTTCAGGCTACTTTTGACTTGTTTTGATTTATTTTAATAGCACTTGTGGATTTATCATTCAATTTTCACTTGATTAAACTACATAACTAACTAAAGTATAAAATAAATGCTTATCTTAACTTTGGCGGTGTGGTTTTGCCTCCAGCATATCACTAATAAATATTTCTAATTGGCTGCAGCTGCACATAAATGTCCTCATCTGAGAGATGCATTTATCTCATCTAACCCCATCTGATGCAGAAGATCCATCTTCCCTTCAACTTTCTTTTTCTCGTTTTCTTTTACGGTGTTCTGATAGAAGTGTGAGATATCAGGACCTTTTTAATTAGAGCCATGTGTTTGAACATAAACCTGTCTGAGCTCCAATTTTTTTTTGTCAGTGTTTGATGCCATGAAAAAGAAATAATTTAATGAAAAATGTATGCGCAACAAGCATCTGCACGGATGTGTTAATTAGAGTGAGTCTGTGCCTCAGACGTTCGAGAGTTTATAGTGTCAATTAAAATGATGTGGATAAACATTTTTCCTTTGCAGATAAAGTTAATTGTATGCCGCTGCTTAATTTGACTGAATTAACCATGACTATGTCTTCTGGCTTTTCTGTGTGGAAAGCGAGTGCGTTCTGTCATTTAATCTTTCTATGCTGTTTGGAACATTTAACACTCTAACATCAGTAGTTGCCATGATGCGTAATTTAAAAAGGTTTCTGTTAAAGTATCAGATTAACCAAAGAACTGATGGTGTAGTTTAGTTGAACTGGAATCGTTTTAGGAATGTTTACATTTTGTTCTCTCTTTTTTTTTTTCTGTTGTACTTATGATGGATGCCTAAAAGGATGACCTAAAGATTACACACCATGCCGACAACAGCTTGAACAGCTTCTGTAAGTGGCAGAAGAAACTCAACATGAAAGGAGACGAGCACCCGCTGCACCATGACGTAGCTGTTCTGCTCACCAGGTAATCCCCAGAGAACTCATTCTCTCTAAAATATATTGTAAATCACAAGGCGAAACCATGTCTTGCTTTTTTTTTTTCTTTTTTTGCTGGCTTTGCTTTAGTATGTCTGCAGTCATGAAAGCAGTGAGCTCTGCTTTACCTTCTGCTGGGCATCATACATAAAACAACATACAATATAAGGAGATACTTGAGGTCAGCCGCCGGGTGTGTTGTGCCAACTTTAGAGGAAAGATTTTGACCATAACTTCACTGTCGGTTTGAGTGTCGCTGCAGGTTGTAATAAGACTTTGCAGAGAAGTATGTCTTTTGTAGCATCAACAGAAAATATGCCCATAACTGTATTTCTAGAGATGAACTAGATTGCAAAAACATTCATTCCCTTTGAAATTTTTTCACATTTAGTCACATTAAAACCCCAAACTTCAATTTGTTTTTGGTGATTTTTATCTGATAGACCAACAGAAAGTAGTTATTGATTTTGAAATGTAGTGATGAAAAGTATTTTTTTTTATTCTTTTTATTTTCCTTACAATAAAAAAGGAGATGTGGATTTGTTTTCAGCCTTCCTTAGTCGATACTTTATTAAAATGTCTTTTCAGGCAAACGGCATCAGATCTTTTGCGGCATGTCTCTACAAACTTTTCTACAGAGAAAATCATTAATCCATTTTTATTAACTAAACACATTGAACTCAGTCAGATTGGATGTCTTCAAACCTCCTTTTCATACTTGCCACAGATCCTCATTTGGATTTAGGCAAGGACTTTTAGCCATTCCAATCCACTTAATGAACTTTGATGTAAACCGTCCTCTTGTAGCCAAGGTTGACTGTTTCTGGTTGTCGTCCTGCTTAAAGGACCCAGTCTTAAGTGGGGTTTTTTTTACCTATAATGGGTTTTCTTTCAGTGTTTTCCTGCATTAACCTCCATCCATCGTCCTATGACTTCTGGGTAGAGTATCCAATAGAGTGGCACCGTTTCAACATATTTTTACTCAAGTAAAAGTAAAAACTAGTTACCCAAGAAATTATTTAAGTTAGAGTGAACATTCATTTTGTAAAAAGGTTAATGCATGTACTGAGTAACTGCTCACCTTTGAGTATGAATGATTGCTTTGTTGATCACTTCTTTATGAAAACCACCAGCATAAAATACACCCGGTTACTGCTGCGAGCCACTCGGGTCGTGGTGGTCATGGCCACAAAAAGCCGTAGTGGGCGTCTCTTATTTTAATTTCTGAGAAGTGTTAAAACCTTTGTAGACCTTAAAATTCAATTTCGTGCACCTTCTTCTTATTCTCCCACCTGAGTTGTGAATGTTTGCGGCTCTTAATGAGTTGCCGAGGGTCTCTTAGTTCTTCTCTCTCTGATGCGGTGTAAAAAACGCTAAATCTTATCTAGTATTTCTAGTTTCTACTGCAAATATCTTATTGTAATTAAAGTAAGGCAAAACTGATTTTAGGTCAATATTTCTTATTAATATCGAATTAATAAGTGCTTAGTAGCCTTTTAAAGTCCCCTTTCAGTGCAGGCCAGTCGGTTTTGAGGGAGGCTCTTAGTTGCCATACAATTTCAGTTTTTTGATGTTGGTTTAGACAGTGATAATTGTTTATTTTCTAATCCTGCTTTAAACTTGCCACAACTTTGTCCTTGAGCCTCCTGATAGTTTAGAATTGATTTAGTCAAACCTCTGAATAATTTACAGAACTGTATTACATGTAGATTACATTTCATACTATTGGGGTATTTCATGATAGTTCACATCTGAACATAGTTGTATTTTATTCAGGGATACAAGAGTCAAGGGGCTATATACAAATCCATACCATACATTTTATAATTTTTTTTAAATTCACCTTGCTTCCTATAAAATAAAATTAGTTTTATGGCTGTAACATGGAAGAAATTATGTTTAATGTTTAATAGGTGTGAATATTGCTGTGCTGTATCTTCTACTAGTGCTTAGAAGTTTTTACTAATCATTCCTTTTTCTATATTTTAGAAGACTTGTTTTGTTATTGAAGACCTGCGTAAGACTGAAAGGCTTCTTATATTGACCTTTTGTCAAGAGATTTTATTCAGCTCATTCATGGATAAAATCAGTTTGCTGTCGTCCTATGTAGGACAGCGGGGAGCCTGGCATGCTTCGTGATCTGAAGGGAGTTCTTTATGTTTAATTATGGCTGATCTGTAATGTGATATTATTGTGGGAGTGTGTCAGCGGTCATTTTGCCCGGCCAACTTCAGACATTTGCCAAGGTCCCAGTCTGCCGTAAATTATTAATGGTTGAGAAAACAGCAATCAGATCTGGGTTGTCCCAGTTAATAAAGTGTTTAAGACTAACTTTTATTCTCGCCCTCGAGCGGACACAAGTAAAACGCTGCTATCTACATATATGTTGAATACATGACTTTAAAAGATGTTCTTCATGACTCCTTTTGATTAATAGACCGGACTCATTAGTGTTGCATTCACTGGATTTCTTGAATTCTTTGCTGCATTCTGAGCAATTAAAAGAACAAAGCAGATGCCCTTTCCCCGTCTCTCTCTTTCCAGAATGCGTTCTGCACATATTTGAGGTTGACTAAATTATAAAGCGTTGTTTTCAGTGAGTGAAATCATCAGAATTTCTTAGATCTGACTAATTTGCCTTCAGCTCTATAAACCTGATTTAATGCATAAATGCATCTTTCAGACTTTGCCTGAGGTGACAGATATTCACTTTTCAAGGCCGATGTGATGTTGAGATTTTTTAATTATTAATTCCAAGGTTTGTAAACATTTAAAAGCATAGGAATGCCAACAAAGGCTGAAGATGTAGGGAATTATTTCATTTCATTATTTCATATTGAACATCACTATAAACCGGGAAATACAGTTTTTCATAAATTAAAATTTGTCAAGCCTTGTGGTAAAATGTAATATATACAGTATATGTATATTACATTTAATATATTCATCACAAAAGTAAAAATCTGATTTATACTTTGTGGCAGTTCGTTGAAAGAAAAAAAAAGCTCATCTCTTAAAATTAAATTAATTATTGTTTATAAAACATAAGCTCTTTTGAAATACCGTTTCTCTGCTTAGACACGAGAAATTTACAATTGGTAAATTTTGCAAGAGTAAAAGTCAGATGTTTACTTTGTGGCACTTGGTTACCAGAAAACACGCAAATCTATTAGCAACAGAATAACAATATATATATATATATATAGTTCACATCTGAACATAGTTGTATTTTATATATATATATATATATATATATATATATATATATGTAGAGTTATTGGTGGTTATAAAACATATATACTTGTCTGTAGTAAGTGCTCTACCAAGGTGGTGTCTCTGTAGTTCTAACTGAAAACTCTGCCCTCCTCTGTAGGAACTGAGTGATTTGGCATGTCTGTAGTTCTCTACATTTTATGTAATATCTTATGTTTTGATATGATCCTTCAAAAACTGAGATGAAAAATTGTAAATTATGTTTACTACGTCTCTTGAAGTGGAGCAGTAATTTGGCATTAAAATTAAACATGGTTATATATGAACAACTAACATTTGTCATTAAGGCTGACTTCAAAAGTTAAACCGTCTGTCTGAAACTACAGGGATGCAAATGATAATCTTCTGTTCAGATTAATTTCTTCTTAGGTTTGCCGCTCTCCTTGACTATTTTTACCTGTCACTATACAAACTCAGACATTACATGCGAGCAATACTCACATTATGGTTGAGATACACACACAGCTCTTTTCAGGGGTCACTGCCCAAGCCAAAGGAAAGTGAAAAACGTGTCTCTGCCCGACTTATAGAAACAGCGTCCTCATTAACGTTTCAAAGAACAGAGTGTCTCTGCTGGATGGTTATCTAAGAAGTTGCCACTGAGATTTCCACAGTAATTAGATTCTGTATTGACTACTGCAGAACATATGGAGTAGAAAGTCAGACTTGTAAATGAACACTTAGCCATAACAAAGGCTAAGTGTCTCTTATATACTTTTGAGATTATAAAAGTACAGGAAAGAAATTCTATAAAACCCTATTTAACCTAACAATTTTCCTTTGAACAGCTATCTCTGAATGCAATTCAGAGATGAGTAGAAATATATTTGTATAGGTTTTAGGTTTTACTGATGCCTTCAGCGGTTCTTTCCTCTGGCGTAGCATAAAAATATGATCTCAAATTAGCTTGTAAAGTTTGTAGTGGATTATCTGTCATTCATTAAGACATCTGGTCAAAATATACACTTTCAAGCTCAAATGTATAATATTTATACCATAACTGAGGACAATCCATTTGTAAATTACAGAGATGTCACACAATTTAGGCGGCCATTAACAAGCTTCTGTCATCATTGACTGCTGAATATTTAACCACCCCTCTTTTAAATATTGTTTCCAGCCTTTAAAGAGTTTTCAACACAGTTCATTAGTTTTCAATTGGATTAAATTTGGGATCTCCTTGTCCTGATGCAGTGTCTCTTGTTTTAACCATCTTGTCATTAATTTGTGGGTAATTTTAAGGTGTTAAAATATTTTCAGGTTCCAGTGACTTTTTACAAACACCTTGTCAACCAACTGTTTTACAATTGGTTGAGTATTTTCCGGTTTGGTTTGGTCTCGCCTCGTCTCATCCAAACATTTTTCTTGTCATTGTGGGCAAATTGCTCATCTCTGGTCTTGTTTGATTTGGTGATATGGACGCTTGGGCATTTTGAAGCTGACTGAATGTGTGGTTTTTGGGGCAATGGGCTTCTCCCATAGCTTTCTAGAATCGTCTTTGTCCATGCTTGTGATGAACTCTCTTTACAGTGGATGGTGTCTGTTGTTCCAGAAGTTACTGATTCAACTTTGATCATTCCTGGATTGTTTTAACATCCCAACCAATTCTCTTCAACCAGCAGTAACAGTTTAGGTCAAATTGCTGAAACATCAAGACAGTCAAACGGGACTATGAACCCAAACACAAAGCAAAATTTTGGATTGCATATTCTACAATGGGCTTCCAAAAAGTCAAACTATGTTAAACTTTGAGATGTTTCATAGCCAGATCTGTGCCAGGAGCCGACCAATCTATTCACCCAGAATTATTTGAAAAGCTTCCTGATGAAACAACGTGTGGAGTAAAAGTTACCCAGATTTTAGAGGAGTCAATTAAAGCACTTTGAATTGCCTGATAGCTGAAATTTGCTATACATATAAACTTGAGTTGAACTTGACAAGACATTCAGTAAATAAAAATGTGCTTTCCAATGAGGCTTGTTTGTTAAATTAAAAGTCAAAATAGTAACCTTGGAGCAGGTATTAAATCTTTCATTAAGACCACATTTTTGTACTTAAAAGTATTTTTTATTTGTATGGCTACCATTCTGTTAAATGTCGGATTTTCATTACCTGTAAATTAACAGAAAGGCTTGAAAACTGTAATTTGCTTTGTGCCTCACTTAGTTAATTTAACTATTGCAATAACTTAACTTTTTAGTAATATTCAAATATATTGAACATGACTTCACAAATTTGAGCCTTTTTTGTATAAATATGCCCTTGTGTGAATTGGAGAAAATTGAGAACAAATTCAAAATTGTGCACCTAAATTTGTCTTTAAGAAAAATTTAAGTTGTATAATTATTACACCCTTTAACAAAGTCTTTAATCACATTGCAAAGCCCTAAATTAATGATTTTTGTGTCCATAGTGACTGAATGTAAACTTCTGAGCAGTAATAAAAACTCTGTAGTGACTCAGCCTCTTGCTGTAGCTGAAGGTATTCAAAATTACAGGTTGATATTATCCTTGATATTAAAATGTCCAAATCCATTAGATTAATTTATTGTCCTTGCTACTGATGTCACAAGAAAAAATGATTACAAAGTCAGACACGGCATGACAAAAGTTGCTCACCGGCTTATTCTGGGGCTCTGCATTAAAAATAGAATTTAGTTGGATTGAAAACAAAATTATGAGCCAATGTCTTACAGGGGGAAGACGATTCAGAAAGCAAGGTTGGTTTGTGTGCGAGAGAGAAACAAAGCAACAAGAAAACTGGAGAGGATGCCAATTACTGGATTTTTAACTCAAAGGTAGCAAACCCATTGAATGAGAAAGTTGGGAAAGTTTGTAGAAAGATCAAAGTTTAGCAAAAAATAAATCAGATCTTACCTCTCTGGGTCTTTTCCTTTTGATGTCCTACTTTCATCTCCTTCTTCAGCTCTAAGATAATGTCGTTCACGCTTAACTTTTCCCCCACCCCCACCCAATGTTCACATCACCCGAGATGCCACCTCTGTCCTCGCACACTTCCAGGTCGATGCGGTAAATCTTTTGACTGCCTGGTCTCTGCCCTGACTGAGTCACCATTTCTGCATGCTGAAAAATTTATTTTGGCAACAGCAGCATTCATTTCTTTTCGTTTTAAATTGACATATTATGTTGTTTTCATCTGGACGCTGAATGACATAAAAATATCACGTGGCATGTAATCGCTGAATGAATAAATCGGCTCAGCTGGCGGGTGAAGAGGCGGATGACTAACCCTCGCTCTCTGCTTCTCAAAGGAAGGACATATGTGCAGCCATCAACATGCCATGTGAGACTCTGGGACTGTCTCATGTGGCGGGAATGTGTCAGCCTCATCGCAGCTGCAGCATTAGTGAAGACACGGGCCTCCCCATGGCCTTCACTGTGGCACACGAGCTGGGACACAAGTAAGGTTTTTGTTGTGCACTATCATTCTTGCAATAAACAATTTTCTTTGCGGAATAACTCAGCCTACATTTAAGTAGCTATTTGTCTAAATGATTTGGTCTAAGAATTGCTTTCACCTGCCTTTTTGCTTTTCCTGTGGAGTTTACTTTTCTTGTTCCGCCACAAATAGGCATTCAGCTATTCAGAAAACGAAGCCTGACTTTATTTGCAGAGTGCGGTTGCTCAGGGGGGTTGTAATTTTGCTTCGTCCACATCCATTATGATGATAATGGGTTTTTTTTGCAATTCCACATGAACCTGCTGTGACACCAAATTTTCTCAATGTTCTCTTAAATTAAGCCATTACCATTGAGGGCTTGCTTATTTCATTTCCATGTATTCCATTTATTTCACTGAGTGTTTTCCTTGTTGGTTCATTAGATTTTATGACATTAATTCAGATTGGGTTTTTTTTTTTTTTTTTTACTCCTGAAGCAACTAAAAACAGATTTTAGCTTTAAAAAAACACCCAATCCTCCACTTAAAGGAGAAAGAACCCAATGACAACAACAGACTTGATTTCAACATTGTTTACCTGAATACTTTTCATTTCATAAATCATTCAGTTTAATTTAATTATGCAGTGGGTATGCGCAAACTGGTAAAGTATGAATTAAGAACCAATTATCTGCTCAACTGAATGTTGATTTAAACAAATTTAATTGGTTACATGAAACCTTAATTAAATAAAACGTTGGCTGCACTTCATGAGTCTGTCTTTTTGCATCGTTTTTACAATGAAATGACCTTCAGTCACTCAAACAGCTTGTGGTGGATAACTTTTCCTTCCACTTTGCCTTCCTTCCAGCAGGACTTTAGTTGTGCAAAAGTCCTGCTGTGGTTGGATTGCCGCTATAAACTTTACTCAAAGTCACCTTCAGCACTTTACCCTTGATTATATGTTAAGAAGGAGCCTTTTTTCCCCGCTCCAACCGGACGGTTAGTTCTGCGTGTATCTTGGGGGTGTTCGTCAAATGTGTTACCAAGTCTTGGATTGACAGAAGCCCATTATGAATACTGGGTCTTTCTAAAAAGAGAAAATGTATTCATTAATTCTGTAGTGGGCTCACAGTCAAAGACTGTTATTCAGAGGTTGAAAGTGTGACTGTACAAGAAGCTTTCTTGCAAAAAAAAAGGTAAACACACTGAGCTACAATCGGTTCAGCTTAGATTCTCATTTCCCCTTTGGGTTGTCTATGGTTACTTAAAACATTATGACATCTGCTGCCTGTTGATGTGTACAAAAAACTTTTGTTTTTATTAAAAACAAAAGGTTTTACTAAATGTAAAAACTTTCGTGTACCAATACTATCTGATTCATACACTTCATAAGTGGAAGGTTAATGAGGTAGCTGACAACTGTGTTTATATGGAAAATGTTTATTACTTCACCTCAAACTAAAAATATCAAGAAGAAACAAATCTTGATTCTGACAGAATATAAATGCTTTATTAAAACATCCTTTATATGAATCCCTAATAAAGACGTCTGAAAAGGTTGAAAAAAGTGAATCTTTTTGAGTGTTCATTTTACAGGGCTGTATATATACTGTGTGTGTATATATATATATATATATATATATATATATATATATATATATATATATGTGCCCTTATGGGATTCTTATTGTAGATGGTTTTAAATAGAAATACTTTTGTTTTCTTATATCAGTGTTTTCAATTTCATTGATCTTACTTGAAACGTATAGAACTATTTTCCTGAAGCAAAGAAAAATTAAAACCCACTACTTATTATAACAACGTTATCTGCATAACATTTTATGTTTATTTTTATATAGACTCATCATGACTCGACTGTTCAACACTAGAAGAATTAATCTGATATTAGTTGAATGCTTTGACAGGCTCTCTGCTGCTGTAGCCAGCCTGGATTTTACAGTGGTACAGATATTCTGCTCTTAACTTGCCAGTATTTAAAACGGCATTATTCTAATTAAGAGTGTTTTTAGTTTTTTTGTGTTTTTAGCAAGCAGAAAGATTTCCCAGCATCTGAAAATGTCTTTATTGAGACCAAGAGAAAAATGTTATAACTGTCTTTTAGCCAGGTGACTAGCCATGCTCAGCAACAGCTGGTGGGAGAAAAATCTAGTCAGACACATTGTATGGCATCTTGTTTAAAAAAAAACAAAAAACTGTGTGTGAAATGTATCCTGAGACATCGGCAGTAATCTTTCATTTTATATCCAGAGATGGAATAAAATATGTACGTATGTAGTATCAGATGATCCACTCTGTCGAGATGCAAATCAATTCAGAAATTTGAGAGTAAGCCAATATGTGATTCAATATGTGTGTTGAAGCATGATTTAATATGACAAGACAAACCAAGTGAATTATATTGTTTATCTCTGTGACCGTAATTAATTAACTTAATTAATCCATTTCCTTTCACAAACAGGATTTGTCAAACTAGCGGACCTTTTGCAAAACCCTGTTTTCGACAGTGTGGAATAAATTAGGCTTATTACAACATTAAAAACCTGGCAGTGTGTGGATGTGCCTAACACTCTCAGCAGTGACTGCTGTTCATGTTTTTTACATCCGCCCTAACCACAATCCATCTCCCTAATTGCAGCTCTTTTCTGGTTTCTGAAAAATGTCCTGCCAACTACATTGAATAACCAGCAAAGTTTGTATTTATTGATATTCATTTTCCTGAATCTACAGATATTTGCCATTAACATTAACAAATGTGAAGAGTGTTTTCATTAGTTATGATGGTGCTTCAAAAGACAATGTAATTGCGCTACACTGTCAACTTGTTAACATCTGTTTGCCTCTTAGCTACCCTTCTCCTTTCTTCTTCTGCTTGTCGTATTATATTTTACAGCTGAAATCTCAGTGAGGCCAGTCTTGTTCATATGTATTTTACATTTATTTTATTATAATTAGACAATCTGATGGGGTATTACAAAAACAGACATTTATTTACACTGTAAAGAAAGTCGGATTAAAAAATATAGCTGACATGTCAGCTGTATTTGTGTGTGAAATGAGATGTTTTATTATGTGTGCCGTTTTCATCAGAGTAGAAAGAAGTGAGAGCTTGCAAAAGCTGTTCTGCCCATTCACTTTGAAATGAATAACCTCCACATTTTACCTGTTACATTACCACCATCTCATTTAACTAGTTGCTTTTTTGAAAACGTGAGCTAAGTAAATTGCCAAAATGCCAAATGAAAATAGAAATGAGTTTGCAAGTCAGTGTTGCTTCCAACAAGACTTTCAGGGGAAGGTGCATTTCCTGTAAAGTTGTGGCATATTGTCTGCATTATTGTCTGCTATTTAGTTTGTTGTTTTCTATCTTTGCAAATCAAAAGATTAAGCAGGGGGTATTACGTAACGTTAACTTTCCTTAGCTTTATATCATGTTATAAATAACGTTATCCCCTCATCAAAGACATATCTAGTGTTGCTTTGATTCTTTTATGAATGTTTAAGGAGTCCTTGAGCCCATAGGAGCCATTCAGACGTATCAAGCACTGCCTATTTACCCAAAATGTACTTTCTGCCTGACAGAGCACCCTTCCCCTATGCCTCCTCTGCACAGCTTCTCTAGATCAGCAACAGCAGCGATTAGCAAACACCTAGTGGTGCGAAATAAAAATTTTAAGTTATGTTTGATATATACGGAATTCTTAAAACGACTAAAGGTAACATAGGTACTTAATTGTGCTATAAAATGACACTATTTGCCTGGAAAATACATAATGCTACAAACTTTAAGATATTATCTAGTGGTATTTATATAAATAAAACATCTGGAACATGGCAACAAACCCTAAAAGGAAATGTCTTTGAGCATTCTTAAAGTTTCACCGCATTTAGGGGTCAGTCTTTCTCAAATAACTGCAATGAAACATTGACCTTTTCCACCAGTGAACCTGTGCAGCGCTCCATCTTTCAAAGCTTTTGGCTTTCTAAGTACATTAGAAACTGCCTCAGATTCTTAGTATTGACCTCTGAATCAAGGGCTGTGGCAGCGAAAATTCAGAAATTTAAGTTTGAATTAAGTGAAGTATCTAACAGTAATCAATGTGTTGTGGTGATATTCTTCTCAGCCTTTCTAATTAGATTCCAACAATCATTAAATGCTTCCTTGCCGAGATGCTTCCTTGCATCTCGGCTCCTTCTTACAACAGTTATTGCAGTTGGGCCACGTTTTAAACTGTGACAGATGTTAGTTTACATGCTACATTTAAATACTAATAAAACAATTTTGCTCTCTGAATTGGAAACTTTTTGTAGTGTGCATGCAGCAGAGCAAGCAGGGAAATGTACCTCGTTTCTCCTCTGTAGTAATTCACTACAAAGGTTTGAATATCAAAGCAAGCTGTGCGCCAGGTGATAAATCGCCTAAATGAAAATAAATTAATCTTGTGAGACTGGTAAGAATTGTTAAAGATTATGAAACATATGCACTAGGCTGAGAGGAGTTGGCTTTTCCGCATATATTTAGAATTTCCTTTCAAGGAGCATCTTTAGAAAAAACGTAGATACACCGGGCTAAACTTAATTCTGAAGGAAGTATTCGTGATGCTGCGTTTTTATCCTCAAGAAGAGCACAACGCAGCCATACCTGTAATGTGACGGCAACCTTTATTTTCTTGAAAGTCTTTTGATAGAAGCGAGCTGCAGCTAACAAAGTGAAGAACAAATAGGCTCGTGTTTATCAACAGTTTGCACAGACTTTATTTGTTGCAGCGGCTGTCTGAGTCAATACTGCTGCTCCCACAGTAAATGAGTTGAACATTAAACATTGACTTCAAAGCTGCAGAATCCAAAGAGTTCGCAGACAGACAGACAGACAGACAGTCGTGTCTCCTTTGTTGCCAAAAGTAGCTTTATGTTGATGTATGTACTGCATGCCATGCCCACTCACATTAATTTCCCCTTTTGTGGGATTTGCTTTTATGTCGCAGCTTTGGGATTCAGCATGATGGCAACGGTAATGACTGTGAACCCATTGGGAAACGACCTTTCGTCATGTCTCCACAGCTCCTGTACGGCACCTTCCTGCCCCGGTGGTCCCGCTGCAGCCGTCAGTATATCACCCGCTTCCTAGAGTGAGTGCTGCTTGATGTGTTTGACCGCACAGCTGTCTGAATGTGCAAGGTTTTGTGATTCAAAAAGTTCTTCTCTTCTACCCATGTTAAGTCACACCGGGGTAATTTTGCAGCCCTTTTCCACTAGAGCCTAGCCGCTCGAATGACTGACAGTCTTCTGACATCGACTCTGGATGCCTGCAACCCTGGTGAAGTAGGTTGTAAAAGTAGGGGCTGGTACCAGTGAATATTGTTCCAAAAAAAAAAAGAAATCAAAAACAATATAGCATTTCAAACATTGTCATCTCGACTTTGATGGAATAGCATGATGGGTTGCTTTTACTTCTTCCTCCAGCAGCACTTTCAGAGTTTCTTCACCTTGTCATATAAATTCATCTCACTCTCTCCCTAACATTAAGTCACACCAATCCTCTACATATCCAGCGTTACTTCATCCTTTAACCTTCTGTATAGTCCTGCACTTTCCTTCTTCAGCATGTCTTCAATGACTCCAGGCTTGCTGCCCAAACTATCTCCCCACGGCTCAGCCTGACCCGTGTATCGGACACATTCACTTCTCAACTTGTCTATTTAGGGTAACGCCTAATAAAATTTCTTGATATCTACTCTGCCTCTGGTATTTTCCTTAGACTCACTATCTCCAACAGCTCACATCATGGTACATCTCGCATCTAACTTTCAGCATTAAAACTATCCATCTTCATCTGAGATGGTTGATATCTGGTGCTTAAACACTTCTTCCTTCAATATTTCACCTCCTTTTTATCTTCTATGTTCCACTTGTTCCACTTTAATTAGTGGGTAAGATAAGTGTTAAACCTGTCAACATTTTTCTCAGTACCTCTTTTCTAATATTTCTTGATACAACATTCACGTCTGATGTCTGTAACAGCCTAAGTTATTCTAACGCTTTAAGATATAACATATATAATTAGTCCAAATATGATATGTGAAATAAAGTGGAGTAGTACTGGAAGAAAGCATGAACAAACAAAAAGAGTTGAATCCAATCCTGAGAGCTGCTTTTATAAACTTTTGACTGTTTCATTAAGTCCCATTGGAGCCATAATGCAGAGGTAGAAATAACATCATTTCACCATAAATCAGCTCAGGTCAGGAGCCCTGAGGAAAACTCACTAAGGTCTTAAAGACCTGAAAATAGCAGACACAGTTTTTCCTGTGAAAACGACAAAGATTATCTGAATATAACAGATCTTATCCTCATTCACTGGTCTGTACTCTCCACTCCTGAAGAGAAAAACATACTGAAGCCTTTTAAAGTTTGTGCAGAAGATTTTGACAAGCTGGCAGAAAATAATCAGCTCAAATGAACTTGGCCGAAGTATTTTTGATATCTTTGCACACATCATGTCTGGAGAAAGGAATTTTCTTCACACCATCCCCCCACACAAAACCAAACATGCCTAAATGTACATTTATGTGAGTTATCATAAAGCATATGGGCATTCATAAAACAAAATGAGAATTTCAAAGTAGACGGGTGCGTTTCCGGGCAGTAGTCCCACACATGCAGCCAAAGAAGCTTTTAATTAGTTTTAAAGAAATAAACTCAAACTGCTAGTGTAGCTCACTCAACCATATGAATGGCATCCAGCTGGAAATCTATGGAAAGAAGAAAAGATCAGGTTGCATGGAATGGATCCCCAGAACCTTTGAGATTTAAAAAACAGCTCATGTGTAACAATGGGTTAAAACGCTACTTTGAGCAACATTGTGGAGAGTGCACACAAATCTTATTACAGGTACCCTCACCCCCCAAAACATGCTGTATAATAAAGTATTTTATAGATTTCTTAAGTCTGCTCAATATTTCCGTTTTGTTTCATATATATAACTTAAGTTGTGGAATAAATTGCTTGCTTGGATATCTTTGTGGATTACTTTCTTGTTGCCAACATCTGCCTTCTTATGTACCTAATTTGGAGTGGGGTATAATGTGAAATTGACTTTTTGAGCTTTGTATCATGTTCTAATCTTATTTCCTCATCAAAAACAAGTTGCTTTGATTTTTTCATAAATCTTTGAGAAATATTTTAACCTGCCTTGCCAGCCATTTTGGGGTGCCTGAACCTTTGCTCATGCAGTGCGCTGCCTATTTACCCAAAGCTCCTCCTTTTCTCCTGAGGTTGATGCCAGACTGAGTGGGAATTCTCTGTTTTTCATTGTGAGTTTCTAAAACAGGCATCGCAACAGTGCAGTAAATTGCCTCAACATGTTGCTGACCAAAGGAGAGTCAGGTTATTAGCAGATGTAATGTATTTAATATAATTAAGTATCAATAAAATAAATATTCTAACTGGAAACAAGGAACTATTTACTGAGAAATGAAGTATCTGTCTTCAATATCTCTTGGTTTGTGGCCTAGTCTTTATCAATATAACTTCTGCAGAGGTATCTTAAAAAAACTTCCAGCTTTTGGAAACCACAGATTGTGTACACAAATATTGACACACTACTTTTTTATAAGGTACAGCAGAGTTTCTTTCAATTAGAATAATTATTAAAATCCAGAAACGATATGGCTACTGTGGTGTCTTTAAGTTTCTGTGATTGAGTGTGTGGGCTTGTGGCCAGAAAGACATCAATAGATCCTCCAAAAGGGAAGAGAAGAAATGTGGCAACTTTCTGTTTCTGATGTTCAGGATTTCTCTTCTTGGCCAGTAAGGAGTGTAGTAGCTTGTTTCCCTGCAGGTTACCTCTGTCTCTTTCCCCATAGGTTCACCAATAACTGGAGTTTTCTAGCTGCTGAGGGAATGTAACAGGGCTGTTGCTTCTGTTGAAAATGAAATCAAAAGATGGCTGCATTTCTACAAGTAAATTTTGGTGTGCGATAACTTTTTAGGGATCCCAAGATTTAAACCTCTTGCTTTTACAGAAATACTTCTGAAATATGTATAAGAAAACTAACGATATTGACACCACAACAGCTCAAAGTAAAAACTCATCTAGAACCAGTGCAGCTTATAAACTACACATTAAGGGAGGGCTAAATGAGTCAGTTTCTCTGCATACGCGCGTCACCCCCACACACACACAAGCTAGATGCACTTAATGTTGTTGAATTGTATCAGCACAGCTTAAAATGAGTCGTGAAAACCACAGTGATCCATGCTTGCTATGTTCATGGGAAACATTCCCATGAACATGGGAACTAATGAACTTTTTCTTAATTCTTAGATCTAAAAACAATTTCTGTTTGGTGACTCAAAAATACAACAAAGACATGAGGTTCCCCCCCCTTCAAATACGCAACTATTTCTCAGGAACTAATAACATCTAGTAACAAAACTACTGAAATTATTGTGCATTTTTGTAAAAACTGAACTATTGCCACCTGAATTAGATGAACGTGTGAAATGGTGCTTTAGCTGACATGCTCAACCCTTCATGTTGTGAAATAAAAAGTCTGCTTATACACAGAGTTACAGATGCCTGCTTGCCTCACAGAAGTAGAAGTATTTCCTTCAACATACTTCCAAATTTGCTCTCTTAACACTCATCATCTTGTTTATCACAAAACATTGACAACTGTCTTTGAATCCTTGTGTAAAAATACCACACTTTGATACTTCATGACTCAACAAGTACATGCCCCTGTAGACGACAAAGTGGGAAAGCTTATTTATGCACATCCTGTTCTCATAAACTATTGTTGCTGCTAAATGTTCCCACTCTCACTCTAATATCTTAAAGCCTTTTACTCGTGAGCGTTGTGGCATAAAATGATGTATAATTGAGGTCTACACCTTTCAAAATAGAGCAGCGTGGATGTCACTCAGCGGGGGTTCAGGGACTCCTGCTGGTACATTGCTTGAAATTAATTTGGGTGAAATCTCTGCAGTCTTCATTTCATCTGTAGCTCATTTGATAAAGGGAATAAGGAGGCTTTTTTTTCCACTCAGACATCTGGAGACAAATGTTTTTCTTTTTTGCTTGTATTCAATCAGGTATTTGTTTGAGTCTTGAAATAATTTACTATACTACAAAGTATTGCGGTTTTGTAGGTTTGTATAGTTTTTCTTATCTTCTGTAACTGAAGCCAACTTCTCAAAATCAATGCGAGATTTTTGACGCATAGACAAAATAATTACATTTTATAGCTTTTTCCACCTATAGTACACAAAACATCAAGAGATTCTTCAAAACTTGGCGCAAATTTGGATTCGATTTCTGCCGTCAACCTCTTTGAGTTCAAATCTGTCGTAAATAATGCGTATGATGATCCTGAAGTGAAAAGCTGCAGAGAGGTTAAACAAGATTTAAAAAAAAAAAAAATTGTTGTGCAAATCACTTCGGGTTGTTAAAAAAAAAAAAAGTTACAAAAAAATTAAATGCATAGCATGACTGGTGACAAACTATCAGCTGACGAATCCTATCTAAAATCTCCCAAAACTTTGTGGACAAATGTGCCGTAATGTGCTAAAGCCAAACATGAACTCAATCACAACACAAGGCATCAATGAAAGTATGCAGTGAAGCGTGATGGTGTCTGTGCCATGATATGGAACTAACTCAGACACAACCTAATGTTTTTTGGTTTTTTTAAGCGCTATGTTTTAACCCAAGACCTTGACATTTCTGCTTGATTTAGAGAGATTAAATTTTCCAGCAACACAGTTGGTTCACGCATATACACTCATTACAAGAAAGAGATGGCTTTTACCAGAACATATTTCAGTGCTTGAAGTGGCCCAGCCTAGCTTGTACATCGGCAAGGAGACTGTAACCCCGACTTCGGTTTTCTGTGAGAACACTGAAATTACTATTGTTTGGAGTCTCTGACCCTTTTTCAAACAGGGTCTTAGTGACGTTTAAATAGTGACGCAGCGACGTCTAAACGTGGAACAATTCCCCAATGAACATCCAAAAATACAGGCGGGTTCCAGACAACGGACATTGTCTGATAGATGGGGAAACCTTTGCACAAGTTGAATGGGACAAACGCGCAAATTCAAGTTGTCATGTTCATTATATCAAATAAGACTCAATTATTCTACATAATCAAGAGGCTCCAATAACTTACCAGTTTCAGGCTGTTCAAATGCTCAACCAGATTCATGCCTCTCTGTTCTACATTTAGCTTGTAAAAGCTCTAACTTGTTCAGTTGCCAGGTTGTCTGTGAATCACAGGTCAAAGTTTTGAAATAATTTCTAACTTCTGTTGTTTTTCATTAAAAAAAAGAAAAGAAAATCTTCATGGGTTTGCATACTGCTAGTGATAAGCTGAATGTTATCAGTTTTTAGGCTTTAGTGATCATAAACTGATCGTAGAGTCAATCTGTTTAAATAGTACAATCTGTTTAATGCTGCACTTGTTCTTCGCCTCATCGGAGCGACTAAAGCCGAGCACCCAGAGTATGTTTCCGCTTGCGTACCTATTTTTACAGGGTACGGTTTGTATCTCTGTCAGCTATACAGTCAGCTGCTGACATCAAAGTTCTGATTCTGGCTTCCACCGCACAAGTGTCGACTGTCTGAAATGTTTCGGGATCGTTGCCCCAGTTTCTCAGCTCTAAGCATCTGGAATTCATTCAGAGGCTGCACAGCTATTTGACAGCATGGTAGCTCTTCACTCCATGGTAAGAGGTGGAGAACAGAGTTGCAGGGTAATATTTACACATGTGGGAGTCACAAAAGCTCCTTGTCTGAGCATTTTGTTGAGCTATTTGGAATAATGTTTTAGTTGGAAGAGACAGAAATACTTGGGGAAACACAGCTTAAGAATTCTGTTCATTACGCTCAAAATTGTATTTGCGAAATATTTGGTAGTAAAAATAAGTATTTTCTTGTGTATTTTAACGCTGTAGCTGTATGTGGAACTTGCTTTGATAGGATATTTGTAGGAAAGCCTTTTACACATTTCTTTGCAATTTGACATACAGTGATATAAAAAAAATCACACTAGAGAAAATGTGTCTAAGAGTACATAAATAAAACAGTCTTATGATCTGTCAGAAATTTCTCTGAAGGATTAACTCTCTCTGTTAACATGTGTACTTAAAAAATGAAGAATTCTGTTTTCCTGGGATTAATTAAATGCTTTAGAGTAAAAAGAAAAATGTTAATATGTACCATAACCTAGAATCAAATATATTGTAAATTAGTTGACTGCTACTGCTTAGCTAACTAAAAAATTATGGCAAATGAAAGTAGAGCTAAACAACTATTGAACAAAACAGAAAAAACTAATTCTGCACAGTGCTTTCTGACGAAGGGCTGAAATAATTAAAGCTCATTAAGAACCTAAAATATACAAAAGGGCTTTCAGTCTTAAAGCATAACTTTGGTGTTTTAAACTTATTTAAATATAGGTCAGATTGCAGTAGACTCACAGAAAATCGACAGGACAATTTACTTTAATTCGGCACATTTTGTTGATCACCTTCGTCTTTGCAGCTAGGATGGATGGGTTCTCCAGATGCACGTTTCCACACCTGCCAGCAAAGGTCAGATTCCAACTCTTGGCTGCTTGGCTGGTTAAGTGGTTACCTTCAGGAAATATAAAACCTTCAGGTTTTTCTTTTTCTGCTGCAATTTTGACATCCTGGAGGTTTTTACTCTTTGGGGCAGATATAGCTTTTCAATGCATAGAAAACTTTTAAAAATAGTTATCAGAAGTTGAAACAAGAAAAGGAAGACAAAGTCTTGCATGTCTAACCAAAAAACAGACGCGTACAAATGAAAATATCTGCTATAGTCTGCATTAGTTGATCAAAACAGTGTAACTGGGTTGGCTCTGCCCTTTGTAAACTCTGAAAATTTGGTTGTGCTTTTCGAATATAGCAAAGCTTCTCAGCAGATGCATCTTCCAGAACAGGAATGGTTGCAGGGGGCTGATCAATCAGCAATGGATTTTGGTGGCTAACAGGGGGTCCGTAAGTTATATTTTCACATCTTTCCACTCTACAGAGTATTCGCCTCCCTTTTCTCTGCTTGGCCTGTGCCACTCGGTGCAAGACAGGCCCCACAACTCATGCTAACAAGGAGGTTTGATCTGTAGATGTCATTTCATCAGGAGTGTAGGAGGCCATGCTGAGCTGAGGGCTGATATTATCGCATGGAATGGCTCAGCGTGAACAGAGCCGTCCTTTAATTTGCAAAATTCCAGCGTCTGACTGGCCATAAAGGCCAACTTCTTCCACTCACTGCCCCTAGGAACTGGAAAGCTTGCGCAGACTATGCAAATTAAAAGATATTTTATAATGTGATGCATTGATTATGAATGTAACTTATGGGATATAGATGCAGAACAGTGGTACACATTATTATTGACAAGGCATCTAAGAGTAATTGAGTAATTGTTTTAATGAATGCTACAGCCCAACCTCATGAGTTGCTACTTCATTATAATTTTTAATCTTTTTATTTCATAAAAAAAAATATTTCACAGAAGAATGTTCAGTTTGGACAAAGGTGAAAGTTCTTACTTTTTCACATGGAAGCAGTTTGGTTCAGATATTTTTATCTCTTAAAAATCAAAATCATAATTTGAAATCTATTCTTTCTACCTGCTTTCTAAGGCAGTTTGTCTGACTGAAACATTTTAAGCCCAATTCATACATCCTGGTGCCTTATTGTCCACTGAGCCTGTGACATGCAGCACCATTTTTCGTCTGCTTTGTCTGTCTGCTTTGGCGGAAACATTAATAACCTCAGTCAGAGGACGGCACCAGACACGCGGCAGATGAAGAAAACAAATGTTAGATCGTGAGGAGAAAAAGAAAAACATTGTTTAGTCTACAGTGTGGAGAGATCTGCTGTTTTTCCAGGAATGTCAGGAATATTCTTGTGAGAAATCTAGCACTAAGGAACAAAAAAAAGACCTTGAACATAATTTATCATACTTTTGATGAAAAGTCATTAAATATCCTGTTGGAAAAACACTTTCAGGTGTTAAATTCAGACTGTGCTACTGATTTGTCCAAAATGCAATGGTTATTTATTTTAAAACTAAAAAATGTCAAAAGGTATTCTCTCTAAGTACAGGTTTTAGACCTGGAAGGAACACAGTCTCCAGATGGTGATATTCTTATCAGCCATGTCAGGAAATGTTTTGGAAGGGCAAATAGTGAGTTTAGAAAATCACAGTGGAATATAATTTTCTTCAAACTGTCAAATGTAGTTGTGGGCAAAAACATTCTCTGTGTACTTTTGAGAGCAGTCTCAGTGATGTAAAGTAATGAAGAGTCAGTGAAGTAGCCTGAAATGTAGACGTAAAGAGTAATGAAGTACAGATGGGAGACGGAGCTAAAAATTAACACAGTGATTCATCTCTGACCAGCCAAAATACAACATCTGTCTCAGACAGACTTAGCCTGGATGATCTTGGTCACAATTCTTGTTTTTGCTGCCTTAAACATCCTTTAATTTTTCATTCAGATATGTTTTTGGATTGCTTTGCAACTCAGAACTCCAATGACATAAACACAAACACATCCGATAGTCTTCCAGCCTTGGTGTAAACTCCCCTGTCAGGCAGCACCTGTGTGTGAGACGATCAGAAGAGAGACGAGGCCAAGAGACTTGAGGGAACCCGGGGCGGAAGCCCAACCTGGATCCCAGAAATTAAATAGTGTTTGACCCGAAATACAGGCACGCCCTCCTTTCCATCCAATAAGGCAGCTCTCTGGCTCCTCGCTTCCTCCAACACATTCTTTAAGACTTTCACTCAGGCCTTAGCCAGGTATTTAAGAAATTCAGACGTGTAAATTTGATAAACACTTTAGAGACAATTTAATAAGGTTGGGTGTTTTTATCAGTTGAAGAAAACCTGAACACTGGGTTGCCAACGTTTTCAGAATAATTGAAAGAAAAAAGCAGAAACGTGTAACCCTCAATTACTCAAGGACTTTTATTTTTGCGGGCCCACTTCCTGTGTTGCCCCAAACTCTGCCAGCTTCTTTAAAGCCCCTCCTCCAGCACGCAGTTTGAACATCCTCACCTGTTTCCACTGTAATTGTAGCTTTCTGCTGGCGTCTTCCAAGCAAACTCATCCAAATCTTTGAACCTATTGATTTGATTGCCTGGCGAGTTTGTTATCTGATAGCAGTATTGCTTTTACATCTGAAACTTCTGCTCGATTGCTCATTGGTTTTTCATTCACATCTCGGGCTCCTTAAAAGGCCACTCTTCTGATGCTGCTTTTGTAGCCGCAGTTAGCTGCCTAGCCCATAAGTGTTATAAACAGAAAAAATTCTGCAAACGGACTTTTTCACAGATTTGTATGCGTTAACCCCTTCTGCAGTTTGGCAACTTACAAAAGTGGAAGTTGCCAAACTGTAGGCCTTCTAAAGTTTTCCTTTTGATAGTGAAAAAAATTTGACTTTGCATTGAAGTTGCTTTGTGAAAGATTTAGGATTGGTTAAAATTGTAGACATGCTTAACTATTCAATTTGCGTTATCTCATATGTTACTATCAATATGAGAGCAAACATTGATTGCAACAAATCCTTGACGCTTAAATGCACCGCAGCCGACTAATTCCAGCCTTAGTGAATGTTTTGTGTGCATTATGTGCTTTTTCATAATCGCTTGATAGAATAATCTAATAAAGATGACAAAAACTGATGGAACACCAACCAGCTTGGTCATTATTAAAACGTTAAAGAAGAAAATATGGCTGTAGAAAAGATTTTTATTGATATTCTCTATGTCAAAATGTGTGTCATTTCAAGCTACTTACACAGCAATCAGGGATGATATAACTGTGGACATTCAAAGTGTAATCACATTGGTTACCTGTTCATAATGGCACCTGCTGTCGAATGTGATAAATTAGGCAGCAAGTGAATCTTTTGCCCTCAAATGTAATTTCTTGGAAGCAGGTAAAATAGGAAAATGTGAGGATTTTTGCCTGTTTTGTGTGATAAGGCACCATGCCAATAAGCAAGAACCATTCAGAAATGGTTTCAGGGGCACATCCAAAATACAATGAGTAGTGGACTTGCTTTTCTAACTCTCCCATATGTCATTCCGGTGAGCGTCTGAGGATGTGGTGGAAGAACATGTCAGACCCTCAGAGACCTCACTAAAATCCTTGAAGGATTTGTTGCCAACATTTTGGTTGCAATATCATGTTCAGGGATCTTTTGGAGTTTGTCACGATGCGTCAGGGCTGTTTCAGCAGAAAAATGGGAACCATCCTTTCAGGCAGCTGGTTATATAGTTATACCTACTTGTTTTAATTACCGTTTCTGCTGTGAAAAATTATGACCTGGTCAAGTTATTCTGAATTATTTCTATAAAATTAGGCAAATCCATACAAAAACCATGTACTTTTTGTTTCAGGTAACTGACTAATTTGCTTCATTAATATCCATCATATTATCACGTTAACATTTTTTTTTTTTACAATTAGTTAAACTAAGTACTGAATCATTTTCAGTCAGTATAAAGGATTATCTCCGCCATCCTAATAATAAACCGACTGATACCCAACACCCTGACACCCTCCCATGTTTAGACCAGATTAGATGCAAACTATTATCATACAAGCAGACTATTCATTAGTTGGTGCAGATTGAAAAGCTATAAATTGATGAGTACAATAACACCTTAGTTCACTGAGACAGACTGCACATAAATGTAAAATTATGGAAAAACGGCACAAAACTTTTTTTTTTTACTCAACAGATTCTCAGTTGAAACTGTATCCATTTTGTTCATTTGGACAAATCTGTCCATAATCCAAACTAATGGTCTCAAAATGGTCACTATGATCGATGACTTTAGACAATGCCATGTGTTGCACCATTTGGAGCTGCTTCAGCTAAAATTTACCAAGCTTTATTTTAGTTCACCACATATTTTACCTGGCATATGTACCAAGATTGTGAGCCAATTTTATCTTTTCCACTTGTTAACATTGAATGGCTGACAAATGGAAAAATAACAACCCACAGTGAATTGCAGGCCTTTCGTTGTCGAGGAACATATTTCAGCAGCAGCGGCTCAACCAGCTCTGTCTCCTATAACGACTGTCATCAAGTCAGCTAGAATACCTCGGACCCACGAAGAAAATGTTCAATAACTGCAAATCAAAATATAACCCACAGGTAAAGCCATCGGTGAGAGTTGGCATTGCTATTCAGTTTTTAGCTGAAAACGAGGAAAAAGAAAAACCCTGAATAAAGAGAATTTTCCTCACTTTGTCAGATCAGAGTTCTTAATGGCTCATTTCTTCCCTACTAACACAACCGCACATTAGTGATTACAGAAAGCAAAACTCAGTCAATACAATTTTATAGTTATGATACAGAAAGTCATTGTTTTAATATCTGCATCAGTTATAGTTTTTTTTTATTTTTTATCCACTTCCACATACTTCTGCACAGGACGTGATATAGAAAAGTGTTTCACACATTGTGGATAATAAACTGATGTCTATATTGTGAGACTAACAATATAATTTTGTGAGATGATGTTACTGAAAAAAAAATTGTGGCTTTGTGCTTTGAAACAGCATGTGGACTTGACCTTTTATCGAGTATGGTATTTAATTTTTTATGTTTTTTTTGCTCCCTACTTTGGCAAATAACAGGAAATTTGTACAAAACCTTTTTTCATTCAGTGGAAAATTTTCTCAATTTTCTGTAGTTGTTGGACCATTATGAAAAAACAAATTGACTGATAAAGTTTGGGTTTGTCCTTTCTGTTGGGTTAATCAGTCATCTTCATGAGATGGATTGATTTTCCTTTAAGTAAGTACACACATAAAAAATGACCTTAAGAATGTACCGTTTAAGAGCAATGGTATTTCTAGATTGCAATCTAATGGATGTTGATAGCCTCCGAAACTAAACAGGATGTTTGTTTGTTTGTGTGGGCATATATTTACCCCATTTATCTGATATTTCCATGCAATTAATTTTAAAGAGTTCTTTGTGATAAAGAATTGTTCAGACTGGCATTCATGTACTTGAAAACACTCCAACTTTGTTTGGATGTAGATTATTAGGTTGTGGAGGTAATGAAAGCAGATTAAGATAAACGGTACGTATTTGATTGTGGATGCAGATAGGAGAGTTACACAGTTTTCTCTGGAAGCTGACGTCAAAGGCAGAGGAGCACAAAGACTTTGCTAACTTTTGGTGTGATCAGAGTAGAGCCTTTATGTCAGAGCACTATCCAAAACATCCATGAGTCCAGTCACACACGTGCCAATATTTAAACCCTCCAGTTAAAAGACCATTTAGTTAGGTATTGAATCTTAACGAGGCATCCGAATTACTTTCTTGTCAACTTGTTCTTATCTTGTCGGTGAAAGAATTTCTTTGCCGTTTTGATGTGCCATATATTTTCTGTTTTCTTTCTTATGGCTGTATTTAGACTTCTTTTGAATTCTGCGTCCCTCAACAAGAGCATTAACATGCAATTTATTCAAACTTCGTAGCAAAAGATGTGATCCGTGTTATTTACATTAATATTTAGCTGTGAGCTTGTTTTGCTCGCTGTTTCTGGCACTTTGTTGTGATTTTTGCTTTATTGCCTCCATCTGCCAGTGACTGCAGTAATGTAAACCCACTGGCGCCAAGCTCCACTTTGTGTTTGAATTTACAATGTATTTGTGTCTCCCCACTGGCAAAATAAACATGGATTCACTCATATAAGCACTTTTTATAAAGCTGCCTATTTACAGAACCCGCATCTAGTAAAACAGGTTAATAAAAAAATAAAGTTTGAGGTTTTCTGTTCCATTTTTGTATCTTCCACTTATTCTTTCGATAGACTAGGAATAAGGACATTTGTTTTGTGTCGTATGTAATTGCCTGCGGGTGAAGAAATTATTTTCACAAATTTTTGCTGTTTATTCAAGGAGAACCTTTTGAAGCATTCCTGAATAATTCATAGAAAACTCTTAAATGTCTTCTGCTTTTATTTATAAAACATTTCTGTAGGTTTTCAGGCTGGAAGCTGCTCTGCAGAGAGTGGAAGCCGAAAAAGTTTCGGAGTTAAGCAAATTCCTGGAAAAGGAGACATTTCAAAACTTTCTGAACTAATAATAATAATAATTAAAAAAATCAACCCTTTCTTTTTATTTTGCCCTCACAGTCGCGGCTGGGGTTGGTGCCTTGATGATGCCCCGGTGAAGGACAGGCTGTCTCTGACCTCGATGCTTCCTGGAGTGCTGTACAGCGCGGTCCATCAGTGTCGCCTCCAGTACGGATCCGGGTCTCGCCTCTGCGATGACATGGATGTAAGACGAAAACCGTGTGCGAGCGACAACACAGACAAACGTTGATCAATTGATCAGAAAATTACAATTCTTTTCTATTTAATATAGATCCACGACTAGTAGCGATATATTTCAAGCAACCATTTCTTTTTGTTTTGATTATGATTCACACCAAATCAAAACCCCAAATTGCTTGTGTTACTGTTCGTAATTGTCTAATTTTATTTTTTTTGCTTAATCAAAACATTTACTTATCCAGGTTCTACAACAACATGCGTAAAGATTAAACTAAAAAAAAATATTAATTTTTTCATACAATTTAAATTACAGAACCTAAATGTTATCAATGGAGATAATTTATCTACCTACTACACACTCATGATAAAAAATGCTAACTTGACATAAAATGTCATTGCTAAAGATCCCAGCTGTTGTTTAAAACAATAATGGACAATTATTTGAGAGGAAAATGTCTGTAGAGTTTTGTGTTTGTCATGCCAACATTGCAAAAGTACCAAGAACCTGGTTAGTAGCCATATATTCCCTTGGACATTGTGAATAGGAAGACACCAGGACCAACATTACAGATGACCCGATCGCCAGAGTCAAAATAATCTGAACTTTCTTAAGACCTCAGCACAGCCACAGGCTGATCGCCTCCATGCCGCAATGATGCAGTAAATTATTCAGAAAGGAGTCATGACTAGGTATTGGGTATTAGCTGCAAGCCATAATTATCCAAATAAAGATGAAAAAAACCCTTTTGAAATATAGCAGCTTGTACATGAAATATTTATGAATTTCCCTTTTAAATGAGCCACTAAAACAACTGTACTTTTTATTAATATTCTGTTTTATTGAGATGTAATATGTAAGTCTCTGTGTAACCCTATGCACTTTAATGAAATAGATGTGGATCATCTACCACATTGGGGGTTTTTTCAAACTTTTATGATGTTACAGTCTGTTTTATGTCTGTGATGAAACATTTCGATCGTATGCACCAAGTAATACTTTTAGGTAAGAATTTCAAATAACCAATGTAAAGACAGCTTTGGTATTTGTATTTTTTTTTCTATTATTGAAAATGATTGAAATGATCCCGACCCTGTCTACATTAGAAGAAGAGATGTATTCAGGAAAATCTAACTCTGTACATTCAGACAAGGATACAGAAGCAAAGACCAGCAGAGAAATGATCAAAAAACTCCCGTCATCACTTTCTGCCTCTTTTTAAGCCGATCGCTCTGAGTGAACCGCAGCAACTTTGTGTGAAATATACTTCTCCATCAGTAGAAGAAAACTAAGTCTAGAGCAGGGGTCTCAAACTCCAGTCCTCGAGGGCCGCAGTCCTGCAACTTTTAGATGTGCCTCTGCTGCACCACACCTGAATAGAATAATTAGGTCATTAGCAAGGCTGGGAGAACTGATCTACACAAGGAGGAGGTAATTAAGCCATTTCATTCCAGTGTTTTGTACCTGAGGCACATCTAAAAACTGCAGGTCTGCGGCCCTCGAGGACTGGAGTTTGAGACCCTTGGTCTAGAGAAAAAGGAGACACAATCTGACTTTACAGTTACTAATGTGAAGAAACCTCCTGATTAAGTTTTTCAAAAGCATTTCGATTTCATACATCCACAAGAAATCAACTACTTCCAGTCTTCATTGCAAACTGCAGCTTGCTGTGTGTAACAAGGCATCTTTTTTTCTGTACATAATTTAAAATCCTTTGGCACTGAAGGCACATTTTCTGTTGTGGATGAATGTTTGAATTTATTTGCTCTTGAACCAATTACTGTTGGGTAGCTTCCTCAAAGCTTTGCATTTGACATGTTTTCAGTCGTAGCAGTGGTAATACATGATTTTTTTTTTTTTTTTCTGATCGGAGCCTCAGCATTAATAATTCCTGTTATTCTACTTTACAAAAATGAAAAGTGGGAGCTCTTGATCCTCTCTTTTCGTCTATCCATCAAAGTTAATGCGTGGCTTTTCGTCTTCACTACATTTCATAAAATCATTTGTCCAGATAAGACCTTCAAAGCTTGCTGTGACCTTTCAAATATTAGCTCTCCGATAAAGGCCAGCTGCCTCGGTTATGGTTTTGCTACCCCAAAGAAAACAAAACAAACTTTTTAAAACTATACAAGTTGTACTGTCCAAGGAACACTATAATATTGAGTTCTGTCAGGCTGGACATACATTCAGGTGTGGTGTTGTATTAGAAGTGATAGGAGTCTCAGTATGTGCATTTCCACAGAGACTGGTGAATAATTACCATTTCTAAGGTTTAAGGCTTATCCAAAATGTCAAGCTTGGACTTTTTTAAGAGCATAACCCCACCTTTCTTTGAGCAACTTTGGCTCCGAGTTCCAGATAATCAATCAATCAATCAATCAAATTTTATTTGTATAGCACATTTCAGCAGCAAGGCATTTCAAAGTGCTTTACATCATTACAAACACAGAAACACAATGCAACATAGAATCAATAATCAAAACACGACATTAAGTCAAGTTCCATCAATAAATTTGTAATTGATTACATTTCAAATACAATCCTAAACAGGTGGGTTTTTAGTTGAGATTTAAAAGAAGTCAGGTTTCAGCTGTTTTACAGTTTTCTGGAAGTTTGTTCCAAATTTGTGGTGCATAGATGCTGAAAGCTGCTTCTCCTCGTTTGGTTCTGGAGATGCAGAGCAGAACCAGAACCGGAAGACCTGAGAGGTCTGGAAGGTTGATACCACAGCAGCAGATCTTTAATGTATTGTGGTGCTAAGCCGTTCAGTGATTTATAAACTAACAACAGTATTTTAAAGTCTATTCTTTGAGCTACAGGGAGCCAGTGGAGGGACTTTAAAACTGGTGTTAATGATGGAATGATGATAATGATGGAAACTAACTTAGTTGATCTGAAGAGATGCATGTAATTTAAAATTAAACCCTATATAGAAAATATGTATTTTTTTTATTTCATTAGAGCATTGCATTAAAGCTTATTTCTCAGTTGGTTTTCTAGTTCATGCCACAGTGTCAGTCTAGTTCTTGTTCTGTCTTAGAGAACAGGGACAGTGAGCATCAGAGACAAACATCCTGGATAAAACTGTCTCTAGATGCGCTTTTAATTAAATTGAAAATAATTTAATTCGATTCAAATATTCAACTAAAAAACACACTTTTTATAGTCCCAAGAGGAAGTTGGATGTTTTTTTTAAGAGAATCATAGACAGTCCTTGCTGTGTGTGGGAGAGATCTCCTGTCGCAGTGAACAGCAGATGTGAAGAAGCCTCTGACAGAATACTCTGACACTGTAAGACAGATAAAGAGGATTCTCTGGGTTGTCTCTTACCTCGCTTCCACTGAGCAGTCCGATACGGCTGGGTGAGGTTTGGCACACCATTACGTCTGTTTCTGTTGTAAATGTAACACATACAACCAACCCGTACCGCACCACTGCTCTCTACAGCTGTAGGTCCAGTGTGGATCTATTGGAGTCACACAACAATCTGTTAATTGGGGGACAGAAAAATAAAACATACCAATGCGTCATGTTTGTTAGGTATTTGGGTTTAACCTTGCTTGGCCAGTGAGAACCCAACTGGCAGTGGATACGCTTTTTTGAATACGCTGGACCGTAAAATTGCTTACCCAACCCTAACGACTTGCTCTGCACTGCTCAGAGGATACAAGGCATTTTTATTTTTTATTTTTTGTTTAAAAAAAAAAAAAATCAATTTTCCCCACTTGGATTGTTTGGCTCCAGATCAGTACCCAGCAGAGAGAAAGCCTTTTTTTATATCAGTTTGTTAAATTTTTTTCTAAGCCATTGGCTCGGATATTGCTACCATGACAGATGATGATTTATACATGCACTTGAATAATGAGATGCCCTGGACTGTTTTCTTTATGTTTGGGCCAGCAATGAATTTCTATAAGACAAAATTAGATATCGCTGTTTTTTGAGTCCATCAAAACCACAACCACGAGATTCTCCATTGTTGCTGCAATCATTCGCAGAGTTGACCACAGCCACAATAGTGCAGAACTTGCTGTAAACTGGGGTAGAGCTGAACCGCACCTTTAATGGTCATAGTAAAACTTCACAATGGAGAAATGGTTTAATTTAACTAGGGCACCACATTCAATGTGCATGAAGCACTATTGCCAGTATTTCTGTCAAATATGTATAGTGGTTGAGAAACAGAGATACTGTAAGATCTAGTGGGACTTCCACATCCAGACTGACAAACAGATGATGACAAAACATCCAAACAAGTAGGATGCAAAGGATCTAAAAATCCAGGGCAACAGCAATGCTTAAAAGAGGAACAAATAGAAACCTGAGAAGTACCAACGGGACGAAGACGTAGCAGGAATATGATATGAAGGCCTCAGTGGTGACGGCGGTTGTGGGACTTTGACAGAACAAATTACAGGAACATATTAATCTGAGTGCAATTGTGGGAAAGGGAACAGAAAAACATCTGCTTTGAGCCCCATTGTTTATTCCTCCAATATCATAGATGGAAGAAACAAGAAGACTAAATCAATTACAACTAGGCAAGTAGAATAATAATAATGAACATGCCATAAATGTTTGGATATTACTGCTATCTGTCAGAGACAGTGACTCACTGTATATGACTTTATACCAAAAAATATTGTTGAACTTTAAATAATTTAGTCTTTGTCAGTGTTAACAGCCAACTCTGTGTTCTTTCATGAGTAACTATGAAGCAAAAATAGGGACACATTAAGCTTAAGAAGTAATGCTTATTGGCACGGGCTTCATTTTGCACCTTGTGTATGTTTGCATTTTGAAGAGGCTCTGCACACGTGGTGTAAATAGGAGGATGTTATGGAGTGTCAGACACATTTCTACATGCTTCCAGGAAATGAGAGAAACATGTGTGCCAGGAATTAGTTTAAACAATGACTGAATGTTCCAACCCGGCCTGCATCTTTAAATCACGGCTTGAGGTTGACGGGGATGCAATATTTTCTACAATAATCCCTCTCTCCACTTTCTAAAAGGTGAGGGTAATGAGAGTTTCTGAAGCTCTCTGACCATCTGACAGGAAGATCTAATGGGACCTACTTGCGCCTTAAAGTCACTGTGGATTTGAAAACAGCCTACGGCTTTGTTGCCACCTCTGTATCTGTAATTACTTCGTCTGGGCCCGACATGGAGCCTCCAACTCCTATGAATCATATGACATGACCTGGATTTAAACTAATTTAAAACTCTTTCTTCAAGTTAGCCTCAGATCTTTTGTTGCATGTTGTGCTAACTGGGATTAGTCATTGCATAAGCGATTAGAGCAGTCATGGAAAATTAACTTTGACTGAATACCGCTGACATTGAGTCGGTGCAAACGGTAATCTGACTGAAGTCTTCTGTAGGTGGACTCTTTGGAGTCTTAAAGCTATACTCAATGTTTTTGGAGATTTTTGTGCGAATATAGCTTCTTCCCAGTAAATCCCAACTCGGTGTCAGTGTTTCTTTAAACATTAAGCACACAGAGTATTTGGGACCTGAACAACGGATGTTTTTAACACAGCACTAATTAAGACTAAACACATTTTTCCGTGAGCTGTGTAGTACAGCTTAGCTGGACACTGTTTCTATAAAGTTATTGTAGGGCTTCAACAGATTTACAATGGTCTTAAGCAGATGCACTGAAACTTTTATAAACAAATCCCAGAGTTCCCAACAGAGTCGAGGGTTTTTACGGAGGGGTTGAACAGTTGCTGTGAATTTTAAATATTTTGTTTTGCACAAAAATTGGCATATGTTCCTCAGAAAAGTTTGAAAAATAGAGAAATTTTAAAATTAAATTTGCATCATTTGCATATGGTCAGTTTGTGTGCTGGGGTTCTTTGAAAACATGAAGTGAGGCTCACATTATCACATTATTTTCTATTCAACACACAGAACAAGTGTTGAATAGAAAATATTTTCGGCATTTTTATTTCTTAATTTTTTGGGGGGGAATAAAATCTATACGAGCTCTTTGGTGTTCTTGGTGTTGCTATGAAGCTGAATCTCTAAAAGATTACGGTATTGCATCAAATATTGAGGCAAAATAATTATTAAGAGCAAATCAAACAGAGCACTCTTAAAATACATATGAATAGTAGCAGAGAAAGTTAAAATTTGATTGGTATTAATCAAGATTATTTCTTTAAAAACTATAAAAATGACAATAGAATTTTTTTTTTTTTGCCATTTTGATGTTGTGTGAAGAACCTTAATTTGTGGTTTTCCAGGTTTTTCCAGTAAAATAACTGGTCTTCAAAAACATAATATCTTGGGCAAAGATCAAGGACTGTATAAAATATAAATCAATCGCCTGTAAAGGTTGTTTTTGTGACCAAAGTCGGAGTTTTTATTTGCCGTTTAAGTGCAGCTAATTAACTTCTGGCTGGCAACCATTCATTTGTTGAGTCTCTTCTCATCTCCCTTTAAAAGGAAACCTTATTTCTCAGAGAGTGACATGTTTATAAACCTCTACTGTGTTCATTTTAAGAACAAATTGTTTAAAGGCCAACAGCATGGGAAAGGGAGTACATTAAGTCCAAGGTTCTTGGTTTAATAGCAACACTTTAGTTTGAGAGGTAGTGTAAAATAAGCACATTTGTGCAAAGTTCTTTTTTAATAGACATGAACCTTAAATATTAACCTACGGTGAGAATAAGCAACTTTTAATTTCATTTCAAGCATCTTTTATCTGTAGAAGTTTTTGCAAATGATGCAATGAATTTTTTTAATGTTTTTTTTTTTTTTTTGTCGCCTGAATAAACTTCATCACAGGCGAACGATTATCATCTATGCTTGTATTTTGTTTCAGGGACTCAAGTTTTTATAAAACTAGTATTCTTGTTGAAATCCAGTATAAAGCATATCACTGGTAGCATTGACGGCAGGGATAACTCTGCTGGGCATAGTCCTTACGTATTGTGTATATATATATTGTGCAATAGTTTGAAAACTGCAACATTTTTAACTTACTGCATCACTGATTTGCACTGCAGTCCACCTGCTAAGTTGAAGGTAAAGGCAAGACGTGTGAATTTATTTTCTGAGCTCTGTCCATCCTTTCTTTGTCTTCTGCTCGTCAGAGTTCAGGTCACTGGGGGCAACAAATACAGGAAGGAAAACCAGAAATCCTTCTGCAAATAATTCTAGGGGATCCCAAAGGCATTCCCAGGCCAGTGGGGAAGTTTATCCCTCCAGCTTCAGAGGAAGCAATCCACCTTTTTTTTAAATTAAGAAGAATTTCATCAGACTTACTTCAGCAGTAACCTCACACTTGGCTCAAAACCGCTCCAGTGCACCAGGGAAGGTTGTAGCTTATAGATGTCAACAAAACCAAAGTGTCTGTAAAAGGAAACAAAAAGAACTTGAGGCTCAAAAACCATGTTTTGTGATGGACTGGTGACCTGTCCAGGGTGTACCCTGCCCTCTTCATCTCATTTAAGAATAAGTGGTACAGATGATGGATGGTTCCCAAACCAGGCAGTGTCCATGTATCGCACAAGCAGTAATGTTGGTTTTTATTTCAGTATTCTGCTTCAACAGTTGCTGCTGCCGTCTTGTTTATTGGCATCCCCATGGTTCAAATATTTATATATTTTTTGCTTCCACTTGTGTGAAACAAATCCTATTTATTACTGATTCACTGCACTCAAACGTCTTTCCAAAAATCCCCGTCTCTCCAACCTGGTAGGATGAATATGGTTTGGAGGACTACATGGTGGAAGTACTAGCAGTATTGCTGCTGACTTTAGTTTTTTGAAGTATACCAAGCATACTAGAAATCAGAAAATGTATGGAACCAACCTTTTTTTTTTTTTGCAGTTCAGTTGAATAAACAGTGTTGACATTGAGGCTTTCAAGCTGAAATTTCTAATCAAAATAAATCCCTTTTTTCCGTTCCTCGGTCTGCAACGCTGGTTGACCAAGAGGAAAAGCCCAAACTGTTTCTTCACATTCTAATCTCATATGAATAAATATATTTGAAGAAAAAGTTTAGATCAACATGACAAAAAAAAAAAAAATCATTGCTATTAGAAGCACTTTTAGTTTATTAAAAGACAACTCTTATTTGTTATAGAATATGGTCAGTCTTAAATAATAGGTGCTTTAAAAACACAGTTTAGGAGTAACATTACACTTTCATGAGTAAGCTTGGTTTTTGTGCTTTGATCCCATATAGTTACTATAGTTTAATCTAAATTAGTTTTAGATTTATTTTGGAAATCTGCAACCCCACAAAGACACGTTGTAAACCTAATCAAACAGCACGTCGTGAAGTGACACATTAATCACTCTCTGCCTTCCTAGGATGTGTGCAGCACTCTGTGGTGCACCGTCGGAACGACCTGCCACTCAAAGCTGGATGGCGCCGTGGATGGAACAAGCTGTGGGGAGGACAAGGTAAATACTCAGATTCATGACTACGAAACAGATCTGAAGGCTTTGCTAGTCAAAAATGTCAATCTTTTATTTCTACAGGGAACTATTCCAGTTCAAAGGATACTTTGCTCAATCTTTTTTTTTTCTTGGAGTGGGGAGTGTTGCACTGGAAGCTACACTGTGTGAAGATTACAATAATCCCCTGAGATTTCTTACACATCAGCTGAAAATAATTCTACCTTGACACCTGAGATAAGATTCTTTGACATGTTTGAAATGTCTCTTTCAACAACATAATGCTTGAGATAAAGCCTGTCATTCTGTTATTAAACTAAGCTTAAATTAAACAAAATAGAATCACCCTTTAAGCAGAGCAATACAACTTTGTGTTTCTAGGAAAGCATTTTATTGGAGGTTTTCTGGATTCCCACCAGAATTCCATTTGTGCTGAGTACGTTGCTCACGTCCCAGCCTGACATCCCTTGCCACTACAAATTTAGTAAACGAACGCTAGCGATAGCACCTCTGTCTCATCAAAGTCTGCGATTCATCTCAACTTCTGCATTCCTTGTATTTTCTTTTACCTTTTTTTTTCTTGCAACTTACAATGAGGCCAGACAACCTCATCTGTCTCTGGAGTAAAACCCACCCAGTTCAGACACATGCAGCATGAAAACGAAGCTGCACTCATTTCCCAGTAAATTGAAAGTAGATGGGGTAACATGCAAAGATTATAGAGGGCTGACTTTCATGTAAACATGGGTTTGTTCCTCCAGTGGTGCATCGATGGGGAGTGCGTGCCTGCAGGCCTCAGGCCGGAGGGTGTTCACGGCGGCTGGGCTTCGTGGAGCGAGTGGTCGGCTTGTTCCAGGACGTGTGGAGCTGGTGTCCAGAGTGCAGAGAGAGACTGTGACAATCCTGTGTGAGTTTAACTGCTTCTATTTAACTCCGGTAGAATAATTATTCTCCTTCGCAAATTTAAAAAAATTTCAACTTGTAAAATCTGCTATCTTCACTATTCCACATGGATTTTCGTTTTTGCTCTGAATCAAATTTAAAATGGTTTTGAACAATGCCGTACCAACACAAAATGATTTAAATCCCTCACTTTTCCTACTGTTTCTGACGTTACAACTTTGTCATTTTTGAGAGACTTTGTGTTCCCAAAAAGGGTTCTTCGCATGCAGGCCTCGAGCTCCGGTGTCCTGCAACTATTAGGTGTGTCTCTGGTCCAGCATGACTGAATTACCTCCTCACTATGCAGTCAAGTTCTCCTTAGGTTTGCTAATTAACTGATTATCTTACACAGATGTGTTGAAGCAGAGACAGATCTATAAGTTGTAGGAGACGAGCAAAACGGAAACAAAAGAAAGAAAAAATAGTACGTACATCTAATGAGCTCCGTCGATACTTTGTGAAGCCACTTTTAGAATTGCAATTGCTTTGTTTGTATGTGCATGTCTCTAATAACTTTGCACAAATTGTCAACTGGATTTAACCATGAACTTTGACCTGCTCTCATTAAACACAGTAACATACTTTGATCTTAACTATTCTGTTGCATTTTTAGCTTTATTTTTACGGCTACTGTCTTCCTGGAAAGTAAAAACTCCTCCCTGTCTGCAGTGATTTGTGTCCTCTTCCAGATTTTGTTATTCCAGATCTGGAATGTGTTCGTCCATATTTCAAACAACTTCGATCAGTTTCCCTCCACCCGGTACAAAAAAGCATCATCACAGCATGATGCTGCCAACTCATGCTTGCATTTAAATCCTTGTTTGAATGCAAGGATGTAAGAACTTTGTACTACACAGTTTGTGGTGAACGGGAAATGTGACTTTGTATCTTAAGACTTGCTTGTCTCTGTAATTTCTGAAGTTCTTGTTTTGTTTGAAGTTTTCTAATATGTCAGGAAAATGATACAATAAGACAAAAAGTGTGAATTAGCCTCAAATGAATTATGACTTTTTTTAAATATTGGTATTAGTTCTAGCTCTTGCTAAGTAAATATGTATAGATTCTAAAACATTCCAGTTGTTTGTTCAGTATTTTAAATACAAATTATGTTATTCCTTACAGGTTTCACTGACACAGCTGGTTCATTAGGCAAAAAATTGGTTTTAGTTGCATTGCATAACTCAAAAATAAAACAATATTCCTTTAATTCAAGTTAAAATTTAACATAATAAGGCGTTGGTGATGCCAATAAGAGTATGAAAATACTATGTATTTTATCAGAGAAATCAAACCTAATGTTCTACTTAATATTTTCTTCACTCTCAGCCTATAAGTCCTTGGATAGCAGGAGAAATTAAAAATGTAAGAGACGGCAGAGCAACTTGCCCATTAATGAAGGGTGAGAGAGGCTGCGCTTTTATTACTTTAGGTCAAAGAGACGTAACTTCAAAGTTATGCCTCGTCTTATCACCAGAAGGTCCGATAATAGCTGTCCTTGTTAGTGGCTACTAGGGCACATTTTCATGAGGTATGCATTATATAATGATGGTGGAGAACATGAATTGCGGAGGTTGTGGAGCAAAAGATGAGATGTGAAACACACACTCACACTCTTTGACATTCTACTCTCCCTGTGTGTGTTTCTTTACAAAGCTGCCAGTCTGACCCTGTAACGCACATCTAATTATGATCAATGACTTGAAGTTCTTTCCAACAGAGGGTTCACACATGGCTGGCTTTTGCTAATTACACTCGACTGCTCCCTGCTCACTAACGCTGAAAGCTGCGGCAACTGAAACAGAATAGCATCAGAAATTAACCACTTGAACATTAAAATTATACGAAGTTGCAGTGACTTGGTGTGACTGTTGAGCTTTGACTCTACTCAGCACTTCATCAGTACCTGCTCTCCTAAAGTCAATCATAATACCCCATTAAAAAAAATAAAAGAAAGAAATATTCTTACTTGGTGCCAGTGGTTCAAATACCTTAAACAAGAGGGTTTTTTTATCTTTTTCTGAACGCACTCTTCTTTCTCCAATGATCTGTTGAATTTGTTCCTGCTCCACGCTGACTCAATTTATTTTACTAATTTATGATTTCCTTTCTGGTCAAATAGTTCTAATATTTTATTCATTTCACTTTGATCTTTTATCCCACTGTTCAGACAAGTCAGTTGTCTGGGTTTAGTAGCTTTTAGGTCTGTCTTTACTGTGACGATGACCTGGATGGAATTGGCCCCAGCCAGTTTCACATCATTTTACATCCTTCTGTGTAATTAATTGGAGAAAAACACATGACCAAATAAAAAAGGAAGAGACTGAAACAATCTACATTAATTCATAATCATGAACACTCCTCATAATTATTGAACTGCATTTGTTTCTTTAAATGAGATCAGTGATGACTGCATCACTGCAACTGTCAGAGAGACATAAATCCCTTAAACCAAACCGTCTTATTTTAGCAAACCATGAAACATTTTACTCAAGATTATTTTCATGATCTATATTGTTTTGAGTAGAACAAAATGTAAATAACTGCTAATGTTAGAGCTGCATGGGATTTTTTTAAAGCAGTTTTGTCATTTATATGTTGGCCTTTCAATCAATGACTATAAATTCAACGGGTATTAAAAAGACTAAAGTTGAAGTTGAGTTTTGTTTTTAAATTCTGATTAAGCGTGTTATTTGATACCAATAAGAAGCTTGTTAATGCCTCTTTTATGTTTATGCTTGATTATGGTGATGTAATTCATATGCACGCTTCATCACATGGCCTTAAAATGTCGGACACAGTTTACCATGGAGCTTTAAGACTCATCTCAAATCTCAAACCCTATTCAACTGTCAGATGGTGTGACTTGTCCTCTCGCAGACTGATGGGTTTGAATCTATAAAGACTATTTCTTCGAAACTGTTTCCAAAGACAAAGTCCAACCGGTTACAGTCTCTGCTCCGAGGCTTTTTCTCTGTGTGTACCAAAGGCCAGGAAAGAACTGGGGAAAGAAAACTTTTAAAAATGCTGCTCCTCACTACTGCAACCAATTGCAAACACTTCTAAAGATAGAGATGGTTTCATAGAGCCGTTTTAAAGGGTTCTGGGAGAACAACCTCTGGCTGTAGATGTTTTATGGGATTTGTTTTGATAAAGTCAAATGTTGCATCTACGAGACTAAAGATTGGAAGGGTTTTTATATTGTTCTGCCATTGTGTAGCCCATGACATTTCCTTCAGGATTTTATTTTCCTGGTTAAAAAAAGACTAAATGCTAAATTTTATGTCAGAACAGGGTAAATCAGAGTTTATGACAGCTGGAAAGCATTTCACTAAATATAAGATCCGCTATACATTAAATTTATAATCATTTTTACTTGTAAGGTAAACCTAGAAATTAATAATGTAGATGCTGAAGAAGTACTATTGTCGTGTAATAAATGAAACCACAGAAGTTTTAATCCTGGAGAATTACTATCCTGCAACTCCTTGATGTATTTCAGATCCAACACACCAGAAATCTAATTAATACCTCACTAGCAGGACTGAATGTTACACTGATGAGGTAATTCATGCAAGAGTTGCGGGAGCTCTTGAGAACTTGGACTTGACCAACCCTGCTGTTGGGTTTTCCTTATCCAAGTTGCACCAAAGGATCCTCACAAAGGCCAATTGTAAGCCCAGCTGGTCATTTCCGCTGGGTTGCATTGTCAGCAAAGTTGATAATGATTGGGAACAAATTTTGGGTTATCAGGTTTTATAACCTGAGAGTTGAGCAATGCAGTTTCATAGGTCCATAGTGTATTGGTTTGTATTTTACTCATTTGGTCATGTCTGTGTGGTTCCTATGTGACCTGTGCCTTCATGTCCTGGGATGAAAAGCAATAAGAGACAAAAATGGTTTGGTTACTTTTGGTTTTTTTCTTGTCATCACTGCTTATTGCAGAAGGAAAATTGTTTTTGTCACAGCTCATCACAAGGGTGGTTCTGATCATTCGGATGTCATTTAAGATCTAATTGCCTGTTTAAAAACAGAAAGTTAACCTGTTTTAAAACCAACATTGAGACTTCAAAGTTTTTAACAGATCTGTCTTGGACAAAACGTGTTTGTTTGAAAAGTGAACAAGATGTCAATGGATGCAACTAATAAAATTTGAAATCTCCTGTGTTTTCCTGAGACATTACAAATTAACTATTGTTCTAGATCTCAGTTTTTATTTGGTCTGCTGCAAAAAAAGAAAGAAAAATGTTTTAAAAGAAACATACTAGATTAAAGCCAAAACTATCTCCAGAAACAGATGCTTTTTTAAAAGCTAATTTATTACACTTGCATATAAGCAAATTCAGTTGTTTTCTGAGATATTTAAAACAAATAGTGACACATTTGTCACATTCTGTCATTTCCCAAACACCCCTGTTTAATCATTAGTAACAGGCAGAAGACTCTCTGGACAACAGAGAATTATGTACTGAAAATAGTTGTGAATGCCAAGCAGAATAAGTGATTTAGCTTCCCCGTCTCCACCTGTGATGGTCTGACATGCCACATATTGTGGGAATTTCCATTTTAGTTGCCTTTAGGCATATGTCTCACTTGTCAGAATTCACTTCCAACCCCAATACTTAAAAAAGTGCTAATCTTTTCTACTTGTATAATAGAATGTAGGGAAAGTCCTGTCGTAAAATACCACCGGTAATTTCCTCTAGTATGGGTTTTGTCATTTCCAATTGTGATTCATTTCCATCTTGATCTGACATTTTATAATGCCTGCATTTTAATTTACCCAGATCTAACTGCTTGTCAAAACATCAACATGAACACATCTTTAAATTTCCCACAGTCCAAAGCACAGAGGAAAATACTGTCTGGGAGAGCGGCGGCGGTACAGGCTCTGTAACACCACACCGTGTCAAGCTGACTGGCCTTCCTTTAGAAACATTCAGTGTACTCACTTCAACACCCTGCCCTACAAGGGCAAGTTCTACAAGTGGGAGGCAGTTATCAACAAAGGTGAGTTCGTCCAACAAAAGGTATGCTCTTTCAGTTTTCCTCCTTCTGTTTTTAAAAATACACAAACTGGTGTTGCTATCTTTTGGCTGCCATTTTCTTTCATAACAAGCTTGCGTTCGAATGGTTTGTGCCTGTTTTGTTTGTTTTGTGCATTGGATAATTAAGGTTGGTTATTGATTAGCTTTTTTTCCCAAATGCTTTTTTCCCCCTAATGCCTAAAACAAAGGACTCATCCTTGTGTCAAAAACTTCTGTTCATTATTTATTCAAGATCATTGTCTCCGGTGTCCCTAATTCTGATTTCATTTATTGGATTAAATGAACGAAATGTGGAACTGAAAAATACATAATCTAATATTTTCTACTGCATATGTTCAGTTTTATCCTGGTGTCCTCAACTATGATTATTTCCAAAAAATAAAATGCTTTGCTGGAAAGCTTCGCATGGACATATTTGTGAACCTGTTTACACATTTCTGAATAAATACTTCAATAGATGTAAATATAATTTTCTTACTTTCTATTCTCCAGTGCCTGCAGGATTTTTATTTTGTAAGCAAAACACAACAAAAGAAATGTGAAACTTTGTCTGAACTGCCACAATAAATCATTGTAATTTGTGGGATATGCATAAGACGGTTATCATTGAAAGCATTTTATTTATTTTTTTTTTACCTTGTTAGCAATACCTCCATCTTAACTTATCTAGAATATGTTTGCAATGCCCCTGTATTTCCTGTGTTTGGCTCTTTTTTCCCCTGACAGTTAACCCCTGTGAACTTCACTGCCGTCCCCTCAATGAAAACTTCTCTGAGAAAATGCGAGACGCCGTCGCTGATGGGACTCCGTGTTACGAAGGCAACAAAAGTAGAGACATGTGCATCAATGGCGTTTGTCAGGTATCGATGAATCACATGTTCTAAACTCCACTTTGGTTTCATTTGTTTCTCTGCTTTGGGTATGGATGGATATGAGATGGTAGAGTTCTGATAACCTTGAGTAAAAATACAGTACATTTTTGGGGGGGATTTCACAGTATTTGCAGAAAAAGTAAGCAAAAAAAAGTGTACTATGTTTAACACAAATCAGGCATTATTATATTGTTGCCCGTAACATTTATCAATTTATTTTAATACATAGAGTAATGCAACGGCTACAATAAATACCATCTAAATATCCCAAATTTATCTGTGTACTTGCTAGAATGATGTCTATAGTCTTGTGCCTGACAGAAATTATGTTTCTAGATTGCCAACCAAAGTTTTAAGACAGTGGAGTTTCCATCCCATAACTCTCATTTCTTACAAGATCAGAAATATTTCAAAAGCAGCAAATTTGTCTTTTTAATAATAAAGAGAAGAGAGTACCAGCCTTCTGTCAATCAGTAGAGTGCAGAAGACTGGGGAAAGTTTTTGCTTTACTGTCGGCACCATTCAGCAATCCTGTACTTTCTGTTGCATTTCTCTGGCAAAAGACTTTTAACACTAGGAGAAATAGTTTTTCTTTTGTTTTTTTTAAAGAGCATATTTGTAATATACTGAAATATTAGATTCACAAAGATGTTGCTATAAGGTTTTCCTTATTCTGGAATTCTAAATTGACCATTAACACCAGTTTGCTTCACTATTTCTTCTTTTTCCAGTTGTGTTTTACCAAGCAGTCCAGCATTAAACTTCTTATCTTGTCTTGCTTGTTTTCATTGTGACCTTAACTTTAATGTTGCATTTATCTGTTGATATGGGAGCTACGTAAAGTTTCTGTCCAATGGCTGCTGCTTGGCGATTAGTTTCCCTTACTGACTGATCGCTTTAGCCCAACCCCAGCTGCATTTGTTAAACTTACGTGTTTAGATTTAGCTTTCAGCATCTCCTTTGCTCGACAGAATCACAACATTAATTATGCAGGCGTTTAATTTAACCCTCACCTTGTTTTCTCTGCGGCCACGTGCGCCGTATTTGACATTCTGCGTGACGATGAGCATGCTGATAGGAGAATGAGCCGCCGTTATCTGTCTAGATAGGCGAGAGCGCAACATGGTGTTTTCACCCCGGGCTAAAATGCCAGCCGCTGATTGACGATGTTTGTATGCTGGGTGGACACCAGTCAGACCTGGCTTTATGACATTTAGTGACATTTTTTGTCACTCGCCCAAATACTCTTTGACTTACCTGCTTTAGTAACGGAAAAGTCACTGCGTTATTAAAGAATAATCGTTTTATTGTTGGTCGTTTATTCCTCCTTTACGTTGTTTGACTGAGATCAGTGTCTCCAAACCAATTAGACGCTCTAACTTTTATTCTGTTTTGGAAAAATAAGTCTGCAATGTTCCTAAGGCAGTTTTAGAATAATCTGTTTTCTTCTACTTTAATCATCAACTTCACAGCATCTTTTTTTTTAAGTGTCCATATTACAACTTTATTTATTTATTTCAGAGTTGTGTTTATTTATTAAATGTGTTTGTGATAAAATTGTACTGATCTTCAGGACATCAAACAGTACAGCACACGCAAGGCAGCGCTTAAATGTGCAATGTAGTTTCATGACGTGCATCTGTTTTTGTTTTTCTTAGAGATGTTAAAGGTTGAATCAGGTTTCCTACCCTCAGAAAAAAGTTTGAAAACTTTTGTTGCTGTTTTTCTAAATTACCATGTTGGCCTGCAGCTGTTACTTATTCATATACAGATAAGGAGGTTTAAACAGGTCTGACATTTTGAACAAAAAAAAAAAAAAATCTAATTAAAGCGCTCCAGAAATTATTTTTGCTGGTTTCCCCACATCAAAAACAACCTGATCGACTAATTTAAAAGCTTCTTAGTTTCATTATCTTTGCTTCACCTGGAATGGTGTGAAACCAGCATGAACACATCCGCACTGTATTAAAATAATATTTTGCTCGTATCATTTAATTTAATTAACAGACGTCTACCACTGAGGGTCTCTCTCTCTTTTGTTAACGCTGTTAAATATCGTGCCTTTTTAAAAAAATAATTTTTGCACCTGGTGGGAGCAGCAACTCTGCATGGAGGGAGATAAAAACAGCAAAGCAACACAGAAAATAAAAACCTAAAACTACACGTTCTTTGTGTCTGCTCTCCTCTGGAACTCAACGCTTACATGATGCAGAATGAGATGTTTTTGTGGTGTTTTTTTCATGTTCTAGGTAAAGTAAATATAAATTGATCCTTTTCAAGAGCTTATCTCGCTAGAGAGCTAGAGACAAACAATAAACGTTGCCTCCCACGGTTGTCGGCCTTAAAGTCTGCTAGGAAGCCGTTTTGACACCTCTTGGCCTGTTTTGTTGCAGAGCATCGGCTGCGATTATGTGATTAACTCCAGCTCTGTCGAGGATCGCTGCGGCGTCTGCAACGGCAACGGCTCCACCTGCACAACCGTCAGAAGAACATTTGAAGAGAGGGAAGGTTTTGGTATGTTTTTTTACCGATTAGGATGCTTTGACACGCCATAAAGGCGAATTTGTACGATATGATTAAAAAAAAAAAGACTTCTGTGAATTTATTTAACTGATAAAGATTTTTTATTTAATTTTTTTTATTTTACCCCTGACATGTTATTGGTCAGCATTGTTTTACAGTTGCAAATTTTCCTACCTTGCATGTTGATTTAATTTGTTTGTATTTGTTCCTAGAATGTCTTGGTGAATGTTTAATCTAACAGAAGTGTTGCTGTTTAGGCTATGTAGACATTGGACTGATCCCTGAGGGAGCCTGGGACATCCTAATCGAAGAGGTAACTGAAGCTGGAAACTTCCTGGCGCTACGGAGTGACAACCCCAACAAGTATTTTCTGAATGGAGGCTGGACGATCCAGTGGAACGGGGAATACAAGGCGGCAGGAACCGTGTTCACCTACGAGAGGACGGGACAGCTGGAGAACCTGACGTCTCCTGGGCCCACGATGGAGCCGCTGTGGATTCAGGTAGGATTTTCCCTTAAAAAGCAACACCTCCCTTCGTGTCAATGCTTAAAGTCAGTGCACTGTTTGTTTAGAGCGCTGCAGGTCTCTGAATGAAAGCAACAGTTGAATTATTTTGTTTTTGCTCCTACAGTCAGGGAAAATGTTGTCAACCAAGACAGTGCTGAGGGGAAAGTAATGACCTTAGAGAAGCAATTGTTAATAGTCATCAATCTGTAAACCGCTAAAAGGTCAGATGCAAACATTCTGGTATGTAACTCTGAAGAAGATCATTCTGGACAATAAAGAGCTCATAGAGCTGAACATGTATTTTCAGCTGCAAAGACTCAGCCTCTTCTGGGTAGAGGGTGTGGCAGCATGCGTTCTGTTTCCAAGGTTTGAACTGATGATCATGGGTCAGACGGAAAAACCTGGGTGGATTAAGGAAAACTGGCCCAGATTTTCTGCCCGATTAATTTGTACATCACAAACTAAGATGGCGTAGCAGGAATGCAAAAGTTCAGCGTTGAGGAATGTCTGAAAGCCTTAATAAAGTGATCCAACATTGGGAATGAGAGTGAGCCAAGACCTCTTCACAGCAAAATTAAGGAACTGATTAAATCATACAAAAAGAAAAGCAACTAAGATTTACGTCTTTCTTCTTCCTGTGACAGTTCTCTCCAACTTGGAGTGAGCGGCGCGCTAAAGTTTGGCTGAAAACTTACTGAGGGTAGCAATAAAACAGCAGATTAAATCATCTCCATGTTTTTCAGCCGCAAACCCCTGGGCAAGTTAGAATTGCTTCTTGCAAAATACTTTGAGCTTCCTCGACTATTTTGCATGCGCTGCTCTTTTGAGGTGGTGTATCAGTCGGTGTAATGTGGAGGGGTGTGGCAAAACCTCCAACCCTTTTCTTGATGCCGTTTGTTGTGAATTTGGAGGGGATATTTTTCCTCCCCCATTTTCTTAAAGAAGCTATTCTATTTTCATATTTGGTATCAGATGGAGGGAAAATGTCTTTCCTTGTATCTAATTGATCCCCTTATTACATCTAGCATGTTGGAGTTTTCTATTTCACCAACAAAAGTACAATAAATGACTAAGCTACCATTCGCCGCCTTCATTCAGAGCTGATTCTCTCAGTTTTCTCACTTTCAAATGTAAATGCTGAGTGCAAATCTGTTTCGAATGCAGACACAGGGAACCAGTCCATGAAAGTTTTTGACATAATGCATCACATAAAAGTTAAGAATTGGTTTGTATTCGTAGAGTTCTCTCTGGGTACTCTGACTTCCTCCTACAGTTGAGAAACATGATTGTAGAATGATTTGGATTTATGGATGGATGTTTCTGATTCACACAAATCGCTCAGCTGATCATGTACAGAAACTCCTAAGCTTAACTTCTGCAGCTCAAAGGTCCACAGAATCAGTTTCTTGAGTTCCAACTTCTCTGCCATCATGAACGGACCAAAGACCTGACAACGCAAATCCAACACAAGTCAGGAAGTTTCTGGAACGTTGCCTTATAGCTTTAGAGAAGATAAGAGCTGATGGAGTAATCAGTTGCCCCTTGGTCTAATGGAGAGAGGACGATCATGAAAAGCTACACCAGAGGAAGTTATTATTGATCTGAATGCTATGAACACAGCTGGCAACATGTTGCACTTTGATAATGCCTTATATAGTACCCCACTATGTTTTCCCTCTGCTTTAAAGTAAGTTTGCAAACTTATCAATTCAGCAGCAAATCACATATTTATAGATATATTTTAATTGAATTTCTGGCATAAGATAATATGTTTGTATGTAAATGACTGTGAAACAGTCTGCATTACTGAATTCAAATGAGTTGAACTTGATAATTTAATTGAAAATATTCTCCCCTTTCCTAGGTTTCTGCTTACTGCTAAATTGTTTATGTGGGTTTTTTTTTTTTTACTTTAATTTTTTGCTCAATTGTTCATATTCTGATGAGGGAATATGAAAGTTTGCAAACACATTCACTTAACAAAATTTTAAATGTTCTTTTCTTTTCAGTCCGTTTGCAGTCAATCAGGTTTTATTTATTTTTTGTTTTCATTTTCTGGACCTGGAATTAACTCGGTTCTCTTTATTATAATTTATCTTACGTCGAAAAGAAATATGTCCCTGAAAATGTTTCGCAGGTATTTTGTTGATGGATAACCACTGAAGCGATCGTAGTGCTTCAACTGTTCTTCTTTTTGTTTTGTTTTTACTTATTGATCACTGCCAGGAAACGAAAGTAATAACTTTTTAAAATCAAATCTGGAAGTGACAGTTGTTTGCTACCTCCAGCTATCCTTGCTTAAATTGACAGCAAAGGTTGATGAGATAAAGAATGGGGTTACAACAGCAGCTGAACAGAAAAACGCATTTCTTACTCCTTTTATTACTTTTATGTTGTGCTCTAAAAGTTCTTGGAAAATGAGCCGCATCTGAACTTCTAGGTTAAGATTATTAGAAGAACTCGCATGTCTCTAGTTTCCTAACTCAGATCTGTGTGTTTTAAGGCGCAGCATCTCTGTTTCATTTTGGTTTTGTGCCATTTACTTTTCCTCAGTTCTGTGCTGCTGAGAATAGATGATTACACCAACATCAGACTTTTGTAATGATTCCACCTCGTGTCCCAGCTTCTGTTTCAGGAGACCAATCCAGGAGTGCGATTTGAGTACACAGTCAGTCAAAATGTTTCAGAGGATGACGACAGTCCCGGGCGTGTTTACTTCTGGAAATACGGATCGTGGACTGAGTGCAGCGTTACCTGTGGAAGAGGTAAGATTAGGTTTAGCCTCAGACTTTAAAAGCTAGATTAAAAAAGAGGAGGAGATTACCAGCAGGGGTTTTTTTCCCATATGCGACACATTCTCAAGAATTGATAACAAAAACCTTGTGCTTCATTTGAAATGATGTTTTTTCATAAACCTAGCCGCTGCACGCTGCGACTACGGCAACTTTAAGTATGGACCTATTACAGCTACGTGCGCTACAGGTGGCGAGTGGTGTGTGAAAACGATCTGAGGGCCGGCTTTGATCCGCTGGCTGCAACATGTCAGGTATCAAAGTGTCGGGCAGAAATCCGCACAGATTGCTCCTGAAACTGCTTTCATGCAGACTAGAAAACGCAGGAGAAAATGTGTCCTGGTGACCCTTCTGCTTCAAAGCAGCTTGCTCTCTGATGTTCTGATGAAGGGCTGGGAATTCCTTGTATAAAAATGCTCCTCTCATCAGATCTGTTGCTGATGGTGGTGCAGAGTGCAGTCTAATTTGCTCCAGCACAAATTTGTCCCTGTGCACAAAGCCACTTGTTAGAAGTCTAACAGGAGACTCATCTGACCACATCAGCTCCTAAACTTGGTACTGCTGACAACTTGATCACCGATCCGCCTTTGTGCTGAGGCAATAATGTCTTTTGTAATATTCACCTGCTGTTGCACATGGCCTGATTACGTCCTGTGCCGATATTCTCATGAACCTTAAAAGAAAAAAAGAAATGGCCTTTTTCTCACATCACACTAAAGCATGAGCCTTACGTCATCAAACCTGTCACCAGCTGCATCATGTTACTCTGTTCACTGCTGAGTTTTTCAAAGACCTAAATAGAGAGAAGCATGTTCATTTGGGCCCTTGTTTGTTTTTTGGGGGTTTTTTTCTTTTTGCACATCCCAGAAATAAATATTAGAAGCTACTGGCCTAACTCTGCTGTAAGGTGGAGACATGAAGAAGAGTTGCTTGTGCCGTTGAGCAGATAAGTCTTCTCACCAAGTGCCTTTGGCTGTTTGGAGATTTAGTTTGATCCTCACAAGGGTGCGGTGACTTTGCAGCAGCATCCTCAGATCTGTTGAAAACTTTCATGAAAACCCTTAAAAACTTCTTTTTTAAGTATTTTTTCCATTTTCTCCCAGACTATGCTTGTACATTCGTTCTCGGTTTTCTACATTTGATTTATTTAAATCTGGATATAAATGAATGATGATGACTCATTTCTAATTCTGACTAGTGTTTCATCATTTCATTGTGACACAACCTCTGCAGAAAGGTGAAAGGCGAGCGATTGCCTTTGATCTAAAACGAAGCAGAGTCACATTTGATTAAAATGCTTCTCAAATTTAAAAATATCTCATATTTCAAACCATTCTATGTACATAGTAAGTAATTGTGGAGTGTTTTGAGATGTTTGTGGCTTGTTTTTATTTCTTTGTTGTTGTCTTGAAGCCCACAGAGCAATCTTATTCCTGCAGGTTATTTAAGTCATTTTGACGATTTATGATTCAAGAGGCTATACATTTTTTTTATTATGTAATTCTTCAGACCAGGGATAAATGTATTTACATTTCTTATTTGAATCCTTCCCAGTCTGAATTTTCCTTTTAATGTTTTAAATGCACTCTGTGAAATAAGCCACAAATAAGTGAGTTTTCCATAAAAGATTTGGTGTCTTATTCCACAGAAGAATCCATCCCCTGTAGATTCATACAAGCTGTTTATGAATCAAAAGTATCCATACCCCTTAAATTTGTCCATATGTTGTCACAATACAACCACAAATATTTGCATATATTTTATTTGACTTTAATGTGAAAGAACAACACAAGGTGATATCCAGTTGTAAAGTGGAAAGAAAACAACATATGACTCAAAAGATGATTTGCGAAGATGAAAAGTGCAGTGCTTTTTCTTTTTCTTTTTTTTCAAACCTCCCTTGCTAGACGGACATAAAATCTTGTCCAAATGACACGTTTTCCTCCTGGAAGACGCAGCAGCGGTGTCCTTTTAAATGAGCCATTGATCCCCAGACAGATGACAGATGAAACTCCCCCTTTAATAAAGACGTTACATAAGAAGTTCCCTAAACAAGAACCATCTCATTTCCTGCTCAACAAATGTTTAACATTTTGTTTTCTAAAATTACATTTCATATAGTAATCATTTGATGCTGTGCTTTTCTTCTTAATTTAAACTGAAACTGATGTATGTATTAGATTTTTGCTCAATCTGAGCCTTTAAAGTGGGAATCAAATAAAACGATAAAATGTTTTAGTCTGATGAAGAAATAATAGTAATACAAAAAAAACTACTTGCCCATAGAGTAAAATAGCTTTGAAGCAGTAAAATCTAATCTTTTTGATGACTGATTTTCAAAGGATTTTTCAAGGACCCCCGTCCAGCTTGACCAGTTCAACCGTGGCAAATCTGATTGGGCCTGTGCTCACTAAGGCAGCAAGCTGTCCGCACCGTAAGGGAGTCCTCCATTTTGTTTTTTTGATGCATTCACCCTACTTGCTCCTAAAATAAATAAAACGGCTTTTTTCAGTCAGTATTTGTAACATGTCCCCCTCACCACCTTGGGGGGATTCTCTGTTTAATCCAGCAGCACAGAAATAGATACTTAGTTGCCTCTGAATAGGAGCAGCTCATAACCATATTTTAGATAATTACGTCCCATCTTAGCTGCAACCATCAGATCTTTTTTTTTGTTTCTTTGTGGGACTTGATTTTGAACCTTAATTAAACCATAATTATAATTACATGCGGTTATGTAACCAGTTTTATAGCATTTAGTTTTCCATAATGCTTCCCATCATGTTCTCATTCATTTTGTGTCTCTTTACATTTTGATGAAATATTCACTCTAGTGCACACAAGTTAAATCAATGCATTTTGTGTGTGCTTTCATTAAGTCAGTTTAATGAATTCATTTCCTGTCTGTTGTAGATATAGTGCACTGATTTTACTTCTGCTGTTAAAGTTCAAATATGTCTTAGAGGCATACAGAAAAAAATATTTCATAATGCCTGTTTGAAAACAACAGGCCTTCGAAGACTTCAGTGAAACGCAGCAACGATGAGTACTATATGGATGAATGACACTTGAATAAACAGCAAGACCACCTCAGTAGGATTTTCTATCACATAAACAAGAACATACCTTAGTGCTTTCTTTTAGATCAGTTTTTTACTTTTTGTTTCCTTTGTTAGTACAAATATCGCCCAACTTCCACAGATTTAGGAAATCAGTGGCTAATCTCTTCAAGCATATTTAGCCATGAAATTTTGTTGTTTTTTTACTATTGTTTTTCACATGACTGAGGGGATCGACTTCAGTTGGGAACTAAATTTACGTCAGTGTTTATTTTTTCCACAGACATGCAGATGTTTATATATAGACTTTGAGTGGTATGTTCCTGCAATCACAGCTGGTGTCTGTATGTTACTGTTGTGTTGTTTAACCCTGCGAGAAAAACATGAACTGCAAGTGAGAGTTCATCAACTCCTGCAAGAGTTGCTCAAAAGAGAATAATTATAAGAAATTATAAACAAAATATGATTGTCATGTTTCAGGTTTACCTCCTGTGGTTATTTAAACTGTTTTCTTTTTTATTATTATTTTCTCAATCCTTTAAAACTTAGAGGGTCTGTTCTTTGTAAGCTATCGCTCTATGCGAGAATCAGTCTTTCTCCTCAGCAGCCTCCTCATAATCACTCATGAAAGGCTTGTGCTGATTGAAATTGCTCATGTAGGCGGTTTATGAGAGGCTCACCAAATATTTGGGGGTTGGAGGGGTGAAGTGTATTGCAGCAAATGGCAAAATGGCGTACATTTTTTTTGTTAAACTCTAATGTTAAATAGTTGTTGGGGAAATTGGTGCATTAGAGGTACAGAGGGGAGCCTGCAATTATCCGCGTGTCAGTGTGCGACAACAAAGAAAGTTTAAAAACACGAGTTTGCATCCAACCAGATTTTTTCTCTTAAAACAATTTATAATAACCATATTTTCTTTCACTAGACTTCTTTTTTTTATAGAGAGAAAAATGGCGGCTGTTTCTTAGTGATGACAAAATGACTGTACCCTCACGCAAAATGAATATAATGCATTTCTGAATAAACATTTCCCCTAGAAGGTCTTCCAGTTGTTTTGTTTTCCTTTCTCCTTTTGTGTCTGGCTTTCAGTCTAACCTGGTCCTATTGACATTTTGGGAGATGCTGTTTGTAAATTAGCTATCAGGCTTGCACTCTGGCCTGGAGACGGATCAGAGCAGGGGGTTGTTAGTTGTTTCCTCCTCCTGCCGAGTGAAAGTCCCCTCAAGAGGGTGAGAGGAAATGTGCAGGGAGTTGGAGATAAACCTGTCAGAGCTTAAGGAGAGGTGTCCTTAGATGTACTGCTGTGTGTAATAGTTTGAAAGGCAAAGTGGCTCTCTAAAAGGGGGCTAGTTACTGAAGTGTGTTTCTGGCCAGCCTACCATATGTTTGGCATGTATTATTATGTTGTTGTTTTTTTTCTTCTCCTCAACAAACCAGTGTTTTCTGCATGCAGCTCTAATGCAGGAAATGCCAGGCTAAATTGCTTGGAAATAATTAAGTCATTTCTGTACACAAGGGGGGAAAAATACATTAACAAAGCTGTGTCATTGTCCACAAAACTGAATTAAGATTGTTTTTCATAATAGTGCTATGAAATGTATTTTTATTAGCTGAATCAATGTTTCTTTCATTCGTAAAATGGCTCAGCTCCTGCTTTAGCTTCAAAATAAAAGCATTTATACTTTAAGAAAATATTTTTTTTTTTTTTTCATTTATTCACAATTAAATAACCGAAACAGAAAATGCATGACCTGGACCTTGTGGGGAAGATTCTTCTAAAAGGTTAATGAATAATCCAAAATCATTGTTTGCCACAGGCTGCCTTCAGCATTCACCAACTTGATGGCAGCAGAAATGTTCATTTCTATTTGCTTTCCAAGCAGGAGCATAAAAAGCACCAACCAGAGGGCATGAAGGATTCTCTCGCCATAGGCAGCAATGGTTTCCTCCTTGGAGTAATTGATGACGTCTTTCCTTCCTGCCACTGTGCTAACACATATCTCTACACTCCAGACCAGCTTGCTGCCAGAACCCGAGATACTTACTCGTTGCTTTAACTGGAAGTACTTGCCGTTCTCCCCCTTAGCCAAATGGTGGCATCAGGGCAGCAGGGTGTGATTTAGTGTTTTTTTTTCTTTTTCCCATGTCTGACAGTACTGCTATGGGAATCTCTTTTTCCCCATGACTGTAACTTAAAAACATACTGCTGTTGCTCCGTGTCACGGCCCAGTCAGAAACGTTTTTTCGATCTCCCCCCACTTGTTTTCCAGGTGTGCAGAGGCAGATTGTTTACTGTGTGGAAAAGACGACCGGGATAGCTGAGGAGCATCTCTGTGAGCCCTCCACTCGGCTCGATGGCAACCAAACCAGCTGTTACAGAGATCCGTGCCCTGCCATGTGAGTCGGCCATCCAGATATGCTGTAATTTACGATACACTGAGCTTTCTCAGACAAACGCGGCACGTTTTGTTTTCTGCTGCATTTTCCAAGCTTCTATAGTTTTACCCTGAAAATAAGAAAAAGCCTGAATCTGTATTAATATGGCGTTAATGGCGAAATGTAAATCATTCTATCGCTTTGGCTTTTGAAGTAGGACTATAGGTATTTTCAGACGAGGCCCAAGATTGTATGCGATCCTGAGCAGAATCTGTTTCAGATGATCCATGCCTCATTCATTTCCTTTCTGACGTCTGTATTTAACAAGACTTGTTTTACATCTACATGACAACCCAACTACAAATTATATAATGTGATATGATGTCTTGCCAGACAAGCACACCTTTCTCATAATATAAAAAAAGAAGTAATACTTGAGGTACTCATTTAAATTTTTTTTTTAATGTAAAATTTTCATCCCAGCTCCATAAAGATTCCCTGATCTCAGAGGATAAGTACTTTCTTTCATTTTTGCCTGTTTAATTTTAGAAAGCATGATCTGGTTTTACAGTGAGGTGAGGAGAAAATGACCTGCAGTTGCACTGAAAAGTTTCTGCAGAAAACTTCTTCGACTCAAAACAAATACACAATCTGACACTATATTTAATGATATATAAAATTTCACTTAACTGGTTGGTATAGGGGTTTAAAAACACTTTACATGGAGGGTTCATATGCAGCAAACACAAAAATTATTTCTCACTGCATGCGAAAAGACTTTCGCACTCAGGCACATTAGAGGAAATGTTTAAATCAGCTTATGACTCTGATAACATGAGATTCTAAAACTGAAGCGTTTGTCCACATTTACCTCAAACCAGCCCTGGCTATTTCTGAAAGCATATCATTCCACCATCAATGTAGGTTTTCTTACTTCATAATGGACCATACAACTCAAGATCAGAGAACATTTTTTTCTTTTCTTCTTTTTTACTTTCACACACTTTTGGGTAGCAAAGTGTAGCTTGTTAACTTTGGTAGACTCAGAAAAGAAACAAAATTTTCTCTCAAAACATAAAGTAGCTCTGTACTGAAATCCCCTTCGCTTTCACTGCGGACATGATTGTGTAGGACTTGTCTTAACCTTTTGGAGATTCAATGCGTTTTTATTTGATTTTAAACCTTATGTAAATTGGGGTATGATTTGACTCTTACTCCCTGTCATCAGTTTTTTTTTAAGTCGCTTCCGTTTCTAGCTCCTGTTACCTGTTCATTTTTAGTCTCTGTGTATTCTCACTCACTAATTGTCCCCATTTCACCCATTTCTGTCTGCTTTCTCTCTCTCTCTCTCTTTCATGTCTTGTTTATGGAGTTCATCATAAGTTTGAGTTCAGTTTTTGTTTTTTACATCTGAGGATCCCAGGCAGGAGTGACGCATCTCGCCTGCTTCATTTCTCAACTACCCAGACATGATCGAGGTCCTCTAAGAGCACGGATAATGACATCAAGTGCTTCTTATATGTTAAGTGTTGCAATTGAAACCAAAAAAAGAGAGATTGTAGCATTTATTTAGAAGGTCGAATTACCTTCCAAAGATTATTACTCTTGTGATTACCTGTTGAAGTCTGCACTCAAGAAACTCGGCTTTTTAATCTGTGTTTTGCAGTTAATTTGATTTTTCTGCAGTTGACAACATTTCAAGATCGATACGATTCCTGAGAGAAATATACAATCTGCATTCTTACAGAATGTTCTCTGAGTTGTCATAAATAATAAATTATATTCTTTTGCAGGCAAGGCAGAGACGAAAATTATAGTCATTCGGTGTAGAGAGAAATGAACGGTGGAATCACCACTGTTTTTGGTGATTGACAAAAAGAACATGTCTAAAAAACTTAAATCTGTATGCTGAAACAAATAAAAAGATTGTAAAAGTCGTTCAAGGAAATAAATCTAGAGAATTGACTAAAAGATGTTGATCGTTCTTGGCTGGCTGCTTTTTAAGTCGGCACCAAATACCCCCAAAATGTTTAGATTTTAAAATGTGCAAGTTGACAATAAAGACATCAACACAGCCTGGCAGTAAGTTCTTTAAAGTAGAAAATGTACCCAGATGTAGAAGAGAAATTGGAAGAAATAAAATTGAAAATTATCAGAAATGAAATGAAAATAAATAAATAAGTAAAAAATCAATTAAAAACAAATCAAGCTAAAACAATGTTCAATGTCCTGAGGAGAGGCAGACATGGAGATTGTGGATGATTGTGGGACTCCTGAATCTGAGATTGCCACTGAAATCATGTGGGAACATTCATTTGTTGCCATGGCAGTGATGCATAAAAATATGACAAGCACATTTTCGCCATTGCTGATGACAAGCAGCTGTGTTTCAGCTAGAGGAGCAGGGCAGATGGCAGCAATTACCCATGTTGGAAAGGACACAAATGGACTTTAAAATTTTGGAGACTTTTTCATTCCCGCTGTCAGTAACGGGTGTATTGATAGGGAAGTGCCTGCCTGCGTTTCTTCAGGCTGAGCTAAAGATTTTGAACCATTTATTTAGTGAAAACAAATGAACTCAATGACATTGCTACCAAAGAGTCTGGATCTGGTGGAAACCTTCCCAGTTGATTGGCCAAAAGTTTTTTCTGTCATCTCCAACATGACAGAGCTGGAACTGGCATTGATTTCTGTTCATATCCATGCCTTAAAGTATTAGAAAAGCTATGGGTACACTACTAAGTACTTCCTAAAATGCCTTCGGTTCGTGTTTCCATATTCATTCATTCACTTATTAAATTATTCGCTTATGGATTTGCTTGCAACTGAAATAAACAGCCGACTTAGTGAGGATTTCATATTTTTACCCAAGAGTTATGTGGCTAAAATAGATTAGCTGCTCATTTCATCAGTTACTTTAGTGTGTTTACCAAAGTTACGGCTCTTAGTTTGAAGACTTTTTGTGTTTTTATACGTTCCTTCAATTGCAAGTATAACATTAAGCCATTATTTATTTGTTTTTGATGCTAACCCTTCACCCATCTTATTTTCTTACTCTTTTGACACCTGCATAGAAATATGGAAGAGAAAACCTTTAAGAGGTCCTCCTCTCTTTCACTGCCATTTATTGCTGCTGTACACGATGAGTTTCATCAAAACATCCTTTTTTTTCCCTCTTTTACCATTTCAGTTCACCACAATGTGCAGAAAAGTCTCCTTCGTTGAACAAAATTTGAGTCATTTTCATTGAGCAGCTTTTCTTTTACCCTATGCCTGACACATTATGAACATTTTGTGGGGGGAAGAATGAAAGCGACTCACAGAACCTTTCACTGCACTGCCGAATTGGCGGGTCCGCATTAGGACCACGGCGAGGCACAGTCATTTTCATCCCAGCCATGCAGATTATTTGGAAATCGTTGCTTTCTTTGTGTCGTCTGTGCAGATGGTGGGTTGGAGATTGGCATAAGTGCTCAGCAAGCTGTGGTAGCCTGGGCCAGGCTAAAAGGACGGTTCTCTGTGTTCGAGCTGTCGGTGCAGAGGAGCAGGAAGCTCTGGATCCCAGAGACTGCAAGCACATCCCCAAACCTGAGTCCACATCCGCCTGCAACACACACATCCTCTGCCCTGCCAACTGGAATGCTGGCAGCTGGTCAAAGGTCAGTTTTCACTGTCCTCAAACAGATGGACAGAAAGGTGCAAAATTTGTTTCTCTGCTTGTGCATCACATTAATTCAGATTTCTCTGTACTTTCACACGTCAAACTTTTCAAAATGCCAGAAATATGGCTCTGGTATTTATTTCCCTCCTGTCATTATGGATACAGATAACTCAAAGCTAAGCTGAGGGATTTTATCCAGTTCATAACCTCATTCATTTTGCTCTTTAGTCCCGGTATTAATTTCATAGGTCACTTCTCCGTATCTGTGTTTCCTAATTGAATACAATTGTAAATGGCTTTAATCACATGTGATTATAACATTACAAATACATAAAACCTTTGTCCCAGCCTCTTTGTCTTTCCTTGCATCCTTGTAGCTTTTTGTCTTTTCTTCACATATTCTACCACAGCGTTAGGATAAACTGAAATATAATGAAAAATAATTCAAATATTTATTTCTTGATCTCCATCACAAGTACCTTAAATGTTTAATTTGATTGAAACTGAACACTTGTTAACTCACCTAATTTGTAATAATTTGGAAATATGATTTCCAAATGAAATAATGTGCATTATTCACATTATTTCAATGAGCAAAATGAATTATTCAATGTGCAATAATTCATTGCACATTGAGTGAATTAAAACCATATTAGGCAACATCCTATTGCTAAATCTGGTTTATTACAGTTACATAACTGTTTCCTTACAGTAAAATAAATTAAGTATGTACAAAACATCCTGAATGTGGTTATGAATTCACAAATGTTCATAGGTGGATTTTCCACCCTGAAATAATTTGAACGGTATAAATGACACCTCAGTAGTAGACGCAGTTCTAGGTTGTTTATGTAGGGATACGTAAAGACATATAAAATTATTGCTTAGTCTAAATTTTGTAGCAAGTTATGATATGTTGCTTGGGCAAGTAATCTGTTGTAGTCAGCATTAGTTTTTAGACTGGAGTGTAGGATGTACCCTGGCTGAAAACCTGCCCACACGCTGAACCATCCTTGTTTGTTTTTTTTGCCTGTGGTTGTGAGTGTACTGTACTTTTGAATAAAATATAAACATAGTCTTTGGTTCTAACAGGAGAATCTAAAGAAAAAATACATTAAACCATCAACTTTTAAAAGCAAAAAAACACTCTGCTTGTGAAAAAATATATTTTTCGGTAGTCTAACAATCAGTGAGAGGAATACCTGCACTTTTGTTTTTCTTTTGCTTGTAATTGTTTATCTGAAAAGTTTGGGGTTCCTCCCAAATGTTTATTTGTATTTCTAGAAAAGCATAATAACCAGTATTTCATAATGTGGTTTATTCAATTATTACGACTGAAATAAAAAAGGGAAAAATATGGATGTTGTATTTGAAACATCTTGAGTTGGAGCACAATGAGATGCCGTTTATCAATGATAAAAGCATAGATTTGTTTCTGCTGATTTTCAAATTGGTTCTTTAATTCTGAAAATCTACATTAGATTAACTCGCTCTGTAGATACTTTATATTTAAATATACACAAACAAGTCTTTTTATTTGTTCTCAACATGTAAGAACTCTGTAGATACTTTAATCAGTGACAAAAGTACATAAGTTCTGTCCTACGTTTTAAAAAGAGATTAGGTCTGATTTCAGTTTCCTGCTGGTGCTAATTCTTGAATTGCTGGATATCACTGATTCAAACTCATGCCAACTGAAAAAGATTTGAATCCACAAAATGTAACGTGTATTAAAGACCAAAATCCCCTTCCTTTTCCTCCGACTTCCTTTTTTAGTACAGTTCTGATATTATAAAATACAAACTTGGGTGTTTTATCTTTCTTTTTATGTGTAATGCTGCAGATTTTCTGGTTAAATAAATGAAACACAGTTAATGAATGTATTAATTTCCACCACAGAAATACAGTTGCTTGCTAACCTGGTGCACATTAACTGACCAAGAGGGGAAAAAATCTGTTAAAGAAACATTTTTGGTGCTTTATTAGTGCTTTGCTAGTTAAAACTGCATACAGATATGAAACATCCATCTGTCATCTATTGTCCTGCGGTGGGTCCCAGGTTGGCTGCACAGTGGTGCAGTTGGTAGCACTGTTGCCTTGCAGCAAGGAGGTCCTGGGTTTGATTCCCAGCTCGGGGACTTTCTGCATGTTCTCCCTGTGCATGCGTGGGCACTCTCTGGGTACTCCGGCTTCCTCCCACAGGTTAATTGGTCTCACTAAATTCTCCCTCTGTGTTGCCCTGCGACAGACTGGTGACCTGTCCAGGGTGTACCCCCCCTCTCGCCCAGAACATTAGCTGGAGATAAACCACCACCCCTCCTGACTCTACTAGGGACAAGGATGTTAGAAAATGGATGGATGGGTCCCAGGTTTTTATCTCCTGGGTCAGTGGGTGAGAGGTGGTGTACAGCATCACAGGTCAATGTTGCGATACAAGACACACAGCCATGAACTCACATGTAAGGACAATTTTGGAGAATCTAGGACTATGGAGAATCTAGACACTCCATAGTTCTGGAGTGTCTGAGGACGTTGGAGTACCCAGCGAGAACCCATGAGGAGAATATGCAAGTTTCTTGCAGAAAGATGCCTGGCTGGAATTCAAACCCAGGCCTTCTTGCTGCTTTGCAATAGTGCAACCAATTTATCCACCATTTAGCCTATTTTGGTTCCACAGTGTTATTTTGAATTGCAGTTTGAACTTGCACGTGTAAATGCTTGTAATTGCCATATGTCTTGTGTTTCTTGCCTGCAGTGCTCGGTCTCCTGTGGTCCTGGACTGCGCCACCGCAATGTCACCTGCTCAAGAAACACCGCGGTTGATTGTGATCCTCTAAACAAACCGTCATCTGTCACGAGCTGCCAGGTTCAGGACTGTCTCCAGGTTTTGGGTAATTTTGGAGACATCGAATGGTCCGGCAGTGGCTGGTCGAGCAAGGAAGTGCTCAATGAAATAAATGCCATACCTGAAGCTAAGCCTCCCCCAAAGTACAGCACCACCAAAGGTCAGCCGAGGAGTCAGAACGACCATAAGTATGCGGTTGAGGATGATTTTCACTACCACAATAACATTGAGAATAACCGCTTCATTGACGATGACGAGCCCTCTCATGAAACCAGTGTTCACATTGATGATTTTTACTACGATTACAACTTTATCAACTTTCATGAAGACTTATCGAATGAACTTGGGCACTTTGGGGAGGAGCCGGAGGACAACTCTCCACAGGAAGCCAAGCCAACCCACAGCATGAAAGCAAATGCTTGGACAGACATTCCACAAACTCCCACAGCTACTTCTCCAGCTGCGACAATCACAGAGCTCCACCTCTTGGAAAGTCAAGAGCCACAAAGCACAAAAACAGACGACACACAGGCGAAGTCTGAGGAAGTAAATCGAGATGAAATAAATGACTTCCTTTATGAAGATCACTTCCTTCCTGTGTCTGCCACCCGACCGTCGCCACCTTCCAAGAACTCGCATTCACAAGCGGGAAAAAAAGGCAAAAGTCTGTGGCCTGGAGTCGCCGGCACAATGCAGAGTCTGGTTTTCAGCACAAAGCAACCTGCGGAGGATGAGACATGGGGTCAATCTGGAGAGGAGGTGGAAAATAACGACACCGATTTCAGTGAAGAGGAAAATCATTTTAACCGTCTCACCGTGACTCCAACACACAGCGCTCCTGCTGCCAGACATCAAACCACTGCTGTTGCTGCAAAATCAAACGCTCGAGAGGAGGCCGAGTTGGACATCTCTGCAGATAAAAATGTAGGGAGCTCAGAACCTTTAGGCTTTCCGTTGCCAGAGAAGGCAACTCATGCTGTGACTGAACTAGACAGTAATGTATCAGAAATACCTCAAACAACCAGTCAGGACACAGATACGCCAGGTGCTTTCACAATAAAGGACTGGATGCTGAATCAGAATAATGTCGCCACGAGTGATGATGGCCGGTGGGACCAGCTGGGCATACAGTCACCTCTTCCCTCTCATAAACCCTTTCTTCCTGCCATTCCTCTCATTCTAATCTCAGGTAAACAAGGCACATCTGACGACTCGATATCTGTAGCTGAAAAAGAAGTCAGGTCGGATAAAAATCTTCAGGGAGCTACAAATATTCCTCCAGATGTAAAACAGATACCTCCATACTCTGAGACAACTGGAACAGACCCCACATTCCAGCCTCCTTCCTTTCGCTTTTCCAATTTTGATCACAATGAAATATCCGTTCCCTCAGTGACGCAGGGCCACGGTAACAGTCACCCTGACCCTTCATACCGGTCGATGATCACATCGGCCGTTCCTAAATTCAGCTCAGCTCCTCCACAGCTCACAAAATCGACTACGCTCAGATCTCTGCCAACCCATCCGCCGGGCCTGTGGCTGCATCCAGTCCAAACGTCAACCTCCCCATTCAGAGGGCCCGCCTTCTGGGTTTCCGGTAACTGGAGCACTGTGCGTATTTTTGACTTATTTTCCACATTCTACCTGTTTTAATGATGCAGTAATGACAATTAAAACGTCAAATGTTTGATGTATAAATTGACCAATACAACATACAGTTTACTTTCATCCTCAAACATAGTTTGAGGATGTTAATGTCAAACTAATGTTTCTAACACCTTAAATCTCAGTGTAAAACCAGTGGAGTGTAGATGACAAGCTGGGGAAATGTGAATTATGTCTCTCTGGTTTTAAGCTTTCAGACTTGTTCTCTCTTAAATGACTTTGTCTGTGGACAGTGCTCCACCAGCTGTGGTCTGGGTGCCGTCTGGAGGACCTTAGTTTGCAGTACGGGCTCAGAATCTGACTGCGATCAGACCAAGAGGCCTGCGCCTGCCAGGCAGTGCTACCTGAGGCCGTGCTCCACATGGAAGGTCGGGGAGTGGAGTAGGGTGAGATGGCATGAAACTCCGCTGTATATGTTGGACTTTTCACTTCTGAACCACCACATTTTGGGTTTCACCAAACTAATTGTTGTCAGGAAGGAAAAGTCATCCTGCTTTCTCATGCCTCGTTGGTGTATGTGCTTCCCCTCTGACCCCGTAGTGCACCAAGAACTGTGAAGGTGGAATGAGATTCAGAGAGGTCCAGTGTTTTGACCTGAGAAACCAACGACCTCTTCGACCTTTCCACTGCCGGGCCATGTTCGCCAGGCCGTTAACACAACTGCCCTGCAACGTTCAGACATGCCTTGACTGGTACACTTCCTCCTGGGGCCAGGTGAGCTAAATAACCAGACTGTTTAGCATGGGCGTAGGTTTGGGTATGGACGGTCGTGACATGTCACGACCAATATTCAAGGGATATAAAATAGTCCCGACCAATTTTTGCCATATTAATTACAAAAAAAGAAACATATGTATTTAACAAAAACAAAATAAATAAACGAAAATCTACATTGATTAGTTCAGTAAGTTGTAAGGTCCCACCAAAACTTAGACCAAACCTACGCCCTTGCTGTTTAGAGTTATGAAATGTAGTCATACTTCAATATTTGATGGAATCTTTGGTAATCAAGTAGTTCATTTAAGGGAATAATCTATTCTTTCTTTTTAAATGTTTTCAGGTTCGTTGCTAGTGATGTTTGGTTTTATTTCTGTGTTATAAATTGAGAAACAAATTGAGCAGAAGGCAGCAGAAACATTCAAACATCGATATCTGATCTTTGATGCATAGTTCAATGTCCACTTAAGACAAATGTAGTGATAGAAAAATATATAATATAAATCGAATGTCATCTGAAAAAGTGTATTTTTTATGATGATGTATTTAGAGGAAAGAAGTAATAAAAAAATAAGAGCAATATCTTGGAGACTGAAGTTATATTTTCTTCTTTGGTTCTGACAAGATGATTGAAATGGAAAAATGTATTTAATTCAAATGTAAAAAAAAAAATGTTAGAGAAAAAAATAATAAACACTTCCATCCTGCGAATCACCAACTGTCTCCGGAATAAAAATCATCGATTGTTGTTGTATATTAAAATGTAGCACCATTAGAAAATGGAAACGAAATCAGAAAAACTCTTCATTGCATCACAAAGACAAGTTTACATACACAATCACATCACAGGATTAGCAGAACCTGCACTTAAAAACACAGTCCTGCTTTTCACTCCTTCCTCCTTCTCCAACACCTTCTGGGTCAGAAACCAACCAGCTCCAAGTCCGGTGGTCGAGCAAAATCTTAACATGTTGTGAGAGCAGTCTGATAACTGGTGGAGAGCAGCATACCGTGCAAAAGTAAGATATTTCAAAGTCCTCTGGCTCCTGGCATTGCGCTGCAGAAAAGTGTGGAAGCAAACCACAAGAGAAACACGGAGTTTCCACGAGCCGCTGCACCTGTCCTCAGCACAATGTCCTCGTTAGGACTTTGACAGCAAACACTTGGAAAAAGACCCGTCTGAGGTCCTTCACTTTTTTATCGGGTCATGAAGTGATTGAGCCAGGCTCACTTTACATAATCAGTTCATGTTTCACTCGTGATGGATTGTCAACAATAGATCGGTGATGATTGGGGCGCCACATGGGTCACTGTTAGAGCAGCTGCACCACATATAGTGGCTATAGTATTATATTATAGTGAACAGAGGGGAACTATACTTTTTTTACCTTTTGGTGCCCAGTTTGCTTCCCGTCCCCGGGGCCATTTTCATGTCTTCCTCTTCTCTCTCTTCTCAGCCTTTTTGTCCTGTCCAGCTACACCTTGAAAAAATTGTATCCATGTTAAACTCTATAAGTAGAGCTAAAGTTAGATTTCCCCTCAACATGTTTGGGCCCTGAAAAGTTCACATGCACAAAAGTGGATGGGTATTGTGGGTAAAAGCATGTGGGACGATTCATTGAAGATTTTGTTACAGGAGTTTTTAAAAACACAATCGGCAGAAACAAAAAATATTTTTACCCGAGGACACAAAAATGGTTTGGCTGCTGAGTTGCGTCCTCTTCTCAGGTTTTATTTTTCTTTCTTGTAATCCCAGATTTCAAATTCCTGCATACTTCTTAACAGAAGGTTTTAGGTGAGGAGCTCTTTACCCATTTACATCATAAAGTCACTTATTATTCTTGGATGATTTCTGGATAATTTATGTAGCAAAATGCTCACTTAATCTTTCTTCTGTGTTGCTAATTAGCGCTCACATATTCAGCTAACACTTTCGCAATCAATTTATTTTTTGTAACGTAAACAATCCATTTTGGAATTAGCCGGGGATCTCCGGATGTTTTCACAGAGGCAATAATATCTGTCATTGTTTTATTATGGAAACATCCTTTTTTCAAAGTCACCCAACTATTTCAAAGAGTGAACTTTTTCTTTCAGACTCTTAACTTTGACATATGAATCTTTGAGGCAGAAAGACTCCTAATACTCAGAAATGAATTTATATGTAACCAATTTTAAATTGGATGGTTCCTTCAGAAGCTGTGTTCCTAGCCAGAATGAGAGAAGCTATCCCTATGTCTTCAGCTGAATCTAGATTAAAAAAAGGCAAACATGGAAAAGGATTCTCAGAGCTGATGAAGAGCAAGTGACTCATCTGTCAGGTCTGGTATTAAATCTTTGCTGGATTTTATTAAAGATGCAATTCTCAGAATCATCTGCTCATCAGTTGCAGATGAGATGTCTTCTATTATTCTTCATTTATCCACCTCTCCCATTCTTTAAAAAACCCGGAAAATATGCTGTCATGGCCATGAATTGTGCTGAAAATTGTTGAATGTGATCAAAGTTCTCAAAAAAAGAAAGATCCTTCTGAAGGAAATCTATCAAAAACGGTATGGTATTTTATGTTATAGAAAAAATATCTGCATGTTTTTATGGTTTGATTGAAATATACCTGAGACCTTTAAGCTATATTTAAATGTGCTCGTTTCCTTATTGCACAGTGTTACATGAGAAACAGACTGCCTCTGTGTCAGTAACATTCTCATCTTTGTAAAGCACTGAGCTGCTGCACTGCCGAAACACACTGCTGTCAGATCCGTTTTAGCTTGGTGAACCTTTCTCTGGGAATTCCTGAATATTCATTTATTACACTGATGCAAGACGGGACGGATGCTGAACTGTCAGAATGCTGCATTTGTTGCTTGGCGCTGTGTGTTTTGGTGTGTGTGTGTGTGTTCATTTGGAGAGGATGAAATAAATTGCATTTGTGAGGGATTTGGCATTGTGGAAAAACAGGGAGCTGACTCAGTACAGTGCAGTCAGCTCTAACACAGTCACTACTGTTAGAGCTGTCCAGACGAGCCTCTTTAGTAGCTCAACAAGAAAATTATGTCTTGACATGTTGGAATAAAGCTTAAATATTTTTCAAATCAGCACTGTGGACCCATGTCTATGTACGGTGCAGAACACACACTCTGAGCTCCTTCTGCATGAATTATTGTGGCATGCATGTGATAAGCCTGTGGCTCAGCTGAGATGTTCTCCTCAGTAAGCTGCAGTTAAAGACGTCTCTGCTTCAGGATTAGCTTAACACAACAAATGCAACATTTTTTGCCCTTTTCCTGGTTGAAGAACATCAGCCTACACCTTGTGAATCTTTCCCAAAATCTTATTTGGGGTTTGCATTTTAATCCTGGCTGTTGGCCTGTATAAGTTGTTTTTTTTTTTTTTTTTTTTTTTTTTTACCACATGTTTTCCATCCACTCAATTTTCCATTATTTCAGTCAGCTTGTCCAGCAGTGACCTTTTTCGGCTCACCTTGTTACAGGTGACTGTGGAGGACTGTTCTCTGCAGTTCTCTCAGATTGTGAAGCCTTACCATTTTTGACATCCACCTGTTCCTGTATTATCATAATATATCCAATTTTGAGATGCTTTAATCAAGTGGTCCTAAATTGTTAGCAAATGTAACTCTCAGTTGCTACACACACTACTTTAAGTGGGTCAGCATGCGAAGGTTCACATTACCCCTCACAGTTCCAGGACTTTTTCTTTCCAAAGTTCGGTGCGTACCGAGACATTTTTCCGGAGTTATAACAGGTGTTATATTAGTCTGCATTTCCCCATCATTGTGCTCCCCCTACAGCTGCGCTTCGCGCAAAAATAAATAAATAAAACCACAAACAACAAGATTAAAGACACATGTTCCCACTCCCATTCTGTAACGCTCCATTCACACACAGAAGCACCATGACAACCTGTCAAGCGTTGTGGTGAAGAGACAGAGCGTCAATCCCTAGACAGCCACTGATGAGAGGCATGAAATTTAATAAGCACAACGGGAAAAACGGCATATGGAACAGAGCAAGGAAATAGATGTGCATCTGGGCATGAAGACAGAGAATCCGGCACCGAACAGGGAAGAATCAAGAGCTCATATGAGAAGCAGATCAGGTGAAACACATGGGGATAAAGAAGCGACTGGAAAAGGTGAGAGTAGATACAAGAGAACCTGGAGGCAGAGAAAAACTGAAGAGGACATCATAAACCAAGAAAAGCTAAGAAATGAAAAGAGCACAAAGAACAAAATTCAAGAAATACAAAGGAACTAAATACAAAGGAATAAACTAACATGGCAAAATCTTTTTATCTATAGTTAATACAACAAAAAGTATTTGGCGAAGTCTACTAAAGTAACTGAACAGATCATCTGATTTATTATTCAGAAATGAACTCATCAGACGAACAAAAAGTCTAAAGTTATGGGCAAGTGTTGGAAATTTAGAAATAAAATTAAAAAAATATATAAACATAACTACAAAATAAAATAATCTGAACAGTCAATTTAAAAAAAACGCATGTTGGGTTATAAACTACTGCTAAAATATCCTTGGTCTTCTGAAATATAAGAAATATATTTTACTCACCATAAGCAACTCCTTTGTCTAAAAAGGTCTTATCTCTACTTTATGTTTATGAATTAAATACTTTTTATTTTCTATCTTCATTTATTTATATTTATATATATATATGTATGTGTGTGTGTGTGTGTTAACGCCAGGGGGCTTCAAGTTAATAATAGGGACTCCATTTAACTTTTGTTCTTTGTAATTCATGTACAATAAACTATCAATCTATAAATCAATAGACAGATCTGTATTAAAATATCACCCATATTTTTGACCCATATCTTCATCCCACCAAAGGGACAGTTCTGCTTTTTTTTCCATCACTAACTGTGTTTCATGTTTTTTGGTCACAAAACATTGCAATTTGGCCTTCATGGACAAGTTTTAAGTTTTCTCTATTTGTGAGGAAAAAAGTATTCTGTGGTTGAGTCTGTGTCCAGCGTTTACACTGAACAATGTGTCGGCACACTATAGATTTCAGTGGTTTCGATAAAGATTCAAACTCGCCACAGAGTGGTGTTTCGGAGCCGCTGCTTTGTCTGATTAACAAAGACGCCTGATACGCCAGGTTCTGAGGAGCAGCCTGAGTTTTATAAATGTTGCAGAAAAACTATTCTTTAGAAGTTTAGAAATTGTTTTCTGTAACAAGCCCCGTCTCTCTTCTTTTTCCTGCACAAACATGACATCATTCCTGCGTGACTTCAAAACAGAGATCTGAACAAAAGCTGCAGTGTGCGACTTTTTTTTTTTTTCTCCTGGAGATGCCTCACAAAACCCAATGGAGGGAGACAAGAAAAAAGAAGCAGAATTACATTCATGCAAGACATTGGTGATTCTTCTTTGTGAGACATCTTTCATTATGGACCCGAGGAGTTAAAGCAAGTTTCCTGTCCGTTTGATGTGTGTGCGATACATTTTTAAAACCTCTTTTTTTTTTTTTTCTCATCACCATCAGGTTACAAATTGATCACTTCTCCCAAACCACAAATGTGTACCGACTACTTATGTCTGATGATGTGTGTTTCTCAGTGCTCTGAGGTGTGTGGAGGCGGTGAGCAGCAGCGCATCGTCACCTGTCCAGAGGATGATCGATGCGACCAAGACCTTCAGCCAAGCGCTATTCAGTCCTGCAACAGCCAGCCCTGTGCTCAGTGGCTCACTGGATCGTGGGGACAGGTACTCTAACGCAATATTCAGTCCAACTTCAGTTAAGAGCAATTTTATTGTTGATACCTTCTTAATTCTAAAGGGGCAGAAGAATCTCCTTTTTTGACATCATGGATATTAGCCAATGAAGGTGTCATTCCCATCCTTTTTTTTTTTTTATCTCTGCCATGAACATTTCATGATAAATCCTGTAATATTCCTCCACATGCACATGTTTTTCGTCAAGGCTAGATTGGAAAATGTGAAACCTTCTTGCTCAAAAGTCTAGAATTTGATCTCAGAATTGTCCACGGTTTACATTTCAATCATTGCACGGTAGAGTGATTTCTCTCTGAAGAGAGAGTGTTTTGTTCAATATAATATCTTCCTTCTGTTCAAATTCACCCCGAATATCTAAACATAATTATTAGAGATATCTTTTTTTTTCCCCCAGATGTGATCTTCTTAATCAATCCCAGAATTGTAGGTTCACATGTAAGATTTATATTTCAAGTAATAATTTATTTCACCAGCATGTTTCATCTGATTAGAAGCAGTAAGGTTCTGAAGTGATCCTAATAGTGTCACAACTAAACTAAAGATTAGGGTGATGGCAAGGAGGCCTTCCGACCTCAGCACCAAAGATGAATATTCAAAGTACCAGTGGAAGCATGCAACAAGCCTTGAGTTTGTATTTCTTTAATACCATTAAAGAGTTCAACTGAACAGACTATAAATATATCTTGACTTGCCATTTCTAAATTAAATTCATAAAATTCAAACTTTTTCCAACCAAAATGAGAAATTAAAATCCAAACCTCCCAGTTGTATAAATAATATTTGGATTTGCTGTAGATGGGAGGATATATCCGAGATTAACACACAATATGCTGCTCCTCAAATCATCCAAATTAAAAAGTTTGGGAACCACCAAGACGTATTACTTTAAAAACTTTTTGTACTTTTTTTATTCCTTCCTATAATCTATTCACAGCTGCCTAATACCTCAGTGATTGCATTATTTCTTTTTGTAAAGATGAAGACTCTTATCCTCAGTTGACGCATCGCATTATCCAAAGCACTCTGGGCCAATGTTATGTAAATTCTGGTTCTGAATTAATTGAAATGGAAACAAAACGTGCTCACACTAGAGATAATACGGTTTCAAACTTCTGACTTTGGAAATCACACTGCAGAGCTAAATGATAAATTGTCAACGTTGACCATTTCGAACAAAAACAAACAAAAAAAAGTGAACTGGATTATTTCGCTTTGTGAAAATTTTGTGAAATCTTTCCATGTGCAGTGTTCGGCTTCTTGTGGAGGAGGACTGCAGCATCGGCTCATCAAATGCGTCGACACCAGGACCGAGGCTTCAGAGGAGGTGGATCGGGTTCAGTGTGACCACAAGCTGAAGCCTAACGACACCAAAAAGTGCAACGTCCGGGACTGCGAGAGTGATCCCTCTGGTGAGTAAATCAAATTATAATTGTATTAATTTTTTTGCTGTTGTCACTTTGCCTCCTGCACTGCAGATAATTTTTCACTCCAAGAAAATCATTCAGGTGGACAGAATCGAATTTAATTATACATATTATGCCAGCAGCTGAGGGCACTTAAGAGCTCTGCTCCTCCAGATTAATCCTTATTTAAAATAAGAGGGATCATCCAATTCACAATAACTTCTCCTGGTTGTGAAAGAAACCTTTTTCTGTTGCATGCAACAGTGGTCTCATTCACTGAACGCCGACTCTGTAGACCAGGGGTCTCAAACTCCAGTCCTCGAGGGCCGCAGTCCTGCAACTTCTAGATGTGCCTCTGCTGCACCACCTGAACAGAATAATTAGGTCGTTAGCAAGGCTCTGGAAAACTGATCTACACAAGGGGGAGGTAATTAAGCCATTTCATTCCAGTGTTTTGTACCTGTGGCACATCTAAAAACTGTAGGTCTGTGGCCCTCGAGGACTGGAGTTTGAGACCCCCATAGACTATATCGACATTTTTGTCTTTACCAGCAGAAATAAACTAGAAATTATAATAATAATAATGAAAAAAGACAGAGCATCCAGTTCTTCTGGGTAATATTTGATCTCGAGTCACAGATTGCATTTTGTGTCATGGAATTGGAAGACAAGCAGAGTGGGAGGAAATGGTCAGAAATCCTTCAGCGGTGGGTAGAAAACCTGAAGTGATCCACTTCACATCAATTTCAATCAGAGGTATGGAGTGCAAAACCTACAGATGGATTCTGGAGTTTTCTCAGTCATCTGTTTGCTTTAAGCATCACAGAAAGCTGAGAAAACTCTTCATTGTTTTTTTTTTTTATATTTTTTTCTAAAACGATAGAGGATGTGGAGAAATTATCTACCAGCAGCTACTGTTCTCTATGCTTGATTTTGACCTGAAAATTTGTTTCTAAAGGTCAACATAAGGTGATTTTTCCACATTCTGTTATTTTCACCTGTCACCCTTGATAGGAGGCTCAATATTTTATGATGCTGCTTTGGTTGAAACTAAATCAGTTTTGTTCCCCCCCCCCCCCCCCCCCCCCCCCCCCCCCCCATGTTGCTCACTATCGCCCGAGGTCAGCAACATTTCCTCAAAATACTTTTGCATTCATAAAATAATCCATCTCCTGCTAATTTTCATTGTGTTTTATTAAAGGCTATACAAGAGTCCACGAATAGGATATCTACTTGTGATGGATGTCTGGACAAAAAAATAAAATAAAAATCACTCCTACAGTTAGAATTCATATAATTAAAACCACCAAAAGTAAAGGCAGTAACTTTGATTACGTCTTTGTGGCATATGTGGAAGATGGGGTATTTCGAACAGGAAATGAACATTTCCTCTACGGATCTGATGTGTCAGAAGCAGGTAAAATGAAACGCAGGTTTGAGCAGGTTTGACAAAGGGACAGGCTGGACAGCATCTCCAGAGCTGCTGCTCTTGTGAGGGGGGTCTCCTGTAGGTGAACCTACTCCGGGGTCACTGATGGAGGGGAGAGTGAATGCTGTCCTGTGCTGTTTGATCACAGGGACGAGCTCTGACAGAAGGTGCATTGCAGTCTGTGGCACATATGTTTGCTTTAGCCACACACCGGTCGGGGCGCCAAGGCTGGCCCCTGTAAAACGTCGAAAATGGCAACAAAAGAAGCATCAGAATTAGACCACGGAGCTGTGGAACAAGACGCCCTGGTCTGATGAATTGTTTTGTTGCTCAGTGACTTTCCAAGGAAACATTAAATGTTTATGCACCTCGGCGTGATAAAGCAAATGTTAAACAAAAGCAATTTCCTTCAATATCAATCAAAGTTGTTATGGTTAACGGCTGAAATGACAAAAGCACCAAGCAGAATGTAAAAGATAACCTCCGAGATTCAAAGGAGGCAGTTCGTCTTTCTTCTCCGACAATTTGACATACGATATGAAAAATCGCAAAAATATGGTGTTGGAAGGACTGTGTGGGTGCAACGTTGAATCTGAGCTTTAGGGATAGCAAGATTAGAAAAAAGTCTCACATTTTTAATTGCATGAACTCTGTTACATTTGCTCTCAGCATTACTGCTATCTTTTGGAATCCGGCCGCTCTCGCTCTCAAAGGCCACATCACAAGACCAGTGGAGAAGCTGACTAGATTCGTCTCAATGAGCTTCATTGTTAACGAGGCCCGCGTTCGATAAGCTGAAGTTCTTCTGCATGAGGAAAACGGTGCGAACAAGGCGACTATTTAGAACAGTGAAATCACAGGCTGCGTGCTTGAAACTTTTCTACAGATTCACAAGTTAAACTTTAGCTCAGTGCATTCCTGGCTTTGATGTGGATGGATGTTTGAAGTCTAAAATACATTTTTTATAAAAGCTCCTATTTGTGCACAACGTTTGACGTTTTGTTTAGCTCAGGTAAATGCTAAGAGCGATAGCCTGATTACAGAGGGTTTTACTGGCTCCATTGTGTAGGATGAATATACCACCGAGCTCGCATGCTGTGCATATCAATGCATTTATTTATTTGTTTTACTCAAAGTTAACAGCAGGAAGAAGGCAGCAATAGTTTATCGCCATGGAGAAACCCAAGCACAAAGTAACCACCAGATCAGCTGCACGATTCAAACGTTGAGCTCCAGGAGTCACAATTTTAGCTGGTAGAGCATACAACATATATATGTATACGTATATATTAACTTTATAAAATTGGAAGCATCAAAGTAGACTGTAATCTCCAGGGGGTAGTTTTGAAAAAGCACCAGAAATCAACTGGGCTTCATTAAGCACCTTTTCACCCACTGGGATTTTATTATCAGTTTGTGTTAGACTATATTTAATAGCATTTGAATATGTCTGTGTGATATTTCTGCATTTGATTGATTTTTGAATGCATTTTTCTACATTCTGTGTATGAATTTGAGCAAGTTTCCTTGTATGCTGAATTATTATGTATTATGACTGGTATGCACATAAGCTCAACTGAATCGAATTGAAAAGAGTTTAAATTAAACAATTTAGAAAATAGCTGATCCTGCAATTTCCCATGTACTGGAAAACAATGTTCTTTAAGTATTAAAACACACAAATGATTTATTTACAAACTGCAAAAGTAAAATCTTAATCATGTGGACATTGACTCTTGAATACCTGCATATTTTATTCTCAGATACACGATCAAGGTGTTTATGCTTGTTGAAGCAATTAGTTTGTCTAGCTTTACATTTCTTGTAAAAAAAAATATTGACGTAAGCAAAAATGAAAAGCGTAATTTGATAAGCCTGCCTTGCATAAATAAACAAATCTTAAATATGTTTTCCACTAACCTGTCAGATGTAGGCCACCACTGTTCATTGGCATTTCTGTTTAAACCATCAGATATGAAATTAGTCTTCCTCAGAGGGCAACCCGCTGGAAACTGAATGCCAGCCTGCCTGACATTTTGAAAACATAGAGGTATAAAAGTGTTATCATGAGTATGTGAGGCGTCTGATAGCAGCAAACAGCGGCCTGCGTTGTGCTTGTGTGTCCTGAGTTGATGCCTCTTTATTGGAGCCAGCTTGTGTCCGTCACAATTTAATTTGTATTATAAAGTAGTTTAGATAGTTGCTTTTCTCTTCTCTTTTTTTTTGATGATTGTATTTGCATGTGTTGATGCCACAGGTCTTTGTTTGTACCGCAATAACAAATCATGGTAAAATTAATAAACGGGGATAGAAATGTTGAGATGACTGATGTCCAGAAGACTACGTCTGAGGAGTTGCATCCCTTCATACTTGGTAATGAATATTTTAATGTCCAAACAACTGGAAGCGGTACAAAATTGCACAATCTAGTGATTTGCTAATGATAGCTGTTAATAAAAAACTAATGCATACAGAATTAGCAGCTACTTGACAATATAGTCAGAATTTCTCTATAATATGTAATGTGTAATATGTTGGATTATTTTAAGACTTGCTCATTAAACAAAGTATATTATGTAGTTTAGTCAAAGCCCTGTGCATTACTTTTTTAAAAGCACTGCATTTAATCAGCTGAAAGTTGGCATTTTCTTTCAGTTCTCCCTGTTCATGGAATGAAAACATCCCCGTTATAAACAGAAATAATCTATATAGTCTAGAAGGTTGTAAACTTGATCTGTTATTGACAGACCTCAACAAGAGCCAGTTCATTTCACACACAGGTTGAAAATGAATAAATCACATTCATAGTTCCTCGCCGAAATACTAGGAAGCAATACCTGTATGGTCATTGTTAGGGCGCTAACAGGAACTCATAATTGTAGTCCGATTAAATATTGTTCCAGAGTGTATAACAATAGGACTTCCAAAGAAAAACTTTTGACAGAACTTAAATCAGAAAAAAACAACTTTTTCGATCTTTGAAACCAATGCATGAAACAAACCAGCATTTGTTCAACTGGCTTAATAATTTTAAGGTTGTGTAATAGTGCATTTGTTGGATGATGTTAATCTACAAAAATCAGTCAGATTTTTTTCTCTTGTTTGTTCAAATACATTGGATTTTAAATTTGACAAATTCTTAAGACATCTGCTGTTATTTGCATATTTTCTAGCATTAGTCGTGAGAAGGAAAAATAAGTCTGAACATTTCGACGGAAGGTTTTGTTTTTTTGACTCCAGTCCACGTTAAACCAACGCAAGGTTGATGTTTCTTCATGATAATATCTTGACTCCCATTAACCTGAACAAGAATACCACTAACGTGAATTAAACATAACTCATGAACCCAGGGCCGAAACAGGCTCTATTTACCATAAATGTATGAGTTGTAGAGACTCAACCTTGAGTTTAGAGATTAAACAGAAGAGTTAGATGTGTGTGGAATACTCTCAACTGTCTTACCTGCAGACATTCAGATGCATACACACACAGCAGCCACCAAAGTCTTTCTAAATAAGAGAAATATGGCTTGGAAGTTTTCAAGTTCATCGTGTTAATTCCTTCCTCCTTCTGGCGTTTCAATTTTGTGCCATTAAAGCTTACAAAAAAAGTTGCCCTGAATTAGGATTTTATACTTTTTATGTTGAATGTCTGTTTTGATGACCGATCTCGAAGGTTACGGGTCTATGCCAGGACAGTCAGAAAGCATGCAGGCTTTCTGTCAACAAAAATCTGTCAGCATGAGGCAATTCAGTCATTTGATTGCGTTGTGTTTGACTGTTTGAGTAAAAGTTGCAGAAAACTGGATTTCGACTAATTTGATTGGTCTGTAGAGTCCTGGAGTGACCCCAGAGTGGTCAAATGGTTATTGGCAGAGTTAATCAGGACATGAAGTCATTTCAGCCACTCCTGGTGTTCAGCTTGTTAAAGTGAATAGGTCTTTTTTACTGCAGACGGCGTCAAAAACATGGGATTCAGCAGTAACACTTTATGTACCAAATGATGAAAATTTCAAAGCAGTGGAAAATGTTTGAAGTGTACATGAGTACACTGGGTTGCAATGTTCGTCCTATACAATGTTTTGTCATTTCAAAAAGAAAGAGATCAAATTAGATGAGCCACATTCTCAAATGCTACATTTTATTTCATACACCATTGGAACTAAAGGCATTTACATAATGGTCTGATGAAACCAAAATTCATAAAAACTAAACAACCTCCGGAGCAAAACACACACACATAGTTTGATCTTGGCATACCCTATGCAGGTTATTTCCTCAGTATGCTATGAAATATTTTTCTAAAAGTTGCTAATATTAAAAGCATCATTCTTACAATTTTGAAATGATATTAACTAACATATTAAGCGATTCTAAAACAAATTGTATCCCAGTTTTGCTATTCATTTTTACTGCTTTAGTAGCGTTTCTAAGATGTGTAAAGGGCTCGTCTGTTAGGAATGAAGCTTTTTTTATATCCGAGTCCAGATTGCAAGTTTCTGTCAGCTTAATATAAAAGCGTTCATGTATAAATTACTGTCATGTATAAATTACTGTCAGCTTTCTGACAGACTTGTCTTTTCATTCGTACTAAGTGATAATGGTTGAAAATAAACACTCTAATGAACCTCTCTAGCAGACGCATATGTTGTTTTTGTATGCTGAGGGAGGCGAACAGGGAGGCGAACAGTCGGCTGAGCATTTCTGCTTTGAACTGCAGTAAGGAAACGCAGCACTCCAGATGGTTTGCTCCTGAGAACCATTTGGAGAATCTACAAGGTGAGCAGCTTCAGGTTAATGGTGAATAATTGATTATTTTTTGGATATAAAGTTAAAGCCAAGCATCTGTCTGAGCAGAGGGAGCCATAGTTTGTTTTTTTTTTATTGGATGTATTTTGCGAAAGCTGAAACTACATGTTTGGATCATAAATATTAAAGTAACACTAATGTGTAAAGTGGATGAATTTGGTCTTAATCAGCTTCCCAGTTTACACCCAAATTAGCTAGTTTCGGTGCAAAAACTCAGAAAAATGTTGCTTATTCAATTTAATTCAACCCTTTGCATCTGACAGTAAATGAGACGGGCATCTCTCAAAGGATACTGTAAAAACTGAACCACTTTTATACATGTAAATCTGGTTTTATGTACATTTTAATACAAATATTCAACGTGAAAATCTTGTTTGGGAATACAGCAATCAAACCCTTCTCATAATTAATGACCAGCTCTTTAACCGGGTTTATCTTGAGTGATAGCTCCAAGCTTATTACTATTATTATTTTGTAATTTTTGCTTTTTTTTCAGAAATAAAACCTCTTTTAAATTCATTGATTTCTTTTGAATATTCCTCTGCCCTTTCTTTTTAGAACAAACTTCTTGAGTGAGTGAGCATTGGTTCAAATCTGCAAACCATAATAATTTGAGCTTAACTTTATCATACAATGTTGCAAGGAGTACCGAAGATAATAGTATTTTATAGTTTGGGAAAAAATCTATTTGATTCGGTTTCCAAAGTACAAAGGGACATTAAACGTTATTCAAGATTTCTCAAAGTTGTTGTTAGAGGCTGCTGGCTGTGGGTAGGAAGGATGTCCTGTAGCAGTCTGTATCGCAGCAAATCTGTAGAAGCCTCACACTAAACACTGTGATGTGGAATGGTAACATACAACAGTATGTGCAGTACACCTGTCAATTGTACAAACGTGAAGAAAAAAATTATGCCCTTCTTGTAAATATTGTGAAATTATGTAACATTTCAAGATATTTAATTGTAGTTAATTATATTTAATAATTACAGTAAATCAAATGAAACAAGTCATCAGTGGCGATCTTTGCACCTCTTTCTCCCATTGTATTACAAAACCACACATTTTGAACTGTGTTTAAAGGCAGTTGCTGTTGTATTAATATACATCCATTAATACGACTAGTTATTTTTTAACAAGATAAATAAGCTCTGTCTGTAAATAAGATTGTATGGATTTCTCATTCCAGCCTCACTGTCCAATAGTCAAATTCTGCATATAATTTTGAAAGCCATACGTAGATACCGTTAAATGAAATGTCAGAGCCAATAACAGTTCTGACCTTTCTTGACATTTTCTAAAACCTCGATGTGTATAAACATATCACGCCTCTCCGTGTCCAGCTCGGTTTATGTCAGAATAACAGTGCTGCTCGCAACTTATTCCAACGTTTCTGAAAGCTTTTTAGACAACAGCTGGGGTTTTTTTGTTGTTTTTTTTTAAGTGTTGTAATTAAACCATAAGGATGCATTGTCATAAAAGCCAAAAGAGCAACAGCTGTGAATGGAGCATAATGTGCAATATGCTATACTACCAAGAAAATTAGAGCAAATGCAGTTGAGTAAAGCCTGGACTTATCTTTTGTTAGCCAGACAATAAAGCAGAACATTATAGGCCATTAATGTCCCATTAGGCAGGAAACGGTTTTAGAAATGCATATATGTTTAAAACATAAAGGCAGACTTATTGTGTGTGCTTCCTTCACATTGACTGAACATATGCTTGTGATGCAGGCGGAGGTCAATAAAGTGTTGTCCACCACTGCTGACATTAAGTTTGGTTATTAGGATCTATTAAGTCTCATTTTCCGATCCATTTCTTTCAACAGCATAAATCATGGTTGGCAGCTCTGTCTCTTTTAAAGAGGCATGCAGTAAAGTATCAGCTATAATATTATTCCTCTATTACACTTAACAGGTGATTTAGTATTTGCATCCGCAGTTTCCCTACAGAATCGTAGGTTGATGCAATGCAGGGATTCATTTCCCTATCTAACACTGTAACAATCAAGAGATTGAGCAAATATCTGAAGTAGAACCTCAGAGGTGCATCACTCTTCCAATTATCTTCTGCATGGCAGATTCTTCAGCTGAAATTCCCTCTGTTGTTACTAAAATCATATTTTCCATCTGTCAACTGTGTTAACTTTGGTATTTTACGAGGGAAAAGTTTTGACTTTGCGGCTGCCAGCACCAAGTGGTTAATGATCCAGTTTAAAGCTCTCAGAGTTTAGACACGGCACTTGATCATCTCTTGAATTTAGGAGTTGTTTTGTTCTTGAATAATTTATTATTAAGAGGTAAATTGCTTTACTAAATGGAGTTCTCCACTTTACTGCACATTAAACTCAAATCCAAACTTTTAAAGCATAGTTTATGGTTGTTTCAGCTGCATAACGATGCGTCCTTGAAAGAAATTGAAGTGGCAGACATGTTTATCATCCATGTTCCCTCTGATCCCGTCATCACATCCAGACGCACAAACTGTAGTTTTACATAAACAAATCATTGGCCAAATTTACATTGATAACATGTATTTGCCTTCTTTACTGATTTACTTTTATGTCTGTGTGTAACCCAGTGTTTAAAAACACAAGAAAAAATAATAGATGTTGATTCAATGTCTTATTCTACCAAAATAGCTAAAAGGTAATTACGTAAATCTTCAAAAAATGTGAAATATGCTTTTAGTGTTAGCTTCTATTGACAGATTAGGCAGCCAATGGCTGGCGCGGTCTGGTTTCGTGTCGGCCAATGGGGTTGATCGTCCCGCCCCTTTTTAACAGCTGGCGGTTGTTTCGTTCGGAGCGCGGCAGACAGGCTTGAAAGCTAACAGCTGACGGTTGCTTCGCTCAGAACGCTTGAGAACAGCTGACGGTTGTTTCGCTGCGAACGCTTGAGAGCTAACAGCTGACGGTCGTTTCCGTAAAGAGGTAGAAAGAAATTGACGAATCTGGAAATTGGTAAGGAAAACAATATTAATATAAATTCACTAAATATATAATTCAAAATACTACATTCGGTTTTATTAGATCTCGGAGGGTTTCCCCCGTGAACAGCTGAAGCCCGAAAAATAGCCGTTGACAGCTCGGAGCATCGGTGAGTCATCGCACGCGCTCGGCAGTTGGTTAAGTAAATTTGGTGAAAATTGGCTAAAATACCTATTAAATTATCAAATTTAATATAAAATAAAATTGATTGTAAGATTTTGTATTGTTATTGTTGTGTATGTTGTATTTGTTTTATGTAATTGCATTTATTTTAAGATTGAATGTATATTATATTCTTTTTTTTACCACATATAAGCTAATCTATTTAGTTTTACTAATATGTTGGAAAAATTGTGTTCTGTTAACTTGTTATACAACATGAAAGAAAAAAATAAGAAGAACTTGAGAAATGATTAAATAGCATCTTATGTGCTAAAATGTTTTACTTTGGCCTTGTTATAGGTCAGGTTTTTTTTTTTGGAGTTTGTACAGTACACTTTTGGCTTGGAGGGCCAAAGATTCCAAGACCCTCTTCACCTGAAACTGGATGGCGAGCCCCAGCCCAGAGGACCAGGCGCACGGGTAGATAGTGACCCGACTGGTCACCAGCTGAGAGACTTTGAGACTGAAGAATTAATTCATTGGAGACTGAAGTATTCAATTTATTTATTCTTTTTTTTTTTTAAAGGCGTGCAGTATTTGTTTGTCTGTTTTAAATGTGGATCCACAATTGTTTATTATATTAAATATTTGCTCTTTTCTTGTAGACACTGTGTGTTCTGTTGTTGCTCACACCTGGGTTCCCTAGAATTTAATATCTTCTGATTAGGCCCAACTTCCTATATATATAGTATAAATTAATTAACCTGTTTTTGTGAGTTACAGGTTACATGTGCATTTTTGTCACAGTTAAAGGGGCTCAAATCTTTTCAAATAATTCACAATCAGACTGTGACGAATGAATTTGAAATTTAAGATTTCACCTCATGTTTGCTGGATGGAGATTTTAATGACCGCCAAGATTTTTGAGAGACAAAGGATTTATTTTTACAAGAGGTGTGTGCCGCATAGTGGCAAATCAACTCGGCATTGCAATGAACTGATATTTAAACAGCCTCCAATTTGGCTAAACCAAAGGCAGAAGAAATCTGATACAGATAGGAACTGGTACAAAAAAAGAGAGGCAGGAGTTTCTTTTGGAGTGTGGCCACCAACAAAACCACCTACAGTCGGTAAATACGATGTGACTGGATTTGGATCTGATCCTGCTTTCGGCTGCACGGAGGACATCCGTCAGTAGTAATCAGATCTGTCTCAGATGACTCATGATTATTAAGCCATTTCTGTATGTATATATATACAGTATATACCAGAGGTGTGACCAAGTCACTGTGTTGCAAGTCTCAAGTAAGTCTCAAGTCTTTGTCCTCAAGTCCGAGTCAAGTCTCAAGTAAAGACAGGCAAAAGTCGAGTCAAGTCTCAAGTCAGGAACCTTTAATTTCAAGTCATTTCGAGTCGTTTTTATTTTATTTTTTTTTAAATTTGCAATTATACATAAAATTCCAATAATAGACCATTTGTTCATTTTAAAATATGTATTTATCTCAAATGATAGAACATGTGTAGCTGAACACAAAGTATAAAAAACATTTTTAAATTGGACCACTTTATTGCCCAGTTCTGTTAAACTTGATATTCAATAAAAAAAGATGAAAATGCTGACATTTCCACAGCACAATACAAAGAACCATAACAGCAGTTTTTTCCTCTTTTCTCTGACCTGTCAAAACAATATATTGTCAATATAATTTCCCAACGTAGATGTCTTCAAATACACCAACCATCCTTAGATGATACTAGACCCGCTCATCATCATAATGGGACAGAGAGACTCTGTTCCCTGTGTTCAGGTCCAGAATCTGCTTTCTGTTCCGGAGCCCCGCTCACTATCCACCGGCTTCCTGAGCTAACACGGTGCACATTATTTGTGGAGGCATTTGAAGGACCGGATTTATGGTAAATCATCACCAATTTAACCCGGAGTACACATGCTAACACGAAGTTAGCTAAAGTCAGCTATCTTACAGCAAAAGAAAAGCGCCACCTACCGATCTTTGCAGTATATTTCTTCCTCAGTGAGATTCTCCTACCGTTTTACACACTCTCTCTCTTTTGTCGTTAAGCACGCCCGTTGCCGTGGCAACCGCCTGCGCCCCGCAAGCGGAGCTACGACGTTAAAAACATAACATTCAGTCCGTTACGATGTCAAGTTTCCAGGCTTGATATTTATTTCTCGATTATTGGTTGATTAGCTAATGTAAACTCCTGCTCTGCTAGTCAGTCGGTCTTTGAATCGCCTTTTTTTTTTGCTAATGGAACTGAAACGCACTGAATTGCGCAACACGTTGTTGAAACAATAATTACTGAGAATATAAATTTTAACAGGTTTTGTTGATTATTATCAGAGGTGGGGACTCGAGTCACATGACTTGGACTCGAGTCAGACTCGAGTCGTTAAAATCGCGACTTGAGACTTGACTTGAAAAAATGCTCAAAGACTCGGACTTTGACTTTAATATACTGCATTAGGTTTTCTATCACTTTATTATTTCTGCTATAACTGATGTATATTCGCATATAAAATAAGTCAATAAAGTTTAATTTACAATTTTTATGTCTTCGTGTCATGAGAGGTAGATCTCAGCCGGCTGGTGAGAGAAAAAGTAGATCTTGGTCTAGAAAAGTTTGAGCACCCTGCGGTAGATCGTCGTTGCCGCTCCGATCTAAATCAGGGGTTTTCACTTGCATTCAACAGGCTGAGTTAAAGCTCCCAGTCGGTGAAAACCCCTGATTTTGTCGTTAAGCACGCCCGTTTAAAAAAACGCGGCAAAGCTACAGAGCTCAGGGAACGAAATACGAAATAACCGCTCGAATATGCTTCCGCGAGTAATTTCTTTTGGCTACGTAGATTATGAACTTTCGACTAAAAAACGAACTGCAACTTGTAAAACATGCAAGAAGAGAATAGATGCCACGACGTCCAACTTTGTCCGGCATTTGAAGCTTCACAAAGATCGGTAGGTGGCGCTTTTCTTTTGCTGTAAGATAGCTGACTTTAGCTAACTTCGTGTTAGCATGTGTACTCCGGGTTAAATTGGTGATGATTTACCATAAATCCGGTCCTTCAAATGCCTCCACAAATAATGTGCACCGTGTTAGCTCAGGAAGCCGGTGGATAGTGAGCGGGGCTCCGGAACAGAAAGCAGATTCTGGACCTGAACACAGGGAACAGAGTCTCTCTGTCCCATCATCTAAGGATGGTTGGTGTATTTGAAGACATCTACGTTGGGAAATTATATTGACAATATATTGTTTTGACAGGTCAGAGAAAAGAGGAAAAAACTGCTGTTCTGGTTCTTTGTATTGTGCTGTGGAAATGTCAGCATTTTCGTCTTTTTTTATTGAATATCAAGTTTAACAGAACTGGGCAATAAAGTGGTCCAATTTAAAAATGTTTTTTATACTTTGTGTTCAGCTACACATGTTCTATCATTTGAGATAAATACATATTTTAAAACGAACAAATGGTCTATTATTGGAATTTTTTGTATAATTGCAAATTATAAAAATAAAATAAAAACGACTCGAAATGACTTGAAATTAAAGGTTCCTGACTTGAGACTTGACTCGACTTTTGCCTGTCTTTACTTGAGACTTGACTCGGACTTGAGGACAAAGACTTGAGACTTGCAACACAGTGACTTGGTCACACCTCTGATTATTATTTGTTGATATAATTCTTTAATGAAGCTACAAACGTTAGGACCTTAGTGAATATTTTGATAAACGTGTCAGAAGAGGAAGTTCTGGTCTCATCGTCCTGGCAGTGTTCAGTTTGTCACCAACTGTCGAGATCAACTCAAAACCTTCCAGTGATCGACGTATTGAGCCCCCTGATCTACCGTAACACACCAAACACTACACGATGATCTGTTACGAAATCGTAAGCGACAATGTTAGAACGGCCGGCGTTCTAACATTGTCTTATGGGGAAAAATAGGGGCAAAAAAACCTTGTAGTGTGAATTATTGCATCAGGTAGTCGATGTGCCCATTTTCTCTATTTAAATCTAATTATTACTGAAGGGCAACATAGTATACGGACTTCATAATCTGCACTCTTTTGGTTGAATGCAGTATTTATTTCCACTTTGGCTTTATGTTGTTTAGTTTTTTTTCAAGTAAATATTTTGTTAATGGAGACTGAGAATCCATTTTATTTTTGGTTGTTTTGTTTATTTTGTTTATCAGTTCCAGTGTTTAGTGTTCTTTTGAAAATAAAGTGTATCTATCTTTGGCAGGAAATCGCATGCATTATTACATCATTTCCATTACATCAGTGTAAAAAGGTCTTCAAACAATATTGTCGTTTATCGCAATAATTTCTGAGACAATTAATCGTTGAGCAAAATTTATCGGGACAGGCCTAGGAATACCAAAGAATGACACGTGCCAGCTATGCTAACACTGATGTTTGAAAGCAGCCTAAAATGAACAGTAAAGCTCCTGTATCTGCGATGATAATAATGCTCCATACTCTAAAGTTCAACATTGAATTTCCGCCACTTCCTGGACACACAATTATCACGTTTAAACAAGATACGTATCACGTCTAAGATAAGTATCACGCTATAGCGTGATAGCATTCAAAATATTTTTTTCCCTGTGTGATAGCAATGCGCTGCCATACAAATCAAACCAAAATTAATACTGTTCCATCTGAGGACAGTCGGGAATAAAACCCACTTCCGTTTTTCAGTTGAATGTGTTTGGCTCATTTGTCTACACTGGGCCACACATGTATACAGGCATGAACAGCAGCACACGCCTAATAGGATTAAAGATAAAAAAAAGAGTGCAACACCCCAGCCCCAAATGAAGGATTGTTTATTGGAAGTAAACCCTGAGTTTCACTGTAATAGCTGTATGCACAAACACACACACACACCCACACACACAAAAAGGACAGTGTAAGCTACAAAAACACACTCTGACAACCAGAACGTTTCAACTAAAAATAATGTTCACCTCTAAAAATATCAACTCTAATTCAAAACTATGCCCTAGTGTTTATATACAACAAATTCACAATTTCAATCGATTAAAAAATTAGAACCATCCTCATTTACAAAAGAAACATACCTTGTGCCTCTATCAATAGGGCCGCTAATCTTCTGTTCCTTTCTGCCGTTAAGCTGCCATTCTACAACATATATAGAGCAAAATAAAAATAAAATAACACCAAATCAAAAACTGGAAGTCATGTGTCATACAAAATAAAATGAGATAAAGGAACAAAGCGCTAAAGATGTCTAAATGAGAGACAGTTTAACCTGAGTTCATCCAACACTTTTCCTCATCAAAAATGTCTTTTGATGAGGAAAACACTGTTGAGCAGATTTAATGGGAAACCAGGTGATTGTGTTTTGCATTGTTAAGCCTATTGAAATTACAGCCACATTGGCAGAAACTAGTCTAAATTGTTGGGAAAAGTTTCATTTGTCTTAATATGAATGAATTTATTTGGAAATGTTTTAATAGTTTGAAACATCTCCTTTACTAGAAGGTGTGAATCACTTCAGAGCTTTTCCTGGTTACCATAGCAATAGCAACTGATGTTACACTTCTACCTAACTGATGACGTCATTAGGATCAGATGCTTTGTGTCATAGGTCTATGACATCAGCTCTGAAACCTCTTAAATAGTTTGTCACTTGTGTTCTAGAGCCAGACCTGCAGAACCCAGCGGATTTATAGTGAATTGTTCTCCTTGCACCGTGAGACAGAAACGGAAGATGGACTCCCCTCGTTTACCCAAGATTATTATTCCTATGGTAAGGACAAAGAAGATACAACCAAATGAAGAACTGTACCAAGCTTTACGACTTCGAGAGCAGGAAAAATCTTCAAACACCGTTGTTTCATACTGGACGATATATACAAAAAATGCAGAACATGAACAAAAAATGAGACAAAGAGCTGTGTCCACAGCTAATTGCAATGAGGTTACTGGGAAAGACAAACATGACAAACAGTTTAAGAAGCCTTTGTCATGTAAAAAAGAACAGAAACCCATCATACAGGACCTGAAGAAAAAAGAAGTTGCAAAAGACACTTTAGAGGAGAACATTTTTTCTAAAGAAATGGCTATGCGGGAGACAAATGAAGACTTTCCTTCTATATCTGTGTTTCAACACCAGCGTGAGATGAGGCTTCCTGAAAAGGTCCTTTCTCAACAGGATTGTAAGAAGATTGTTTACGACAATCTAGACAAAATAAAGAGGAAAGAAGCTGCCAATTACATTCTTCTGGAGAACAAGCGTTGTGCAGAGAGGGCCAATCAGCAGTTACTCCAGAAGTTGCAAGAGGAAAGAGAAAGGAAGCAGAAAGATGAAATAAAACAGTCTCTGACTGATACCTGGGATGCTCAAATTCAATATAAACAACAGAAGGAGGAGAAACAAGCTAAACTTGAAAGGCAATACAGGGCTGCCATGATGGAGTCAGATAGACTCCATCAAACTGAGGAAATTGAGATGAGTAGACGGAAGAAAGAGCAATGCCGGAAATTTTTGAGACAGAATGAGACTCTGCGTACCAAAGAAAAAAAGAAATCTAGTGATTACAGTTTAGAGGACATACTAAAGAAATGTGATGTTCTTTTACAGAAAAAGCATTGTGACATGTTTTACGAGGATGAGACTGCCACATTGTCACATAAAATACAGCAGCAACAGAAAACTCCAACGCAAAACCCTCTGGCTGATGAATTGGCTGCCAGACATAAACGCAAAGAGAAAAAGAAGAGGGAAATGGACAGGACTGAAAGGCAAGGGGTTCTTCCTGGATATCGAGGTGAGGAAAGTAGACAGAAGAAGGCGGCTCAGCAGAACCTGAAGACACAGACCAACGTTACTGAGCCAGGAAGAGCTGTTCATCATCAATCGGTCGTTCTAGATCGTGACACTCACTGTGACATTGCTGATAACAACAGAAGTCTTGAAATGCGTAAAAAAATCGTGTACGACCAACTTTCACTTATAAAGAAAAAAGAAGATATGAAAAGGACTTTTATGGAGGAAAAGTTAATGGAAGACATTAAACATCGGGAAGCTGCAGAGCAGAAGCTTGAAAAACTGGAGAAGGAGAAAAAAGCTGCAGCTAACATGTGTCTGATTGATTCGTGGGGTTCCCAGATACGACGCAAACAGCAGGAGAAAAAGGAACTTCGTGAGGCTGAGAGGAGAGACATGCTGTCCTTAATTGAGCTGGACAGAGTGTGTGGAGGTGAAAGTAGTAGAAAAATCAGCCATCAGAAATGCAGACAGCCTGTTCAGGGGACTCTGCCAGCAGCAAGACCAGGGAGAAGCAGCTCCAAGTCCTGTGCGGGAAGAACCAGCAATGCTTGCAGATCTTCACTGAGTCGTCAGAAGGTTAGCAGTACCACGCCTGTCAGACTTCCCTCACTGGACTCTAGCTCTATGCACCTCCCTGAGGATTGCCAAGAGACTGAGAATGACATTGTAAAACTCCCATCTATTCCCATACAAAATGAATAATTGTTTCTCAGCTGGCCAAGGAATGCGAGGGGATTCCCCTGGAGCTGAGGAGAGGGAAGTCTGGGCCTCCATACTTAGGCTTCTGCCCCCACGACCCGACAAGCAGAAGACAATGGATGGATGGATGGATGGATGGATGGATGGATGGATGGATGGATGGATGGATGGATGGCTCTTCAAACCAGTCTTTCCTTTTGTCTTCTGCCTGTCTGTGAAAACAGCGACTATCACTTTTCGTTTACATAACATCTTTGTAAGATTGTTAGCTACGTCAGACATATGAGGCCTTATCTTTGAAGGTAGCATACACGGTATTAGTAAGTTTAAGTTATTGTTAGTCATTTTAACAAAAGGTTTTCTCTGGGTGCTCCAGTTTTCCTACAAAAACGATAGACAGACCGACAGATAGACAGACAGACAGACAGACAGACAGACAGACAGACAGACACTTTATTAGTAAAATTAAGTAATCCTACTTCAAATATAAGTTTTCTCTGGGTGCTCCAGTTTCTCTAAAAACACAAGTCACAGACAGACAGACATTGTAATTTGCTCTCTTAGTAAAATCAAATAATTTTGCTTTACACAAAAGGTTTTCTCTGGGTGCTCCAGTTTTCCTACAAAAACGACAGACAGACAGACAGATAGATAGATGTGAGGCTTTTTGATTGTTATAATTAAAAAGCCTCAAACTTTTTATTATGACATTAAAAGTGTCATAATAATGACACTTTTAATGTCATCATTATACATATATATGTATACATATATACATATAACTCTTTCCAATTCAATATATATATATATATATATATATATATATATATATATATATATATATATATATAGATTTATATGTATGTGTATAAACACATATCACTCTTTCCAATTCAATATATACTATATATATATATATATATATATATATAAATTTATATGTATGTGTATAAACACATATCACTCTTTCCAATTCAATATATACTATATATATATATAGATAGATAGATTTATATGTATGTGTATATACTATATATATATATATTTGGGGGGTTTTTGCATCAAGAAAGTTTAATCTTCTGTACGTAATGAGAGATGTGCTCTGTGGACACTCCGTAAGCAGACATGCAATGAGAGAGGAGAACCAAACTAAACTGTGCCCTGCAGCTTGTGCTGCTGAAATCTGTCAAACAAACATTGCTCACATTGGCAAAATGCTAAAAAAATGTTGCCAAATGCAACAAAGTACACGTACTAAATGCTGCCTTTTATTTTTAAAAATCTAAAACTTTGTATTACAAAACATGTCAAGGTCTAACTTAGAGGTCAACAATCACATTCTTATTAATTTTACTTTATTTTCTTGTTATTTTATGGTATTTGCACGTTTTCGGGTGACCTCTTTGACCTTGATCTCACATTTGATGGGAAGAAAAATCTCCCTGGCAGCCATGTTTTCTCTCTTTTGTTACTTGATATCACTGTTTAGTCGTCTTCTTTTTTTGCTGCTGTTTTGATTGCTCTTCGTCATTTCCTGCCTCGGTGTACCACATGAAAAAGCTGGATGCGTAAGCATGTCATGATATTTTTTGCTCCACTGAAAGGATTCTCAAGGACAGTGTATTATTGACTTTATTAAATCAGAGAGTGGACGTAATTTTATTGTTGAAGAATAAATCAATGCCAGTTTATTTATGGGCATTTGAAAAGGGTTTTCATGCCAATAATGTGAAATAGAAAGAAAGGCAACACAATGTTGGGTTCATTTGCGTCATTGTAGCAGACACACAACAAAGGTTGAATATGGTTATGTGGTTTGTAGCAGAAAGTTTTTTTGTGTGTGAAAAACAAAGGAGCAGTCAGAGGTTACTGTACGTCAGTCAAAGCAGGAGTTTCATGGATAAATATTTTCATTCCCTAATGCAGAGTTTAGAGTATTTCGTCAAAGGGAGTAAGTATAACTTCCCCTCTGTTGGCTGATTTTGCCCATCAGAAGGTCCCTGTGGATCATTTTTGCTTCAATAGTAGTACAACATTCTACCAACACATCCAAACACAACATTAAGTAGTCAACAAGCGGTTTAATGGAATCTGTTCTGTACTTTCCTCGAGACGTGATCTGCGCAGGTGCGACCCAGAAGGGCTGCAGATCTTTTCTGTAGCGCTGCATCATTAACCAGAGGAGGAGGGAACGGAGAGCGGAGCTTTTTCTGCAGCAGCAGCTGCCCAGCTGAGCATTAAGCTCGCAAAGAAAACAGCTGCAGCAACCGAACCTCTGAATATGGAGACGATGTGCAGAGCATTTAAAAATAAGCTGCATTTTGCCACAACTTTATAAGACGGTAACGCAGCGTGTGGCTACAGGCAGCATGGAGGATTTCCAAACGGCTCATGTCTTTGTTGTTGTTGGAGTTAAATTTAGATTTAAAGTTAAAGTGAGATGTTATGAGGATGTGGCTGTGTGGTATTTACAAGTTTCACCTCAGCATTCAGGTGCAGACCCTGCAGCCTTGCGATGCCAGTGTGGAGATATAAACATTAATTAATAAAATAAAAATGTATAAATTAGATCGTTTATACATCCACAACACAGGTTGGAAATACAAGTATGTAAAACTAAATGTCCATAATTATTTAAATATTTTCATTTCTTATGTTTGTTTATTAAGTACATGTTTAAAGAAAAGTGAAATAATTAAAATGTGAGGTTAATGTGTTAAGATATGCAATTCAGATGCATGTATATGTGTATATTTTAAAAAAGATCTTGATGATGATGAAGAATTATTTTAGTATTTGTTGAATTGGTTCACATTTCTGCGTTGCTGCATGCCACCAGTTTAATATTTACTCATCCTATTTTCATGCCGGCCATTCAGTTATTAGGATGTTTTTCATTCACCTATAGAGCCATCTTAAATTAATTTATTAAGGATCAGTGATATGAAACACCTTACTGAACCAGCATAAATGATTATGACATACAAATTTATGATTAGACATTTTTACACTGTTGACTATTTTACTGTAATTAAATTGCATTTAAATTTTTATAGAATTGACATTTTTCTAACTTGTCACATACCAATTTTTGATAGACTTTCTTTGGATTAGCTGAATCAGAATCAACTAATCCTGATTGGATTTTTTTCTTTTTCTTTTTTAAGATATTCTGCTTCCAGGTTATCTGGGGACAACTAACCGAGTCACCACCTGACAAAAATCTGTTTTGTTTTGCTTTTTCTTTTAAAAAAATTGCTGCCAATATCCATCTATGAGAGAACTTGTGTTACAAGTGAGTCACTGAAATAAACAGAAACAAGCAGGAGATTAGGGTAATTTGTCCTCGGCTGTTCTCGAAGGCCGTGTTTGTCTCCTCTCAGGCTGACTTTTATCTACTCCCACCCACTGCCATTTTGTTTAACATGTTTTATGGATTGAAAATAAACTATGTTGCAAACTGGATTTTCTTTCTTTTTTTTGCGGTAGGAAAACATTTTTAATTAGTTCTCAGGACGTTTCTGGTGGTGATTGTGAGGCATCTGTGTCCTCAGGTGAAAAGTTGCATATCCTCACATTCAGAGCTACATTGCAGCATTTCAGCCAAAGGCTCTTGTAACCCTGACTCTGTGGTAAACTCTTGAGCGTGCCATCAGCCTCCTAAAATGCCGGAGGCAGTGTGTTCCTTTTTTATTTGTCACGGCTCGGCTCTCCGCCCCACTCACAACGATTTCTGACTCGTAAAATTGTGGGATTTTCTTAAATCCTTCTCCACGGTTGCAACTGTTCTCCAGGAAATGACACTAGTCAGCCGGCTCGTTTAAGTAAACCTCGACGTTCATGAGGTAGTTTGCATTGAGCAGTTGTGGTTGAATGTGGGTGAGTAGGGGCAGAACATGAGGCACAGCCTCGTACGTAAAAACTGAGGTGCAGCTGAACATTTTATAGGAAAATTGCTTTCTGATGTGTGTACGCACGGTTTTATATCACTGTATTTTTGGGGGGAGATCGGGGAGATTTTCATATAGATCCTGCATAATGTTTTATAAATGAGACCTGTGGTCCTTCAGAATCTAAAGCAAATATTCTGGTTGTTATTGATGTAAACATACGACCTTTGCTTAATGCCGCCATCCTTCTCTCTCTGCCCATTTCCAGTTTGATAGCTGTCAATAGGGGTACTGGTGCCATTTTTTTTAATTGGCATACTTTCCACTAAGTGCATCAATAATTACTCATTTAAATGACTGCAAGAGCTATTCTGGGAGCAGGTTTTCCAAAGTGCATAGAGATTTATATAACACCAGCAATTTGCAGGGTAGACTTGACTTTCTTTTCTGTTTAATTGGTTCCCACTAAATCATTTCATAAACACTTGTATTTTGATTCTTATTAAATAAATATACTCATATTTTGTATTTATCATAAATAGTCCTTTCTGGACATGTGTCCATTTTAGTGGAAATCCAGGCTGAAGATTATTTACTATCATTTGTTCTCATCTTGAATGAAGTTTAACGAGCATTAAAAACGACTAATGGGTGAATTTGCTCTCTATTACAACCAATAACAAACTGATTAATGTGAATATGATATATGTGGAATGACTATTGTCATGTATTATTGCTAAGAGAGAGACTTTGAGGTTGTGTTTTATTATATGATTTATGGTAACCAGGTTTTCACCTTTTTAGCTCAGCTTACTGTCGTTAAAAACTCTTTATTTTCACATTACACATATTCCTAAAGGAGTTCATTCAACAACCTGTTTTACTGTCAGGCTCAGCTGCAGTCACAGGCTCACATTCAAGTATATAAATCTTTTTTTATTATTATTGTTTTTGATCCAATTCAGGTTTTTATTTATTTATTTTTTTACTATTTTTCTCTTTTTTTATTCACCTAGCAGGTCTTGGCAAGTAAACCCTGACATTTGCACTTTTCCAGGGATCTTTGCATCTGTAACTGCCCTAAAAAAGAAAAGGTTTCCCAACAAGGTCACCGTCGGCCCAAAACGTTTTTTGTGTTCAAGGCCCAACTCTCATGCACCCGCAAGGTGCCAGAAATATTTGTTGCAAGTTGCAAGTTTGGGTGGTTTTTAGCGAACAGGTTCAGGCTTCCAGTCATGGATTTAAACCTGGATTCAGGCAACAGAGTTGGATTTTTTTCTTAAATCCAACTCATTTTTCTGAGTGTTACGCATGTGAAAATAATATAAATAGACATTGCCTTTCAAAAGTGACAGTAAACCTTGAAAGTCTTTTTTTTAATTTTTTTTTACATCCTGTCCTGTTAAGGCTTTATTTGATAAATCAACATAAAGCGACACATAACTGAAAAGTAAAATGAGAATCATATATGCTTTTAAAAATAATCTAAAAAAAAAGGTAAAAAGTGTGGCCTCTATATACAGTACAGACCAAAAGTTTGGACACACCTTTTAATTCAATGAGTTTCCTTTATTTTCATGACTATTGACATTGTAGATTCACACTGAAGGCATCAAAACTATGAATAACACATGTGGAAATATGCACTAAACAAAAAAGTGTAAAACAACTGAAAATACCCCTTATATTCTAGTTTCTTCAAAGTAGCAACCTTTTGCTGTGATTACTGCTTTGCACACACTCTGCATTTTCTTGATGAGCTTCAAGAGGTAGTCACCTGAAATGGTTTTCACTTCATAGGTGTGCCCTGTCAGGTTAATAAGTGGGATTTATTGCCTTATAAATAGTCATGAAAATAAAGAAAACCCATTTTAATTAGGTGTGTCCAAACCTTTGGTCTGTACTGTATATAAATCCTCATTACTCATTTACTGATAAATAAATTTCAGTGCAAAACCAAGAAGAACATTTGTGAATCAAAAGCTTATCAGAGAGCAGCACAAAAGTTGAAAAGTTAGAGATATTTGGATCCAGAACTGTTTGCAAGTGTTTTATCTGAAGTGACTTATTAACAGGCGTGGGAAATGTCTAAGAAAATTGAAAATACACCAATTTTAAGGGCAGAAATGGGTTCATAACAGCACTTTTAGCTCTCTAACAATTTTGTCAAGAAAAGCCTGCGTCATTGCAGCCACTCAAAATTCTGCAGCCAACTATTTGGACAACTCAGTGGCAGCACTGGAATGTTTTATACACAATTTCTTCAAATTCAGACATCTTAAAAATGTTATTTCAATTAGTCATAATTAAGTTTGATATATCTGCAATTGTAATTCCAGACCTTTCAAATCTTGACTCCATCAGTGTCGTTGAGATATCTTGAAAGACATTTTGATTTGAATCTCGAACTGTTCATCCTTAAATGCAGATATCCTAAATGACCGTTCAGGATAGTTAGAATGTGGGCATGTCTAGTCAAAATTCAGTTCAAGTAACACTCGTTCAACTTGGAATAAAACCTGTTAGAAACGGCAACTGATCCAAGACGAAGGCAGAGGTTCACATTTCAGACCATAAGCATACAGCCAAAGCTCTGACGGAAAGCTTTAGATCAAAGCAGATCAATGTTTTATACAACCGTAGACATAAATCTCATTGAGAGTATGCGGTATACTGTTCCTTGATCCTCTATATTTTTTCTGAATTTCAGCTATTTCCCAAGGCAGATTGGATAAATCTTTAGTTTCGAAATGTCTGTGACCCTTAACGACACACTTCAAAAGACTCGAGGCTGAAATAGAGAGGATTAAATAAAAATGCATTAACACTTCTCCAGTTCTTTTTGTAAAACACTTTTTGTTGGTCTGTCACAAGCAAACGCAGATAAAATGCATTGAAGCACAAACTACAAACAAAATACACAAAGGTCCAATCATTCCGGTTGCAGACACTTGAGGATACAGCTTCATAAAGATCTTTTTGTGAAAAAAAAGATGTTTAATCCTAAAGTACGCCATCTGACACGGTTCAAAGCTACAGCTTGTTTTTTTTATCGCATGTAAAGCTCTCTAGAATAATTTGTTTGACCTGAACAATCCCTGGATGTTTTTAGAGACCTATTTAAACTGTCCATCATCTAACTTAAGGTTGTTTTTTCACTTGGTGAAAGAAAATTAGCCAAGCCTTACCACCTCCCTTTGCGAACTGAACCAGTGGAAGCAGCAACAAATGAGCAGTTTTGGGGAACGTCATGTGGAAAAATTATATGTTCTTGATACGACATAACAGTTGTACCCAGTTAAAATGTATACAATAAAATCTTCCTATCCTATTTTTATATATATATATATATATATATGACTCAATTTTTAACACACTGACTTTTAGTCAGACTTTGTCAAGCTGGTTAGTACAAACTAACTTTAGCATTGATTCTTATCATTTCAATAATTGACTGGTTTTCATTTTTACAGCCACCTTGTTGATGGTCTGAAAACATGCAGTACAGTTTGGTCTCTGCAGTGATTACCAGCAATGGAAAATATGTCAAAAGGTCTTAAAAGCATCTTTTAATGCAGTGAATCTTGCACTGGTGAAATTAGAACAATCCAAACCTAAAAAGTAATTGCGTTAGCTGCCATAGCTATGGTTATGGGAATATTAGCTGCCATAGCTACGCAGATGCCAACAGCTCTACATTACAATATCACCAGGTGGCGGGATGCTAAAAACAAATCAATGCATGTGTTCGCCACAGCTTTCTCCAGCTGAACAGAAACAAAGCTGAAGTCATTATGTTTGGGACTAAAGAGCAATCATCTGGAGTCGGCACACAGCTTCAGCCATTACAGCTAGAAGCTACTGATCAGGCCTGAATTCTAGGCGATGGACTCGGAGCTGACCATTCAGAAACACATAAAGATAATTAACAAAGTCAGCCTTCTATCACCTGAAGGCATTTTCTAGGATTAGAGGACTAATGTCGCAGGAAGATCCAGAGAAGATAAGCCATGTTTCTCACAGATTATATTTAAGGGCAAATTCTGGTGAGTAATTATCTTAATGTTCCTGATTTATGAAGATCAACAAATGTGAACTTCACTTGAATGCTATGCTCCCATTTTGACAAATGGCTTTGAGAAAAGGAGCTTTCTATAACATCTTATTTAAGCCTTAGGGACTCATACTTTTGTAAGTAAAAGTTCCATCAAACTTTGATCACGCTTTAAATAAAATACAAGAACAAATAATAAAATCCAATCCTTGCATATTTTACTGATTGGAGATTAGTTGTTTTTTTTTAACAAAACCACCCATTTAATTAAAGGTCATATTTATGAGGAGGTGATTCTGCACTGAAAGATGAGTTAATTTTAAGACCGCTTGCAAATCTCTGAAAAAACATAAACATTGACAGTCTTTTCTGGGCGAAACGTTTTAAAACTTTCCTTCATCACAATTACTAGCTTGCTTCCTCATTATGTGCGTACAGTTATTGAAATAGATAATTTCTCTGTTTTTCTTTACTTTTCTTCCCCCTTGAAACAGATGGTTCAAACATTAGCCGTCTGCCGTCTGCCGTCTTCCACGGCTCTGGAGCTCCAGGTTTACAAATGAAAACATTTTCATCTTTTGTGTTGACTATGATGATGATTTGATGCTGCTCTTGATGCGCACATAGGCAATTAAATACTTAGCCTGATTAAAAGGGTGCTCACTTAAAGGTAAACTTTTGACACTCTGAGATTTATAGATGTCTGTTGCTCAGGGAGCGTCAAGTTGAGACGCTGCCTGTTAAAGTCCTTTTCTGTTGCTGGCGCGTTATTAATCATCGGGTTGCAGCAGGAAAGCGTGGGTTTTTCTCTGTTTTTTATTGTGCTAGAGGGAAGACGAGCGTCAGATGGTAAAACAAACTTTACTCCTACAACACAATGTGCTAATTACAAGGACAGATTGAGCTCCAAACTTGTGAAAATGATTCAAGATTTTGAATGGAAACAGACAATGAATTTCTTTGAATCTTTTGCTGAAAGTTTCTTACTTATTTTTGTTTCTCATGGCTTGTTTAAAAACAATATTGTATTTTTTTAATACAGTTTTTTTTCCCGTGATTCATGTTGAATAAAGGAAATTGGAGGAATTTGGAGAAGATTTGAATGAAGAAGATTTCATACATCTAAAAAAGTGTTGTTTGTGGCTCGGTGGTTTTTGGTTTCTGGTGTTTGTTAATTTTATTTATGCTTACTGAAAACAGCGCAGGTCTGAAATCTTTTACAGTGACAAAAATAGACATTTCCTATTCTGGAAGTCCAACTGTGCCAATATTGATTTAATGCAGAAGGACTTTAACAAGCCGAAATCTATACTAAAAAAATAATATATTAATAGATCTTCTGCACTGCCACAAAAATGTTAAGATTGAAGTATAGACCCTTTTCACATGACGTCACACAACTTCCGTTTTGGCTCGAAGCTGTGTATCCTTAGTTCCGGTGTACATAGTAAGTAATGATAAAGTTGTCTATTTCATATATATATATATATATATATATATATATATAGAGAGAGAGAGAGAGAGAGATGTATAAATCTGACAGCATATGTTGATCAGACAGATCACCGGAGCATGGAGTTTACACAGTCTCTAAAACATTTGCCTAAAATAAGATTTGAAGATATATCACGATTTGCAAACCAGTTCTCTCTGACAAAAAAATCTAAATTAGACAAAGGCTACAAATTCTTCACCGAACAATACCTGTTTGACTATGAAGGTAGGTATTTTTGTTTTGCGTAACCGTTAGCTTAGCATTAGTGAATTTTGTTAGCTAGCTAACTACGTGACATAACTGTTCCTTAACCAGAACTTTTTACTGTTTTTGAACTATAACGTTTTAGGCTCTAATCTTGATCAGATTATTAAATTATAGACTGGAGTTGCCACTCATCCCATAAAATAGGGATTTGTTTGTTATAAGCAGAGATGTCCGGTGCCGCCGCTGCTTTGTAATGCCTTTAATCGGACCACTTTTTCGGTAACGAATAATCTAACGAGTTCGTATTTCAAATCCAGTAATCAGATTAAAGTTATTTATCCAAATCATTGCACATTAATATTTTCTTGTGTATTTATTTTTATTCCTTCTTTGCGTCTTTGGGAGAGACTCTGTGACAGTTAGCAGTGACAGAAACATGAACAGTGCATGGAGATGCGCATTTTGTTGCTGGAAAAACAGAAATATCGTCAAGCCCAACTGTTATTTGTGGCTTTTGTCTTGTTTTTTCTAAACTTATAAAAAATAATGATTCACCGGTAAATGAACCTCTAAACGTTACATCACTGACAGGCGGCGGTGTATATGTTTCCTAACTGTGGCTAAAGCTGCTGCTAGCTGGTTTACTCATGATCGGAAGCTGGTTCCTTTGAATACAGTTGGAGAATGGTAAATTGACAATGACTGATAACGGTTATCTAACACGTAAACACCGTTTTATAAAATACAGAGAGTGAACCTCTAACGTTACAGCGCTGACAGGCGGCGGTGTATATGTTTCCTAACTGTGGCTAAAGCTGCTGCTAGCTGGTTTACTCATGATCAGAGGCTGGTTCTTTTGAATACAGTTGGAGAATGGTAAATTGACAATGACTTATAACGGTTATCTAGCACGTAAACACTGTTTTATAAAACACAGAAAGTGAACCTCTAAACGTTACAGCGCTGACAGAGAGTATATTTTTCCTAAATGTGGCTAAAGCTGCTGCTAGGTGGTTTACTCTCCGATCGGAGGCTGTTTATTTTATACACAGATAGAGAATGGTGAATTTACAATGATTAGTAACAGCTATCTAACACTTAAATGCTGTTATTATTAAACTTACCTTTTATTATATCCTTAAGATTATGAGAATGCGGGAAGTTTTCAGCTTGGTTCCCAAGGCAAAATCACACCGGAAGTAAAGATACCCAGTTTTGAGTTATGGCGGCCATTGTCTGACGTCACTGTGAAAAGGGTCTATTACCATGTTGGAGGTATGTAGCTGTGAAAGAGAGCCACTTAATTACTCTGAATCAAACTGACAGACTGACAGCAATAACCTCCAAGTTAAAAACGGACACTATGCTTTGCTTAAAAATGGCTTCGTTGCATGCAGAATGCCTTGTTGAAATGTAGACTGAGTCACTGCATAGAGATTTTGCGTGCTTGTTGGAGGGTTTTTAGGAAGCAAATTTGTCTTTATGTCTAGTTTCAGAATCAAAAGAAAATGCAAAAAAAAAAGGTTTTTAAAGGTTTTGCACCTTCAAATTGCTTTTTACATCTGACCAAGACTTCGGTCACCTCCGTAAAATACTTCAATTGGAGCGAGTCCAGTCTGACTGCAGCTGGAGGGAGGATGAAATAAAAGGTTAAGCTCAGTCAGTATTTGGAAAAAAATATATACATTTTGTTTTTGCAAAATATTGTTTTTATCATGGCTCTTCGTGCAAGGCTACAAAACTAATGAAGTATTTAATGGCAGTCTCCTTTGGGTACATATTTTACCAACAGTGAGATGCCTTCTTCAGTGTTGTCTTTTCACCTTGCTGCACTTTCACTGCCACTTTCTGGACTATTTATGTCACCCAAAAGAAAAAATCAAATAAGACACATCAACTGTTTTGTTTAGCAACAGTTTAATTTTCTATTTGCTTATTGTTTGATAGTTAAAAGTGAAGTAAATAAATGAGGCAGGATCACTCTGATGTTTTGCTGGTGGTCAGGCTGGATTTCCATGCAAAAACATTTGTGTTAATATAGGTCACAGAGGAATATTTATGAAATTGAGTGCTTGTATTCTGGGATTAATGTTTTAAGCATGTTTTTTTTTCAGTATTTAGCTATTAAGATTATACAAAGGACTAACGCAATCTTTGATTTCTCTCACTTTTTTTTTTAACAATACATTTTGTTCATCTTTTGCATACACTGATCTGTTTTGTCACCCTTCTGATTCCAGACCTGAAAAGTTTAAAGTTTTATAATGTAAACTCTCTTCCAGAAGTTCAGACAGTCTGACTTCCAGCTGAATGACCGAATTACATGTTTAATATACTATTCATCCGTTTGCTTTTGATGTTGCTTTCAGCTGCATCAAGCACCCAAACCTCGTCCTTCACACCGGTTTGCGGGAATACAGGAAACCTTTAAACCCATTTTCACAGAGCTTTCCACGTATTCCTGGGTGTCTTTCAAGGGTGGTTTCAAAACGCCCAGCAGCCCCTAGGTCCTTTCTCAAATATAAGCATTAAAGGCGAGTCGGTTCTCTTGGAGTTCACTTTCTCAAATAATGCATTTTAATTTTCCCACAAGTAAATCAGTCATGAAAGATAATTGAATTTCACTCTTATCCAATTATGGCAGATATCCGATTTAGTTCATTTACTTATTTATTTTTGTTTCCTTTTCCAGGACTCACTATTAATTTAATTGCCACAGCAAAGATCTCTTTTTTTTTTCTTTTGTGTATCTTTCCATCCATCAAGGCAGGTGGCTTCCCACCAAAAGTTACAAAGCAAATAAATGTTGCCAAATGGTGTTCAATATTTAACTCGATCCAACCACATGAGAAACATCCAGTTCACAAAATCTGCACAAATAAAATCAACAAATCCATCAAAACGCAGAAATCTAGTAAAAAATATACTGATATAAAATCTGGGAAAAGCAACATGCATCAGTTGATTGTCTCGTTTGTTGAGCTACTTTAACAGAGCAACATTTTTGCATATTTCTACTGGTATTTTAACTTTCTTTTTGTCCAAGTTTTTGATGCTGGATGGCATTAATTTGCATTTGTTAAAAAGAAACCTAGACTGGGCAGGAAATTAGCTCAGCATTTATTAGCTACTTTAATCACCTAAACATAATGCTGGTGTCGTTTTGAAAATTGAGCTAGTTCTGGGTTTTGGACTAAGCCCTATGCGTTTCAAGTTCCTGAAAATCCCCCTGACCAGTTCAGTTTTTCTACTAGTAACCTGCTCCGTAAACAATGCAGCCTCTGCTCTCAGCGACCTCTGATGTTTTTTGAGCATTTGTCTTTCTGTCATCCACACAGGAGCGGTTTGTCTTCGCGACCGTCTGGCATCTCGCATCTGTCTCACTCTGCGCTCGCTCAGTCGCTGCCACCAGCCAAACATGCAGGCACGCTGCTGCAGGACGTGCAGTCAGGACTCCGGCATGCCTCTCCACTAAGGCCCCACTCTCCTCGCTTCAACCACAGGGTAATAAACCACGGGCCTTTACAGGGAGCCAACCATCGGGACCTCTGCTAACGCTTAACAATCAAGTCACGGACAGACAATCGTTCACTTGGAGCTGGTGTGAAGGACAGAATTGCAGCAAACCAAGGGCTTACATATTTGTTTGCACTTTGTGCGTCCCGCATTTTGACGACGTTTGCTTAGAAGGTTAGAGTGTTTTACAGAAGATAGATTCTTTCGTTCTACCCAGTTACAATGCATTAACACATTTAGACAAACCACTAATCTTTTCTGTTGTAATGCTTGTTTTTATTGTGATGACTGCAGCAGAGTCTTAAAACATGCAGCTCAGTGGCTTTTAATATGTGGTACATGTGTTGGGAAGCAAAACATATGGTGCATAGCTGATAATTTGTCATTTCATTGAGTCCTATGCTTTTAGCCCTCTGCTTTTCTGCTAAGCACTAATCTTTTGCATTATCAATCAATCAATCAATCAAATTTTATTTGTACAGCACATTTCAGTAGCAAGACATTTCAAAGTGCTTTACATCATATCAAACGCAGAATCACAATGCAATATAGAATCAATCATTAAGTCAAGTTACATCAATAAATTTGTAATTGATTACATTTCAAATACAATTCTAAACAGGTGGGTTTTCAGTTGAGATTTAAAGGAAGTCAGTGTTTCAGCTGTTTTACAGTTTTCTGGAAGTTTGTTCCAAATTTGTGGTGCATAGATGCTGAAAGCTGCTTCTCCTCGTTTGGTTCTGGTTCTGGGGATGCAGAGCAGACCAGAACCGGAAGACCTGAGAGGTCTGGAAGGTTGATACAACAACAGCAGATCTTTGATGTATTGTGGTGCTGAGCCATTCAGTGATTTATAAACTAACAACAGTATTTTAAAATCTATTCTTTGAGCTACAGGGAGCCAGTGTAGGGACTTTAAAACTGGTGTTATGTGCTCTATCTTCCTGGTTTTAGTGAGAACGCGAGCAGCAGCATTCTGGATCAGCTGCAGCTGTTTGATTGATTTGTTGGACAGACCTGTGAAGACTCTGTTGCAATAATCAATACGACTGAAGATGAAGGCATGGATGAGTTTCTCTAGATCTGGCTGAGACATTAGTCCTTTAATCCTGGAAATGTTCTTCAGGTGATAGAAGGCCGACTTTGTAACTGTCTTTATGTGGCTCTGGAGGTTCCGGTCAGAGTCCATCACTACTCCCAGGTTTCGGGCCTGATCGCTGGTTTTATGGGTCTCAAACTGTACCTGCTCAACTAAGGTTTTTTAAAAAAGGGGAGCCATGTGTCAGGTCAAAAATGTGAGGTCTTTCAGAAGCTTTCCAAAGATTGCTATGCATTGTTAAAAGTTTTAAAATGTTTTGCTGTATGACTTACAGTGCGGAGACAAAGTACCTGAGTGAAACTGTGTTATTACCTGTATGAAGCATGTCCTACCAGCTAAAGCTTAAGTGTAAAGCCTGGTTCACACTGCAACAAGTTAAAATTCACGACTCTCAGTTTTCAAAACCTGAAAGTCTCCAAAAGACATTGAAAAATCACAGCTGTATCAAGTTTGGTTATACAGTGTGTGGTGTTCAGCCACACAGCAAAGACAACGAAGAAATGTTATTCATGGAATCTCTCAAAACCTCTCGAGATCAAACTTGAGTTCAGAGTAAACAAACATGGCCGACAAGGAAGAATTAACAGTGTTTTGTGAACATGCCATAAAAACATGGCAGACGTCCATTGCACTTTCTAGTGGGGCCGTGGCAGAGGTCTGGTTTCTGTATTTTGAATTATCCTCCATCTTGGATTGCCTAATTAGTCCAAGGTGGAGGATTAACAAGGCAGTAATAAATCAGAGGATTATCTTCAGAGCCATCATAATATTTGGAATATCCTTAAGATTGCCAGAAGGGAGAAGTCGGATCAAAAATTGGCATAATTATCTTGACATGTGAACCCCTGAATTCACAATGTATCCATGTGTCAGACTGAAGTTTTTAATCAGATCAGCAAATTCTTTCTAGACATGAACTGAGTTAGAGTCGAAGTTCAACACTCAAAAGGCGTGCTTCCACCTCCAGAACCTTTTGCAGAAACCAGGGATTTTTTTCTGCTTTCTAAGGCTGCATTTGAGAAAGTCTACAAACCTTTCCAGGTTAGCAGAGACTAATTCAGTTTTACAATTAAACACTGCGAAATGGTCACAAGGCTTATGTCCAGAAAACCAGGTTTTAATTCCGACTGGTAGGTTTTGTAGCGATAGAACAAAACCTACCAAGTTGCCTTTATTGAAAGTTGCAACTAGAGCCAATTTTAAAGTTTGTAGTAACTTTGCATACAAAGCATAGCTGTTGTGTCAGAATCATTGGTTATAGGTTTTATTGCCTAAAATCACAGTTTTTACTTTTACAACAGAGGTTTCTCAATTGTTGAGCGAGAGTTTGCTGGAAACACTCGCGGTGTGAGTCGGTGCTTCTTATCTTCAGCAGACCTGGTTTGGAGCCAACAGTGGAAAAATCACCAGATGTTTATAGTCTGGAGAGAAAAAAAATTCTGGGCTTATAGTCGTCATGTGTTGGTCAACCAGCTGGTATCCACCAATGAAGAGTTTTTTGGGTTCTTTTTACCACAATTAAAAACACACTCGTATTTCCATGTTTGCACTCATTCAGAACCAAATATTTTACGCTCTCGGTAAAACGGCTGTGACTGATTTATCCTTACGTGACTCTTGGTGCACATCTCTGCCTTTGAATGACCTGGCGTCACCAGAACATAACAGAACCTCCAAACAGCTTCATGTGAAAATCTGACGCCTTTGGAAAGCTTCAATAGCGGCTAAGCAGTTTGCCCTGACACATTGAGTTTCATGTGGCTTGTTAATTAACAGAACCTCCACCAAAGTGTCGGCGATCACCATTAAAAATATAATTTCCAGACCGCATTCAAAGGACAAATATAACCGTTGGGGCTGATAAATGAAGCTACAATGGAAACAATTTCAGACCTTTATTCTGCACCTGTTAGCTAAAGTCATATTGAACAGAAGCTGAAAGTGACCTTAGCCCTCATTTATTTAGTATCTCAGGAGCATTCAACTAAGAGGTTCAGCTGGATCACTGTTTGTATGGTTTTATATATTTTTTTAAATCTATTCATTATCAGAGTTGCCTTAAAAAAAATGTTTCCTTTTTGATCTAAATGAGTTTTTAACAGCCGTAGTCAGCTGTCAGATATGACTCTAAAGGATCAATTCAGGCAATTTCCAAGTTGGATCAACTCTCTGACAGACACACTGGTCTATAGGATTTATATTGGCATACTGTGTTTGAAGCTTTTCAAAAAGCAAATCTAAACATTATCAGACCTTTAAAAACACACCTCTGAGCTGTCATCCTGAAGAGCTCTTCATCTGGTCACCAAGATTTTTTTTCTTAAGGGTACCATTGCACTTAGCAGGAAAGTGAAACCAGCTCCAAATTATCTGCTTAAAATTGATACGTTTTTATTACACGTTTTTATCAGAGATTTAATTCAGAAGTACCAGCAGCACGCAGATGCAATGCGGTCATAAAATTTTGAAATTTTTTTTTACAAACGCCACCAAAAGACTGCGTTTTGGCACCAAGTAACCAACCAAAATGTGTCTAAATCTAAAAAATAAGATCAAGTGCAGGTTTTATTTTCTGTTGTTAATGAGCAGGAATCTGTAGGAAGTGTGGCAATCAACACCGTGACAACAGAATATATAAAGTGATTAAGAGGAGAGTTTATACATCCGTTTTTGATATGCAGACTGTGCTATCAGTTGGCACAGTCTGCTCAGTAATCTGCATAAACTAGGACAGAACAATAATGGCACAAAGCTGGGACGTAAAAGGTTATATTAGCAGGAAAGATGAGCTTAGCTCATTGTTTCCAATCTTTTTTTGTTTTGTTTGGTTTTATGATCTCATGCCACATTGTGAAACTTGGTCTGCACATCACAGTTCTTGGCTGAATTCAGGACTGTTTGCAGCACTGGTATTATAAAGACTCTTTGTAACTCATATCAGTCAACATATTTAAGAGCTGTCACAAACATTTAATTTTTCAAGAAAATGTATACATTTTTATGAACATTCGTTTGCATTAGTAAGATGTGATTTGTGTGAATAAACTGTCTGCCTGTGCTATGATCTACAGCAACTCAGCAACTACAGCCACAAAGGAAGAGTAACTTGTCTTGAAAAGATGCTCATAATGATGAACTGATTTAGCTTTAAGGTTCCTGTTTTCCAACAGCAACCTTAGGAAAAAGCTGTTTTAATTCCAGCTCTAGTCCAAAGCTTCCAGCTTTGGTGCAAAAGCCAGAGAAATGTTGGAGCCGGCACTCGGAGGTAATCAGATAGCTTGCACTCAAAGGAACATCTGCTATGGCTTCATCTCTGAAGCTCAGTGGTTTTGTCCAGTTTTTATATGCAGTCTTTGAAGCAGAAACTAATGCCTATGTTCAAAATGCCCCAATTTTTTATTTTTTTATTTTTATCATGCTGTGGTTTTTTTCAGAGCCCTTTTCATGCTGCGTGTTCCTGACACTGCTGTCTCTATGTTTTTCTCAGTTTGGTTGAACAGCAGTTGGTTGTAAAGATGTAACAGAGCAGTGACAGACTTGGGGTGGGCTTTATCAACGCTTCAGCTTGTTAAATGTCTGCAGCACCTTGTAAAAAAGGCTACATGAAATAGTCTAAGAGGTTACATTTGTTACCCTTTGGCTTTACCACACAGGTTTGTTTTTTTTTGTTTTGTTTTGTTTTTTTAACTGTCAGAGTAAATGTTTAAGAAAATAGAAACTACAGGTATATTTGGTGCTAGGAGCTGCTCAGGCTCCACTTGTTCTGGTGCCAGTTTCAGGTAATGGCGGGCCCAGTGCCGTTTCAACTTGAGTAGTGAATCATTTGGTGTTTTTAATCCTGGTTAAGCTCTTAGTTTGAAGTAAATGTGTGTTAGAGTACTGCTTGTTTTAAATGATTGTCAAACATCTCAAAAAAAAAAGACACTACACTTTATCGTGTTATGTAAGAACAGTTAATGGGTAAACACTTGTATTACTCCATATATGTACAAGCTCTGGTTTCTGCTTTAAAAATGTTTGTTTGAACCAGTCGAAGCTGCAGCGGTACCTTCAAATGTTTCTGCACTTCTTCATCTTCAACATGTAAAGTTTAAACAAAGTCAAACAAGATGGACTCGCTTAGATGTAGCAGGACATCTCTGTACCTCCGCCTTCATGTAACTCATAAGGTGTCAATGTAATGTGTGACTGACAGTTTCTCTAAACAGATGAACATTTCCTCTGAAAAGAAAATCAGTCTCAATAAAAGCCGTGCTCCTTTTTCATGTTCAACAGGCCTTGTAAAATAAACAAAAGAAACGTCTCCTTTTATAAAACCGTCCCGTTTTTTTTATTTCTTTTCTGACGCCTCAGGTCAGAAAAGAAATGGCATTCTCCGGTGCCATGGAGAATACAAATGATGGAGGAAATGTGATTTTAGCCTCTACGTGTTATCAGTCAACTGTACTCAAGAAAATACGATCAAACCCCCTGAGTGTATTTACACCCTGTATAAGAGTTAAATACATATTTTAATGCTTTTTCTTAAAGCATAGAACAAAAATGCAAACATGTTATCTTCAAGAAAGGATCTCCTCTTTGTCCACGGACACCCAGCTCCCTTTTTCTCACTGGCAGAGAGAAAGTCTTCTCCTGATACTTCAGAAGAGTTGGGTTCAGAAAGATGCAGAGGTTTCTGTTCGTGCATCCAGTACCTATGCCGAAGGGATAAACTTTGGTCCGGATTTTTTTCCAAATTATGCCAAAAAGTAACTTGGAATTAAACGTTACCCAAGAACGCCCTGGACAAGCCGACGCCGACTACAGAAAAGCATGGTGTGACCCTCAGTAGGTAAAAACCTTTTCCTGTTCCATCTTTGATGCTGCGATTCAGTTTGTTTAATGTTTCGATGAGTTCCTTTGTTTTCTTTACCAAAACTCTCTCAAGTTACCAAATGAGTCCCTTTAAACTTTCGAAAGCAGTGAAATGTTTGATAAAATGTATCCTTTAATCAGTTTAGGTTTCGTTTGAAAGTTGCCAATAGTAAAATTTTACTCCGGGCTTTATTTGTTCCCCCCTTTTGGTTCTTAATATTATTAATATAGTTGCTTTTGATTTGTATTAACTTTTTTCTGTGACACCTTTTCCACCCCATCGTCCACCTCGCCATCATCTTCAACCAATTAATATTAAGTACAATTGATTATGTGCAAGTAATTTGATTGATGGAATAAGTTTTAACAAGAATTCACATTTTTCGCATGGTGGAGAATTAATTCTTCAGTCATAATTTCAGACACATTTTGAAAACTTGATTATTTATGAATAGTAACATATCTCAGCATCGATCCACACTTCACTTTTTGGTCTGCTGTCTAGCGTAAGGGCTTACTTTCAACATTTTTCATACTGTGCAAAAAAAGCTGATCTAAAAAGAAAAGGTCAAGAAGCTTAGTTTTCATTTACAAAAGTGTTCACAACATGGGAAAAACTGACTCCAAAGCTAAAACAATCTCCTAATTGATAGATGCTGAATGATTCTTTCCTAGAGATTGTGTTTATACTAAGGTGAAAGAGTTTTCAAATTAATAACCCCCTAAAGCGATGTAATGATCTTATCTTATAAAGCCTCTTTAAGCAGCACTAAGGCACGCTGGTGTTTGCAGTTTATCTTGTGTCACAGAGGGAATGCCACATGGGAAAGGCGACGTTTCCGCTGATGCTGTAAAATATTTTTCTGTTCATTATATTTGTTTTCTTTGCAGTTTGTGAGATATTAAAGAGGATTACAGAGGCTGTCAAATGACTTTATCACCTACTAAAAATTGCAGAGTTTTAATATGGAAGTAATGAATATGATTTGTCATTTCCCGTAATGGATAACTTCAAAGTGCTCTCTCAACATTTTTGTGCAACTTTCTAATGGTATTTGGAGCAGACATGATGCCATAAGCTGGTCATGACTGTAGTCAAAGCAATAATCAGAATAATTCAAAGAACCACCTGCAGGGAAAATTATGAAGATCTCTCAATATGTCCTGAGCTGCTGTGAACTCCCAACAAACAACCCAGAACTCCACTGATGAGGAGAAATCTCCCTAAAGCTTTTGAAGTTCCAGGAGAACAAGTGGGCAACGTGAGGTAATTTTACTTATATAGAACATTTTCTGCAACAAGGCATTTCAAAGTGGACTACATTTTGGTCTACTTGGACCAAGAGTGAGAAAAATGGACTGCTCACCACCAGAAGAAAAAAACTAACAGGAAAGTGCAGAGGTGGGAACATCAGATGTGTTTTGACTTACGCTAGTGGGAGATTTCATGTAAATAAAGAAAAGATGAGTGGAAACATTGACCAGGAAATTCTCGATAAGACTCTGCTGCCAAATGCTAAAATATGAAAATGAAAGGTTTCTTTCTTCTTCTTCTTCTTCTTCTTCTTCTTCAGCCATACAGTGATGCTGAACCCACAGCTAAGGACAAAAGAACTGCTTGAATGGAACTGAAAATCAGCAACAAAAAAAGAGCTGAAAATCAAAGTACAAAGAAGAGGACCAAGGACAGATGTTTCAAAATAATGGCTGTCTGACAACATATGCGAATATTTTGCCCACATAGGAGAGAGCTACGTCTAAGTTTCCTTGATAAGCAAAAGCTTTTCAGTTAAGTGTTTAAAAATAATTAATTTTTTCCTATTTTCATTTGTATTTATTTCACAGAGGTGAATTAGAAATCTATTAATGAAGAAAGACATAAAAAAAAATTGTGTTCTTTTCAAATTACAAATTTAATGGTAAGTTTACAAATGTCCAATCCCAAAGGAATATTAAAAGTTAGTTTTTTAAAATACAGATTTAAAAACAAAATGTAAGCATGTTAATTTAGATTAGCATGATAATATCATGATGTATACTACTGCATGCAGTGCTAGTTCATGAAGAAAATACTCAAGTGTTAAGGTAAATAATATCTCTTGATTTGATCAAGGGCCTCCGTCTGAAGCACTGAAGAGTTAGGATTTCCACAAGTTGCAAAACTCAAGTTTATTGTGTCTCCAGTTCAATTTAAACCACTTTCACTTTTTTTTTTTTTTTTTTTTACCTGAAATCGTCAATAATCGACTGGTGGAAGTGTCACCATTTGAGTAAACGCTTCATAGTTAATGATGCCGTTTGACTTGACGTTTGCTTCTTTGAAGAGGTCGTCCACTGAAGGAAGAAAAGAGAAGAGAAATAACAGATTTAAATATGATTTCAGACTAAGAAAGCTTTTAAAGCCACGTATTGAAAAGAATGAAATGCTGTTCAAGCTCGGAAAAGTTTTTCAGTCATTTGAGGCTTTTTAGCTTCTTTTTTTTAATTTTTCTTTACGGTTCATTATGTTGCCAGCAAAGTGGAAGTTTGAATCTATGCTAAAACAGAGGGGGGAAAATAGGAATGTTTTTTCTGAAATTGTCTATTATTTCTCTAGTTCTGCTCATATAAACCTCTAGTCTCATAAAATATTTGCTTTTATGGAAATGAACCAATAATAGAGACGCAGCAATGTAGCTATTGTCATGAAATTTGTTGTTTTTTTTTAACGAAAATGAACCCACTGCTTTTTACATACTCTGTGCACAAAACTGGGTTTGTATTTTGAATAAAGCAGTAGGATCGGTATTAGATTTACTGCTGTGTGCCAAACACAAATCTGACTAGTAACTCACTGTGTTCTGTCCCTTAAAAACTTCGATGAAATTGTACATTTTTTAGGTAATTTGTGTAAAGTGTTTAATCTGAATATTATACAAGATGAATGAATATTATTTTTGCACGTATAATGTTCCAGGAGATAATCTGTACCAGGATGATCAACAAAGACCAAGGAGTGATTAAGTATGCCCTACACACAGACGCAAAAAAAAAAGGACACACAAGTCTTTCTAATCTGGCTTTTTTATAAAGCCTTGCAACCTCTGCAAATATGTCCAGAATCCTTAAACAGCTGCATTATGGCAGTACAGAAACCCAGTTCTGTCTCTGCTGTTTCTATTTTTTTAATTTTTTTTGTCAAAGTCCAAAGCACTGTTGTCTGCTCTTTTAGTGGAGGGGCATTAATATTCAGCAGTTCAGAGATCCACTAACTTGATGGTTGTTTTCCCGCTGAGACTGAGTCAGGCTTTTTGACTGTGAGCTGCTTAATGTGCATGGCACCCACCCAGTGACACCCGCCCACTGACGGTGCTTAGAGTTACATGAAGCCAGCAACTGCTTGAATAAGAGGGCTTTGAAAGGCTCCAAACACCTCTGGAGATTTACCCAGACTTTAGCATCTCCTCTGTGTGTCGTCCCATCAAACCTCGCAGCTTGGGATTCATAGTTGTTGCCATCAGAAATGACACAAGAGATATTCTACTGTGTCTGTAAAAAAAATTAGGGAAATATTTAAATAATGGCTTGGCAGTTTTTGGGAATGCAGTACTACATTTTTATTTTAAGTACAAAAATAATGTTGCTTAGGGTATAAATAGGAGAATGGGTTTTTTTTTTAAAAAAAGGCACTTTTCTGGAAACAAATTGAACTGGTTTCTTTTAATTACTACTAAAGGCAAAGTAACAAAAAAAGAACCTTTGTGCTTTTAACCAGCTGGATTTGAGGTAATGAAAGCTGACAAAGTGGCAAACTGCAAATGTGCTTGTTTGTGCTTTTAATGTGATTTTGAGAGCTGCTAAAAGGACGGGTTTGGCTGGGCTTTCCTGAGCGTAACTCTAAACTGTTTTATGTTGTGTGAAAATTGCTCAACATTATCTTGTCCTAATAGTCAGCAAAGGAATACATAGGCACATTTTACAAGATCTCAGAAATATTTAAACTGGGTTAATCTGATTATGAATTTATTTAGTAGAACTTTCAATTTTCCTCAACGCACCAATGCTCTGTAGAAAAGAAAAAGACATTTGGAATCAGAGCCTGCAGATGTTTAAGGAAGAAAATAAAGAATTGAGGAAGGCTCCTAATAAAATTTAAGGAAGGACCGGTCTTCCAACGAACTGAACTGATGAAAAGGTTTGAATTAATATTATTGTTGTTCATTTTTTAGCAATGACAATAAATAAATCCACTTCCGTAGGAACTAAGTGCACATAAAAAGGCAGAATAGAATATAAACAGCCTTTACTGTCCTGCAAAGGACAATAAAGGACAATAAATAAATGTCTTTCTATTTCGGCAAATGTGGGGAAATTCAGGTGTAAAAGTTCACACAAAGACAATATATAAAAGACAAAAAAATTACAAAACGTGCTTTTTTTATTTAAGCACCACGGATTTCTCATACCCTCTGAGGGTCTGCAGAAATATATCGATATTGAACATTTCTCAATATAACTGCTACAATAAACTGCTATTTTTCTAACCTCCTGCAGACGCGAGCTATGCTGCAGCACAAATTCAAGATTCAACATGATCAGGAACCAAGATGTAAAATCAGCATTTTCAGTTTGTTATTTTTGTTGCTGTTATAATGTGATGAAGGTACTTTTGTTGGTGCCTTCACTTGTAAGAAAAAATGTAACGTCCATTTGCTGCTGCTTCTGTACAGACGGCGTATCCGTCAGGAAAGACCAAGATGGCATGGTGAGTGCAGCCCCTCAAATCGAATTGCAGTAAAAAATATATAATTTGTTGATAGAAAAAACTCCTATTTTAGACACTGAGGTTGTTTGAGCAGACGGGGAAAGAACATTTCCAAACTTGAATTGAGGCGAACAGCTTGTGAGTTGTCTGGGAGTCACAGAGCTGAACTCAAAAGAAAAACTGATTCTGATCGCTTTCTATATATCATTACAAAACATGATGAAGATACAATAAATGTATCCAGAAATTTGGTGAATTGTCAGTTTAGATAAAAGAGGGAGTCAGAAGTTTATACTTTTACTACTAATATTATTTTTGTCTTATCTAAAGTAATGTAAGAAAATGTAAGGGCATCCACCATTTTATCAGTCCTTTGAGTCAACCCATCTCTGGCAGGATGTAACAGTTTTAAAGATATCTGTGCTTTTCACTCAGATGAACAAAATGTCCAAAAATACCAACCACTGAAAACAATATTGTTAAATTTACCCGTCCATTACCTTAAACGTAGCCAGTTTTATTACAACACACTGCTACAGTACTACAGTGACGTGTGAAATCAGCATGTTATTGTTGCTAATCAAAGGATTTTGGCCAAATTAATTCAACATGAGTCAATTTTAAAGAACAATTTACCTTCTTTGTTTGTGAGTTTCTCTCCTAAGGTGGTCAGCTTGGCCCGTAGCTCAGCTGCCTGGATCTGTCCTTTCTTCTGCTTGTCCGTCATCCTAAAGGCCTCCAGGATTTCATTCTTCGGGTCTTCCTGCTGCATCTGCCTGTGCATCATGATCAGGAAGGTAGAGAAGTCTACTTCGCCTGTCTTTCCTAAACAGACATTACATTCATTAACTAGATGCAGTCAAAACATGTGTTACAAAGCGATGTGCATGTGTGTATGTACATTTTTCTTATTTCAGCAGAATTTTAAACCACCTGTAGCTCCTAGGAGCCAAACGTTCTTGCATCCGTTTCATGTGGTTTTGATCAATATCTCTCCAGGACTTGCACGGGTCTTTTTAAATGTATCAAAAGAATGAGAAAAGTGAACCAAGACACTATGAAGGCTCCACCTTAAAAGCACCTTCTAAAACAGAAGCATATTACCTGAAAGCTATGTAAAGGATTTAAAAAATAATAATAATCAAAGCAGAGCGTGAGAAATGTCAAGCTTCTATGTAGTCTCTCACTGTTAGTTATAAAATCCTGTTTTCTGATTGATAAATTGGGGTATCTGTTGTTTTTCACAGATTCAGCAAAATCTTTAGGATCTGTGAGATTGGCTGCTGGGAGCAAAGTGCCTGTTGTGAGGCGAGCACCTAAAGGGTTAACTGTTAAACATTACATTTCGATCTTTGTTCTCAGTGTACATACCGATTTTTTGGACTTGAAGATGCCTTTCTATTTCGCCAAGCGTGGGGCTTGTTCCCAGGCAGCGCATAACTGTTATCAGATCTTTTGACTCGATTTTACCCTTCTGCTTTTTGTCGTACAAGGAGAAGCATTCTTTGAACTCTGCAGAGAGAAAACGGTAGAAATGATACTATGTGTTCCTAAATGAAGCAAAGAAGCCGGTTAAGATTGATTTGAGTACAGATGTTTTGCTTATGGTGGAATTTGATCCTTAAGTATCAAGAAACGGTTAAGTGATTGTATAAGGAAGTGCTAAGGAAAACAAAACACAAACAGCTCTTACCGCTGATTTGAGCTGGTGTAAAGAACTTAGCCTGCAGAGCAACAACAGCTTAGTGTTAGTTGTCATATAAACAAGACTGATTCATATTAAAATATACAAGAAGGCTTTAGGAAAATACTTTCTTTCTCTTACCATTTCTAAAGCTGTTGCGCTTCCTTCCTGGAAGAAGAGTGCGCTCTGTTACTAACGTCACCTGTGCCTCCACCTGTCTAAAGTCCAGCTGCGATGGACTGTAGTGCAATTTAATACGTGTTGCTGTGGAAACGCTGATACCAGATCCAACATGCCGCACTGGCCCTTTCCTTACCACTCCCACATAAAGAAGAAGTCAGCAATAGCACAGAATCACCATATACTTCAACATGAAAGGATGACTATGTGGGAAAACAAAGGCTTATATGCTTAAGGCCCATTCAAATCAAGGTAAATTACTCATAACCCTGGAAGAGAAGCAGAAGGGTTGTTTGTCTCCAACTATTATCCCAGCGGTTTGTGCACCCTGCTGCTTGCTATAGGCTCCAAACCCCTGCAGCCGTACAGCAGGTGGAATGGAGAGAAACTAGGCCAACAGAGAGGGATTAGTGACAGAATGCATTAATGAAAAACACTTCCTGTCTTCTAGCCGAAGCTTAAAACATGCCAAAATTGCAAAATGGAGGGCTAAGGGGCCTTTGTTTAAAGCCAAAAAAATACATGCCTCTTTTTCTTCTATTGTTGTTTAGCTATAATATTAGCTTGCTGCAAAAAACAATATCTCACCAACTATTTTTGCTTTATATTTTAGGGCAAATATCTTAGTAGTCCTGAAATAAGATAAAACCAACTTGCAAGTATCTTTTCAGAAAGACAGAAGCTTTTTTTAAAGTCACTAAATATTTAATATTGATGGAAAAAGCACTTTTTCCATTGGCAGATTATTTCACTTACAAGACATTTTTCCCACATTTTAAGTGAAAATTATCTGCCAATGGAACAAGTACTTTTTCCATCAATATCAAGGACTTATTGACTTTTAAAAATGCTTCTATATCTTGCTGAAAAGTTACTTTCAAATTAATTTCATCTTATTTCAAGAATCCTAAGATATTTGCACTAAACATTAGACTGAAAATATTAGATTTTGTGTTTTTGCAGTGAGGAAAAAGTTACATGGACAGTCTGGTTTACATAAATAACGAAAAGTGAGAGAAGTAATATTCAAACTGTAAGCATTGTGTATCACATTTTTAAAGAAGTAATTAGAAATCTTCTATAACACAAAGTAATATTTTGGGGTTGTAAACATTTAGTAAGATAATTTGATTTTAAATGTTTTTCATATATATATATTTTTTACACACACTGAAAATACAATATTATCAGAAGCAGCCCTATTTAACTGATCATTTTTTCAGTATGTCAAGGGATTATGAGATTCCGTCAACTTAGGGACCAGTTTGTCAGGAGAACAAATGTTTTCCTCCAAGTCGTGTAAAGTCGTCAGACATCCTACTCTTCTGACTTACTGACTTTTAAAAATGATTCTATATCTTGCTGAAAAGTTACTTTGACGTTAGTTGTGTCTTATTTCAAGAATACTAAGAGATGTTGCATTGCAGAATGCAACACCTCTGAGAAACATCCAGATTGCTGAATGTTACTAAATCCCTTCCGCCGACATCTGGTGCGTTGAGTGAAAACAGAGCAGTGGAGGATATATGAGCACCACATTAATATACGCGGCTTCCCAGTCAAACACCAAGCACAGCGACTCCCCTCTGTGTTAATGTGTAGTAAATGTTTGACCTAAAACAGATGGTGTGGAGGAAATAAATGTACCCCGTTCTCTTTGACTCTTATTTTTATGTTTTGCAGCAAGAACGGTACAAATGTATGCATATTATTTTCCTTAAATGTGTCAGGAATCACTTTTGTTTCCCATTTGTAACCCACAGAAAAGCAGCCATGTTTCCTCTGAGATGCTGAAAGATTTATATCAACGGGTTTAGCAAGAGACTAATAGGATCCTTTGAGGTGAGACTTTGTTTGTCTCGCACTCTAGTTAATGCGGCTGTTTTTCAACATGTGCAAGATTTGGCAGCTGAATACATTTACTTGAAAGTACGAGTTGATGTATTGTTCTCATGGTGGTACACATCATCAAAAAATGTCAGTAACACATTAAACATACAGTAGGCTTCAGGTCCGGAGGAGACCAACTGTGATAATGAGCAACACAGATTAACGAGGAACGGGAACATCCTCCTTTTCCTTTAGCGGGTTAATACTCTTTAATAGACTAAAGCACAACAGTCCTCAAAAAAACATTTAAAAAATGCAAAAATATATTTAAAAAAAAACCAACATTTTTTCTACACAAGTGTTTGTTTCTCATAACCTAAAAATACCATGAGGAAGCCTGGATTACCTGAATACTGTCTGGGAGTATGTTTCACCTGCGCTTCAGAAATAATCGATCACATCATAAAAACACCGGTTGCTCCTATATTTAAAATTTGAACGTTCGGTTCAGTGGCTCTCCCTTATGTGTAAGGTGTAGTAGGACCAGGGCTCTGGAACATAAAACAGTCCGGGGTATTTGTTGCGTAGCACCGGGTCGTCCCACAGATAGGCCACCCACAGGGACACGAGCAGCAGAGTAATGCTGAAGCTATAAAAAAGAAAGGAGCCGTTGCTGTCCGGGGCGAGGCCTTTACGCTGCTGGAAAATCATCACTGTGAACATGGCGAGGAAAGTAAGGAGGAACAGTCCAGTTATCTGACCCTCGGTGGCCAAGTACCTTTGGGACGACAAAGAGAAAAACAGCAGGAGTTATTTTTGTGTAAGGCTATCAAATGGCTACATTTAATAAGTTAAATCTCATTTGTTTTTCCATAGGCTATGCAACAGCTCATAATTACAGGTACAATTATCATTAAACCAAAACAGATTTGGTGAACATGCACTCAAGAAAAAGGGAGTTTAAATTGGATTCACTATAAGGCAAAAAAATTGGACATAAACAAACAAGAAAAAGTAAAAAAATAAAATGATTTTACCCCAGAAACTTTAAAAATGTTTTGTCCTAGCTGAGGAAAAAAGTTGGGGTATCGTTTATTTTAACAACCGAGAGTAGCTGATGAGTATGACAGAGTATTAGGACCAAACGAAGAAAAGAAAAAAATTATAAAATTACCAGAATAAAGCTTAAAATGAAAAATAAGAAAATAAAAATGAGATTAGGTAAATAATACAACAATAAAGTTGTATGAGAATAAAGTCATAATATTACTGTATTCTCATAATATGACTTTATTTTCATATCATTACAACTTTATTTTTGTATTATTTACTTAACCTCATTTTTATTTTCTTATTTTTAATTTGTTAGGCCAGGAGCAAAGTGCAAATAGAGAAGGAGAAAGTTAAGATCATCTCTTCCATCACTCATAATGGACAAGCATTGTATCCCCTACTCCAGCGGCTCGCTCCCCGGCTTTTATTCATCACTTTATGAAGAACCTTTCTTTGCATAAAAAGGAGAATTATTACGCAAAGCATAATTTATGATAAAGTTGGTGCTTTCCAGTAGTCCTGGCCTTCATCTCACTCCTCCCTGACAAACTTTAGTCTCGCCTGCATGTTTTCCCATTGACATCAAAGGTCACATCCTTGCACACCTCCCACAAAAGTTAAACCTCTACAGAGTTTTTGGACACTCCTTTTAATGTCTTGCAATCTATTTTGAGGTTGAACTTGCTTCGACAGCAAGATCTTTTTAGCATGTTGGCTGTTGTTACTTTTTAATTAATATAGTTTGAAAGTTTCTTGATAAAAAGTTGTTGTTCCTGATAGTCCTCCAAAGCGATAAGAAATCTTTTTACTCACATCAGCAAAGTGCACCAACTACATTGTTCTATCTAAGCTGCAGAGCCCCACCATTGTTTTGTCAGCTGTTGGTGTCCACAAACGCACCACTTGTTTATCCTGAAAAGTCACATTCACCGAGTGCAGTTTGGCAGCAGCATCTCCAAGTGTCATCATTATGTGGCCCCGACGTGAGCCACTGTGACAGGAACTATAAACATGTTTGTCACGGCCAATTTTGGAGATATATGTTTCTATGTTGCAACGTCATGACATGCAGTCATGACTCTTGGCAAGAGATGAAGTACGTTATAGAGAGCGAGGAGCACCAGATGTAAAAGCCGAGGGGCTGTTAGCCCGTTTCTGCTTTACAAGACTGTCCCAAATTATTCCGGAAAAATCAAATCGCTTTACGGTGCGTAAATATTCAAATGCAACAGGCTTGTTTGCTGGCGTAATTCTTTGATACTTTGTGTTGGTGTTTGCACTGTTTTGTAATTCATGTCACTGCAGTAGACAGCCCTAAAAAATTTAGAAACAGTCGAGCTATTTCTAATTTTGTTAGTGCTGTTTATTATTTGGTTTTATTTCACAACAGACGAAAAAAGAGCAGATGTTATTACTGGATTCTGTGATGAAGAGAAATAGTGAGATGCAACATTTTGAATGTCCTTCTACAACCTTTGCCCTTTTCCTTTTGTGATGAAATCTGCCATAATTGTATTCTTTTTGCTTCAAGCTGATTTTCAGCTCATCTGCATCAAGCACACACAAGGCATCATTTCCAACAACTCCACACTTTTGTTGTTTTTTGGGGGTTTTTTTGCTTTTTTGAAAGCTGCATGCGAGCTTGGCTGCGTAAACTTATTCAATCTGCATAAGTCAAAGAAATCCAAAAAAATGCAAATAGAATTGCGTTTGTCTCCAGAAACATTTCCCTTTGTGAATCTGTGTGCGTCTTCCTGGGGAAGTATGCTCTTTCAAGTACGTCTCAAGTGTGTTTCAGTGCAGTCTTTCTTGAGGATTCTTTAATGGGATAAACTTAATTTAATTAAAAGTCTAACCGAGGTACCAGCTCATTCCATTAAAATATTATTGGAAAAGTAATTTATTGAAGAATATGGCTTAAACATAAATAAAAATGCAAAATTCAGTCCCTCTAAAAATGAAAATATTACATAACCTCAATACAGAAATCTTATGCTAACGTTATGTTATTGCCCATCAGGAGGAGAGTGAGCCTAAAGATACTGTTCAGACATATTAATCGAAAGTTGTGTGGAAGGAAAAAAAAAAAACGAGAATATGTGCCCAAGCAAAGCCCATTCAGAAGTTTTGGGAAGATTCAAAAGTTGCGTACTGCAGCTTTAGGAGCCACTAGACAGAAATGTATCTAAGTAATGGCCTGCTAGTGTCATATTTCTTGTGTTACGACACGCCTGGACCAGAAACGTTTTATGGTCTAAGGAGAAAAAGAATTGTCTGGTTGCTCAGAGGTCCAAAATATAATTCAAAGCAAAATTCATATTTCATTTGGAAATCAAACCTCCAGAGGCTGCAGGAAGAGTGAAGGGGCACAGAATCCAAGCTGCTTGAAGTCCAGTGTGAGGTTTCCAAAGTCAGTTTTGCCTTGGGGGGCCACATGTGCCACAGAGTTTTATCAAGTCTATTGTCAGCAGTGCCATTTTTCAGAAAACTTTAGAACATTTCAAGCTTCCTACTGCTGAGTCATCTCACAGATAGGCTGATTTTATTTTTAAGCCAGACTTGATACCTGCCGACTCTTGGGTATTAAAACTTAAGTTTTAATACCCAAGTATTAAAATACTTTAATACCCAAGTAGCCGGTATTAAAACTTAAGTTTTAATACCGGCTTTAAGGACAATGTGACCAACTAGCCAGCAAACTGGCCCGACCTTAACCTGAGAGTACCTATGGGGAATTGTCAAGGGGAAAATGAAGGACAGCAGACTTAATGTTGACGAGCCGCAGGTTGCAATAGAGAAGCTACCTGGGATTCCTGAACACCTCAGCAGAACCACAGACTGGTCTGCTCCATGCCACACTCTACTGATGCAGTACAACTTGTAACTATATACCGTACAGCACAAAGTCAGAATTTTCAGACATTCCCGGTTTAACTTTTTCATTGGTCCTATGGTTTGTCATTAGCTGTAAACCATAATCATCATAATTAATGTAATGAAAAGCTTGAAATATGTCAGTCTGCCTGTGATGAATCAACCTGATATGAGTCTCATTTTAAGTTGAACTGATGACACACATTTAGTTTCTCGAACACTTATAGTTCATGTGGCTAATGAATCAATGTACAAACAATCAGTTTTTAATTCATGCAACATTGTATTTCAATTTTATACATTTAAAATGATATTCATGGTGAATGATTTAGAAAGCTATCACAAAAAGAACTGACCAATAGTAGAGAGAGCTGGGTCCCAGTAACAGCCAACCAGAGAGAGGCATTTTCTCCTGACCGTCAGAGTCTGAGAAGCAGGCACTGAAGTAGATCAGCACAATGATGAAGAATGGAATATACCTGGGAAAAAGAAGCAGACTCTGTCATAAACTACATTTGTTCATCTTTTTCTTTTCATATTTGTTTCAGAAAGGGGTGATCTGGCTAGTAGTATTAGTATGTTATCTTATTCACAGAAATTCACCAAATGAACCCATCACACCACTACACTAATCTGTCAAGGCGGCAGACTGACTGAAGATGAACATCTCCCTTCATTAAATTACATTATTTTTTTAATCAGCATTGAGTAAAACTTTTAAATACTTTACTCAAAAGAAACATCTACACAAGTAATGTCTAAACTCAATCACAACTTCCTGAGTTGTGAATTAAACGTCAGGGACAGCGGAGCTACACGACTCTAATTGCTGAAAATAAACCCAGCAGGCTTAAAAACAAATGACAATATTTCTGAAGCAGAACCTGTCCAGTCTTCATAAGCTGATATTACATTAAAAATAAACAGAAACATACTATTTTTTTGTCTTGAATGAATGTTTCTAAATTAATATTTTATATATAATATAAGTTTATTTGGTATGTACTGATATTATATTAAAAATAATCAGAAATGAACTTTTTCTTGTCTTGAATGAATGTTTCTAAATGAATACTTTATATATAATATCAGTTTATTTGGTATGTACTGATATTATATTAAAAATAATCAGAAATTAACTTTTTCTTGTCTTGAATGAATGTTTCTAAATGAATACTTTATATATAATATCAGTTTATTTGGTATGTACTGATATTATATTAAAAATAATCAGAAATTAACTTTTTCTTGTCTTGAATGAATGTTTCTAAATTATTGCTTTTGCAACTTTGGGAATTAACTCATGCTAACTACTCTTAAGCACAGGTAAAACACAGATTCATACTGATCACTGCTCTCTGAGACATCAAGGTCGGACATCTCTCCTGCTGAGAGGAAATTATGCAGCTCTTACAACAGTTATAAACCTGCCAAATCGACTCCCATCTATTCAAACATAATAAAAGGATATTATATTCACACCTCGGTTCACTTCTTAGAAGGCAGCCAAAGGCTTATATATATATATATATATATATATATATATATATATATATATACATGTGTATGTGTTTTCCAATAACTTCTCTTTAAAGTTAAGTATAGGCTCATAGTTGATATATTCAACCCTAATAGACCCTCCAAGAGTGAATAACGTGTTAAGGAGAAGGACTTCTAAAAAATTTAAGATGATAGTTCTCAGAGTTTTTCTTCCATTTTGTTCCCATCTTTGAAAAGTGTGACCTAATGTCATGTAATTAACGAGATACTAAAGGTCAACTTGAGGAGATATTCACGGTCAGTGTCATTAGTCCTGCTAATTCATTCATTATATAAAAAAGTGAATTTACATGCCACTCAGCCTGGTTTGTAATTAGCAAAGTGGATGAGTCAGTCTGCAGTTAGATACCGCGTTGGTAATGAAATAAAAGGATTATTATCTACAAGGACAAAAGGCTTGCTTTTTAACGCTCAGTTTCCATTTTTTATTTATTTGGGGTTTTTTTACCCCTCCAGGGGGTCTTTTGTGGGCTCTAGTGTCCCTTATATGATAGTAGGCTGACAGGAAACGGGGAAGGAGAGGGGGGAAGACATGCGGCAAATATCGTCGGGTCCGGGAGTCGAACCCGCGACGGCTGCGTCGAGGACTCAAGGCCTCCAAATACGGGTCGCGCTAATCACTACGCCACCACGGCACGCCCCTTATTTTATTTTTTTAACGTGTCCTGCCTCTGCGTTCCAGGCGTACCATGTGAAAGAAGCTGGTGGGCTGCATGTGTCGAGGAGGTTTTGCTCTGAAAAGCGAACCTGGGGATGGAATCTTAATTGTGTGATGGACCCCTGAGGCCAAACAGATATGAGGAAGGGACGCAGAGCACAGGCCGACCTCCTGGTCCCCCGTCCTGAGGCCAGAATCCCTTCACCCCCGTAGCTAGGTAACCACACAAGCCCACAGCAGCAGTGGGAACATAAAGTCCTGTGATGTTTTTGAATAATGTGCAGCATGGTGGGTGTACATCTCGATCAATGGGCTGGAATTTTAGTGCTTTACTTCGTCCTACGACCTCATCGAGTTACTTTTACTTCTTTTATTTATTTCATATTAAATCCTTTCAAAATATGAGCTGATAAGGAAACTGTACCCACATGCTTCAACAAGGGGGTTGAGTTAAGCTTTTACAGCAGCGGTCCTTGTAAGTAAAAAGTAGGTAAAACTTTATTTATATAGCGCTTTTCACAGATAACATCATACACACAGATAACCTACAACATGTAGGAAAGCACATCAAACCTGAATCACGTCTTATTTCACTGGATAACGGGACTCAGGTGTAAGTTAGGAGCATTGTTAAGTTTTAAGGTTCAGAATGTGCTTGAACTATAAAAATAAATTCAACTTATTTATTTTTTTTGTTTCACCTATTTGACAAGAACTATGTTGGTCAGTCCTAAACATGAGTGGAGTTTGTAGACTGGCACTTTTTTTTTTTGCTGAATTTCACACACAGAGAACTGGACACACCAGCAGAGATTATGACTGAATTTTGATGAGGCATAAAAAAATGCCTTTGATAATAAATTCCTCCCATTAATTTCTCCTCAGGACTAGGGCAAATGTAAATGCTACTGCCTACTTTGAGCTCGGCTAGGAGCCTTTGGAAATAACATAGTATGTAAGTAATGGTGGCAGATCACAATAGCTTCTGCGATGCGTTTGATCATGAGCTAAAAGGCAGCGAAATTGTTTAAAACATTCTCAGAGTTTGAACTCTTGCTTATTTATAAACCAAATTTATAATCTTAAATATATTTAAACAGTAATGGGTAAGTAAATCATGACTCGCTGCTTTCAAACTTATCCTGCGCCATTTCATTGCATCTATAAATCATGTATGTAATTATCCCAAACACGTACCACATTAAGTGTCCCAGGTGCTCATCGTAATAATACAGCAGCTCAAATGAATCAATCTGTAAAGGAAGGACAAAAACACTGAATCAGAGATGGGAACTCCTTCCAAAACCCGCGAGTACGTTCAGCCAACTGTGTGCTTCAGCTTTATGCAACACTGCCACCTACTGATGCTGTACGCTTTATTTCAGAAACACATTTAGAGACAGTACACAAAATGGGAGCAGAAACATATGAACAAAAAAAGTGTGAAGAAAGGTAACAGATGCACACTCTTTCAGACGCAGCACCGGGGATTAATTAGGAGAACATCACAAGTCGTAGTTGGCCCCTCATGTTGCGATTTTTCACAAACTAAACCCGTGGGAGAACAAACAAACCATCAGGCCTTCAGGCAAACTATAAAATAATCCACATATTGCAGCAGGGTTTTTTTTTTTATACAATATGCCTCCGATTTGTTTTTTTTAATTGTCCAGCTTTTTAGTGACACTTAGATGTTTAAGATCATCAAGAAATGCAACCTAAGTAAATAAAAATATTCTGCAATCTGATATTTACTTGTAAAAGAGGGGAAGAAATGAGGAAAGGGGTCACGATTTCATGTAGAGTCAAGCTGGTTTCTCTTGTTCGCAACCAGCTATTTACAAAAATATCCTTTTACTATTTATCCCCCCTAACCTTTGGGTGGCCGAATAGCCATTTTATCTATAGTTCCTGCTGACATAACTATAATTCCTAAAAACATGCAATTATAAATGTCCTAATGCCTTGATGCACTCTTGCTATTCAGTAATGATGTGCTGCTGTACACTCAGTGACAGTGTATTTGGGGAAAATGAGGGCATTAATGATTTACAAGCAGATTGCTATGTGTCCAGTGAAACAAACAAAAACCATTAACAGTTGTAAAAGTTTCCAGATATACTTGGATCGCCTCCATTTAAATGAAGACTATTAAACATTTAGTTTCATGCAGTCTGCCGTACCAACACTAAGTGAAATACTGGCCCCTGGGTTTGTCTGACTAGAGTCGATATTATTGCCACAGAGTTTCTACAGAAACTGAAGTTTATTTATTTATCAAAAAGCTTATTCATGGAAGTCCCTTCAGTTTTTCCCCCAATTTCACGATTTTGGAAATTCACGCAAAATTAACATTCCCCTACATTTTTTTACGCTAATTAATTGTGTGTTTATTGCAAATTTTCAGCAAAAACTGTAATAGACATTAGGTTGAAGTGACTGGTAACTCCTGTCTTCTACTATGATCCCTCAGCCTAACCTGATGTCAAGTACATGATTCATATGGTGCATTACAGTCACATTTCATTTACTGTCATATGCAAGCGCAAACATAGCAAAAGTAGCACCAAAAAAAGATCTGATTCTGACTGCATAAAAATCACAAAGACAATCAAAAAAATCCAGGAGTGACTGTAATGAGTCGAAAGAAAATAGTTTCAGGTTTTCTTTTTATTTTGTCAGCAGAACACTGATGCATGATTTTAAAAAATCATTTTTATCTCTGTGTTTTACCTGCTCTGAAGCTCCTTAGGCACTCTTGGTTTTTTAAGTGCAGGTTCATTTCATTTCAACCTAGATTTTCTCTACTAAATTAAAAATTTCCCTTCTCCTGAGCTGTTACACACACAAGGAGACGTGGCTCAATAAAATTATGGCTCCTGGCGCTGCCCTGTGTTATTTCCAAGAATCTGTCACCACTGAGATTGAAAAACCTACCAAGAAGGAGGCGTTATTATCAATCAAGCAGCTTGTTAGTGAGTTCATGGGAGTGTGTGCTTCAGTGCCAACTTTCATTTCTGATTGTTGTCAGAGCAACAGCGATGCTCTGAAAAACAACGTTCAGAAAACAGACTCAAACGGGGGTCCTGAATTAACTCACAGGTCACAGACTTTGATCGAGAGGAGTAATTGCATATCAAACTCATCATCTCCTGCTGTCAGATGGTTGTGACGGGCTGAGGGGAAACAGGCTCTTCCCTTCTGTGGCACAAACCTGCATGAATCATAATTAATCTCTAGATGCGCAGCGTGTTGGCGGACAGAGACAAACAAGCTTGTTTTATAATAAAGTCACAGAAGGGGAGCAAACAATCTTTGGGAAAACAATAACGTTGAGCTGGGAGGAAAACCACAGTCACGTTCCAATTTTATACGAGGCGCAGAGACCAGCGTTAATGCCCACACCTGATGGGTAAAACTCATAAATCATCGCAATTTCAATGCCAGTGTGAATGTGATGGGGCTTGCGGGCGCCTTACCAGTGAAGCCGGTTTGAGGTCTTTGATGATTGGGTTTTCTCTGACTGACAGGTGCAGCTGGTAGCCGCTCAGGATGAGCCGGTGGTTGATGGAGTCTCCCACCAGGTGGATGCTGGCCCCCATGACAAACGTGATGATGCAGAGGTGGACGGCTGTGTGGGGAACAGGCCTGGGAGCGCGCTCGATCAGCTGCAGGGAGCAGAACCACCCACTTTCTTTATTTAATACCAGTTGTGTCAAGGGAAAAAAAAAAGGTTATTTTGGAGCTCCGATGTGGACGGTAGTGCTTCAGTGGCTTCCTTTCAGACAACGTTATGGTAATGTGATGTATTTTCCCCTTGACTTTTCTACTGAAAGCAGCACTCCTATTTTCCTGCTAAGCTCCACTGGCTTTTGTTCTTACTGTCAGCCGTCTGTTTCTTCTTTTGTTTCAAGCAAGCATCTGCCGTAAATGTAATGAATAATACATAGCGAGGAGGTTGTTTTTAGTTTAATAACGCTGTCTCACAAGGAAACCTCCAGCCCAAAAGTAAAAGCAAGTCAAATGCGAGCTTGATTGCAGGTATTCTTCATTGTTTTCAATTCTATTCTCTTTGTTCTCCTGTTCTTTGTTTATGATACTGAGTAATTAAAACTCCATCTGCCTTCATATTTAGACAAGTCACTTTTTTTCTTTTTTAACTCTGTTCCAAGTGTCAGGGCATGCAGAATAACAGCAATACAAAAACAATCTCCTAATTAGCAGCAGTGATTTTTGTTCTAAAACACAGAGAAAAGAAAACATGCTTACAGCTCTTTGAGGCAGATAATCAAGTCCAGTCACCCAGAGTGCTCTCATCTTTGATATTTTTATAACATTAAAAAAAACTATGTTGTTGTATTCCATATAAGAGTACACTATGTGTAAAGTCAGGGTAGGAAGAAAAAGACTTCACAGTTTTACAGATTTATCCATTTTGGTTCTGTTTCATCTCTCTATAGTAAATAAGGGACATATGGATATTTCATGTTTACTTTATTGCATTTTAGGTTAAATTTAAGTTAGTTATTCTATGTGTGCTTTGTGGTATAAAATACAATTTCTAAATGTCAGAGAATGCAGTACTGGATGTGGTGTAGCACCTCTTCCAATAGAGGGCGATGTAACTGGTAACAACAAACAGAACCAGGTTAACGCAACAGCCTTGACGCTGTAATAACCTTGTTGACAGCAATTAAACTCTACTCTGGCTTCAATTCATACTAATAATTCTCAAATTATGTCATTAACTCCTATAAAAAAGAGTCTATTTTTTCACCAATTATTACTCTTAGCCATTCCCAAAACAACTGATAAACGTAAAACATACTGATCTGAAGTCTCTGCCATCAGGTACATTAACAAAACTAAACTGCACGTTATGAGTTCAGGACATCTCCACACTTCATTTTAGAGGGAACAAAAAAACTTTACTTTGGTGTTTATGTCTATGTTAAAATGTACTTATTTTAATCTCAGTATCTCACAAAAATATCCATGCAGACAGTTATTTACTAAACTCACATATTTGATTAAAAAAAAGAAGGCAAAGCAAACACAAAGTTAGGGCCGGAAACTATCTCAGCAGAGCTGGCAATGCAGTCTTCTGCTGCGCCTGCAGAGCAAAGATAAACCAGAGAAGCAGCAAATCCAGACAGAAAATGGGCGCAAATTTCTGGTCTCACCTTAAGTGAGTCTCAAAACAGGTCACCTCCCACCAGCACTGATAATAAACTGAACATGTTCTTTTTTTTTTTTTTTGCTATTGATGGTAGCCCTGTATTTCTACATAACTTACTAATACCAACATTCAGTAGTCCTTGTCTAGGCATTACGTTGATTTAGAGGTTATTGTTTGTTTTTCAGGGATGTATGATGCAGCAAAGTCAAGTATCCAATTGGTAGCAATTGTTGCTTTGCAGCAGGAAGATTAAATCACAGTCTAGGGTCCTTTTGCATGGATTTTACATGTTTTCCCAGTGCATGTGTGGGTTCTCTCTGGATACTCTACCTTATTCCCACAGTCCTATAAACTTATGAGTCTCTTTTTTTGGTCTTTCTAGATTGCCCATAGAGTTGAGTGTGTGCAAAGTTGTTCTGTGTGCATTTGTGTTGCCCTGTGATCGATTCGCAACCTGTCTAGGGTGCACTCCACCTCTTACCTAATGAGCAACACTGCAGTTGATGGATGGATGGATGTTAGTTTTCACTTGCAGTTAGTTTTCACTTCCTGCAATTGGGTTTCTGCAAGTTTCACCAACTCAAATATAAGACTTTTTAAGACCATTATGAATGAAATTTAAGTCCTGTATCACAACAGAAATGAACTAAAGAAATATGCAAATAAATAAATTGTATGGGTTGGCAGCAGAAGTGAGTCAATGACTAAGACAAACATCATCCAGTCAACTGGCAATAAATTTGCACTTACCTTTGATGGACATAAAAAAGTTAGCTAGCTAGCAACAGTATATTAGCAGCTAGTTAGCAGTAGCCCCAACCACCTGGAGTCTCAGAATGCAATGTCTGCGAGCGACTCAAAGTTTTGCATAACAGCAAAATCGCACAAGAAAAAAGAAAACTACATGAAATGTGTAGTATCTAAGATAATGTTAGATACATGAATTTAAAGACTTTTTAAAGGTGTGCAGATACCCTGTATAATAAAAATGATTGATTTAAAAAAAAAGTCTTTTGGAAATTTTTTTTGTAAGTTGCAAGCATGCAAAGATCAGTATTTGCTTAAGATAATTGTCATGCATTCATAAAACAAAAAACGACAAAATTATCAGAGTTAAGCTTTAATTTGTAAAGCTGCAGAACATTGACAAAAATTATTCTGAATCCACTGTGGAGACAGATTAAAATTTCTTCATGAATGTTAAGTCAAACCTGCAAAAGCTGATTTATTATCATCGAAGAGCCATATGGCTAAGATTTACCTTGAGCAGCAGGAAAGGTGCGACGACATTGTAGATCATGTGGAAATAATCTCCAACACTTGGCTTGTTCAGAGGAAACATCTCCAAAGGAAGGGCAATCTAGAGTACAAAACATGTGGAAACATTTTGCTTTTTATTCATCCCTAAACTTTGGATGCGTCTGTCCAACCATGTCATATGCAAAGTAGGAGTTTAAACATCTACATACCATGGCGATGGGTCTTCCAAAGTCAAGTATCCAGTTCTGTAGAGTCAGACAGAGCCAAAGGTCAAAGTGAAAAGGTTGTCTTTCCCTCTTTGGGGCATTTTCTTTGCAAACACTGGCAGTACTGTGAAAACACATTTGCAATAACAATAAGTCATTCTAATAATAACCACGGAAATTTCACATTCCGATGACATTCTGAATTGCATTATACTGCTGCATGTACTACTGCAATAATTCAGATTAAGCGGCTGCCCTGATAAGTTTTTACTGCTCTCTGGTTTTATGTACAGTGCATAGCTAAGCAGTAGAATAAAGACTGGACGAACATAACTACATAAACACAAAAAAGTACAACAAACGTACACGTTTAATCATAAAATTTAAATTAATGACCTCATATCAATCACTCTATCAGTTCTGTTTCTGCAGGCTTTAAGTGCAACAGTGCTACTTCAGCTGTGAATTTGCTGACTGATGCAGTTTACCATGTTTATCGTGAACAGCTGTGCAATTTCCTGAGGAGCCGTGGGAGAAAAAAAGCCTTAAGTTTCTGTCTATCCAAATACAGAGCTGTGCCAAAATGGGTGAGTACAGACAAATGCACTACTGGCCAATCAATCCTGTCTGCCAAGGACTCAAGCAAAGTAAAAGAATCACAGCCTGCTTGTCAACACCAACAAAACTGAACTAGATTACCAATACATTGCCACAAAATACTATTTCTTCTATTTTTGTCACACTATTTAAATAAAATGTGTCACATTAATTTAAAAAAAAACTCCTTTAAGTAATGATTTTATTATTAAAAGGGGAAAAAGGGGCACATAATCCCACCGGTCCCATGAAAAAAGTAACTCCAGGAAGGTTATAATGAGCAACAAATCAGTTAATTGCAAGGTAAATTAAAATAAGCTCAATAATTTTCATTTTCATGATTTAATGCTTTTCTCTTTCTACCAAAAACTGGACCTCAAAGTCTCTGTTTACAGAGACTTCATAATTAATTTTATTTGTTGTTTTGTTTATTTATTTTGGATATTTAAAATGTCTTCCAGTTCCAGTGTTAAATGTTCATTAAAATTTAAAGTTTATTGATTTTTGAGAGAGTGTTCTTGCGTTACTATGCCATCACCATTATACTACTTGAAAAGGGTCAAGAAAAAAAAATTTTTATTGCAAGAACTTCTGGGACAATTTATCATCCAGAAAATTTGTTATTGTGACAGGCTTAATTGCCTCCCTTGTTAAATCTCAAATTTACTATGATTGAATTCGGGGGGTTTTTTGTTTTGTTTTTTTGAAATTCGAATGAAATTTCACCAGGCACGATCAGACCTAATTATCAACATTAGGCCTGATTGTGCGCAATGTTTCAAAACACATTTGAGTAGAACTTGTCTGACAACATGAACTAAGATGAAACATCTCAACAAGCAGCAAATAGACCCCCAATCTAAAACAAAATGATCCAGAACAGAAAAGAAACAAAGTTATTAACACCTAGAAAAGCTTTATGTTCAGACTCAAATCTGATGCTATAACACAACCATAAGCAGGCCATCTATACTAGAAAACCGTGCAAGATGTCTGATTTAAATCAATTCTGCAAAGAAAAATGGGCCAAAATGCCCTCATGGTGCTATAAAAACTCCCAGTTATCCAAAAACATTTTATTGTCCCTGCCGAAGGTGAAAAATGCTTTTCACATAGAGGTAGCTTGATCTGGTTAACGTTTTAAAAATAAATGAAATAATCAGACATTTTAAAACTGCATTGTATATTCACTTAGGCAGCAGCAACGCCGCTTTCTGATCTGCCGTAGAAACGCAGATGGCGATAATGAAATTCTGGTGATGGCGCACTTTGCTCACAGAATCCTGTCAGATCTCTGAGATCTAAAATACATCTCGATTTAAAGTGTGTGTGTGATGTCTGCACCCTTGATCATTTTGAATTTTGCCTATAGAATCAAATCTGAATCTGTCCTCAATCTGTTCACACTCGTATTCTGTGTTCTGATGGGAAATGTGGACGGACTCTGAAGACGTTGAGCTTCTCTGTGAGTAAACACTCCATTTGTGCACTTGCCATCTCACAGATGTTTCATTTATGTGTTGTTGGTTATGTTTGACAGCGTGACAGAGGGCTGCTGACTGGTCACTGGTTTAACCCAACAGCTGCTTCAGTGTTCATAGTCGGTGCAATAGAATATTGAAGAGAATCTACAAAATGTATTTCCAACAGGTGGTGTTCACTTGACCCCCTCAGCAAGATTCTAGTTTGGTTCCCACCTAGGAATATATAGAAAATTGTTTAAAAGGAAAGGATGGGATCAAATTTTTAAAATTTCAGAATCCACATAATACAGTTCAGGTGAGTTTGAGCTGAAACTGCTCAAATAAAGAACAGATACATACGAATATGGTTTTATTGATTTCAAAAAATTAAAAAAGTATGACTAAATAAATTAAATTTCCTATTATATATTTATATTTGTTGTTTCTGTACGGAGGTTTGAAACTGTGAGTTGTAACGAAAATAAACCACTTATCTGCATTTATAGTGCTGAAGACAAACAGTTTGTCACATCTTTAATGTGTCATTACACTTGTGCAACATGAGCTCAAACACTGCTATATTTTTAGTTCAACAGAACAAAGGGCACTAGATCATAACTTGGATTTCTGTAAATAGGTGCCAATTAATGACAAACACAAACAGAAGTTCTATATGGAGCAGACTGGTTGTAGGTTAAGCTTGGTCAGTTAATAAAACCAAAAATAACAACAGTAAAGCCCCTTGATTCGTGATGTTAAAAGTATTTGCACATGGATATTGTAGTTTCCGAGGTGTATTTGACTGCACCATGCCATAAAACACGGAGTAAATGAGCAGTCCCTTTTTTCAAGATTCAGAACCCAGGGTCGCGCGACTGCACATCGCACCGATGTGGAAAATTCTTAACGGGGTAACACAACTCAACACAACACCACGACCTTTCAGTTGAACTATGTAATACAGCTTTATGTGTCTCAAAAGTCAGGAAATTTCGATAAAGCAAACCACAACACCACAGACGGTCCAAACCTGTCTAAGTCTTTGCCTCGACGCTTTCGTACATTCTGCATTGCCAGTTCCGTCTACTCTGCCCCTCTTTATGTACTGAATCATAAAACAAACTAATGTCCAAACGGCAAGAGCTTAACGGGACTTAATTTCATTGAAACTCTGATGGCCGACGTTTCACTTCCTTGTTTTCCTCTTGGCTCCGCCCATTAGCTACGGCAATCCTCCAATCAGAATGTAGAACATGATAGAAGCGGCGAAATAAAATGATGAAAGCAGCGTTAGCCAATGAGCAGGCAGCACAAAAAAAACTTCATGTAAATTGCAAAAATGTATTGAACAAATAATTAATTAATAAATGGGCATTATATAGCTCTACAGATAAAGTAATACCAATAACAAAACTCCTCTGGCTCCCACTTCTAATACTGAGCTCTCCTAAAAAAGCTCAGCTTTCACAAAAAGGGAGGATTTAAGAAAATAATTCCACTGTGAAGGTATGAAATTCTCAAAAAAATGTTGTTAAAATCTCAATAAAAGCAGAAACATATTATTATTATTATTATTATTATTACTTGTATATATTTTTAATTATCTTTTGAGAGATGTCTCAAAAATTTAAGAAACTTCTTCCTGGAAGCAAAACAAAAGAGCAATTTTTTCAGGAAGAAGATGATGAACAGAAGCATATTAGAGGTCAATTTTTTATTTATTTTTTTATTTTATTTATTTATTTGTGGCAATTGTGTTTTTTATTTATTCACAGCTGGACAAAGAGAAATCTGCAGCAAATTTTCCAAGGCCAGGAACAGGGGTCGAGAGAACTGCAAAAACAATCGCAAAATCATCATTTGTGACGTAAAATGTTATTTTATATTGTATGAAGTCACAGTGAAGGCTTTTTCAGCAACCTTTGAACCTTTCAAAAATGTCACAGTTCACTAAAAAACAAAAAATTTTGAGAGTTTCAAATGACAGATTTTTCTATTTGATGTTTTTTTTTTCTTTTGAGTATAATTTTTAGCCCTTAGAGTTAAGTTAAGGCGGACACAATGTTTGCTTCATTTTAACCGTTAGAAACCTAACGTGGGCTGTTTTGTGATTTTATTAACAGATAAACATGTTTTAATAGACCTGCAGTTTATTCTCTAATTAGCAGATAAGATCTGTCTGTGTGTGGGTGGGTAATGGCAGTTTAAAGTGTTTTTTTACTATTATTTCAGGGTTGATGTTACTGAGTAAAATTTGAAGAAATTCATTTAAAAGATTTCTACTTAAAGCTATGTTCATTTTAATTGGACCAAATATTAATATGATCAATTCCACCTAGCCTCAAACCTTCACCTAAACTGAAACAAAGGCAAAGATATGTCTTTGTCTAGAGAGAGACGTTACGCCGCATTTAAATTTTTCATAGTTCATTATTGGAAATAGAACATTAACCCCCCTAGAAGTTGGAATCCCAATTAGGAAGGTTTGGCTTCTAATATCACATGAAGTAAAAGTTGCAAATATAAATTACTTATTGGCACTGTGGAACTATTTGCATTTCAGAGGAATCAGCCATTAGATGAATAATCTGCATCAAAACATCTAATTTTGTTTGTGGACTAATGGTGTTGGTAAAATTATTAATGACTCCCATGAATGCCTTTCTCACCACATTGCACAACATCACCTTCACATTCATCTGAGATTATTTACCTTTTTAGGGCTCCTAAAAACACTTTCTTTTAATTTAAGAAATTAACACCCTGAAAAACACTGATGTTGCTATGCTACTAGAATAAAGCTTTTATTATGATCCGCAGGCCTCTAATTACAGCTTTCAATCAGTCCAGTGAGGCTTTCAGTATCAACTATTATTCTGAAAGTCACCATGTTGAAGGACTTCTGCCCAATTAAATCTGGCTCACATGCAACATTTTAATAAATCCAGCCTTTTTTGTGTCTTTTGTTTAGCAATGTTTAATCTTTTAAAGAGCAGTCTAAATTAGAACCTGTTTGCATCAAGCAGGAAACAGCAACTGATTCCTTTGGCGTGACATGTACAAAAATATGAAACTACTGGCTTCAGTAATGAGCGCATTGTTCTGCTCTGTTGAGGTCAGTGCTAACAGAGCTAAGTTCCAAACTAAAGCCAGAAAAAAGTCAATCCTGGGTACAGACTGCTCTCTTGGGTGACCAGGCTCTGCCGTATTGTGGCACAATAAGCAGTAGAATCCAGATTTGCATGATAAAATTTTGAGGAAAAAAGAATGTCATACCTGACACTTAATCTCTTCATAATTTTTGCAGGTATTTCAAATCCCAGAAATCCCTCCATAGACTCTACGTCTCAAAACTAAATTGCTATCTGCTCAATTTCAAAACCCAAATCCAGTCCTTGTGTTATGGCCTTTCTTTGAACTCTAAAATGATTCAATCCATCCACTCCTGGCAACTGGTAGTCAGAGCATTATAGGAGTGCTGTGGTTCTGAAACACTGGCATCAGGTTAGTCCAAGTTTAATGAATGGATAGAAATGATTATGAATAAATAATATAGTTCAGCTGAAAAATGAAATTTACTTTCCAACGGCAGAATGTATTTAGCCTGTGAAATATTGATGTCACCGAGCTGCAGAGAGGCAATTCAGGTTCAGTATATTTTAATGCTTCTTACATGTCTACCTTACAGCATGAGAATATAGCTAAAGATAAGTTATGGAGTTTTCTGGCCTATGTGTACATTTAATTATGAAGGCTTTGTCATGGGTGAGAACAATCACTTTGAAATGTAATATGCAGTGCAATTATTTAACCTTGTCACAAGTTGATTAAAAGTAATGTTTGACTCACATTCAGCTATGCCATATGCATCGCATATTTCTGCTCATTTTAAAGTTTTCCTGCTGGGGTGAAACTGTTGGTAAACAATTATTTTTGATGCTTAAAGACCTTCAGGTCAGTTCCCTTCAGAGGGTAAGTTTCACTAAACGCCTGCAATAGATAATCCATAAGTCAGATACTAAATGTCTTCATGTAGGACTGAGATTTGTGAGATATGCATGTTGCAAAGTTGGACATGAAAAATGCGCATTTTGATCAAACAAATGTGGATGTCTACAACTGCTTGGTTGTTGACTTCTGGTTAAAAACTCAATAATACAGCAACATGCACACTTATTGGCCATTTTATTAGGTTGGCCAGGTCTGTTGTTTTTGAAGAGAAATTGCAAATCACTGACTCATTGGTCAGGTTGGTTCGATTGTTTCAGAAACTAATGATTTACTGGGATTCGCTGGTAACCGCAACAAAACTAAGGAAATGCTCAGTGAAACTGCTGTGTGGATAAAAATGCTTTGAAGATGTCAGCAAAAATAATGCCAGACTTATTTCTTGAACATCACACTGACTTCTCTGTACCCCAACTGCCTCCACAGTCTGGGTATTATCCATCTATTAAACAGAGTTTAATAGACTGATGCAAATCATGGATGTGCAACAACTGCATGATGCAGTAACCATACACATGGACTGCAATATATGAGAAAGGGTTTTCGGAACCTTGTTGAATGTTTTCCCATGTCTGAAATAACTGTAAAGGCAATGATGGCCCAACCTAGTACTAGCAAAGTGTACCTAGCAAAGTGGCTGGTGAGCATTAAGTCCAGCTAAGCGTAACTTGAATTACAAAACGATGATGAAGTGAGGTAAAGGAAGCATTTTCCTGCCAAAATTAATCCATCTGTTGTCTCTACGGCATGGAGTGGAATGGGGCTGGTACCTATCTACAGCAGGCATTGGGCAAGAGGGGTACACAGGTCATCAGTCAATGTCACTCAAGGACAATTTAGAAAGACCAGTCATTATTTTTGTGGACTGTGGGAAGAAGTTGAAGTAACCCAGTTAAAACCTACGCATGAGCATTGAGTGCATGTAAACAACCAACAGGAAGACACCAAGCCAGAATTTGAATCCCGAACCTTGTTCCTGCAAGGCAACAGTGCTACCAACTGCGTCAACGTGCAGTACGCAAATAATATTATGTTTTATTTAGTGCTGTGTTTTGTTTGTTTGTTTAATTGTTTGTTTGTTTTGCTTATCTTCGTTTTAAGGGTGCAATGTGTTTTTTCTTCTATTTTTTATTTTTTACCAAAGTAAATATTTTCTGTAGGTAATGCTTGACCAACGTTTTATATACAGTATATATATATATATATATATATATATATATATATATATATATATATATATATATATAAAGTAATGTTTGACTTAAGGGTCACATTCAGCTATGCCATATGCATCGCATATTTCTGCTCATTTTAAAGTTTTCCTGCTGGGGTGAAACTGTTGGTAAACAATTATTTTTGATGCTTAAAGACCTTCAGGTCAGTTCTGTATATATATAGTACAGACCAAAAGTTTGGACACACCTTTTAATTCAATGAGTTTCCTTTATTTTCATGACTATTGACATTGTAGATTCACACTGAAGGCATCAAAACTATGAATAACACATGTGGAAATATGCACTAAACAAAAAAGTGTAAAACAACTGAAAATACCCCTTATATTCTAGTTTCTTCAAAGTAGCAACCTTTTGCTGTGATTACTGCTTTGCACACACTCTGCATTTTCTTGATGAGCTTCAAGAGGTAGTCACCTGAAATGGTTTTCACTTCATAGGTGTGCCCTGTCAGGTTAATAAGTGGGATTTATTGCCTTATAAATCGTCATGAAAATAAAGAAAACCCACTTTAATTAGAAGGTGTGTCCAAACTTTTGGTCTGTACTGTATAAAAAAAAAAAAAAATTCCCTTCTCACCCACCGCGGGTGGTTCTTATCCTCTGAGCTCGGGTCCTCTACCAGAGGCCTGGGAGCTTGAGGGTTCTGCGCAGTATCTTGGCTGTGCCAAGGACTGCACATTTCTGGACTGAGATGTCTGATGTTGTTCCTGGGATCTGTTGTAGCCATTGGTCCAGTTTGGGGGTGACTGCCCCGAGGGCCCCGATGACCACAGGCACCACTGTGGTCTTCACCTTCCAGGCCCTCTCCAGTTCCTCCCTGAGGCCCTGGTATTTCTCTAGTTTCTCGTGCTCCTTTTTCCTGATGTTGCAGTCGCTTGGTATTGCTACATCTATCACAACGGCTTTCCTCTGTTGTTTATCCACTACGACAATGTCTGGTTGGTTCGCCATTACCATTTTGTCTGTCTGGATCTGGAAGTCCCACAGGATCTTAGCTCTGGCGTTCTCCGCCACCTTTGGGGGTGTTTCCCACTTTGATCTCGGGGTTTCCAGTCCATATTCTGCACAGATGTTTCTGTACACTATGCCTGCAACTTGGTTATGTCGTTCCATGTACGCTTTCCCTGCCAGTATCTTGCACCCTGCTGTTATGTGCTGGACTGTCTCAGGGGCCTCCTTGCACAACCTACACCTTGGGTCTTGTCTGGTGTGGTATATCTGGGCCTCTATTGCTCTGGTGTTTAGGGCCTGTTCCTGGGCGGCCAGGATGAGGGCCTCTGTGCTGTCCTTGAGTCCAGCTTTTTCCAGCCATTGGTAGGATTTACTGATATCAGCCACTTGGGTTATTTGCTGGTGGTACATCCCATGTAGGGGCTTGTCCTGCCATGATGGTATCTTGGATGACATCAAGCTGTATGCCAAGAGTGAGCGAGACATCGACTCACTGATCCACACCACCAGGATCTACAGCACGGACATTGGGATGTCATTCGGACTAGAGAAGTGTGGTCGGCTGATCACAAAGAGGGGGAAGGTCATCCGCACAGAAGGGGTCTCACTCCCAGAAGGAATAATAGCAGACATAGAGGACAGTTACAAGTATATATATTGTTAAGGGAGGAAAGTTATTATGTTAGCTTAAGTTTTGGAAAAGCATGGCTCTCCTTTTCCTCCTGTTAGCCGGGTCGAGCGGGGTTCTCCGTGAGCGTCCTGCAACCGCGTGCTGCTAAAAACGAAACAACAACAAAACGTGTTGACGTCACAGATCACGGAGTTTTAATCTCATACAAAGCAATCGATCACAAAGTTGCAGAGATACAGAGATATGCATTTTCTCATGAAAATAAAAACACACAAGGGAAGACAAACGAACACAGAGACAGACAAAGGCGCCCAACGTGGAGTAAAAAGATGGAAAAAACTCTCCCTTCTCCGGTGTTGACCTGAAACTATAAACCAAAAGGGTGTTTCCCTATTTAATATATGCAAAAAAAGGCGTTCTGTTGTTTTGACCAATCAGAGACCTGGTTCAGCCTCGAAGGTGCTCTGTTTTTTGTCCAAGCAAATCGGAGGGAAACCCCCAGTCCTGCACGAATATCCCCCGCACCGAAGTCCTGTTATAAATCTCGCCGACTCTCCTGGAGTTTCTTCCTACCACATTCCAGCTGCCGTTTCCATGGAGATGCTAATTTTATGGCTTTTGTATGCTCTTAAACAAACAGTTGAAGGCGTCTGCTTGTCTCCTCGGGCCTCTTTCGAAAGGTCACCCAAAGCCTGTTTTTTCAAATACGAGTGATTAACACATGTGGGAAGATTAAGTGTATTTTAGCATTAAATAATCATTTTCCTTAGCAATCCCCCTTTTGAGGTCTTTTAAAAAAAGACCTCAATAAAAATTGAGTAAGCCTTCTAATACCGAACCAAAACTATGTATGAAAAAACGAAAAAAAACGAAAAATAAAAAGAGAAAAGAGTGACGTACCCTAATTCTATACAATCCCCCTTTTTAAATAAAACCCCAAGATGCAAAAAGACTTATCCTGAAAACGTAAAATCATAAAACAAAACTATCACCATACAACCAAAAACACAGGACAAACAAAAACCCAAAGTGTAAAACAAAAAATAAAACAGGGACATACATAGAAACATTATTAAGAAATGCTCTGCAACTTCAAAGACAACAATCACCACAAAATTACAATCTGCTGCTCGTCATTTTTCTGTTGTTTTTTTTTTTTTTTAATAATGTCCATCGACAGTCTCTCAAAAAATATGAAGTCTTCGTCAGGAAATGTTCAAAAATGCGCGCAAAAAACGAAACGAAAGTCCTTTCCAGAGTTCACAACGAACGAAAAAACACGCAATAAAATTAATGTCGATCCTCTTGCAGCCTGAACTCCTCGGTTGGAAACCTCAGGTTTCCACCTTAGCGTCCGTTGCTCACTGAAAATTGGATTATTATGCCAATATAACCGTGAGTTTCAAAAAGAAAGTGAAATCTCCTCGTGAGGAAGTAAATCTTGTGAAGCGACCTGTCACAAGTTATTAAAACAGACATTTTGTTTTCAACATGAATTTCATTAGCATCAGAAACACAATTACAACATTCTTTATTATCATCTTCATTAATGTCAGTATAATCAAACGATGGTTTCACCTAAAAAATAAATTTGCTTTGTTATTTTCCATCCGGGAAATTATTTTAATCCTTTTTATCAAAGAACGCAGATTTTGAATGAGATCACATCCACAGGGCACCAGGAAAACGGCTGCAAACTGAAACGACAAACAGAGATCAGATTTTCCAAAAGCATCATTCATTTTGTGTATTCAACACAAACATCTCCAAGTCACTGTGTTCGAGTGAATCCTCCTCCGCTCGTGACTCTGTGGCTGCTATCGTCGAAAAAGTGTGAAACCGCTCCTCCAAGCAGCCGCACTCCTCCTTTAACGACAGCTTGTGTGACAGAGTCCAGAGACCCACCTGTAGCTCGGAACTCCAGGGCAGTCTGTGTGTAAAACCATGAGCAACACATCACTTGAAACCTTATCTCCTAGTTTGTCCAGTTCTGCTCATCAAATGGTGGATGTGATCCCTTCAATTTACGTTGCTATTATTATATACTATAGCTCCAACCGATGAAAAATACCAAAACCCTGTAATCATTTGCTTCAAAAGACATGTTTCCAAAGTAACGTTTTCCCAGAATGTTAAACAAATGCAGATCTTTTCTTAAACCAATCTTGTAAAAATAGGATTAAACAAACAAAACAAAACAATCACAAAAACTTAAAAATGTAGTTGTAAAGCTTACATTTACCACCAAAATGAATAACAATGTGAATTAAACAGTCCAATTTAAATTACTTTTATAGAACAAACTAGATCTTACTGGTTATTTGTCTAAATCATTTTACATGCGTTCCTTAAACAAAATTCAAAAGAGTTAGACCTGGAGAAATTATAATGTAAATGTATGCCGTAACAAAACCAAACATTTTCAAAATATACCAATTTTTACCTCGGCTTTTACTTGTCGTCGAATTTAAAGTTTTATTCAAAATCGTTTTAAATGGATGTAAATCAAAAAATCAAAATCAAGTTTAGAAAAATCATTATAATCCCGCCTGTGTACTTTTACTGATTAGTGATAACTTTAATCAAGAACAGATTCTTCAATACATTTCTTAAAACATTCATGCTCCATTAAATCAATGCTCTGAAAATGGCTGACACAATAATATTTCTAATTTCTATAATTATTTTCCCAAGTCAATTAACCAAAATATGCTTCATTATCACTATGAATTTATCTATTTTCTCAAAATATGTTAGCCCATTATCAGAACATCTTTTAATGGAGAACAACTCAAATCCATTCAAAATAAGCACATATTTGACATGTTCTTCAAAAGTTTTGTTTAAATAATATAAGTGTTTCAGTAATCTAATTAAGTAATATAAAAATAACCCATAACATATTCTCCTTCCGTATGATACATTACTGGCTAATGTATCATCATTACCTAATATGTTAACTAACGATGTTGATGAAACAGGGTCATTCTTTTACTGAGAAATTCTACCCAATACTGCCCCGTCCTAACAGGCAAACTGTCAAAACAAACAGAACAATTCATTATAGCATGCTTTAAACCTTCAAGATTACTACTTTCAAAAAACATTTCACATTACAGTTGTAAAACTCAGTATTCAATTTTACTCTCATGATCATCCAATAATTCGTTGTAGAAACTTCTCAAAAATTTTCAGCAGTGTTTGACAAAGCACGTGTACCAATTAAGACTCTGCGAAGGTTTTGCATAAAGTAGCCAGAGAGACGTTGAAGAAAAAATTCAAACACGGTTAACAAAGAAAATCCAAAAATAATAAATTGGGCCCCTACTGAAATCAACATAACAAAAAAAAAAAAAAACAACACAGGTAGTAACAGAACGACGTAAGCACAAACTGATTGTGAGTCAGTTGCATATTGCAGTTTGTTGTTATCTGAGCAATTCCTCTTACAATTAGAGCCTGTTTCTCTAAAGATCTTTCGTGTTTTTTCTTTATCCTCAACTCATTGTATTTTATTCTATTTTCCAGCTACCTTCTCAGCCTAGAATGCATAATTAACATTTTTATCTACTATTTTAGTTCTCAATTCTATATACAGTTTTATTTTATGTATTTCTCTACTTAATCAGTCATGTCTTTAGCTATTTATTCATTCACTTCATTTATGTATTTATCTATTAATTTGCCAATACATCATTACTACAATCCTCTGTGACCTAATTTTCTTGGCTTATTCTGTCTTTCTTTATTTATGTATTTAACCTTAGAACCCATAATTTATTTTCAATTTTGTTCAGATGATTTATTTTATCACACTTACTGTTGTTATTGCCTAATTGTAATAATTTAGTCCAATTTAACACAGAGGATGTTTGTAAAAACTTGAAATTTTGCACCATAAAACAACACTAAAAAATTGCTCTCTATTCATAGGACATAAAATACCAAATGGTATCTTATCTCCAATCTCACACTCTTTCACACCAACATGAATTGCAATTCAACACAAGAACACAAAGCACATTACAAAAAACACAAAACACACATCTGGCCAGGTTTATAGTCAGTCAAAGTTTTCAGTCAGTCATCATGTTATCAAAGTTTTACTGTAATTTATATCAAATTTACTGAAATTTATATCAAATTTACTGAAGCTTCAGGAATCGTCCAATGTTTTATTAACCTATTTTCATGTGTCAATTTAATTAATTTTAAACTCCAATCGTCAGGAACCTTTTAATTCCCCGTGCACGTTTAAAAAGAGAGATCTCAAAGTTATGTGAAAATCAAACCACAACCAATAATTTTCTGTTTTCTGGTACCAGTGTTACCTAACTCTCATCTAGGATGTTGCGGAAGTAAGGCAGCGTTCGGAGTTTGTCGCGGCGTCAGGTCTCGTGCAGCAACCGGTGTGTAATGAGGACACTGCCGAAACCAGTGACCATCCTCGCCACAATAAAAACACCTATCCCTGCGTCTCCCGCCCCGTGCACCTCTTCCTCTCACACCCGACCATGCGGGGGCTCCTCGTCTTCCCCCGCGCCAGCCTAGAACACCAGGTTGGGAGGTCGGAGCAGCATAGATGTGCGGACCAGATTGCGTTACCGCACCAGGGACCCCAGCCAGAACCGAAATTAAGTGAGCAGCATCTGTTAGCATAGTTTGAGCCTCCCTCTGTTTCTGTCTGGCTTGACGAAGCTTCTGTCTTGCTTCACCTAATTGAAACTGTAGCAATCGTGTCTTAAAATTTACTTGCTCCGTCTCCGCCTGAGGGGAAGAAGCTAAAGCAGGTGTGGGGCAGCTTAACCGGTGTGTAATATGAGCAATACCCAGGGAAACCGCAGAAGGAGGCGGAGAAACACAAGGTTTTCCACGCTGGTCCTGATCTGCCATAGGAAAACTACCAGCACTGATAAGGTCCTCCTGTTTGCGGACCGCATTTTCCAATTCATCGGCTTTCACATTAAACGAATCCAGACCAAGCTGTTGATCATACATATTAATTAAGTCAGCAATCTGGTCCCGCAGACAAATCCGCGGAGCCAGATTACCTGGACGGTCTATAGCTCCGTATGTCAACTCAGTGTCCATAATAACTTCACAATAAAACGTAGCAAAATCAATGCAAATTAACACAAGCAGCGCTATTTAAACACAGCTTCTCACTCTGCACAGACGCACAGCCAGCCCGAACTCGCGCACGCACACGGCCACACACACACACACGCGCAGATACACACATGCACACACACACACATACACACACACCCAGAGCTCTGGAGCAGACAGCCACGTGTCGCGGCAACAAGCACAGATCGCGACACACAGAAAAACATAAACACGGTGTCGGACAAACGGAAGAGACAACGGGGAAAAAATAAAATAAAATGCCGGCTTTAAAAATGCATTTCTATTCGTCACCACGGCCGACGCAACCTAGCTCAGTCACTTCGTCTTCCTGAATACAAACGATTGGCCGTGTTAAGGCACTTCGTTGTACTGAAGACAGGCGATTCAGCCTTGTTAAGCCAATTGTAAGTCTACTGGAGATGAGTCAGTCTCCGGGCCAATACAAGCCCAAACTACCAAATTGATACACAATTCTCAAATTCTTTTTAAATTCAGAGGTACAAGAATAAACCCTCCGGGGAAAAGAACCAAAAACTAAGAAAACCCCAGCCTTTTTGACAATAGGGTAAGCTAGCCCTACGTCTGGACCCGCTACAGTCCTCTTGTTTGCGTATTTATAATCCAATTACTCAACCATCGACTCTTTTATAAACACAATCTCTGTACCTGTGCAGCTCCGTGAACTCCGCGTGGCTGGATACAGCCGCAACAGTCTAGCTCGCCTTTTCCAGCACACGGCGGTGCAAACAACAAAAGAATATTCAAAAGTATCTCACCTCACCGAGCCGAACCAGGCCAACGCGTGACAGATCCACCCGCTCAAAATCCGTAACCGAACGAGCCCCCAAATTGTTAAGGGAGGAAAGTTATTATGTTAGCTTAAGTTTTGGAAAAGCATGGCTCTCCTTTTCCTCCTGTTAGCCGGGTCGAGCGGGGTTCTCCGTGAGCGTCCTGCAACCGCGTGCTGCTAAAAACGAAACAACAACAAAACGTGTTGACGTCACAGATCACGGAGTTTTAATCTCATACAAAGCAATCGATCACAAAGTTGCAGAGATACAGAGATATGCATTTTCTCATGAAAATAAAAACACACAAGGGAAGACAAACGAACACAGAGACAGACAAAGGCGCCCAACGTGGAGTAAAAAGATGGAAAAAACTCTCCCTTCTCCGGTGTTGACCTGAAACTATAAACCAAAAGGGTGTTTCCCTATTTAATATATGCAAAAAAAGGCGTTCTGTTGTTTTGACCAATCAGAGACCTGGTTCAGCCTCGAAGGTGCTCTGTTTTTTGTCCAAGCAAATCGGAGGGAAACCCCCAGTCCTGCACGAATATCCCCCGCACCGAAGTCCTGTTATAAATCTCGCCGACTCTCCTGGAGTTTCTTCCTACCACATTCCAGCTGCCGTTTCCATGGAGATGCTAATTTTATGGCTTTTGTATGCTCTTAAACAAACAGTTGAAGGCGTCTGCTTGTCTCCTCGGGCCTCTTTCGAAAGGTCACCCAAAGCCTGTTTTTTCAAATACGAGTGATTAACACATGTGGGAAGATTAAGTGTATTTTAGCATTAAATAATCATTTTCCTTAGCAATATATATATATATATATATATATATATATATATATATATATATATATATATATATATATTTGCACTTGATCAAAAACGTTTAAAATGGCTCGAACGGCAGACTTGTGGACTGTCTTGGACTACTGTTACAGCTGTAAGATCAGACTGTAATACCCTCAGTGTCCAGCAGATGTCTCCTTGCTCCACTACCGTAGGACTGTATTGCGTTCCTGGCATCTACAGCACAAAATTGCGTCAATTTAAAAAAAAAAAATAGTGTTGGGTTATGTTCGACGTATTTGTTCATTAATATTTTTCTTACTATTGTGCAATTGCTATTTTTTAAAAGAAGTACAGAAAGAGAATTATAGGAGGAATGGACGACGGGACCTGTTGTAATGTAATAAATGCTTTGATGGGTGAATTTATTAATGGTGAAATAACTTCCCAAACGTCCTCAGAAGATTGTTAAAAGGCAAACTCTCGAAGGAGGATCGATCTTATCCAAAAACTGTCCGGTCGCGTATAGTTTATTAGGAGGAGTTTGTCTCTGAGCCGCTGCCCCCTCTCACGCCACCTTCAGTATCATCATCATTCCCGCATCTTCCCGCAGCTCCAGCGATAATCTGTGGGGAAAGCTGATCGGTTCAACATGGATCTGCTGAATTTCATGCTTTTTGTAGGGATCTCCCTCTGCACAGTGAAAGGTAGGCACTCTCATTAATCAGTTAACAACTTCCAGAGGCAGAGATGAAGATGGAGAACAAATTTATTTGAAAGCAGATGATCGTGTTTTGTTTTGTTTTGTTTGTTTTTTTCCCCCCTCCAGGATTTCTGCTTTTCTTGTGAGTAAAATGTTGCTGGGTTGATTTCCTGATTGAACACAGCCAGTGTGTCTTAATTTATCTACCGTGTATCCCGTTCATAAGAGTTAAATCTGAATTTTAAAACATTTAAATACATTAGGGAGTTAGTTCGAACTGTATACATCTCATCCTTTTTGGGGCCTGCTGGATTTAAGTCAAATAAAGAATGAAAAAACGGGGAGGGGGGGGTAAATATGCATTTGCAAGAAAAAAAATGACTAAATGTTCAAACTAAAAATCTTTATAAATTCATCATCAGATCTTCATCCCCCCAAAAAAATCATCATCATCCTGCTTTCCTGTGATTGTAGTGTTGTAAGTATTGCATTTGTTTTGTCTTTTTTAATTTACCTCATTGCAGAACATCTATTAATGACACTACAAGTTAATTTGGCTTTATTTTTGTGAATTGATTAAACTGTGATGCAGCCAGGAAAGAGGCCACTCCACTTCTCATTTTTTTTGTGCCAACTCCATCAGGACTTCCCTTTTCTAATGACCTTCTGAAGGCACTCCTGCTTGTTGTGGGTGTAAGTTTCAGTCTGTCAGCACTGAACTTGTTGCAACGTCTGCTGACCCGCTCTCTGTGTGACTGATTTAAAGAGGGACCTGCCTGCAGAGGACTACACCAATGACTCACTAAGTCTGAAGATGTCAGCACAGCCTCTTCCTAAAGATGGCCTGTGTGTTCTGGGTGACAGAAACGCAGATGCAAACAGAGATGGCTGCAAAAGCTCCAGCTTAGAAAAAAAAAAAAAGAAAAACAACTTCATTGTGGGATTGAAAGTTTTAGAATAATATCTTCCATTGTGTCATTTGTTGCAATGTCTGTTTAGCACAGTCTAGAAGAACGTATTTAAATCGCCCAAACTCTTAAACTGACTTGTTTTGAATTTTGAATAGCAATTGACTAAAAGGCAATCACCCACTGTTGCTCTTCAATTTTACACTTTACTGGCTCTTGTTCAAGCAGACTTGAATGTTAGGCAGATGGAAAGAAACGAGTGCATGCACATTGCTGCACAACATAAATGCCCGATCACGTCTTGGTTAAGTGAGGTCCTTGTCTTTCGTTCTGCTGTGCTGGGTGAATTTGATTATAAGGTCAAAAATAATTTGCTTTTGTCCTTCTTTAAGTTTGAGCTGATTTCCAGCAACGTATCAACGGATCATAATAGTAAATTAGGAACGTCCGCTGTGATGTAAATGTTTCCGCATTGTACTACAACAACCCGCACTGATTACACCTCGATGATTCTCAGGGTGAAACTTGACTATGGTGGGATCAGAGAGAGGAGGAACCATCAACAGGGCTTTTGTCCCCCACAAGCTTTCAGCGAATCTTTTATAACGAAAGAAGTGGATGAAAAGGGAGACCGGAGAGACGTCTACCGAGAGTGCACTCTCAGCCAAATCATCAGGATAATGCGCTTCTCATAGGTGGTTTTGGATAATTGGGCTGTGGCCATTAGTGAATTGAGAGGACGGTGCCAGAAACACTCCGTAACTCAGGACATGAAACAAGAGTGTGTTAAAATGAGAGACAGGTCTGATTTGAGTTTTCACTGCAAGATGGATCGCATCCAGGTTTTGGAGGAGGATTGGTTTGCCTTGGCCGGGTGTGTTTCAGCACCTTGGATGTGACCACAGTGACATTGATGGAGTTTGCACTTTAAATATGCCACACGCTGAAACTTTACAACCCAAAATATAGAGTCAAGCTGCATATCAGTAACTTCTGAGTCAAATACAATCCAAAAATTCTCTTTTCTGTTTTAACCAAACCTGCAGATCCAACAAGATTTAGCCATAGGTTTGATCAAAATAATAACCAGAAATTGAGTTCGGTGCCAAGCCTCTTTTTTTGTTTTCTTAAAGTGTGTTTTATTGAGATTTCACTTAACAGAACAGCACAAAGTGGATAACTGAAACTGAAGAATAATCACCAATGATTTCCACTTTTTTTTCTTTTATAAATTTAAATCTGAAGAGTGCAGCATACCCGTCTAAATCTTATTGTAAAAGCATTATGTACTGGAATCAAAGCTGCAAGACTTTTGGGGTCTGTGTCTACATACTTTGTCTATCTAGAGACAGAAATTTCTGCGATTTTTTTAAATTCAAGGTCAGCCACATGGGATGTAGGATCTATAAACATCAGTTTTACAGTTTTGTGTTAAGTGGTCTTTGACTAGACCATTCAAAGCCATGAATGTTTTGATCTAAACCACGAGACTGACTGTAGCTCTTAGTGTCGAAATCTTACATCTTCTGCAGTCTCATCAGGTTTTCATCCAGCGTTTCCCTAAATTTAGCTTAATCTACTTTCCTGTCTCTGCTGAAATTATTTTTCACAACTTTGCCTCTGCCATGTCTGGATTTTTCTTTGGTCCCCATTATGTTGTCTGTTAGCTAATGCTCTTCAAAAATCCTCAAAGCCCTTCCCTTGCCAGCTGTGAAGCACTGAATTTCTCTTCGGTTATCAGAGTAGAGGGGACTTCTGCTCTTCATGACTTTTGAGGCTTAATCCTTTCAGTAGGTTTTCTGTAGCTGATGCATTTCCTCTTATCTCTGATAGACAGCTTTTGCTCTTGATCTAAAGAAATTGATTGAACATAGACGAACAGCTCAGTCTGAGCCACATAACTTAGTTTGTGCTGTTGACAGTGTGACGCGTTCGTGGCTTTATGCTTGCTTTTCAGCATATTTGGATTCTTTGGTGTAAATAGATAACAAGGATCATGTTTGCGTAGATGTTTTATAAGTGTATGTCCATGTATGCATCATCTGAGCCTTTGTTGTAACCTGTTTACTCTGGCTTTTCTCAAGTTCAATGCAATGTTCAACATTGAAACTTGCATTCCATCATTCCCGCCTTTCTAGAAATAATCTATTTTCCCATTAAGGCAATCATTGAAATGTCAATCTGCGTGATTGCAAAGTGAATCAAAACATCCGATGCTGTACATAATCCTGCCAAAAGCAATGTTATAAATCAGAAAGGAAAGAAATGCTGCAGAAAGCTGTTATGAAAGGAACACTAACATTACAGCTGATTAAATTAAATTAAATTAAATGTTTACTCTTTTGATGTGCGTTGATTGCTTACTCTTTTCATCCTTGCTGAATTTAATACGAAGAACAAAGCACCATATTCAAATCTATTCATCCCATTCCACCAACACCATAGACGTGTTACTCATTCTGAGGAGTGTTACAAATCTGCAGGTCTTTGCGTTGTTTTTAAACATTTATTTATTGTCGTAAGACAAAAAATTTCTGATAAGTCCAGCTATTAGGAGTGCGATTCTTATTGCTCATTGTTTCTAAAATGAAAGAAATTTGAATATGTGACGACATCTGTCTTTTGGGTCGATCCTAAAACCACTATGGGATATATATTTGGTGAAACACTAATTAAAGGGTTCAAAATCAACATTGAACTCATGTTAAATGGGAATGATCTAGGCCAAAATTTGCTCAGAGTCTTAAAGGGTCTACATCAATAGTTACCAAACGTCAAAAAAAACAAAAAACCCTCCAACTCACAAAATAACTATGAAGAAAACTTGTTACCATGATATAGTAAAGTATACAAGAATTACCACCAAGTTATTTACACAGGGGTCTAACGACAACTCAACCTGCTTTAACAGCATTACTTTTTATGCAATTGTAAATAAATCAGAAAATATTACTGGAAAGTTCATTCATTCCTGCCTCTCAATTCACATATATAAATTAGATGTAATATTCAAAATATTATATCAAATCAAATTTTAATACAGAAATATGGATTTAATGGAAAGCAAATTCAATACTTGCTTAAAAAGGAAAACTGCCTGTGACCTTAGGGAACATCTGTAATTAAGAGAGTATTGATTAACTATTTGCTCTTTTCTTCTGCAGTTTCTCAACAAGGTCCATCTCAGCGCAAGTTGTACAGTAGTCTGATGACCGGGTACAACCCGCTGGAGCGACCGGTTTTCAACGACTCTCAGAGCCTCACGGTTTACTTTGGCCTCAGCCTCATGCAGATCATGGATGTGGTGCGTAAATGATCTGTTGCAATAAAAATATTCCTAAAATAGTTATCTGTAGCAACTAACACCCAGTCTGATGTAGAAATTAGAAACTCGAAAAATGTGAGAAATGTTATTTTCAAGCATTGCAGGCAGCTTGTACATGACAGAAATTTCCCTTAGAGGCATTTTAACTCTAAAATCGCAATCTGTGAAGCTAGCCTGGATGCTTACTTATTGTTTTCTATTTCTGAAATGAGAGAAAACATTAAAGCAAACAGCGACGTGTGCAAATAACGATTTATTAATTTATCAACAGGATGAGAAGAACCAGGTTCTAACAACCAACATTTGGCTTCAGCTGGTAAGAAGTTATTTTTTATCCATAAAAGTCACAATAAAGATAAGGTGTATGTTTATGATTAAGCAACAACATGCATACAGATTTTGTCGCATTATTACCACAGACTTCAGTGAATTTTATTTTAATTTTATGGGACAGATCAACCCATTTTTCAATTTTTAATTTTCTTTTTTTGTTTACAAAATGTATGGTATGCCTATGCTAGGTTGCCCCTGATTCAATACTTTAATGAAAAACCAGCTGCACATGTTTTCTACAGAAGAAAGACTTTGTCCATTCTTTTTTGCAAAATAGCTCAAGGTCAGTCATTTGGCGTGGAGAGGATATGTGCATGTGGACTTTGACTATGCTGTTTTTCCATATTAAAATCTGTTTTAAACGTTTATCTTGTCATCCTGGTTTTATTTTACCAGATAACCTTTGATATGCTTGCTGTGTCTTCCCTGATTGTCCCATTTGAGCTTTCGAATCTCTGCTGCTTCTAGGTCTGTCCCTGTCCCCTGCATGTTTCGGGGATGTGAACGCTTACGCAGGGCACTGTATCGTAATTTTCCTTAATATCAATTATCATGTGAATAGTTGTGCGATCCGAACCCACCCGAGCTTGCACAGGATGAGAGGGAAAGCTGCAGCCTATTCAGTTGTTAAATTATTTGCAGATAATTTCATATGAACAATTCCGCTTCTTCATTTAAGGCTTTATAGCTCTTTATGGCGCAAAATTACTCAACAGATTGATGTTTTATCCATTGGGTAGTTTAATCAGTGAGCCTTAGGGACGTGGTTTGTTCACCTACTAGAACATAAATATGAATTCTGCTTAAATGCATTATTCACATTTAAATTTTAGCAACCTTTTTTATTTCCTTTTCTGTCCATCTTCCACAGGAGCAATAAAAACCTTTCTCCCTTGTGTGGTGAAATGAACACTGGAGCTTTATTGCGGCTTGTCCGTTTTGTGACACCATACTTCCCTTCTGCTGCATCGTCAGCAAGCTCTCCCGATGCTGCTTGGCCTGGTTTAAATCACTCTCTGGAATCACAGCAGCAGTCTGACACACACACACACACACACACCCACACACACACACACACAAGCACAGAAGCACCAGCTCAGACAGCAACCTTTGGATCAACTATTTGTTGGCACTGATTTAGTATTCTTGGTGAAAAACCCAAGAGAAAAAACTTGAATCTCCCAAAGATGCATTCAATATCACAAGATAACTCTGAAAGCTCAAACTCAATCAAAGAGTTTTCATAAATGGATAATACATGCTTAGCCTTTATCTATTACCATAATATGCTTATTAACACACAATATGATTAAAAGTTGTCTTTTTTTAAACTCAGACCTAATTATTAATGTCTCTGGACTAATGCGATGCTGCATTTTGTTTAATTGGATCGCACATTCGCAAGTATTTAGAAAATATTGCATTTTAGCGAGCCAGTTTCTCTGTGAAAAAAGCTGTTTTCAGGTTTCAGCTTTTAAACTAGACCAGTGAGCCTTACAGCGTGCTTTGCTCAGCCTTTAAACACTGACCTTTATGTTCTTTCATCCTGATGACAGCCATTGTTTGAACACCGTGGTGTGAATGAATTAAAGTTGGACTACAGGGCAGATTTCAAAAAGGCCCTTTATTAAAAGGTATTTATTCAAGAAATATCAATAACTAGTGGGCCATGCACCCTGCTGCGCTCTGATCCTGTTACAGACTTTTAGGTTTTGCCTAAACGTATCGATTTGATCGTATAAACATAAGACGGCATAGAGCAGCGTTCTCAAATTTCTCAATTAGTTTGGATCATTGTATTTATCATGAGGCACCTTTTAGAATGAATCAGAACTTCAGTTGTTATTTATGGGTGAAATGATTTAGCTGCTTGGAGAAGATCGCTCCAAACTCTCTCTGCAAACATTCCCGGTGAATGAAAGTAATAATATTCATCCCCTCACTTTTCCTCCTTCTGCTGTTATTATGCGCCGTTACTATGTCAAAATCTCTACTGCTTTTCATATGGCGTACGTCATGACAAACATAATTTCTCTGAGACACTCTGCTGAAGATTAAACCCGGCTCCTGGTTGTATAAATTCACCCACAAGCGCCGCTTTCTGTCGGGTTAAAATGTCACTGCGGTATGAAGAGTTCTCTTAAATCCCAGGCTAATCAAAGTGGAGCCGCGCATAAAGAGAATGTTGAGGGAACATGTGCCTGATGAATATGTTATGGTTTTACATTTCACAGTACTGGAATGACTATTACCTCCAGTGGAACCCAGTGGACTACCCAGGCGTGACCAACGTGAGATTTCCCGACCATCTCATTTGGAAACCAGACATTCTGCTTTACAACAGGTTGGCTTTAAAACACCACACTGCTTTGTCTGGTAGCTCCGTAAATCAGCGGTTCCCAAACTTTCAAGCTTCTGACTCAAAAGAATTTAAATATAAGAGAGTCATGACCCCTAGAGGAGCCAGTTAAAAAGAGGCGCAATGGCAACACAATCAGCATCAGCCAATATGCGTACCAAAGTAAACACTGGACATGTGTACTTTGGTTTAATCTTCATTCACAAATCTATTAGTGAAGCTTCTGAAAGAGCTGAGTCTTGTGTCTTTTTGCGTTTTTTTTTTTTTTTGTCATGCAGACAATTTTGATGCAACACAAATTGGACATAAATTGAAGTTTGTTGATTATCGCTGCATCATTTATTATCCTGGGACTGATTCATTGATGAGGTTGACCTAAAGAATGTCAGGATCTGTTATTGTGCCACAGTGTAACATTTTGAACTTGAAGCAATTTCCACATTTAATAAATTAAATTAAAATGTAAAATAACAAGCTAGACGCTGGCTTTCTGACAGCTAACACTGTGAACACAGGATAGATCTCCTTTATGGGTAAATTAGGTTGGAGCATGCAAGTTTTGGCCATCTTGTTTTCCCATCATCTTTCTAGATTTTTTGGGACTGCTCTTATGCTCACTGCTTTTTAGCTCACTTAAACAGATGATTATTGATTTTTACATGTCTTTGTTCATTAACCCCGAAAAGATCCATTTACAGGCTATTTCCAGCCACCAGATTTTTATTAAAAATGTGTTGCTCTTGCAAAGACTCTAACCTCTAAATTGACTCCCCTTATACAAGATCCACCACAATAGGCATGAGGTACTTTCCCCTACATAGCCATCCTTTGTAGTATTGCTGAAAGCTCCATTTTGGACTCATCTGACCAAAGCACACAGTGCCAGTTAAAGACCCCATTGCACCATGCATTTATTTTTTTTGATGACTGGGCAGAAAAGGTCTTTTTGCTGGCATGCTTTTCGAAACAACCAATTGACAATTAGGTGGTATCTAGAGGTTGCTATGCAGCCTTACAGACTCTAATGCCTCTCCATGCTGCCGTTCAGAGCTTTTCAGATACTTTTTCTTCCCTTATATATCCTCATCTAGCCTCGATCCACTTATTCCAGTAAAAAGAAAAAAAAAACTTTTATAGGTTTAGGTTAGAAGCTATTTTCCTTGAAGCCTTTTCCCTTATGACAATTCTACATTTGCATAACTTGAATGACATGCTGTCTTGTCGTTCCCATTTCCAAGAAGAGAAATTGGTATTTGTGTCACTTCACATTTACACAGCACGGGAACAGGAAGTCACAAATTACTAATTAAAATGTTTTAGCCACTCTTTTTAATGTCACTCACCAGAGTAGTAAAATTCAGATTGATAGAAATGCTTTAGTTACGTTTATGTGAAATGGATTCCTATGAGTTCTGCTGGTGTTTGTGTTGAAAACAATTATTTTTCTCATTTGTTTTTCCTCAGTGTGAGGTTATGCCACTGCAGTATTAATTGTGAAAGGTCTCAAATATAATGTTTTTGATTAGGTTATAGTTTACAAATTTGTTGTCCTTTTTTGGGTTCTTTTAGCTTTCATTTTTAATTTGAACAAATTCATGACAGACTGATATATTTTTACTGGACGGATCTACTTACATTTGTAATCAATCGACCCTGCTGATGTATTGTTCTTTTTATCCTCTGATCGTTCCAGAGCTCAGAAGCTCCATGTTGACAGTTTTGCACATGTAAAACAAAAGTTTTCCTGCTGCAAAGCTTCATAAGCACATTGAAACAAAAACTAAGAACATAAAATTGATTCATTTTCCAAAGTCATGACTCGCTCGCTATGGAAGCAGTTTTTAAGACAAGAACATTACAATTCAAGGTTAGCTTTTTATATATTCAGGACCATCTAGATCCGTGATCTGGAGCAGTAAATCATTTTGACAAATGAATAAAATTCTATTAGAGGAGATAGGAGAAAGGGCTTTTATTATAGGTCCCTAATGGAAAGAGCACCAGAGATCATCATTAATCAATGTTTATAGGTTCTGAACAACCAAATTACAAGCACTCAACTAAGGGGAAAAAGTGTCGGGCCTTATTTTTCATTGTGCTTATAAGTCAGACTTGTTGGGGTCAAGCTGCTTTCTGTTTTAACTTCGGCTTAACATTTTGTCATTTGGAAGTGATATGTAGATGCTTTCGGGGAGGATGAGGATAAACGCCAGAGAGCTGTAATTAGCGCTGCACTTCGTCCCCATGGCGACATATAGATACGAACATTTGCTCTCAACTACTGAGAGTGTTTGAAGCCATGCCTTGGTTGCAGGTGAAACTCTGGAAAATTCTGACGTTGTCTCTGTGTTTCTTTTGTATCCTGTGTGCAGTGCAGATGAAAGGTTTGATGCAACATTTCATACCAACATTTTGGTCAACTCCTCAGGCGCTTGTTCGTATCTTCCTCCAGGTGAGAATTTTAATCTCAGCTCGTTGTCAGACCTGAACCACCAGCGGAAGTTTGACATTATTACTTTGGTTTTTCCATGTATCATTGCGAAATTATTCATCTGAAATAAGTTTGCTATGCTTACCCATAACTAAACATTATATTCTGCTTCTGATGCACAGCTTGACTGTGAAATAAGGTGCTATCGTGCACTCTGGTTTCAGATAAGCCGGCTAGATCATAGTGTTATTACTAACTGACTTATGTGGTGTTAAAAGCAAAATATGATGCAATCTGTATGACATCTTTTCTCTACAAGCCTGTCGTTTTAAGCAAACAATTGCCCACATCTGATCTTAAATTACTCCATGCAATAAACCTGCTGACCCCCTATAAGAAATGCCAACTATAAAAATATTTTTGCATGCCTTATGACGGAACAAATGTACACAAGGACTGGGAGATGATGACTTGGAGGAGGAAGAATAAAATATTGCTCTAGTTTGAGAGAAAAAAGTAAAAAAAAAAGAAGAAGAAGTTTGGATCCTGTTACAGGAAACTGCTGAACAAACTGGGTCAAACCGAACTTCTGCTGCATCAGAATCGTTGGATGCATTTTAAAGCGGCCCATCAAATATGTAGTGTGATCCACACAGTTTTGATCATTAAGTTTTGTTTTCTGCTTCAGTTAACTGGTGTCGCTTCAAGATAAAAGAAAATAAATAAAAAATCGTCCCTTTACAAGGCATCAAATCTGTAGTTCAGAGAGAAAAGTTGCCACTTGATTTAGTCATCTCTGGAAAGTACATGCTTTTTTACAGTTCTTACGTCGCAGAATGCAAGAATATATTTAAATGTTTTACTGGGACGTAGTCAACCAAGATGAATCCAGCTCACAAAATTACGCTGGTTTTGAAAGTTATGTCAGTTCCATTACATTGTTTACAATAGAAAGGGTGTAAAGGTAAACGTTTACTAAAACTATCTCTACAGAATTTGGCCTAAACAGCTATAAGTTAATCCACCTAGGAGAATTATAATTTTTCTACTTCTCTTTTCAGTTCAAGTTCACTTTGGTCTCACAAGTTTGCAATAACCCTCAATGAGTTCAAAGTTCAATTAAATATCAGACTGACCACTGTTGTCATCATTTATATAACAAAAACTAACCAAAGTGTGAGGGAAAAAAACAAAACAGCAGCTTTAGTAATTACAGTTTTTTTCTCTACCACTTCTTCTTTGCATTTTTAAAGATTAATGTTTAAAATGCAGAAGTACAGTACAGACCAAAAGTTTGGACACACCTTTTGATTCAATGAGTTTCCTTTATTTTCATGACTATTGATATTGTAGATTCACACTGAAGGCATCAAAACTATGAATAACACATGTGGAAATATGCACTAAACAAAAAAGTGTAAAACAACTGAAAATACCCCTTATATTCTAGTTTCTTCAAAGCAGCAACCTTTTGCTGTGATTACTGCTTTGCACACACTCTGCATTTTCTTGATGAGCTTCAAGAGGTAGTCACCTGAAATGGTTTTCACTTCATAGGTGCCCTGTCAGGTTAATAAGTGGGATTTCTTGCCTTATAAATAGTCATGAAAATAAAGAAAACCCATTGAATTAGAAAGGTGTGTCCAAACTTTTGGTCTGTACTGTATGTATGAATGTTCTGGCCCTTAAAAAAGCACATTCTTGTAATTATATACTTATGCAAAGCTTAAATACATTGGTATTTAGTTAGTTTGGAAATATGTTATGGCAGCTCTGGAATAGAAGCAGACTGCCTGATAATTTGAGACATCTGTTGTATAATTATATCGTCTGAGCTTCAAGCGGAACTTCAACTTTTTATAGACGAGAAAAAACTGTCATTTATTAGGAAAGGAGTGTTAATTTGGTAAATGTGGCTCTAATGATCTGACTAATTTATTATTTATTTATTCATTTATTTCGAATAGACAATCAAAAGCAAAGACGGAAGAAAATAAGAGAAGTAGTCTTGCCAACTAACATGGCTAATAAATACATTTCAGATATTTCAACATGAATATTTAAAAGAAATTTTTAAACTCTGGCAGCAACTCCGTCTTCGCTTGGCAAATCGTTATCATGTTGGCTAAAATTTGCTGATAAAGCTCCTCAAACTAAGTAATTCTTCTGAGTAATTCCCTTATATGTTCACTCACCAGTGTAATTAGCTGCCTAATGGTTACCAAATGTCACAAACATATCTTCAAACAACTCCTAAATTATTCCCAAAATTTTTGCAGAAATGGCTCATGTTAGTTTAAAACTCTCACTTTTCTAATTTCCCATCACAAATAGCTGTGCTACTTTAAATGATTACTTGCTTATAGAAAGTTTATTTCTGATTATGGTTTTATTTCCCTCTTCTCTGCCACAATAATTGTATTTCTTTTAATTTGGTCAACAGGAGACAATCAGAAGAACGAGTTGACTGCACCTCGTGACATTTTGAGTCACACATAAAATAACAAATTGAACTAATTCAACAAAGTTTTAATATGTGCCTTTTAATTCTGTGTAGTTTTGCATGATGTAATATAACTTCTAAGAGCCTTAACACATTGATGGAGCAGTACAGGAAGTGTTGGCACTATACTCTGCGTGACGAAACTCTTCTCCCGATCAACATCTTGTAGACTGGTTAAAGATACAAGTTTCTCTAAAACCATAAATAACACATGCATGCCCAAACACTGATTTACATAAGGGAACTTACTGAAACTGAAGGCCTCACTGACACAGCCAGTAATTACTGCTCCCCCTTTGGCAGGCTCCTCTTCCCACTTTATCCCTTACAATGCAAAAAGCCTTGGCCTGCTCTGCGGCGGCATCTTAATCAATACCAACGTAAATAGCTCCATCACTGAACCTAGTCCGAATTGATTGCATCTGGCAAAAACAAATTACCTCTCATCTTTACTCCGAATTGAGCCTCTTTTAAAACTGGCACAAAATAATGATACGCTTCACACGGCCACGTGGCTGTAATAAATGAGTCAAATGTATGCAAATGTGACCCGCAGCCTGCAGATAAATCATTGAAGTTTCCTGACATTTATTTTTACTACTGAGGGTTTTATGGCAGTGAATAAGTGCCGTTATGTTTGTTTGCCACCCATCACTTTTCATCTCCTTTCCATCTCTTTCGTTTTCATTGCAGTGGGCGAGAGAAGAGATCTTGTTTACTGCCAGCATCTCATCTTTCTTAAATATGGATGGGAATTGCTGTGGCTGTCTCGAAGAATTAGTCTTCTCTTTTATCCTGATGTCAATTTGAATTTTTTGGCTCTTCACTGGATGGATGAAACTGACTCAATGTCTTCCCGGAATAAAAACTCTCTGCTGCCTCTCCTGTTGGTTTGGCTTTTTTTTTTTGTTGCATCGTCATGTGTTTTTTTGTTTTGTTTTGTTTTGCTTTGTTTTTTTGTTTTTTGAGTTGCCTTATTGCGTTTTGTCAGGCCAGGGAGTGGGAAGAAATACTGACTGTCAAAAGTTTACACACCCATGTCAAATGAAAAAAAAAAAGTTCAGAAGAAGAAACCTAAAAAAAAAAATAAGAAAGGAAAATTACCTGTATATTTCTGAAGTAGCACAACAAAATCAGTGACTTTGACTGCCAAAAAAAAAAAAAGAAAAATCACAAAATCCCGTATTTTCTTGTTCATGCAAGCAAGTACTGGGCGAATCCTGGAATTTTATCTTAGGCTCATTAGATCACTGTCCTTGGTCAAATGTCCCCACTTAAACACCCAGGTTGTTGCAGATGTTGTTCTGTTTGAAATTTAGTTCCCCTCAAACAGATTTTCTCGTTTGCTAGTTGAATTGTAAAAGTTACACATCATGATAAAGGAGGAAAAGGTGTTGAGGGACGACACACGTTCTGAAGCGGCAGAGCGGGCGCTTTCTGTGCAGAGGCTATTAGTCTTCGACGCAGCCATCTGGGGTTTGATGCCTAGCCTTGGGATCCTTGCTGCACATCTTCTCTCCTTTTCTCTCTGCCTGTTTCCTGACTCACAACTTTAGCTGCAGAGAATATCAAGTTAAAGTGTTTAATGTAGATATATTCATCCAAGATCAAAGAGGTGTTCTGTGTCCGTCACCATAAACAGGCATCTTCAAGAGCACCTGCTACATCGATGTCCGTTGGTTCCCCTTTGACGTCCAGAGGTGTGATCTGAAGTTTGGCTCCTGGACGTATGGAGGCTGGTCCCTGGATCTGAAGATGGTGGAGGCAGACATCACTGGCTACATCGCCAATGGAGAGTGGGATCTTGTTGGTAAAAGGGTGGCCTTTTTGTCATTACTCGGGGTTTTGCTTTTCATCACACTGCTGCTTTGACAGATTATTATTATTTTGTCTGTTTGTTCATTTGTTTTTTCTTGCTTGGCAGAGGTGCCAGGTCGAAGGAACGAGCGTTTTTACGAATGCTGTGATGAGCCCTACCCTGACATCACCTTCACGGTGGTGATGAGAAGACGGACGCTGTACTACGGCCTCAACCTGCTCATCCCATGCGTCCTGATCTCCACCCTCGCTCTGCTCGTCTTCCTCCTGCCGGCCGACTCTGGGGAAAAGATCTCGCTGGGTTTGGGGAACCGCCGCACACACTCACACAGACATACGAGCAAAATAGTGCAGCTTTGCACATTTAGAAACCTTTGCAGGTTGTCGTCTTTCAGAGGAACATTAAAATGTTGAACGCGTACTGTAAGAAAGTGCAGAGCTGAATTTTTAGAATAATTATCGAATGCCTTTCAAGTTTGGGTTTGGCTGGCTTTCATTAATTATGCAGAGTTGTCTGAAAACGCTAAGCCTGACTAAATCTTGCAATCTTCTGCAACTTTATAACCTACTAAACTAAATATTGAAGATGTTTTTAGGAGAAGAAAGTACTTAGAAAACCTCATTCATTGCACAACTCAAGGTAACACCACTTCTCTGCTTAATATGACAGTGTGAAACTGCAGAAAATACAAAAGCTTCAATTTTGTTTCGTATTCATCTTCGTGTCATCAAAAGATGAGTGACAGGACACTGAAATGAAGTGACTGAGAAAGCAAAACAAATGTTCCTCTTCTGTTCTGGTGTTATGGGTCAGTGCAGTTTTACTGCAGACCTGTAATAAAATGTGGGTTCAATCTGTGTCTTATTTGACTTTGCTGCATCCTGAGTCACTTTTCACCTACATCATTCAGAGAAAACAGTCAGTAGTTGATGGGTTGTCAGAAGAGAGCCGGTGGATACAAGTTTGTCTTTCTTCTGTCAGTTCTTTAAGTCAAGTTGAAGTTGCGTTTCTTGGGGTTAAGTTTGTGTTCAGCGTTAATGGGTGTACAGGTTTCCTATCTGACGGTTTTGTAACCAGATGTATCGACGTCTGCATGACCAGTCAATGTCCTGATGCAATATTGGATGCTTCAGAGATATATTTTGGGCATAAATATACACCGCTGTCAACAGAGTGCATGTCATCCTCTGCCTTTAATTGGGCGACTGCTACGCGTTGTTGCATTGTTCATTTACTGCCTCACTGAACAAGACATGCCAACCAATGTTTTTATTATGACTACTGACAGGCGAAGAGAATAACACGGATTACCTCTTCATCATGGTGCTTGTTAGTAAGGAAGATTTTTTTTTTTGTCAAAAGGAGGAAAAAAAGTAAGGATCTGAGCTAGTTTCCGAGTGCCGACTTGTGATTTCTAGATGGCTGTCTTTGGTGGTCAGTATATATAGAAACTGGTTCCTGGATGAAACTCTGAAAAAACAATGAAACAGCTGCAGGTCTTACTGTATCTTAAACTGGAGAAGAATTTAATGCTGTTTATGAATGAAGGCTTTAGCAATGCCAAATGTTTCACAGTCTGCATGTAGGACAGCCGCTGGTCCATCAGGGTGGACACACTGTTCTCCGATAGCAGAGGACTCTTCATGGAGCATAGAACGCATGCCTCATTGACTCCGGCCTGTTTTGGTATCAAATAGGAAACTAACTTTTACGCCAGTAAGTCGTAATGTTGTGTCCAATCGGTGTGGGTCAGATTTAAAGAGTTTGGGGAAACAAGTAAATGTTCATTTGTTAATGAAAGTCCTGTGCATTTGTGTGTTTCTTCTAGTGTTCATAATTGGTAACTTGTTCATTGAATTATGCTTGTCCACATAATTGTAGACAATATATGTCTACATGCGTACCTGTTAACATTGTTATCACTTTGATGACAATGTTAACACTTTGTTACAGAAATGTTGACCCACTGTAACTATAGACCTGGTCTAATATGAATTATTTTAGGATAAAGTGTGAACTAAGACTGAAGCTTCGCCAAGCAAACTGGTTGTTGGTTAGATCAACTTCATTGAAGGTATCTGCTTGATAGATGATATATTTCTTTCTGCTTTTTCCCCACTTCTCTCATTATTGGGCCTTCCCAACTCAAACAAACTAATACCCCACTAAACCCCAACCTTCAGCCCCATCCATCTTCTTCCAGACACACCACCACTAGCACTAACACTTAGTCTGCAGCATGCATGTTTCCATCCTTATGATCCAATTGTTTCCTTGAATTTATCTTATTTAAACAAATTTCACTGAATTTTGAGCCAAGCCAAAAGTGGTACAGTGTAAAATCAACATAAAGAGCAAGTGGAAGACAAGCAATGAACAAGTGAATTTGTATGGAGACATTAAAGCCTTACACGATAAAATAAGACTTTGAACAACATTTCTCGATTGGTAAGTTTGTTTTCTAATAAAGTACGACAATAAGACACGTTTTTGAAAGTTATGACAGTTTCTCTCATTTTTTTTAAAAATGTGCACTGAGATGTAGTTCACAAACATCCATCTTATAAATATAATTATGTTTGGACTTTCTAAGCCTGTCAGACCTGCAAGGTTGCTTTTTTTTTATCACTATTATTTTTATGTCTTATCCATTTTACTCCTACCAGACCTCAGTGTTGCTCCTTTCCCTTCTTTTGAGTTTTTCTATTACTTCCTCTCCTGTCAGGCGCCACTCTATCCTGGCCTCCTGCCAGGCTGATTATTACTTTGGCATGTGCATGCTACTAACCTCTTGGTTAAAAATAGTCAAGTAATTTAGTCATTTATGACCAGAGCTCTTCAGACTTCACAGCCGAGCCTTTTTATCTTTCTTCTCTCCATCGAAAACATCTTAATATCCCTTTCCACTTGTCTTCTGGGTAATCACCCATTCAGGCTGAACCACTGGTTTGTTATTCACTCACTTCCTTTGTAGCCTTGTGAGCTGAGCAGATAATCAACGCTGGCTGGCTGACTTAATTGTCTGATCAGGAAAACAGAGCAGTCTCATCTCGGTTGTCACAATTGAACTCAGAGCATTATGAATAAGTGATTAAGGCTGCATGAAGGCAGGTTTTGTGGTTGAATAGTGATTTTGTTGTACAGTCTGCGCTGTCTGAGGGAGAGAAGGGTGTTGATTTATGCGGCTTCCTCAAATACCCTGCAGCTGGTTTCCATCATTAACCGTGCTGCGGAGCCAGATGTGCGAACCTGTGTGTGTTTTTCCCCCTCGTATACATTCCCTCTGATGTGTTGATTGCTGGAGGAAATATGAAATGAGACTCGCCCGTTTGAAGTTGATGATAGACTATTATGCGGATCACATTATAAAGCTTCGCATCTCAAAAAATGGATCTCTGAGGAGCTAAAGCTTATGTATAAACTGCCTGCTTACGTGCTGGCACGTCTGCTCGTCAACACGTCAACCTGCCGACTCAATGGCGTTTTTCTTAGGACATTTTGAACACTTTTGAGTGATGGCTGCAGTAACTCAGCCATGTGAACGACCCCATATAGCTACTGATGGTTCCTGCATGAATCGTCCCCGGGGCGAGCCGCTCCATTTGCTCCTTAACTCCCCCAGTCTATTCGGCGAAAACTCCCAGTAGCTGTTCACTATAACTTATCAGAAACTTTTATCTGTTCAATACCGAGTCGAAAACTTTGAATCAGAAACCAGTCCCATTCTCATTATCCATTAGCAGTTGTTTACATCGTGAAAACATAGAAATCATAAAAACATCATACAGTCAACAGCTCTGAAAGCTAATAACAGATAGTAAATTTTTGCAAAGTGCCATCGTTAAAATCATCAATGTACAAATATGTTGGTAAAATTTACATTTATTATGGAACAAAAGCAAATCTAAACAGGTGAATTTTTGTCTTGATTTAAAGGAATTCAGTGTTTCAGCTGTTTTGCGTTTTTCTTTTTTAGAAGTTTGTTCCAGATTTGAGGAATGGTTTGCATGATATGCTGCAATGGTTTGCATTATATATTTTTTGTTTCCCATACACAAGTTCAGAATACAGGCTCAAATTATTCATGCTTGTGTATTTGACACCTTTGACAATCTTCTTGAAGTTATTGTTACAGATATTTTTGACTTGGTTCACACCAACCCAGGTTTTTAAGTATATTCTTTATTTGCCCAGAGGGTTTTATCTTTCCAAAAGCTGAATCTTAGCCTGGTTAATCCATTCAAAAGTTGCCTTAGTTCAGCCTTTAACAATTATTATCATTTTGAAACTCAAAATTTGTGAGGTTTTAAACAATCTGATCCAAGCTGTCAACCTCAAATGAAATGGAATTGGTTTGGATTTTTAGGAACAGCACCAAGAGAAGCATCAAGGCTCAAATCTGTCAGATTGCTGGACTATCAATCCTTCTGCCTGCAGTGAAGCCAGTTTCTCACCACCGCTGGTTAAAAGGGTGCTGATGAAAAGAGAAGTTGTCTCTGTTCCAAGCTCAGTGTTAAAAACTTCAGCTTTGAACACTGAAATTTCCATGTGAAATTTGCTGCTTTTCACATGGACAGATCAAACACCTTCTGGAGACATGTTCTATAGTTAGATATGACATAAATGTAGCCATTTGGCGCAATTAACAGAATGTCATGAGGAGTCAAAATGAGGCTTTCAACTCCAAGGTCTTAATTCTTCTTAAAACTAATTCAAAAGGTTGTGACACCTTCATCATTGCAAGAGCCGTTTGAATGCTTTTTGTCACATTTGCACTGAGATTTGCTTTTCCTTCCCAGGCATTACGGTTCTGCTCTCCCTGACGGTCTTTATGCTGCTAGTTGCAGAGATTATGCCTGCCACATCAGACTCTGTGCCTTTAATAGGTAAGTCCGGCTGAAATTGAAAGCAGCTGCTACGGTTGTCAACCACAATCAATGAAAAGGCCCGGGTGAAAACCCCTGTCATCTTTTTTTTTTTATGATTTTTGTTAAATGTGTTTCTCTGAAATCACAGTGTGGCCAATTTGAGCAGCCATCCAGGATTTGGTCATTCGTTTAATTCAGAGATGAGTCATCCTAGGTGATGTTTCTGCAATACACAGAGAAAGCTTTTCTCTTTCCATTTTTGTGAGACTCTGGAAACTCCAGACCAATCTAACCTGCAAAAGGGGTTTTGAACTTTTCGACAGTTTGTCACATTTCCGCCACAAAACGTTGTTTTTAATTGAAAATGTAAGAGGCCAACCCGAAGAAGCTCTCAACTTTGATGTGAAACGAGAACATTTATTTTACATTTTTAATGCACAGCAATCTGAAAAATGTTGTGCATTATTATTGTGTGGTTCTTAATTGTTAAAATTTAATTTCCCCACAAAGCAGTCTCATTTTATGCTTTTTTTCCCCCCTTGTGATTGTTATCTCAGCTGACTTCTAACGCAACTTTCTGGGTCTTCACTTCTTCTTTCCTCAGCTGAATACTTTGCCACCACCATGGTCATTGTTGGTCTGTCTGTAATTGCAACTGTTTTGGTCCTGCAATATCACCACCATGATCCTGATGGAGGAAAGATGCCAAAATGGGTGAGTCTTGCGATTTTTATTGTTGCTTACAATCTGTGTGGTAGGCTATTTAGTTTACAATGACTACATTTACATTATAACTAAGCTCTTTTAACTTCAGCTGTTGACAAAAAATAAAAAATAATTATATATCATTGCACACAATCCGGGCACTACCTGAGGACGACTCAGGCTCCGAGAGTGTCATCACTGTCGTCAATGAAAACACAAATTATGTAGACTCAACAGAGCTATTGCATACAACGCGTAAGGAAATAATGTTTGTCTCCGTTATTCTGTGATCTGGTAGACCCGTGTGATCCTGTTGAACTGGTGCGCCTGGTTCCTGCGCATGAAGCGCCCCGGCGAAGACAGAGTGCGCTCAGCCTGCCACAACAAGACCCGACGGAGCAGCCTGACCAGCATGGACCTCAACGCCAGCAGCTCCGTCTCCCAGTCTACCAATGGCCACATGCTCTACGTCGGCGTCCGCGGCCTGGAGAGCATCCACTGCTCCACGGCCGCCACCTCTCCCGATTCCGGGGTCCTCTGCGGGCGGCTGATCGGACGAGCCGGCGAGGACGAGTTGCTCCTACCGTCGAGTCAGAGCCCCAACATGGGATACATGGAGCTGGAGCTGGCCAAGATCCTGGACGAGGTGCGGTACATCGCCAAAAGGTTTCGTGACCAAGACGAGGACGAGACCGTGTGCAACGAGTGGAAGTTTGCCGCGTCTGTCATCGACAGGCTTTGCCTCATGGCTTTCTCTCTCTTCACCATCCTCTGCACCATTGGGATCCTCATGTCGGCACCCAATTTTGTAGAAGCCATTTCCAAAGACTTTTTTACATGAGGAGATTGAAATTAAATTTTAAATAAATAAATAAATAAAAATCTGGCACACTGCTAATGAAATGATGTATAAATTCACAGGGCAGTAATCTGGATACAGCCATTTCTTCTGTTTACAAATGTGTATTATGATAAAATGCTCACGGTTTGTCAAAACCAAGTAAAATTAAAACTCAGTCTGCAGTGTGAAAATAAGGAAACAAATCCATTGCATTATAATGTGACTCCACCCCACACTTTGAAGAAAATAAATGCTATCGCTTTGTACTGTCTGACTACAAATCCAATTGCTATCATCAATGTAATTTGTGAATAATGTAGCTTTGGTTTGCTGTGTGACTTCTTCATTGTAATGTACAGTTTTGCTAAAATATAATAGGAGTCCAACATTACAGACCAGAAATATTGATATCTACATGGCATTTTACCAGAAGGTGTAGAAGAGTAAAAGAAAACCTGCAGCACTCATCACCTGCAAGCTGTTGATTATGTGTAAACTAACAGCAATTGGATGAAGAGGTGGGGGTTGCATTCAAACAGTGACGCCATTCGGGTTTGAAACATTTGGATTACTACATATGTTATATTATTTAAAAGCCCTTCACTGTCACCCCAAAAACACTGAAGTGTAAGTCAGTGGGTCCATGGGGACATCGGTGTCCTCGTGACAGGTGGTCAACATCTTCAGCCCAGGATGTTTTCCCCCCAAGGTTTGTCAAAGCTTCTCACAAGCATCTAGTCTTCACATTGGTGTTTTCTGATTATCGCAGTTGTCATAATTAACGGTAGACCTTATTTAGCCGACATAAAGCTGAACATTTTGCTGAATCTTAGCTACCTTGTCTACTCGGTGGTCCATTAGCACAATAGTTTTCCGTTCTCTTCAGTGTCTTTTTGATATTGGCTTCCATTTTAAGATCATTTTATTGTTTTCTGTGCTTCATTATATGATATCCCCTCTCCAATCAACTTCTTGAACGAGGAATGGACTAAAACCATCATGAACCACTTCTGGTGACTTCATCCTTAGTTAGCCAGAAATACACGTTGAAAGAAAAATGCAGCCAATCTTTTTTAGAACTGATAAAACCAACATCATTCCATCTGAGTCTGGAAAGCTTGTCAGACCAATTGTGAGGTATTGTGGGTTGGGTATCAAGCTATGGGGATGTTTTCTTACTGTGGTGTCTTGGCCATTTATCACACATCACTGCATATCATGGATCAATTCATAAATGTGCTAGAAGAGGCTTTGTTGTCTTCTGCCAAGGAGGAAGTGCCCTTGAGATTGGTGTTTCAACAACATAGTAACCCCAAACACACCAGTAAAACCAGCCGCTTCATGGTCCCAAACCAACAACATAATGCTATATAACAACCAACATAATGCCTGCACCTTAATTCAACAAAAATCATGTAGGGTGACATCATACATGCTGTTTCAGTGGTTAAACTAAGATATGTAAGATTGTGGAACAGAGTCCTATCGTCCTGAGTTGAAATAGCTGTTCACTGGTTCCAGATGTTGGTTGTTCATTAAAAGCTGATGTGAAGCAGTTTTCAAAAACAGCAGACATCCAGCTCAATATTAGCTCATTAATTCACAGGAAAGTTTAATTTTCAACCATTTTCAGTACATTACATAATGAAAATGAGTACTACTCCAGTTATTAAATAGCAATGCAGGCTCTGCTATTTTGTTGAACGACGTAATGTTCCTTACCTTTACTTTCCATAGACTGAGAATAAATTTGATGCTTTTCTTAATACGTTGATTTAAAGCAGAATGTTAATAGTGTTTGCAATGCTTTATAATAGCTATTATAAGAATGGTGAAATTTACTCACTTTTAAATCAAACTGCTGTCAGTTTTAACACAACTGTTAGTCATATTGCATATATGATACCTAAAAAAGCTACAGTATCTTGCATCATGTAAATATTCAAAACTGAAGAAAAAAATTGCAATGTTGTTTGCCTTTCTATATACATAAGCTCCTTGCTATAGTCTATTTTTAATTGTTGGTTCACCAGAATTTTCTTCTAGGACTTTATTGATTAAAGAATGATGGCCTTTGTCTTTATTATTACATTTAAGTGTTCGCTCTTGTTCACTGAACAATTTAATAATAAATGTGATTTTTTTTCTTTTCTTGAAACTGGAGTCCTTTATTGGTACTGTACCCTTAAAAATGACATGGATTTACACTCCATATTCCACTCCAAATTAAACCATGAATTTGAGCTTTTGCATACTGAAAAAGGAAAACTAAGAAAGTGAGATTTTCTTTTTTCTGTTTGTAGTTATTAACAAGGCTTCAGTGTAGTGAGACATATTGAGAGCGATATACCAAAACTAATTTCGCTCCCTCAACGCCTTCATTAAAGCAGAAGGTTATTTCAGTAGTAGTTAAGATGTGCACTAAAAGTTACCAGTTTTGATAGACAGTTGTTGCATTTTGAGATGAGAGATCATACACTCTTTTATCCATTGCCTGTCTACCATGATGCTGTTTATTATTTATTATTGTCTAACAATCCTCTGAGACTTTCACAGAACAGCTTTAATTGTACTGAGATTAAAGAACACACAAGCAGTCTACTAATTTGGTGTTGTCGCAATGGATTAGGAACATCTGAATTAGCTGAGTAAGAAAAAAATTACATTTTTCAGATTGATGAGAATTTCTGGTTATAATGTAAATTGTTTCGAAGGGTGTGAAAAGGTGCTGTATATTGCTATGTCAGAGCAAAATCTAAAATACTTAAAAGAAAATGTTTATATACCCGTGGCACTAAAAAAAAAAATAGCTGGCGAAACAAACCTGCCATCTTGTGGCTGTACATAACAAATACAAACATAATTTTTTTTTTTTTAAATATGCTAGGAAAAATATGCTCTTAGGTTATAATTTATTAAAAGTTTCAGATTGCTAAATGTTCCACATGTGACCCAACAAACTGGAAGGCAATATGTAGGTAAAAACTCAGGAAAGTTTTCATGGGAATTGGGACTGCTTCCGAGGTCCGAGTAATTTGGCCGTAATTAGTGTCGTCATTAAAAGCTTTTATTATCACATTTATTGCTCTTTTTTTTCATTTTACTAAGCATTCGTAAAAAAAAAAACATTTTATAATTTGGGCAAACATTTCGTGTACAGGAACATTTTCATTTTATTTAGTGTTTATTTATTGTAAAAAAAAAAATGTAATAGTCCCAGTTTGTGTATCGTATATATGCCAATATGATTTTAGATTCAAATGAGGTTACTGTGAAGGAGTATAAAAGAGAAAAGACAAAAATCCAAAGTACTTGATGGTCACACGTTTTAATATTCAACAAAGTTGTCAGATTGAGTCGGCTCAGTTGCGAGCGACACTGTGTGCGCCATCGATATCTTTCCGACTGGAAACGTGTTCACGAAATAAACGTTAGCTTTGGTTTCCTGGTGTTTCTTAGCTCGCTTTATCTGCGCTATTGGTGAAATGTCTGAAGCCTTGTTGCAGTGGTGCGTGGACCAATTACATCATAAATTTGGCCTGGAGGCATGTGAAGACATTGTCCAGTAAGTGTTAAATATTTCCTTTTAGACGGTCTATCACAAGCTGAAAGCTAGCTAATTGAATGATGGCGCTCTACTGACATGGCCTGTTAAAAAAAATAGATTCTATGTAAAAGGAAATTACGTGAGTAGACGTTTAGTCGAACCATTTAATGTTTTTTTCATTAATGTAACAGCTGTCTAATATGTTTATTAGCTATCATCCAGCTAACAGCTCCTCATTTCTGAAAGTTCGGCTTTTGTTAAATCTGTTTTGAATGTTCATATCTCTATGAACATTTACTGACTGTCATCACTAAGCTGATGACAATCCTGTACCCTCTAGCTGTATTGTTGTCATTAGTGTTTAGGCTTTTCTACTTCAAAAATAAAATGTGATACAGTTTGAAATAGCTACATTTCTTAACTTCTTTTGATAATCAGGTTGTAAGATTAAGAGAACTAAGTACATTTTTAAAATGTACCTGTCGTACCACGTAAAGTTTAATTGAGAAAAAATACCCTTCTGCCTTGCATATCTATAATAACATACAGTATATATTCTCTCTCTTGCTTCATGAATCTTTCAGAACTTTCTAGAAAAAAAAGGAAGCATAACATTTAATGAGAAATTGTGAGAAGATTATCAACTTAAAAAAGAAATCTCTGTGATCTCTCCAGGTACATACTCTCCATTGAAAAACCTGAGGAGATCGAGGAATACGTGGGAGATCTTCTTCAGGGGACTGATGGAAAAAAAGGCCAGTTTATAGATGAACTCCTATTCAGATGGAAGAAGAGTCAAAGACAGGGTGCGGATACAGCCGGTCTTTTCCTTCTCAAAGAGTCCGCTTCGCCAACAGGTAGGACAATAAGTATGCAGTTAACGTATTTCTCAAAAAACTGTCTACTCTGATGACTTGCAGTTTCATTAAAAAGAGCGAAAGAAGCTATGAAAGCTAACCTGTAACATTAACATCTTTTGTTTCTTAAATGTATGTTCATGTTTTTACAGATATGCAAGACTCCACCAAAGATACCCTGAAGAAGTCCAAACGTAAAGGACGTAACAAACAGGAAGTGGTGGCTGGGAGCCAAACAGAGCCTGAACCAGAGCCAGTGAAAACCCCCATGGATCTGATGAGGGTGATCACACGTCTCAGTTTTCTTATACACTTTATTTTTATGCTTTAGTTACTTCAGTTTATAAAGAAAACTGGTAAACAGTTAGCTATCAGTTGACTGATCAATGTCTTTCCAGGCCCAGGAAAACAGCAGCACTTCTTCAACTAAGAAGAAAACCAAGTTTGTCAATCTCTACGCTAAAGAGGGTCAGGACAAGCTGGCTGTTCTGCTTCCGGGTCGGCACGCCTGTGAGTGCCTCGCCCAGAAGCACGCGCTCATCAACAACTGCCTGAGCTGTGGGCGAATTGTGTGTGACCAGGAGGGCTCGGGACCCTGCCTCTTCTGTGGAAGCCTGGTGAGCAAACTTGGCTCCAGTAACGTTCCTAGCTTTTAGTTTTTGTTAACAATTTTTTTTTTTTTGTGCATCTTTACTTCAGGTCTGCACTAAAGAGGAGCAGGAGATTCTACAGCGAGACTCCAACAAAAGTCAAAAACTCAGAAAGAAGCTTATGGGAGGTCAGAGCCCAAGCTTCTCAGACTGAGCTCAAGAAATATGAAGTTTCTAAGTCCTGTCATCTGCAGATTGTCTTTTTTATATGTCGTTGCCAGATGCTGGAGAAAGGGAGCTTCTTCCACATCAGGAAGCCACACTAAAAGCCGGGCTGGAGAAAGCAGTTCAGCACAAAGACAAACTGCTGGAATTTGACAGGAACAGGTATCTTAAAACGCACTGCTGCTCAGAAATGAGCAGGTTTACTGCTGTAAATACATGCCACCTGGTCAAAACCTACCTGTTTTAATTCACTGCCCCATTCAACTGCAGTGTCAGGAGGACGCAGGTGCTGGATGATGAGTCGGATTACTTTGCCGCCGAGTCCAATCAGTGGCTGTCGCCCAATGAGAGAGAGAAGATGAGGAAAATGGAAGAAGACTTGCGAGAACTTCGCCACGCCTCTCGTAAGGACAGGAAGATCACTCTGGATTTCGCTGGCAGACGAGTCATCGATGAGGGGAACGATATGAACGAGTATTACAGCAAGTAAGACTGGGCTTTTATGTGTTTTCCATTGGCTTGAATCCCAAACAACAGAAAGATTTAACATTTTTGGAATTGTTGTTTAGACTGGATGAGACCCTCAAAAATATGAACAGTGGGTCAACACCAGGGACTCCTGGATATCCTGAAAGAAGAAGTGGAAATCTAAACCTCAGAGAGCTGGTCAACCCAAACATTATGCAGTCTGCACCAGAAGTAAGTCGCATTAAAAGGACAAAGTAACTAGATAAAGGCAGTTATGTTGTTTTTTTATATTTTTAGAAAATGACCTGAAACATAACTTGTTCAGGTAAGCAGTGATGATTATGATTGCACAGTGTATCACTCTTATTGTTATTTGGGTCCGTGTGCTCAATAAGATGCATATTGTGTAAAGCTGCTTGAGGTGCAATAAATATTGATTATTTGTTTGAGTACAATGCATTCAGAATCTGTGTCAGAGATACTGTAAGTCTGGTGAGTCACGAATATTGCAGCATTGTAAATGTCTTAGAAGATTAAAAAAAAGTGATCAGAAAGTCATTGGGAAGCTACAGCTAAACTGTTTCAATGCCATAACAGCAGACGCTATACGTTTCCCATATATTGCTTTTTAAACACCTTGGTGATGCATCAAAAAGAGGAGTTGCTACCTCAGATAGCTCTTAGTGTGGCTAATTTAGTGAGCAGAAAAGGGATTTCTAAGTTTCCACTTGGCTGATCATCAATCAGGCCCATAAAACTGAAAATCAGCCAATTTATCATTGGATCTCTTACACGAAAAATCCTTCTTAAGCTATAAGAAGGATTTGCAATACATTTTGGCACTTTTTTTTTTTTAAAACTAGTGGGTGGACATTGGAGGCAGGGAACGCCAAAAGCAACCCATGGAGCAGAGGAAAAATTTGACGGAGGAAAAAGGAGGAGAGGAGCGCCACAGGTTGAGACTCCAAGACAAAGAGCTGCGGGAGATTTCTGACGGAGGCTGGTGTCTGAGTATGCACCAGCCGTGGGCCTCACTGCTGGTCAAAGGCATTAAGAGGTAACCAAAGACAGATTGCCAGATATACAGTACAGACCAAAAGTTTGGACACACCTTTCTAATTCAATGGGTTTTCTTTGTTTTCATGACTATTTATAAGGCAAGAAATCCCACTTATTAACCTGACAGGGCACACCTATGAAGTGAAAACCATTTTAGGTGCCTACCTCTTGAAGCTCATCAAGAAAATGCAGAGTGTGTGCAAAGCAGTAATCACAGCAAAAGGTTGCTACTTTGAAGAAACTAGAATATAAGGGCTATTTTCAGTTGTTTTACACTTTTTTGTTTAGTGCATATTTCCACATGTGTTATTCATAGTTTTGATGCCTTCAGTGTGAATCTACAATGTCAATAGTCATGAAAATAAAGGAAACTCATTGAATTAAAAGGTGTGTCCAAACTTTTGGTCTGTACTGTACATCTTTCAAAATAGGCAAAGCCTTTTATTCAGTACCTTTTAGAAAAAAATGAATATACTCATCGTTAAAGATTTTGCATCTTGTGTGAATGTAGGGTGGAAGGTCGCACCTGGTACACGTCACACAGAGGTCGCCTTTGGATAGCTGCAGCAGCCAAAAAACCCACAGCTCAGGAGATTGCTGAGGTGGAACAAATGTACCGCCACATCTACAAGAAAGGTAGGACTGACTTGCAACAGAAATAAGTCAACAAACACTGAGTTGATCATAATTACTAATAGAATTTGTTTTGTGTTCAGCATCATTAAAAAGCTACATGCGCAAAATAAAAAACAAACAAAAGAAACACATATACCTTTAAACAAATGATGTTGAAAAGCCCCTAAACACCAGTAGAAGCATGTTTCATTCACAACTGTATTGGGGTCAAAGGTTGAGGTAGATAAGTATTTTATACCTCTATAGTTCTACTTGTTTTTCAAAAAGACTATTTCACTGGAAAGTTAAAAAAGAAATATTTGTGAATACTGTAGCAGATGGTTATTATTATGTTAAGTAATTTTGTCCTTTCCACATACTGTCAAAAGTTCTAATAGCATGATTTTTTTTTTAAAATGTGTTAATATTTTACTTTTAATTTCAGTAATTCTCAAAATGTTCTGCTATTTTTGAATGCTGTATAGCAGTAGACTTTGCAAATTTGCTTTGGACCGGGGTGGGAGTGGGGGGGGGGGGGGGGGGGTGTGCGCGCACCGACACCGATGCTGTTGCTGCTGTTTCTAAATCATTCTGCTGCTTGTGGGCTGAATGTTGGCGCTCAAGATTTAACCAACAGAATCCAGTTAAAGGGTTTTCAAAATAAAAGATCCTCCTCCAGACTCAATACATAAAACGGAAGTATAAAATTATTTCTTGCGCGGCCCGGTCTACGGACCTGTACCGGTCTGCGGCCCGGGGGTTTTTGGACCACTGCTGTATAACATACTGTTATTTTTTTTATTTTTTTTTTGGAGAGTGCCTATTAGTGAGACAGCAAATTATTAAGCCTTCCGATAACAACATGCTCAGTTGGCAATAGGTTGAAACTGGTGTGAACAATAGTTTCAGACGTGTCCATAACTGATGTTGCTGCTCTCCTCGTCTCTGCAGAGCCAAACTTTCCCAAAGATTATCCCACCGGATGTCTTCTGGGTTGCGTTAACGTGGCCGAGTGCCTGTCTCAGGAGCAGTTTAGACAACAGGTTGGTGAATCACATCCTCTGATTATACTCATTTTGAAGGCCACAACAACACTTGAACACTATTTCATGATAAAATTTAAGAACTGTTGATTTTGTTCTCATGTTTCATCATGTTCAATATTTACACCGGAGACTGGAAAATTGTGTCTCTCACACTTTCTGACTAGCTTCAGAAAGGACCCAGTTTTAAATGGGTGATTTGACTCAAAATATTTACAACCATAATAATAATAATAATAATTATAATATATGATCTATTAACCTAGAAAGTGTGATAATGTTTAAACGATGGCTGCAGTATAATTTCCTGCCAGCAGAGGTCAGACTGCACTGCTTTTTATTTGCCACATCATATTTTCTCCCACCAGAGGCAGAATGCCCCACATGAACTGAACGCTAGCTTCTTCACTGCACCATTATAAATCTGATAGTTAAACACTCAGTATTTCCAACAGTCACTCTTTGTTTGGGGAATTGAAAAAAAAATATATTTAAAGTAGACTTTCTCTAAAGATGTGTTGTGATTCTACTTTCTGTCTTCATGACCTTACAAACCACAACCTTAAGCTTTTATTTCTATTTAGCATAAATTATGGTACAGGTGGCAAGTTTAAGCTCATCTGAACTGATTTGCCTCTGAAACTGAAATAATTTTGTTGTTGTTGTTGTTGTTTAAATGTTTCTATGTTTACCATCCGTTTTATGTGTCATTAATATACTGAATGTTTATTAGAGATTTAAGAAGAGCTCCTAATATTCATAACTGATTTTTTTTTTTCATTGGAAATTGTGGTCTATGTGACCTTTTTAATAAATGAATAAATAATATTGACTTTAGTAGCAATACTACTTCTAATACTAGTGATGTAGAAGTTTTTTGAAGGTGTAGGTTTATATTTATATTTTCACGGTGCAGTGCTTCTTTGTTTCTGTTCGAGCATTTCTGAAAAAGAAATGCCTGCCCTGCTTTGCTGCATTGTCAGTTACTGAAGTCTTCATGTTTTACATGCACATAAAGGCTTTCAAAATTATATTCTTGAAACGTCATCAAATTAGCAGCCAATTAAATTGTCTGTATTCTATTTTATGCCTCTAATAAAGTATGATGTTGTAATACCAACAGATACTGATGCAAAAATAGTGTGGAGACCGTTTTTAATTTGTTTTTATTTCCACCATTTCAGTGAACGAAGTAATCAGATGCAATTCATTTTAATTATGCGGCTAATAGTGTTTTTGTGAAGGTCCTGTGCACTGGCACGTTTTTCTGGGAAACATGTTGGACAAATATACTCCAGTCTTGCAAGGCTACCAGCTTTCTCGCAGATGTTTGCACACGCTTGTTTACTATATTAGACTGGAGCAGATCACATATGGAAATTGTCTCTTGTTGCAAAACAGACTCAAGGGAGGGGAAAGAAAAAAAGGAATAATAAAAAAAAAACATCCATGCTTTTCTTTCAGTCGTGTTCTACTTGTGTTTTCATGTGTCTTTAAGACCCAGTTTCACACACACACACACACGCACACGCCCCCACACACCCCCACACACACACACGTCTTTCTGCATGCAGCCGGTTGTCTTCTGCCTGAAAAGCTTTCAGAATGTGTGCTTCTACACGATTGCATTCTGACTGCTGGGACCTGTAAATTTAAGGGCTTTTTTTCCCCCCCTTTTGTGCTTCGTTCTCATTCTCTCCTCCACCACTCATTCCACCCAGGGCTGTAAAATCATGTTTGCAGGCTGTGTGACTGCCCTTTCATCCCGTGAAAGGGTGTGTGTGCATCTGTGCGTATGTGTCCACTTGCACTGAGCGGCCATAAATAACCCCTCCCCAAACACACACACACACACACCCATACAATGGCACCCGTTTAAAAAAAAAGAAAAAAAAGAGAAAGCAAGGCAGTTGTAAAAAATGAAAAAAAAAAAAAAATGAGTCAACCAAAGAGAAATAACACCACCAAACGCCTAACGTTGGTGTTAAGCTGAAGGTTAACGCACATTTCATTCAACTTGGTAGAAAAAGTAGCATCTATTATCCATTTAGCCTTTTAATCTCGCTTCCTTTCTAGTTCCAAGGAGGCGCGTTGTGTTGGTGCATAGTAGCACATATCTGTGCTGCTAGGCAGTGTGAGAGGGTGAGGTGTAGGATTTACTGTCCTGAGCTGGCAGCTGTGGGTGGTTAAAAGAGGGGTGGTGAAGGACAAACAGCCATTATTCTTCAGGCTTTTCTAAATCTGTCTCAAGTGACGTCTGAAATGTATTCAGAGAAAGTAGAATATGGGTAGATCAGGAAAGACATGAGTGAGGCACAAAAAATTGATATATGTTTAAAAAAACCAAAATGCTAAAAATGGTATCACCGCTTAATGTCATCCATGTGCCATAGCAGTCATTCCCCTGTTGGGGCGCTGCTGCGTAAATCAGCACCGCAATTGCAATAATATAGAAGCAGACTGTATAGAAGGCAAACCTGTGGCTGAGCAGGGATTTCGTTCACTTGACTTGCACCGATTCTTTCTCTAGTTAGACACTGACTGCTGTATCGATCCGTCCTCCAGATAATCTCTCACTCCATCCAGCTCCCCATCCCCCACTACCACTGATCATTTGTGAGCCATTATGATCTGTGCTGCCTCTCTCCTCTCTCACTGCTCAGTGCTCACTCAGCAGCGGGGTGGAGAGGCATGACTGGCGGAGGATGGCGGGGGTTGGTTGGGTTGGGATAATATATAGTGTCTTGCAAAGGTTTTCACACCCCTTGATTTCACATTCCGTCACATGAGACTCGGAAGTTTCAATTTATTTTACTGGGATTTTATGTAATAGACCAACATAAGGTAGTGTGTTAAAGTGATTCGGAGTTTTATTTGGTTTTTAAACCTTTTTGACAGATTAAGAATCTGAAAAGTGTGGCATGTGTGAACCAACTTACCTGTGCAACGCTTATTTTTCTTTGCGAGATAGAATGGATAACATCTAGAAGGAGCCATTTTGGAATGTTGCCACAGATTTAGTTCTGGAGTTTGACTAGGCCATTCTAGCATGAATATGCTTTGACCTATTGTAGTCCTGGCTCCATGTTTAGGGTCACTGCTGTGATTTAAAGTGCATTTCTACTCCGGTCAACAGCTTTTCAGGTAGTGTCGTGTTAGTTTTCTTCCACACATGTTTTGCATGCAGGCTACAAAAATTGACCTTTTGGACCACATTCATTCATGTTTTCCATCTATCCTCAAGGCAAACTGCAAATTGGCTTTTGGTTTTCTTTTGCAATGGCTTTTTTTCCCTTGCTGCTCTTCCATAAATGCCAAATTTGTGAAGTCTTTCATCAGATTCTCCCAGCTGAGTTGTGAAATCTCTGCAGCTTTTCCAGAGTTACCATGGACCTTTTTGTTGATTTTCTTGGGTTTTTGTTTATTGCTTAACTTTGCTTCAAACCTACGTAGAAACTGAGATTAAAGTACACAGAAGTGGACTGTGATTACCAGTCAGGCGGCTTCCCAAGTAATTAACACTGGCTTTCCTTTAAAGGTATGAGAGTAAAGAAGGTTGGAGATATACTCTTTGTTTTTTATTTTTAATTATATAAAACCATCTTGGGGGAGCTTGGGGAAATTTGGAAATAAGACAGCAGTTGTTGGAAAAGGCTGATGATCACATGAAGGGCTTTAGAGGAGGTTTGCGAGGGCACAAGTTGTGATTTTTTTTTTCTGTTTTGTGCAGAGTCAAGTGGGATTTTTGTAACTATTCAAAGACCCTCAGTATGAAATGACGTTGAAACAGTTTTGCATCATTCGCAGATGTTGAATAAACTCATGAATGTATTTTATTAACCACACGTACTCAGTGTTGAAGTCTGACATAACACATCCCCTGTCCTGGGAGGAAATGTGAGATACACACATATTTGAGACATGACTTGTTCTGAATGGCTTCCATCAGCAGCTGGTGTCGACTCACGTCTGACCTCTAAAACACACGCTGCATGAACAAAGCTAATTTTATTCCACTGACTGAAGACAACAACAAATAGAAATGAGTAAAAGGAGGAAGATTATTTAAGGCGTGGTGAGAGGATCAGCACATGTTTGAATAATCTAGAGAGAAAGCTGTTTTCAATTGAGCTGCTTCGCTCAGAGAGTCCTGCTGTTTGAAATGCTCAGTCACTGTCATCGCCGACCGGGACCAGTTAACAACATTTTCAGAAATAAATTGCCTTCCATTAATTTTGATTGCATTTGCTTGTATTGGTGTCATGTATAAAGGAGTACCCCAGTGCACTTTTGTAATATTTTGAAGCAAAACTCAACCAAGACAATTTCTGTGGTATTTGGTGTTTTTATTGCCAGGTCTCTTCCTTAACAAATCAGGTTGTTAATCTGTGTTTTCTTTATATTTAAAGCAGCGGCGTTATATATTTTCCAGGCAAACAGTGCTGTTTTGTAGGACAATCAAGTAACTACGTATGTTACCTTCTGTTGTTAACAAGGTCAACAAAAGGTTGTTAACGTCTGTTAAGTTGTTAAAATGCTGCTTAACAACAGCAATTTCTGTTGTTAAGAAAATGTTGTGTGTACATATCAAAAACAACTTAAAGGAAATTTGATTTAGCACCGGAGCCATATCTGACACCTTGAAATAATTTCCCTCTGTCTCTTTAAGAATTTTGTCATCAGCACTTTGCCTTTCCTTCACCTTTTTTTTCTTATCAACTCAAATCAAAGATACAGATGCTTGCATAGACTCAAAAATATAGTCTAAGTACAGCCTTTGACAGAAGTCAGTTTGATCCATTTTAAAACCCATTATGAGATGTTTTTGGAATCAATGTCCTGTTGGAACATTCAATTGAGTACAGCATGCTGAATTAATTGAGCATACTGTAAGGTTTAATAACAATAAGCAATTGGAATGAATGTGTGATTGAATAGAATTGATTTTTTTTGGTAGTGTCTTGAGACGATTTTTGTTGTGAATTGGCGCCATATTAATAATCTAAATTGCATTGTGTTTAAGTTTTAACTATCTGACCCCAGCCGTCATGCTAAGATTAAAGGAAAATGGCCAGGATGTTTAAAAATCAACCCACGTGAAATTAAGAATTAAGTCTGTCATAAACTGGAATCGGTGTTGCTATCCACAGTGAAGCAAGTGTGTCATATTTATGGACTCAGAGGGTGTTGACCAAAAAAAGAAGTGCCTGCTCCAAAATTAGTACCTTCAAGTTTGACTTAAATTGGCAGCTACTCGCACAGAAAAGCCAAAAGACTTCTGGAGAAAAGACTTATGGTCAGACGAAACAAGAAATTGAGCTGTCTGGCCACAATGTCGAGAAGTATGTTTGCAGAAGTGAAGGGGAGGCTTTTAACCCCAAGAAAGCTGTACCAGCGGTCGAGCATAGCAGTTAAAACTGCTGAGGGTCATTTTAGCTGCCAGTGAAACTGGAGCATAGAACAAAGTGAATGGGAAATAAAGAAGTCAAATGATTAAACTTCACTTTACAACAAAAAATGTTGTAAAGAGATATTTTTTTAAATGCCCTGCAAATGTATAGATACCCTTCACAAAAATCAGTGTAAACATTTTTATTGACGTCACAGCAGTCAAAAACCTCTTTTAATTGCTGACTTGCTTTTTGAATGCTCCCATTGATATTTTGCTGATTTATCTTTGGTTATGAGCTCCAGGACTTTGAAGTCGTAAGGCCTCCTCTACAAAACCTTAATCTTTGTCTCCCTCCATGGATTCACAACACTGGCATTGTCACTCCAAAACATTAATCTTACTTCCAGATAGAAGAAACATTTGGAAGAATGTTTGGTTTTTCCAACAATTGAAATGGTCAACTTTTTTTTCCCATGGAAAAAGTGGACAAAAACATAACACTTTAGTAATGACACTGGTATTGTCACACACCGGTTCCTATAAATGAAAAGATTGGACCTTGACCTTAGTGCACATGTTTGAGGAAAGATTTTATCAGTCATTTGTTTTGGTAATCATCGAAGAACCTTTACACTCATGCATAGTTTTGAAATAATCCTCTTATAAGGTCAGGCAAAGTGCGGAGAATACACACACACAAACACACACAAACACCCGAATCAAATCAGTGCTTAATGTTGTCACCTTTTGGCAGGTAGGCCATTCACAGCACCACCGTACCTCTGTGGATCTTGGCTGTCTCATTGTCTTCTGTCTCTTAGTGTAATCCCAGATTGACTCAGTGTTGATGAGATCAGGGGTTTTGTTTGGGCCAGGCCATCTGGTGTTCTACTCCTCGTTCTTCTCGGCGCTGGAGATGGTTTTGTTTGACGTAGTTGCTCTACAGCAGACTAAACTGGGAATCATCAGATGTCTTTTTCAATGAACGGAGTGTGTATGTGTGTCGGATACTTTAAATGGTTTGTTTCGTTCTGGGTAATTCCCTCTCATTCGCTGCTGGCATTTTTATTTATTTATTTATTTATTTATTTTCATTTTTTATGAGAGCAATGTTCTTTAATTTTAACAAGGCTGTAAGTTGTTTGGTATAATACTTTATCACCACGTGTTTCTAATCCGTTCTTGTTTTGCAGCTCGGCAGGATCGAACGCACAAGCACATGTGAGATAACTGGAGCCAGGCTAAGACCACATCACACAGCTCTGAACCCATAGCCACTTATCTGTTAAAAGAAGTGCTGGTTCCTGTGGAATTCCATTTGTGTGCGCTCTTCTCCTGACCTCCACAGTGGAGCTCCCGTGCTTGTTAGGCGAGCTGGAAGCTCCGACTGATGCCTGAGTTTCCTTGTGTGGTAATGTGATATTTATATGCTGAAAGCCTTCCTGCCGGCATGCCTCTCACACTCGCACACACACACCCCGTCTCTCTAACACACACAGGATATATTGGATGCATTCCAAAGGAAGGAAAGTCAGGCATTTCTTTTTTTTTTTTTCTTCCCCTGTTTTTGTCTGGAACATTGTTCGAGTCCGTAAAGATGGCTACTTGCCTCTTTCTTTTTTTTTCTTTGTTGCTGCCCTGTTTATCATTGCAACCTCATCCCAGGTCAGCTGTGTAAAACTGTAAAATTTCATAGGCGATTCATTTTATGTATGCTGAACAGACGTGCGCACTTATTGTCAGTCAAGCATCTTTCAGCCTTTCTGGTGAACCTCGTTCATACGCTGACATTCCTCCCCTTCCTCCCTCTTCCTCGCTGGGCAGTTTGCCATGGCAGGGAGGTCAGACATCATGTGATTCTGCAGCAGTGTATAGAATGCATTCAGCTAAGAGCCCCCCTCAGCACTGGACGGCGACCAGACAAACCTCAGTCGCAGGTTTTCCACAGCATGAAAAATACATCGAACCATCTGCCAGACTTAAAATGGTCTGCTACTGCTGTCCACAGACCACTTCATTAAATGTCACAGTCCCTGTAGTTTGGGAAGCTGACACCCAAGCCCCTTTATTATCGGCCCCCTCGCTGTGTTCTCATTTAGCAGCCTTTGTTCCCTGTTCTGTATGCTGATCACAGGGATATGAGGCAATAAAGAAAACCATACGTGCCGTGTTTCAGGCTGCTTTCTTTGATGCTCGCTTGATGAAAACAACTCGCATTCAAGGAGAGGTAACTCAATGCCAATCTGTGTAGAGAGGTTGACTAAATTTCAACATTTTCATCATCTTTTCTATTTGAATAATTCATTGGGGTAAAAAAACGGCATCCTCCAGATATTTTTAAACTGTAACAGTGTCTTGTCTCTCTCTGCTTAAGTGGAAAACGGCGCTGAGGTTATAGTCATTAGGTAGTCATTACTCCTTCACAGTCCTTGAGACTATAAACAGGAAAGCCTGCAGGGTATACCTGACTGTTGCACCGTCGACTGATATTATTGACTGTTGACAGGAAATGGAATGATGATGGTAAACAAGTGATGGCAGATCTTCTTTAGTTAGTTAGCAAAAACTCTGCACTGGCTTTAAGAGTCTCAGATAAACTTCATAAATGTTTGTTGTCTTGTCGGCTTAATAAACTTGATATTTGTGGTTGGTGGAGCTCAACTGATATGCCCAGTTCCAACATTTAGAAATCAGAGCAGCTGAATATTTTCTTTACTTGGTATTGCATTTTTGCTAATTATTTGGGGCATGAAGTATCCATGCATGAGGGAGATTGCTGATGCATCAAGCCAAATATTAGAATTAGAGTTTGTTTGTCACTGTACACATGTACAATGAGATTCAAAGCTAGCCCCGAATGATACACCGTGTTCCAAATTATTATGCAAATTGGATTAAAGTGTCATAAAGATAAAAAATTTTTGTTGTGCTATTAAATTTATAGATGGTATTGTGTGTCAGGGCTCTTTGAATCACTATAATTAATTTCAGAGAGCTGGTTGATTAGTTTGTCTGGTGAGCTCAATTAAAGGAAATCTACATAAGAAGGATGTTCCACATTATTAAGCAGGCCACAGGTTTCAAGCAATATGGGAAAGAGAAAGAATCTCTGCTGACGAAAATCATCAGATAGTGTAGTGCTGTATGACAAGGTATGAAAACATTAGATATTTAATGAAAACTGAAGCGATATCATCGTACTGTGAAGAGATTTGTGGCTGATTCAGAACAAAGATGGGTTTGTACAGATAAAGGCAGAATGAGGAAGGTTTCTGTTAGACAAATTAGTCGGATTAAGAGAGCAGCTGTTAAAATGCCCTTACAAAGCAGCAAACAGTTATTTGAAGCTGCTGGAGCCTCTGGAACCTCAAGGTGGAGGATCCTCCAGAGGCATGCGGTGCATGAACCTACTATTGGGCCCCTAACCAGAGCTCACAAGCAGAAACGGTCCCAGTGGGCCCAGCCGTACATGAAGATTGATTTTCAAACAGACTTGTTCACTGATGACTGCAGTGCAACCCTGGATGGTCCAGATGGACGCAGTAGTGGATTGGTGGTGGACGGCCACCACGTCCCAACACGGCTGTGACGTCAGCAAGGAGGTGGTGGAGTCATGCTTTGGGCCAAAATAATGAGGAGAGAATCATTGGTCGGCCCCTTCAGAGTCCCTGAAGGTGTGAAAATGACCTCAGCAAAGTATACGGACTTTCTGACTGATCACTTTCTTTCATGGTTCAAAAAGAAGAGCCGTACCTTCAGCAGCAAAATCATCTTCATCATGACAATGCACCATCTCATGCTGCAAGGAATACCACTGTGTCATTGGCTGCTATGGGCATAAAAGGGGAGAAACTCATGGTGTGGTCACCATCCTCCTCTGACCTCAACCGTATTGAGAACCTTTGGAGTTTCCTCAAGCAGAAGATCTGAGGGTGGAATGCAGTTCATATCAAAACAGCAGCTCTGGGAAGGTTTTCTGACATCCTGCAAAGAAATTCAAGCAGAAACTTTCCACAAACTCACAAGTTCAATGGATCAAGAATTATGCAGGTGATGTCAAAGTAGGGGTCCTATGTTAAGATGTAACTCTGTCTGTTAAGATGTTTTTGATTGAAATAGCTTTTGATTTTAGTACATGTGACCACTTAATGCTGTACATTCAAAGAATGACCGTTTGCAGTTCTTTATAATCTATAAAATGTTCAGAAAATCTGCTGTGCATAATAATTTGGAACAGTGCATTTTGAGTTTCTTATTTTTGAAATAAATACTGTTCTCATGGGGAGCTTTGTTCAGTAAAATTTGATTTATACTGTAATAGTTCATGACTTGAAAATTATACTGACCATCATTTTCATTGACCATTTAAGAAAATCTGAGAAAATATCACTTGCATAATAATTTGGAACACCACCAGTGTTATAAATATCTGCTTCTTCATCAGTTGCTGTACTCTGCTGGCTAGCTGCCTAAACAAGGCATTTACATTTTCTTCTGCATATTAGACACATTTTTACTGCTTTGATATAATTCTGGTTGCTAAAAGAGCTGTGGTTTGAAAACTAAATCAGCACTAACCATGATGTATTGAGGTAATACTTTCTTTTCATAGCTATAGCTAGTTGTGAGCTGGCTATAACCTTGTGAGCTAGCTATAACCTGTCTATTTAATTGCTCTTCATTAATAGTTTTACTTGATAAGTAACAGAACAACAAAATAATGTTAAATATTTTGCACCAACAGTATCTAAATTAGAAAAATCAATAAATACATAATATAACTGTAATAATCAGTATTGTATATAAGCAGAACCAATTCAAGTTTTTCTGTTATTAAACAAGAAAAATGTATCCTTTGGCACACTTTTGTTTTAAATTTCAGTCAAGTGCTGTAAAAACATATTTTTACTCGTAGTTGATATCCCTGCCCAGTCCTAACTTTAAAGCTGAGCATCCGTTTTGTTTTTATCTCTATGAAAACAGTCTTTGGGTTGCCAGTTTGTGCTCTCTCTGTGAAATAAAGCTCCAACTGTGTTAAACAATGTTTGCATAAAACAAGACCTCTATAGATGTTAATGTTGTGATCTTCCTGATGCTTTGCCGCAGGCAGAACTCTGCCTCCCCTTCCCTATAATAAGCTTTAATGAAGCATGGAATCAATATGTTTGACATTTATCTCCCATCTTCACATCTGGTGTTTGTTGACGATGCCCCAAAATGGCTCCTCATGAGGCCAGCGTGTGTGCCAGCTCTGTGTTTTGGATGAAGGAAATGAGTGAAGGTTGTGTCAACTTGTGTGGCATAGTCTGTAAGTACTTTGCACAAAGCCAGCAGGCGACCATGTTTTCCTGCTATGATGTTATCAGGGATTGTAAAAGATCTTAGCGTAATGCCTTTTCCCTTCTAAATGTGAGAGCAGATATTACCCCTCACAGAATCTAGATAATTATGGGGGTTTCTGCGTTCTCTAGGCGTGTTTATGCAATTGCTCAATGTCGCATAAGCCAGTGTGTGCTCATTGGAGAGGGATGTTTATCCCTCCAAGCTACAGCCTAGCAGCAGTATTACAACGACAATCTCTTCTCAAGAGGGAGAACTGGAAAGACAGAGAGCGAGAGACTCTCTGCCACTGCGGGTCAGAGATTACAAACTCAATTGTACTCTGCTGGGTGACATGTCTGCTCAGCAACTTCCTGCCAGTGACAGCGGAGGAGAGGAAAGTATGGAGAGAAAGAGAGAGAGAGCGAGAGGCCAACTGTGCTTCTAGTGCCATTAATCTTTCTCTCATTGTGTTCAGCAAAATATAGCCTCCACTTGTCCAGTAAACCACTAAGTGGGACTTATTTTCAGCTGGCATTCACAGTAAAAGTCATTATGACTTCTATAAATAATAAATATTATTATTAGTTAGGGTTCTTTGCACAGTGGGCTGTTGTTGTTTGACATTTTTCTTTTAAATTTGCTCTTTGAAGGAAAAATAAAAACCAGTTCTTTAAATCCGGTGGATATAAGGGGACAGAGACATGACCACATGCATGTGCGTGTGTGCACCCACTGCCCACTTTCCCATGTACATTTGTTCGAGTGCTTGGAACACATACAGTGACTCAACCGATCACATGGCAGCAACTAACTGCATTTGGGCATCTCGATGTAGTGAAGACTACTTTGTAATCATCAGAATGGCAACAAAAGGGGATTTAAGTGACTATGAATGTAGAGTGGCTGTCTGTGCCAGACAGGCTTTTCTGAGTATTTCAGAAACTGCTGATCGACCGGGATCGCTTCCATTTATAGACAGTGATCCAAAAAAGGGAAGCGATGCAGAGAGCAATTGATGAATACAACTTTCTGAAGCCAGAGGAGAATGGGCAGCTTTGTTCACGATGATGCAAAGAGAATAGCAGCTCAAAGAAAAAGTTGTTGCAGCCAAGCTAGGCGCAATGCCGTCTTTGAAAGTAAAACACATTGAACTTCGAAGCAGCAAAATACCCCAAAGGCTACTACTCTTGTGAGTAAAGAAACATAAACTGGAGTTAGTTTCCACAGGCTCAGCAAAAATGGACAATAACAGATCGGAAAAATGTTGCCGACGTTCCCTTGGTAGGGTCAGAGTTTCCCTAAACAGTATGATAGCATGGATTTACATGCGCTATCATTTGACTTTGTCTGGTAAAAACTAGCCTTTTGGCTAGTGACTGAGAATGATATGGTGTGTGAAATTAAAAACTAGACTTAAAAATTTTAGACCAGTCATACAAAATGCAATTGGTTGTCATGTTTTTGTGACATCTGCCAGTATTTCTCAATTAAAGTAATTTTTCTTCAATACATACATCTGTCCCAGTAAAAGCAGTTTCATCGACAAGATAGTGTGCCCCATATGCCCAACTATTTGAGAGTGACATATGAATAAGACATGCTTTAATACTTGGAAAGCCTCTGAACTGCTGGATACTAAGATGAAACTACAGAAAACATGCAGTCTAAATACATCATTATTAAAGTTTCCTTAAAGATTTGAGACATTTTTTAATGTTGAGTTAAAATATTTTGGTTTGTGTTGCCTGACGGTCACCTAGCCTTATTACTACTACACCTATAATGATTTAGTGAAGTAAGCTTTCTACTGAAAAACCATTAAAGCATTGGTGAAACATAAAGTGATTCAGATTTCTAAAATGTAACAGTTTAAAAACATGAAGATACCGAGACTGCAGAAAAAGAGATAATCTGACATTACACACTGAAAGCAAATTCTTGTTTTGATTTATCAACAGTATTGCAATTTTCACATGGTGAAACTGGAGAGAAAATTCACATTTTTACTGACTTGAGTGAAAGCTATGACTACTTCATTCTTGTCTGTCTCCCACGTTTAGTGAAGTCTCTTAAAGCTCTGGTGCACCGGCCCCCCTGCCACGCTTCACTGGGCAAATATGACATGAATTGCTTTTGCAGGCTCAGTGTGTGAAGCAGAGTATTGATTTACATGCAACACCATTTTCTTACCTTTCAAATTGCTGGTGGTCAGCGCTGCACGAATAGCATTCCAGGTGTTTTCTGCTTTGTGTTTGGAAAACAGGCATGTTATCACCATGGAAGAACACATCTTTTTTCCATTTAAATGAGCAGCTCTTTTGCCGAGCAATTTCTTCAGTCATTTTGAGACCAGATGTCATTGTAATAACATTGGAATTTCCCAAAAGCAACAGAGCCATTCTCTTCCCTGGCCTTTAGTTCAACCTGTTTGAGTTATTTTCAGACAGGCCATAGAAAAAGTGTTTCACTTTTATTTGGATCAAATCCAAGTGAATTCTTAATTTTTCTAGAATTTAACGGGGCAGTGTTATGTATTTTCCAGGCACATAGTTTCATTTCATGGCACAATTAAGTAACTATGTTACCGTCAGTTGTTATAAAAACCATTTTTACCGAATGAAATTATGAAAACTTTGACGTCACAATTTAAACACCTTGAAAATGTGCCTCTATCTCTTTAAGAAGCTTCTGTTGTTTCTGACACTCCGCCGCCAGCACGTCATCACAACAAAGCCTTTTAAGACTTTAATAATGTTTTTATTAGCAGTTCTTATGATGAGTTAGTCAGACGGCTTGTCCTCCATAGCAAGCCATCTACTCTCTTCCACACACAATTAGAGGATATCTACCAAAAAACCCACTTAAAACCCACTTTCCTGGAGCGAGCGAGGCTGCTGTGAACTTGCCAGTTTTGGAAATTTTCTGACAAATGTGGGAGTTTTATTCAGATTTCTTGACATTATTGGTGTAATAACTGAAGAGACGGCCAGAATGGTACAATAATGAAAGTTGTGCATGGAGAGATTAGAGAGGTCTGGTTGATGAAATTCTACTCCCTCAATGAAAGTAAAAGCCTCATTTTTAATACCTAAGTATTTATCCAGTCCCCATGCTTTTAAAATTCTAAAAATCTGAGCTCTCGTGGGAGGTAAAAGCATAATTTAACAGATTCTTCTCCTTTCCACACATCAGTCAGTTTATCTTAATATGTTGTAAGTTTTTGTAGAGACGGATGAAGATAACTTAACCTTCCCCCGGGATAAAAGTCAACGGACTGCCTTCCCTGAATGCCCCCCGTCTAAACTGTGCAGACTGCCAACCTCCATAGGAAGGAGCAGTTATTTCCCACAGTGACAAAGTGAACACAGATGGCAGGGGTTGCACGCCAGTGTCAGTGTATCAAAGCAAATATTCACCTTAAGAGGCAGACATCTTTATACATTTTGCCATCCTTCTCGATTTTCACTTTATGACAACAAATGCCCACTGTGAAGTGGTTTGTAGCTTTGCTGACAGCACCTGTGTTCAGGGAACCTGGATGAAAGAGACTGGAGTGGAAAAAAAAAAGTTTTAGTGCCTTTGATTACCAGATTTTTTTTTCTCTTTTTCTTTGAAGCCAGACATCAAAATATCTCTTCTCTGTTCTATTTTGTAACAGAGGAGCAGTTTTCCTGTTTACATTTCCCAACAATGAAATCTACTTTTACTCAAGAATCTATTATACACAACCTTTTATTGAATTTATCGCCCTTTTATCACCGTACACTCTCTTTGTTATAAAATCCGTCTCTTTCTCTAAACTCCGTTCTGTGCCACACGTTAGAAATCAGTGTACTTTTTTCCGAATTTGGTGAGAGCCCCTGCTCTCATCAGACAGAAGCTCAGTTGTAAGCACAAGATAGCCCTTTTCGCCGGAACGTTCCAGCCGCTCGCTTGTTGAGTCTAAAAAGCTCTGACTGTTGAGAGGCCGTCTTGTTTTCTTCTTGCCAGAGGGCCACCACAGGAGGTGAAGTCATAAACATGGCTGGGAAAGTGGAACTGGCAGAAGCGAGGAACTCTGTGTGAATCTCCCTACAAAGACACATGACTTCACAACACCTGTCAGCACGAGTGCAGACTAAATAGGCCGATGTGTGGTTTTCTCTTTACCAACGCTGTTTCTATTAAGCTAGATTGTTGTGCACATTAAGCACCAAGATTTAAGTTTAACCTAATTTCCTCCAGCTTTTGCTTTGAACTCTGGCAACTTGACTATATTTTACATGCAAAAAACTATAATTCATGACCTACAGATGTGTTCTCAAACTAAATATATTACTGTGCAAATATAACAGGAGGTTAATACATTAAACCTTCAGGATTCATGATGACTCATTGTCACACACTATAAATTGTTAAAGATAATAAAAACTTTGACTTTATTTTTAACTAAAGAAAAGCAGAAAATAGGCCCACGTTTCTATTTCGACCTAATTGTGACATTTTTAACTGCTCAGAAGCTCTTTGAAAGGGATTAACATGTTTTTTTCAGTCGAGCAGACACTGGAGCAGTAATTGGAAAATCGTGGCCTTGGTACTGAGCTTCTAATAATGAGACATGGCTCTTGTTGTGTTGAGGATATTAATAATGTACAAAAAAATCCAGGAGCCGGTGTTGGACACTCCTGGATAATTAATGTTCACTCTCCAACTTGACACCAGTTGATTCGGTAGGTGAAGGAGTGTGTTAAATATTTAATCGTGCCACCATGCAACTTGGAGTGTGTTTCAGTTGCTCCCTGTTTTATGTGGAGAGGTGCCTGTTTTTTTTGTTGTTTTTTTGTCACTGTTTGATCTAATAACTATGCCTGATATTAGCAAAAATAAAAAAGCATCTGCCCACTTGCTACTTGCTACCTGTTGTAGAAAAAAACTATACTACTGAATGATGATGTAATGGCAGGAAATGTGATTGTAAAAACAAAAATCTCTATTTATATTGTACATGTAGTGTTAGTAGGGCTGCACAGTGGCGCAGTTGGTAGCACTGTTGCCTTGCAGCAAGAAGGTCCTGGGTTCGATTCCCGGCCCGGGGTCTTTCTGCACGGAGTTTGCATGTTCTCCCTGTGCATGCATGGGTTCTCTCCGGGTACTCCAGCTTCCTCCTACAGTCCAAAAACATGCCTGTCAGGTTAATTGGTCTCTCTAAATTCTCCCTAAGTGTGATTGTGTGTGCATGGTTGTGTGTCCTGTCTGTCTCTGTGTTGCCCTGCGACAGACTGGCAACCTGTCCAGGGTGAACCCCGCCTCTCGCCCGGAACGTTAGCTGGAGATAGGCACTAGCACCCCTCCTGACCCCATTAGGGACAAGTGTACAGAAAATGGATGGATGGATGTAGTGTAATGTTAGGAGATCTGATTTAAGGACTCTTGGTAGCTTGTGAGACAGAGTCATTTTCCATAGTGAATCGTATCCTGTACCAACACTCATCGAGGAAGAAGCCATTACTCAGAAAGAAAGATAAAAAATCATTTGGAGTTTGCAGATGCACTCTTTGACAGACACTTTCATTATTGGAGAAACGTCCTGCGCTCTCATGAAACTGAAGTGGAACCGTCTGTCCATATTGCCTTTGTCAAATTTGGAGAACCTTTGTAAACCTGGAAACACAGTCCCAACCATGAAATATGGGGGTGGCAGCATAATGTTGTGAGGCTGCTTTGAAGCAAGAGGAACTGGTATAGCTCATAAGAACATTATGTGGAAATATTAAAGCAACATCTAAAGATACCAGGCAGGAAGTTGAATCTTGGTCTTCCAGTGGATAATAACCCTAAACATAAAGTCAAAGTGGTCATTAAGTAGCTTAATAAGAAGGACTTAAGGACAATAAAGTCAATGTTTTGGTGTGGCCATCAAAAAACCCTGATCTCATATAGAGAATTTGTGGTAAGAGCTTTTTAAGGTGTGTGTGCAAACGAGGTGGCAAGTTTGGTCGGATTTATCTTTAGACAGCAAGAAAAAGCAGGAGACTGCAGCAGCCTGTATAATCTCTATGTCATTGAGAAATGAATTGTAAAGGATGAGAAATACTTAATTTTTTAGAGAAAACTCTTATTCATTAAGTAATGAAATTATGCTTGACGTGGTGCATGCAAGTACTCTTCCATACATCATGTCATTTGGCTATTAGCTATACTTCACTAGACGTCCTGTTTGTTTTCAGTATTTAGCTTTTTTGGATGACCAGTTAATCTCTTATTCTTTTATACATTCTTAAACTAAAGAAAAGCATTTGTATTTAAACATTTCCAAAAATAAATAAAAAATGCACCTGCACATATCAGAACGAACACAAGACTGTTTCATTTACGGTAAAAATTAAAAGTTCTGAGAAAGAGGATCTACAAAGATTTACAAGTGAGCTTAAGCACTGCTACGGCTGTCGGGATTTTATGTTTTCGACAAACATGCACTTTAATTTTTTTTCTGCTTTTCATAGAAAAGCCACATTTGTTTATTTGTTCTGATCAGCACTGCTTTTCAGTTGTTTCATCATTTTGAGTTGCCTCTAACGAAACTCAACACTTTGTTTTACAGATGTTTCACAGTAAATGTGACGTGAATGAGTATTTCTGCTGAATTGCTGCAGGCTTTTTAATGTGAAGCAGATGGAAGAGGGAGTTTGCATTACCAGCAAAGGCCAGATTGGAGTAAATCAGTAAACACTCAGGAATCTATTGAAAGTATGAAAATGATCTTAGAATAAAAGCTTTATTGGTTCGTGGTCTGTGCCTTTTGGACAATATTGCACACAACTACTGTCTTGTTCTGCGACTAGCCAAGCACTTATTGTTTGGTGTTTTTTGGTTGTGGTTTGTCTTTTTTTGATATAATTTTTGTCTAAAAGTACGAAGACGAACTTTAAGATCTAATTTCCCTTTTGATGACTTTATGATATTTGTAAGCTAAGCTAACAAGTCACAATTGACAAGAACGCTAGTAAGCAAAGCTGTCATGAAGATGAAACATCTGAGAATCGATCTCTGGATGTATTTCAGCTGCTGCATCATTTGCAATAAAAAGCATAAGGGCAATTTAGGAAAAAGCAGGTGTATTACTTTACAATTGCTTCATATCCGCTAGCTGACTTGTCCCCTTGAGGAGTGGAGACAACAGAAATATCAACTGCACAGCCCAGCCTGACTGCCTATTTCTCACCTCACTCATTCTCAGTACCGCTGCCAGAGGCTTGTTTAAAAAAAAAAAGGTGCTATTGCTGATAAGATGACAAGATTTATAAGTAATGATATGTTGCTCGTTGGTTGTGCTGGAGGGCAGGTTTTTAGGGTAATGACAGAACTGGAGCAACATTGTAAAAGCAGCACCACAGTTGCTGTTTGACAACATACTAAAAAATATAAACAGTTAAACGGCAGGAATTATGAACACATGGACAATTTCACTAATAAAATGATTCTAAACCCAGTTTTCTAAAAAAAATAAATAATAATAATAATGGATAAAGAGGTATACAGGGCTGTGACAATTCCTCAAAGAACTCTTTTAATTCTTTAATTTGCTTAATTCTTTATTTCATTTAACTTTGTATTATTCTCCCCCCTCATCCCTAAGCAGTTATGTGTTTTACAGATGATCGTTTTATCGTTGCACACCTTCTCTTTACATTAACTGTGACTAAGAAATATTGAAGATTATAAGGGGGGGAAAAAACACAAAACCTTTTCAGTTCCATTTATTTTCTGTATCAAAAAGAGAAGCAAACCATTTCTATAGTAAACAGAGTTGCCTTAGCGTAACATTTTTAGTTTGAAGTTGCACATTTTTCTGTACTAAAACCACTATAAAATACTGTTGCAAAACTAATATTATGGAACACAATACTTCAATACATGTTCCCAACAAAGCTTAAAATGGCCACATACAACTTTTCAAGATTACTAAACTGGCTGTGAATTGAAGGCTGGATTGGAAAAAACAATATAGTGAAAGGTGGACACATCTTTTAAAGAACAAACTAATTTATCAGATGATTTGATCACTCCAGGATATTTTTGATAAGATTTCTCAATTACTAAAATACCCTATAGCTTACAGCCATGGAGATGATAACGAAGACCCACTGTGAATTGCAAAAACAACCATTGTATGTCTTGTAAGTAAAGACTATAAGGACTGAACAATTTGAAGAAATTAGAATTTAAACTTCAGAGTCAGTCATGTGTGTGCGGTGTTTGCACATCTGTAATTGCACGCGCATGCACGCTTCATGCATCATGAATCTTATTGGGTTACAGTCCGAGTTTCCTCAGGGCGGCGGTGTTTTTTAGTTGTGGCTTGATGCGTGCCAGGAACAAGGTTGTTTTGTTTGGGGGAACATGATGAATTAAAGAGCGATTGGTGAACGACGCCGTTGCATCCATTTCCCAACAACAGCCTTTCACCTCTCACATGTAGCCCATTGCTCATAGACAAACCCATCTGTTTCTCCATTCCCAGGGTAAGGCCAGCCTTGACAGAGCTGCCTAGACACTATTTCACAAGTGTCTTATGTGGGAAGACACAGATGGTTTTTCTGTTGTCCCCTATCTGTCAAAATCTCTGTCTTGGTGTTTCTCCGTCGCCTTAGACTCGTATTAGAATACCTTTCTTTCTGAATTGTATTCCTCATATTTACTCTGTCATTTTCCCATCTCTAGTTTCCTTTCTTCCCCTTCTCTACCCCCCTCCCCTTCCCTTTATCCACCCTCCTCATTTTTAAAAGCCACATGCTCCCAGCCCGTCTGGCTCAGTTGCTCTCTGCCAATGAAGGGCTTTTTATTGGGCTGAGATTGAGTGCAGCCAAGCAGGGCCTGGCTATAGTGCTGATGCTGGGGCCAGTCTCACAGTCCCTCAACCCCTCACCCACCCCCAGCCCCCTCCTGACTGCACAGCCCACTCCACATGCCTGTTCTGGTTTGGCCCTGTCGCCCAGAAGGAGATTACTTGTCTCTGCTGCCCTTAATTGCCGACAGTAGCAGAAAAGAGCCAGAGAGAGAGGAGAGAGGGAACAGTGTTGGTTTGTTGTGCTGTTCGCTGACAAGCTTGGGCTCTTGCTGTCAAATCTTTCCTCTGGTTCAGTCCCTTTTATTAAGATCTATGTTATTATTAGATCTCAGCACATACCAGTTGTGATAAAGCACTCTGAGAGTAAATTGTGCAATATATAAAACAGACGGCCAATGTGTTACGAAAGCAAAACTGACAAACGATAACGCTCAGTCCATTACATTATCGTAAAAACAGTAGCTAGTTCTCTTTTTTCCTCTTTTCCTGCTCTTAAAGACACTGATATTGCCCAGGGCTTTCTTCCAGCAGCTAGTGCTCTGGCACCCTTTTACTTTTTAAACATTTTTTTCCAAATGATCATTATATCACTTTTAGTTATTTTTGAATCCCCTCAGGGTTAAACAAAGCAAATTAAATAGCTGGATATTAATTAAACTGGAACTATTTGAAGACACTGTTAAAGTTTCTATTTTTACCGAATGAAATTTTGCAGGTTGGTTTCACCTAACTGGACTCATGTTGTGCCTATTCTGTGAAGTACATTTAAACTCTTTTTAAATATTTTTTGACAGCTATAATCCAATATCTGACGATCCATATTTCAATGTTTTGCTTTTTGTGGCGCATGGTTATTTGTAGTTATAATTGTATTACCTGCATGTGTGTATGAGTATTTTGAAACACGAATGAGCAGTATGTGATCTTCTCTTTGTCAGAAACCAAAGTTATTCAGAATAGAGGTTTTGTCCATTCTCTACCATATAGTGGATTTGTACACATTCAAAACATGGTTGACATTAATGTAACGTGTCTCGACTCACCTTCTCAACCAACTAGTTGATTGGATACACGTAGAATATGATATTTATAGATGAGAGGTAACAGAATGAAAACAATCAAATTGGAAAAATCCAAACTGGAACATTCACATAATTAAACCAGTAGAAGTTCTGAAGATGACCATTTCCCTTATTGTTCTGCATTTACACAAGGCAAACTACTTGTTTACAGACCTGTCACCTCCTTCAGTTTTTTTGGTTGCCAGTTTCATGTTTTGAAGCTGAATACACCAGTTGTTAGTAGGTCTCAGTCTCAATTCATAGTAGAAGTATATAAAAAACCTTTATTGTTCCAAAAAGGGGAAATTCAGGTGTAACAGCAGCATCATAATTTGCAGGTGCACATAAAAAAAAAAACTTCCAGAAGTTTTAAAAAATATATGTGAAAAAGAAACCAAAAGATTAACAATAGTAGTAGTTTATGCTTTGTAAGATTATAACATGGAGAGATTCTGCAGTTATTAGAATAGAAATATCATAGTCATGATCCAAAGGATGTGCATCTGAGTTGGCTATTTTTTTTACATAATGTGCCTGAGTATTGAACTTTATAAAACACAACTGACTATTTACGATGCAGTAAGTTAGTGCAGAAAAAACAGATGCTCAACAACAGCAAAAATGTTACTAAAGTGAGAAAAAATATTGCAAATGTTTGTGCCAGCAAAGATCTATACACTCATTAAATTTGTTGTGAGCAGAGATGGTTGTGGAGTCTAAGAGCTGCTGGCAGGAAGGATCTGCGATAACGCTCCTTTGTGCATTTAGGATGCAGCAATCTCCAGTTCTGTATATCACCTGCTAAACCTTCACAGAAACTACATATTGCCTGCAATTCAAAAATCTCAATTCAACAACTGAGATTGTTGAACTCAGTTATTATCTAAAAGCTGAATACAGCCCTGCGGACTGTAGAATATGTGAAGCCAGTTAATGGATTCTCCATTTGCAGAGTTACTCTACACTTGTCAAGCAGAAATTGAATGCACAAAAAAGGTTACTCATAGGTCTATTTTGTTCTATTTAAATCTACACAAGTATTTATTTGCATATTAATTCAGTACACTTCTGTATACATTAAAAACCTTTTAAGTTAAAGAAATTTATATATATATATATATATAAACTATAGAACTACCTTATTTCCCTTGAGCTGAGCTAATTTGCTGTTGTCACCAGCTTTAAATTCAGCATACAGATGCTGCAGTTTTAATATTCCTCTCATTTTACCATTGGCAAGAGAGCAAATAAGCACATTTCCCACATTGTCACAGTAAAGTAAATGTGAGAACAGCACTCTTGCTTGAATGCAAGACTGATGGCTGCATTTATCATCTGTTGGCACACTGGCAAGGTTAAAGTGTGCTTGTATCTACTTTCTGAAAGCAGTTTGGACTGCAGCCATGCGGCAGACATGCATTTCTATGTTGAACATTAGCCAAATGTCAGAGGAGTTTATGAGCAAGCAGAACCTTTTTGTCTCGCAGTTGTCCGGCTTCAAAAGGAAAGTAAATTGGAAGCATTTAGCTTGTAAAACAGCGTTCACACTGAGGCAGTTTAATGCAGCTGACTTAAATCGTTGAGCACATTTGTCCTTTTTTGCACAGAATGCCCCAAAGCTGTGTTCCTGCCTGACTTAACACACTAACAGGCAGACACGTCAATGTTTTGCTCCCCCACTATGTTTTTGTATAAGTCAAAATAATAAATTTCATATCATTACTTTTTTTTTCACAACGAACCCAAATTAAATTGAATGTGTAAACAAGCCCACTCCTACTTTATTAAAGCCTTTTTGATGAATATGGAGGGCTTGAGAAAACCTCTTTGTCACACAACCACAATATTTTGTGCCCTTTTGATTAACAGGAATGGAAACAATTAGGTGGTGGAGGCAGTGAGGCAAAGCAACACATTCAACAGCTTTAAATGCTAATTAGCTAATGGAGGATGAAGGAGCAAGCAACTGGCAGGGTCTCACATGGTCACACTCCAGCTCTGGATGCAGCTTTGCTTGTTCCATGAAAACTACCACCATTTTGTTTCCTTAAGGAACCACTAGCAACCCAGCCATCTTGTGTACCGAGTGATTTGTTTATAATGATCCTAAATGAGTCCAATGATTCCATGAAGAGCTTGGTGTCGAATCTTTCCTGTTACTTTTGTGGTGCATTTGTCTCGGAACTCTAATCTGGAGATTATGTGGGGAAAGATCAGTGAGATTTGCTAATTGTCGCGCTAAGGACAGCACAAGTCGGTAACAATGCTTCATTCCATTGTATGCCTTCAAGCACTGAAGGAACATGTTGACACAGGGAAATTGTGCTCTATGTCGCACTGGTTTAATATTCACTGTTAGAGGGGCTAAAAATAGTTCACTATGTTTTTATATGTGATAAGGGCATATGGCATTGTCAAAAGTCCAACCTGAAAGATCTGACTTCTGAGTATAAATAGACCGCAACAAAGTTGTGAGTTGGGAAACCAGTGGGATTGTTGTGAAGCTACTCACTGGTGGCACTACAAACATTACAAGAACATCTTCACTCACTGATAATGTACAGCTCTATTGGCTACTTATTTATTGACAAACAGACCGTGAGGGCTGCTAATAAATTGTACATATATGGACCTTTCATTAAATTTTATATGCCTAGTAGCCATATTAGATATTGAACTTGAGGCTGTCTGACTTTTCTTCAGTATTTTTTTTTTGTGTGTGTTCTTGTTGTATTTCCAGCTGGGAGCTTGGAAAAATCCATTTCCAAATAAAACATATCATCTATCCCAACTATGGCTTGTGGTGTATGATATTTCTATTAGACCATGTTGCACTCACTTGGATTTGGTAATTTTTTTGTTTTATCAAAGCATCCACTGTGATTGACGCTCCTGGTAGAGAGGAGTAAAAAGCCTTCCTGTAAATTATTTTTGGCTAATCAGTGGTTTTTAGATGCCACCTTTTGGTACAGTTCTCCAAAGGTGAACTTTTACATCTCTTGTCATCTGCTTCATCATCGTAGGTGGCAAGATAAATCTGTGTCCTCAGCCAAACCTGTTTGTCACAGGTTTGGGTTTTTAATTACTAGTATGACTAGACATGGGCAAGTGTAGGGGAGTCAGCAGAAATTTGAATATATAGAAAATTGTCTTTCCCATTTCGAAGTGGACCTCTGTGCTATGTAATATTCATAAGCCAGGAAAACTAGAAGTCATCGATTAATAAGTAAAAAAATTCCTAGATACATTTTGATCTTTTTAAAAAACTGAGCAGAAAGTTAAATGAATTCTTTTGTTGCACTTGTTTTGGTGGGGAATGTTCGAGATGCCAATATTTGTGCCTCTGGCATTTTTGTAATAAAATTCTTGCTATTTCCTGTAGGATGTTTTCCACACCGAATAAATGTATTCAAGTTTGCATTTGTGCTTTATGAAACACATATTTTATGGATTTCTCCTCATCTTTCATTGCATTAATTGAGTGTTTGCGTTGTACAGCCATAAATATAAGCCACTTTTCAGTCATGAAACATGTGACATTGCTTAACAGTGTGTTAAATTGCCAACCGTCTGTTTGGTATCTTTTATCGTAATGTTCTTTGAAGCCCCACTTAGACGTGGCAGCACATTTGCAGAAAGAGCAGCATGCTTGCGTGATATTTCTCATCTGGTGAGTGAGAGAAAGAAAGACGGACTGAGTGCTGTGTTAAAATGTTATGATAACAAGGAAGTGGACTCGTTTCTTGTGCTCCCAGTGGAATAGATGGATTTTGAAACTTCAATTGGGTACACAGTGATCTTGCTGAGATGCATAAACACTGGATAACGAAACATGAATTACAGACTCGCGTTTAATTTTTTATTTGCTTCAAAATGTCTGCTTGATTTTTACGTAATAAAGTGCCTTTTAGATTTAGAAGTTATAAAGAATTTAATGACGAATGAATTTGTTTGTTATATTAGAAAGCAGAGAAAGGCTTTCTGTCTTGTTTGGTAAATCAATTATGTTCTTTTTTTTCTTCTACTGTATTTTATCTGACAACTTATGATCCGTTGTATACTTTGATTAAATTGGCAACATTTATTTCTGCCTGGTATGAAATTGTCCCAACTGTAACAGTTTGCAAAATAAGCTTCAAATTGGTCTCTACTTAACAAAACCTCTACAAACTGTTGTTTTACTGATTCCCCAGTGGAAAGTAGTTTTTGTTGGGGTTTTTTCAGCCTGTATTTGCAGTTAGTCTAAATGGCTAGAAAAGAACTCCCGGCCCAATTTAGTGCTTGTCTAAATAAAATGAAGGGATTTAAGCAACAAATTACTTTGGGGAAATGAATGATTTTACACATATTTCTATAACAAGAAATACTTAAACAAGAGACTAAAAAATTTTCCTTCTGGTATTTTTCTGTTTAAGAAAATCAGACGGTCTTCCATGTACATTAACCTCAAGTAGACCTCAGGGAGCAGCAGTAAATTTGATTGTAAAATTAGATTCAAGTGCTTTTCTAGTGCGACAGCAGGCTCCAGGTGTTAGCGGGCATCCTGTTTGATTCGGTCTTTCACAACAGGCTATTAGAAGTGTTTTAAAGTACGATGAAAGAATTATTAGAAACCTGAAAGGACAATATAATCATCAGGATGAAAACGGAGAAATCTTAAGCAAATAATTACATTTACAAACAAACATTTTGTATAAGATTACAAATAGCTTCATCATAGGGAATGAAAATAAATAAAAGTCCTGGAACAGGACCTATATAGTGAACACAAACAGAAAAAACATGATGCATCATAATTTCTTTTAGAAAAAGATGTAGAAAAAAAAGAGAATTGAACCATCAACCATCAGGAGATTGTTGAGGATCTTCGTAACATTGCTGCGGAAAGAAACGAGCCACAAATATAATACATTTACGCAATGTATTATATGGTCTTGTTTCAGAAACATGGTTCATGTTGGTCGTATGATTTTGTTGTTATTATCTTACCATGATGGTGGCTTAAGCTAGCGCAGGAGTTCACCAGCAGAGCAGTGTGAGGATTAGTGTCAGCAGCTCAAACAATAAGATTAGTTCATATAAACGGATGAAGTAATTAGGATCACAGATGAGCCCATCTGAGGTCAGTGTGTTTAAAAACAAGTGTAGATGCAGCGAATGGCGGGTGTGTGTCATTACTTTAACTACATGCTGATGTTGCAGTTTAATGCTAAATCACTAGCACACACATAAAACAGATCAGAGCTGATGATATTCTGCAGCATTAACAACATTCATCCTAGTGAATTAATTATGGGTGTTCAATTGTATGTCTAGTTAAGAAAATATTGTTACTAAATTATTAGGACTTCACAATAGTTGTAAAGAACATGTTATGTGCAATAATGTTGGTAAATGTTGCGATGACGACCTGGTTTGCGACTTGATAACCTCTTTCTGGGTTGAGTAAATAAACAACCCTTAATTAAACATTAAGTAGTTTATTGACCTATTGAAAAAATTATTTGTTTCAACAGCATGCTCTAGTTAAGTCTCAATATTTTTAGCACACCAACTTAAATTCCCTTCTTAACCATTTTCCGCTGCATAAAAAAGCAAGTATTGCACAGATTATGGGCATTGACAGCCCTAATGTATTGCACTTACAATTAGCTGATAGTTTTAGTGCAGGCCAAGGAGTTCTTTGTAATACATTTTGCAGCCCACCTTTTATGTATTAATATTATGTTAGAAGAACTATGATTGGAAAAGTGATGCTAGTCACATAATATATAATATGGTCCATTGGATGGAAGGTGTTCTAGAGTCCAATGTGAGACCATCACATTGGTCAAAACTGGGTCATGTAACTGAACCATAATCCTAAGCATAGCAGCAAATCTACAACAGAGTAATTGGAAAATAAAATAATCAAGGTGCACGAAGACAGGCTCACAAACGTCTATAAACCTGAACAGCATTGTGAAGAAAAGCCCACAAACACCACCTTAAATCCACAAATACTTGAGAAAAAACGCTCATACCTGCCCATCTTAATAATTCACATACCAAATATAACTTAAAATGCATTAATAGAAACACTCTTGGCTCTACCACAGAAGCTAACATCCACTGTCTTCCTCATCTTCCCTCTTCAGTCGGCGACAAGGAAAGCAAATGGCACTCCAGGTCTCTATTGGCCCAATAGTGTGTGAAGTAGCATTGATCTAGATATTTCAGTTTTCAAAGTTGCCTTTTTTGAGTATTTTAGATTATGCTCGTGGGAAAAATCTGCAAATAATTTGGAGTTACATTCCATGGAAATATCTCTAAGCTATGAATAGGCAGCGGTCCACTTTATCTTCAAGTAATTCTTGCTGTATCATGTTCGACAACCTTTCTGAATTATAGAATGTACTTTTTTTTTTCTTTTCCTCATAACCATAAACTGTCTCAGCCATATAGCTGCACTGGTAATGGGGAAGGTTGGATTTCATAGCCTTGTTTAAAAAGAAACTAAAGCCCCTTTAAATTCCAGTGCCTTATGTATTTTAAAGGTATCGTGGGTCTTTAACCTTAGCTTTTAAATTCTGCTTTCATTTTTGTTTCATTTATACTTTTTGGTTTTTACACTCGAGGTCAGGTTTAAGTCATTTTAGAAGCTGATAAAAGCTGGATTATTTCTAGGTTCAATCTCGGCTCATAAAAAGACACATTAAAACTCACAACTTCCACAATTATTTAGCATTTCTCAAAACAGCTAAAATTTTCCTCCAGTAATGATCAGATGAATGTTCTATCCGTGAGCCCCAGTTTAATTTAAATCGCAATGTCATTTTCCCATTGAAGGATGTAATCAAGAGCCTCCACTCGGATCCTGAGCTGTTCTTAATGACGCTTTGAGTCTTTACATATTTTATCACTCACCATCTTATTAGACTCAAGTTGACATGGGCTTTAGTCAGAAATAAGCGTCGCTGTCATCACTCCCCAGTTTGTCAAGAGACCCTACAAATGGGCTGCAGACTCTGTTGATTTCTTGTAAAAGCTGCAGATTTGTCACAACCCTTCAGTGCTTTCTTTTTGTGTGTGGGAGATAGAGAGGATGGGAGAGTAAGAGGTTGGGGGAGGGAAGGGGGAAAAAAAGCGTGCTGTCACGAAAAGAGCCACTTCCTGGCTGGCTAGATGCAATCATGGGCACTATCTGATAGTGCTGGCGGAAATTGGATGAGCTGAGAGCCGTTGGCTGCCAGTGATGGAAAAGATGACTCCTTTGTCACTGTGTCAGTCAATTCTCTACTCTCACCTGAGAGACCAATCAATAACACGAGGATAGAGAGGTTTTCTCTTGCCTCTTGCTCTCTGTATGCTGTGGGCTGGTGTCAATTATGAGCTGTAAAACACCTTCTTATTCACAGGAATGTGTTATGGCATCCCACACGGCTTTGCAGAAATATCTTGGATTACTGTGAATGACATGTATTTCCGTAGACAACGATTTTGAAACATTCGGACGTCTTTCCACCTCAGTAACAGATCAATGTGCAAACATTGCTTTTATGGCCCAACCAGCTTTATTAATGTGAGTCTACGCCCTGAAATATGTTTGAAAGTGTAATTCACACAACACCGCATCTGAGAAAGTCTTTGATTGCCTCAGATTTCGATGCTGCTTGTTATATATTTTGTGTCATCTTTATAGCTCACCAGGGCGACAGCTGCTCCCTTCAGCAACTGCATCATTAGTTGTGCAATTACAGAGCCTAACACCCAGCGAGACTCATAACTATCATATGCTTTCAGGCATAGAGTATTAGATCAGGCATGGAGGACATTTAGCATAATATAGGCATATAAAGAGCAATCACTGGATGATTTAGAACTGTTTGGAATCAACAGATTTTCAGTGTTGGCATATGTAAATCTGGATGTGACACTTCTTTGTGAAAATGGAGCAAAACCGTTCTATTTATCCTCCATCACTTCTGCAGTGCCCCGGTACCTGCGAGGAGTCTGCTTCGCCATTCGTCTTCATCTGCAATAACCCCCAGGAGCTGCTCGTGAAATTCCCCATGAAAGGGAAGCACAAGATCTGTAAGTTCTCTCCTCCTTTCATGTCAGAGCAAAAAAAAAAAAAAAAAAAAACAAAAGGAGTGGCTGACATTAACCTGAGCCAGCTCAAATGTCCTCATTTCTGTTCATCTGCATTCAACGTCTTCATCTCTATGCTCGCACGTATACAAATGTAGAAACGCTACAGTAATGCAAAGTACAGTTCCTGATTAGTATGTTTTCATGAATAAAACAAAAGTCTACACAAATCTCCTCACAAGCACACACACATTTCTATAGATTCTCTCTGGGCACAGAATGTTAAGACAGGATTTTGCTGTCAGGTTGCCTGGGGGACAAGCCAGGCCTGGGTGTGCAATTCTGTTGCTGGAATTGTGTGATTTATAATAGGACTCTAACACATTTTCCCTCTGCTGCCATAGCTGGCTCTGCAATATGATGTTACCTGCAAGCTCTTTTGTTAATATTTCAAAACCCTCTAAAGACTTGAGAGGATTGTTTATGCAGCTGTGCCTCGTTCAGATGTGTTCAGATCGATGGCGAATACGTTTGAGAAGCTCCAGGTAAAATCTAGGAGGCACTGGACTAAACTACACATAGCGCTCTCGTCTACTTTCTTGTGAATTGTGTTGTTTTTTTTGGGAGTTTTACAAAAACACCAACTAAAATCTCGAGTTGTAGGTAAATATTTTGTTGGCAAGCAGTAAAAAAAGATTGCTGATCTGAAAGAAAAATACAGTTGCAGTCAGATCTCTGTTTGCTTTACTGTCACAGAGCGACATTTGTCAGCAAAATCACATCTGAAGTGAAATATTTTCTAACTACTTGTTATGTTTAAACTTCTGTTTTTAAATTTGTTTAGAATAACAGGTTGTCACATTATTACAGATTCCCTGACGCTGGAGCAGATCAGCGTGGGGAAATCTCTAACTGCATTTCTTGCATATTTACATTATCTAGATTGATTGTAACCTGTGTTTTTTTTTTTTTTTTGCGGCTATATCAGTAAAAATGGCTGTGCTGTAAACTGTCAAAGTACTTATATATGAGAAATTTATTTTTCTCATTAGCTGCAATCTGGTTGTATTCCAGTTTTCCCTCTTGAGCTTCCAGCTCATCTAGTTAAAAGTGAAAAACACAATGATTATTCATTTCTTAGAGAAAATTTCATTTTATGTAATTCAGACAAATTGGTCAACGACTCTGTTCACAATAGTTTTCCTGCATCATTGCCCTGCGTTTGTTTATTCTTGATCCCGTTACAGAAACTCCAGTATCAACATTTGTCACATTACATAAACATTTTTTTTTTACTTTGACTTGCCTTGGGTTACTTGAGTTGCCTTTTCCCTCTACTTTCTAGTGTATAATATTAGCACTTGTGCATAGCAAGTGTGTGCAGCTTTTATACAGTTATGATCATACTTTTATGAATCATATTAAAGTATGATGAATCATACTTTAATATGATTCATCATGACTTGGGGGAGAATCTTCAAATCGGACTTGGGTTGTTAAATGACAAATAATACATATTTACAACATTTGATCAGAGTTCTAAAAGCTTTATGTAATTTTTGGTTTGATGATTTTTGGGTAACCAGTTAATAATAGAGTGCATTAGGCTTAATAACGAATATGTCATATTTTTGGCACAATTGTGATCATTTTAAGACTGTTGCAGTAAGAAATATATTCCTCATTGTGCAACTGTGGAGCAAAGTAATTTTGTGTTTATCTAGTAATTAGCTGCATTACATTACTTGTAACTCAAATTCAAAGTCCAGTTTGAGCTATAGCAGCATTAATTAAATTATTTCACATATTGAGACAAGCTTTTATAACTTCAGTGCCTAATGTCTTTAATTGGCTTTAATTTAGTCAGGTAGTAAGGAAAGTTTATTCATAAAGAGCTTTTACAGCAACAGTTCACATTAATTATAGTATTATTCAAAAAACTAACAAACTAGTTTGGTACCTGCATCTATGCAAATCAATATTTTATCTGATCAGATATCAATTCTAGAAGAGTTGAACTGCCAGAGTTAGGAAATGAATACTGGAGGCGTATCATGTTAAAATGAGAGTTTCTGGTTATAAAGAGACACGTTTTGGGGGGGTTTTTTAGCTTAAATTTATTAGACAGTTATAGTTTGACATCCGTTGTTGACCATCTAAAAGGTAAGACAATAAAATTACTTAGCAAATCTATGGATTTTAGTTTTATGCCATTACATTTTTCATTCTTCACAAACTTTTGCACCAAAGACATTTTTATTGTCAGAGATGTTTTGGACTTGGTAGAACTATCAACATTACCAAAGATGCAGTAACATTTGAATACCACTGCATATGTGTGTTCTCATGCAATAAATAGCTTTTATCTCCACACATTCCCCTCTGTACATTTTAGTCTGGATTGTGGATTGGCTATCTTGACCTACATGCACCTACATCGTCCAGCCTGCCTTCATCTATCACCAGCTAGCTTTTCACTATCTCAGTTTCTTGATCTCTCACCCTTTCTTCCACCCCATTCTCACAGCATCTCACGGGTCAAGGCATTGCCTCTCATTTTCCTCGTGAGGGCTTAGCACAAGTTATTTTTCCCCCTTCTTGAGCTGCTTACATGGATAAGATCCACTTGCTTCTGGCAATGCCAACAATCTCGTACTTAACAGTATGCTGGAAAAGAAATGTTTCAATTTCTTCCGGCAATTATTACTTCTCTGAAATAGAAATAAATATGGTTGCTTTTTATTTTTGTTTGAGACCTTCATATGATGATGATCTACTTTGCAACAAAAAACTGTGTAACGTCTAAGATTGTGATTAAACTAATTAATTTTTTTCATTACAAGGAAAATGATAAATATTAGCTGGTAACTCACTGAAATGAACCTTCTTGCGACAAAATATTGGCTAATCAAAAAATTACCATAAAATCTTTCCAGCAAATGTTGATCTTGCCCATTAGAATAGGAGCAACGCAGCCACCAACTCAAGAATTGCTGCCTTATTTTGAGTAGATCTGTGGTTTGCATCTAAATCAACAGAAAAAGAAATAGATGGCATCTCAGGACTCCTGGTCTGCTTGATAGCAGAACGAGATAAACATGAGCATTGTGCACTGGGTTTGCTTGCAACAGATGCCCTCAGACCTATAAAGATAAATACCTCAGGAGCTCAGAGGTACATGGAAAAGTCTCTGCACTTTGTTGAGATTGAAGGTGGAAACTTTGCAGTAGTTCTTTTCCTTCCCATTAGCGGATTGTGCCTAATCTGCAGAAATGCTCACAAGAATACCAGGATACAGATAATACCACCTGAACCTTTCACTGTGAGAGATGAGCCATGTTTTGCTTTTTGCTGGTCATAAGAACGCCGATAATTATTGTATTAACTGTGATTATATTACATTAAAAATTATTTTACCACTGTCACTATGTCACCCTTTATCATTTACCCTAGAAATGCCCTGTTGTGCATATTTAATAATCTATGAAAATTCTTTCCATCTTGCCTACTTTATTTCTCTCTGCAGTTTTTGGTTTTTAAAAGTCTCATACCCAAGACTTGCCATGTGTGGGATTATCTACCATAAAGCAATTTCCCTTTTTGAAATAGAGATGGTAGCTGTGTTTCCATTGACCATAAAATTGCACAATTTGACATTTAGGGGGAAAAAGTTGCTTAATGGAATTTTGAAAAAAAAAACCCTCTTTCAATTAAATGTTTTAGCGCTAAGATGAGGTAGTTTTTTGACTGCATCGAAATTGGTTTATTTAACAAAACTGAAATGGAAACACTTTTTCACATCACACAAGTCACTTATTGCACAAGTTGTTACTTATTGCATGAACAAACTTATTCGCATTTGATTTTAATTACGTTTCTTGTTTAATAGAAACACCTAAACTGCGAAATTGTGTTGTTTCAATATTGCTCAAATATAGACAGTTTTGCACACATTTGAAATGGAAATGCAACTAGTGTGGAACTTCAACATGAAAACTTTGTGGAATCCCTAAACATACTGCATTATTTTATAATACAGTACCATTTGAATATATGTCCCATTTTACAAGAAAAAAATGTAACATAGCCTCTTATACTATCTCCAGCCAGTCAGCTCTACAGATAAAAAGCCAGGCAACATTAGAATCCATCTCAGGTTGATCAGTCATTACCCTGTGGTGAAGTCTGTGACATTTAAAATGACGTACAACCAAAGCTCTCTGAACATTATGGTTCATTTTCCCAGCCTTTGAATATATGTTTCTGTGTGTGTATGTGTGCGCTTTTGTGTGAACTGAATGCCATTCTGGGTGTTGAAAGCTAATTGGCTTTCTGCCATGACCACACACTTTCTTTTACTCTTTCTTATTGCTTGACTTCCCTCGCTTGTTTTAACACTCTGACATTATCGGTATGAAGTGACTGTGCACACTCAGCAAGAACACTGTGCCCCAAATCATTTACTTAGCAAATAGTTATTATATTACCTGGCACAATGTATTGTCCAGTATTAAGTAGGCAACCTAAGTAAATTATAAACTCTTAATTATAATCCTCAGCAGGCCATAACAGCTCTTCCACCATGTGATGAAGAAATGAGGTCAGGAAACAGTTCATTATGTTAAACCATGCAGAGATCACTGATGGGCCACCTACTGAAACTCAGACCAGCTGGATACTTCACAGTTGCACTTGGTTTAAACACTAAAATAAGATTTAAATGAAAGATTGTAAAGACTCAGAGACCGTGAAAACCATGAAATGCATTGCAAAGCACCAAATGTTGCTATGATACTGTGAGCCCAGAAGTGTTTCAACTGTCACAAATACACATCATGCATGGCCTGGTATTAAGGTGTTAACTAAGTGTCATCATTGACCTCACTTTTATAACATGTACTGATGGTGCATTCGCACAAAACGCATCTGACGCTTCCAGTTTGACTCGTTTGCACTTTCAATGCAGACACTTGACATTTTGTTCTACACCCAGCGCTTCACGCGTCAGGTGCGTCTGGTTTACATTCAAAGTCTATGAGTCAAAATCATTCTAGCCATTGTTTTCCGTAGCCGGCCTATTGGTCAGATGTGCTTGATGCTCAAAACTCTCCAAACGCTTCAAATTGTGTCGCACTAGATACATGAAACAAGGCACAACAGGCCATCGACACACCTCCACATAGACTTTGAATGTAAACCAGACAGGACTGATGCTCAAAACGCATTTGGTGGGAACGCACCATAAGAAGACACAATGGTAATGAGGAGTGGCACGGGACCAGAACAGCTCAGTAGCTGAATTCCACAAATACTTGAGATGCAAGTGCTTATAACTGCCTGTGATAATAGCTCAAACACAAAATACACCTTAATAAGCATTGCTATGGACAGTGGAAACAGTCTTGGCATTACTGCAGAACAACTTACAGTACTCTTGGGTAGCAATGAAAATCAGTGCTGGTCCTGGATTGGCTGCTTTGCAAACACCAGCTAATCCACCAATAGCGTGTCAAGTAACACTGTACCAGCTTTCCAACCTGCATTTACTTTTACACTTTTCAGACAGGCAAGTTTTCAATGAATAATTCAGAGTTTGTTCCACAGAAAAATCAATGAACAGGTGAATCTGCAAATACTGAATCACTAACGGGCGGCGGTCGACTTTATTACTTCCAAACATGAAGTCCGTATGGGAAGTGAAGTGCTCCAAGAGATAATCTGCTAGCTCAGCTTAGAATAAAAAAATATCCAACTCTTGTACAAGCACCCTTAAATTAACGAGCGAGAATCCCTGAATTGATCTGAGGTATGCAAAAGCTGAGGTTAAATCCGTAAACTTCAGAATAGATTTAATCTGTTCAAGCCACCTAATGCCTTTTGTTCCCCTAAGAATAGATACTACACGCGATCGTAGCCAAAAGGCCAAGAAGCAATCCTCCAACCATTGGTTGGCGTCAAAGTGCTGGCTCATCATTCTGAAAACGGTTCAGCACACGGTTTAAGCCATGTGGTTTGCATTTTTTCCAAAGGCATTCGTAGACTTTTATGATTCTATAGAAACAGAGAAGATTCTTTCACATGAGCTGAACATGTAGACTATTCCCAAAAATAACCTGCATGCGTTTCGTAGAGGGTGTAAATTAGGGGGAAGTGTTATAGAAACAAAACAAGTTCTTCGGAGAGAATAATAAATTCTACCTCCTCAGTTTTAGGGGAAACTCATAACTTACGTGAACACTTTTAACTCAGTGAGCTCTTTGTGCCTCACTACCTTATCTTTCCTTGTTAAGATTAGTCGCACTGAAGGGTCTGCTGCAAATACAAAGTGCTGCCTTTTGTTAAGGTGTCAAACTACAAGAAAGAAAATTGTGGCTATAATTAGTGCGCCGAGACATTCAACTTGAGCAGCAGGTCTTAAAGGGATGTTTTTTTTAACTAGTCTCAATCTAATTTCATAAATCATTGACTTTAGTGGTTACTCGTAAGAAACCATTTATTAATTTCTAATGTTTTTGTTTAAAAAAGGCTGAAAGTTTTTCACCATTTTTCTCTGTCATGTTAAAACAGATTGAAGTCTTATGTCATGGAAGTATGTAGTCATTAGCAACTGAAATCAGGGAAGAATTGGACTCTATAGTTAGGATATTTATTTTGTTATATTATGGAAGGATAAGTCTCTTGGCATTTCTTTTCTATCGCTTGTTTTTTTTTTGTTTTTATGTGTTAACTTTTCTTGTTCAATAAAATGATTATAAGTTTTTTAAAGAAATTAATTTTTAATAACATCTTATTGCTAATACAAATAAAAAAGGGTGAAACTTTTAAGATATAAATGTTATACACACCAAGTACGGAGTGCTACACTAAACCATACTGTTCATGTCTGGTAAAAACATTTGTGTGGTTTTTCCATCTTTTTAAAGTAATGACGACTTAAAACAAAAGTAATTATTCATAACCAGATGTTTGAAATAAACATCATAAAACCCAAAAGAACTACTACAATATTTTGGTATGTTTACACTTTGTGAGCAGATAATTTCAGCCTGTCATGGTCTGAGTCATTGTGATATGTAATTAGATTCTGGAGTGTTACATTTCAGCCTCGGTCAAAGTTAAAGTCAAGGAAATTTCCACTGTCCCTTTTCAGATGAGCAAAGCATGAATCTAGTTTTTAAATTAACCAACAGTTCAAACATGGCAACAATCTTTCAAGAATCTTTCAAGGTCCCTTATAAACCCAAATATGGACTCCCAGTAAAATCCTAATAAACAAAAACCTTCACTATAATTCTGCTCCTGGTGTTTAATTGCTTTACTGCATTGCTTTTTACTGGTTAGTGATTAATACCAGGAATGTCTTTCGCTGAATGCAAAAGGTAAACGTGCATTATACAGTGTTCACTCTATCAGCACATAATAACCACTTGTTTATCTTCCTGATTCCCCCTCGGTGGGCAGTATTAAACACGCAGACCAATGAAATTCATTGCAAAACACATCAGCCTTAATTAGGGAATTGATTCACGGGCTATATTTACCTGTTTCACTGTAACAACCACATACCCAGGGACCGGTGAGTGTATGTCACAATTAGACGAGTCACTTTGTTTGCTTTGCATTCAGCATTATAATCCTTGTACACATACCACTCCCAGCTCTCGTTTGCAATCTGATTTGGATTTTCCATGCATACATTACAGAGCTGTTGCAATATGTATGGCTTTTATCCCTCAGGTTGAACAACATATGGAAATAGCTCAAAATATGCCCTGTGAAAATATTGCTGTTTGAATCTGATTCTTGTAACCATCAACTGCGCTATTGCCGTCTGGTTACCACCTTTTTTTTTTATGTGTGAAATTAAAGCACCATGGGATTGCAAATAAAGGAAGCCAATTACCTAACAAATGTCCACCTTTCTTATTGAGGTGAATGGGTTTTTTTTCTCTCTGTCTGTTTCCCCCGTATGCTCTTCTGTCATCCAGTGCTGGGAGACAGAACAAGGTTAGATCGACGGAAGTTCTTTTTTTTGGTTATTTATTCATGGATCTTCCATTTAATATTCATGCCTTTTGCAGGACTGTCTGGGTGCAGCTGAGAATTTGCTGCCTCGGAGGCAGGAGAGGCCTGAAAATCGGGTTTCAGCTCCAGTGAGCCCAGCGGACGAAGGGGGAAAAAAAGAGAGAGGGGGAATGAGAGAGTGAGGTTTCATGTGTTCCCTAGTAAATGAGAGGCAGGCCTTGAAGGTGACAGGCTGTGTTTATTACTGATCTGTCAGCCGGTTAATGGGGAGAGGAGAGAAGAGGAGAGAGCTGAGCTGTTGAGCACACAGGTATGGGAGCCAGGAAGAGCCCCAAGCAATAAACTTCCACATACTTGATCTGCGTGTCCTCACAGCCGCGGTGACAGAACTCCTCCATGCTAAATCAGCAGCTGTAAAAATAACACTGTATTCTGTGGCACTGCTGTAAAAGGGGCATTTTTTAGCTAACAAAGACTGACAGTGAATCATTCATAGTCCCTCTATGTTGCTAACCCCAAATGGCAAGTGTGGATGCAATTCAGTTTTTGTTTTTCAGTTATCATTTATTCATCTTCTGTTTATTTTTGTGGGAAGTTTTTTCTCAGCGTCTATGTTCAAATTTAAAGTTATAATTATATAAAGGGTTGATTAGGCTGACTACATTCACAAAACCTTCGTCAACAACTTTTAGAAACGGAGATGGAAGTAGCTTGAAATACTTACAAGGTAGAACTTTATAAGATTGAAAGCTGCAGGATATAACTTTTACTAAACTATGTTTTTTAGATATTTGTTAAAAGTGTCACCATGTTGTGACAGTAAATTATGAGACATATAATCTGGAAAAGATCCATCTCCTCAACCTCCTCTTAGTGCTACTATTGCCATCTGAAGAAATGCACCGCTCCTGGTCAAAAACAACCAATCAGAGCCAGGAGGGAAGACTTTAGCGTTCCCAATCATTCTTGTGTACGTGCTGTTAAATGAGCCAACAGCAGAGAAACAACTTTGTTCAAGGAAAACCGTTTCTCTACTGTCATCAGTGGCCATGCTAGCTATGTTGTGGAGAACCTGCTCTAGCATAGCAGAGAGCAAGGGATACTGTCTGAACAGCGTGTACACGATGGTGATTGACAGCACTAAGACCACATCCTGGCTCTGACTGGTTGTTTCTGACAGAGCAGTGTATTTGTACACATGTCAGCAGGTCCTTAGGGCAGAGGAGCTTGGATTTTTTTTGTTTTGTTTTTCAGAAAATGTCCATCTCACATTATACTAGCTCAACATAGTGATAGTTTGAGCAAATGCGTTAAAAAAAAAAAAAGAAAATTCAGAAATCCACATACTGCAGCAAGAAGTGGGATACTTTTTTGCTGTCATGTTTTTTAAAAAATATCTTAAACTTGAACGCAGTTGGGATGTGCTGTGGTGGTGCAGGGGTTAAGCACAACCCACATATGGAGGCCTTAGTCCTCGACGCAGCTGTCGCAGGTTCAATTCCCGGCCTGGCAACCTTTGCCGCATGTCTTCCCCTTCTCTCATTACCCACTTTCCTGTCAATAAACTATCAAATAAAGGCCACTAGAGCCAATAAAACCTTTTAAAAAAAACTTGAACAGTCTAGTTTTAGAGCTCTTGTTGGGGAAAATTCAAAAGTCACAGCAGAACAAACTCAAATGTGCTGCTGTGAATGGGAGACAACTTTGGAGAAACTGAGTTGTCAGACTGATGTAAACATCTTATATTTATAATAAGTAATAGTGTTGTAAGCAGTCTTACTTTCATGTTTCAAACTGTTGTTCGATCAGTGACACAATGACACAATATTTCCACGCATGTAATTGAGGTTGGCCAAGCAGAGACCCCCCCCCCCCCCCAACATGTGCACTTAAATGAGCAAAGTCTACATGTTTTACCGTGATTTAACGAGACCTTCTGCTTCCGACCACCTCCACCACAGCAATTTACGGATGGCTGGCAAAGCAATTTTGATCTATGAGTGTTGCCATAGGAGTTCAGTTACTGCGTCGAGGTTAAGATAAAAAGCCGAGCTTAAGAAATATTTCTGAGTATTTAAATAAGTGATGTTATTGAAGCTTGTGCATATAATAATTTGTCTTTTAAAGATTTTTATGTAAAATGTCAACATCTGGCATGCAGACTTGGCTGTGATCTTTATGTAGCATTACTTGAAACATGCTAGCTATGTTGCCATAATTTTGTGGCAGTACTCTTCAGTGTGCGGTTGTGCTTACATGCAGGTTTTATCATACAATGTTGTGTTTTTTCCTTTTTCTTTGTGTGTTTACAGTTTCTCTGTATTTTCATATGGGGGCAATGAAATTACAGCCTGAAACTGCTTCATTTTTCCTCCTTTATAGGGAAGGAAAATATAAACATTACACAAAAAACTTAAATTATCCCAGAATTGAACAACTTCACTGCTTGACTTAGCTTTTGTGAAATAGATCTTTTGATTTAATATTCTATGTTTTCGCTATTAGATATATATATATATATATATTTTTTTTTTTTTTAGAGAAACAGCCCTTTGTATGGCCAGAGCATACTAGCATACATACTGATGAGCCATACATCTGGAAACTTTCCATAAGGAATTGCAATATTTCTTAAGGAATCATTGTACAAAGCCATCTCTTGGGAAGGGTAAGTACTTGCAATGAGCAGGTAATAATGGGAGCTGGTGGAAAAACACCACATGCATGAAGGATCACCTGAAAATGTCTCCAGGGCCTGATCTATAGTTTGCTGCTCCATGCAGCTTATTTCTATGCTCCAGTCCACAGATCTTTCATACCCAAAGAAAATGGAAAAACCTTGATATAATGTTCAAAGTAAATGATAAATCTGGAAGAAAAATGACTTAATCGGCCTGGAATCTTTGTCATCATCTGGTCTGGCATCCAATTATCGACCTGGGGCAAAGAAAAACTCCTTTTGGTAAACTCTCTGTCACGTTTAAACTACACACCACAAATTCCCTCATGTCGTTATTTATTAAACAGAGACTGAGCCTAAATGGAAAAGAGCACTCCTACATTTGTTCAAAATTCATAAAGCTCTGGAATTTAAAGGGATACGCTTTGTATCATTTCTATTTATGTGGCTGAATAGAAATGTGCAGGAGTTTCTTAAGTCTTTTGCTTTTTTAAGATTGCATAGCCATGACACAGGCATGCTTTGCCTGAGAGATTTGGTGCATTTGATTGCACTTGAGCTCAGAGGTTTTATCAGCTGCCCTTGTTAATGAAACCTCGTGGCTCTCTGACTCACGCAAGGGTGAAAAGGCTGTGTAAAGAAATCGCTCCATGTTGTAGCAATAGATTTTTCTCTACTTATCTTAGCCCTCAGGATTGTTGCCCTTTATCAGTAGCTATTACGTAAACCGTATCAATCAGTGTTTGTCGTACCACTGCAAATCAAGTTTGAAGCATAAAAGGAATCCTTTCTGGAAAAGGCACGTGTTTATTCAGTCAATACTTGTTAAGATACAGTTGTTGGAAATTGATGTGAATCCATATCACATATCTGATCTGGTTTGTAAATCAGCTATAAAACTGTAAGAGTTCTGCGTAGTTTGAGGTAAAGATCTGTCCTACATGAATCCCAAAATGCTGGCTTGAGACTTGCTTCCAGGTCGTTTTCATCTGTTTTATAGATCGCCGTGATCCAGATTTAGATCTTTTGTCACTAATATGTCTACCCTCAGTTTTCTGTTTTCATTATGCCACAATTCTTTCTCTTGCCTGTTTCAAATATAGCTTCCCTCTCTTTAGTCTTTGTCTTTTCATCCTGTCAATGTAATCTGTCTCTGCCGACGCTGAGGGGGGCATGCAGACAGATGTGTTTTACAATGTGATCAATGTTCTTGATTAATGAGAGATTACTCCCATTTCTGTGTTTTTGCGCGCGTGTGTAAGCGTGTGCGTACGCTCTGCTGAATGGAAGACGTCCGTTCATGAACGTGTTTGCGTTGCAGCCTTGATTTTGTTCATTTGTTAGGCCAGGATGCAAGGATCAATAGGTGGATTATTTGCACAGTGTGAGTTGCCCATCAAGGTGGGGATGTTAAACTAGCCATGGCCAATGAGTCACTTGTGCTATTTTAAAAGTGTGAGTCGATGTTTTTCACACCCACCTGTCAAGTGAATTTCACACTGAAGCCAGAAATGTCATAAAAAATGAGCTCCTTGCTTAACAAGACAGGCACTCTGGTTTTTATAAATGCATGTCTAGCTTACAAATACTATGTTTTTGTGACCAGACGGTGGTCAGGTTACGATTTTTCTTTTAAACAAAAATCTGGATTTTATCAGACTCTTTGGAAATAAATAAATGTTCTGCTGGAATAACTTTTATGGTTTGTTGACTAATCATTATAAGTCAGCATGTAACTTCAATTACATGCTGGCATGCTATATGCCAACATGTAGTTTTACGCTCGAGTTTATTGTACACTTAGGATTTAGAGTTGCAATCATGTTGCTTACTTATTGATGCCGATTAAGAAAATTGCACTTAATAATATTGTCATATTATCCTAGATGTTTTTACTTCTCTGCAGCTCTATGAAATTTGCCACTGCCTATAGTCTTAGTTTTTTGTTGCACAAATGATACTACTAATACGACTATATGATTGCCTTATGTACTTGCAGTATCTGAATTGTTTCCAGTAGATAGGCTACACTGTAGAAAGGTTCAATAATCAACAGTTAGACATTGTTTCATTGCCAGAGCTTGATTCTTGATGCTAACATCCATCCCTCTGTGACCATAGTATGACCCATCGTCTGATGGCTATAGAAGATCCTACTGCTCAGAGGAAACATCCACTGTGTCACAAAGCTCAAAACACCTCAAGTTGCTACCTTAAACATGACACAAAGGGCGTTTTCACACCTTCTGGTCCGGTAGACTCGGTTTGATTGGGGACCAAAATTGCAATGATTGTTACATTTTCAGCTGATGCGGTTTGCTTTCATATGGCAAATGAACCTAACTAATTGAAAAATCTGTTTCCACCCCTCGCTTGTAATGGTGCTGCACGAAAAACAACTGCAGGAAACGACAGGAAAACCTTAGTAGAAGACAAGCACAACTTCCTTCTTCGCTAAATGCAAACACAGTAGAGTAGCATCAGATTTTAGCTGATGTAGGATTTCTCTTTTGTCTTTGGTAAAATACCACAGCCCATTCTTCCCTGTAGCGCTTAACTTGTGCATTTGTTTTGGTTCTATTTACCCAGAATGCCCTGCGCTACAGTTTTGTTCCTGCTTTTGGGATGATCTCTGGTTCACTTGAAACCACATATGCATTCAAACTGTATTAGAGGTCATTTTAATCAAACTGAGACCTGTTTTCAGTAGGGTCAGAGTTTGGCTTTTTTGTCCGCATCAGAGTTCAATTGCACATTCACACCTCCCCAAATGGACCAGACTTTCTAGACAAATGAACTAGTTTGATTAAAGCAGACTAAGCAGAGCTGGTGTGAATGCATCCTAAGTTAACTGCAGTCCAGTGATGAAGAATAAAGGTCCATTTGAAGTTAAAACAGCCCCAATTTGGTATTCGTAAGGTCTACCTAAAATACATTAGCTGGTAAGAGTATATGAGTTCTAATTGTATAAGTAGTTGGAGAAGGAAGCTATATTTTTTGCAAATCTAGAAGAGAAATCTGGCTAAACTCTGCATTACCTGGGAAAACAGCTAGAGAAAATAGACTGATGGCATCAAGTCCTCAACATTTCTCCCAAAATACCTCTTAACAAATATAGCTGTCTTACTCTACTTAAATTCCCCGGATAACTTTTCAGCTTTCCTTCTGCTACCAGTGTCTTCCCAGCGTTTGATTCTTGTAGTTTTCCTCGCCCTCTGAAAAGAAGCAGGCAGATGTATTAGCCATTAGCCTCGGGGAGAGACAGCACAGATGTGTCAACAAGGTTTGACTTTTACAGTCCGAGTGAAGTCTGAGCAAACACTGACTATGTAGGGCCCTGTGTGGTTGAGCAGTGATCCAGGGACACGGTCGCACGGCGTTGCCCCGGGACTCCAAACAGACCGTGACTCCAGCTCTCATTACAAGAGTGGGTCAGACCACCCCAATGCGGAAAATAAATAATGCAGGGGAAAACCTGAGTGCTGCCACCTTACTGACAACATCCACACAACCTTGTCTGCCTTGAAGAGGTGAATCAATTATTTATACGCTCCTACTGCAGACTCCACTGTTTTACTCTTTATCCGAGTTCATTTTTATTGTCTTGATATTTGAGTGAGGCTTTTCTCGACTCAAAACAAAACAGTCTTTCCTTTAAAGATCGGTTTGCCTCGCAGGCGACGTAGGGCCGAGAAATATAATGCAATCATCACAGTCGCTTACACATTTCACAAATTGTTTAGAAATTTGAACCTAATGTTTAAAGTTAACTGTCTCAGTTAATATCTGCCCTATGACAAATTTAAATATTTAATGTGCAAATCCAATCTTTCTGGTGGCCTCCAAGAAGCACTCGATCTTAATTTGATCTCAATTTCCTGTTGCAGTCGCAATTGAAAGTTCAAGATGAAAGAGCTGAAATTCTAATTAAGCTGGAATGGCAGCAGCAGAGTTGATATTTTTCCACTCTGTGTGTGTGTGTATATATATATATATATATATATATATATATATCTCCACTCGCTGTATGTTTAGCTTGATCTCTGCAAATTTATTTCTCAGTTTGTAACCAGAGGCAAGAGCCCTTGACTTGCTGCCCCCCGCCCTGCCCCACCGCACAGGCTCGTCAAGCCAGCCATTTAAGTTGTTATTAAAAATTAATGGCTGTGCGAGTGGCAGCAAAAAATAAAGCAACAAAAACCCAGAAGCAGCAGCAGGGAGAGCAGAGAAAGAAAGAGACAATACTTGGAACGTGAGGATAGGCTTTTTGAGGCCAAGCTGCAGTTGCTCCCTGATAGAGGGTTGCAAGGTCTTCTCACAACTTTGCTGTGTTTAACTGCTCTGCTCACACCCCACCATGAATATTGCATTACCAGACTACAGGGTTCCTTGTGTTCCCCCCGCTACGTGCCGAGCAGAGCTGCAGCCACAGCGCAGAGCCGTCCAAGTCCAGCCTTCCCCCCACTGAGAAGCAGGGGCCTCCACATACCAAACACACCAGACCGGCTTTCACTCCGCATAATGGGCAGGCTCATTCAGAAAGAGCCCTGCGTCATTATATGTCACCAGCAATTAGAATAAGTGCAAAGAACAATGCCCCTGGCATCTCAAACTATGTAGTTTTCTTTGGCTTCAGATCTTTCATGAAGCTGTTTAAAGGACACAGTTTAGTCTATTATTTTGTGGTTAAAATCTTATAAAATTACAAAAAAGGGGCAGACGCTTTTTAGATGTACCAAACCGCGTTTGTTGTTTATTGGTTTTGATCTTTACCAATGTCGCTCTCCGACTCATTTCATTTTGAAACCAGTCAATGGAATAAATCGCAGTGGGCTTGGGCACCACTGGGCATCTTAATGCGTCAGTCATCTTATGCGGCCATTTTTTATTATTTGTTTTTAAAAGTTCAATGAAAAATATGAAACCACACGAGGCTCTGACTTTAGAGGGAGATGAGCAGAGACAGGGAAGTTAGCTTTTTCTGCCTTTTGGGCTAACTTTTCATGTTTTCAATTTCCATTTCCACTACCCACAGACCACAATCACAGTAGTTCCTCTTGTTTGTTTTAATTATAATTTAAGAAAGTTGGTAAATGCGCTGTTTTGTGTTTTATTTGGCATGTGAAAAATAATATATGTTTAAAACAAAAGAAAGAAAATGTTTTTTTTTTGTTGTTGTAACAATGCTTCTTGGCAATAATTGTTATGTTGTGAAGCCTGTTTATTACTCCTTAAGTGGTGCCACGTTTATATGGGGTGTATGTAAGATCAGCTTTTTTGAGCTTTGTATCTTATTATAATGTTATTAGGTCATGATGTAGAATTCTTCAGTCTCCCTTGGCAACCATTCAGGGGTGCCTAAACACTTGCTCTCATGAAGCCCCGCCTCCTCCTTGGAGCTGCAGTCCCCGAGTCGAGTTTCTGCTTCACAAAGCACCCCTCCACCGCAACATCCCTACTCAGCTCCTCTAGACTAGCGGCAGCAGCAATTAGCAAGCACTTGGTGGAACAGTGCGTCTGCCGAGCTTATCACACGAGCTACTTCTCAGTCCAACGTTTCTAAGAATGGTTGTTAACGGCACAACGAGAAGCATTGTTGTGAGGGCGTTCTGAAGGAAGAGAGTCAGAAAGAGCAGGAGCTTCTTAAAGAGACATTTCATTTTAACTTATGTTTTACATATACTGCATTTTTTAACAACTGATGATAACAGTTACTTGATACCACTATAAAATGAGACCATGTGCCTGGAAAATACATAATACTGCCCCCTTCAAAAGGAAAATGTATTCTTGGGTTGGGCTGCAGAAGTTGAATGTGTGGGTTATGCCTATTAAAAACTTGCCAAATCCTTTCAAAGAGACTTGAAAGGATAAAAATAAAGTGTGGAGAGTGCTGCCTTTGCCACCATTCAAGTTATTTTTCTAGCAAAACGTGTGTTAATATTATTTCTCTTCAGTTCACAGTACAGTTGTATAAATCAGTGGTCCCCAACCTTTTTAGTACCGTGTTTAGTACTTTTAGTATCGAGACGACCGACACCGATGCTGTTGCTGCTGTTTCTAACTCATTCTGCTGCTTGTGGGCTCAATGTTGGCGCACAAATGTAACCGACAAAATCCGGTTAAAGGATTTTCAAAATAAAAGATCCTCCAGACTCAACACATAAAACGGAAGTATTTAATTATTTCTTGCGCGGCCCGGTATCAATTGGTCCATGGTGAAAACTTTATATCTGAAAGTGTAATGCTGTGGTTCAGTTAAGTTGGAAATAGTGTCAATAACATGGAGTTCCTGTCAGCAGCTCGCATTTACAGATGCAGAGAAATACGTTCGGCTCTTAATCCTGCACTAGCAAAACTATGGGAATAATTCTTAAGCTCACAAACACATTTAGATAATTCACAATTTTAGATTGTTTTAAGTAGTGAGCTTTACTTTGAATTTTTGTTCTCTTTCTCACACCTTCAGAAAGACATTTTTTTTGTACATAATCATTTTGTTCATTTTTGCTTCACAGAGAAGATGTAGGGTTGGTTTTTTTTTTAGATTGTCAAAATTAATCAAGTAAATTACACATCTTGGTTACAGTTTTGACAACTTTGAACTCAACAGGGATGTTTTTTTATTGGATTAACTTGAAAAGTGAAGTTCATCCTGACATCATGTACTGGGACTAAACAAATATCTAATATATATTTTTAAGGAGCAATTTTTTATATTCAAAAGAAAAGACACAACTTTCCACCAAGACAGCTGTGTACATTTGTGGTTCAGCTCTTACACACAGGCAGTCCTTAAGTGACTTCTTGCTGATAATGTATGCATCTACTCTTGCCTTACTGCAACTCCTTATTCTTTGTTTTAAACTAAATTTAAGTTGATGTTTTCATGTCCCAACTATCAAAGCTAATAAATACATTTGAGTTATCTATTTTTGACAACCTTGTAGCATTTAAAAAGAGGCCATGATTACAATATAGTTTAATCTGATCCCTTTTCTGTAAGAATTGGACTCCTTTTCCGTTTTAACAACCAAAGCATTACAGTATGTGAATGAGCAGCTGTGTTCCAGATTCATGCATAATGTAAGCTGTGAGGAACGGCGCACACATCATTTATTCCTCTCCCTCTGCTTATTTCTTATATCAGACAAAATACTGTGAATGAATGAGAACTACACCATGTTAGTGCGGAGTGTTTTGCTAGCGAATTATAGCTATGAATTAATTCATTTTGAGTTTGAACTGAATTTTGGAATTAGTTCCTTTTAGAGGGGACTCTCCCAAAACTCATTACTTTGTACAGCGTGATGAAGATTGGATTGTTGTTGTTGCCGAGAAGTTGCGCTAAATAAAAACTGAAGCAGTAATTAGCGTTCAAACCGTTTTTACATATAGAGAAATTTGTATTCAACAAGAAATTCTAGAAGCTGATTAATTTCTCGAATTAATGAAATGTTGCTCATCAGACAGAGCCATTTAAAAAATCCATTCAGGTGGGATTATTCAAACTGAAAATACTGGGATTTTTTTTTTTTTGTAAAGGCAAAAAACAGAAAAAGAAAACAGTGCACTGTTTGTATCAAATCTCATCAACAGTGAGTCACAGGATCAATATAAATAGATGTCATCTTAGACTGTCAAGTTAAAGGTATAATCAGATTTGTAATGCACTCTTGCCACCTCCTCCTCATCACCCACCTCCTTGTCGCTACACATGCTCTGTCCCTTCCGTCCTTTCCACGCTTCTTACATAATTAGTTAATTCTGTCCTATTTCCTCTGCTGCTGCCATCGCTGTTCTTGCTTTAGGTGCTATTTGCAATGCTAATGAGGCAAGGCAGCATGAGATGGTTTGTAGGGGAGAGAAGCTGGCAGGAACGACGGCGATATGGTAATATGACTCTCCGTGGCACACGGACAATTTTCTTGGAGACGACACTGTGTGTGTTCACACACAGAGTGTCATTATGTAAATTTGATCAAAGCTCATGAGCGCTTTTGATTGCGCTCATGAGCTGAAGAAAGATCACCAAACCAAAAACTCCCAAAGTAGTCACAATTATGAGACATGCATTTGAGAAATAATTGTGCGTTGCAGTGTTTCTTTGATGTCAAACCAAGGCAGCTGTAAGTAAAACAAAAGAATTGTGAAGCAGTTTGTTAAATTTTACAATGCCTATTTTTCTCTGGTCAGAACAAGAGACAAAGTTGGAAAACACTCTGCACTCTGTTTTCCATCAAAACACATATTTAGAAAGAATAGTTGTGTGCAAATGGCAGCTTCGCTGTTCCCCCAACATCATTGTTGTGGAGCAGATGATTTATGACTAAGGCAATGAGCAAGGATCCATTACTCGATTTCAGCCCATGTCACCAATGGGCAGCTTTTAGTAGGCAGCTCCTAACTTATCTCCCTGCTGGCTATGTGATTGAAATTACAGTCACGGCTATAGCAAATGCAAGTAAATGGATTATTGAGCAACTGTGAGTGGCTCGCTCCACAGAGATGGCTGGGCGCACACTCGCTGCGAGACGAGGAGAGAGAGAAAAAAAGAAAAGATGGATCTAACAATAGCAGTGCACTGTGTTCCCGCTCTCAGAGGAGTAGAGTGGGTTTTCATTTTATTGTTGTGTAAATGTGTGTTTTGGTGAGAGGGATTTCATACCACTCTCCTTACAGCTGCTTTATACAGTTTTCGTATATACTAGAATTAACCTTCACTTCCTGAGTCATGTCATAACACGACCTGGCATATAATGATGAGAGAGAGAAAGCCTGCCTTAGCCATACAGTGACAGGTAAACAACTGGACGAAAATGAATGCATTTCCTGAATCCCTTGAATACCACATCAGCTCTTTATGTATCAAAAATATGCAACTGAATTTGACCAAAAGAATTAAACATTGATTTTACCATACAATTTTGGGTCATTTTGTGTGTACTAATGTTAACTACATTTATTTAATGCCTCTAAAAGTTTGTTCACCGTTTCCTGCTTTTTCCCGGGTTTCTTAAAGAGGCGGTGTTATATATTTACCAGCCGCATAGTGCTATTTTATACCACAGTCAAATAACTGTTACCTTCAGTTGTTATAAAAAAACTCAAAACATGTACGAAAGAATCAAAGCAACACTTCACATATGCTATTGATGAGAGAATAACATTATAACATGATATGAAGCTCCAAAAAGTCGACTTTACATAATAGCCCTCGTTTAAAGGCATAGCCATGAAATGCCTTGGCAAAAGGATTGCAGGATTGTAGAATCAAAGCCCTATCATAGCCTGTCTTTAGAGCTTTTGTTTTTCAGCTGATTACAGGGAGGATACTCCACTCCTCTTTATCATTAAGCATGCCTCTGAAGATAGTTGTCTGGACATAAATTACATCAATCCTAATCACCGGTTAGGTTGTAACCAAACTGGGACTGGTACTCTTCAAATGATCATAAAATACAACCTTTTTTTCTAAGCACAAAATACAGATATTTTCCACTGCAAGCAGGTTGACTTTGAGTAGTTGTTCATAGCCCATCTTTTTTAGCATAATTATATCCAACATCATGTTTTGAACTCCTTCATTTGTTAAAAATAATTCAATACAGATGGAATAAAAAGGCCTGGCAGGCACGGAAAGAAAAGAAACTCGATGATGTCTTGATAGCTCCTTGTCTTTAGAAGCGCATGATAGGATTTGCCGTTTATTTTTATAAATTTATAATTATTTCATTTTATCTTTCCTTTATCCTTCCAACTTGGGATTGAAAAGAAAAATGACTCTTGTGGAATCCCAGACTACAATTATAAGTAACATTATTGTTAAAAAGCACCCAAGTTATGGTAGTTTAGCTTGACCTACCATGACCTTTTTTTCCTCCTATTTATTTTTTGTGTTCAGCTTAAACCGGTTACTATTGGGTGCATGTGCTACAGTTTTAAAACTCACCTATGTATTTCCATTGCAAAATACATACAAATCTGTTTTGTATGTAAAAGATTTGTATGTACAAATCATATAGACAAACAGATGGACAGATTTTATTCTAATCTCTGGCCAAGTTTTCGTAACACATTTCATACCTTTGAATTTGTTCTACGATAATTTTAGATAAATTACCAGCCACCCTAAAAATGTTTTTCTTGCTTGTTTTTATGAATTGCCAAAATGACTCTTCCATAAATATTTAGCGTTATGCACACAAAAACAAGTCGCTCAGTAAAACGTTTGCCTTTTACAAATGACCCACTCATGCAAGCTACATTCATAGATGATGTCTGCTAACACAGGTGGGGTTGACATTGGAGAATCGTCCAGCTTCCCAATTCACATCTACTCACTGTTAATGAAAGTAATTCAGTAGCTTTGACTTTTTATTCTTTATGCTAATTAGTTTTAGACAAACTGCTAAAAAAAAGAAAAAAACATCCAGCAGTAACAAAACGATACTGTAATTTATTTGTAGAGATCTCTTTCAATAGTTGGATGAAGGTCCTTTGTTTAGCGTCATTCTTTTTGTGCCTCCACTAAAACAATGTAAGTGTTGAAACACTTACATTGTTGGAAGTCATTATTCCAACAATGTTGAGGTCTTCATGACTCCCTCAGTAAATTCTTCTCTCAGTGAATTTAGTTGAAAGCAGGAAGGATACAGTGCCTTTAAAAGATTTGTGCTGAAAGACACAATTGAGGCAAAATTAACTTGGAGCTCCAATCTGACTTCCAGAGCTTTAAACACAGATCTTCTCTACTTGACATTTTGCATCCTTGGTTTGTTGAGTGCAAGCTCTTTCAATTGAATCTATATTCCATCTGAGAGAAGAAGCTTCACAAAAGCGATAAATATGCATTAGCTTTATATATATATATATATACAGTATATATATATAAACAGGAGCTCATGAGTTTTCATATACATTCAGAGCAACAAGATCAACATGGAGCTGAGCTACTCCTCAGGATGACAAAACGGCTGCAGCTATTAACATTGCACACCAGGGATGGTGTTTTTCATGAAGGCTGCAAGCTGTTAAGTGCTGAGGTTACTCTAGTGTGCTGCATGCAGCCTTTGAGTAAACAAACCAAAAAGCTGTCAGATGCGGAATGTAGATTATAAGATTATGCTTTACTCGTCTAGATGCCAGATAAACAAGAAATGTACAAACATTTGTGCAGGAAATATTTCTTACTTTACGCTGTTAGTCGGGATCGTTTTTGGCTGTTTCCCAACAGCATAATGAGGATTGAAAAGCCTTTTAGAGATGTAAACAAACTGGATGGAGTACAAAGGAAAATTGCTCCAGTAATTAGTTTTTCTGTCCCTTAAACTCTGTAATGTCTTTTGAATTTTAATGACAACAGGTACATTTATTTATGAGTAAATAATTTCACAGTTCTAAAGTCTATTTCACAGTGTTTAATTATTTAGAGCAAAAATATCAACGTCATATTTGCTCCATTTTAAATGGCACATCATAATTGTATTCAACAAGGAACTGAAAATGCTATGCATAGATTCTTTTTCCATTGTTGTAAAATAGTCCAGATTTATGGGCTCCAACGCAAAATTGCAAATCGCTAGTTTCATCACTGATTGAGATCTAGCTGTAGGTAGACATTAGGCTTTTTGTCCTGTTAAGAAAAAGAGTTTGGACCTGACACATCCAATGAATCGCAAGATTCATCATTAATAAAAGCAAAAAGTAGCTATATGGGCAAAAATATCCAATTATGGTTGGGGAAACAATTTTGAACCTCTTGGTATTTTGTTCAAAAGGGCATTTCTTTCTGAGTAAACTTAGTTTTTTAAGTTTCATTGGTTTATTGGGTGTTTACTTTAACTACCAGTTTAGACGGTATTCCTATCGAAATTGATGGTTTTTGCTTTTGTTGCCATTTTTCCACACTGCCACTTGGATTTGCTGTAGTGATGGACTGACATCAAAAGAAAAGTTTGATTGTTGGTGCAAGGGTCAGAGGCAGGTTAGCGCTGCATAATTCAGTGCTCGACTGATCAGACTCAGATAATCTGTCTGACCTGCAGGTCAGAGTCATTAGGTAGGTTTACGCTGTCAACCAGCTGTCTCACTTATTCTTCCCCATCAGCTGTTTTTGAAGCATTAAACAAGAACTTTGCAACTGTTGAGTAATTTATTTTTAAACTAGCCATTTTCCTTCATTCCCACAACACTTTTATTGTCCAATCTGTCCAATCAAAGAACAGATATACGCAAACGTGCAGGATTTGATTTTGATCTACATTTTTTTGTGTGTGCATTACCAGTCGGGAGCCAATAAAAATGCTATTATCCAAGGATAGTGCTGAACTGAGGAAGAGCAAAGAAGGATGATGTGACATGAATTGACTCTAAGAAGAAAAATACATTTGGCAGCAAAGTCTTTTCACCTCATACGAGTGAAGTAAAAGTGCCTTTTCCTCTTGCTGCAACTCACTCTGCAGCTTTTCACAGTGTGAGCTCTTAAGTCTTTATTTCTCCCCTACTTTTTTTTTTATCTCTTCCTCAAATAACCTTCCTCACTTCTCGCATGAGAGCGCCGAGAAGCTTTCAGGAAAAGACACATATAAGCACAGGCAAAATAAAATAATAAGAAAAAAACACAATGCGCACAACTCCTCTTCAGCTGCTTACATTAGTGTTACAGATGCATCTTTCTTCTTTCACGGTCTGATTACTTGCGGCTGGATTACTTCTAAGAGTGTGAGATTTTCTGCAGAAAAAAAAGTGAGCTCATACAATGCTTAACCTCAATGCTTCAGCTTAAATGTTTCTGTTTGCAAGTTTAGAACCACTCCTGTTAGTTTCTTGTGGCTTAGTGTTGCCGTCTAGGCCCGGTCGTCAACGCATAACTCGATTTGCTTTGTGATTTATGTATAGCACCCACAGCAAACGTTAAAGATTTTCCCTTGCAAAACTTCTCTTTGTTTGCCACCTTGACTCCAGTTCTTTTTATTAAGAACCCAAACCCATGTAAAAAGGCCAATAAAACAATAAAGCTGCTGATTTTTATCTGCTCCAGCTGCAGATAAGAATGGATGAGTTAGACTGAAATGTTGTGGTGTCTTTAAGCCGGTCCAGCCTCACACCCACTCACTCGCTCATCTGTTCTCCAGCTCTTCCTGCGCCCCCCACTCCCAATCCCTCAAACATGCCTTCCTCTTCTCGCTAATTACCAAATGTGCTGCCTTATTCGTCTAGCAGCTTGTTAAGCTCTCCAGGAGCACAGTTGACCCATTTTACATGTGGACCTGCGGGCTAAAACCCTGCTGATAGCTCAGTTTTTCAATCTTTTCAGTGAGCCCCAAAACACTTTATATATTTGACTCTTACCCTTCTTGTGAAACGCATAAAACAAAAAGAAAAGCATTGTTTAAGAGCAGCTCTGTTCAGATGTATGTCAAATGAAGAGAACAAAAGAGCAATAGAGAAGGTGTTATGTAAAAAAAAACACCGTACTGATAGCTTTGTAAATTTAATGGTGGTAGAAGAACAAACTCTTTGGTATGAAAGAAAACATGCAGAGATATAAATGAAGTTGTTACAATTCAATGATACTTTTTTTGTTTTACTCACCTGAGTTATTTTAGCTTTTTTTTTCATGATTATCTTCATGATCCTTAGAAAATTATTATTAATTTTCTAAATTAATAATTTTGAAAATTATTAATTTTAAATTTAAATTTTAAATTAAAGTATTTGGTGTCAAAATGGTTTGTTTACATGTTTAGAATGGAAAAAGAAAGAGACACAATGGCAGTACGTGAATATGAAACAGGGATTCCAATTGCTGAAGAGGCAAATTGACTCTTTTTTATATATATTTATGGTCTTGGGTATTGTAGTAATATGCAGTGTGTAGATTACAAATAGATGGCAAATACTGAATACTGCAGTAGTAAAGAAAAGTCCAAAATTATTCTTACCAGCAGATTTAGATTCAAAGTAAACCTTTAAATTTATCAACATGTTTTATCTGATTGGAAGAATTTCCCCTTTTTGGAGCAGCCCAGCCAGAATGTGGAGGAGAATCTGTGGAGGAAGCTAAAGTTTAGGATGGTGACAAGGAGGGCTGCCAACCAGAAGAAATTGGTGTTAATCACCAAAGATAAAATGTTACCATACCTGAGGAATCATGGAAAAAGCTGAACTGTTATTTTAACAATTTGATTGCTGCAAAACCTGTCAACATGCTTTTTTTCATTATATATAAATGAAAGAATTTATTGTTGATTTTTAAATCAATGCTCCTTTTACATTATTTTAAAAGAAGCATTGGCATATGTCTCAATTTCTATTAAAAGCAAATTATTTAGATTTAAGTTATTTTTAATGCTGCAAACATACCAAGGGTTTCAATAAATATTGGCTTAAATGCACCCACCTGCCCTACACTAATGCTGCTAATATTATTACAACTTCAAGTTTTTCACCTAAAAGTTGATTTATGCCAGAATCCTAATGTCTTATAGGTTTATGGGTAGCAAAATAAGGTCAGTATTATGGATGCAGAATCAGAAAGAGGATCGCGAAGAAACTCAAACCTTTGTCCTTGTGTGCCGTCTAAGATAGAATAGTATAGAATTCAACTTTATTGTCATTGCACTGTCACAAGTACAAGCAACGAGATGTTAGGATACAGTTGATGACGCCTAAATCCGATTCTGTTTCAATCTTACCATCAGATCATACCATTCTGCTTCTCTTGTACTATATAACTGCACACTAGTGATGAGTTTGTTTCATATTCTTTTAAAAGTAAGTCTCTTGTTTTTATTTTATCCTTCAGTTAACCGCTTAAAGCTCTGCTGAACCTTGACATGTCTTTGATTGTGTTTTCTTTATGCTAAACGGATGCATTAACACCTTTTAAGCAGATGTCAGTGGCCCTGTCATGCTGAGTTGCACCATAACTATAACCAACACATATTGTAAAGCTGGACCGCCATCGCTGCCTCAGGTCCCGTCTCGCTGCCTCAGGTCCCGTCTCGCTGCCTCCTCCTCTCTGAAGGTTACACCGCGTCCACGCGAGCCATATAATTCATCAGGCTGAAGCTCCCATTAACGCGCCTTCCCTGTAAAAGCATCAAGTCATTTAGAAAATTTCTATCATAAGCCCCCACTCTCTTCAGGAAAATCAATAGCATCTGCTGCCACACCGCTAAGCCTGCTTTATTGCTGAAGAAGACAAACAGCAGGGGAGCTAAATTGATTAAGTATCTGTCTATTTTTAGAGATGATGATCCCTGCATTTGTCCACATTGATGAAACTGTAAAATGGGATTAGGAATGCATTCATGGACGCTTGGTTCGCTGCAGCTTCCTGACAAATTTGAAAGTCCACATGCGGATGCGCCTGCCACGGTTTCGTTTTGGAATGGATGGTTTGGGAGCGCTTGCTGCTCACTGAGCATTTGTCACATGCCTGCAGTGGTTGCTGGTAATTATCATGTGACACAGAACACTGCTAGGCTAACAAACGATGCATAAAAGGAGGGGGTAATTGCATGTTGTGGCATATTTGCTGCAATTATCAACCCCACCCACAGCCATAGCCACCCATGCCGGATTGAAACGCTAGACTCTCCGAGTGTTATCACAATACACATGACAGCAAACTGTTAATCAGGAAAGGGCTTTACTTCCTTCAGTCTGTCTCTGGCTCTTCCCACAGCTGTGTCTATTTATTTGCTCTGCATCTGCTGGAAGTGTTTCTTTGCCTGACTAACAGAGCAACACACTGTGAGAGGAAGTGTTTGTATATGGAAAGTAATGTTCGGATAACACAGTGAAGTTATGACGCAGCCATAGTAGCCATGAGCTAACTTCTCCGGGTAAGTCTTGCACATCTCACATGTGTGAGTACATTTTTATTTTTTTGGACCAAGTGTCAGCTGGAGCGTGTGAGAATAACACGGCTCAATTTCCATTTTTATGAACAATCCGGTTACCTCTGTCAGGGAGACCGATGGAGGGAGGTCTACTCGGATCAATGTCATCGTACCTCTAGCATGCCAAGGAGCTCATCCACCGTGTTACTGCTTTCTTTTGCCTTCGCTCAGCACCTCCCCCTCCTCCATCGCACTCGCCCGTATGTACACAGTGACACGCACGCTATTTCTCATTGCCTCTTGTTCGGCTCCCACAATTTCTCACCCATATGTAAGGAGGAGGCTTCCTGACGTTTTGCAGAGCCAGCAGGAGCCTTCCAGCATGTAGAGTAAAAAAAAAAAAGAAAAACATAACCTTGAGCTAACACCCACTTGAGTTAAATGATCTACTTAACCAGACACGGGGGATTTTCTGATATTTGCTGCTCGTAATGTCTGCCGAGAGTGCGCAGACGTCCGAGCAAGAACCTTCAAATAAACACAAACTTGCTAGTTGGGCATCTGTAGAACATTATGATTAACAAGGATGGTCACCTTTTAAAGTCCCAACTGCCATTATTTTTGCCAGAATCCCTCTCCACCCCTCCCTTTCTCACCCACACAGTACTGCGCGCACACGAGTTGTTGCAGGCTCTTAGTTGTGAGAATTATGTGCAATGGGAGTAGAAACGGTGGCCGTTGCAGTGTTTATGCTCTCTCCTCCCAGCTGAGCTGTACAACCCCATATGGATAAATTCATGAGCAGGATAAACAGAAATTATGGAGCCAAATAAAACGCGTTCCCCTGATTGTTGTTGGTGGAGCACAAGTTACCAAATTAAATATCCTCTAGACCTTTATTAAAAACAACATTAACATAGTCTCCCCAAGTGTAATGCCCTTGGACTTGAATGTCAATTGAACTTGTCTTGTTTCCCCTTCTGATGATCCTGACTACTTGAAAATGTGGAGAGTGCTGCAAATATCTCCAGCTAGCTTTAAGTAGTAGCCATAAAACAAAGTGGAGACAGCTATAAGTAACACAGCCTCTGTCACACTGTTTCCTATCTTGGGTGTTAGCAAATGAAAATTTTATTTTGTGTAGCATCAAGTCATGTACATCTTGGAGGTATATATTGCTTTCGATGCACTCCTGGTTTGAATAGTCCATTTACATTGGGAATAAAGCTGTGGAATCCTACAGGGTAAGTTATGTTACTTTTGCCCAACTTTTGTTTTCCTTTTTCTCCATTTGAGGTCCAACCTAACCATTTGGGAGTCAGATTCAAATGCTCTGTGAGTACCCCTGAGTTGTTAAATAATTATTGACTGACTCAATCAGAAAGTAGATCTTACCATCTGTTTCACTTTTCAGTTTTGTTTATCCAACGTCTCGAGGCGTTCTGAGTATCTTCAAAGCATTGCAGTAGACGAAGGAATTTCATTGGCTCTTTGCTATGATACTTGAGTAGTATTTGTATAAATGTTGCATCCAGGTATTCTCCCTGTGGTTATAAATCATTTATATATTTTCTGTCACTCTGTCCCTATTCCTTTTTTATCTTTTGTTCCTCAAAAGGCTTCAATATAAATTACTTATATGTAGAGGTGGGCATTTATTTTATTCTTTCTCATTTATTGTGCTAAATTTCTTTTCTTGATATGAATTTTGATTTATTGCTGTCGTAATAAATTCAAATTAATGACCCCCCCCACCAAAAAAAAACTGTTCTTAATGTCAGAACTGACAGTTTTACTATTTCTCTCCAATTTATTGCATAAATACTAATACATTTGAAAATACATTTACCGTGTGCAGTTTAGTGATACAAATCACACTCCTTTATGTAACTAGTGTCCCTAAAGAAACGCATTACAAATGGAAATGCTTTTCAAAAGCAGTACTTGTGGTTTTGGAACACAGTCATACAGCTACCTGAAAAACTTGTCGTAAATAGCTTTTATCCTCACTTTTATCATTTTCACCTATACCAGATATCGGTGTTTGTACCGATATTTGAGGTACAAATATCGCAATATTTTGTATCTCAAAATATTGCGATAAAACTTCAAGTTCACATATCAACCACCCCTACTGGTTTGCGATGGGAGTTTCTTTAGTGCTAATGCAGCAGAGTGGTTTTGGCCACCAGACAACAATTCAAGAACTACCACCTTCCTTGTTTCAAAATAAAAAATTTAAACAGAGATGCAGCAGGACGTTAAGCTTGATAAACATCTTGCACACAAATGATTGCGGAAACGTAATGCAAACCTCTAAACCTGCCAGTTTGCATGAAGTACAGGTTGACTTTTATCAGACGTGTGTTGTACTGTTTTCTAAATAATTTGCCATTTTTTGATTCACTTCACAAAAAGAATGATGCGAAAGGTACAAAATGTTCCGGAGTAAAGTGGTTGAAGCTGAAAAACTGAAAATGCACAGGCAATTTTGCATCAAAACACATGAAAATGTTCTTTGCTTCATACAGTGTAGGGTTTAATTAGCACCATTTGCACAAGAAGCGTCCATAACATAGGAGCTCAACCATCTGCCATACATCTGCCTTAACAAATATGATCTCAGCTTTTCAACAAAAAGAAACTCCGATGGTTCCTGTGTTATTAACTCGAACATGTGTTCACTTTTTATTTTTTTTTTACAGAGGACACAATTGCCACTAGGACGCATGTAGGGATGTCTGGTTGTACTCAAAGTCTCAAAACCACATTATTAGATATCAACTGTACAGGTCCTAGTTTTAGTGAATTTTCTGTCGCTGTCAAATATAATAAAGTCACATCAAATAAAGTTTAGCTTTCCATCTTTATTTATTTAAACATCCTTTTACTGACATTTTTTTTCCTTTTTCAAGAATAACAATGAGCAGTTTCTTGCTTTAAATTCTTTAGAAACGACAAGGCCTTGTTTATTTGCTTCTCGACTTGCTGTTGTTTTCCGGTTGCTGCTGTTGATCATTCAGAGAGTACATTAAAAATTCATAAACAAGGCTTTTATACCGCTGTACACATTGCATTTGATGGGAATACACTTCTTTGCTTTTTGCCAAAATTGAGTCGTGCGGCTGAACACAAGTTTTATGTCTGCATATAAAATATAAAGCTGGCACTGGAGGCCTGTTAGTTTAGCTTGCATGAAGACTCGTGGTGCGAATGAGACAATGTGGTTCTTTCAAAATTGGGAAGATAACCTTGGCAGTTCCAAGACTGAATATTTTACCCAGAGCTGTTGCTCAAAACTATTGCTCTTTGATCCTGACTGCTTCCTAGAGCAGGCAAGCTGCAGCAGTAACCTCCACCAACACTGAGCATTAGAAGTATTTTGGAGGGTTGTGTGAAATCCAAAACGAATCGTATGTAGTCTTGAGCACAAGACTTTAGCTCAACCAGCCCAATTTATGATTATTACATTAATACTGTAATAGAGAAGGTAATGAAAACATTTTTCACTAAGGTAATTGAGGTAATAATTGACATGCTAAAAAATGCAACACTTTCATTAAGCCGAAAAATGCAACTTGTGGACGTGGGGTTTTTGGTTGTTGGTCCCCAGTTGCTGGTATCAAGGTATATGAAGGTTTTAAAAACATTTTCTTACATCGAAAACACAAATAGTTATGGTGTGGAAACTCAGTGAGCATTACCCATTAATTTATTATGGTAGTGATGTACAGTTAGCAAACTAAGAGCAGCATATTTGTTAATCAGTGGGCTCCAGGCTTGGCTACTCAAGCAGATAGCCTGAGTAATTAGGGCTAATATTATTCTTCTGTTCTCCCAGTGTTGCTCTGTAAAGATTTTCTGCTTAATAAGCAAGCTTGCCAAAAAGTCAATTGGTGTATTATTCAAAATTTTATGTATGTATGTATTTTATGTACTGCATGTGTCAATATCGCACAAATTAGTAAAGAATACATATATATAATGTATTCTTTACTAATTTGTGTGATTGTATATATATATTTATACTATATAATTACGTTGCTACAGCAACAATTGCTTTAACAATTGTGTCAGTTAAAAAAAATAAACCATGTATAAAAAATTTTTGTGTAAGTACCATAGTGCAGATCTGTGGCATTTTTATGAGGAGGATTATACTTTGAGAATCTCATCTTGCGCATGTGGGCACTTTTGTACTGTTTGGATTTATTTTTAAAAAAAGGAAAAACATTTGTGTATATGGAGTGAATACATTTAAGGCGGTATAAATAGTTTTGTGTCTGAGTGGCAGCAGAGAATGGCCTGCCTCACTGGATCGTTTCCCCAGAGATGAGTCTTGTGCTGGAGCTGACTGTTGAACAACAAGCACTACTATACATCACTGCAGAGGAACAAAGCAATGCACAAAGCTTCCCATCTCCTGACCTTAAATCTAGCGTGAGTGCCTCTTTGTGTGATTGTGCACATCCATGCATGCGTCCGCTTGTGTTTGTGTGTGTCTGTGGGTTTTTTTTTTTTCTGTGAGAGAGCTCCTTCCATCGTGTATCAGAGTGTGTGAGTAGAGAGTGCTTGCAGGGGTGTCAGCGGAGGTTTAAGATATTCAGCTTGCTGTCAGCACCGACACATTTCTCCCTCTGCACCGCTGCACAGATATGCAAATCCAGCCTCCTCAGAATGCAGAGCACCAGATCAGCTTCAATTTATTCCATTCTGCTCTCTCCCTCTCCATGTACTCGCCCTCCCTTCCTCCCTCCCCACCTCTCCCTTCTCTTTCTGCTGTCTTTGGTTTTTCTGTTTGGTCTTAGCTGCTCTGTTCATGGCATATGCCCTCAATGGGGAATCATTGAGAGGTGAAAGGATTTCTTCTGAGCTCCTTCAAGCCTAAACTCACTCCATAGAAATGTATCCTCCTTTTCAATCTCGTGGAAAAGGTGAAAGATTGCCTGAGTGTGTACATTTGCTCGTTCCTGCTTTTGCCCGTGTTCGTTTTAGTCCTGGCGTAGTCGCAGATTGTCTGCATGGCGTGTGTGCAACAGTCTACTTCTCTTCCTTCAGTTAATTACCAGCAATGGAACAGCAGCGGCTTACATTGCAGTAGAGAAACACAATTAGTCAGTTGCCAAGCTGCTCTCTCTAAAAGGCTATCTCACCAACACACAGTGTCATCAGTAATCTAGTCTCAGCATAATCTAAATGCCAATGTCTATCCTCTGTGATCCATCCTCAGCCCACACTACATTTACATTCTAATTAGATGTGGCCAAGGCCGCTTTAGGCTATAAGGACCCTCTTTAATAACATGGCTGTATTCACCTTTGCAGAGTCCCACTGCGGCTGTAGAAAAGTAGGCTACACTTTCTATTTTGTCCCTTTGACATTGTGGCCACTGAGGTTTTGAGTAGCTCTTTTAAAGCCCTCAGCGTCCGAGTGTGTGAAGCCTGACAAGAGGTTTTCATGTCTCTAGAGTCTGAATTATAAATGAAGAAATGGAGAAGCGGTGTCAGAGCAGAAATAAAATGCTAAGAGTGTACACTTCACACACAATTTGGCTATAATGGGGCATAGAGGACATGTTGAAGAGGGAGCCACGTTTTATTTATCTAAAGCGTTTAAAAATGTTTTCTTGCTGGTTACAATTGCGGATTCAGGCCTTGTTTATAAAAACAAATTTCTCCGCCACATTGTTTACAAAAAATATCCTACACGGGATTGGTTTGAGAAAGGTTTTCATCCACATGTACCTACACAATTATGCCCCTGAGGGTTGTTTTAATCATGCCAAACACATAGGGAGCAGTGTAGCATAAGCTAAAACCTATGTTAGCCAATCAGAATGCTTCAAAAACAACAACTTCCTGTTATGAATAAAATATGCTGCTTTGAGGCTCATTTGTGTGGATAGATATGTAAGTTGAACTACTTTTGATCCTAAATTTCTGTTTTTCCATGTACACATGCAAAGACAAATACAGTTTTCTCAAATCAGTCAGAGTCAATAAAAATTGTTATTAGTGTTATTACACTGAGTTTTTGTTTGGCTGAAAAGCCAAAATCCACAGTTGTTGGTTTTTCTTTTCAGATTTCCAGCTATGAGAGGATGAGGCATTAGATAAATGGTTGTTTAAACAATGCATTCATAAGCTAAAAAAAATCTAATCAGCGTCAAGGATTTGTCTAAAAAACCGCCCATTGTGTCTCAAAAATGTATTAGTTATAATCACGTGCAAAGTGACACCAAACCAAAACGGAGGACTTCCAGCTATAACTAAACTTTGCAATTTCCTTCATTATGTTTTTTTCATGCTGCCACAGTAAAGAAAAGATGGACCAAACCAAAACTTTTAATCAGAGTACAAATGTTTCAATGGCAATAAGATATGTAGCTTGCTCTGCCTTTAAATAAATGAATCAATTGAAACAACGTCAAGCTGAATGTAAACATCTCTGAAACTAGAGGATAACCAATTGATGCCCAAATTCCCTACATCTTATGAGATGCAAGTCATGGAAATCTTCTGTGATGAGCAGAGATTTTCCCAACAGCTATTCATGCTGCATTCAGGTACAGCTGGGACTCTAGGTTGTTGAGATATTCGAACTCTCCAAATTTATTTAAGCATCTTTTATTCCTTAAAATGTCCAAACATTAACACTGAGCATTTTCAAGTGGTTATACTGTTGCATAGTCTATCTATACTGACGTTGGCTATTCCTGCTTATACTACTTTATTGCTTGAAAATGACTCAAAATTCCAACCTGAATGCTGCGATTTTAACTAATTGATCTCAACTGCTGTCAATCCCCTTATTTAAATACATTATTCAGCTGCAACAGTAGTAACTTTAATTTCCAAGTTCTTAAGTAGGAAGTCAATGATTGTTCTACTTCTGCTGCAGACAGCCTTATTCTCATTGTGGTAGGTTCAAATGATCATGCAGTAGCAGTTTGTGTATAACATGGTAACATACCTTTCTAATGACATGTTGAGGCATTGTGCGCTAATGGCATTTTAGACTGTTTGGAGAAGCTGCTCTTTTTTGGAAGGGGGGGGGTTTGTTGGTGACAGTGTAATCGCTGTAACAAGAAGAGGTGATAAGAAGCTACTGTGAAAATAATAAAACATCTCCCAGGTGTCTGCTCTCATTTTCGCTCTTGCGTATGCTGCTTTCAAATATCTCTTCCGGAGTGGAGAGAAGTCTAAACGGGGTACTAGATTTTCTCATTACCAGCGTTTCCATTTCAAACGGGTGATAGGCAGTTTGTAGCAGCTGAGACATGATCGTTTTACTGTGCATCGGCGTCTGGTCTCCCCTTTACAGAGCAAAGCACACAAAGCTGATTTATTTTTCCTATTGATTGTAAGTGGTATGACTTAACAATTCTTTCCCTGCTCCTAATGGACACGAGTCTAATTCCCCCAGGTGCTACATGGCTTAGTGTCTTATTTAAGTACATCCTACATCACAGCTAAATAGGATATATAATGTTTACTGAAGGAATAAGCTTAATATTTAAGGGGATTTTTTGTTATTATTATTATTTTTTTTGCAGTTCTCCGTTTTAACCAAAACCGGTGGTTCACTGTCTTCTGGGTTTCTCTGTGAGTCCTGATGTTAGCCTTCCTGAGTAAGAGATAATAGAGAGTAGTGATATAGAGACAGTAGAGAATAAAAATGCAAAACACATGGCTGTTATCTTTATAGTGTCCATCCCTAAGTTCATTATTACGCATGGCCAGTCTCAGAAATTGCCTGTTTTAGCCAGTGGTGTAGTCTTTGTCCATTCCTCTCACACTTATTTCAGTTAATAAAGGTTTGGTTGTATCGCCAACCCAATTAAACATGGATTGAATTTTCACAAAGGCTTGACTCAATCTGCTTGTTTCCAGCATTTTATGACCAACTAAATTTGACTACTGTATGATGGTTAGATTTGAATTGGACTCATTTCAGTTCCTTTGTGCCAATGAAATACTCTAACATAAAAAATGGCTGTTTTGGAAAAATTATGAATTCTGTATATTTTTCAATTCAAGCTAAGAAATCAACTTTACAGGAAAATTATTTGAAATTTACGGTTCTGAATTACAGTCCTTCTTGCGTCCGTTTCCGATGTAGTGTTAAGCTAAAGTATTGGGGTTATATCCTGTATGTAAATTAGAAACTATGATCTCCAGTAGAAGTCAGTCTTGCAACAAATCTGAAAAGGCCTCTGACTGAAGACTGTTGCTGTAGGACAGTCTCATGACTGTAACGACAAGCTAATACAGGCAGCAGGGACACTATCTCAAACCATGCCATATCTCAATACCTCCTTCTCCACTCCTCTGAGATCAGGGGTCATAGTTCATGCCTTATTGTAGCTTTTGGGATGCTAATCATCCTGATGCCACAGTTATTTATCGCAATAACTATCCGAAAACTTTTAAAAAGTAATATCAAAAATCCTTCAGCTCCACATCATCCAAAACCAGAGGGCGTATTTGTCCAAACATGCAATGCCTCAACAAAAAAAAATCAACAAAAGTCTATAGAAAGAACAAATTATGACCAACATAACGGAACTACTCCAACAGGCTTCCACTACGAACCCCACATCTCTAGAAAAAGCAGGATTAGTCAACAGTCGGCGAATGGGGAAGTGTTAGGCTTATCTAAGCCTGACAGTAAAAACCTTGCAGGCTGCTCTGGAGTGCAAACTCCAATATAACACTCTTATCTCACTATTAAATATCTGCCTTGCTTGTCTGTGTTGTAGGAAGAAACATTGCCTCTGGTAAATATTACCTCAATGAGTCATTTCCTAGCATTTGACTGTGTGTCATATGAAGTTTGATTTCCAGCTAAGCCACAGATTTGTTGTTGGTGTTTTTGACACTTGTTGGAAAACGTTGCAGCATGAACATCACAACTCTGAGCCACCACAGATACTCCACATACTACTACAGAATTGACAACAGTGCTTTTGAAATGTTGGAGCATCAACATTGCTAACACCATGCTGCGTTACGCAGAGTTTCTGTCCACACTGATGAAGAAGTTGTTGCGATGTGACAGTTAATAGAAAAATTTGGAGCAACACAAAAAGATCCCCTTTGATCTACTTTATAATTAATTCAGCTAATATGTTAGTTGATCACTCAGGGACTCTCATACAATAGGCTCTAGAAATTTCCAAACAGTACTTCATCTTCTTTGTCTTCAGTCCCATATTTCCATATGCCAGCATACATAACTAGATAAGAAATGAAAAGACACAGACTTTGTTTTTTTTTTCTATAAAAAGTATTTAACTGTCACATCCACAAGGTGTTCCTAGACGCACTTTAGATTATTTATTATTTTCATTTTTCTCAGTTTTCATGCTGATGTCTGAGGTAGGTAAACGTCATATTTAGTGTGTAGTGGAAAAATAAAACACATTTAGCTTTTTTAACATAAAAGAAATAAGCTAAATTGACGATTTATTGGTTTTGTAAAAGGGCAGGCTATCGTACAGTACAGAATTTTAAACAGAACCTCTTCTGATTTCAAATTAAGGGCCAATCAGAAAAGGGTTAGTGGGAGACCTTAGAAATTATAAATCATCCTTAATGACACCTGAAGGGTTGTCAGTCCTATGGAAATGTAGGAGTGGGCTGGTAGTTTTTTCTTTGATAAATGCTCACCAGCATCTGTAAGTCACATGTATTTGTTGTCTCTCAGAAAGATGTTGCACATCTGTGCATGAAGTGTGCGCCTGGTAATGCTAATCTGTTCTATCTGCTGTGGAGAGTGTTGTAGCTCTCTCTAATTTGCACATCATGTTTGATGTAACACCCTGCATCTGTCACACACTAGAGAGTGATTATGTTTAAAGGAATGTAGATTTAAAACACATTTGTCTACTGTTTGTACAAAGTTGCTCGGGCACATTCATTTTTAGTTTTTCATTTCTGATGATTCCATAAAAAGGCTTGTCAGACGAGGCTGTTTTCCCCGAGTCCCTCCAAGCGGATCATGATTGCTTCTTTGCTGAAATCCTGGCAGAGAATCAAAGATGAAGGTGAACACTTAAGAGCTCACATAAATTTCCTGTGCTTGCATCCGTTTGGAAGTTTATAAAACAGTTTTTTTGTGCCACTAGCAGCATTTATTCACAGTAATCAGACAGGAAGTGGGCAGAGAAATTGGGGAGGAAGACACTTTGCAAAGAAATCAAACCCTGGGCAGCTGCCTTAAGAAATAACATCCTCCATATATTGGACACCCGCTCTGCATTTACATCTTGTGCAGCCTCAGCATCTCTTCCTATGTTTACGGTTCCGGCAAGACGTGACAATTCATAAAGATGTAGGTTCTTTCTTATGCGGGTCTTGTTTTCAGCTGATTTTCAGCTGAATTAAAATAAGAACCCGATGGCCCAGATGTTACAATCCACTTGAAAGGACAAATAATAAAACCATCTGTTTCTTTTCTCACCACATAAAACCTCTGCAGGATTCGTCTCAAAGGGCTGCGCAAAGTGATGACAAGACCCAGTGTGTTTGCTTTGAGAGTTTCCCAAAGCTGTTGTTGTGAAATTTAAAACTATTTGCAAGATATCTGCGGACGATTAAAAGAAATGTTACAGTATGTCAAGTGATGCATTTGGCATGTCGTCGGGACCGTTAATCTCCATTCCTCTCTGCGACGAATCTGAGCAGCTGCCATGGCGTTGGAAGTCTTTATAAAATGGTTGATAATCTGGGATGCCTAATCATGTTTTAATGAATCACTTGTGGCTGCGGGGCAAACCTGCTCTCTCTTGTTGTGACACATTAACAAAGGCGGTAACTGATAAAACCTTCTTGTTTAGTCATTATAGGTTTTCCAGTAGCTGTGTCTGAACAGCCAGTTCTTGGGTTTCTTTGAAACTGTTTCTGTTTAACTCAGAACAGTCTGCAACAATCTGCTATGACAAAGTAGGACATCGTAACGCACGGCTGCCAGAGAAGCGATCTGTCTTCCTCTTCATTTCTTTGAAGTGTGGGTAGGTGAGCAAATTTCAACCTAAACTGTGGATGGAATGGAAATTCTCAGCACTGCATCTGTCGAACGATGCAGAACCACTAAATAAAATGGTTTCAGTACGACAAAAACACAGAAGTGAAGGGAAAGACAAGAATACAGAGTTAGGTTAAATTAAAGTAGCTTCCATGGCAGAAGAAAGGTTTCCATTGTTTGGGATTTCTCAACTTATCTTCAACTATCATGGGTGACTCCAAGATCTCCACTTTGTTTTACCCATAAAATAACTGTTTTGTGAAGGCTTTTTTGTCTCCTTACAATTCTTTCTAATGTCCAGTATTCACTGTTAGCTAAAATAGCACGTAACGTTTCTCAGACGTGTCTAGAACAGAACTTATTTATATCTTAACTTGTGTATAGAGCAAAACTGCAACATATCATTTGTTCTGCACTTCTACGGCTCTGAATCATTTGTTATATCCATTCATTTCCATTTTGGCCCAGCCTACTCCATTTTCTACAAGTTACAACCAAAACAGTATGTGCCCGCATGCTTAGCCAGAGCATTTATTTCTGTCAAGTATTTTGATGAATTGTTGAGAAAATTAACCGCTTAAATCTTGACTTCCTGACCCATCCAGTGTAACTATGACAGCCTACTGCTGATATTTAAATTGGAGTCATATAATCACATCTACCTGCATAGGTTTTTTAATAGATTATAGAAAATGTCTATATGACGAGTCGTCAAAGTATGTATAGAAAGTCTCCAGGACTGACACGCATGTCCAGTTGTAGAGGTTGGTTTCTGTGTAAAAAACTAAAACAGCAAAAGATGAGCTGTATGTAGTGAGCAGCACTTTGGCACGCCTATGTTGTTTCTATTTCATCACAAATGTATTGCATTTAACACGAATGTGTTTAAGGTGGCCATTCGTGATGTGAATACAAAGGAATAATTGGTGATAATTGTGTGTCAGAAAAATTAACTGTTACCCTTATGAGCTGCCATAAAGTTTGGTTCATTTCAAACCTTTGTGACAAGTTCAGAAAAGTTAATTAAGTTCAGAACATGCGATTTTTCTACATGTTGCCTCAGCTGGTTGTATTTGAAATATCCATCTGTGAATGCGATTCTGAGCAAGATGAAGTGAAGGTTTTGCTTGGGGAAAGAAAAAAAACGCCAATTCCTCCTCTAAAAGGTTTCCTATCTGCAACCCAAATTGTACCTCTAAGTAACTCTTCAAACATTAAATAATGCATTTATTACTGCATGAGTTTTGCCTCGGGTAACTTCGAAGACAGAAGCTCCAGTGAAATATGTGCAAAATCCTCAGACCAAAAAAATTGAATGTATTGGAATTTCTTAAGCTGACAGAACTAAGCTCCGAGCAGTTTTTGAAACATTCATCACTAATTTCCAGCGGACTAAACAGATGCAATGAGCTTTCAGTGTGCACGGCTTCTTCTGACAGCCTATTTATGTCCAACGTTGTTTGGCTGACAGACGTTAAAGTGTTCAAACACAAGCTGAGCTCTGCTGGTTGTCCACTTCCACAGGAAGTTAATCTGCTGTTGGCAAGTTCCTCATTATGTATGTTTGGAGTGGGAATGTGGGCCAGGAGGAAAAGCAGAGCTTATTACAAGAGCAATGTGATCCCTAGAGAGGAGAGTCGTTTTTAAGCCTGTTCTACTCACCATTGGCCTTATAATGACTCAACTAGGTCTATGAATGTAATATTTGCATCTGCTAATATATTACTAAAGACATTTGTTGTTTAGATTTATTTACACTTGTGCAACAAATAGCCATCATTATCCGGGTAATACAGTGTGTGACACCGGTCTTTAAATCACTGCAAGCTTTTCCCACCACGCTTTTTGAAGTGCTTAACTGGACCCCTGGCTTCCCTAGCATCTGTTCTTTCCATTTCCACCCTGTAGACGCAGTGGATCAAGCGCCATAAAACCGGTGCTTTCTCAGCAACAATTGTTTGTTGAGAACCTTCGTCCGAGGTCACCCAAAAAAAAAAAAAAAAACAATTAAAAGATTTTGAGGTCCATCTCTTCAAAAGTCCTGAGTTAATTTTTAGTTTAGACAAGATTTCTTAAGGAACAATGGACGTATTCTGGCGATATGAAGACATGACTTTGCGGGGATGATGTGACAAATAATAGGATTTGCGTAGATAAATTGTCTTGTTACACTGCAGCTGTGGAGGAGTGACCAGATGTTCAACAGAGGAGACAGTTGGAGTCGGAATGATGAGTCTTTTTAGGACAAGAAAAAAGAGCTTGCTAGAAAAAAAAAAAACATCCCTAGCTTAACAATGAAACTACTCCAATATTATCTGATTGATTCATGTGAGAAGACCAAATCATTAAATAAGGAAGAGGATAAATAAGCATGAAAAGATCAGAATCCTTTCAACATTAGGATGTTGTGGACTAACTCATCCAGTTTATCCAAATTCACTTCTTCAACCTGCCTTCCTTGTGTCTTAAAATTATGGACGGATTAAGTGTGTAAGTGCAACATTACCAGTTCTTTGTAAAAATAAACGGTTTAAGTGAGGCTTGAATTGGAGTCATATTTTCGACCAGAGCCCAGACAGATGGGCAAACTCTCCCTTCACCTCCACTCCAGATTTTAAATCAGAGCAAAACAGCTTGAGGCAAAAGCACTTTGGGGAATACAGAAACCTTTGTGCTCCATGTTAATGTAAAAAACTGTCATTTTCAACTTTCTTCACACAGCATTTAAATCTAAATCTTTAAGAGTCAACTTTTGCTTTTGTCGTGGTAAGTCTCCTACTGCTTTCAGGCAATAAGTGTGTAATTTAATTTATCAAGGACACATTCTACGATAAGATAATGATTTTCTAAGATGCCTTTTACAAGCAACAAAAGGAACGTGGACTACCCCTTTACTAATTGACCCTATATGTCATGTTTTAGCTGTAGGCAGTTATAACGGGCGTCATGTCCAACATGTGTCCATGTGTGTATGAAAATGTAAAAGGTTGTTTAGCAAAATACTTTATTAAACCCAAAGGGAACTTAAATGTTGTGACTCAAACTATACAATTTTCTTCAAAGGGTTGTTGTAGATATTGCAGGCAGAAAGAGTCGCCTGTAGCGGCCTGTATCACAGTGGTTCTGAAGAAGCCTCTGACTGAGGAAACTTTATTTTAAAGCACTCTAATGAAGAGGATGTTCAGGGTTGTCTGTAATTGTCATGATTTTACAAAGAATCCTTCTTTGCACCGTCATCTCCAGATTTTCCACGGTAGTCCCCAGAACAGAGCCAGCCTTCTTAATCAGCTTGTTTAGCCTTTTTAAGTCCCTGGATCTAATGATGGCAGAAGAGATTACGCACTTCACAACAGACTGATAGAAGATATGCAGGATCTTGCTGCAAACCTTTAAGAACCTAAGCTTCCTCTAGAAGCACAGTCTGCCCTGTCTCCTCTTATAGACGGCTTTACTGTTGCAGCTCCTGTCCAGTCTGCTCTCCAGGTGAACTCTGAAGTATTTAAACTCCTCCACCAACTCCACTTCTTCTCCCACGATGGAAATCATGTTCGATCTGATCATGTTTTCTTGCATTCAAGACAGAAGAACATCCATTCTTTCTGCAATTGTTCTATGTTTTTTTACGTTAGCCTAGCGTGTTGCCTGGCTAACTAAAACACGCTAAAGTTGCAGCGTCGATTACTATGTTTTTTTAATTGCGTGCTTACATATTTTGCTTTTTATCTAGCCACTGTATAGTTGTTAGCTTAAGAGAATGTCATGAATGTTACAGTCTCTCACGCAGTTTTCTCTTAGCTTGTTGCTTAGCCATAAAAAGTCGGTAGAAACTAGCAAATGTTATGCATAATATTTGAACAACCGGTGTAGATCTTACCCTTTAAATAACGCTGTAAAATCTCACCCCGGTTGCAGATCAGTCTCTCGTTGGTTGGTCTCAAGCAGAACTAGACCAACTCTAATTATGTTAGTACATGTACGGAGAAAGTTAATACAGGGCCGTTGTTCAAAGCTGTATGCAGTTATACACACAGGTCCATTATTTATAGTGGTCAAATCCCAACCAGCACCTACTGGGGATAGTGTGTAATAATCACATGCTCACATGTGTAACCACTGTACGAATGTAGATCTTTATATACAGTACAGACCAAAAGTTTGGACACACCTTTTAATTCAATGAGTTTCCTTTATTTTCATTATGACTATTGACATTGTAGAATCACACTGAAGGCATCAAACTATGAATAACACATGTGGAAATATGCACTAAACAAAAAAGTGTAAAACAACTGAAAATACCCCTTATATTCTAGTTTCTTCAAAGTAGCAACCTTTTGCTGTGATTACTGCTTTGCACACACTCTGCATTTTCTTGATGAGCTTCAAGAGGTCGTCACCTGAAATGGTTTTCACTTCATAGGTGTGCCCTGTCAGGTTAATAAGTGGGATTTCTTGCCTTATAAATAGTCATGAAAATAAAGAAAACCCATTTTAATTAGAAGGTGTGTCCAAACATTTGGTCTGTACTGTATATGATAGGAAAACATGTGATTGTGATACTCGTGCCTTTCTTTCTTGACCATTACACAACGTCTTAGCCACTAGATGAGTTTAGCGTCTCAGCCTTGAAGATTTACATCAGCTGTGGCTGTAAACAGCAGTGGGAGTGTATCCAACTCTCCTAATGTGTCATGAACTTGCAAAGCATGAACACATGACACAAATATAGTGTAGCAGTACTTGTAGTGTTCTGAATATCTGGACTCACATCATTTGTATTTGGGTTATTATGAATAAAGGCGCAAATTACTCTACTGTGAAAAGAGGAAAACTATCTTTATTACCACCCCTGATTAAGCCTACGACTGTTTACAGCACATTTTAATTAATTAAACATGAGGTGTTAAAAAAAGGCCGGACCTTTAGGTCAGCCACAGCGCGCGAGCTTTTGATGCAATTTAGAAAACCATCCTAAGCTCAAAAGAACTTACTGTATCAACTAATGCCAGTAACAATTTAAAAATCGACAATATTAATGAGCTACTAAATACACCCTCGCTCTACTTTCCAGCACCGTGTTTGCTGTCCCCCGACTTGTCAGACTCTGGATTTCTGGAGAGTTGTGACAAACTGTCATGTGCGTGACTAAATCGGCTCAACGGTGCAGTGTTGGTTGGAGGAATCACTCAGCCGTTACAGCCCCTGAGCGTCTGTGGAAACAGCTTCAGGCGGGGAGCTTTGGACAGACCCAGAGACGGGAGAGACTGTGTTCTCTGCAGTGGGAAGCACGGCTGATGTGTCTTCCTAACCTCTTGCAAACAGCATGCCAGCACAAGTCTCAAGCAGCACCTCCTCTATCCACTTGTAAATTCACTGGCTCGGCAGCGCAGGAAGGGAATTTAAATTAGGTGTGACTAACGGCAAGATGGGAATCCAGGCAGTTTCCCTCCCCTCTTGCTGTGCTCCCCTGGCTACTGGGGTTTTGTACACATCCACTTTCCTGCAGTGCTTGAGGCTGTCAGCTTGGTTTCACATTCAAAATGACTTCAGCTGGAGGTGCATAAGCTCGACCAGACGGAGAGGAGAAGATAACAAGGCAACATCGCTGGGGTGAAGCGTCAAAAAGAAAGGGGAGAAAAAAATAAAACCATCAGATTTGCACTTTTACCATATCTGCAGAAATCAAGAAAATTGGGAAATACTTGTGCAGAATGTTGTTTTTTTTCTTTCTTTTTTGTGGTGCTGCATTGATCTACCAATTAGAGCTAGATACATAGCTAAAGCCAGATATGACTTCTTTTTTAAGATTTCTCATGCGGTCTACAACGCATAATGACCTAATCAAGTGAAGAACTCAACACTACACAAGCTTTGGAATATCTGATTCAATCTGTATTCATCTAAACGCAAAACTACTACAGTTTTTCCGCTTTAAGGACCGGTGCTGGAGTTTCTACATGTCCAGCTGTAGAAACGTGAAAATCTCCAGGCATTAAATTGATCACTTTGCTCCAGGAAACGACCCATTAGTCTTCCACCTCACAAGAGGCGAGTCAACTGGGCAGTCTGTCTTTCAATTTAGCTCTGGACACATTCAGACTGAGCTTTTATTCTCTTTAAGACTGAATTTCAATTCAACAACCCACCACTTAGCCTTACTGCTGGGTTTTGAATGGTCGCAGCAGAATTAGAGCTGCACTTTAAAAATATTCAACTTTAGGTGTTTTCGCTCATGTCTTTAGAAATGTTAGATTCAATTTTATATTCATCTGAATAAATCTAAATGGTCATCTGAAAAAAAAAAGTACCATAAATTATAATACCAATTTGGAGTTGGTAGTTTAAATCAACAGATTGGGAATATTTCATAGAGAGCTGTCAAAAAGATTGCTTGGCTATATTAACATATAAAAGATGCAGATAAGTTAATATATGCTGAAAAGTTCAAAGATTTCAGTTATTGGTATAATTACCTTTCTTACAGTCTTTATTATTTTCTTTCCAAACATTTGACAAATACTCAACATAAGTGAAGAATAGCAGTGGTCCATTAATGGTCCCAAATTGTTTTGCAGCACTTATTATAATCAAACTGTGTTTCCTTAGACTAATTTTTAAATAAAGATCTGCTTTAAAAACTTTTGTTAAACCTACAAAACTATGAGATGTCACAAATAGCAGGTTAAGAGACTCTGTTGATCAGTCGAACATAAACCGTCCAAGTCATTTTTTTTCTGACTCCACTTTTGTTCTCCGATATATTAAAAGTCAATATCTTATAGAAGAGGTTTAGGTTATACAACCAAAACGCTAAACCCCATCTTCTAAGATGTCTGAACTGTAGGTTCTTTGCCTATCATGTACTTTCTTAAAAAGCACGTATTTGATTTGGGCTTTTATGGAATATCCCTCAACTCTGGCTCCCTGTTCAAGCCACTGAATCCTGCCATTAAGTTAAGGTTTGAAAGAGCCCTTTTCACTTTCAGCTACTTCTTACTCTTGCCTCAGTTTCTTTGTGACAGACTCTGAGCTGGTTTTTTTTTTTTTTGTGGGAACCCATTGGGAATCACTGAAACAGATAGTTTTCAAGGTGTTACATTCAATCAGAGAGCTGCCGGGTGCTGCATTTTATCTCCCTTTTCTGTGTCACCATTTGTAGGCATGAAGCAATTTCCTCATGCCGGCGTGTGCCTTCAGAAGGTGTGTTAACGTGCGTGCCGTATGCACAGCTGTTCAGGGTTTATTATTAAGGTGCGTTGGGATTGATGTGTGATAAAAACGATACAAAAGGGAAAATAGGATTCATCCTTTTTTGGGGTTTTTTCCCATTTGTTAGTGCGTGGGCAGTCGCTCTTAGAGAGAAACAGCAACCAGCCAATTATTCCTATGATTATTATTGCAAGGAGGCTGATGGACTGCGTGTTATTGATGTCGGGGAGGATGTCAGCGGACCTCTATTTCATTCTAATAAATACTCTTTGCACTCCTGCCCCTGGATTTTCAAGGGATTACGTGCAGCCGCTTTCCATCTGCAACGAGCTGTACTTTCCCATTATCTGCTACAGTAATAGTATGCGGGCAGCAATATTTCTTATTATGGGAAAAGACTATTTAAGTTTAGTGGACGTCTAAGTGTGTCTGTGTGGCTCGGCGTGTGTTTTTATGGTCTTGATGATGGAGCTGGGCCTCTGCAGACAACCTGTGCTTATTTTATGGTCTTCCATCCCCAGCTGCAGCGCACGGCCAATAAACCTCTCTCTAGCAATCTCCAAACAGTGCAGCAATCAATGGGAAATTATCTCGGCCAATCGATGGTCCTGCCTTTCTGTTTCTCTCTCTTTTTGCTTCCACCAGCCGTGTCCTCCGTCGCCCCCCGCTCTCATCCCCATCCCTCGTGTCTCCTTTTTTTTTTTTTTTTTGCTATCTCTCTGTTTTTCTTCCGCCCACTCCTTCACGCCTCGCCTTCTTCTTTAACTTGCATTCCCTGAAGCTCTTCTTGACTCCACAGCACCTATTTTGAAATGCGACAGCTCAGCAGCTCTGGAACCATTAGCAAAAGTCGCTTTTTTTTTTTTGTTCACAGGGAATATTTAACGTTTCTGGTCGGAGTCTCCTGGCAGCTATCTGCTCGTAAGACCCAGGGTTTCTCCTCCCGCTCGTTGGCCTCCGGTTGACAGCAAACAGTTGCTCAAAACATTGTTATTGTTCTCCTGTTTGCTGAGAGATACGTTTTAATGAGGGCAGATAACTGTCTGAAAGACGCTTCCTAAACGGTTGCCTTTCATTTATCACAGAGCCGGTGCTGAGCTTCACTCTTTAGTAATACTGGTACCAGTTAATCAGTCGTGGGATCAGACGTGTCGCGGTTCCAGCTTTTCTTCTTCCGATCTGAACCCTGTCCTCCACAGTTTAAGCTGTTTTATTGTAGCGAAAGATCCCAGAGCCCTTAGTATGCTAAAGAGGTCATTCAAAGTTATGATTCCTCGGGGAAAGATGTCAGCAACATTCGACTCTTTAGAAAGCTGGAAAAACTGTTTTTATCTTTTGTTTTTTTGTTTCTTTATCTAGAAGCTTAAACCACTTCAACCACCTCTCATTTTTCACACAGTTCAGTTTCTCAGCTGTAGCTATAGATGGCTTTCTGTGGCTAATCTGCAGCAGACATTTAGGCCACATTTCCAAAACGTGGTTGAGCTCAGCCAACAAGTCTTCTGGTTTTTGGTCGCGGCCAGCACCTGGTGCTTTTATTTTTGGCGTCACCTCGCAGAGCTGAGGCAGTAGTTGAAAGGGACGTGAAACAACAGCTGTATTGTCACGTGTGTCCCAGCGTGTTGCAGAGATGTTGCTGCACTCATCGGCGAGCAGCTGGCACCTTTCTAACACCTTTTGTTTCCTGTGCAGGTCAAAGAGCACACCGCATCTTTCACTTTCTTTTGTTATTAGCGGTGTTCAAATGTTAGTTTGGTGTCTAAAAAGAAAATGAAACGGGAGGCTGGGGGGAGAGCAGATTGTCAGAAGCTGCTAAACAATTAACTAACTTGTTGAAGACTAAAGCAATTAGTTATTTTTGATTACCAGGTGAACAAAGGGGTTTGTCAGTGACATCACCAGCTAAAATACCCACCAACATGTTAAAAAGAGGCTGGGTAAAAACTTTAGACACACACAGGCATTCAAATCCGTGTATGGTTCATTTTTTAGTTTTTCCATTTCAAAATAAAAAAAGAAAAAAGTGGGTGTTTTTTTGTCGTTTTCAAAACTAAGTGAAAACTTTTAAAATAATAAAAAATTCTCTTTTTTTTTTTTATTGTTTTAATGGTCAAAGCAATGACAAACTTTTTTATTTGTTTGCGCACCATTTAGGTGGTCTATTTTGGTCTAAATAAATGGTCTAAATTGCGAACACATTACATTTTCATTTCTGACACTTCAGAAACAACCAAAGTCTCACCATCAGCTTTTGCCAATTCAGTTGCAGTTGCGTATCAGTTTGTTTCTCTTGTAAAGCATTGTGATGTAGTAAAGCATTGTGATGTATTAGAGCGAGACATGTTCCAAAAAGTCCTTCCAAAGCAAGCGGTGCAAATAAATTTAACGTTGCATTTTCTGAAGTCTTGCACCTATTTTGGATTGATTGTGATTCTGATGGCCGTTTGTTCCCAGTCGTCTGAATTATGTTAGATTACAAACCAAAATAACCTGAGCAGCCTCCTGCTGGTAGATATTATAGTTGTATTACCACATGAAGTAACTTTAGACGATAAGTAGACCATAAATTAGCTTAATGGCATGTATGAGACATCCTGTACAAATTGACACAAGGTTGGTTCAAAACATCTAGTGTTCTAGAAAAAGTTGCTTTGAAAAGATTAATACTAAAAGAGGGCAAAATAACAAAGCAAAAAAATGACCCAGTGATGTTTTTCAGAATGATTAATGTCACCACTTTGTTGATAATGTTTGCTTTATAACAATGGCCGCAGTTGAGAAGAAACAGACATTTGACCTCGTTAATCTGGTAAAGTCCTGTAATTATGTTGTGTGTGTCCTCCAATGGGGCGAACAGGACGTTTGCTGATATCATGTTAAAACCACACCATAGCTTATTAATAACCATAATGCTGAAACAAAAAAAACAAATAAAGAAAACAAAGCAATCTCCGGAAGCTGACGAACGTCTTGCTGTCTGGTTCTAGTGTCATCAAAGGATTCATACTGCGATCCTTCCTTTCATGCAAGTAAATCTGCCTTTCTCTTTCTAAGAACATGAGTCTCTTAAATCGGCGAACATATTTACAACACTCCACCTCTTCCACCATGACAGCATTAACTCTTTGTTTGCAGAGCTCGTAGCTGTTCTTGAATTTGTACGCTTGGCTTTGTATCCATGAGCGGGGAGCTAACCATGCTGCCGACTCAGACTGAGCGCTCATTCCCTCCACGTTTGCTTTGACTCCGATAATCAGCTTGTTTTCATTTTTGCCGATACGCGGTGTCTCGCGGAAACGTCACCATGTTATGACAAGAAGGCAAAAAAAAAAAATTACAAAATTTACCGCAGCAAATTTCCCACAATATTGATTCTGGCTCTGGCTTCCCCACCCCGTACCAAACACCCACAAGGAGAGCTGGGGAGGACAGAACCGGTTGGAGGAGTTAGACGATTGGCTTCCCAGAACAGAGAGAGCCTGCCTATGCTGGCACAACACCGCTCTGACTCGGGCTCTGCTGAGCACAACTGCCATCTCTGGGTTTTATGATACAGTTATTGGGCTCTTACCATCTAATATTTATTCCCCCCCCCCCCCCCCCACACACACACACACACACACATCTAACAGACACGCTACAGTGGATCTACTGCCTGGCCCTTGTCTTCTGAATGTTTCAAAAAGCATTTTAAACTTGGCATGAAATTCTGTTAAGATGGATTTGTTATTAATGTAATCTTGGATAACCTCTTGGCAGCCTTTGCCAAATAGTAATAATAAAAAAAAATAAAAAAATCTGGAGAGGTTTCCATGCCGAAGCAACACTCGCTTCTGGCAGAACCGAGACACACCGACAGCCGTTCAAGACGGGCTTGGAAATGGTGAGCAAACAGCGCTTGTGCTAAACACCGTGTTTATGCCGCTGCTACCCACAGAGTTCAGCCATAACGTGACAGCATGAAAAAAAGAGAGCACGAGTGACAACTGCAGCTCCTGCCTGTCACACTTGTATCATTCTCATCCCCGCCTCAGACACGGGGAGAGAAAACAGCCGGCTAATGCTTCACAAACGGGAGGCTTGTGTGTGGCGGTGAGACACGGGGTTATTATTTGCTCTGCAGTTAAGGACAAGGTCGACACGGGTTATCGGAATCCAGCAGGGGTTGTTCTGCAGAAAAGGACAAAGCAGCGGAGCGTAGTTTGGGAGGATGAGCTCTAATGGAGAAATGTGATCAATACTGAGGATGCTGTATTGGCAGGAAAAGGTTGCAGTTACGGTAGATTAGGAGGTCAGCGCTGGTCAGCAACTTGCAGGGGCGTTTGTTGCTTTCATCTCCAGCAGCGTATGAATTACAACGTGCCGGAATCCTTCCTGAAGATGCACTCTTGACAGAAGTGCTCGGATATTTACATTCCGTGGACCGTCACACAAAATAATGATGAATGGACGATATTATAGAAGTTAGCATGTTCTTCTCTCACCGTTTTCAGCTGTTTCTCCTGATTGTTCAACTATGTATTAAACTGATGAGCTTCAACTCTGAACCAAAACCAGTTGCATAGTTTTGATCCAGTGGTGTTGCTGTTTCTTCCTTTTCCTCTGTATTTTTTATCATCAAAATCAGAAATTAATGTTAGCATCCAAATGATTAAATGAATACACTCACCTATTATCTGCATCTCCAGAGCAACGTTCCTAAATACTTGTCTTCATGTTGTAACGATGCTCTTTGCTAGATGTTAGTATTAGACATTTTTATGTTTTCTTGTGATAATATACAGTTATATACATGTTCGATCCCCACTTTTCACCTGCTCGCCAATTTGTCTCGTTGGCGACTTCCCTTGGCAGCTTAGTCATAATAGTGGTTTAACTTTAACCCTTCCTGTCATTGGATCACTAGAATCTAATGAATTATTAGATGTTTTGTTTTGTTTGAGTTTTACACTTTCTCAACAAAAATATGAAAGGACATGCAAGCCTAAAGCCAGTTGGCATGACCATTTTATTTGTGTAGTGCAGTTGTAAATCTATTTGCACGTGTACTTTGGGCGTGTCCTGAATGAATTCCTCAAAATCAGATTTTTGTCATAGCGTTCGCGCCAGGAGACGCCAACTTCAAAGAACTTGGAATGTTTAACAAAATATTTAAGAAATGAGAGTTGTGCATTCACCAGCTTCTGAAACCTTCGATTTTCATGCAGCATATAAAGTATTTGAGGTTGCTAGCATCATACCTGAAAATAATTAGCTAGTTGTGGTTTGTCACTAACAAACCACAATTTTGGCCAAGTATAATAAAGACGTCAACTCAAGTGTACAACTTTCATTTGAAATCACTGCAAAAACAAAATATATATATATACTGTATATATACTGTATATGTTGGATAGCACGGACATGTATGCCATGTCTTAAATTGTATGCCAAAGTATTCATTTGAATTCTGTATGAATTAATACATTTGTAAATGAGGAAAAAATAAAAGATTTCGAACATTTCTGTTGCATCACTGTAAACTATCCCCACCAAAATAGACACTAGGAGTTTTGAACAGTCTAGTTTCAAAATAATGGCGTTCCACAGGGATCTATGTTGGTCCCAAGTAAATTCTTTGAACATAGATACAAATATGTTTATTTTTCAAAACACATTTGCATTGATTGATGCAAATGTGTCTTTTTATGCTGATGACACCATAAAAATGGCACCTTTTTATGCTGATTACAGGACTTTACCAGATTTTTATATTTTTTTTATCCATGTTTAGATTTTCACAAATACATTACGTTGATGACATCAAGGCTGTTATAATAATCTAATTGTCTTTCATAAAACATTTTATTTCCACTGTTCTAAGACATTACAATAACAATAACTGTATTAAAAACCTTCCCTTTGGTGATGCAGGCCTGGTGTGTTTGTCCGAGTTGTCGAACTTAACTTGAAGACGTAGCATTTTAGTCATTTCATTGTGTCTCGGTTGCATTTAATGCTCCTGTAATTAAAGTCTGTGACAAACCTCTGAATTAAAGCACGTCTTGTTTTGCTGCCAACAAAAGCTATTTTCCAGTCTCCTCTGTTGAATAAAAGGTCTCATTGGTCTTTTCCTTCATCATCTCGATGTCTCTGTGCATCAACCCGAGGCCGCCTGTAATCAGCAGCCCTTGAGCTCCCAGAAAGGTCATTCTGTCCATTTGATGGTGTTTTGATTCATCCCTTCCTCTTTTCTCTCCTCCCACTCTTCCTCTATTCCACCACCCTCTCCACTCCCCCTCTTTCTTGCAGGGAAGCTGGAGAGCCACTATCACCAGGGTGCCAAGAAGGGGCTGGTCCCATCAGCTGCAGTGTGACAGGAGAGGAAAGGCTCTTTGCTCACATGGCAAATTCACATTTTCTGGTCTCAATCTGGACTGGAGTTTATGACCAATGCTGTTTGAATCTTTGAGTCTGATTACTTGTATTTGCAGCAATTCAATAAAAGTTTGATTATTATTGCAAATGACTATTTCTTTTGCAAATACCTATGAAATTGGGTTTGTTTAAAAAGAGATTCAAACTGCCCTTGTAGTCGCACCCAGATTAGAATAGCAGTTCAAGCAGAACCTAAACGGCTACTAGAGAAATGCAGCTCGACTTCCCTCGCTAGACACTGGCCTGTCATTACCCGTCTTTCACTTAGGGCCACATTTACACGAACAATAGCACTTTGTTAAAAAAGCACAGCCTTGTCATTAGCTTCAATGAAACCATTTGATTACAGCAGCGAGGGAGGGTGGGCCAAGCGGGGGGGGGGGGGGCGATGCCAGAGGCAACAACCAACAGGGGAAGCAAGAATGCAGAAGATGGTTAACTCTGAACGAACACTGCAATCAGTCATCCTCAATCAACATTCGATTATTTAATTGTATTTTTTTTGTTGTTTGTTTTTGAATTACGTTTTCCCCTCGAAATGGTGAAAGCGCAGAGGAGGATGAAGTACCCACTGAGAGTTGTTGGTTCCGATAAGCCCTCGGATTGGGATTTACCTTCGATGGAATTTGATCCTCTTTCCGAGTACGTGTAGCAGCATGCCAGAACGGAGGATAACGCTTGGACACATGGGTATTTTCAGCCCAAACAACATGCGTTATCTTTCCTGGGTGTGTCCTTCCTGCTCATATCCACAGAGCTTCAAACCTGCTTTCCACGACGAACTCCGTAAAACAGAGAGTGCGGGATGTTGATGATCTACTGACCCTTTTTTTTTTGTATTTACGTTATTGATCATTTCAGAAAATGTCAACAACATTCTTACACACCCGGCGTTCGTAGCTCTTATTGTTGTGGCTTATTCTGAAGTTACTGTTTGTCATTTCAGCGTGTTAAACTGACGGGCTTATAAAACGCAGCCCACATGTGGGTTCAGTCTGCAAGGCCCACTGAGACCGAAGATCGCAGCAGTGATAGAGAAGGTTAAACTATGCAGTGCATGCTATTAAGTGTGTGTAATAAAATGTTGGAAAATGTTGCCAACCATGCAGTTTGTGAGTCACCTCCGCTCAGAACGAGGCAGGGGCAGAAAACACGAAGATGAAGCTGATGATAAAGGAGTTTAGACTATAAGGAGAAAAGACTGTCCAGCCACAGCAATCCATTTTCATTTGTTCCTTATGTGTTTTTCATAAAGCAAAAGTCAAGAAAAGATTGGAAAGATTGGACATGGACACATCCTGAATGGAAACGCAGCGCAAACAACCCGTCAAGGTTGGACTTCAACTCAACATAGTTCCCTGTGAAGCGAAACAAACCTACGAATTGTGTACTTTAAAGCAAACTTAAGATAAAAATGTCATTGAGTAATTCAGCTTTTAATATTTCACGTGATTTTGAGAAAAACAAACAAAAAAAAGTCTTCCTCAGATGAATCCTTTCTAAAGCTCTACCAACTATATGTGTTCTTAAGAGGATTTCTCAGAAGACGACATGCGTTGATGGGTGTGTTCTGGTTTCATTTTTAATGCAGACTGGAATGTGGACATGACTTAACAAGGTTGAATCAAAATTCTTTCATAGTACCTGCATAGACTAAAGGGTTTCATTGTCAGTCTGTTCCTCTTTGGGCTTTTTTTTTAGATTGTTGGCAGGGTACTGGTAATAAAAGGGAAATTTATAGTTTAATCATTTTTGGTTTTTTGTGTGTTTTTTTTTTTTTTGTGCTAAATGTGGGCATTTACATTAAATCAAGTAAACTGCCTGAGAGTTTCTTCCTGTATTGAATAGACATGTAGTTTAAAGTATGGCCCCAAAATCAGTTCGGTCCTCAATGGTGGGGACAAACTGATTGGCGCTCACTGTGAGCAACATTTAAATCTCTAAATTAATGTCAATTTTAGCTTCTTAGCTTAGGACAAAGCACACGTTTCTAGAAAATATTAAAAGGAAGTTGAGTGGATACTGGTTAGGGCTTAGATTTTTCTCGTTTGTGTTTATGCATCCTGATGGTAACCACGAATGTCGCTCAGGAGGATTCATAAACACAGATATGAAACCTCAAATCTGGATCATCTTTGCAGTTTATAAACACTGATCTGACACGTAAATGCGACATGTGTTTTTAGCTTATAAAACAGATCTATCCTCCCTCCAGTGTGACACATTTGCAGCTTATAAACAGATTTGAAACTACAAAAATAACGCATTTTTGAAGTTTATCAACACAGATTTGAAACCCCAAATTCAACACCGATTTGAACTTCATAAACACAGATAAGGAGTACCTGTTGGGATTGTAACTAGTATTACTAGTAATGGCTCTTGTTTAAAATAAATAGCATTAACATCAGATTGTTCATAAATGGCTTTTTGTTTCCAGGGATAACAGAACAAATAATGTGATTTATATAAATAAGCTGCCACCCTTCACTATAGTCACATATACACACTAACTGGAAGGGGGGGAAAAACGATGCGTTTCCAATTTGGCCTTTAGGCTCGACATTAACTGGTTTATTTGTTGTTGTTTTAAATGGAACCAGTTAAAATCAAGCTTAGCCCCAGCTCTAGATTAGCACTTGAGCTGGCTTGGTAGAAATATCAAGTAAATTTCATAGAAACTACAATAACTCCTGATTAGGTTAAAGAACCCATATTACATAAAAAGTAGTAACACAGCCTTTGAAGTAATTCCCCGCCAAATACTAAAATAAAAGTGCTACTGCTACAAGATTCACTTCAAATAATGAAAAAAAAAATAGTCACCGTTTTACATAAAAATGATCCTGGAGTCCACTGTTGCTGCTATCCATGAAGTGTTTTAATTACATATTCAGCACCTACATTAAGAGTTTACACACTCTGCTTTTTGGCCCCTTAACTGCTGCTATGACAGGCTGTTCCTGACATATTTCATGCACAATGTAATTTTATGTTTTCACTTGTTTCTGCATTGCCATGTGTGTGCGTGTGTATTCCTCTCAAATGTGTTGAATGGCTCCTTGACTAAGCTGTTTCAAGCCCACGGGTGTGTTTCACCACGTTCTGAAAAGCAGAGCGTGATTCACCAACACACTCTCTCTCTCTTCCTCTCACACGCACACGCACACACATGACGGGTTGTTATGTTTCTTCGCCAGTGCCTGGCATTGTGATTCGCTGTTGATTAGCTTAGATTTAGTCTTGTTTGAGTTGCAGATTAGCCACAACTCTGTGCTCCGCTCCATTCAGGCTGAGGAGGCGTAATTGTACCAGCCCTCCCAGTAATCTCCCAGCCAGAGAATGTAAGAGGTCTCCTTTGTAAAGATCTTCAATAGAAGGTGTTTTTTTTTGTCAGAGAGGTTGCCCAAGAATTGAGTGAACTGAGCCTCTAGTGAATTCGTGATGACAGCTACTTGCCCTGTGGGTGGCCTTTTTTCTATCCTCCTTCTTCTTCTTCTTCTTCTGTTTTCCTGTCTTCCAGATCGGCTGCATTTCTCCGGATGGGAACAGACATCCAAGTTCACATAAACAAGGGCTGTTTGCTGTTACGCCGAACAATTAAGCACATGCAGTTTTTACTAAGCCTCTTTAGATAAACACCATGAGATCATGTGCTGTTGGTTTTTCTTGTACAAAAGATGATGTGATGTGCTTGAGTGGAGCAAAGGCTCACTGTGAACCTTTTAAATTGGAAAAAGACCTTAACTACAATGAACTCATTGACAAAATGGTTGCAGTGTTCATTCAGTTCACATGTGCGTATTATACTTCATTGGATGGAAAAATGGTTAAGAGGCTTTTATTTATTTATTTTTTTTTAACAGCTGTACAAAAAGAATTATGTCAAAGAGTCAATTGGGGCCACATACAGTACTTACTGCCTGGTAAGCAGTGGGCTACTACTTAATCTTTTGGAAAGACATTGCGTTAAGAGTCAGCCTTCTTATTTGAGCTAAACCGATACAAAGCTGTATTTGTATTCTTCTTCCAAACTCTCATTTTCACATCCATAGCTGTGCAGTAGTTGTTTCCTAAGCCTGGTTTATGCTCGACACGTCTGAGTGGACCGAATTTTCCGCACTGTGCGCCTCTAAAATGTTGCAGCTACGCAGGCAGTTCTGTGCAGGGAAAAAATGGAGGAGGAAAGAGACAAACGCTCGCAAAGAGAAACATTTTTAAGATTGCGCCCATAAAGACCATCACACTCACCGGTGTGGGGCAACAGTATATATATATTAGTTTTTTATTTTACTTCTAAACATATGGCGTAGTATTGTACACTTGCCATATGCGTCCTGAAGTGCTCCCTAGAGTCTAGTGAGGTTAAGCTGTTTGCTTTTCAGCTTAATGATAAAGATCGTAAATGTGGAGTCCCTCAAGGCTCAGTATTGGGAACTTTTAACAGTGGCAAAAAACAGTTGATGAAATAGTTAAAACTCCACAAGCAGATCAGGTTATACGTAAATTGGAATAAAAAAAGATGTGATTTTTGGTAACCACAAAACAAACCCTGGTTGATTATTGTGTTTCATTTGGAGTTTTGAGTTATTGGAAATCCGATGGCGACTACACAAAGTGACAATAGGAAGAAGCGACAAGAATTTGATACGATGTAGTTGCAAACCGAAATACCAACATGTTGCTTTTTTACTAAGTAACATGTTGACATTTAAGAACATGGCGCATTTAAAAATGCTTTTAATTGCTGTTTTCTCATTTTCTTCTTGCTCCCTTTCTACTGGTGTATCTTTTTCCACTTCAATTTTGTCACATTGATTTTATAAATTTGAGAAATATTATAATAAAACCAAACTGAACTGATTGACAATGTTACAATTACTGAAAGAAAATGACAAATGTTGGGATGGTTTTTTTTGTGTTTTTTTTTTTATTTGCATCATTATACAACGTTCTCTTTTTAGCAGTTTGTCTGCCCTGTGACCCTTTCAAGGGGGGGAAACTTGGAGTATAGCTGGTGCTCCTCTGCATCAGAATGAGTCCGCCGAGGTAGTTCAGGCATATGATCCGATATCGGAGACTCCCATTGGTTTCCTGTCACCTCCCACTGGGGGACTCACAACTCCCTGGACAGAATCAAAGTAAATGTTCCTTCTGGCGTGGGGACATCTGAAGATTTCCAAAAAACTGAAACAACGTTTCTGCAGTTAAGAAAAATGACGCCTGAAGATGTTTGGTACATGCTAATAGCTTAGCTATTAAAAAGGATGAGGATACAAATGCCTAAAATCACCAAAATATTATCAGTTGTGGCTTGAGTTTATTGATTTTTTATTTATTTTTTTGCTGCCATTTTCACACATTTTCTGTTTGGGGTTACATTTTACACAACAGCACACTTTTTCTAAAGACTGCTGTCACTATTTTTTTTTTTTTTTGTGCATTTCATCCCCCTCTTTATGTTTCTGAGGCTCAATCTCCTCCTCCACACAACAACCACCCCGCTGCTGCCAAGGAGAGAACTAATCGGAGTCGATGAAGCAACGGAACAAGCGCACTGTCGTCCAATTGCGAGCGCCACCTGTTTCTGGAGTAAAAAGCTCCTGCTGAAATTCCTGTCACCATCCAATGTTCATCCACTTAGCCTAGGCTTTAAACTCAATCAAGCGCAAGAGGGGGGAAAAAAAATGGGGTAATGTGCTAATTCATCATTTTGGGCCCAAAAAGATGCCCAGCTGAATTTCCTGATTGAAATGAAATGTAATTGACTCCAGCCCCAACAGTGTGCCCTCCTCCACCCGTCAAGCCAAGTTTCCAGTTGTAGACGCAGCGGGACCTTTGTGTGCTTGCTGAGAGACTGATTGGTCTGAGGCCACGGGGTCCCCATCCCATTCGAGGACGTAGCTCCTCCTCGAAGCTGCAGTTTTCCACCGCCCCTCCCCCACTCTGCTCCTTCAGACTAGCCAGCAGTAATTAGTGAACACCCGGTGGAGCTGCACATCTGTTGAGTTTGTTATCCCAGCTTCTTCTCAGTGAAACGCTGGTAAAAAATATTGTTAAAGCGTTAATAGAGGGGTGATGATGTGATGACTTCCTGAAGAGTTTCAGAAAGAACAGGAGTTTCTTAAAGAGACAGAGGCCCAATTTCAATGTGCTGTATATTAAAGTCAAATTTCTTTTAAGTCATATTTGATAAACATATACTGCATTTTTATAACAACTGAAGGTAACATAGTTACTTGATTGTGCTATAAAATGGCACCATATGCCTGGAAAACATAATACTGTCCCTTCAACGATTATGCAGTTCAGTTTTTGGCCAAGCTTTAGCAAATGGAAAGGTCAAGTCAGACTTGACTCTAGAATACTTTGGTAAACAGAGCAGGTCATGGTGAATTTCATAACTTCTTGGCGTAAAACAAACCCAAACCATCACACCTGTCTGACCTCGGACTTATTTTGGTTTTCTTCATGTGCATATTTGTTTTTCACAGAAGAAGAATGGTTTTGGTCTTAAAAATGGTGGAGGGCCTTCTCCAGGTTGGAGACGTCTGGGCTTTGGAGTAGCTTTGGTCCGATTTGTTCTCATGATCAACTTGGATGTTGGAATGAAGAGAAATGACATAAATTACCAACTACAACTCAGCTGCTGCTCGTTGCTCTGTTCACAGCTTCAGAGTGAACACATGAGAACGTCTGAGATGAGTCTCTGGTCAAAGTCGGAAAGACGAACACGCAGACAGATCCGAGCTACGAAGGTCAGAGAGTGTACTCTATTCGGGAAGAGTTATAATCTGTTTTACTCTTGAGGCAAAGCAAATTCCAGATCTATAACTTACACAAATAAACGTGATTAGATGAAAAGCCACCCAAACAGAAGAACACTATTCATTTAAAACAAAAGCAAAAAAACTGCTGACTTCTCAAAAGCAGAGCAGACGTTCAGATTCAATTAAAATTGGATTCTCCATCGTGAATGTCTTTCATTTGCTTTCATTCCTAAAGAGCCACTGCTAACTGATTGGTTCAACCTTTGACCTTTTGGCTTGGTGAATGGTGGACTGTATTTGTCACAACACAAAAGCGTCAGAGAGACTTTTCAAATTATGGCCGCATCAGTTTTTCCAACAGAAAAAAAACAAGGACTCTATCTAAAAACAAAAAGAACCTCATGTTGGGTAAAACGTCCTGGGAAATCTTCTCAGCTTTTTCCACACAAATCCAGCTGCTCTGGGAATCCGTCCTCAAAGCCTCTCTTGTCGGGAGACGTAAATATCAAAATATATTGTTTTGTCAAGCTTCGAATATGTAAAATAGTCCCTTCCAGGCTTCTGTTTTCTCAGGAAGCCGACGCTGTAGCGGCTGCGTAACGTGATTACCCGGGATTAACTTTTGCACGTCGCTACGTGATAGACATTAAATGCAGACCTGATTTAGCCACAGGCTTACAAATGTGTTCTTATCCTGTGAAAATTCAATCAAAGAAAGAAAAGAAAATGCAGATTTGCAACAAAACCTGGAGATACCTAGAACCAAAGAGAGTTACACCCACTAAACTCAGAATGAAACATTTGTTCAAGGCATCTCATGTGTAAAAACAACGTCTTCCTGCACACACCCATGACTGTGGCATGATTGCCGTTTGACTAATTGGGTCAAAATCCAGGTTTTGTCCCAAATAAGACGAATTTAGCACATGCAGTAAAATATGTCACGGCTTTCATGTTTGATCTAATTTTGATGAGACGAGGGAGTTGGATCATGAGTTGAAGACAAGTGAGAACATCTTTAACAAAATGTGAAGCTCCTGTCCTTTATGCGTCTCTGATATGTGGAAGTTTTGCTGCTGCTTATCTCCAGTAAATCTTTGTAAAAGTTCCGGAAATAAACTTTCCTTTAAGCAAAAAAACAGCGAGTGAGGCTGGCCGTTCTTTTCCTTTTCAGGTTGCTTCACTTGTTTATTCCTAATTCTTTTCATTTATAATTGTCACCTTGCAACCGTAAACTCCTAGTGTGTTTAATCTGGGTTTTATGAGAGATCACCAGAAAGTAGAGCATGATAGTCAAATGGAGGGGAAAAATTATATATAATTTTAAAAAACTTAGAAATGATTACTTTATTCTGGTACGGTAAAGTAAAACCCAGAGTAACAAACCGTTTTAGGAAGCTGCTGAATTGGTAAATGGAATCCAGCTGTTTTGTTTCTGCCCTCAAAGGTTTGTTAATGAAAATTAGAAGAAAAAGAAACAACCCAAAACCCAGCAGCACGAAGAACAAGGAAAACAGCAAAAGTAAATATGGTGAACTTTGAAAATTTCATTACGTTCTTCTACCTCAAACTCTTTTATATATATATATATATATATATATATATATATATATATATATATATATATATATATTGTCAAGAAAATCCGAGCTCATCCCACTTCCCCATGCTGGAGATTTTAGTTTAACAGTAATAATAAATAAAGTTATCTTTAAAATGAATCACTCAAGTGACTTCTAGGCCCAACAGTAGACTTAGGTGTCAATAAAATAAATCTGGTTGTGTGTGTGTTGTTTTTGTCTAAAGCAAACTTTGCTTTAATTCTACTTTTTTCTATCTAATCATAAGAAATCATAGTCAGTCAGAAAGAGTCATTAAACAGGAAAAGCAGGTTTCCTGGAAAAAGAGGAAGTTTCCAGCCTGTAGATTTATAAAAATAGCTGAGACTATTCCTTAGTTTAAAACATGAAAGTTTTACAGAATGAAATCTAAACATTATTAGTAATTGGATAAGATTCAAGGTAAAACACTTATATTAATATTGGTTTACTTGTAATCATACTTACACTTACATTTGTGGGAACACTTATAAGAAAAACAAGTAACTGTAAACGTGGGTATCAAATAATTAGAATCATGGATTATTCTTGGTTTCTTTTCAGAAAACATCTGTAATAACTCACATTAGGATTATAATAAGGATAATTAATAAGTTATGGTTATAAAATCATAAATGAATGATAAATCAGAGAAGCTAAAGAAAATAAATGTGATATAAATGTGATTTTGACATTGAACTTGAAATGGTGTAAAAGGTGTAACTGCAATTAAACATCACTAATATGTTGTAGGTAGATAGTAGGTGAAAGGTGAACGGTTAAGGGAAAAAGGGGAACTAACAGGAGAGCAGAGATGATCAACGCCTTATTTAGGTAAAAGGTTGTGCAGGCAATGGACAGGAGGTTGAGCAACTCTGAGACATTAGCACAGACATCAGGACATAATGTCTGAAGGACAGTGATGGATGTGAGGTCATCTGTCTAAGCAGACAGCCAATGAAAACGCACCAAAAGGGTGGATAAACCCTATATAAGGTGGGTGCAAAAGAGGAACCTTTCGTTGGATCCTCTGGGCAGCTTCGAGCCAAGAGATGGACAAAGAACTCTGCAGCTGAAGAAGAGCCGGGGCCACGGAGCCGGAGACTGTCCTGCCATGGGGACCAACCCGTCTGGCCCACAACATGTGGCTTCACATCGCACTTCTCTCATCGGCTGGGTTCAGACCCCAAAGACAAAGATGAAGACAAAGGCAAAGACAAAGAAGAAGAACTGGTGCCTTTTTTCCTGCCAGCACCAAGTCCTGTGTGACCTCACCATCCATGCGGAGAAGAAGCTCATCAGACCTACAGAGATTCCTGCCTTCGCCGATCAACATCTTCCTCCTGCTGCAGCACCTTCTTCATCATCAAGCCAGGTCTGGGGTTCGAAACACCAAACTCCGTCCGTCTCTCTCAAAGGTTCTCTTTTTTAGTTCTCAGTATCAGCAGTAGGGAAAGATAGACTAGATGATTGATTTTACTTATTTGATTATTTCTGCTACTGAATTAAGCTGTACTGACCCTTGCAAAAATGCCTTTCTAATAAAATATTTAGCATAAAGAAAATCTAAAAGATGTTGTGGACATTCAGTTAATGAGTCACCTTAAAGTTCTTTGATGGTTGTAAAATAGCTGTGATGTTTGATTCTGGAGAGGAAAAAGTGGAAAATGTTTTTAGGTAGCTGGTAGTCCAAATTTAAAACGTCATCCTTGGGACTCGCCCGAGTCACTAAAACCTACCTGGTTCAATAACAAATGCAAGTTGTAAAATAGAGAACGAGCGACCGTTAACAGGTGTGCTCTGTGAAACTAGTTGGCTGTAGGCTGCTCAGTCTGGCTAATTCACAGGGGGAAGAAGGGTGGGACACCTGGATGTTGGCCGTCAGAAACCAGGCGAATCGTTTCTCGAAACCAGCTTAAACAGAGTTTACTTCAGTTCTGGGCAGGGTAAATCCCAGCAGATTTAGGAAACTCAATTAACCCGTTAGAAGGAGAGCTGGTAGCACATCTCCCCTCTCAGAAGAGGAAGCAGAGAGTGAGACAGTAGAGACAGAAGGGGGGGGGGGGGGGTGTTGCGCAACAACAATATATATATATATATATATATATATATATATATATATATATATATATATATATATATATAAAAAATTCCCTTCTCACCCACCGCGGGTGGTTCTTATCCTCTGAGCTCGGGTCCTCTACCAGACGCCTGGGAGCTTGAGGGTTCTGCGCAGTATCTTGGCTGTGCCAAGGATTGCACATTTCTGGACTGAGATGTCTGATGTTGTTCCTGGGATCTGTTGTAGCCATTGGTCCAGTTTGGGGGTGACTGCCCCGAGGGCCCCGATGACCACAGGCACCACTGTGGTCTTCACCTTCCAGGCCCTCTCCAGTTCCTCCCTGAGGCCCTGGTATTTCTCTAGTTTCTCGTGCTCCTTTTTCCTGATGTTGTAGTCGCTTGGTATTGCTACATCTATCACAACGGCTTTCCTCTGTTGTTTATCCACTACGACAATGTCTGGTTGGTTCGCCATTACCATTTTGTCTGTCTGGATCTGGAAGTCCCACAGGATCTTAGCTCTGGCGTTCTCCGCCACCTTTGGGGGTGTTTCCCACTTTGATCTCGGGGTTTCCAGTCCATATTCTGCACAGATGTTTCTGTACACTATGCCTGTAACTTGGTTATGTCGTTCCATGTACGCTTTCCCTGCCAGTATCTTGCACCCTGCTGTTATGTGCTGGACTGTCTCAGGGGCCTCCTTGCACAACCTACACCTTGGGTCTTGTCTGGTGTGGTATATCTGGGCCTCTATTGCTCTGGTGTTTAGGGCCTGTTCCTGGGCGGCCAGGATGAGGGCCTCTGTGCTGTCCTTGAGTCCAGCTTTTTCCAGCCATTGGTAGGATTTACTGATATCAGCCACTTGGGTTATTTGCTGGTGGTACATCCCATGTAGGGGCTTGTCCTGCCATGATGGTATCTCTGGCACCTCAACCTCCGTTCCCTGTTGTCTGAGATATTCACTGAGCACATTGTCTGTTGGGGCTTTGTCCCTGATGTATTTATGGATCTTTGTTGTTTCGTCCTGGACTGTGGTTCTCACACTCACTAGTCCTCTGCCTCCTTCCTTGCGGCTCGTGTACAGTCTCAGGGTGCTGGATTTGGGATGGAATCCTCCATGCATTGTTAGTAGTTTTCTAGTCTTAATATCAGTGGCTTTTATCTCCTCCTTTGGCCAGCTAATTATTCCAGCAGGGTATCTGATTACTGGCAGGGCATAGCTGTTTATTGCGCGGATTTTGTTCTTGCCATTGAGCTGGCTTCTCAGGACTTGCCTTATTCGTTGGAGGTATTTAGCTGTGGCTCCTTTCCTTGTGACCTCATCGAGGTTGCCATTTGCTTGTGGTATACCTAGGTACTTGTAACTGTCCTCTATGTCTGCTATTGTTCCTTCTGGGAGTGAGACCCCTTCTGTGCGGATGACCTTCCCCCTCTTTGTGATCAGCCGACCACACTTCTCTAGTCCGAATGACATCCCAATGTCCGTGCTGTAGATCCTGGTGGTGTGGATCAGTGAGTCGATGTCTCGCTCACTCTTGGCATACAGCTTGATGTCATCCATGTAGAGAAGGTGGCTGATGTTGGCCCCATTTTTGAGTCGGTATCCGTAGCCAGTCTTGTTGATAATTTGGCTGAGGGGGTTCAGGCCTATGCAGAACAGTAGCGGGGACAGAGCATCTCCTTGGTATATGCCACATTTGATGGACACTTGTGCAAGTGGTTTGCAGTTGGCTTCAAGGGTGGTTTTCCACAGCTTCATCGAGTTTGCAATGAAGGCTCTCAGAGTCCTGTTGATGTTATACATCTCTAAGCATTCAATGATCCAAGTATGCGGCATTGAGTCATAGGCTTTCTTGTAATCAATCCAAGCCATGCACAGGTTGGTGTGTCGGGTTTTGCAGTCTCGGGCAACTGTGCAGTCTACGAGGAGTTGGTGTTTGGCTCCTCTGCTATTTACACCGATACCTTTCTGTGCCGTGCTCATGTATTTATCCATGTGTTTGCTTATCTTGGCCGCTATGATGCCTGACATGAGCTTCCATGTTGTGGAGAGGCAGGTTATTGGTCGGTAGTTGGGTGGGACTGGACCCTTTGATGGATCCTTCTGGATTAGGATTGTCCGCCCTTCAGTTAACCATTCAGGGTGAGTCCCACTTTGTAGCAGCTGGTTCATTTGGTCTGCCAGTCGCTCATGGAGGGCAGTGAGTTTCTTTAGCCAGTAGGCATGGATCATGTCAGGCCCTGGTGCTGTCCAGTTTTTCATACCTGAGACTCTTTCTTGGACATCTGTCACAGTGATGGTTACCAAGGCTTGCTCCTCAGGGAGGAGGTTATTATGGTCCTCTCGTAGAGAGATCAACCACTGTGCATTGCTGTTGTGGGACACCTCCCTTTCCCATATGCCTTTCCAGTATTGTTCAGTCTCCAGCCTTGGTGGGTCTACTCTGTTGTTATTACCCTGCCATTGAGAGTACACCTTAGCTGGTTGAGTGGAGAAGAGCCGGTTAATCCTTCTGGATTCATTCTCCCTTGTGTATCTCTTTAGGCGGCTGGCCAAGGCTTGGAGCCTCTGTTTGGCAGTTTCGAGTGCTTCAGGTATGGGCATCTGCCTGTACTTTCTGGGTACTGGTCTTTTCATTGTACCCTTGTGGAGCTCTGACAGTTGGCTCACTTCCCTCCTTGATACCTTGATTTTAGCCTCTAACCGTCTTTTCCATGGTGGGTATTGGGTCTCATGGCTGCTCTTATAGCCAAGTGTCTCAAGGATCACTGATGCTGAGTTGTAGATCAGCTCATATATATATATATATATATATATATATATATATATATATATATATATATATATATAATTTTAAATGTTTGATTTTATTCTTTTGCTTTGTTGATTGTTAAAGAGAATTATGTTCTTTGTGAATGTTAGGTCTTCTATTATAGTCATTCTTTTTATGTCGGCGCGTGGGACAGACGTTGCTAATTAGCTGCAGTGTTCTGCATTAGCTGATGCAGAACTCTCATCCCTGTATAAATGAGCTAATACATGAAAAATTATTAATAATAATAATTTTTAAAAAAGGCTCTCTGACCAGATGAAACTAAAATGTAACTTTTCTTTAGTCTGCATGCAAGCTGGTGTCTATCATAAAACATGGTGGTGGCAGAATCATGCAACAAAGATGCTTGTCTTCCACAGAGACAGAGCGAGCGGAGTCAGAGGTGTTTGGGAGCGATTGACCTTCCAGCAGGAACTATGCTAAACATGCTGCCAAATCTAAAATGGATGGTTTAGATCAGGGGCCACCAGCTGCAAACACCTGAATAAAGTGAACGGCTTGTTAACTAAAGTTTGCAGAATGTGATGACACGCTGAGGACGTCATTTATCTATTTGATTAAACACATTGCGTTGATCTGTCAGATAAAATCTCACTAATATAAATTGTGCAGTTATGAAATGGGAAAAGCACACGCAGTTGCTGCAATGTAAGTTCCCCAATTCTAAAACAAGAGGTTGCAATAAAATGGCCGGATGTTTACACACAGGCAGACTGAACAGGCAGACTAACACGTCTTAATGTGAGAGTTGTTGAAATCCTCAATGCTGATAGTATTCATATCCTGTGTTTATCCACCTTCCTGAGCTAAAATAAAAATAAAAATCATAGAAACCAGCAAGGAAGTAGCAAAAACTCCCATTTCCTACACTTGGAACATCTCAGTCAGTCCTTAAAATGAAGTTAAGATGAACTTGGGAGCTGGAATTAGCTTGTCAACAAGTTGCGGAGAAAATGATTTAGTCTAAGTCATTCATTGTCCTCTTGTAGCAGCTATGTGAGTGACACTGTTTTATAGCTGCGTGTTATTAAGGGCGTGACCTTGTTGAATGACAGGTGAGTGGCCGGGCTGCGTGACTTACATGGTGTTTGATGTCATAATTATTACTTACCTGTCACCGCCGGCAAGATGGCAACACAGGGACGCGTTTATGAGTTTGAAGGAAAAAAAAGATCCAAACCAACGAGCGAGCTCGTATGGACTCACTCACATATTTTGATGTTTTTATGCAGCAAACGAAAACCTGGATCTGTGACGATGTTCAGCGGAAGAAGACGAGGCATAATTGAAGCTATTAAAGGCGCGCGCCTTTTTACGGTTAGCTTCCCAGGCAGGTATTTTTTAATTATTTTTTTTATTTTGCAAAAGGTGACATAAAAATTCGTCCTATGTAGCTACAATTTATATGTTACTCGTACATATTTTAAACTGCAGTATACCGTAGTGTTGGCATTTTACTGTAAGAGAAAAGCGAATTTCTGTTACGCAACTTGCAAATCGCATTTCTATACTAAAACATGTTATCTAAATGGCTTTTTTTGTTTGTTTGTTTGTTTGTTTTTTCGTAGTTAAAGATAAAGTTCACATTATCTCCAGATGAAAAAAAGATTACTCCCTGTGAAAAAAAACAAAGAAAACATCCCATAAAACTAGATTTGTCCTAGTCTTGAGGACGTTGATTTTTTTTTTCCGTTTTGGTTTTGAAAGTGCAGATTTATTTCTTACACTGTCTTATAATATTTTTACTCTGACTACTATAACCCTGACCAGTCGTGTTTACTTGAGGGAAAAGAGAGTACTAAAAGCTTACTGGTGTTAAAACCAGTCTTGCTTGACTGCTTTTGTGAAAAACTGCCAACTAGCCTGTTTTACTTTTTATCGCCAGAGCGCCATCATGGAGCCAGGTCGATACATCACTTAAAATATCTCTTTCACAAGTCTCATCCTCCCTCTGTTGCATTCTGCATTTTTCTAGATCCTCAAAATGCAGAGAGACAGCAAGTCCCTGTAATTATCTAGTTGTCACTTCGGATTGATGGCTTACTCTCTCACCAGCCTAATTTATAAATGTTGTTTCAAACAGTCGGCGTTCTCTAGTAGTCTGTACTCTGCAGAATGGCATTTCCCATCTGATTGGTATTTCTTTAAGAGAATATCTGCAAATGGGACTTACACACGATGTTTCAAGCAGGATTTATAAACACCACTTTGTGATATAAGAGTGTTTATAAGTTGGACAACAAACCATTTATATATATATTCTTAAATGGTTGTGAAAGTAGCTTTGTGCACTCTACTGAAGTGTTACATTAACAAAAAGTGGGAAAATGAGAGATAACTAGTGGTATTTATTTATGTGAAAGCTCAGTGTTTTTATAGTTTTGTCTCAAATTATACTGACCAAAAAAAAAAAAAAGAAAATTAATTTGAAGAAGAAGCCTACCACCTTGATCAAAACATTACAGTTTCATCATATCACCGTAATGGTACGGTGAAACTTAGCTATTTATAGAGGCGGTACCATGTACTTTTCAGGCACACGTGCCATTTTATAGCGCAATCAAATAACTGTTTTACCTTCAGTTGTTAGAAAGGCTGCGCATATCAAAACATAACTTAAAAGAAATCTGACTTTGACGCCTTGAAATTGGACCTCTGTCTCTTTAAGAAGCTGCTGCTTTCAGCATGTTGTCACAACAGTGCTTCTCATTTAACGGGCGTTCTTAGGAGCATTACAGTGAGAAGTAATTTGTATGATAAGCTCAGTAGACGCACATTTCCACCAGGTATTTGCTAATTGCTGCTACCGCGAGTCTGGAGAAGCTTGGTGGGGAGATACGGAGGAAAGGTGCTCTGTGAGACTGATTTCTGGAAATAGGTGGCGCTTTGTGAGAGCAAACGTTTTTGGCACCCTCGAATGGGTTGCCACGAGAGATTAAAGGATTTCTCAAACATGCATGAGAGAATCAAAGCGACACTCCAGCTATGTTTTTGACGAGGGAACAACATTCTAACATGATGAGATTGTGTAAAGCTCAAAAAACCTCACCGTACTACCCCAAGCATTTATCTTATATGCTATTGCTTCTGCTAATGAAACATGACCCATTGATTATTAGTCATTTATTGTCATTTAGATTTTATTTCACTGACTGAAGCAAAAACATTGCATAGCTGTCAAATGCTTTTTGACATTGATGCACAACAAGTACAACAAGCTAATAATAGCCAATTAATTAGTCAGGCTAGCTGCAGACATACTCCAGACATACTTGTATGCTTGTAGCTGAAAAGTCTTGCAGTTCTGGAACTGTAACTTTTTAAACCAAAGCTTTAAACACTTGATAGTTGTCGATTTTCTTAAAACTCACCTCTAATAAACGGGCTATTTACTGTGGCCCAGTAAGTATCTTTTTTGTTGGTACCAAAGCCATTGGAACCAGATTGGTGGAAAAACCCTTGTAATGAACAATCAGTGTAATGTCAGATGGCTCACACACCAGAACCTGGACCTGCTTCCCGGTTCATAACACCGACAAAAGGCTTGACCTGACTTAACCGAGACGAACATAGATGTGTTGACATTACATGCCATGTTTCTGCAGTTGCAAAGAGCAGAAAATGACAGCTCTGGTGACTAAATTTCACCTCAGACAAAAAAAACAAGTTAATCCTGCGGTGGAGTAGGAGGAATAAATTTAAGGTCAAGCAGAATATGGCGGAACACTTTAGTCTGAACCGCAGCAGTCAAGTTTCTGAAACTACGCACTCTTAACTCACGTCTTTGGTGTTCTACATCCAGTCTAGAAAAAGGAGGAATTTTTTTCCCCCCTGCCGTTTCTGAACATGCTTTGAGACCGTTACTTGACACTTTTTTCCCCCCCCCCCAAAAGTACTGAAGATTAAGTCTCTTTCAGATGGGCTTCAAGGTTTTACAGTCTCTTTTATGGAGTAATGGAAAGAAGATCACATGAAGCGAGCCAATCCCTCTGTGATTCCACATGGCTGGCTGATTAGCCCCCTTTTTTTTTTCACTGATGGAAAACACATGGCGTCCATGCAGCTTGTTCATTTCAGGTTTTAGATGGCATGACGCTCTTGCTCGGTTTTGGAGCGGCAGCCTTGAAGGGCAGCCATCATCAGATTTCTGTCCCCTCTGGTCCCCGCCGGCCACTGACTGTTATTTAGCCTGCCAATGGAGGCTGGCTGTTCCCTTGGGAAAGTCAGAGTGCGCCTGCCAGCAGGAATGCATCGAAGGCAATGGAGGAAGATGGAGGATGGTGAGTAGCCGCCGCTGCCGCCGCCGCCACTGCTGCCGCTGCTGCTGTGTCTCCCTCAGTGTGAAAATGAGTCCATTAATTCAGCCCCCTCCCCTTCCTCTCCCCGAGCCCTCCCTGCGCCTGTTGTCTCTGTTTGTTAGCGAGATGATTCCTTCTGTCATGTCAAAGGCAACATTATCATATCCTTGTTGCCAGGGAAACCGGCGCCGAGCAAGACGACTTAAAGCCGTTTGCAGCGTTTGAAGCTCGTAAACATGAAAGGTTATCTGTAGAGCTATGAGAGCTGAAACTGTGACAGATCTGGAAGGATCTTATTGTTGGCATGATTTTTTATGACTCGTGCCCCCCGCAGTCCCCTGCCCGTACTCCCCTTTGGTTGTTTGCTAAAAGATTGACTTCACTGGGACTGAGAACACGGCTAAATTCAGACAGGAGTGTAACACGTTCAGTTTGTTTTTATCAAGTTCTGACCTCAGCATTGATTTCCGTTGTGTAGTCAGAGTTTCAGGCACCTTCCACGTGTCGTTCTACTTATTCATCTCCAAATCAAACGGGATGACATCCATCAAGCTTTCTAATAAAACATAAGAATTTTCAAAATCTTTAACCTGCCTTATCTTTTTTGTTTGTCTTGTTTTTTTTGTTTGTTTTTTCTTTTAATTCGGACCCGCTGACGAGAGGAGCAGGATGATGAATCTGTCGTTTCCCTGCCTCCAGCATGACACTCAATTTATCATTATGATATAAGTTCTTCACTCCAATGGGCGGCTTTAACTTGCATGGAAAAGGTCAACAAGAGCAATGTTTTAATTAAAACACCTAACAGCCGACTACTGGCAAAGAAATCCCCATATTCATCTGTGTGCATACCACCGCCAGTAACACCTGCCGATAATCTACTAGTTTTCGCCAGTTTAAATATTAAAAAGGCTCTTAATGTCATGTCTTATTAAGTTATGTGTCCTTCAGATTTTTTTTTTTTTATGTTTTACAATGTTTTACGTGGCTTGTAGTAAATCTCATGCTAAGGTAGTTCCTTGTGCCACACAAGGTACCTTTTTTTTATATTCTTGAGCACCTGCACCCCCTAAAATTTCTATGCACGACTCTGTTATTGGTGTAAAATGGGGGAAAAAAAGTACTATTAAAAAAACTACAGCTGATAATGATATACTATATGCATAATAAGCAATACTTTGGCTGGTTTTTATTGATTTTGCTCTTCAAATAGGTATGAAATAGACATAATATTCTTTTCTCAACATGTAGCACCCATTTCCTTCATTTTGGTTCCTGGTGTTAATTTGAGAATTGAATGTTCTCCCAAATCTTTTGAAGAATATTCCTGCATATATAAATGTCTAATTTTATTTTTTGGAAGAATATTTAATGAACAAATCACTGAGTGAAAGAACAACCAACAGCTCAGCATCATAATCAGCTAATAATAAAATAACTTGATACACTAACTCTGTTATGTATCTGTAAACAAGCCATGTTGCATCCATCTAGCCATCACATATCCGTTTATGTGATGGCTAGCTAAGTATTTTGATTATTTATGGAAATCAGAATTTGACCGGTCAGTGGCAATCAAGGAAAAATGGGTTTATTCTAACCTCTGACCAATTGACTCGTCTGCATTAATGTTTATGTGCCACAGTCTCTGGTTTAATAGGCTTAATCAAGTGATGTCAGTCAGTTTTGTGTCATTTTATCTAATGTTTATGATTGTTGTTCCAAATTCATAGGGTAAAAAAAAAAACATACAACTTTCACAGTGAGCGACATTGTTGACCTTGTGGGTGAGAGGTACGAAACAAATTCAAAACTGGGGATTGAGTCAACTTGAACTCGTGACCCCAGTACTTCTAAAATCCTTCTCCCTCCCCCAGACACCACCACACAAATGCTTCTGTGTGTGTCAACTCATGGCTGCTGCTGCTGCTGCTGGGATCAAATGGTGGACCTTTCCCCATTGAAAACCCGGCTCGTCAAATCGCAGTCCGGTTGATCCAGTTCCACCTTTTCCTTTCGCTCAGAGGAGCTGTTGGAGAGAGCGTAACAGTTCAATCCGACGCTCCTCTCCTGGATTTCCTAGTCGCTCCCCCTTGCTGCTGCCGCTGCTCGCCTGCTGCTTGACTACATTGTATCGGTTCCCACACGAAGACGCAAACGCGGCGCTCTCTTTCACAAACGGGCGAACGCGGAGGAATTAACCTGGATGGAAAGCCGTTCACCGTGGAATTCATTTGCAGAAGCCCGCGACCGACGAACCGCTTTCGCTTGGGGCTCGGGAAGGCAGCGGCGAAAATGCGCCTGGGACTCGGCTGTTTTCGCTGTGGACGGTGTCTCGAAGTGTGATGGCAGAAGTCCAGTGAATCGCTGGCCTCCCCTCCTCTCTTGTGCTGGGTGTCTGGGGGAGTGCGCTGCCACTGGTTTCTACTAGAGCTTCAGATTGTATTTAGAGGTTTTACTGCAACTCAGCCGCCTGCACGTTGATTTATTCTTTACACGGAGCGCACGCCGCCATGGACGGAGAGCGGTTTGGAATAGGACTGTTTAGTTAAGTCGGTAAGTTTGTCCCATTTTTAATCCTTTTCTGTCATTGTTAACATTGCTACGACTCGTTAGCCATTTAACGTTAGGAGGCTAGCTGTAACACAGCATGCAGCAGCTAGCCAGGGCTGACTGCACTCTGAGCTCATTGTGTTACAGCCTGCTAACCTTACTCTCACGGTAGTTAGCTCATTACGCCAAGCTAACTCAGTTCTGCTTGCTTTTTTTTTTTTAGACTTTCTGCTGTCCTGGAAGTAGCTAAAAAAAAAAGAGCTGCTACATTTGGGTAACTGCTAACTACATTTCTTTAGCTGGGGGAACGCTACAGTCAGTTATCCCCCCTCTGGGGACAATAACATTTATTAACTGTAAAAAAGAAAGAAACACACATGTTTGAGTGCACTCATATTGCCCCTTTACGTGTGTGGAAACACTGTTGTGGTGAAACATTAGCAGGACAGAGTAAGAACCGTGGGACCCCAGGGGGTCCTGAGTGGAATGGACCCACAGAAAAACTGAAAATGAAAGGCTTCATATACTCTCTCCACATGTTTCCTTTCTGTAACTGGGCCAGCTGTAAGAACAGTGTGAACATGGGTTCCTTCTGGCATTGGTTATGTCTTCAAATAAAGTCTTTATTAATGAAACTTTAAATGCCACAAAATGGTGGCTAGTAGTTAAACAAATGCATTTGGACATTTAGGACAATCTTCTTTTGGTGATTTGAGTGTCTGGGAGTAGAGGAAGTTAATCACTGTGTTAGTGTTTTGACCTGCTGCATGAACTAAACCACCATAACACCTTGTCCACATCAAAAACTTAAATAAGCTGCTTTAATATACTTCTAAAAGTTCAATTTAGCCCTTCACCCAGGTTGTCACCCATTTCATATCTATATTTCTCTGTTTTGTCACTTACCAGTTGTTATTGTCAAACCTTTGCAGACTGCTTTATTTAGTTGTAATGACTCATGGAGGGTTTTTTTTGTTTTTGTTCTGATGCCCATTTTGGACTGCTTTGGTCGTTTAGGGCTTTTAATTAAAGCACAATAAGTCTAACCCAGCTCTATCTGGTAGATATTGTTTATTGGTGTCACATTCCTACTTCTTGCTTGCAGAGGAGTGAAGGACATTATTTTAATTGGCAGTCGTCAAAGCCAGTACAACATGTCTCCCTATAGGTTAGGAATTGACACATGGTTGGTACAAAAATGTCCTGCAGGAAGTGGGTTCAGTTCACACCCCCAAACGTTGGGCATGAAACAACCAGGACTAAATAATACCGTATTAACACCTCAAATGCTATTTATTTCCAAATAAGAAATCTATTTGTCTTATTTGGAGAGGATATAATAACGTACTGTGTTTGTGGCCTCCAGTTCAGTTCTCTCCTCCACTAGTTCCTACCCCATTTCAAACCCACACGCTGCCATTTTGTACATGATCTTTGGCGTGCTGAATGGTTTAAATGACCTCTAATTATTAGACATTGTTTATTGAAGTCACATGAGATAAGAGTTGATAACAAATTACTTAGTCAGCGGTTGCTAAAACACAAAAGAAACCGTCTCTAGTTTGAGTATGAATTGACACGCTCAGTAGGCCTTTATGAAAAAATACTAGGCTGAAATGACGGATTCTGTAAAAAGTTTAAAATGGGAAAGGGACTAAATAACCAGCCCCTAATTACAACTCAATAAAGTCTGGTCAACACAGAAGTTGAGTTTAATCTTTGTATTTGTTTTTTTCCAGAAAATTCCTTTTAAATATACCGTTGTTTGCACAGGTTCTTGGTGAATTTATCTATTAGCCATTTTGAGATATTAGTTTTCCATATGCTTATTGTATCAATGTGTTTCCATTTTGTAACTGTAAACAAAACATATCTTAACTATGTAATTACCTAACGATTTTGTATCAACTTATTTCTCCCATATCTCGGTTTCTTAATTATATTTATAATGAAGATAATCATAAAAGTAGTCAAATCTTAGGTATGACTGAATTTCTTTTGTTATATTATTGAAAACCTTATTGTTATCACTGTTGTTACATGTTAAATGATGGAAATATGATTTACTTTCACTGATGAACCCAAAATAACTCACAGACCTCTTATTGGAACATGCTTTCCCTCAGTGTATTATAAGCCCGGTGGGCCACCAGTCTTTATTTGCCCCTCCACCAAGCTTAGCGTTGTTTGTTTTAAATAGGGTGTTTTTTACACCAGAGATGGCAAAGACAAGATTAAGCTAGGTTTATAGTTGAACTGGGTGTGGAGGGGTGTGGGCACCAATTGTGCCGTCTCTTCACCACCTTGTTGCCCTTGCACACTCTATTTATAATACCTGCTTTTGGATCTCTGAATTGTTGTAACTAGCAACATTTTTTAGCATTCTGGTGAACTGCCCTAGCATCCCTTTCACCGGGCATATCAGGTTTTCTGTGGGAAACTCTGTAGTATTATATTCTACTGAACTCCCATTACCTGAATTCCTTGAAATAGAGTTAGAAAAATGATTCAAAGCAATTCTATAATCAAAAAGGGTCTGAAACAAAACCTGTTGCTTTTTCTTTTACCTGCCTGAAAAACTGTGTTTTTTTTAACACAGTTAAAAAAATTACAAAAGACTGCAAAACTATGAACTGACTGTTTTCAAGAAATATCTTCATCCTCAGAAAAACATAATAAGATCCGTAAAACGTTTGAAATGCCTGCCGTAAAAGAAGAGCCAACACTTAGCCAAGGAGTTTCATCATACACCCAAGCCATTCATGGAGAACACAATGTGTGAAAGTGTATTTTTTTTCTGTTTGAATGAGTGGTTTCTTGTTTGTGTATATAAATCCACAAGCTCCCAAAGCAATAAAAGGAACGTTGAGAAGTTTAATTGTTCTCACTGAGCTCGCTGCATTGTTGGCTAATAACATAATTGCACACGGCTATATGTTTAGACTGTTGGCTTGTCCTACTGGACCAAAAAAACGTAAAAGAATTGAATCCACCCCATTGAACTGTTCACACCCTGTCACGCTGTGTGTCACGCAGAGCTAACGTGCGGCGAGCGTTTAGCCAGCCTTGGTAACACATTGGCAGAACTTGGCATAGCAGTCAGTCAGTACCAGACCCGCGGTTTTGTTTTAGCTTTTGCTTTTTTTGCAGAGTTCTGAATTAGGGTCTCGTTCAGAAAACAATTTTCTGTGACATACAGGAAGTGCTCAGTAGCGATCCACACACGGCTTTAAAAATATAAAAAGCATAAATAATTGATAAATCTGAGATCTCTCAACTGCAAAGTGCAGAGCATATCAATTGTAGTGAGTCATCTGACCAAATGAACAGCTTTAGGGTGAAGAGCAGCATAACAGCTTTACAGGAATGAGTGTCATTTAGTTCTTGTACCTGTAATGATTAAAGTTGTTTGCAGAAGCTTTAGGAGTGGTTAATCTGTATGCATTCTTTACCAACTTGTCTGTCATTGATTTTCTACTTGCAAGGGTGTTTTATCTTCAGATTTATTACACATTCCTCCTCTCGTGTCATACTAGAATCAATACGAAGGATGGTAATATCCCAACATGAGGCCCAGAGGATTTGCCCTAAAATTTAATTCATTCATGTAGAAGGTCTGATGCTTCCCGTTGGCTGTGGCTCATCTCAGCAGTCTTGGTTTTATTTTATTTTTGTCAGCCTTCTCTACTGTCAAGAGAGCAGGTTTGTTTTTGTCCAATTGTCTTTTCAATTTCTGTCCAGCAGAAATCTTTTTTTTTTTTTTTTTTTTTTTTTTTTTTTAGAAGTAATGTGTTCTCATCGTGACGAAGGTGTTGGAGAGCTTTGCTTTTGTAGTAATTTGCCAGACACATCTTTATGAGTCTAACAGAGCCATCAGATGTGAGGAGAAATTAGAAATTTAGCACTTGGCGTCGGAACGCGAGCAACGCGACTCAAGCAAATCCCCGTCTTATTTGACAGTTTAACGTTGGCGACAAACAAGCTGTTGGGAACTGAATGTAAAAGTGATAGTATAATAGCTTTCTGTCTTTTTCTCAGTTGCCTTTGCAGATGTTGGCTTAAAAGTCTTCGCTCATGAAATATACATTTTCTCAAATGTGGAATTCCCCTCCCCAACTTGCTCAGTGGTGATTTTTGCAGTACAGAACCTGTTCTGCGTTGGGTTGTATATCAAAAGAAACGCAGTGGAACAAGGGAGTTTAACCATGTTTGTTTAGAGGTCTGAGGCATTAGATTAGTCCAGGACAGGAGGATTATGTTGGCTTTGTAAGGCTGCCATCATCTCATGGCCACACACCAACTAAAGGCAAGCTAAGGAAGGATTTGGCTTGTTCACACTAATTTAGATGGACTTTCAAATACCTTCAGGGATGTTAATAGCTCTTTAATATTTAGCTTTAAATAGGGGAATTGATGCATTTTTGGTCTAAAGATATAACCTTTTTGCCTTTGTTTTGTTTATAAAATTGCTGTCGTTAGTAAATGTCAAGATGCATAATTCACTTGGTGTTCATATACAGGGCTTTTTTTAAAAAAAAAAAAAGTTTTTACAAGCATGCAATGTTCAGGGAGAAGGTAAATGTTACTCACCGTAAATTCATATTTGATTTCTTCAGTTATTTTTTATTGGTGTCCAAAGGAAGTTTATCACCTGACATTTTTTATTATGTTAGTTGTTAAACTTTGTCTTAATTTATGTCTATTTATTGCTTTACTGCATATTTCTATCGAAAAAAATACAGTTGAGTTGGGTGGAGATGGAGTAAAAATTTTGACTATGACTGGAAATGGTAGAGTTTTAGGCTAATCAGCCCTGACAGGTTGAAAATTTCAATCCAGTCTTTTCCCAGTCAGTTGATATAGCTTTAAGGTCGCCATGCCAATATGCAATTTTGTTGCACAAGTTGAATCTGAGTTGGCTGTTTCTGTGAGGCTTTTAAAAATATCAGCTGTTTAAAAGTAATGCAGACAACATTTTGTAAATTTGAGTTCAGGCAAAAATCTAAATTATTCATCAGATATATATTTAACCTGCTTGTTGTGATTATTTGAATAGCTAGAATCCACAAATTCTTGAGACGCTTTTACTTTCCTATTTTAGCATTTCAAACTTCAAACGTACAGACGAAGCCATCTTTGCGCTACCGCAAGAGCTAGCACATACAGTCTTCCTTATCTCCGCTCTTGGGGTTACAGCCAATCAGCGAAAGGGACAATACATGCCTTTTCTGGATTGGCTGTTTTGCAAACTCCAGCCAATAACGTAACAACTAACCTCACATTTCATCTTCCAAAGCTGCATTTGTGTTTTGATGTTTTAAATGTTTTAGATAGACGCAAATAAACAAATGTGAAAAAATTTGTAATAAACAAGTACACAAACACTACTACTGTACTTGAAGGAAAAATGGTTGCAGAAATTTTAGTGATGGTACAGATCTACAGACTAAATGCAGTTCGGTTTAGTATCTTTACAACGTATTGTCTGCCCACTACGATATATACGCTTGAGCTCGAGACAAACGCTTCATCAGAGAAAAGTAAGAATAAGAAGTGTTCTCTTAATTTTGCTAATCTTTACATCTTATTCCATGTTGTTGTTGAGTGAGTTAAATCCTTTGTTCTTTTTTCCCCCGTGCCTACCATTTTGTCGGCCATACAGTATGTGGCCGTGAAGCTGTAAAGCAATATGCAACTCTGCAGTCGTTTCTGCAGCATTGATTAGATTTCTAATTTGTGAATTGCCAGTTACAGCAGAAAAAAGAACACTGAGTGCTTGTTGCACAGTTGCTGCTTTTGCCATAAAACTGGTGATCCATCTTTTCCTGGGATGAGAGCCCAGGTTAGATTCAGCTCTCCCCCCCCACACTGGCTATAAAGATATTGTCTTTTATAGCCTGTGCACAGTGATTAGTGCAGCAGAAACGCTGTCTCATTTGCTTTTGGTTTTTAAGTATTGTGCCGTGTGTGTTCTTAGAAAGAAAAGCCAATTCAAGTTGGTTGATTTTTTTTTCTCCTTTCTTTTTCTTGTCGTCGTCGCTTTAGCATGTCTAAAACGCCACTGCTTTCAATACCATCTTCATTCATCCTCTCATAAGCAACATGACCTCATTACTCAGCCGTGCTTCACTTGATTCTGACACTGATTATCTTCTTCCCTGCAACTCGCATATGGTAATTTTTCATCTCCACTTAATTAATTGAATATTCCACTTAAACGATTGTTGCAGAAAGCTGTTTAGTTTGTTGAAAGAAAGCAGTTTAGTGTCCTCCCAAATTCGGGAGGAAAATGTCACACCACTTTTATAAAGATGTTTTTTTTTTTTGTTTTTTTTTGCATGTGTGTGTCGAGCTTAGTGTAGAGCATGAAAAGGGCTTTGAAGAAGTGATGTGCGGGAATGCCTCAGAGCACATCAATACTGTTGCACGGTGGCAGCGTGTGGGAGGATCTGTCCCTGTCGCCCTAATCATAGCGCAGAATCCACTGTCATCTGCCGAATCAAAGAGGCTAAAAAAAAAAAAATAACGCTTGCTTCTCAGATGACACCAGCCTCACTTGTGATATTGATGAGTAAATTAGAGAACATCCGCAAATTACACAGTCGCAGCAGAGTAAAGCAAAGAAGGAGGTTTAGCTAGAACTTGAATTTCTCCGGAAAAATAAGGTCTGTTTTTAGTAAAAATCTGTTGGTGTTTACGAAATCAGTCTGGATTCATCTCACTAGCAGCACATGTTGAAACAAATGCTTTATGGCTTAACGGTTTACCTATAAAGCTACATTTTTCAAAGCAGCTTTTGCCCACACATGGTTTAACTAAGGAAGAAAAATGTTCACATCACTAAACAAACAAAAGTAGGATAAAATCTGGAGCTGTAATTTTGTCATTTATTTCATTTTTCCATCCATAGCACAGATGTCCCAATCAGGATTTGTTTTGCTCTAAGCACCAACTCGAGTCATTTAGGATTAGGCATACGCTGATAGCTGAGACCTGGTCGGACGCTACAGTGAAGTTGATCAAATTAACTCTATCAGTGTTACACTTACTCACCAATGATAAGAGCACTGAAGTTCTTTTCACAGCACGTTCTCTGACACTTAACTCGGTTAAGAAAGCTGTTATAATGTTCTGGCTGCATGTCACCCGAAGCAACGCGGTAATATGCACAGAGTAGAATATAGTGTTGCACGCCAGGCTCAATGGGGAAAAAAGTGGAGTGTAAACCGCATCTGATTGACTTAAAGCTGCTGTATGCAACATTTATTAACAATGTTTTTTACTTGTTTATTGAAACTGCCACTATGTTGTGACAGTTTAACATGAGACAGATAATTTGTGAAAAAATGCCTTCTTACTCTGGTTGTAGAGGCATCTGCAGAAATGCAGCGGTCCCACTCAGAAACAACCAATCAGATCCAGGGGGCAGATCTTAACGCTGTCAATCATGCTTGTCCATGCGCCAATGGTGGAGAAAGTTACAGGAAAATTGTCTATCTGCCGTCATTGGTGGCTACGCTAACTTTCATGAGCATTCACGACAGATTCCGTTGTGGGAAGCTAGCTTTAGCGTAGCAGAGAGCAAGGATGGACTTTATGAGAATAGACGTTGCAGTGCTTTGCTTATAATCAACATCTAAAAAGTTTTTCTGTCTTCGTTTTGTATCTGTAATATTGTAAAAAATGCTAGAGTACTCTGCCAACAACACAATCTAAGCATTGGCAAAATAAATGAGAATAGCCTTGCATCATTTTTAAACACAAGTGTCTATCTTTAGTATAAAGAACAAAAAATGAAAAACTAATTTTCCATAATTTTTTTTAGATAAACTGTAATTTTATTGTTCAAAATGAGGAATAATTCCTTTAAAAACCAAAGTGAAAGGTGGCACAGTTAGTAGCACCATTCCCTTGAAGCAACAAGGTACTTCCGGCTTTCAGTCCTTCTGTGTGAAGTTAGCATGTTCTCTCTGGGTACAGAGAACCCAGAGAGACTCTGGTGTCCTCCCAAATTCTGACTTCCTCTCTCTGTCCATATTAAACATTCATCACGAACCTCATATCTTATAAAACTGCATTTCTTTCCTCTATTCCTCATTATTCTATCACTGCGATGAAACAGAAACCTTCATTTGGACTAGAAACGCGTGCCATGCCGTGATAAACTGCATCACGCAGTTCCTCAGCTGAGGGAAATCAATAGAAAGAACAGTTAATCTCAGGAGTAAAGACCTTATACAAGCAAATAAAGCAACAGTTCAGAGGGGGGAGAAAAAAAAACCCCTAATGGATTTGGACAGATCACGCTGCGCAGTTGCAGGGAGTGCATGTTGTTTTCTTTTGGCTTCAGTGCCATTACCATAAAGCTTATTGGCCATGATAAAAACATTTGCAGTGTGGACATTTGTCTAAACAGCTAGAGCAGCAATCTTGTAGCTTTAATGTGAGTGATTTAGACTGCAGTGATTGGTTTGAAAATAACGTGCTTGTGTTTTTAGTTCACTCAGCAACTAACGGCAGATTTGTGCCGATGTGATGATGAGGAATTTACATGGACGACAATAAAACCTGAAACTGAGCAGCTCTGTCTGTTTCTATTAAGCCTTCAGTTTCTCCCTTCCTATTGTGTTGTGATTTAGTTTGAAGGCAAAACACATTTTTTAATAAAAGGGGTTTGTAATCATACCAACAGTTAATAAGCCTTGAAAAACGACAACGGAAAAAGTACAAGATGTTCTTCTTGTGAGCTAGCTGTATTTTTATAGCCAACAGTCTAAATTGTCTACTAAAACTATACCCATAAAGTAGTTCTCAGGTTGTTAGTATTTGCTGGAGAGCGAGAGACCCAAATCTCTCCGGAGGAACGTAAACTTAGCTTCGCTGTTTATGGCTGTGAAGAGGAATACTTGGACGATCACGTGTCAAAATATGTCACACTTAAAACGATCCCGCGTCACTGTAACTTGTTCAGAAACTAGATTGGATGTTGACACAAACTGGACGAACGCCACGTCTCAGAGGCAACCTGTTAGCTTTGAGTCTCAACTCGACAAGCACATTGATGCCGGAGAAACTGAGAGCAGGCAGACCTTTAGAACGGGGGAGGTTGATTGAAGATGTGACGGATAAGAGTTTGTGTATACTAGCGACAGTCGGAGGACAAAGCAAGCAAATTTGTGCTTTCTTAGTGTTCTGGGTCAAAGTGTGACTGTCCACTCAGAGCTGGATTGCTGTTTTATGACAAGGGTGTGTGTGTGTGTTGGGGAGGGGAGGGGGGGGGGATGTTCATCCCCTTGTAATGGATGGCACGATGGTCACGGTGGCAGCAGTTGTTTGAACAGGACCGTCGGATGTCTGAATAAGGTAAATATGTTTAAGCAAACATGCGGTGTTGCCCTTAGAGATGCAGGCTAATTGTACTATATAACCATTTTGCAGCTCCAGGTGTTTCTGACTTCATTTGTTCAAAGTAGAGAGTTCAGAGGTGACGAATGAAAGCTCAGGCTAAGCAAACATCCACTGCCAATGAGGTGTTACAACGCTAAATTGACTGCACTTATATAGTCCTTTCAGGTTTGCTCTGCTAGTCAGTTACCCATCTGCAGACCAAAATACACACTGATACACATAAAACACAGACTAGTAGATGTGGGGGTTAAGTGTCTTGCCTGAGGGCACTTAGACATTTAATGGTGGGCAACTGTCACCTCAGTTCAACCTAAATGTTTCAATTCACATATTGCATCTTAGTACCATCCTCAGATCACCATTCAGTAAACCAAAGCTACCTTTTAAGTGGTAAATGCTTTTAACCAGTTTGAATCGTCTCTGGGTTAATTTGTCTACTTGCCAACTCTGAAACCTGATTTTATACCCATCCATTTCTACTTCATGATTTCCATTTTGTAGCTGTATGATGTTAGTTTCAAACCCAGGCACGTTAAACTGTTTATTTTTCACTGTATTTATTTATTTTTATGAATTTTCTCAGTATAAAACTGACCAAATTTCTAAAAACTTTGTATTACTTTCTATTCATTTATTATCGTTCTGATCTTGTATAAACCCATTTCATTATGCTAGAATATCTGTAGAGCATAATTACTTATCGAAGCAGGCGTAAAACATCAAACTGACATGCTCTGTAAGAAACTTCCTTCTGTAGTCTTCTTCATTTTAGCCGAGATAATGTTGAACAACTGCAATGTCTACATAAACACTTGCTTAGTTTAGATTTCATTTGCTTTTTCTCTACAGTCTTAATTTACCTAGATTTTAACCTGGCCTTTAGAATCCAATATTAGTGAGTACTATCTGTAAACATGAGTATCTGTCTTAGGCCTGGGTGAAAAATCAGTTTTATTGATAAAATTTTCTCTTTTTGAAGATTTGATTCTTGGTAAAGTTGGATTTTGTCCCCCCCATCAATGCACTCTTGCATTTTCACAGTTCATAATGCTGTCATCTCACCCAAGAACCATCATCTTGTTTGACAAATGTGTTCTTCTTTTTATTTCTGCTTTTATTTCAGTCAACTCATAAAAGAAATTAATATAAAATTCTTTTTTTAAACTACATATTTTCTGTCATTTGTAATCACTTTAAGGAAAAATTGTGAGGGGAAGTTGATGGAAATCTGATTTGGTATGAAAGAAAATATGAGATTTTATTTCTAAACCATTTCTCTCAGCCCTAATCTGTTTGTAAATTTTGACATTATAACAACAGTTCCCAGCATTTCTAAATCATGATTCATAGGTTGAAATCTGCAAAGGTTAAAACACAGCAAGTCACTTATTTAATGTTTACTTACTTTATGTTGAGCCTTCTTTTTATGCAACGCCATCTTACTCCAAGTTCAATACTTGACAGCTGGGATACCTCCGTGGTAAATGTGGTTCTCTAAAAATAACTTCTTGGAGATTTTTGTGCCTTCTCTGATATTGTTGCACACCTCACTGACACTAAAGCTAGCTAACTTAGCTGAGGTTGTCTTCTTTCACTCAAACATCCACATGGAAGAGTTTTTAGAGCAACTTGCTAGCAGATCATTAAAGTAGGTTCACTACTACTTCATCTCTTTGCCGTCTTGTATGCTTGCAGTTTCTGTCAATTTGTACTCAAATATTTGGAGTCTGAAACTGTGCGATCTACAGAGAGATGTTCAGCCCAGATAAAGGGAATATGGTGAAATGACTGAAGTAAATATCTACCAGCTGGTCAAGTATAATGTCTCATATTTTTGTATTCTGTTTTGCATCAATGTTTTCTGTAGATCCAAAGCTTGTCCAGATTGTTTCTTTTACTAGTTATGAAAAGTTCAGCCAAATCAATTTTGCCTTTCTCAGAACATTTGACTTCCTATTAAAAGGGACACAGCTCCAAGAAATCGTTCTTCTTATATTACCATAAACTGGTTGTGACATTATCAAGGTGCTAAAACGTACTGAAAGATCTGGAAGCTGGTTCCAAAAAGCCTTAAGGCACGAGTACATGTGTCTGATTTTTATTGCCGTTCAGAGTGGGACTAAAAATGCCATTTTATCATGACTGAGATGTAGCGTGCCATCCTCTGCTCCCTGACGCACATTTTCCTGCCTTTCAAATGCCAGCAGTGATTGAGTGTGTACACATGTCAGCACTTACTGTCAGCTGTTATTGTCAGCTTGTGCGCTTTTTACGAGCAATATTTCAGTTGCAAAATAACTCTCCTCTGCTGCGTTTGGAGGGAGAGGAAGAAATAAAATAAAGCCATTCGGACTGTTAATGCTCTGTTAAAAGTTCGAACCGTTACGCCTGGTCACTGATGAATTGGGTCTAAATTATTGCATTCCATGTCGATGTCATTTTTTAAATGTGGCACTGCTGCTGGGACTTGAAGTGTCAGAGTGTTGATACTGCAGGAAGCTCTGCTTCTTTGTGACTCTGCCTCTTTGTGCAGCTGCTTGGAGAAAGTCAGGCAGATATGTGGGGTTAATGGTCGTCCATGCCCTTTCTCTAGTTAGACATTCACAAGGCAGCAGCACAGCTGCCCGTGGTACAAACAGTAGTCCAGTATATTATTCACTCAGTAGTTGCCTGGTGTCTTTTCATAGACTTCTGACTCTACAATAATTTGGAGCCTTTTTCTCTGTGATGCTTTTCTGGTTTTTAAACTCGCATGAGAATAGATTCTATAAGAAGAAAAGTAACGATTTGCTTGTGGACCCCCACAGTTGAACTGAATACTGTTGCCTGCCCACAATTAAACTAGTAACTAATAAACTGTAGATAAAAATAAAAATAAAAAATTGTTTCTACTCTGCAAACATTCACAGTATTGTTTGCCAAGAGACTGAGCGCTTGTTTGCCTCAAGCGTTGCTGTTTCACAACTCTTCCTTCCTAGTAATGAGTTAAGATAACAAAGGAGCCTTATTTAAGTATATTAAATTTCTTTGTTCCAACATAGTTTAATCATGTGGTTTCACATTATTAAAAAACAACTTGATGCACATATGTGGAAGAAATATAGTCTCAATAGAATTAGATTGTTTTTTAACATTAAATTTATAACAACGTTATTGACAATTTTGTCTGTTTTATTTCAAAAACAAAAATTTCATCTATAAAGATGCACCTATAAATGTGATGACCTTCTGGTGACTTGAACTAAAGCAAATCAGCACTAGAGCGTGTCGATTTGCTTTTAGCCTATCAGATTACACTCCTTTGATCATGTGACCTATATGCGTTGGATTGGGCCAACGCATTGGTTGTTCTGGTATTGATATCTAAACTATAAGGGGAAGTTTTTGTTTTATTTAGTGCTCTACTTTTTCTGTGTGTATTAGGGATAGGGAAAATGGACTTAAAATGTTCAATATTTTTGAGCTATTTGTTGCACTATTTAATAAATGTGCAGTTCAAAACTAGTCTTTTTTGTACATAGTCTGACCAACACAAATATTGCTCTAAAAATATCTATCATTAAATATTCTACTTCATCACAACCATTGGATAAAGTAGTGCAGTTGTGTCACTAAGCAGCTCACAATATTTGCATATAACCCTATTTTCAAATATATTCATATTAAATATTAATCCCCTGGAACCAAAGGTGGCTAAATAACAAAATAACAACCATACTGTCGGTTTTTATTTTTCGCAAACATTGAGTTTTTATGCTAAATCACAATTTTTGTCCATTATTATGCAGACAGGGTTAGAATTAGTATTTGCGAAATGATACATTGGAGTATTTCATTGTTGATCAGATTTTAAATAAATAAATAAATTTGATTGATGGCAATTTTTGTAGGACATTCTGATACCGACTGTGTTCTTTAGGACAGAGTCAGTGGACTTGCTGTTTAGTTCGTATTTTATATCCAATATAAAGATTCTTCACTGCACTTATATGAAGATTGTGACTTTTCTTTGAAAGTGTCTCCTTTGGTTTTGTCTCAAAATGGCTGTAATATAAAAGATTTTTTAGTATTAGCATGAAGTGGCAGCTGCTATTGACATCGTCGCCCGTTTTGTTGCACCTAGCTAAAAAGCGTGTTCAGTGAACAATTTGGCTCGTTCTAAAGAAAATAAACGTTTGCTCATTACTACTTGTGGAAATGGGGAACTATTTGTCATGAACATTTTGCATGGGAATCTAATGCCTTTAGTCTGCCACTGTATGTGTCGGGTCAACCACACTTCAATGTTCTTTGCTTGGCAAGGCGAATAGCATCTGTTTTAGGTCACGGTATGGGCAATCAAGAGTACCTCCATTAAATAGTGTTGGGGCCTAGCTAAAGTCCTGCTAACTGGAGGCAGTTGGGCGTGACGGTCACGCTCATATTCCACGGTGAGGAAGAGTTTCACCCTTTGTGGTTTGCCAAGCCCTGCAAACCCAGCCTACTGCTAATTCCTACCACTGAAACTTGCTTGGAAACACAGACTGGTTTCTATTAAACAACTGAGTGATTTTAAATTTGAGACTGTTTTAAACAAAAGGACTGATGAGCTGTTAAAGATATCCCATCACGTTTCAATACTGCAGATAAGAATGGGAAAGATGGGACCTGGTATCTTTGTAACTGTATAATATTTAGCTCCATTCAGCGAAAAATGGAGCCGTTTTTTTCTCCCAACTACAATAAAATTGCTTTTTAGAAATAACACTGTTTTTTTGGGGGGGTTTCACCATAGTTTATATACTCTTATTTCCAGTCTCTCTATTGGTTTGATTTGACTAATGAGCTTCAATTTATTGTTTGTATAATTATTTTAATACACGATTTTTAGAAAAAACCTGCTACAATTCATTAATTGGCCCACTATATCACTTGTGTGGTTTTTTTTTGTTTTTTTTTTAATATTCTGTAAGTAAAACTTGTAGCACATCAGGGTGAGGCTGAACCAGATTCATTTCCAACTCTACTTTGTTTGGGACATTGACTGTGGTGGTGTTACCTATTTCTTTTTTGTAAGATGAAGGGATGGTCTCACTGTAATGTTTCGGTCACAATCGATGGCCTGCCAAATTCTTGAAGGAGTGTCTCATTTTGTACTGGAATGATATAATTGCTGCTATGACTTTGAATTGAGTGGCTATGAATAGAGCGAGGCATATGACTAACACTAAGAAAATGGCTTAATAGTGAAGTCTTTGCTTAGCGTAGTTTGGAACGATTGTGTTTGTCAGTCTACAACACAAGACGTTAACACCACTTCAACTCAAAGTTTCTTGTGGCTTTTGACTAGTAATACATATTTAAATATTTAATAACGTTCAGTTTGTATTTGTACATTTTTAAGTGTTAATATTCTGACAAACGATTTGAGGTCAGCATTGCTTATTTGTACTGTGTTTCATATTTGCCAAATTTTTCTTTACGACCATGGGTTTTGTTTACAGCTTGCCAATTGAAAGATCAAATATGGTCTTTTACCATTTTTTTTTTAGCTAGTACTACCACTAAACGGTTTGCTTTAATGCACCACTCAAACTTATTATAATGTTACAGAGCTGTTAGCACTTGCTAAGTTCTTGTCCACAGCGGACCCTTCACACAGAACAGAGACTGTGCTACAGCTTAAAAGACCCACTAAAACAGCAATTTGAGCATGCACGAACTTGAAATGAGGTTGGAATGGTTTGTTAAATATGTCCAGTGTGATGACAGCTTGAACTTGGCCATCAAAAAGCTAAAACACAGACTTGATACCCGAGATGTTGGTGTTTTTCCGGCTCGACGTGTACTTTTCGTGCTACATCCTAACGAAGTCAGTCATGCCACGGCAGAGCCTTGAAGGATGACATGATTGTTATATCATCATTACAAAAATGTGCATCACCAAGCACTGTTCAGAGTGCAATAATTGTCGGCCAATAAATTTCAAGTGTCATGAACTTGCATTTTCATGGTAATGTAGAGTTTAGATCGAGCCCAAAGTAAACCTATTATTTTAACTAAGATTTTACTGCTTTCGTTTTTCAACCACCATTTCAGTTAGCAGTGTACCTTCTCTCGTTTTTAGCTGTTGTTTAACGTGTTCTAGCTCCACCTTGTCTCTTGTTGTAACCGCATAGTGAGTCTAATGCCAATCAAATGGGATGTGTGATTGATGAGAGTGGGAGTGATGAGAGGGTGGGGCTTCGTGCACATGCAGTGGGGCTGCGTTTGTTATAGTTTGATACTTATTTTCTTTATTTCCTCAAGAGGTTGAAACCATCTACTTCTCTATTTGCACTATAATAAGTAAATTAGCGCAACACACCTGAAACATTTAGCCAGTTGGAAAGGCTCACACGCGACACAAATGATTTTGTCCCAAATTTTAAAGATCATAGGCATAGAAGCAATGGTGAGAAAGAGAGGAAAGGAGAAATTAGGCTTGTATTGTGATATTTACCAATGTTATTGCCATCGCAAGATTTTCTAATATTGTGCAGCCCTAATCAGAGAGGCTTTTGTGGTAGAGTCATAATAGGAAAATGCTTTTTGGGGTTGAGAAAGAAAGAAGTCAAACCAATCTGGGTCAGTTGAAATATCTCCTGTGATACTATTGCATTCCATTACTCAGTCTTTGTCTTCATGTCTATAAGCTCTCTGCAGACAGGTATATTTACATATGAACCCAGCAACACAGATGGACGCTGTAATGATATATAATCAACCTTTAAACTCCCCCATGCACTGAGTGAGCCTCCTTTACAACTGACCCACAAATACAAACAAACGCTCCACCGCGGACGCTTCTGCCGTTACCACGTCAACCTGCATTCAAACCGAGCGCTTCAATTATAGACCGGCGAGAGCTCAGATAATTAGAAGTGTTCTGAGAATCTTGGTGACTGCTTGTGTAATTCAGAAACGGCCGTGGAGTGGAATGGCTCAGCATGCTAATGGAACTGCTCCTGTTTCTGCTCCCGGCCCCTTTGAACGCAGGGAAAATCAATCTGGCACCTTGTCTGAGTTTTTTTTTTTTCTTCTTCTTCTTCTTTCTTTTTTTTTTTTAACACTAGAGCTTCTGTGTGGATGTTCCTTTCATCTTCTCCAACAGAAGTTATCATAAATACACCACCACTGGATTATTTATTTGGACTCTCAGGAAAAACAAATATGCAAGTTAAAGTTGATTCCAGATTTATTCCTTTTTTTCCCCCTAAAAGTACAATTAGTTATTAAAATACAAGTGCAAGTTCTTGTGGAAAAACATGTATGTAGGGAGATGAGGACGTTTTACTTTAAAAGTTATTGTCTCAGTTTGACTACAGGTTACATTAAGACAAAGCTGTCTATTTAATCCCTGGAAGCAAGTCTTTTTATCTGTAGATATGGCCATCAAAGGAAGCAGAGTTGATTTTAACAAGGGAGGAAAAAAAGAGGCTAATTAGTTCTGCCATTTTCATATTTTCAACTTCTTGGTGATCATTAAAAGAAGAGACTTAAGCACACAACATAATTGCAGCGTCTTCTAAAACCAGCAGACGATAATCTGACATGTCACCTCGAGATGTTTGTCTAACTCCAGCCCCACATTTACCTCATTAGCACTGCTCTGAAAAATAGATGACTGCCACTATAACTTATTTAGAAGTTTTAGAAAGTTTACATTGCCGTTGAGGCAATGGGACTAATTGGCTGAGTTACATTTCTATCTATCTATCTATCTATCTATCTATCTATCTATCTATCTATCTATCTATCTATCTATCTATCTATCTATCTATCTATCTATCTATCTATCTATCTATCGTGTCTGCTGTTTTGACAGTCCTCCTATATTTTTATTGTTGCACTAATGTGAATGCATCTCAATTTCTAGCAAACTCTTCAGAAATGATCGTACATTAATTTGGCATGTCTTTTAAAAAAGAAAGGCATTGATATGGTTGTGCACGTTTAAGAGGAGTTTCAGTTGTTGCACAGCTCATGAGCAATATGAGGCCAATGGACCTTATTAATTTTGCTACTAAACACAGCAAACGATTGAAACTTACATCCCAGTCTAATTTTATACGTGGGTTCTCCACTCATGTATTTGTACTATTGAGAAAGTTTGGTTAAATATACAAATTATATGTCACCAGCAAATATTGAGAGGTTGTAGCACTAACTCATTAAGTTGTCACCAAATCCGGGACGTTGGAGCACATCGCTACAGTTTTATAATTATAAATCTCTGAACAGCTTAGCACCACATTACATTAGACATCTGCTGTCGTTGCTATATCACCCTTCCAGACCTCTCAGGTTTTTTTTTCTTCTGCTCTGCATCCCCAGAACCAAACATGGAGAAGCAGCATTTAGCTGCTATGCACCACAAATCTGGAACAAACTTCCAGAAAACTGAAAAACAGCCGAAACACTGACTTTTCTTCAAATAAAGATTACAATTCCACCTTTTTAGAGTCGCTTTTGATTAATAGTAAGTAGAACATCGATCAACATATTTGATGTGTCTTTACTTGATGATTTTGAGGATGGCTTTTGACATTATGTGATGTTTATTGCTTGTTTCTTAAGTGGTGACAGTATGATGGTTTTATAATGTTTTTACTGCTGAAAAGGTTGCTGAAATGTGCTATGCAAATAAATTTATATTGATTAATCTGGTTTTATCAAAGATTGACTGTCTTTTTAGGATTACAGCTCTGCTGCAATCGAGCTAGCGTTTTTTTCTCTCGAATATAATACAAGCAAACCGGATTTTAAAGTGTTTCTTTTGCAATCACAGCTCTGGCTAATAGTTGTGCTGTTTTTTTGTGTGCACATCCTCATGGGCAAAGTTTTGAATATGCATGATTGATTCTCACTCAAGTCTCCAGCTCTCAAAAGACGTTAGATGAGATTTAAAATTGTTTTGGGAGGGGGTGAGCTTACAGAAAACCAGAGACTGATCAGTGACTTGTGTAAATAGTCTAAAAGTTGTGCACAGACTCTTCTTGAGAGGAAGAGAAGACGCAGTTTCTTGAATACTCCATTCTTCTACGGTTATTAAATATTGCACATTTCAATACCGGTTTGCAAATAATTATATGCTAAATTCATTCAGTTTCTACTTGTAGCCTTGTCAATAAGATAAACATTATGGATGTTGGTTATTTTAAAACACAAAACGGCTTTTTGGATCCAGTTCTGATGCAAGAATGATTCAAGAGACTGACAGTTTTCTTTTTTCTGGTGGTGAAATTATTAACCAATGAGGAATCCAGCTACCCTACAGACGTCTGATTCCCATCACCTGGATTGGCTGGGTGCATTTCTATTCTGGTAACCAGCTCAACCGCACAATCCAATTACATGAATGAAGGTTTCTGTTGAGCCTTTCCAGATAAGGTGTTCCCTTTTGCATGACCTACAGAGAAAAAAAAAAGATGTTTTACAAGTTGAGTCATTGTGTTTGCTTACAACTTTCATTCTCCATGAGAAAACAGTTTATATGGCTATTATAAAATAAAATAAAAAACAATAACTTTATGCCGATATCATTAGTTAACTAGGACACTAAGCAACACAGTTGACATATTTCACTGGTTTGCTTTGATAGGACGTCAAATCACAGATCTGATGTCTGCGTTTCACAGTAAATGAAGACAGGATATTTTCATTCTTATGCTATCGTTGCTGTGGTGTGTCAAAAGAAAGCAGCAATGTTTTATGAAAACATATTGTAAATGGGGCTTTTCTGGCACTGAGCACTTGGTAGGAACTAAATAAGGTGCACATAAAATTTTATGTCTCACAAAAAGTAAACCCTTTAAGGCCAGTGGTGTCCAAACTTTTTTTCACGTGGGCCAAAGTTGCAAAGTTTGAAAGTACTCAAGCTCTATAATTTATATAATATATAATTTATATTAAATATTTTTACGGCTCAGCGATAGAGTAAAAATGCAATATCTTAAGGACAAATATAGTAGAAAAGAACATATTTCAGGTAACAAGAATGTTCTGTTTAAAAAGATGTGGATTTGTCATCAAACACTAAATTTTCCTACTTAGCACTTTGGGCAGGGGACAGTGTCTAGGGCCCTATGAAAGCCATTTTATTTTCCGTTTTATTCCACTTTTCCCATTTTTATTTTTCTGAATTCCATTTTTTTCCATTTTAACCATATTTATTTACGATTATGGAGGTAATGAAAGCAGTTCAACAAATCCATAGCCAGAGATCCACATTTGCTGTTGTTCAGGTTTCACAAATATAACTGCTGTGGTTCAGCGGAGCATCAAATAATTTTAGACAGTATTTAAATGTTTTTTTGCACTGTTTTTTTGTTGTTTTTTAAAGTACTCAAACATTCGGCACAAAACAAATAACCATGTTTTCATAATTTATAAAATAAAATCTCAGGTTTGGAGTTTAACTGGACTCCAAAATACGTCTCTCAGGAAAACCAGCAAACAGTAAAACCTTCCATAACAATCAGAGCCTTTGTTTATTTTAATTTCTTTTAATTGTATTTTATCTGTTTTATTCTTCACTACAAATGGCCGTAACATCCTTGCGCCACCAGTCAACTGGTGCTGACAAAACTTAAGTTTTACATTCAACCGTGTTAACTTTCCTTCTGTGTTTTCTGCATTGTGGAAATCATAGACTCCTAATTATCTTGATCCTCAGATCCAGTGAGGACTCTGAAGTCTTTCAAACCCATTGCCACTAATTTATGTCAAATATGTTGAGTAGTTTGATGAGTCACTCTGCTAACAATAACTTGTTTGATGACCCAGTCCTGAGACAGAACTGCCAGTGGGTGGATGCATCGATCAGGCTTTTACTTGCTGCTACAGATTTTCCTGCTCCTTTCATCTCAGTTCAAGAATGAAATGTAACAAACACTGAACAAGAAGTGCCACCGGTTCTTTGATTGAAATGGTAGTTCTGTATCCAACAGAGAATGAAAAGAATACTAGATTACTGCAATTTACGGATCAAAGCATGTGTTCCCAACCTTTATTGGATTTTTATTCAACTTAAAACATGAATCAAAGAGTATGCTGTTTGATGATCGGTTTACACACTGAAAAAGTGTGAATGTCAGTTTTTGAACATTTGGAAGTGTGAAAGTAATGCAGGTGATCCCCATCTGAATGATTTGTGGTTCATTGGTTGACAGTAAGCCCCAAGTCAAAGGACTTCAAAGTGCCAAGGCACTTTATTATTCAGTTGACATATGGTTATAAAGTACATGTTCTTAGATCCTTCATGTCAATCCAGCAGATTAAAAGCTAAAGTTCATCAGGAAGAATTTGGCAGTTATTTGCACATTAGCGTTGTTTCCATTACAAGTGTGTGCAAAACTTTGTCTATTGCAATAAATAAGAAATGCAATTAGAATCATTTGAATAAGTTTGTTTACGGGATGAGTCATTAAAAACATGCCTCGCCCTCATCCTCTTACCACTTCCTGACTTCTACTTCGTCGTTTCTGCCAGTAGTAACATCTGGTTGTTAATGACTCGTGTGATGAGAAAAAACCGTTTCCTTTGCAGTTTTGCGTAATATATTAATTTTGATACAAATGAAAAACCACCTTGTCCCAACATTTTTTATCCAAAAAACAGTTTTTCCTGAATTGGCAAGGTTTCCATTATGCTAATTTATTTTCGTATTTCCAATTCATGCCGTTAATTTGTCAATGGAAATGCAGATAGTGTGCAGTTTAGTTAAAAATGTATCTATTTGTATTATGTTGGTCTGAACAATATCAGGAAAACGTGTAGTTGCAATACTATGGCTGAAAATTGCAACAACTGTCTAGATTATGACTAACCCACATTTTCTGGACTCTTATTTTTCTTTCCTCAGATGGTGGAAAATCTACCAAATACTGCACCTAAGAAGTCTTTTACCATTGATGACCTGTTTCATAGATTCCTTGGAATGAATAGACTCAAACTTTATAAACAAATTTAAATCATCCAGTTTACTTCTCTCAACTGATAACCGTGTTTCTTAAGTAAAATTACATTTCAGACCCCAACAGTAGGTCTCCAAACTGTTTATTTTTCCCGACCAGTCAGTAAACCTCTACATTCTCAATTTGAAAGAATATAAGTTGACAGAAGATAAACAAACGGTCTCTTTGCTCCTGCCCTTTGGTTTATTGTTTCAGTAACGCGTGGGAGGATGGCTCTGGCCCAGTTCCTCGTGAAAACGTATCGTCTGACTAGTTAGAGTTGGAACGACGCATAGCACTGCAACTACGCAGGGCATGCATTTCATATTGTAGAGAGATTAAAATCTCCCGTGATTTCTTCTCCGTTTGTACAAGACAATTAAAAGTAACTTTAGCGAATCTCCTCTCTGTCCTTAATAAGATTTGGAGCACTTGGGAGTAGACATGAGAAATGATAATTGTGAGTGGCTTTGTACCTCAATGAAAAAGTAAAAGCGCAGTGAGACTGTAAGGTCTTTTATAATTCTAATCAGACCAGCAACCATAGTGGAGAAAAGCCAATAAAGCTTTCTTAGCAAATATCCAACTCTTGTTTTGTTACTAGATATATTCCAAGGATTTTCAACTTTAACATTTAACAATAAATGTTTTTGCCTCATCTTGATATTGGGAGCATCTGCCATCATATTTAGTTAAGAAGTTGGAGCTCTTTATTTTGATGCTAAGCAGTAAATATAAACTCTACACTGTTATTTGAAATAAATGCTGTCTGTCATAAGCCGCTATGTTTTTTGGTTTTGATTTATTGCTTTTATGTGGTTGCATTTGAGTCCTTCAGTTGACCACAGTTGATGCTAGCAGTTACTTGTTGTATTCTCAGAAGCCTTATTGATCTACAGCTATTTCTTTGGAACAGTGTGAGGGTTCAGTCCACTTTAAGCAAACTCTTGTCCATTTGCCTAGGAAGTCTGGTTCGTTTGGGGAGTCAAACTTGTTAGGACCAAAAAACGTCTGGTCCGCCTAAAAACCTAAGCCTTGGGTCAATTAAAGTGAACTCTACCATGTCTCGGGGATTCAAGTGGACAAGAGGCCGATCCAAAAACAGGAAGCAGACTATAGCGCAGGGCATTCTGGGTAAATACAACCAAAACAAATGTGTGAGTTTGATGTTTGCTAGAAAATAGCCCCTGGTCTTTAACCAAAGACAAAAGAGAAATCCTACAAAATTTGATGCTACTTCATTTTTGTTTACATTTTGTGAAGAAGGAAATTGAACTCATGTCTTCTTCTGAGATTTTTGTTGTTTCCTTCAGTACTTCTTGGTGCAGCGGCCCCACAATATAAATAAAATTTCATATTGTTTGGTACAGTGCATTGTGAAAGCGAACCACACCAGCTAAAAATGTTACAAATGTTGCAATTTTGTTCCCCAATCAAAGCAAATGTACCAGACTGTCAGGTTTGGAAACACTCTTAAAAAACCGGGGAATGGCCTTGGTTCTTTTTGTTTCGTGACTCAGAAGACGCCCCCACTTCTTAATCTAATTTAATTGTATTCCCTGTCTTCACATTAGCACTGTCAAGCCAGAGTCGCCCCTACATGGCTGCTGATAGATAAGCAAAGTGAAACTTGATCTGTAAAAATAAAAAAGAGAAAAGGACAAGCCCTGTGGGACTTGTGCAGCAGGCATGCCTTTCGCTCAATGAGGCACTTGCTGAGACATTTACTTGGCAGATTTTTATTTTATTTTAATTTTTTTCCCCAATAGAAGCTTGCACTGCGGTTCTAGCTAAGGGGGTGTACAGTGGGTCAACTGCTGATAGAGTTACAACCTTTCCTTTGTGGAGGTGTTGGACAAATTGAACCTCACAACTGTTAAAGCAGCTTTACGGGGACAGCTGTAGCTCTCCGCCCACCAAAAACCCACCACGGCCTGTTGTTCCTTTGGGGAACCATCTGTGAGGAAGAAGCAGGCGCAGTGATTAAATGATTGTTCAACAGTTTTACCTTCGTCACTGGAGCGCAGGGGGTTGCAATCTGTGACCCTTCTGTAGTGTTGGTCTACTGACAGATGAGTGATGTTTAATGAAAAGGAACAGTCCTCCTCTGTGTATAGAGATTTGTGTTTTTTTTTTTTTTTCATGTACTTCAACTCTAACAGAAAATTCAAAAACTGGCAACAAGGTTTCTTTGTCGTAGCAGCATACCGAAAATCTGACCTAATTAGTTTTGCCAACGGTAACAAAGTGAAAGGACCTTCAGATGTGGTGGGAATTCAGTCTGAATGAGTCAAAGTAACGCATGCTTTAAACGTCAAAGCGAATGAACATTTGTAGGTTAGCCTGGCTGAATATAATACAAGTAAATGAATCGGATAGATGATTAGACACTTGAACTTGAGAGACATTCTTGATTAACAAATTAACTTTATATGTGATTCTATAAAGCTTAAAAGTGGCTGTCTGAATTTGAAATGAAATGTCTGACTGTTCTTCGGGAACTGTTTCACCACTTGACTGATGTAGCAAGACATGCATTTTTCTGTATCATTTAAAAAAAAAAAAGAGTCAAGTTCAAACAAAGATAACCCAGTTATTTCGGAATGTACTATGGCTGATATGAAATGCTTATATCTTGACACATTTTTCAGTATATCAATAATTAGTTTTTTAGTTCTAAATGTCTGAAAAACACCCATACTAGTAGCGTAGCCTTTTCTGTTTTCACTCCATGACATTGTTTATTTTTTTGTTTTGTATATAGCATGCATCTGCAGAAAAACTTAGGAACTATTGAATAGGCTACCTCAAGACATTAAGTAGTGCAGTTTTCTCCTTAAAGTACACACAATAACAACAATAAATCCATACTAAGGATTTAGATTTTTCCTGCTGTTCTCATGCAGTGGAATGAAATGTAAACTTAGCAGTCCCAAGACGAGTGTTTTTTTTGTTGTTTTTTTAAAAGAGCTTATAAACGTCTCAATGCAAAATTTATCTCTGTCATGTTGGATCAAAATTTACCATATAGGGACACAATTTGATAATTGCCATCAGTAATTAGCATATTATTTTGTTCAAAGGAGCACTAAGCAGCGTTTTAGCAATTATGCGTATGTATGTGAAAAAAAGAAGTAACGATATCTATTGTGCGAACTCGTGGTCTTCTTGTTTTGGAATATAAAAAACTAAAATAGGCTGGCTAAAGTCTTAAGGCCCCAACATACTCGGGTGCACTTCAGTTCTCGGAGATCTGCACGGACTCGAAGCGGACGTCCGCCGGACATGTCCGTGCAAGGATAGATTTTTATGACCACGTACTTGGTGTCGCACATTAAACTACCCAGTGGAAACCGTGTTCACATCGAACTGGTTTTCATGTGACACTGGGCTGATAAGTTTGAGAATAAGAGTTTTATGAGTTCATGTTGTTTCAAAGTTGACATCAACATGATGACAGTCAATATAAAGTTGTCATGGGGACGTGATAGACACGTAAGCGAAAATGCTTAACAGCAACAGGCTTTATAAATTCACGCAAATATTGACATTGTGAATTACGCAGAATTATAAGAACAAAAAACGACATCATCCCAGACTTCTTTATCAGTAGCGGAGCAGAGAGGTGGTCCAATGAGTTGAGTCTGACTTTTTTTTTCCCTCAAACAACGGCAAGGAAAGAATGATCGGGTTTTCGATTGCTGCACAAATTATTGCATCAATCACAATTGTGCTTTTGGAACATAATAAACAAAGCTTATTGAATGGATCCCTGATTACAGCTAAAGCCAGCGCAGCCTTCTGGTGTTCCTCTGCCCGCAGTAGGATGCTGCGCTGGCTCCGGGCAGCGGTTCACATTGCCGGATGAATCGACATGTGACTGCCATTCTCTGTCCCGCACTGAGAGGTGAGTTAAGGCTTCCCAGATGGAGAAGAAACAGAGCTAGGCGCCCAAATAGTTCATCAAACTTGCTAGTTCTCATTAGGATTGTGTGAAATAAAGGAATTTGTCACGAGAGTATTTTAGGTAATCAGTATGCGCGAGTATGAAAACCCAACCGTCTGCGGACAGTACACGCGGAGTTCGCACGGTTCATGGAATGCGCACAGTACGCCCGAGTATGTGGGGGACTTTAGAATTCATATATTATAAAGCCATTTTTTTCATGACTCAAACTTCTAGAAAACTGTAAAACAGCTGAAACACTGACTTCCTTTAAATCTAGACTAAAAAACCCCCACCTGTTTAGAGTTTATTTGACACATAATCAATAATGAATTTAATGATGGCTCTTAAATTAATGTAATGTTTTGATTGTTGATTATATGTTGCACGACTTTGTGTTTTTGTTTTTTATGATGTAGAGCACTTTGAAATGCCTTGTAGCTGAAATGTGCTGTACAAATAAAATTTGATTTGATTTTACTCCACTAGATATAGTACAAAATAAAATATAATGGTTACAGAAATTCCTAAGTTCTTAATGCAGCTTATGTTTAAAATGTTTTCATTTCCAGTGTGACACATTAGTGAAGGTTAAAGCATAATGTAGAAGAACTGTGATAGCGCTAGGGAAGCTGTAAACTGTAGCTGATGAGCTTGTGTGATTCCCATTGAGACATCTATTTCCTTAACCATTTTTTTCTATTTTTCCCCCATCTTTACTTGTGTCTTTTCAAATGTCGCATATGGCAAAAAAAGATGTTGGAAATATTTTAGACAAATGGACACAACCGGCTCACTTTGATCTGTCGTTTTCATGTAGCTTTCTGCAACCAGTCACTGTATTTATTCAATTCATTATTCATGAATATTTGGGGAGAACAATCCAAAATCCACATGATTACACCGTGAAGACCGGGATTGCTTTTTTTCCTGCTGATTTCCAACTCACCTACAATCGGATGCAAGTGGAATTTTGGAAAATCATAGTATTGATTCAGTTTAAAACAATGACCTTTGTTTTATGCTCTGTAAGCAAAGGCAGTAACCTGCTTTTTCTTCTGAATCATAGGCTTTTAAGCCCCTCTGACCCCCCAATGATTGTTATGCTCTAGAGTTGAAAAGGCATGGCTCTATAAAGCATGTGGGCTGTGTGATGGGCCAGCTACTTCTTATTTATCAGCAGTGACACTATCTGCGGCGCTTTGTGAAAAGAAAGTCAGTCATTCAGAACAGCGGGGGCCACCTTGGCTGTCAAAGCAGGATTTAGGCTACATTTCCCACGGTTGCCATGACGACCGTGGGAAGTGATTATTTAGAGCAGGTTTTGGAGCGGAGCTGTTACCAGTGGGTATTACCATGGTGGTTTTCACAGTGATCATCCAAGAATTACTGGCTCGCGATCAAACGTTTGTTTTACAATGAGCTGCTGTGTTCTGAGACGCTGTCGCTGCTCTGTGTCTGAATTGTTGGATTAATTTGTGCTTTTTTCTTTCTTGCTTTCTTTCTAGGGCACAATGTGGTTAAATGGGACAGGAAGGAGTAGAACGTGAAGATTCTCTGACCCTTGCCCCTGACTCCCAACCGTCCGAGAGGGTGTCGGACCTCACCGAGGCATTCCTGGGCCGTTGGCACTAAAATGTCCCTAAGTGGTGGCACTGCAGGCGGGAAAGGTGTGGACTCGAATGCGGTGGACACTTACGACAGCGGGGATGAGTGGGATATCGGTGTTGGAAATCTGATCATCGACCTCGACGCAGACTTAGAGAAGGACAAACTTGAGATGTCTGGCACCAAGGACAGCATGGCAGCACCACCCAGCGCAGTGGCAGCGTTGCCCGACAACATACGATTCGTCAGCCCGGTCTCCGGCGTTCAAGGCAAGGAGAGCAAATCCAAATACAAGCGCAACAAGAACTCTAAAGACAATAGCAGCAAAGCTTCCACGGATGGGGGGAAAAAAGAGCCCACTGGACGGACTCAAGGGGAACCAACGGGTGCAGCAGCGAGCGCGGCCGCTGCCGGCAACAATTCCACCTCTGGGAAGAACATGGAAAAAGGGGGCAAGGCCTCCCGAGGTGTTCTCGGTGGTAAAAAAGACAAGGAAGGAGCCGGCGGGAAAAATAAGAAAGACAAAACAGATGGCGCCCCAGTCGTGGCAATTGGCGTCTCTGAGAAGGACGTATCTCAGGCCCAAGTTGCTTTGGGAAATAGTCGTAATGCGTCTTTTGAGAACACACAATCAACAGACTTGGCAGATGCTAATCAAATGGGAAATATTGCACTTGAATCTGTTGGGATAGTACCACCTTTGATCTCCAAAACTGAACCAGATGAGGTGGAAAATGTTAACAGCGAATGCAAGACATTAAAGAAGATTAAAAACGAGAAGGTAGGTTGTTCATTTTACTCCGTTGTGATGTTTGTTGAATCTCTATCATCGCCTTTTGCTTTGACGGATCACATTTGAATTGCATTTGACATTAATTCCTTCTTGAATTGGGGATGTACTCGTATTGTGTTTCTTCTTTAGATCAAAGCATTGGCATTTTAATAAAAGGAAAAAAAACAAAATGAAAGGACTGATTGGCATGTTTAGAATACCTCGGTTTTTCTGTTTTCTCTAGTGAGTTTTACAAGCTGTAGATGTAGCTCTTTAAAACAAAACTGTCTTTCATTGATATCAATTTAATGCAATCTGACCCAGCGCTTTGGGCTTCTTGACATTGCGCTTTGACAGCCTGTTTCTTTCAGCGAGCATGGCGATGCACTGCATTCCCTAAAGCAATCTGACATGTGATGCATGCAAAGAGGCCCACTGCTGTTTTCTCTTTTATTACCGTCCTATGAATGAGAGCACCCTTGACGAATGGGATGCCGTGACCCGCCACAGGAAATGGTCCACACAGTGGAGATGTTCTTTTTCCTGACTTGACTGCAAAGGATTTATTTATCTTAAAGGAATGGACAGTTTATTTCCCATTTGAAACACTTCTTGAGGCCTGTTAAGTAACAGTTAACTAAAGTTCTTCACATTAGCCAGTGAAGAATTAATTGCGGACCGGAAGACAATCGACACTGTCAGCCTTACGCGGTACAAAGCATTTTGCCTGCGAAGTCAAGCTAACGTCGAAGCGTGTTCCACTTTTTCTTTTTGTTGTTGAGCAATTTCGACGCTGATATTGTCATACAAGAATAATATAAAGAGTATAGCTAAATAGCTATTCACCCACACTTATCTTGTTCACTCAGAGCGGATCTATCACTGTTTCTTTTGTATGCCTCATAGCAGCCTTTTCATGCTCTTGCGGTATAAAAGACAGCAGAGCGGGGAGGTGCAGAGGACTGTTTTTGTCTGTCATCGTGTTCCATTCTTAATCCCACAAGCCCTGGCAATGCCTGGTGGAGCAGTGTGTGTGTGTGTGTGTGGAGGGGGAGCTGGTGCTCAGCACGCCTTCCTCTGTTTTCCTGGTGCTCTGAAAGTGGCGTGGGGGATGGGCGACAAGGAAGCCTGTTTGATTCCTTAAATCCAGGACACCCAGTCATGAACACTAGCTGTAGAGCCTCCTGTGGCTGGACAGTTGTGAAAGGAATTTTAGGAAAGTCTTTGTAATCATAGTGTATTTAGAATTAAAGGACCTTTCTTTGGGAGAACCAACAAGAACAACAGGCAGCAATGAATAGAAGACAGAGGTCAGAACTGCTTTGTAGCTGCAGGCTGTTGAAATGTATCCTTGAAAACACGAGGGTGGTGTGGCGTGATTCAAAAGCAGCGTTAATCAATATTGACTTGAAGAGGATTTTATTTAGTCAGGTAAGCCCAGTTAAAGGAAAATGCACAAAAAGAGCATTTAATTCTTGTTAGGCAGTTTGTTTTTCTTTGATATGTGCTTCTGCATAGAGGAACTTGTCATTCCATAAGAGAAAAAGCAAGGTCAAGTACAGCCAGAAGAATGCATTTAGGTTGATGATTTAATCATATTTTTCATTTAAATAAACTTTGCCTTACAAGTTTTAAAAAAATTCAATATTTTTACTATCAGTTCATCAGTTTTATTATTATGAGAATGAGTATTTCAAGCAAAAGGTCTTCTTAAATGTGCTTGTCCTTGCATATTTTCAAATTTTAGGAAACAACTTGGATCCTTTACCATTTTCTTGTCCTAGTGTTTGGAACCTGTTTCTGTGAGGTAAAAACATCACTTATGAAAACTATTCTCGTGTACAATCAGATTTGTAGTTTAAAGGGACACATTCTCTGGGAGCAGCACAGTTCCCTTTTGTCAATTGATCCATTTGATGTCTAGTTTACCTGGCAAGATTTTCAAAACCCAAGAGACCACACACATGGCAATAAAATGTCTTAGCCATAACAGGTTTGGTTGTACAGTGTGTGGTGTTTAACCACATGGCATGAGCAATGCACCACACACAAACTCACCAAAATTCAAATGTCAAATGAAAAATCTCATAAAATCTCACCAAACATGAATTAAGAGTAGACAAACGTGGCAGACTAGGAAAAATCAATAGTTTCTGAAGTATAGCAGAGAAAAAACACTACAAATATGTCTCCAATGTTAACCAAATTTTCTGGTTCGCCATGTCTTTGGTGTATTTTAAATTCCCCTTTGGCTAAATGTCGCATCCATTTAGCCAGTCATTGACTGAATGCATTTTCTCCTCAAGGAACACCAAACATTCTGCGGCATTGAGACAAGTCAATTCAACATGTTGAGTATTCCCAATTTTAGATCAGAGTGGTCCCCAACGTTCTTCCAAATGGGCTAGATCAATCTTCACACGCCACAGATGGCAGCAATACCTCTTAGGATTATCTTAAGATTCATCCTAGTAATCGGAATAATTGTCAGAAGGGGGAAATCGGGAGAAAAATTTGCATTAAAATCTTGTCGTGAACTTAGCCATTATGACTCGTGTTGCTGAAGCATGGCTGTACCTTGAGCTATAGCATGTCTGTAACTAAAATATTCATCAAGTGTGGCTTAGAAGAGTGGCCATCCAACTGGCGATATGTATTACTGACATCTAGAGAATAAATGAAACCTGAAATCTAATAGTCCAGCCTAGTAAATATTGCATACGAGCATTTCTTTGTGATCGTGCTGCTATTCACTCTGATACTGCGATGACCATTGCTACCTGATACATCGTGCTGCTTCATGAATATCATTAAGCTTCTGAAATAATGTGTTGTTCAGAGACTACATCAAGCAGATCTAATCACTAATATATAAGTAAAGTTTGTTATAGATCATTGTTCCTTGATAAACAAAGAAGCACACTACGGATAACTTTGTCCATTCATTCCTCCAGATCAGACTATTTGTGCTTTCATGTCGTCCTGTTGAGATTGCAGAATCAAAGAGGTGTGGCTTTCAACACTCGGCATTCATCTGAGCAGTGGATGAGATGTGTGGGGGATCCCCATGGCCCCCAAGGGACTTGTTGTGATCCTCATGCTGCCTTTTCAAATCCATTCAGTGCTTTAAATACAAGCCCAGTTGTTGTGAAGCATCCTTTGCATGTTATCTGCATCAGATTTCACTGAGCAGCACATTTCTCAGATCCGACGGACTCTGGAAAATCAAGAGGTACATGTCCTCTCACTTCACACCGTGGACTGCTGATGCTTCTGCTTTTATATATATCACTTATGTCACTCTTGGTCTTCAGTCCAGTATCACCCCTTCAGCTCATTAAAGTTACAGGAATGTGACTACCTTGTGACGTGGAACAGGGACCTAAACATTGTTGGAATGACATCAACCAGTCATTCACCGATAAGAAATCTTCTAATGCTGTAAAAAAAACCAAAAACAAACAAACATGTAGACGTCCGAATCAAAGGATAAACTTGAAGGTGACTCAATGTATAGTTTGCTCATTTTGTTTTTTTTATTAACAAAAACTTAAAGCAAAGTTAGGAGATTTGTCCCATTCCTTTGAGCTGGCAAGTAGATATAAAGTAAGCCATCACTGTTGGTGGATATGATCTGTCGCCACTCGCCAGATATCCTGGCCAGCTCAAAATGAGCCGGCTCTTATCAGAGGCGGTTTGATTTTTCAGTTTTATTCTGAAATTATGACCTAAAAGGAAAAAAGCTTGAGAATCCCCAAAATCAACACTGGTGATCAGAATTCATTCCATTATGTTGAAAGTTGTTCTCCCGGTGCCTCTGAAGAAAGTGGACCTTCAGTTGGTGAAAGAACTATTCTTTTATGGGATCAACTTTCTTTCTGATTGTGGTGCATGAAGGGGAACAAAAATTTAAACCACAATCACATTACAGCCCTTGAGCTAAAACCAACTTGTAATTCCTTTTTAGGAAACCTATTTACCTTTCAAAAATGGTTTCATGTTTCCCTGTCAGCAGGTAATGAAGATGTTACTGCATAGAGAACCATTTTTCAACTGTGCCGATATTGTTTATTATCGTACATCCAACTTACGGAGCATTCAGTTTTCGTTTTTTTTTTTTTTGGGGGGGGGGGATTTGCATCCTGCAGTTAACTGTGAAACTGGCATTCATAGGAATTAGAAATGACAAAGAAAAATGTTTACTGCTTGTAGTTGGATCACTGTGTCAAACTTAATGGCTCGTTTCACGTTAAATCTGTCTTTGGCGGGGAAGTTTGAGTTCAGCTCAGCTGTGTAATACATGCTTGCTGTGCATTGTGCAAAGTGCGATCAGTTGAAATAAAGGAGGATTAGGGTGTTGGAAAACAGTTTCAAAATGGGTTCATTTAAAGGAACCGGAGTTGTGTAATCCATCTGCTAATCAGTATATGTCTCTTTAGCAATCTTGTTCTCCATGGTGCCGGTGTAATAGCCGTGGCTACATTTTCTGTGTCCCAAGTTAATACTCCCCAAAGCTTTGGCTCTCAGATGCTGAATAAATCTTCTCTGCTTCCTTCGTACAAGTGCTAACCACCTTGTGAGTGCGTCTTACTCTCCCACCTCTCATTATACAAATCTAGAGGAGTGAGGCATTGTCAGCTTCCTCGATGTGCCACTGGCCTTGATAAATGGAGCAGCTCTCATGGAAAATTACATTGGCAGTGTTACTTTCAAGCAGGGAGTGGGGGCGGAGGGGGAGAAAGGAAAGAGCTCTGCATTGCTGCTGCTGTCCAGCGCTGGGGGTGGAGGGATCTCATGAGAGCTAGGTTGAGCTCTTTCTCTTTGCTGCCTGTGCCTGACAGACTGTTGCTGTTGTGCTAGAGCTCATTCTTTTAAGTAGTGCCAAGGATTGTAAAAGCTATGAAACAGAAGAAAGGGTGACTTGTAATGGGGGTGGTGGTGCAAACTACAGCTAGCTCAGTTCACACTGTGGCTTTCGGCACACCTGCGTGTACTTGTGAAGCAGCGCATGCTATGTTATACCCGTCGTCCATTAAACCAAGTATTTAAATGTCCTTGAAAGCCTCTGAATGTCTTTAAAAAAATCTTTATATGCGGAGTCTTGAAGACCTGATTTGTAATTATTCATCAAAAATGTCAGGATTGTAAAATAGAAACACACTGTTTTAATTTTAAACAGAAATGGAACCTTTTTTTTCTACTGCTATAAAATATGACAATAAGCATAATATTCATCATCTTTGGCATAAAGTTTTAAATATAGAAATTATTTTCTCATCTGCTAAGTGCTTTCTGAGTGATTATTGTACAAAAGGTCTCATAGGTAATTTTTTAAATGAGTGACACAAGTTTCACAGGCTAATGTGAACTGGTTTACTTCTGGGACTATCGGCTATAATAACCAGTCTGCTGTCTGTAGCTACCAAACTATAGTTTGAAAACTTCTTGGCGATTGGTAGTGAAGCCAGAAATGTTCCCAAGCAGCCAAATTTGTCTTTTTCTTGTTGGAAAATTCACCTACTTGCAGATAATTTTTTTTTTGTAAAGCATCCCCGTCAATGCCTAGATACAAGGGTATTCCACACGCTATTGACTGGTGTTTGCAAGGCAGCCAATCCAGGAGCACTATTTGTTTTCCTTGTTGCTGATTGGCTGAACCCCCAAGAACAGAAAAACTAAATGCTGTGGATGTTACCTTATCGTGTTCTGCTAGAACAGTTTCCACTGTGCTTACTAATTCAAATAGAGGATTATTTTGGTGTTTGAGTTATTGAAATAGGCAGGTATAGTAATTTTTAGAGGGGAGTCTCAAGTATGAGTGGAATTAAGCTATTCACGGGCAGCTGTGATCCCTAACCCCACGAATACCACCAGTTCTCTGTATTCCAATTTCAGCTTTTTAAATTCTTAGCATGTCTTGATACAACCTGAGGGAGAAATCTACAAGATTGGACTAATTTTGCAATGTAAATCCCCTTTTGCTGCATAAAAAAAATATTCTGGGATAGTCCTTGGAAAACTAGCAAGACCGCTCTCTTTGAGTCTTAAATGGCAACTAAAAACTGCTTTGATTAAATAGGGCATATGCTTGTTTATGAACATTTTAACACTTTTACAGGGTTTACACCATTAAGGAAGGTGGTAGGGGGTGCTAGGGCAGTCTACCAGCAGCCCACTGTGTTTTTGTGTTAAAAAATGTTTAAAAATTCAGAAGTGGACGATTATGATTTCAAAATAATAGTGTGTGAGACCAAAAGCCAGATGCTGGTACCTCAATTGGTCCGCACCAACTTGCATCCAGCTCAACGCTTCGACTACAAACCTAGCTTAATCAGTTTTTACTGTCGCTGTTACTGGTATATAAAAACTTGTACTTAAAATAAAGAAACAATGCTTAGTGTGGTGGGGTGGCAAACTTTTAATCAGAAAAGCCCAAATCGGCATTGGAACCCAAGATCTTCTTGCTCCAACCAATGGAGTTGGATCAACTTCTGCCAAAATTGATCAATTAGCAATAGAGATCTAATAGTATTCAGCTAACCTTTATTTGATAATAAATTGGTTTCTGGCATGTGAATTAGAAAACAAGCCATTGCTTTGAACCCGTTTTATGTTTAAGTGATGCAATATGAACTCCCCCTTTAGGACCAGCTCACACAAATGGATGAAATCGTTTTTTTCAAGCACCGCGCTTAAAGATTATCAATAACAGGAGACCCATTTCATCTCTTCCTCCACATCGCTGTGATTGAACATTTTGCTATTTTTAACCACAGTATGTTCGGAGTCATTTATTTGAGACCGTTTGGATCACAGCATGCCGATATAACAGGCGTTTGAGGTCACAGAGCAGTTGATGATATGTAGTTTTGTACTGAGTTGTCTCTGCTCTGCCTCAATGCCGCTGTGATTTCTGGATTGTTGCCTGTTTGAAGAATTTGCCCTCAGGGAGCCGCTCGCTGCTGCATGTGAAAAATGTTTGACACTAATCATTTTTCCACAACTACCATTAGTCGCCTTCACAGTGATGTGAATTGCTTCGGGCTTGTAGGCAAAACAAAATTAGATGTGAAGAATAAGAAAAAACAAAACAATGACTTTCATAACGGACATTGATGGTCCTGGTTTATATAAGACTTTTTTTTTTTCCCCCACCTCCTCTAGATTTAACAAATTGCTTCTTAATTTATTTTTCACTTGCATGTCAGTTGTTAAACTATTGCCACAAAGTGAGGTTGACTTTAGAGTGAAGGTGTAGGCGATAATTGCAGTAATATGATTTAATAATGGCTGAGTCTTTGTGTGTTATTCCTGGGACTGCTCCTTTTGGCAGCACGGAGCGGAGCATACCACGCATTCCACACATCTTCAAGGTTCACCGTGCCCCTTCCCTCCCAGACATGCCAGTGCAAATCAAAACTGCCTGCTAGAATCTGCGTAAATCAAAATGGCTTATACAGCCTGATGGGATACACGAAAGTGAATTTTTCTTTAAATGCTGCAAATCAGTAGCAGAACGTATATTCTTCAACTGAGGCTACTAACAGGTGCTGAGGTCCTACCCTTTTTTTTGTAAGAGATAGCTCTGTTACACCAGCATGTGTCAGATTTACGATTTTCCTGCTGATTATGCAGCTTCGATTCAAAATATTTGCCTCCCATGGTTACGTAAAATTGCTACCTAGCTTGTTGGGTTGCAATTACGTGTTGCGGATTTTGCCTCGGTCCTTGGATTTAAATACCAGAATGTCCACATTTGTTGTGGAATACTTAGGATTTATTATGCTATCATAAATACTAATTTTATGATCCTATTTCTGTCACTACTAAGTATCTCTACTGTATGTTTGAAAAAGAAGCTCTCATGCAACTCATGTTTTGAAACACAATAATAAATTTGCAAACTGTAGAGTTTCGCTTTGCCACGGAGACCCTTCATCAACATTAATCACAGGTGTGTTTAGAGAATAACTCATAATTATCTGTACCTATTCAGCCGCACAAAAAAACAGATTGACACAGCGAATTGGAAGACTGATACGGTTGTCAGCTTGTGTTTATAGTTCAGTTGCTCAGGAAATGATTCATTTTATTTAGGAATATTTGATAGCCCAACCACATCTTTCCAGTGGTCATTTAGAGCCAGCTGGAGTTACTTTTATTGCCAGATTGTTTAGCCTGGTGTGTTCAGTTGAAGGATTTTGGGGTTGGTTATCACTTTTCTTGCTAAACAAATTTTACCGCAAGGGCAGCCTGAAATCATGAAACTTTGAAAGCGCTGCGGTTGGAAAAAGTTAGACTCCAAGTAGTTTATAGATCACATTCTGCAACAAGAGCTTCACTGGCAGCTGTCCAACAACCTTTTTGCTGTTTTCAGATTTCCTTTTACTCACTGCTCGCTCAAGCCTGACCTGCACTCAAGAGTTTTTGGGCCAATTTAAAACCACATTCCCCTCCTTTGTGATGTTCAGTGGAGAGGTCTAATGACACAATGTGGTCTGCACTGATGTTCAGATTAGATACTTAATCATCAGACATTCACAGATCTAGTCCTAACCTACCCAAGCTGTCTGTAAACTCATAACTCAGCATTGTTAATATGCAGTAACTGATGATTTAGTTAAAGTCTGAACGCTCAAGCAGAGGAAAACTCCAGCTCTTGTTGTGTTGATGCAGTCTTTCATTAATATTTTGCTTTCGTTGTTCCACGCTAAAAAGAAGTGCTAATGAGTTGCCAAGTAGTATTCTCCCTGAAGTTCATGGCTGTTTATCCATGAGACAAGAGAGGTAGTACTCAGTTTTTCCAGTTAGTGAGCCACTTAAATGCACTTTTATAAAACACTTTTAGGCTCAGAGTTATGCACCCTCTGCATGCCTCTTTCTGTTGTTTAATAGCTGATACAAAATGTTACCAGAGTAGAGTTTGTGAGTGGGTGTAAAGTGGGGGCAGTGCTACATTATAACCAGTGGCGACTGGTTCCATGAGCCCAGGTTCTCTTATGTAGTCACGGATTGTTGCAAACAACTGGGTGGCTTGAGATGGGGTTTGTTTATGGCCATTCCTCAAAACGGACTTGTAAAAACACCTTCAATATCTCCAAAATAAATGTTTTGACTCTATTTGACCATTAATTTGTACAATAAAAACTATTGTTTCCAGATAAGGTTGCTAGTTATCCTTATTATAAAATCCCACCATTAGAAAGGTCCTTAATCAATTCTGCACAGCCCTTGTTATCGATTCTGTATAAATGACTGGATATATCTCTCATTATTTTTCCTTCAGTAAATATAGTTTATGCTCAAACCTTTTCAACCTGTTTTGAATTTTGAATTCCCCTGCACAACATTGTTTACCAAGGCACGTTGTTTGTTTTCACTGCTTTTGTCTTTGTTTCCTGAATTGAGTAAATATATTTTTGCTGCATCTATTATCTTATATCTCTTTTCTTTGAGTTGATTTTACGCTGATGGGGATGAGTATGATGAACCACACTGAGGAGAACCATGTTGTACTGGTATGACAGATTTACTGGTGTTCTATAGCACTTTGAAGAAACCTACACACGTTTTCTGTCTGTGTTGATAACTTTCTTTGACAGGTTGGTGCAAATTATTTACATTTTCACTGTTGTATAATTTTTGCATTAAATTTAATTGTTAATTTTACTCCATTTGGAGACAAATATTAGTTAATTTTTATGTTTTCTAAGGAAACCCCAAAATTAATTATTAATAAATGGAATAACTATAATTAAAAAAAAAAAAATAACAAGCCGAAACTTTTATCAGCTAGTACTTGTCTAAAACGTCTATGCTTGACTTCATTTATTTTTCAGTACAGGTGCCAGTCAGATTCTGTACTTTTTCACTGTTTTGTTAAATATTTTGGATCGCAACTTCATGCTTTCAAAAGAACATTCAGAATTATTTAGGCAGATTATTTTAATGTGTGCCATGTTCATTTGCTCTCATTCAATATCTTGAGTACTCAATTCATTTTGGGCATGTCATTTTTTGAGCAGAACTCTCAAAAAGAGGTGTAGGGTTTAAGAGCTTAAAACTACCTGTTGTGTCTCTTGTAATTTTGGTAAAAGCTCTTTGTAACACCATTAGTTTGGGGTTTAGAAAACTCAGAGGTTGTGCAGCGCAGCATTTAAAACTTCTGACATCTTTCCATATTGAAATTCCATATTGCATATTTCTCATCAGTGAAGTTTATTTTAGAAAGAACTCTTTAACTACTGTCAGTACCTTTTCTATTGAAGTTTTGGAATTACTCTTACAATAGTAGTTGTATATCTTTCTATATACACTGCCTGGCCAAAAAAAAAAGTCGCCACCAAAAAATGGTCACACTCTCTAATATTTTGTTGGACCGCCTTTAGCTTTGATTGCAGCCCGCATTCGCTGTGGCATTGTTTCAATAACCTTCTGCAGTGTCACAAGATTTATTTCCATCCAGTGTTGCATTAATCTTTCACCAAGATCTTGTATTGATGATGGGAGAGTCTGACCACTGCGCAAAGCCTTCTCCAGCACATCCCAAAGATTCTCAATGGGGTTAAGGTCTGGACTCTGTGGTGGCCAATCCATGTGTGAAAAAGATGTCTCATGCTCCCTGAACCACTCTTTCACAATGTGAGCCCGATGAATCCTGGCATTGTCATCTTGGAATATGCCCGTTCCATTTGGGAAGACAAAATCCATTGATGGAATAACCTGGTCATTCAGTATATTCAGGTAGTCAGCTGACCTCATTCTTTAGGCACACAATGTTGCTGAACCTAGACCTGACCAACTGCAGCAACCCCAGATCATAGCACTGCCCCCATAGGCTTGTACAGTAAGCACTAGGCATGATGGGTGCATCACTTCACCTGCCTCTCTTCTTACCCTGATGCGCCCATCACTCTGGAACAGGGTAAATCTGGACTCATCAGACCACATGACCCTCTTCCATTCCTCCAGAGTCCAATCTTTATGCTCCCTAGCAAACTAAAGCCTTTTTTTCTGGTTAGCCTTACTGATTAGAGGTTTTCTTACGGCTACACAGCTGTTCAATCCCAACCCCTTGAGTTCCCTTCGCATTGTGCGTGTGGAAATGCTTTTGCGTTCACAATTAAACATACTCCTGAGTTCTGCTGTTGTTTTTCTTCGATTTGATTTGACCAAACGTTTAAGTAATCGCCGATCACGATCATTCAGGATTTTTTTCCGACCACATTTCTTCCTGGAAGACGATGGTTCCCCACCATCCTTCCAGTTTTTAATGATGCGTTGGACAGTTCTTAACCCAATTCTAGTAGTTTCTGCAATCTCCTTAGATGTTTTCTCTGCTTGATGCATGCCAATGATTTGACCCTTCTTAAACAGACTAACGTCTTTTCCACGACCACAGGATGTGTCTTTTGCCATGGTTGTTTAAGAAATGAGGAGTTACTCATTGCATCAGCTGGGGTTAAATAACTTGTTGCCAGCTGAAAGATAATCGCCTATGCAGTACTTATCCAATAGGAGGCTTGTACCTATTTGCTTAGTTAAATCCAGGTGGCGACTTTTTTTTTGGCCAGGCAGTGTACTTTGTATGTCTATGTTCAAGACTTTTTAAAAGAAATAGAAAGTAGTCCTTGAGTTGCCCTGTTGGATTGGCCTTGCATGATAGAAAGCATTGTAGAAACCTTAAGGTGAGGCATCATTTTAGGTACAGTATGAGCAATTTGTAAGCAGACTGCAGAATATATATTCAGTAATGGTTGTGACGTTGGCTTCGTCTACTTTTTGATGCTAAACTAAATATTCACTCTTATGGAGACAATCGGTGCCAATGAGAAAAAAAGGGGCTCTTGGATTGCCTGCTTTGCCAATTCCAGTCAATAGCACGTCAAGTAGCATTGTGCCTATGTATTTCAGCTTCCCATGATGCATTTTCTCCCCTATATTTTATATATACCCTACAAAAACTACAAATAGGCAGATTTTTTGGGAATAATTTAATGTTACGATCTACAGAAAATCCACTAATACTGTCCACTATATTTCCAAATTTAAAACACTGGATTGATTAAACAATAACTGAACATTGGCTCTGTAAAACAAATTTGGATTGTAAACTTCATTTTATGTGTGATAACACAAAAAGTAACTTTTCAATGCTCTTCTAGGAGTCTACCTACAAATTAGATGGGCCTAAAAACCTGTATTTACTAACTCTGGACTGAAATATTTCATTCTGATAACAGTTTATTTAAGGGTGTTATCACGCCTGATAGTCTGGTAGACTTTTGATTAGGGAACAAAATTGCAATATTTGTTAGACTTTCATCTGGTGCGGTTGGCTTTTACACTGCACTGTGTCAAATGAACTAAACCCTTTGAAAAACCTATTCATCTGTGGTGGCGCTGCACCAAGAACCACTTAAGGATACGACACAAAAACCTCAGAAGAAAACATGAGCGTAACTTCCTGCTTTGTGAAATGTAAGCAAAAATGAAATGGTGTCAAATTTTAGAAATTTGTTACGATGCCTCATTTTTTCCACTACTGCTAGAATTCGCGCGTTTGTTTTCATAGTTTACCCAGAATGCCCTTCAGTATACTTTGCTTCCTGCTTTTGGAGTGATCTCCGGTCCACTTGGCATTCACATTTGAATTGCACCAGAGTTCACTTACACCGAACCAAGACCTAGGTTTTTAGGAAGACCAGAGTTTACTATTTCGGTTTGAATGAGAGTTTGACTGTGCATTCACACCTCCAAAAACAAACTGAATATTCTAGTCAAATGAAGGGGTGTTCAATCAAAGCGGACTAAACGAGGCAGTTTGTAGGGTTTTTTCTTTTTTCTTTAAAGCATCCAACTCCTTGTTAACCTTGAATTGGCCAAGAAACATTCCCCTACTATTTTAAATGCAGCTCTTTGCCTCTGCGGGAGAGTTGGTAGCAAAGGCATTTTTTTTTTTGTTCTGAAAAAGTGTGTCAGATACCCACTGTTGTTGTGGTTGCTGCTGTTAGTTGCATTTGCTTTCTTGGAACTGCATGACACTGAATTTTAAAAGTAATTTACATCTTGTTGGCTGTAATTCAGATACATTTATAGTATGATAATTTCTTGAGTGGTCTATTTAATACAGCAGAACATATGTTTTTTTTTACTTGCTAATTGAGGAAGCTTCGTGTGTGCTCCTTTTTTTGGAAGGTACTTTAATAATTAACATTTTTTCTTTTTCAACACTATTTATCACTTGCAACCAGACTCAGCTATTATTTTCTTGACGAATGTGTGTGGATACTAAATTTATGTTCTGTTTAAATGCTGTGTGTGCTTTTTATTACGCATTTCTATGCTGTTGCCAACGTTAGATGATATAATGGAAAGATTGATTCTCTTTTTGCCAGAGCAGCTTTTGCAAATTAAAGATGATGGTGTTTTGATTCCCACTTTTAGTTTGTTTTCATAGTTGACGTCGTCCAATTAAAAACCAGCTCTTTCATCAGTTTTGTCTACGTTAGGTAAGTGTGCAGAGCAGAAATAAGCAACAGTATCCAAACAGAAATCTCTTGGTCCACTTTGGCAAGTGGGGGGGGGGGACCATCCCAGATCTGTCAAACAAAGCCCCTGTCACGCTTTGTCTTTGCCTCCCCGTCTTTCTCTCCGCTTAGTTTTCCAGGAGGTGTGCTGTGCTGCGTCTGGATCCGCTCACTAGCAGGGAGGCATGTGCGGGATGAGGGCAGGGGGTTGTGGGGGAGCTAAGGCTTGTACAACCAATTCAGCTCATGAAAGACTTATGCATCCAGAGCAGCTGTCTTCCATTGTCAGCCTGCAAATTTCCAACGTGCCTCGTTTCGCCTCTCGATGCGTGAGTAGCAGGAGAGAACAGAGAGGGGGGGGAAAAACCCCCAACAAAATACAGAAGAGGTGGTGGGTGGGGGGAGTAAACAAGAGAGGAAAGAGGAAGGCGAATATCCAGGCTTTGGGCCGGACTAAGTGAATATACACATATTTTTGTTTTTCTATTTAAATTTGTGGTGGCTGTGTGGTTGGACCGTAGTCTAATAATAAAGCTATTCAGACTCAGCGTGTTGAATGTAGAGAGAGATAAAGAATCCACTGCTGTGGTGAGAAACAGAGAGAGACATAGAGAGAGAGAGAGGGCACATGAGGGGTAAGAAGAGAGGACAGGGGGGTAGAACTGCCTGAGATTAGGAGAGGAGGGAAGGCGGGGAGCAGTGTTATGAATGGATAGAGTCTTTAACCCCACAACACACTGAATAGTTTGTCACAGGCCGCTGCGGCTGTGTGTGGAATGAGAGGAGCTGGCTGAGAGCTCTCGGATTCCTCAATCCTTGAGGCATGTGGTCTGATTAGCAGAACAAAACCCACACAGTGGGGAGGAGCAGACGTGGCTCACCCGTTACCAAAACCACCACCCTCCCTTCCTTCAACTGGAATTTTCTCCCAACGCAGAAAAGAGGTGGCCCAAACTTTGCACCAACTTGCTAAGGTTGTAAAACAGTTTGGGGATTTCTCACTTGTTTCCAAAGGTTTTGTCTCCACAGTGGTGTCATGTGAAAAGACGCGTGTACTTTGACACCTCGGGTTCCAGGATTTAAAAAACAAAACAAAACAGAACATCAGTAACAACAAACTGAGAAGATCATTGTATCCTAACAATCCTTGTCGCTTTTTTGTTGAACAAAGAGGAAGTTCACAGCAAGGCATTGTTTGAAGAAGATTGGTATAGAAACTTACTCCTTGCCCTCCCCCTAAACAGATTGTATTCACCCTAAAGGGATTGTTTGCAGGATGTTTGTTGAGTGAAACAACTTTAGGGAACCACTCATGTTTCTGATGCGAAGTTGTTTGGTACCCGAGTCTGTTTTCTGTGCAAAAAGGTGGGAAAAAGGGTGGAATATAATAATATACCACATCGCAGATAAATGCAACCCAAAATTAGCTTTTTTTGCCCAGATGCAAAAAAAGTATAATAATATACCACATCGCAGATAAATGCAACCCAAAATTAGCTTTTTTTGCCCAGATGCGACTTAAATGCGTCTTTTTTGCGGCAGTCTCAGTCACATTTTATCCAACTTGGATAAGTTGGATGTGAGACATGCATCATAATTCTACATCAGAAAAAGCCAGACATGGTAAATCTGGACGGAAACATTGGCTGATCATTATGGATCATTATGATTATGAACTTAGAAAAAAAGTCTGTGTCCCTGCAGCTCATCCACAATTCCACTACTCTTAGCTCTGGCTACACATCAAAACAGACTTTTCTACAGAAACTACAGTCAATACTTAACAAAAGACCATTGCTAGTAGTTATGCTTTCTTCTTATTACAAGATTATTATTATTATTTTTAAATATATATATATATATATATATTCTGCAGAGAATATTGATTTTGAGATGGTCAAATAGTTTTTATCTAGAAGTTATGTTGTACGAAGAAAACAATATGTCCTTTTGTTTTGCTTACCTCACCGTAGCTGGACTGAAAACGTACCAAATCGTAACTTCAAAGCCAAGGTACATGCCAAGACTATGATTTTTGTGTACAATTACACTCTGTGCAGTTTGAAGTAAATGTAGATAAACCTGCATGAGTTATTTGAGGCAGCTTGTTGTATGTGAGTAATACTCCATCCAAATGGGGATACCAGCAGTCTCCTCACCCAAAACAAGCGTTCATGTTGTTTTTCTTCCTCCTGCTTGTGTTTTGGACCTGCAGGCTTCTTTGTGTTTCATGTCCTTGGCGCATGTCGTCATTGTTGCTGCACACAGTTGAATTGAGTAAGAGTATGAAGAAAGAGTGTTTCTGTTAGCTTTGGCTCGTCTCTCTCCTATTTCCTCAAGTGTAAGCTACATTACACAGATTTCATTGTACAGTTCAGTGCACCACCACCCCCCGCTGTGCTCTTATCTACTTTCACCCTAAAAATACCACTCCTTTTTTTTTTCCTTTTTGAAAACAAACTTCAATGCGATCATGTTTTGATTGTTACAGTTCTGAAATCTGGAAATGTAGTTTCGTTCGAGATACTATCGGGCAAATTTCCAGTAATGCGGAAATAACCCAAGTGTATTTTATTTTTTTTAATTTCCGGTCCAGATTTTAGCAAAAGCTCTAAACTATTTAGTAGTTTGCTAACAGCGTTTTCTCCTTTTAGTGCGAGAACAACTTTAAAGTAGTCTTTTTTTTTTTTTTAAGTACCAGTTCCTGCTGCACGCATGCACAGTTGTTTTCACACTCACAAAGTTAGACAAGTGAGCAAACACGCATAATGGCTAATCCATTTTCTTATCTGTCAGATGGTGTTATGCTGAGATGTTAGTTGTTGCTCTCTGGCTAAGGAGGTTCTGTCAACAAGCTGTCCAACTAAAATAGTGCAGCCGTCAACATTTCAGCATGAGAAACGATGGAGGAAAGTAAGACCATGAGGGTGGCCTCCTGGGCTTTGTGTTGTCAAACTGAAAGGTCAGCCCCAGAGAACGACACTTTTTTTCTTTTTCTTTTTTAAATAAGCGCCTCTCTAATCCTGCGACTGTCAGACTCATTTGGAGCGTAATTGAATTCCATCTGTTTAAATTTAAATAACAGCCTCTTGGATGTTAAAACAGAATAAGACAATATAGAGGTCTTTGGGTTTCTTTTATGAGGAGCGTGCATTAGAGGTTTGTGCAAGCATGCTCCCAAGCTTGGAAGTACAGATCTGAGATGAAAGGATTTTCTCTTCCCATTCTAATCCACACAGACAGCCAGGCCCTTGTGATTATTCCCGCCCCCTTCTCTGCACTCATCTCTTTGAATACTGGGCCTTTCTAATTCACCCTAAAAAGGGTTTCAAAAGGGGATTATTCTCCTGATAGAAATTAAAAGGAGAACACGTCCCTCCTTTGGGACCAATGTCAAACATTTATGAGATGATAGATTTATTTCAACACATACAAGAGAAATTAGAACAGCTGAACCCGTTTCCAGTTATTTGGGCTTTTAACAAGCGTAGTCTTTATTACACTTTAATGTAAATGTAATTATTATTTTACAGCAAAGGGATTCTAATTTACCATTTGTTTCTCTGTATTGTTTTTGTTTCCGAATATTCAAAAAAGATAAACTATTGGGGTTTTAGCCATCCACAATTTGAAATAAAAACCTGTTCTTCAGTCTTGTACATTTAAGCTTGTAAAGTCAGATTAGGACGTTTCCACACCACTACTGCTCCAAAAGAGATGCATGGAAGAATCAGATGTTCCGTTTTGACAGGTGATCGACCATTTGGAAACTCAAAAATACTTCTGATTTACAACCAGTAACTGCATCCTACCAAAGCACTGACAACAATCCTTAGTGTGGAAGTTGTTACTTTGTGAAGAAGACTAAAGCTAGCAATTTTTTCAGCACCAGTGAGGGGTCCAAAAATGAAGTCTGAGAAATCAAAATATGTAAAATGTAGGGATGCACAGATAAGAAAATTTGGTCCGATATCGATACCGTTATGAGCAATAACCGATTTTTACAGATATATCAGTACACTTTCAGCACATTGTAAAAGCGATGACACATCCTATAATTACTTCTATGCTTTAGATAAGCATGTCATAACCTTGTGCTTCATCACTATGTTGCCTGCTTACTACAGGAAGGCTGGAAAAATGTTTTGAATGCCAATCTTGTAAAAATCTGAATTCTTCCCAAACCCAGTCAAGGGTTTTACACAACTGCTACACAGCTAGTACATGTTGCTTTTGACAAAAGGTATGAATAGGTTTCTGGAATAGTGAAAAAGGAATACGAACAATGGAGTGCATAGAAGAGGCTCATTTGACACAAAGACATGTCTCAGAAACGTCTCCAGTGAAGAGATTAAATTCAGAAGCGTCCGTCGATAAGGGTTGACCCGGTAACCGCGGCGTACTTTATCAGTCGCCCTTCCTCCTCCACGCTCCACTCATGCTTCATAACACGACGCGGTCAATCTCCTGGTGTGTGCTGCGTGGGTCAAAGGGCATTCCTAGATAATGTCCAAATCAGATTTTTGGGACATTTTCTGGTGCTTTATAAATTGGTCTATAAGGTTAAATCTGGATCATCTCCACTAAAGATAGATGCTAACTTATACATTGTCGTCTGAAACCAAAACATATCGGGCTGAAAATGACATTTTCAATTCTTAATTAATTACAGAGGAAAATGAATGTTTTATTCAATGCACATTCCTCCTTTCCAGCCCTATTTACCTTGGATTTACTCATTTGGAAACGCACAACTCTCACGAGAGCGTTACACCGAAGCCGATTGTGTTAAATATGCAGGGAAATGCGAATATTTGACAATGAGTTAAAGCGTCTTGTGGCACAGTGGCCCCGGCCGGGATCCAACAGCTTAACTCGTCATCGCCGCGCTGAAATCCTCGCGCCAATCCACTGCCCTGGAAGAGAGACGAAAATAAATACACTTTCTGTGCTAAGCACACAAACATGTGTGTCTTCCTCCGCTCTGCTGCCAAGCTTCTCCAAGCTCGATGACATGTAACTGTTTGACTTTGGCATCGAGGAGCGGGGTCACTGTTGACGTGACATTTCAAATTTATGGGGTTGGCACAGGCGTTTATACCGGGTCAGACTTGGCCCGTGAAGGAATGAGAGTATTAAAATAACAGTCCAAAAGGAGTTGTGATGAAGTGCTTGTCAGCAGAACAACCCAATTAAACCAGCTCTGTTACAGAAAACTCCGCCAAACAGTAATTTTTGAGTACATTTTCAGTTTGGGAAATATACACTTAGAAAATGAGAGACAAAGAGTCTCTCGAAAGGCCCGAGTCCAGTATAAACTGGATGGGGGACTATATAAAGAATTTATGGACTAACTACTAAAAAACATTGAATTTGACACCTTGCCTGAGATTTTATTGCAACATCAGCAATTTATTCTGCCTCTTGCTCCCAGAAATTAAGAATATTTTTTCCTTTTCCAGAGTGTTAATTCCCCTTTATTCCTCCTTCCAGTGAGTGTTTTACATTATTTATTGGTACACAATTTTTAATAATTAAAGCTTTAATACCACGAGTAATAAATTTCGGTTGTCCTTTGCTCGAGCCGTTCTCAGAAACTGGCTGGATGCCAGTGACTTTTCTGCTCCCCTGTGCATTGAGGGTTTGATTTTTCTCATGCTTCTTGCTTTCCTTAAACATGCATCAAAGTCACCCCTGCCACAGCAGAGAGTCCTCTTATGAATGCTGATATGCTCACCAGAGACCGCGCTGGTGTCCTTGAATACTGAAGCGTTGCATTATCTGTTGTGAGAACGAGTCCCCCGTTGAAATGTCGTTTGTCGCATCACGCTGTTTTTCTCACATCCTCTATCCGGACCCATATGGTCAGCAGTCTTCAGCTCTTCTTTATTTAAAGCAGTTCTGGGCAAGGTTATGATGGGGGTAATACAGCTGGAAATAATTGACTGGAGCCCAGGCATAGAGGGAAAACATTCAACAGTCCAGGAGGATGTTGGACTGGACGAGAATCGCCTAGCCAACACCGTAGAAATTGTTCATCCTTCTGTGTTTAGCATTAATATTTACCTTAAAAATGTTTTGATGTTGGGTTTGGGAAATCTGCTGGAATATTGTAGCATTTCCATAAACCGTGCAAAAACATGAGAATTAGTTTTCAAAAGCACTAAGGCAACAAAATGTCTCAAGTAAAGACACATTTCCCTTTGCTGAGGTTAACTCTAGCTATCGTCTTCTCTGTTTGGTTGACTTGTTGATGTTTCAGCCATAAGCACTGGTCTTCAAACTAAAATTGCATCACTTACCAATTGACTATTTCAGTGATGTAGTTATTAATGACAAGTGTTATAGCTCTAAACAATATAAATATATAGCTAATATATAGACTTAGATTGTTGGCTAATAACTAATTTGTTTGGTTCAATCCGTAAAGTACCATTCCTGTATTCTGTGTTTTACAATTACACTCCATTTCATTTTGTTCGATTCAGCAATTCCATCCACATTTTATGCCTTGTGAAAATCATAAAGCTCCATTGTCTAGTAAAATAGTTTGTTTTATTTTGTAAAAATGAAAGCTTTGAAAGACAAAATGCCACCATAAAAAACATTTTATTCTTTCTGCTTTTAAGTGCATGACGTTTAGAAAATAGATTTTCTGATCCATGAACTATGTGCAAGTGCAAAATGCACATTATCAGGGTTGTAAATGAACCTTAGTGCCAGCTGGCCTTGTTTAGCTGATAACCCTATATTTTCCAGCCCGACTACAATCTCAGCGACCTGGCAGCGTGTGTTGACATGCTCTCCAGACGGGTGCTTTCTACTTTTTCATCTAAATGTTACCTTTACCTGCAGACCCTTTATGCATTCGGTTCCTTTGTGTGCAGAGAAGTCTCCCCTTCAAAGCACGTACGGTTTATTTGTGAAGCTTTTGACTCCTTATTTGTCTGCAGTGAGCAACATCGTGGGAGTTTGATAAAGTGTGTTGACACAGTCAGCTGACATGCTGCTTTTGTCTCATTGCGCCGTACAACCAAACAGATTTAATGAGTGATGAATGAATAGCACGCTAAGAATTTGTTATTTCAGTCGATGGCAGTGATCCGTAACTACAGTGAATCTTTTTAGTCTGGAAGCTAAGAACAAGAGGTAGACACCGGTTTGTTTTTACGCCACTTGCACCCCGGCGTTACATTATTTTTAAATCTCTCATTGTGTTTTGTTGATGTAGTTGCAGGAGTAACGTGGGTGAAGTGAAAATGGAAATAAACTCCCCGTTCGTAAGGGAGGATGGAGAGTTGTTAAGTGTTTGGCAATAAGCTGAAGTCGCACATTCGATTAGGAGGGACTTCTATGTCCATCTGGAAAACTGAATTATATTTAACCACATCCATTTAGATTATGCATCCTGAAAGAATGAGACTTTTCTGCTGGCTCCATTTGTTGACGTTATATGCTGCAAGTTATTACTTTAGTTCAATATACAACTGTAGCTGGTCGGCGAAGAGCCCACTGGTCACGATAGACATTTATTACAGCTATAACGCTATGCGTTTGTTTTACTGGCGTGCTTTTATTGTTTATGTCCGGTCTATGCTGTATTTTTAAGAATTTATATTTATTCCAGCCTTTCCTTTAATAACTTATTGTGTGTGAATTATTAACGTCAAAGAAGGCAAGCAAAATTCTCCTCGAAGCCGTGTGTAGCTTAAAAAATTAATTCTTGCTTAACGGGCCTGTGGCTAGTGATAGAGTTTAGTGGCTGTCATAAAACAGATAACTCATTTCTAATATCCCAGAATTTACTGCGTACACCAATATCCGACATAAACCAGTCACATCATGTTAAAGGGCAGTTATCTATCTTTGTACCGGCAGGAACCCCGCCCCCCCTCCGGCTCTTCTTGCTGTCAATTTGACAGTCAGTCCTCAGGATAAATAAAGATGGAGGTATCATCTGTGTTTCGTGGATAGCAGCTGCAGACAGGGAAGGAGGAGAAGTGTGTGTGTGGGGGGGACTACAATGACTGCCCTGACTGTTTATTTTTATCAGGGCATTAGCAGATTAGGCACTCAAACTAACAAGGTCATCAAAGTCTGACGGCTGAGAGCTGCAGACCTCTGCTGAGCGTCTGGCTAATGGGGGGAGATTTGGTGTGATATAGTGGGTTTCACTTTACTCCTGCTCAACATCAACATCACCACTTTCTGACTTTAATAGAGGTTTTAATGATCAAGAGAGGTTTTATTTATTTGAGCGTCTCTGCCTGGGAGTTCAGTTTCACGGTTCCTCTGGACTGGGCTGACATTTTAAGTCGTAGAAGTGTTTCACAAGTGCTTAAGGGTCACCAAGTGCTTTTGTTCTTGCAAGTTGATTTAAACCACCTCAAGCAGCTTTTCGTTTTTGAGAGTCACTGGTTCGTTTTTGGCTCTTAGCTCTTAAAGAATTTTATAGTTAGTGCAAACGTTTTAGTTTTGTAATTCTCAAATGTATACATGTCAGAACTTAAATATAGATGTGTTGAAATGCATGTTGCATTCACTGCAGATCAGTTTGTTTGTTTTTTTTTACAAGACTTGTATCTAAGAATAGATACATTTGTTTGTGGAACATTAACACGCATGACTCAAGTTATGTCTAAAAAAAATCAAAGAATAATCACAATGTCCTACTGGGAAAGAAAATCTACTTTTCTAGATATTTTTTCCAGGTGACCGCTTCTGTTTACATCTTTTCCTTTGAGGTTTTGTTTGTAAGACATACGTCATTCCCTCTTTATTACAGTTTATGTAGTATAACTTCTACTACTATTCAGGAACAAGGAATGTTTTTTTTAAAGTAGCTAAAGTCTACAAATTTTAGTAGTTTTTGTTACAATGTTATTATTCCGCTAACATAGCACAAAGTTCTAATAGTGCAATAACTTCTTGGCAATAAGGTTGGCCTGGTACTTTTCCTAACAGGGTTCAGGTGGACAATATATGCCCACCCTTTATGTTATGAATCATTGGATTGGCTGTAACCAATGCAAGGGTTCCTCACAAGCATAAATGAGTGGTAAGGTATGTGTACAAATCTGCAACATCTGTGCCATCAGAGAGGTTCTTGTCAGCTACAAGATTTTGAAAAGTATATTTTGAATAGTGAACCTCCAGTATTCACAAGTGGTTTTGGACAGCTGCTGCCCACAAATATCTCAGATTCATAAATACTTTAGACATCCTCTAAAACACTAATAACTGTGTTTAATTCTTAAAACAGTGAATCAATTTAACATCAGTTTGAAAAGCTACTAAATAGATTCATAAACACAAAAACAAAGGATATTAGGTCTATAATTTCAGTATGTTTTAGTTTTATGAATGCACGATAGTTCCAGTTATAGTTTTTCCTCTTTAATTACTGTTTTTATTTATTTCAGTTAACAAAAATGTTTTCTCAATTTAAATTGCATTTTGAATATTTAAGATATACTCTTAAAAACATGTGCAGATAGGCAGATTTCCAGCAAACACTTTGTAGTTGCGTTCGACAGAAAAATCTGTGAATATTGGGTCCCTAAAGGACAGGGGACAACTGTAGAGCACAGCCCCTTTGAGATCAGAGTTGAGAGACAAATTTGTGAACTTAGTAGAGTTTATTTTTTCTACTTTCTGTTTCTAATTGCACAAACGTTGACTGAAAGGTTGTACATAAGTTGTGGAGAGTGTGATGAGGTGTAGGACCTAAACACATGCAGGAGAAAGACATAATCACAGAAGTGAAACAAAGCTAAGCATAAAAAGTTTCATCAATGTAACATCATATATTATTTGATATGTGATCATCCGAATTATGTTTTGCTCACTTTATTTTGAAAACCCAGTTCTGAGTTCACCGGGAAAATCAATAGATGGATTGAGTGCTAGCCTACTCTCCCCCTGCTGTATTATTCATCTGCCTTTTCGGGCGTTTCGTCCTTTCACCAGCATCTGTGTTCAAGTGTCATGTGGTATGAGCTGCAGCAGTCGTCGCCTCCAGGTGCATTAAGGCGTAACGGTCTATAGGATTTTTTGAGGCTTTAGTGCAGGAACTACTGGCACTTGGTAATAGTGCACATCACCACCCATTAAGGTAGACATGGTTCAACGAGACAGCCTGCAGTTGGGGTCAATGAGAGTAGCAAGGCCTGGGTAGAGAGGCAGATTGAGGGGCAGAGCATGGAGTGCAGCTCAAGGGCCATTCGTAGAACAAAGCTGAGTACACTCCTCCATATGTACAGATATACATCTCTCCTCCTACGGCCATAGCCTTAACCTCCGCTCATTTATCATCCGAGGCTCCGTCTGAACTGCTAAAACCTTGACTGCATCTTAGGAGGATAAGCCATGAGGGATCTTTCGAAGCATTTCAAAGGGTTATCTAAAGGTATCTCCCTGTTGTGTAGCTATATTTTTAATTTTAATTGTGTGATTTCTTAAAGTAATACCTCGTGTCTTAAAGTGTGCCGTTAGCTTGCAACCTAAATAGGCCTTGTTTTTTTTGGTGTTAGCCGCTGAACAATGGGGAGTAATTTGGCATAAATCTCATCTGAGAAAAACGTGTTTATTGATGCGCGACTCAGGATTGTCTTTCTAATGTTTGGAGAAGGCACCACCCACAGCCGAGTGTTAACACAAGGGAAACAGATTAACAGAACATCTATAAATAGTTTGAGGTTGGGAACTCTGGGGAAATCTCACCGCCTGAATAACAACTTGTTTTCTTTGTATGCTATGTAGGACTTGTAAAAATGTCCTTTGTTGCCTCGCTGATAAGATTTCAGGATAGCATGTCTAGGTTCAAGTGTTGTTACTCTGCTTGATTTTTAAACTGCCTTTGGCTTTTAAAAGCAGAGCAACTTGAAAGATAAAACCGTCTTTTTGCTCACAGCTGCATTATGGGTAAAAGTAAACCGTGTGGGTTCTTTTGTCTCTTTTTTTTTTTTTTTTTAACACAAATCCTTTACACTTGTAAGAGGACTGAATCATCGGTATTTGGGTGGGAATTTAGGCGGCTGAGCGGTTGATGACAGCCTTTCAGTTTGCAGTCAGGTTTCCCTTTTACCAAGAGATAAGATTTATGACTATGGAGTGGGCTGGAGAAAGAGAAATCCTTGTGGGCTCAGCTTAGCTTATCTGGATTTCTGCTCCCAGCACAGCTTCTCTCCCTGTCGGAGACAAGTGGGTGACCTTGACGAGTATGGGGCGCAACATTGTAATAGATACTGCTGTTGTCAACTGACCTATAGTTGAGATGAGGAATGTGAGAAGTGGATAGAATCCCAAATCCCCGTTTAGACAGTATAGGGTTGAACTAGCGGAGAACGCAGTGTGGCTGCGACAACTGCTTCAATAATTGATAGTGAGGGATAGTGGTGGCTGTTTTTCTTTTGGGAATTCTTTTAACCATGTGGTTTGAGTTTGTTTTATAGAGATAATGCTATTAAATAATGCAACATAAAATGTAGTGTATAAAGTACTGTCTGCTCTCATGCTGCTAGCTTTTCAAATCATTTTACCAGCAAAAAGAGATGAGATCTCTTAACAAGTCAAATATATTAAAGATTAAGCTGAACTATACTATGTATGTGTTCTGCAGTGGTGCCATTTTTATCTGTTTTGCACAAAGCTTTGGCTTGCCAACACTTCTAACTAATTCTATATTTTCTTTAAATCTGTTGTATAAAGTGATTATCAAGAATTATTTTTGAGTAGTTATCAATGTTCGAAGCAGAGTTGAGAATAAGAGAGCACTCAGTGTAAAGCATGGTTTTACTATTTTAAAATGACCACAAAATGATTTAAAGTTTACATTTTAAACTGCGTTTGGTGCCTCATGTGTGCAGTTGGTGTGATTTGCACAGCTAGCGATACAAAAACACCTCTGTGTGTTTACCATAAATAGGAGAGGTTTACAGCTCGAAAGGAGGATAAAATAGAGGAACTTTGTTGTGCTCAGGACCTTGACCTTCCTGTTATCTCCTGAACATTGTGCGCTCCACATGATCTAAATAAAGTGCAGATGTGTGTCTAGACTTCCTTGAAAATGCAGTTTCCTATCAAACGGCTTCTTATACCTCTGTGTTTTTTCATCTTTTCAGCCCTTTCCCTTCTATTATAATGTCCACATGGGTTTTTTGTCTTAATGCTTATAATAATGCATCCAGTGATTGGATTTTTGAGTGTCCCTTCAACCGATAACTGACAATCCAAATAAGAATCATCTGATTCACCCAGCGGCTGATTTCTTGCTGTATCACTTCCTCAAACATGGCTATGGCTGGTTTGGTTGCTTTCAACCAAACCATGACTCAATAGGAGTGGTGTACTTCAATTAGCATGCATAATAGTTTTGATGGTTCTTGAGACTTACCTTGTCTGGACTTGAATTTGATTAATAAATTCAAAAAAATCACCTTAGCCTTTAAGCTCCTCTGCTTTTTGGATTCCTCTCTAAACAATGTAATCAGTAAAACCACACACTATGCCTCACATATCACATAATTTGACTGCCATCAATGAAAAGGGATGTCCAGATTGCTTTGCGTCTCTGCACAGTGCTTCCACTGCTCATGATAGCAAACAGCTCACCCTTGTACACTTTCCACCCAACCCCCACAGTGTGTGCTAACAAACAATACCAGGCCCAGTCTCAGAACAGCCAGTTGAGGCAGAAAAAGAGAGGAAGGAATTAGGTTGACAAGGTCAGACTGAACCAAGACAAGAGGAAAGTGTACCACTCCACCTGCTGAATGTTAGCCAGTCAACCAACCTGTCATGTAGCTAGTTATCTCAGATAGGACACGAATCAGTGCCAAAGTTTTGTGTAAGTAGCTAAGCCATCCTTACTAATTGTTATGATTGTTTTTCACCTTTTGGTTGGCGTCCAGAGCATAGCTTGAGAATGTTACAAGAAAGCGGATTGATTAGTTCAAGCTAGCTCAAACTTATTTTGTATTGGTCGTACCGATGAATTTGATTTGATAAATATTTTGTTCGCAGTTTACTTTGTTGCCTTATCTTTATGGTAATCTAATGTTTTCACCTTATTGCAGGGTTTCCTTTAGGATTCCTTTTCAAACTGTAATGTGGGCAATTCAGTTATTCAGTGCTTTTTCAATTTAGTTTGTGCTCATAGCTTTAGTTGTATTAATATTTAAAAGACTGATACTGGCATGACGTGCCTCAGAATGATGCCTTTGTGTTTATATTAACATTACGCTACAGAGCTGCTAAATCTATAAACAGAATGTTTAGTGTAAGGGGAACAAGCAGAGACTATGTAGTTGAAAAGAAGACTGCTAGCTTTATTGGGTTGTAAATTTTGGTAGAATGACCTGAAAAGCCACCACATCTCTTCTGTATTGGTTTACACCCGTATGTTAAAATTTAATCTGACAAAAATTAAAAAATGAATCTGATTAAATTTTCATGTGTTTATAATATTAACTAAAAGCATTTTTGTCTAAGAACTTAAATGCTGTAAAATCTGAATTTCTTCAATACAAGACCCATTCTGTCTTTATTAGTGGATGGATCATTGGTTTCACTCTATCAGATCATATCCGTTTCTAATGCTAACAATATCATGCTTAACATTGCATGGCATTATAATTGGAATAGTTGATAAAAAAAATGTAATTACATCACTGAAATTGGTGACGTACTTCCTCAAAATTCAAATTCAACATGAAAAAAAATGAAAGGAAATTGCGTTTTTACATTTGTGCTTTATGTTCTTTTCTAGTTTTATTTACCAAAGCAGTTACTGAAATTTGGCCACGCCACAGTTTTACAAACAGGAAACACAATTTAAACTCTTAAAATGCTTATAAACAAAAGGCGATTCAACCCAAACACAGCCTTAGTTTTTATATAATGAAAAGAACGAAGTCTATCCTCAGTGACTTCACTTGGTAAATTAGGCCACTGCTTTATAAGTGAGCAAATTGGTAAGCTCCACTTATCTTGGCTCGGTTCTCTGCCCTGCGGTCCCTTGCGCCTTCTGCCTTTTTATATCATTTTTACTTCCCATTATGTCGTTGGTAGCTCTAGCAGTATTTTCCTGACTATTGCATGCTGTCTTTTCATCAGGTGAAGCCTCTCGTGCTTTGTGTATTTTGTACAAAAGGAAGACTTATTTATAGTGCATGGCTGTATTTACGCTGTTATGAAATGATTTTTCTTCCTAAAAATGGACATGCAAAACACCAGCTTAGCTGCACATCACAACTGCTGCTCAGAGCTGACATTATGCTGTATATGAAACAAATTGTCATGATTCATCAACCAAGGTGCATCATAATGATGTGGGATTTACAATCAATTTACAATCTGCGTGCTGTGCAAAGCTTGTCGCTGAGCATGTGATGATGTCTTTATCTCGGATGTCTTTTACATGCTTATAGTTATGTCAAATGGCAAGTATCTGAGTCTGTAGCTGTTGAAATTCTTCAGATCCTTTCTTGCTCATTACAGCTCTAGTGAGATTGCAGGTCAAGGGTGACTGATTTCATCGCCGTTTAGTTTCCTCACTGTATTATTTATGCTTTCCTGAAATCACATTAGCAGCTGAAACCGAGAGGAGTTGCCTAGAAACTGAGAACGTTTCCCAGCTGGTAGTCTACAATAGATGTCAGGTGTTCCTGTTTGTATTTTCTCTCTCCGTCTGTGATTAGTCTGAGCTTCAAAGAGAGTGAGGAAAAGGAAGTGTGCAATGTGCTGGAGGTAGTCCATTTGACTTCTTTTCTCGTGTTTGTACATTGTTAACCAGTCTGCTTTGGTGGTATTGAATAGATTATTCACTTATGAATTGCAATGTTTGTTTTTTTCCCCTAAAATTGCGCTAAAAGTTGTAGTGTTAAATTTTTGTAGATTGGTTTGCATTTAAGGTCAGCTGTTTATATAAACCTGCAAATCATTTCAGCAAAGTTTTTACAGCCGGAATTCTGCAAGTGGGTCTCTTTTTAAAGTAGGAAGAAGCAGTGATCTGAGCCAGCATGAAGTGTGAGAACGGCACCTCCTCAAGCTTTAATCCTCAGCAACTCAACATAAAGCTTAACGAGGTTCGTTCTTTGAGTCAGTTTCATCGTTAAACCAGAAGCACTGATCTTAGGCTGTTAAAAGTAAGCCATAAGTCTGTTTTATGAAATGAAGTAGCTTGTCAAAAAGACGTGCTTCCATGGCTTCTTGCTTTTATAATTGATAGCTATTTTTTGTTTCTCTTTCACTCTTTGTTTTCAGTACATTTTGTCAGCTAAGTGAGTGAGCATGGTTGGTCAGGTTAGGTTACCACGTCAGGGCAGATTTCCTTAGCAAAAATAAAAAATTATCTTTGGTAATTTTTTAGCTCTAAGGCGCTGACAATTGTGAACATCTTTATTAGACGGACATTTTTGACCATGGTTGAAAAAACCCTGCGTGATAATCCATTGATCAGAAAAGCTCTGTGCAAACAGTGGCTTTCAGTTTTGTTCAAATATATAAAATTCAGTCTTATATTTAGTTATAACTTAACTGCATAACCTCCAGTAAAAAAAATGAAGGAGTGTTTGTTTGCATGCAGTTTGTTAAACTGTATATTAGGGCTGAAACGATTCATCGAGTAACTCGAGTAACTCGATTACAAAAAATCCTCGAGGAAATTTATCTGCCTCGAAGCTTCGCTAAATTTATTGTATTGTAATAAGCAATGCTGTTAAATACGCAGCACACTGGTCTAGCCGGAGGGTTTTTGTGTTGCACAACGCTACCACTTCCGTTAGCGCCTGGAGCACATTTGCTAAGTCTGTAGCTATGGAGGGAACCGGAGAATGCTCAGAAGGAGAACCCCGAAAGCGACAAAAAATGTCAAAAGTTTGGGAACATTTTGGGCTAAACAGAAAGGACAACACAGCGCAATGCATCCACTGCAAAGCAGAATTGGCGTACCACAACAGCACGACATCAATGTTGCAGCATCTGAAGAGAAAACACCCGCTACATGCATCCAACTCGTACACGGTTGCCAACAGGTAACGTTTACGTTCTCTTTGCTAACTACGTTGTGTGATGATCTGCCATGTTATAGATGTAAATTGAGGCACATTATTTTGCTAACGTTACATCTAAACATAGCGGTTACTTAACCGGGTGTAGTGTAAATTGTATGTGAGGGTGGAACTGAGAGAAATTATGCAGGACTTAATGTAAGTTTGTTAATAAAAATACGCAGCAACAGATTACAGGCATAAGCTGAAAAGCATTTATTTATTGGTGTCTTTCCATCCTGAAAAGTTACAGTCTTTTCTTCTCGCTACTGTTATGTATGAATTAGAAATTTTTGATTAATATTTTTTGTAGTAATTCTATATTTGTTTATACCTAAGCAATCAAGAATAAATAATAGCATCGTTTTAATAAAAATAGCAACATTTTTGCATTTTATCATGACTAGTTAAGGCTGCAGAACTCTGTACAAACTCAAACCTTTACATTTTGAGTAAGTTTATTTTTTTCCTAACATATAGATTACATTCTGTTTTCCAATACATAAAAAAACATTTCACTGCATTTAGATTTTTCTGTGATGGTTAAAAATAATGCTTTTAATTAAAGCATCCTCAAAACTCACACATAAATGAAAGCCTTAAATCCATAAATAAAATAAAACTGAAACTAAAGCTGCTATCATGGCAGATGAGCTGTCAGTGCAGATTCCAACTTAATAATATTAAATGTTATAATATCCAAATTAGTGCACTTGAAATATATTTAATTCATAACAAGGAATAAACAAATAATCATTACATTGTGCTTCTTTTCAGTGAACTGAAGAGTCATACGTTGGACAGCTTTGTTCAAAGGGTTCCAGGATGTTCGGTTGTTCAAGCAGCTGAGTTCACAAACAGCATTTTAAATATTCTACCTCAGATTTGAAACTTATAATTTGAATGTATAAAAGGCAGTATTCTCTGGTTTGCCTTAACTTTTCTATTTAAAGCTAATGAATATTTTTTTACTCTTTTGTGTTAGCACTGAAAAAAGCAAGGAATTTGTTGCACCTTAGACTTAGATTTTATTGTATAAAATGCAGTATTTACTATTTTGTCTAAACTTGTTTTATTTTTAAATCAAGTATTTTCTTTATTTATCTTTTCTGTTTGAACTTTAGAACAAAAAAGCAAGAGATTTGCTGTACTACTGATTTGAAACTTTACTGGAGGTTTAATGTTATTGCGTTATTATCAATAAAATGTTAGAGTTAAATGAGTTGTTTACTTAGTTCTTTTACGTGTATGTGTATTACTCACTGAAGATAAATACATAAACTAAAAGCTGGAGTATAGACATTTTTATAAGCATATTTGTGAGCCTGCCACTTTATTATTTGAATATAATTTAATATCTTAGTATAACTTTTCTTCAGGTTAAAGCAAACTACTGTTACAAGTAAACTTTCTAAACTACAAACATTTAACTGTTAGGGATGCTCAAAAAGGAGATATTGGACTGATCTGGACTAACTGGTGTTATTGCAGATTTGCCAATAGTTTATTTTATAAAATTTTTTTATCCGATTACTCGATTAATCGTAAGAATAATCGATAGATTACTCGATTACTAAAATATTCGTTTACAACAGCCCTACTGTATATATTATTGATCCAACAGTAATAGAGCTCTGGTTTCTCCAGCAATGGCTGCACAGAGAGCAGTCGAAACAGTCACCATTAAATTTTATGACGTTCAAAGCAAACTGGTACTTTTATAAGGCAGGAGAACAAGTTTTTCTATGACTTTCAGTTTATGCACAGTTATGTGGAACAACGCATAACTGTGTTATGTCGAAATATTTTATGAGACAAATTATCAACTAGTTTTGTGAAAACAACCTATAAAAACCAGCAGTAGCATGTGGTGAGCGTGAAGTGCTCCAATTATGACGTCAGCATTAGGAAGACTTGACATATCTGTTGACAATAGAGTCCGATAAATCTCTAGAAACAAATGGTAGCGCTACATCCGTTTCAGGTGTTGGAACATTATGGCAACTTCTTAACTGGGGTAACTCTGTTAGAGCAGCATATTCAGACTGGAACAAAATGTTACCGTAAAAGATAAAAGAAATCCTGCTTGCACCATTCTTAAAGTAACTTTATTTTTTCATTGTTAATATACAGGCTATAGTGGGGAAAAAGAAGCGGGATTGGTGATTTCACACCAGTTATCGCTACACTAATCAACACAAGTATGCTAACAGACAGGCTAAGCTAAACATATGCTCCAATGCCTTAAAGCAAGCTTACACATGTTTGGATATTTGTGCGTTGTTGTAGTTAATTATTTACATTTTATACACTTGTAGGTAGGTATAATCATAATTATACAGGGTGTTCGCTGCCACCTTTTTTACTTTGGAATGAAATACTGTAGCTACACTTCACTTTACATAATCAGGTGTTCTTTTAACCCAAATAGTAACACATTTGCAGTCAGTTCAGATGATTTCATTTAAGGGAACAGCTTTAAATTGAGTTGAGGCCGACTGAGAGGGAAAATCTGGAATGCATTGGAGGAAAAGAAAGCTGCTTTTGGTATTCACTTTATAACAGCTGCTAATGCTAAGAAAATACCATAGATGATTTCAGGGTTTAGCAGTGTTAGGTATAAAACCACATCTGCAGGATTTTTTTTCCCTTCCCCCCCCTCCCCCCTTCTTCTGTGATCTGCGGCTGCTTTGTATGAATGCGTAAACCGTGACCAGAACATTTATTGTACGTCCATGTTTAACATGAGGTTTGTGTGTGAAAACGATTTGAGTCTACGCTGTGTTGTACAGAATGACTCGTTGCTATTTTTAAAAACCAGATCCAGGCTATACATGACAGGATTACACTGGAGTAAATCAAAGTCTCAGAATTTTCCTGGAGCCCTCTTATGATCTCCTTAAGCAGCAGGCTTGGTTTGTCTGGATTTGCATCTGTTTTTTTGGGGGGGGGGGGGATTCTCTCTAATGAGAAGCGTTTAATCAGCAAAACTTACTCTCTCAGCTCTAAAATGTCCTCGGAATATATTTACGCAAATGATGACACATCAAATGTTTTGAACCATTTCATTGCTGCATCGTGGTCTGTGCAACTCTGAACAGCAAAAGGTTCAAACCCTTAGTTCTTCAGGCATTGCTTTTCACAAATACTTTTCACATATCAATATGTGTTTGCTGTTTGTCTCGGGGTTTGTTTGTTTTTTCCTGTTTCGAAACATTTGGATCGCTAATCCCGAACAGGCAAGTTTTCATTGTTTCAAGAGTGAGCCAGATGGTAGATTTTACATTAGTCCTCCCATATTGTGTAAGATGATTTAGTTCACTGAATTCACAAAATGGTTGTTTTTATTTGCATTTCTCTGAATGTTTGCTGTATGGATGAAACAATTAATCACAATTTAATTGGTTATTGAAATCGTCAACTGATTTAGCAACTGATTAATCGTTAACTGAAGGAAACACTCAAAAAGGGTAATGTGGAAAACTGCAAAGAAAATATGTACGTTATATCTAAGATATAAAAAACTTTCAGTGGCAGTTTTAGTTTCACCTGGTTAAAAATCTGTAAAAAGAAAATCTCCTAGTAAGCACCTTTTATCTCTAACTATTAACCTTAATCCAGAAAAAAATATTAACATATCAACTCTACCTCTGTTTAAATAAATCAGGCAGAAAGGGCAGCTAATGTATTTTTTTTTTAGCTGCAAGTGCAACCTTTGCTAATAATGATCAAGTGTATCCTAGAGGGAATGCTTTTTTGTTGCATTTTAGGCAACAAAATGTTTTATTTTCTTATTCGAAAAGAAATTCAATTGTTTATTTGCATATTTTAGTACATGTCTAACATAGCATAAAAACAGCTTAAGTGAAAAAACTGCAGAATGTGGCAATTTTTTAAAATCCAATTGTTAGAATAATCCATAGACTAATCGATAACTAAAATAATCATCAGTTGCATTCAAATTTGCTGTAAGATAGACAATGGTCTGAAAATGGGCCATTACCACCATAAACAAAATCTGTCTTTTCTGTTTATCAGCCATAAAAGAACAAGTACCGATGTCTCATTGTGTGACTTTGTTGCGTAAACGTTAAGGCAGAGATTACTGTCCTCAGGTAAATAGCGCAGTACGGCTCAGTTTGCTGTTTGGTCTGTTAAATCCAGGCAGAATTCCCCTTCAGTCAGAGCCCTGGTTACACACAGCTCCAGGCCCAGTGTGTTAAACATTATTTTGTGCAGTGTGGCTTTCTCCAGGGGGTTGGGGAGGGTTGGCACGGGGATTCAGTTTAGAAAAAGATTGCGTGACAGTCGGGCATTGTGGTTTTCAAAATCCGTCTGTCAAGTTATTGCAAGGAGGGGGAAGAAATCTTGGAATTTGGCATGGGCTGGGCGTTGGGAGAAGCCTTGTAATCTTACAAACTCTGTAGTTCAGTTGCTCGTGGTTTTGTCTAAACCTCGAGCAAAACGTCAGGCACTTTACTGTTTGTGTGTATGCTCCAACCCTGCGGCAAAAATCTTTTTATTCGCTCACACATCAAGACAGCATGTAAACACAGCAGCCTTGTGACTCTTCTTCCGTTAACGTTGAGATTGTGTTTAGTTAATCAGACCTAATTGAATGGGTCTTTTGAATCCGGCAGGTTTCTCGGGGGAATTCTAACCCTTAAAAGGAATAATTTTATCTTAGATTTGTATCACAAGCTGAGCGTATTAAAGCTCATCCAGATAGAGTTCCTAATTTTAGCGATGTTGGGTAATAACAGTGAAATTGAGCTGCACACTAATGGAGATAATTAAGCAAAATAAAAAATGGATCCAATTGGAAAAACAATTAATTGGACACCTTTGTGTCTGAATGTATAATATGTTTTTATTTTTTTTACAATTTATATCATTCCTCGCTTTAATTATCTGCCGTTGCAAGTAGTATTAGACTGAAGTTAATTCTGCACTTTTCCAAAGCTGAATATAGAAAGCAAAATTAAATTTAGAACGTGATTTTTAAAAATACGGAAGCTGAAAAGGGTCTTTTCAGTATATTTTCTTAAGATTTCCTAATTCCTGAGGTAATGAGTTTCCAATTACACTGGGTGGGAGCTCATATTAATGTTCATACTATTTGAAACTTTTTTCCCTCCCTATTTGCTTACTGTTTTAACATTTAGAGACTGCTGAACGCAACACTGAAACTGTTTACTGCTGGTGTGGGGGGCGATCGATTTGACACATCATTTGTATAAAACAGACTTGTGATTTGGGTCAATTTCGTCATTTAATAAAACTAATACACAGAAAAAGAAATTTGAAATCACATATGATTGCGTTTTGGAACTTTAATGAAAACCTTTAATGGCGTTTTCTGGTGACAATGGGGCAGACATTTTTAATAGACAGTTTACTATGATTTATGTGGTTAATGAGTGGTACTTAAATACATAGTCACCACCAGAAAACATTACCTCAAGAAAACCACATGAAAAATATAAAGAGGTAAAGTATGACTAAAGCAATTACATTCTTAACTATGTAATTAACCCAGAAACCCTCCAGGTCAATGTCACCTTAATCTGTGTAAGCCATGCTGTATTTGTTTATTTTTCATTACAGTTAATTATTTTTATGATATATTCACATAGATGGTCATAAAAATGCTTCAATCTGAATTATAATTTGTTTAAAGTAAAATGTGCCTACAACTTACCAAAAAACGAAAAGGCAGCTTGGGAAGTGGAAATAACTGGGCCCAATGCTACTGGACATGCTGTGGATTCGCTGTGTCTAAACCAGCGAATCCAAGAGCACCAATCATTTTCCTTGGCACCTATTAGCTGCACCATCAAGATTGTTAATAAAGAAGACTGGAGATGTTAACTTCCGTGGTAATGCGTATTAATGCATGTTAAGATATATTTGGTGTTTGTACTGTTTAAAAAAGACAGTTGTAATTGAATTGTAGCTATTTGTGGACAGTTTTGGTCACACCATGTTTTGTGTTAAAAATGTTAAAAGTTACAAAGATTCAATATTTTGGAAATAATACCGTCTCAGGCAAGTGCAGGGACAGTGCAATTGGTGCTCACTCCCTCTCTCACAGTTCAATGCATCAGTTTTAAACCTATCTAATCCATCTTTCCTGTTAATGTTTCTGGTGCTAAAAAAATACCGTATTTTCCGCACTGTAAGGCGCACCACATTATAAGGCGCACCTTCAATGAATGGCCTATTTTAAAACTTTTTTCACATATAAGGCGCACCGCATTATAAGGCGCATAGAATAGACGCTACAGTAGAAGCTGGGGTTACGTTATGCATCCATTAGATGGAACTGTGCTAAAGGGAATGTCAACAAAATAGTCAGATAGGTCAGTCAAACTTTATTAATAGATTACAAACCAGCGTTCTGAAAACTCCGTTCATTCCCAAAATGAATAAACAGCTGTTTTATTATTTTCCCCGAGGTAAAGTAAGTGACGTGGTATTTTCGTGACACAGTTTATCTTTTAACAACAGCAAGGTATAACATATAGTGGAGGGGAACTTTTCCTCGATTCAATAAACACGTAAAAAACAGTCTGATACTGTTACGGTAAATCAAACGTTGGTGCAATCACAATATATATCCACTTCCGCACCATTGATTCGTTCATGTTAAATTCTCTCGCTGCTGCTCTGTTCCCGTGTTCTACTGCGTGACTGATCGCCTTGGGCTTAAACTCTGCGTCGTAAGCGTGTCTCTTAATAGGAGCCATTTTGGGGTCTTTACACAAAACCCAGCGTGCACCGCGCGCTTCTTCTTCTACGGGGGAAAATGAAGTCGGCGGCTGCTTACAGTAGTTGTGAGACCTGCTGTGGCTCATTATTGGTCCATATATAAGGTGCACCGGATTATAAGGCGCACTGTCGGCTTTTGAGAAAATTGAAGGTTATTAGGTGCGCCTTATAGTGCGGAAAATACGGTAAACAAAAGATGCTTTGTCTGCATGGGGTGAAGTCTGTTAGCCCGTCCAGAGAAACACTGTACTTACAATTGTCGGTTGTTAGCGCTATGAATGGTCATACCTTGGATCTGGTATGTAATGACCAAAGCTGCATTACAAAATAAAGAACAGATAAAATAACCAGTAGGACTCCATTAACAAATAATCGATGAGTCCATTTGAAAGCAGCTTACTCTATTTTTATCTTTGATTTTCTGCTGTCATTTTTGGTTTTAGCCCTTTGTGGCTCCATAAAATCCAGAACCGTTGGATGGCGACAGCTCAATGTGAATTACCCATCCCGTCTCATCCACTCAGCCAAGCAACTTTGTCAGCTTCGACTCTTCCATGAACACATTAATTAGTTCTTCCTCTGGGCACCAGTAAAAATGGGCCATCCTCCCTGACATCAGAAAGCCATGAAGCAAAAAGGCTTACAAGAGCTAATGTGAAATTTCATCACGGATTAATGTTTGGTTTTCAAAGTACCCTGGTCATCGTGGATTTAGACTTCTTATCCTGTGACTGATGCAACCCACACAGAATATCTCGGTGTATAATCTATAACTATATCTTAAATTGGAGGGGGGAAGCTTTAATCTTTCTTCATCTTTTGACACTTAGTAGTAAAAGATTAGAATCACACTGGATGAAGCAGAAACTCTGCATCATGATTATTATTTTTTCTTTCCAATCAGAGACGAGATTCATCACGGGAACAGTTTGGTCGACCTTTGATCAAACCTCTGAGAACTGCTGATGTCAAGTTTGAGCTTGTTCGTCTAGTAAACCTGAAGCAAAGCCCACTGAATGAAGACGATTAAAAACAGCAGCTCCTCCGTTTGATTCTGTATCAAAGTGGTGGACTTACCGTCACATCTAAATGCAATACACTTTGTAGTGAGGAGCGACTGTTTTGTAGTTTCTGGATCGCTACGTATCCTGTAAACAATTATTTAAAAGCTTTGCAGGCTGATAATCTACTGTGTCAGTTGTTGTTTTGTCATCTAAGCGTAATTGGATTCAGCGTTGGCAGCATATTCCAGAGCACTGAGTGGTTTATGCCCAATTAATAAATGCGCGTCGCTGGCTGCAGCCTGGCATTCCTCCTGCAGTTCAGTGCTAATTATTTGGAGCGCTTTAATGTCGACTGCCTTGAATAAAGAGCACTAAGAGTGGTGCCGCAACGGGCCCTGAAATCATCATCAGTTTTCCTCAGCATGCCTCTCTCTTTTTGCTTTTTTTTTTTTTGTCCACCCACAATTTCCTGCCTCCACTTTTGGTCGCTCTCATTGTGTCCCCGCCTGGCTGTCCTTTTCGTTTTCCTCTCCCACACGGACCCGCTGTCGTTTCATTGCTGTCACGGCGTGTCAGAACAGGTGAAATCAATTACTGACCCTCAGCGGCCTACTCCCTTACCGCAACTAGCTTTTTTAATTGAGAGAATTAATGAGCGATCAGTCTGCGAGATGATTTGGTGTCACGGATAGCTCTGTTGTGTGCGAGGGAGGAAAGCTGGAAGAGCTGGTTGTGGCGAGGGGGTTTGTTTGCTCGACCCTGCATTTCTAATTCTGTCCTTCCACAGAGGCAGTTAAGGCAGTTCACATTCCTCCTCTTCATTCCCTGACTGCTAATCACCTCTGAGGTTGAGGAGGAAGGTTGAGGAAAGACACAGTAGTTCATTGCACCACTTTACAGCTGCATCGCCCTTCGCTCTATTGAGGATCTCTTTCAAGGGCCTCTACAGCACCAGAATCTCTCAATATCCACTTCCCTTTCCATGTTGGCTGAATCATAGCATTAGTGCAGTAGATAATTTCATATTTGAGCAAAACCATTCACATGCGGATACAAAAACCTAACTTGGTACAAATGTCCCCAGGTTCTAGTTTAAAAAAAAAAAAAGTTAGCCTCTCAATAATTCAAGATGGCAGCAGTTATCCAAGATAGCCACCATGTTACATATTGTACAATTTTGCACTAAAATAGCCCGTTAGAGGACTTTCCGGTGGACATTTTTCAAAATGTCTTCCATGGTTGTAGCAGAGCATATGTTTGCTCTAAAATTGGCAGCTGTTACTGTCAGCAGTGAGCACAGCTAACCAAAAGGTTAGGTTCAGTAACCAGTAATTGGCTAAGCAAGAATCTGAGCTATTCTAAAGCCTAACTGCTAATTATCTAAGCTGATGCTAAGCCACTACACACATAAAGAATTAACAGAAGCCAATGCTAAATCACTAATAATTTTAACATTAAAATTATTAGAACTACATTAGCTCTGTGTGTGATTAGAAAGATGTTCTGAAGTGTTTCATGGGTTTCTTTTTTTTTTTTTTTGTCTCTCAAACCTCTTTGTCCTTCTTCGCAGATGGAATCTCCCGTCTCCACGCCAGCTCCTCCCCCTCTCCACCTGCTGGCCACGGTCGGCAACAGCGAAATCGCCTCGCCTTGCGAGCAGATAATGGTGCGCACACGCTCGGTGGCGGTGAACACGTCCGACGTGGCCCTGGCCACAGAACCCGAGTGCTTGGGGCCGTGCGAGCCCGGAACCAGTGTCAACCTTGAAGGCATCGTGTGGCAAGAAACCGAAGACGGTAAGAGAAGTGATCAAACATAATTCTCAGAAAATTCTCTTCTTGTGAAACACTTAGGTTCTGCATTGTTTTTTCTCAAGAGGAAATATTGTAAAACATATGGGATTGATGTGTCGTGTCTTGTACAGTTCCCGTCAGTTAGTTTTGCTTTTTTTGCTTAAGCAATGGTTGGAATTTCTTGTAGATTTTCTTTAATCCACACAGTCAAAGCTATTCAAACACAATCACTACTCAGTGTTATGTGGTGAAATGTTAAATATTCCTCAACAAATTGCACCTTGATAATGCTCGTCATCAACACTCTTCTGGAATAAATCCGGCTGGATTTTACAGTAGAGCCCAATTATTCATTGGTTGGTTTTCTGGCATTGACCTGCCTTTTGGGTATAGTCTGTACATTTTCAGCTGGGTTGAGATCAGAACGTTTGATAGATTCATTTTGCTGTATTAATTTCAAGAACAGTTTAGAAATCTGTTTGAAATCATTGTCCTGCTTTAGCACCCAGCTATATCCAGGGTTCAGCCAGTTAATTGTTGTTCTGAGGTGAAGTTGGAAGAATCTAAAGGCAGTCTTGAACAGTTTTGTGCTATTGACCATGTAGGTGCGAAAGCATCACCTTGACTTATCCAAATATGCATTGTGTCACTGTGGCTATAAGCCTCAATGTGTCTCCTTTGGCTAGGGATTTGGCCTGTACATTAGGGCAGCTGCAAATTTCATTGAAGCTTGAAAGTTTGGATTTTTACAGCAGGGACCTCTATCTTGGCCAACAGCTTTTCAGTCCATGTTGATGTTAAACTGGCTTCACTGTGAACAATGACAACAGTGTTGTAGCAGGTTCCAGTTTATGGGAGACTTGAATCTCTATGGTTCTTGGATTGTTCTGGAACCTTCTTAAGGATTTGAGAAATTCTGGGTCAGATGGTTCAAACTTGGAACACAATTGGGTGTGCCAAGATGGCTGTGATTCCAAACACACATCGGATCTGCATTGGCTCACATGCAACGTTAAAATCAAGGATTAACTATATTCATGCTTGGCTCATGATCGGCCGATACTTGCATATGAAACGGATCTTATCTACCTCTGCAAACATCTGAACAAACCGAAATCTTTGTCACCGTATAATTATGCAAACTGGAATTATAAAAAATACTTTTGCTTAACGGAAACACAGCAATTTCAAATGCAGATGAGGTGGTTTATCAGCTGTATCAAAATTTACAGTAGTTTTGTATTTTGCGAAATTACAATGGAAACACAAATCTTTTGCACCTCACGAGTCACATGATCAACACTGGACATTTCTACCAGCGGAATACTAAAAACATAACCTGCCATCATCCTCCTGACAGGAAGTGGCAGGAGGATGATGACAGGTTATGTTTTTAGCTGACATCGTGTGAACAAACATATTCACGTGTGATTTTAATTGCCTTTTTTATTTAATGGAAAAACCACAATTGCAAAATTGTGTTTTTTTGACAGTAGCAGAATATCAACAAAGTGTTACGAACATTTGTAATGGAAACACAACTGTGTGCAGATGAGGGCCGGACACCAGGTCTCATCTGCATGTGTGCGGTTAACAATAGTCACTCCACTATTGTCAACTTAACAACTTTTCAGATATTTTAAAAAAATCTGTATTGACCAAAACCTGAATTGACAAGCTGGGTTTTTAAAGATGAGTAATCTGCCCTAAATCTGCAATCGGTGCTCCCCTAATCTATGCCATTGATGAATGTATGTAAACTTTGAATGTGTACATAGCGACTGCTGCGTGGCTAAGACATCAAAGAATTTTACGGTTTTGTCATTGCTCTTCATACCTTCATGCCTCCTGAAATATAATTCAGTATACCCAAAATTGCCTGAGGAAATAGTGGCGGCACCAATTTGTGCTTTAACAGCACATACTGCATTATATTTCCAGGCAGCATAGTGGTTGGCAGCCTGTTCTTAGGTGGCCTTGATTTGTTTTTTCTTTTTTTCTTCTCTGCCTGGGAGTGTGCAGACGGGAGTTTGTTGCACAGAGATATCTCCTCAAAAACATCATGCCTCCACAACAAAAGCTGTGTTGTTTTTTTCTTTTAGCAAGCATGCCAGTTGGGAATAGAGTTGGCTCATCTCCTGCGGTGCAATCCGAGCGAAATCTTAGGCACTCTGTTTTTTGGGGGGGTTTTTTCCCCCCAGCCTTTGATTGAAACCACATTGAGCTTATTTAATTTTAAGATGTATCAGTATCATTATCAGGGTTCCTTTTGGATCTGAGAAACTTTGCTTCCTCCCCCCCCCCCCTCTCTCTGTTGTGAATGTGAAATAATGCAAACAGTGAATCTTCAAAGCGGCTCGCGCTCAGCCGCTCTGCGGGCATGCTGAGTACAAATCGCCCACACATCCACAGTGCTGCCTGTTGGTTCACTTTGAGGAACCAAACAGAGGAGGGGAAGGGGGGGATAAAAAAAAAACTCTCTGTCTGATCAACATTCCCAAAACAGCCCCTGCCATTGAGTGGCTTTTTCCCCCCTCTATCCTTTTTTTGTGATTTTTGCTCCAGCTCTGAGCCGTGTTTGATTCCCTCTCTTCTGTTACAGAGCATCCAGCCGGTCACCCCTTGACTCTGTATCCAGGCAAACTGGGAGAGAGTGAGTGCATGGCGTGGGGGGTGGGAGTGGGGGGAAGACAAGGCCACTTCTGTTAGTGACACAAACATGGCTCTGAGCCAAAACTAGTACTATGCTGTTCTCCCTCATTCTCTGCCTCCCACAGAGTGATTGAGCCCCCTCCTTTTGCCCTGCCCCCCTCTACCCCCTTCACATTCCCCCTGTCCTTCGCCTGCACTCTCTCTCTCTCTCTCTCTCTTTCTCTCAAGCTGGTATTTTGGCTGAAAGAGGTGGTGGTTTGGTTTGGTGGAGCTGTGTTTTCCTCTGATTCTGTCCTGTCTGGCCCAGTGGGGAGGAGGACGGTGGGTGCTTTAGAGTGGTTTTTAAAGTGGTGAGGTGAAGAGAGATAGGGAGGGGGGTTGGTTGGGAGGTGGTGATTGGGAGGTGGGGGGTGGGCACTCTGCAGGTGTAGCACACAGGTTGTTATGGCTGTCAGAGCTTTGGAGACCACTCGGATAAGATTACAAGTGCACTCGCTTTGAAGATGCTTTTTTCCCCTCCTTCTTCTTCTTTTTATCTGAGAGGAAAAAGACTTGTCAAGCAGACGTAATTTATTTCTGTCAGGGTTTTTAGACTTACTTTGAAATTTGCCGTGAGAGTTGCTTGATGGGAAGAAGCTACATGTAATATGACTTTTTTTTTTTTATTGTAAGTTTTTTTCTTTTTTATGTTCGTTTAAGGTAGCCGGCTCCCTCCTTCCCTGCCCCCCTAACAAGAGCTGTGGTTTGAAAGGGCAGAGCGATCGCTGTCAAAAAACACGGTTTCAAATATCAAAAGCACTCAATTTATTACTGGGGATTTATGGACATGGAGAAGAAATATGGTCCATGTTAGCTGACAGGAACAAATTACATGTACATGCATGTTTTCATATCGTACTATTCATTTGATATACTGTAATTTATGCCATTGATTGTCAAGGGGTGGAAGTTAAGCATTTCTCTCACCAGCCACTGTTGCTAGTGGAATAAACAAATGTTTGTTTCTTTTTAATGTAATCAAGATCAATATTACGCAATTACATTTTATTGAAAGCTTTTATTATTGACCGGTAGTAACATACCATACTTGTGTACTGACATAGTGTTGTTGGTGGTAGCATGCTGTGTTTAACCCCAGTATAATTGTTTGGGTTGTGTTGGTAGTTTACTGGTTTTAATGAATTATGAAGACAAAAACTCCTACAAAGTCAGAAATCTCATGTGTAGTTCTATTAAATTATACATTATTTTCTGAAGATTTTATATGAAGTTATATTTCCATTAATTGCAATTCTGAACCCTGTTTGGACCTGTTGACTCTTATGAAATATTACAGATTATCACTTCTAATGAAACTAAATAACCCTGACAGATCTTCACAGAACAAAAAAAAAAAACACCTTCAAATCTATAAAACCTTCAAGTTGAGAACAAAAAATCACCAGATGGTGCATATTTTACCTGTTTCAATAAATACAAGATACAGTTTCCAATAGTAACACCATCTGCTACTTAGAGATGATTTGCATAAACTCATCAAATATACAAAATATATGTATACATTTAACTGCAAGGATAGCAGTTTAGCAGCTTCACACACTCAATTCAACATCATAATTATAGTTGTGTTTTTGCTTTATAGATGTGATTTTTTTTTTTTACCCTGATTTTCACAGAAAAACTTCTGTAAGCAAACTCTCGTTTTCTCTTAATGATATTTATTAAATATTTTCATTAAGTTCAAATATAGTTTACACGGTGGAAAGGCATCATTAGAATAAAAACCTGGCCGAACAGCTACGATTTTACTCTGTTTGGTATTTGAAAGGCCAGTCTGCATAAAAGGACATAAATGATTCAGCAAGCAGAAATAAAACGAGGTCAGTATTTTTCTTCTGTATACATTTTTCATGTCTTTACATTTCGGATGCTGTTGAAGTTTGTTTACATTTCATTCTAAGTTTGTTTAAACTGACTTTTGCTGTATTTGTAAGAGATGCTAAGAAGAGAACACGTAAGAACCTGTTATGTGTCGAGTAGAGTTGAGATGCAAATCAAAACGCACATCTTTAACGCCTCTATTGGTTTTTCTCTGACCAAGGCCTTTGCTTTGGTTTGATTCTATTTGATGGTTTTCCATCAAAGTAGCAACAATTCAGCCTTCAATAAAATTATCCACAGCCCCACTCTCAATTTTACCTTTTAATGAGCTATCGGCTTTGCATATTAACTCAACTCCAACATGAAAACTCTTTGTTTGCTAAGCATTAAAGCCAAATGTTTAGCTTAAAAACGGCTTCTTTGAATTTGCTGCTTGTTAGCTGCAGATAAATGAGCTTCTATTTATAAGAGAGCCTGATGTCGTGTCTCAAAAGGAAACATCCGTTTGTCGTTTTATCCTTAAAATCTGCATTCTTCAGATTTTTCAGTTTTGGTATAGTCAGTGAACTTATTCTCAATGACTTCCATTGTGCTGCTTTTCTCACACCACATTAAACAACACAAAGATATGTGCTGTATTCCCTCTGCATCATTTTTTTTATGGCACAAGCTCCTAAAAATCCGCTGACTGGCCTTGGAATGAAATCGACCTGGTTGCCATTTGCGTCACTCCCCCATGCAGCTGCTGTTACTTCAACAAATAAGAACCAACTCTGTCAAAAAAAAAAAAACAACAAAAGACTCAAAAACACAGCAGTCATTCTGATTAAAAGTGAATTAAAAAAAAAGCGTTCACCAGATTCTTTCATAAATGTAGATTTCAGGCATTTTAACACCTATCTAAATGTACGTGCGGATATAATTTAGCATGCCAAACAACAGCTGCTTTATCACCTCCGCCTTTTGGCCTAGTGGGAGTAAATGAACAACAAGCTCCCAGTAATTGTCTGCGCCTCACCCGACTCACTCTGAATGCCAGAGAAGGAAGCAGACGAAGAGGAAGCAAGCAACACATCATAAAAAGCGATCAAAGGAACTAGACCTCTGGTTAGACCTGACAACATTCTCGCTTGATGAGGATGAATGAATTTTTTTTTCTTTTTTTTTTTTTTTTTTTGTCTCGTGTAATTTGAGGCTTTGAGCATACATGCGTCCAAATCTGGATAATGACTTAATGGAAGCTAAAATGCATCATGGGTTGCTCTAAAATAAAACTCACATACATTTAAAAAAAAAAGAAATTAAAGCCATGTAGGTCTTTTGTAGAAGAACAAAAAATGTCTAACGTAGGAGAAAGTCTCTGTCATGCTGTCAGTCTGGAGGCAACTGAAGCATAGAGATCAGAGGAGGTTAGCTGGGTGAGGAGGGGGGTCAGAGCGATGGTATTTTAAGGCCTAGCACTGAAACAAATCCCCTCAGAGCAGACGAGGCAGTGGCAGCTCCCAGGGTCGTGTCGGCGGGGCGACGGGGGCGGCCCCTCCCAGGCTTAGCATGCTGATACCTCCAAATGCCATCTCTGAGATGCAGGAGAAGTTTATTGGTCTTGAAACGGAGCCCAGAACGCCTTGGCTCCTGCTCCAGGGCAGAGGGAACACAGAGGGGGCCCCTTTAGCCAAACACTGCAGCTCCATGCCAGTGGCAGTGTGGCGTTTAGACACACACAACACACACACACAGACATACACCAATCCTTCAGTTCACAGCAAGCTATTCCCAAAGCAGGTCCCACAGCTTCTTATGCTCCCTAATAGATGAATAATATAAGCTGTTTGTGATAAGTGTTTGTCTCATGGATTATTTATACAGCCGCCATCACTGCAGCATCTCCAGCTTTGGGTTTGTCATGGCAGTTAATAACGGTTAGGCTTCTGCATAGAAGAAATGTGAATGTATAACAGATGGAAGTGAAGTTTATCTCGTGTAGCACTGTCTAGTTGCTGCGTTGGTTCAAGCTATCATGAAGGGCCCTAGATATGAAGAAGAATGCTTTACATTACAGTGTCTATGTCTAAGACTCTTATTCTGAAGTTGGAAAGGAAGTAGATACGCAGTTGTTTTGTGGTCAGTTATTGAAAATTGGTAATGAGAGTGTATGCAGAGAGGTTTTGTTGGCACTGACAGCCACTAGCTAACCATCTAGCTGCTAACGATGCTAACTAAATTGTAGATCTGCTTTAGAGCTTCCTATTGGTGCTAAACTGAAGAACTTTTTCATTGACCAAAATCAGGGCTGCAATTGTGCACTTCTAGTTCAAAGCTTAAAATATATTCTTCGACCACAGCTACCTTAACCCACATTTTTTAAAGTTTTTTCTTTTATCCTGATTGGAAAAAAATTAGCATCTTCAATGTTTTTGGAATTTCAATAAAAATTCTATTATCCATGCTATTACAACGTTAACAGCATCAAAACCCGAAAGTTTATGATCCGGAGCATGACTAAAGCAGTGTTAGGCTAAAGACTCTCCTAAAGCTAGCATAGATTGGGTATTCTCAAAGCTAGCATAGATTGGGTATTCTCAAAGCTAGCATAGACTGAGTATTCTCAAAGCTAGCACAGATTGGGTATTCTCATAGCTAGCATAGATTGGGTATTCTCAAAGCTAGCATAGAATGGGTATTCTCATAGCTAGCATAGACTGAATATTCTCAAAGCTAGCATAGATTTGGTATTCTCAAAGCTAGCATAGACTGAGTATTCTCAAAGCTAGCACAGATTGGGTATTCTCAAAGCTAGCACAGATTGGGTATTCTCAAAGCTAGCATAGATTGGGTATTCTCAAAGCTAGCATAGATTGGGTATTCTCATAGCTAGCATAGATTAGGTATTCTCATATCTAGCATAGACTGAATATTCTCAAAGCTAGCATAGATTTGGTATTCTAGCACAGAAAACCAGAGTTTATGTATATAGTGGGCCTCTCTGTTATCAACTTACTTCCACACAGATTCATCTGAAATAGATTAAGTCTGGACAGCATCTCAGTAGGCCCCTAAATATTAAAATCTCATCTTGTCAAGATATTGTGTGTGGTTTTGTCTCATTGACCAGATATATCATCTCACCTGTAATAATGGTGCAATTTGTTTAATTTCTCCCTTTTTTACTTTCTGAATATGAATTAAACCAGTTCTGTATGATAAACGGATGTCTGAGTGTATTGCTCACCTGTCATCTGTCTTTTACTGACGACTCATTACATCGTTTTTCAGAGGAGCCATGGCCACTCTTTGGGACGTTACCTGAGGAACTGTACTTGAAAATAGAGGAAGCGTCGTCTGGACGCCTGTGTCTGTCAATCAGGCCAATGAGCAGCAACCAAATGGATTGCAAAGCCAATTACAAAAGACCTATTTTATTAACAGTTGGGCGCAGAGCCTAAGGATTAAAGCAAAAGTGGTAAAACGGTTTATTTCCTCAGTTTGCGCACAGACGATTTTCATTTGCGTATTCTTTGGCCGCTCTCTGAGCCAACTTTTACCCTCACCAGTGCTTACTGTGCAAGAGTGGAAGTGGACAATTTCCAAGCTAGAATGTCGCTTTCCTAAATACATGTGGTTAAAATGACACAATAGGAAACTTCAGATAGTCACGGATTATTGTTCCTGAGGGAGAGAGCCTGATTTGTTAGTCACACATTTAGTCCCAGGGTGAAGTTGGCAAGATGGTTCCCGAATTAACCCAAATCTCGTGAAAAAAGAGACATTTGTTCCCGTTCTTACTGGCCGACAACAGCCTTTTTCCAAACACTTAAACAGTCTCAAAGTATAAATCATACGCCTGGAGGAGTTGGAGGGCTTTGCCAGTGGTTGTCACAAGATATCATGTTTTCCTTATACACGTCAAGGAGAGCTTGAGTAATGTGCCTTTGGCAGATCCGTCTCTTAATCTCAGCACCATCTCCTCTAAGGAAAAACACCAGAGGGGTTGTTTTAACAAGAGATTGTAGATTCACCCGTATGACATTTGAGGATACTGCTCCCTGCTGCAGTGCTGATTACTTAGAAAACCATTTGCATGTAAAAATGTGGAAAAAATGTCAAGGATTTTATATTTTGGTCATTTCCGGCATGGTAGGCTGCTGTTTTTCTTTATGTGGAGGTAGAGACTGCTGCATGCAGCTGATAATGTTGGGCAATGTGGAAAGCATACTAATACTGCGCTCCGTTCCTCTCAGTGGTATAAGAGAATTGACCTTCTCACAGGCTGTTATTCCTGTCAGGGAGAGTTACCTCAGACTTTCTCCTTTTATAAACCAGAAGGCAGCCTGAACTTTTCAACTGCGGCTTTATAATCCAAATAAAATCATCAACCAGACCCATCTCACATCCAGCAGTCATCTGTACCATCTTTCACCTCCAGTACTATAGTCTATATGTGTACTTTATGTTTCTGCAAGGAAAGATGTTTGGATTCATCTGTTTTTTTAACATTCCTTACAGTTTGTGCATCCTTATGATTAGAAATTAATTAGTTAATGTTGTAGAGGAAATGTGCATCACGATTTTCAATCTTTAACAAATGCAACAAATTATAAATCTGTCCAAATATGTAGACAGTTTAAGCACGTTGGAGAAATATAAAGTGTAAACCTTTTTTTCCCCCTTGTGGTTTAAATATTTATCCGACATTACAACGTTTTGATGTGATGTGCATTGTGCCAGCTCAATACAGTTTCTTAGAAATTGCATGCGCTGCAAACAACCCCGTGGAGTGTAGGGACACAACATCTTTTTTTTTTTTTTTTTTTTTTTTTTTTTTTGTAACCCCTCCAGGGGGTCTTTTTGTGGGCTCCAGTGTCCCTTTTTCATGAAGTAGGCTGACAGGAAAGGGGGAGGGAGAGGGGGGAAGACATGCGGCAAACGTCGCCGGGTCCGGGAGTCGAACCCGCGACAGCCGCGTCGAGGACCCGAGGCCTCCAAACGTGGGCCGCGCCAACCCCTACGCCACCACGGCACGCCCGGGACACAACATCTTTAACAGCAATAAAATGTCGTAAACATTCCTTTTCCTACGACTTTAATTGCTCGATATTTGGAAGCATGTACAACTCCGACTTAAACACTTCATTCACTTCCTTTTCTGCCATTGCAGACCTATATAACAGATTACAATTCTAAAACAGAGTAGAAAACCAACGTCATTGTTCACAACTCCTCCTTCTGTGCTCTGACTGGCCCGGTTTAAACTCTGCCTGAGAAATCGAGTTCAGTGGGAAAAATCCCAGACGGAGTACTAAAGGGAAATGAGAATCGAGGAGCAAAATTGCGTAGGGTGTGGCCAGGCTGCTATACCCTGAAGGTAACATTTTATCTTTGCTATAACAAAGATAAAATCTTCTGACATTTTATCTTTGTAACCATTAAAACCAGAAACGCTCTGAACCCTCGGAAATGCCATCTTAAAATAGTGAGACAAATATTCATCTGAAACCAGCAGCTGAATTTTAATGGGGGCACTATAATGTACAATCAGTTTTTTTGAGTTTTACATTATGTTATAATGTTTGTTCCCTCTTCAAAAGCATACTTGGAGTGATGCCTCGATTCTTTCATGCATGTTTGAGAAATCCTTTAATCTCCATGGCAACCATTCAACTGTGAAAAACGCCGGGGTGGACCTAACGCCACCTTCAAGAGATGTTTTGATGACTTCCTGAAGGCGGAGTTTCGGAAAGAGCAGCAGTTTAAGCAACACAGGTCCAATTTTTATAGCAACTAAAGTTAGCATAGTTACTTATTTTTTGCTATAAACTTGCACTGTATTCTTGGCCCCTTTAAGATTTTTTTCTTACCATCTTTGTCTCCTTTTTTTTTAATGAGAATCAGCAATCTAGACTACAAGACTTTCATGTAGTCCTTTAGTGGGTCAGGGAGGATCAGAATATAGGACCACACAAGCTCCTAACCCAGGAGTGTTCAAACTGGAGCGCTGAAGCCCCTTGGGGGTTTTTACAGACTACTGCCAGGACTACATTCCAATGTATTACCTCCACAGTGCTGAAAGTGACTCATACGGCTCGTCCTAAATCGCTGTCTGCCCAGCATTTAAGCTAAAGGTCATCACGAGGACTTAGCATTTTGACACTCACATAACTGGACAAGCTCTACTTCCCTTTATGCACCGTGAGAGCAGAATAACACAGTAAAATGAAAACATGCTTGACACTTGGGTGCTCAAACGCTTCATTTGTCAAGGTTACGGTTATTGCTCGTGGCAGCACCCAGTTATCTTTTATCCCCGCTGATGAATACTGACACCATTTTTCTCATTGTTCCCACTTTTTTTTTTTTTTTTATCTGCATACAGCCTTTAAAAGCAGAGCTTTCACACAGAGCACTAGGAATGGAGACAAATGGATCTCTTTTAGCAGAGGGTCTGTCAATAATCACATCAGATTCTGAGTGTGTTTTGAAAGGTGATAATTGCAAGTGCTGGTAATTGTTCACACAAGCAAACACTTTTGTTTGTTTTGCTGGGTTTTTTTTTCTAAGCCATGCCTTGTACTATTCAGACATTTTTTTTACACATCAAAAGTCTAATAGAAACCTTAAATATTATGCTGCTAATTGAGTGTTTCACCTAATTATCGCAGAGAAACGATCCTCCGTTTTCAGAGATAACTAAGGCATTTTGACAAGGTCAGTCAGTGAAAATGTCATTAACCTCTGCAGATTCCTGTTGGGCTTGAGGAGGTCAGAGGTCAGCCAGTGAACTCCCAGCCAGCGCCGACTTCAGCAGCAGCAGAGGACCTGATATTTTTGCTCCTGCTGGAACTTAATGAAATGTGTTAAGTGGGGAGGAGGGGGAGGCTTAGAAGAGAACATGGCATACTCGCTACTCCTGACTTCATTTCTCGCCTTTCATTGTCCGCTCGTCCAAGCAATCTCGCACGTTTTGCGTTCAGAGTCCAAATAGAGTTTGTTGTTCAACAGCACTGAAAGGAAACGAGTGTTAAAATTACAGGCCAATTCCTCTCATTAATGCGGGCTTCATTCAGTTGTCCTGGGTGACCCTATTAAGCCCGACACAATAAGGGGGGATGTGAGGGGGAGGGCAGAGAGCGGGGAACTGGGTTCGCTTTATATCACTCTGACCCTTTTCTCTCACCCCACTGAAACCCTTCCCTACAGAACAAATCCCAAGTGAAATGCAGCTCCGCTCAGCAAGTTTTATTTTTTGATCTTTGAACTCCAGCAGTTTTTTGTTTTTTTTCTCCCCCTACTAAAATAAATCCAGAAACAAATCCAGTCAGTCAACAGCGGGATCAAGGCTCAAACATACACACGTATATTAAAGGAAATAATGTGTGCAAAGTCATCTTGAACTCTATCCAGTTTATTGAAAACCTGTTAACATTTGTTTGTTTCTTCTGAGAAGGACTCCTTTATATGCTCCAATAGATAGTTTAGAAAATGATACATTTTGTTTTTCACCCTTACTTCATATTTTTCATGAAATTATTTGCATTTATTTTTATTTTTGTCTGAATTAATACACTTATCGACGATCAGATGTTTATTTTATTTGTGCATGTCTAAAGCAATCACTGCGCTTAAGCTTGTGAGGAATTGAGTCAAAAATAGAAACTAAAGTTCTGTAGCGCCATTTCACCCTTTTTTGGAAATAAAGGAGCAATAAATGCCAAACATATTTCATTCAATGACTTCCCGTCTCTAATAGAGCCCATCAGTTCTGTTTTGGTGTTCAAGGTGGATGTTGTTTTGTTTTGTCTTGACACGTTGAAACTGAAAACACGAAAATTCAAATTAGTTTTAGTTGATACACTGACTCTAAATTGAGTTGTGTAGAAAATTGTCATTTTGCAGGGGGGGAAAATAACTAGCGAGAAAAAGCAGGTTTTGACTAATATCAATAACTATTACTAGTTTTTATTGATGTCTGGCCCGGCATTTCTGATTTTGACATTTAACCATTTTTATTCTTTATGCTGTAAAGCGTATGCATTCACCTGCATTTCTACTTCACTTGAAAAAGTGCATCAAAATACTTTCTGCTGGTTAATGCAGTTGTTGACCAAAACTGATGGGAGTTCTTAGTTTGGTGCAGAGAATCAAAAAGTCACTTGCAATTCCCATACTGTGGATTATTGTGATGAAAATGTTTACTATGATTGATTCAGAATTAAAATGATAAATGGGAGTAAACATCAATGCAGTTAGTCACAAACCTCCTTTTCTTATAGAGACCAGGGTTGTCACAATGCTAATATGGAAATGTATAACCAACATTATGAAAAAGACAATGTTTGCCTGAAAAAGGTTGAGAACATTTCCCTTAAATGAACACCAATTGTTTATGTTGAAATGTGCAGCGCACATACCATGTTCCTTAATGTTACTGACTCATAGCCATTGCTGCTTGTCCACCTTTTTTCAGGCACCGAATGAAGCCGTTAACAGCTGATGGTTTTATGTAGCTGTTAGCAAGTTGCTAATAATTAAACAGATAACCGTACCCTATGAATTACATCATGTGACATGGTCGTGATTTGAGTGTTTTGTGTTGTATTTATTTTTTCTTTGTTCTAACAATTGATTTTCTCTCTGCTTTGATTTGGCAGAAAGTTTTGTCATAAAAAAATTGTGTGACTTAAACTGTACTTCAAACTAAAAACGATAGCTATATATTAAACTACATTGACATTTGTAGCTCCGTGAAATACATTATGAATGCTCATTTGTTTGGTTAGCAACCTTTGCTAACCAAATATTGATAAGTTAATCCATAAAAAATAGTCAACAGATTAGCCCTAGACTGTAGGTCGAGCTCTTACTGTGTGATTAGAAGTATTTTTTAGCTGCATCCTTTGCTACAAATGATCAAGCACACACTGAAGGTATGCTATGATGTTGCATTGTAGGCAATTAAAAGCTTATTTTCTTATTTTTAAAAGTAATTGAATTATGTATTTGCGTCTTTTAATGCATTTCTAATATTTTATTAAAAAGGCTACATTAAAAAATACTTCAGAATGGGCCAATGTTTTATTGATTAATCATCAGAATAATCAATAGAGTAATTGATTACTACAATAATTAGTTAGTTGCAGGCCTAATTTAGTGTAACTGCAGAACTTAAGACTTCAGTATGGTATAATGTCCTCTCTTATTTATTGTGAGCAATTTGCATAAACCAAATACAATTTTGCATAAACCAATACCAATTTTGCTCACTTCTTCAAATCAGCTTGCAGTAACTGGTGGTCATGTGACTGAAAATGTGATTGAGTTGTCCCAACGTAGTCTTGAGGCAGCAGCAGTATTATTATTATCGAGAGAAAGCCAGAGGCTAAGATTTGAGGTTACTCAGAAGCCAAGGATTACAGAGTTCCTTCCAGGCTTTCGGCATGGGAAGCTGTCCAGAAGGAAGCCTGTCAGGGGAAGAAAAAAATAAATAAACCGAGCACCTGGCACCATAGCAAGGTGCCAGATAAGATGTTTGCATTGTGTATTTTTATAGCGGCATCACTCTGATTGCAGCTGCCTTTTTCACGAGCTCGTAAATATCCTGTAATTCCATCTCAATGCAGTTTCCTAATAAACGTCGTGCAATACTGTGGATGTTTTAGCACATTTTATTTATTTTTTATTTTTTTGCTCCTGACAGGACGAAAACAATCTGGCCAATTAATTGGCCAGCGTGACTAGAGTTGAAAGTGCTCGATAAGATTGATCGTTTCACCTTCTCATCAGCTGTGTCAAGAGAAATACAGGGAAATTCCTCTGGAAAACCCAGAGGCAAGCACATGCGATGTCAGATTATGGAGAAGATTTATCTTCAGGCAGGGCAGGGATCCTTAAAATGCTGCCAAACACAACACAACAGTTCACAGGAAGAAAGGAAAATAAACGCAGCAAAATTCCTTGAAAACGGAGCCACAGCTCAGATCTGAGTCATGATGGAAAATCTTCATAGTGACTTTAACATGATTGTGTGAGACGGTCGTTATTTAAACTAAATGAACCTGAGGCAAAATCTGGGCCAAGGCAACAACTTTATGCCCCGAGACATAAATGTATCCGCAGGATTGCAATACAATCTTTTAAAATGTGACTCAAACAGGTGACACCCAATTTTTGAACTTTTGTAAACAAAATGGTTCATGACAGAAACTATCTTGGGTTTAAAATAATCTATTTAGTATGAAATAATTAAGCATACATTAGACAAAAGGGTATACACTCTGGAGTAAGGATAATGTTAGCCAGTTCATATGGCAAACAATCCCTGTGATATATAACGGTGAATTAGAAGAATTGTGTTTTTTTCACAAGTTGTGGTTTTCAAAGTAAATGGATTATTCCCAAACGTCCAAACTGAAAATCTAGAAGCTAACTTTTAAAATGGACTGAAACCTATTGCAGTGTACAATGTTTTTTTTAAGGGTTTTTTTTTCTTCTTTTTTTTTTTTTACACCAGTCTCCTTGTGTGCAGATTGTGATGGTTGGATTTATTTTTTGTTCTGCATCATAACATGAGAATCCTGAGTGCGATCATATGACATGGTTGTGATTTGAGTGTTTTGTGTTGTATTTATTTTTTCTTTGTTCTAACAATTGATTTTCTCTCTGCTTTGAGTTAATTTGGCAGAAAGTTTAGTCATTAAAAACAATTGTGTGACTTAAACTGTACTTCAAACTAAAAACGATAGCTATATATTAATTAAACTACATTGACATTTGTAGCTCCGTGAAATACATTACGAATTGCAAAATGTACAAATACTATAACTAATCTTTGTAAAACACATCTTTTTTCAGTTCTTTTTTTTTTTCCCGAGGATTAAAAACAAATTAGTGTGGGAATTAATTTGACTAAACTCCAGGCAAAGATAAATTTATGGGGGGGGGGGGGGAGGAATCTCACAGAAACGTTTGAATCTCATTCATGATTCTCCATTATGCCGCCTGCATAAACGGCCGCATAAAATCTGAAGGGCTAATTTAAAATCATTAAGACTCGACGATTTCGCCGTATCGTTCCTAACACCCCCCATCCACTCTCTCTCTCTCTCTCCTGGCAGAGCGAAGGAAGGCTATATCCTGCACATCAAGAAAGGCTAGTCATTCATGTGTGCCGCCTTGATTTACATCCCTGCCTCGACCAGCTGCCAGAGCCATTTTGTGTTTGAGTGTTTCAAGAGCTTAGGGGGCGGACTCTCGAAGGCGTTTCAGAAAATGGGTCTGGGTTCTTTTAATGTGACAGAAATCCGAACTCGAGGACCCCGCCGCGCTTTTGCCGTCGCTTGCAGCCTTGACCAGGTGCTCGTGTTTTCACGGCCGCAGATTTGAAGGCAGGAGACATGTAGCCAAGTGTCAGCAGGTTGCTGTAAACATATATAAATCCCTTATGCTCTTCTTGCTTTATGCCAGAGGCAGCAGGAGAAAAATGAGGTCTGAACTGTGAATGTTTTTTGTGTGTGTGTGGGAGGGAGAGGGTAAGGCGGGGGTGAAGATTGTAAGCTAGGGATGGTTATACCATTGAAAAGAGGAAATGACAGAGAGGGTGAAGGAGGGAGGGAAAGTGGGGTGAGCAAGAGAGGTTTTCCTAAGCTAATAAAATGCTCTGGAGGATAGAAGCTGCCAGCCAGCATTCCTGTGTCATTAGATAAGTTAGCTCACTGCATCGTCCGGTTTCTCTGCAGTGCTGAAGTGGCAAGCTGAGGTCACCACCAGGGAGCGAGAGGGAGGGTGTGGGGCAATAAATCCTGAATGTTTTCACGCAGTCGCTGCTCTTAATCCTCGGAGGTCGTTTGGTTAGAAATCTGAAAAGCCTCAACTGGCGCATTTATTTCAAGCAACTTTCACAGCAGCAACTTGTGCAGTGTTCTGCTCATGCATATAAATACTAAGTGTATTTGGTCAGTTTTTTTTGTTTGTTTTTGCTTTGTCCTAATGATGCTTCTTTGTAATCATAAGCAGAAAATCCTGTTTTCCCCTTTTAAATTATTTAATATTTGTTTTAAAAAAAAGGAAAATTATTATTACTATATTCTCGAAATTACACAAATATTATTGCAGTAAAGCCTTAATATACTCTGTTATGCAACTCACTGAAGTAATGACTGAAATAAGTCACTTTTTGAAAATATTTTCTGTCATTTGTAACTTAATTTTTAGTAAAGAAAGCGAGAGAAAAAAATTAACACAAATCTTATCTAGTATGAAGATATTATTTTAAAGATATATCGCCCAGCCCCGGTTCGTTGCTTGTATAACTGAAATAATTTAGAGAAGATTTGTTCTGTTCACAGGCTGAAGGCAGTAAAAGAGTTTTTGCACTCTAATATTTATGTTTGTGTATTTTAAAGCTTTGCTTTTCTTTGTGATTTACTACAAAGTAGTCGTTGTGCTTTAATGTATGTCAACCTGTGATTTTATTTATTTTTTCTTGTTTTACAGGCATGCTGGTGGTCAATGTAACTTGGAGAAACAAGACCTATGTGGGCACCTTGTTAGACTGCACACGGCATGACTGGGCTCCCCCCAGGTGAGCTGCATACCCCTGTTTAGTTCCCTTCAAGTGTGGAAAAGCAGCTTTAGCGTGCAATTAAAGTTGCTGTCGTGTATTGGGGATTGTAAATGTCAACGTGGAAGAGGGTTCACAATCGCCACAAATCTCTGATGCATACTCTATCCAAACTCGCGCTATAAAGCCTCTTAACCTTTTCATATCGCGTGTGATATGAATCTGCTGTAGCAGCAACAGCTTAATGCAATGAGTTGCCAGTGCGCCGCCAGACCACCGAGTGCATGTTAGTCTTTATGTTGAGCCTGGAGAAACAGGATTCATTGGCAAGCAGCTGATGTCTCAGGAGGCAGCAGTGGAAATAGAAAGCTACTCTAACAAGCCAGATTGCAGAATCCAATTATTGGACTAAGAGCTTTTTTTTTCTCCTCAACACTGGATAGCATTCTCTGTCACAAAGGCTGCCATTTCTAACATCAATCTCATGGCAGTAGCATGAGGGTATTTATTTGGTCTTGTGTTTACAAATCCCCCCAACATTATGGATGCAAAATAAGCAGGATTTGTAAAATGGCGGTGTTACATTACCAAACACCTGCTTTAGGAAGGAAACAAAAAAAAAACTGTATCTAAATGTAAATACAAGTCTGGAATTCAAATGGGCATCTTAAGTGCACCAGAAAAAAATCCAGATTAAATCAGTGCTAATGGAAAACAAGTAGATGCGTTATCCCACTAATGTATCACTGTGGCGCTCAGTTTATAAGGTCTGCTTGGGTGCATTTGCACCAAGACTGTCTTACAGTTTGCAGCATGACTGCATTAAGGACCCACTATAAATTATTCAGAAATCTGAATATAAACGGGGGCTTGTAATTGGTCTAAATTCCTGCACCACTGTCAGACTGCGGATGTATTCACATCCCCTGCTGGGGTTGAAATTGTTTAGAGAGACTTGTAGAGGAAGCTGTGAGTCATAGCAACCCTGGGTTCGACTTTGTCACAGACTACTAACCTTCACTGCTGTGCAGAAAGATAATTGGGTTACTGTTATGGGGAGATAATCCCACACTGCTATTTTAAGTGTCTGAATGGCTTCATGTTTTGATGAGAAAGGAGCTAGAGTGTTCACAACTATTCATTCATATAGTATTAATTTGCTGTTTATTGTTAACAGGCTTATTTGTATAAAATATGTTGGATATTATGTTCAGTTACGTCTCTCTTGACACCTGCAGTTATGTAAAATAAGCCTCAGTTTAGCATAGTGGTTGTTTTTTTTATTTTGAAAGAAGTTAAATGCTGTGGCTTTATTGAACAAAGGGCAGTGACTAATCCTTTTATATTCTGGAATTTCACCCACCTTTTTCAATATTTAGAAAACTATGGTTACGGAAATACTCCAGAATTGTAGATTTCCACATGTTGGTTCCACAGTTTTCTTAAAAGAAAAAAACATGTTAAATGTATAAACCTACTAAATCTAGGTCAAACTATGTAAAACCTGCCTTTATTGAGAACTTGACACAAGCTTTAGTCGTATTATGATTATCCTCAGAATTTCCAGCTGAAATATTGTCCAATATTGATTGCAAAAGGAAAAGGTATTAATTTAAGTAAAAGGATACTCGAAATTGGCCATTTTACTCTGCAAACTAAAAAGTTTTGCAAAAGAAGAGCATTTCCCCAAGTTTTTTGTCCATTGCCAAACTAATAAAAGTATAAATTGTTTCTAGTTGTGCACTGTTTGCAGCTTTCTGCCCGATAACAGATCTTTAAAAAGCCTTCCAAATCTGATTTTGGCCAATACTGATTTTTTTTCTTTCTTTTATTTTTTAAACTAGAGTGAATATAGTTAAAATGCACGTGCAGGGTGGGGTCTATCAGTCTTCCCTCTCTCATGGCAGAGCAAACAGGGACGGTTTTCAGACCTTAAATAGGATCAGTTTCTAAAAGTATTGGCCCATCACCCAAAATTAAGGAAATTTTGCACTTATTCTTTGCACTTATTTAAATCCAGGCAAGTTCATTTGTGTAGCACGTTTCAGCAACAGTGCAATTGAAAGTGCTTTCCGTGATGGAAACAACAAACAAAATAATTGTGTAGTTTTATGTATTTCCTATAACTAATTCAAACATGTTTTCTTACTTACAACTGCAGATTTTGTGAATCACCCACAAGTGATCTGGAAATGAGGAATGGTCGCGGTCGAGGTAAACGAATGAGACCGAACAGCAACACACCGATCAATGAGAACAGCAACTCATCAGACAACAAGGGCGCCACCAACAACAAGACGCGTGCCGCCTCAAACACCAAGGGCCGGAGGGGCAGCCAGACGCCATCAGAGCGCCGCACCCCTCCAAACAGCAACACGGAGGATATCAAAGCCAGCCCTTCTTCAGCTGGAAAACGCAAGACCAAACCTGCTTCTGACATGGAGCCCAACTCCAGCTCAGAGGACACCAAAGGCAACAAACGAATGCGGACAAACTCCAACAATGGAGGCGTGGGAGCTGCAGGTCTCCCTATCCCTTCTATTAAGACGGAATCACTTCCACCGCCACTCGATCGCAGCTGTCCGTCTCCGATTCTTATAGACTGTCCCCATCCCAACTGCAACAAAAAATACAAGCACATCAATGGACTGAAGTACCACCAATCCCGTGCTCACAATGATGATGACATAAAGTTGGACTTAGATGGAGACAGTGAATATGGCGAGGACTCAACTCTCCACCCTGAACCGGGAAACTGTAATGGGGCATCTATCTCCCAGAAAGGATCTTTGTCCCCAGCACGTTCAGTTACTCCGAAAGGCAGAAACTTTGATGCACAAAGTCCATCTCCTTCTCCTGGAAAGTTTGGTTCAAAGCAGAGTAAAAAGAAAATAGTTGAGGCAGATCCAGACACAGGAGGTGCACCGATGGATGGCTGTGAAGATGGGCCATGCCTTACTGATGAGGCTAGTAATGATGGCATAGATGATAAGAGAGGATCAGATAAGCCTAAGAAGGCTAACACTGGTACAAAAACTGATAAAATTGCCCAGAAAAACTTGAAGTCGCCACGTCCTATTGGCCCTGGACCACCAGGATCCCAACAAATGTATCCATTTCCACCTGGAAACCCAAATTCCTCCCCAGGACTAGCCCCAATGATACAGGGAATCCCCAAGAGCCCTCAAATGAGAGGAGCACAACCTAAACCCCCTGCTATTGGAGATCCAGCTTCAAGTAGTTCCAAAGACAAGAAGAAGAAAGACAAAAAGAAAAAAGATGGTCTAAAGGACGCTGATAGCCCCAAGCCTCCGGGAAAGGGTGGAAAATTAGAGGAAGCAAAGCTTCCATATTCTGAGCCTTGTGATCAAGGGAACAAGGGAGAAGGTCTCCTCAACGGTTCCTCAGATTCCCATCAGAGTCGCTTGGCCAGCATCAAGGCAGAGGCTGACAAAATTTACAGCTTTTCCGACAATGCGCCAAGTCCATCTATTGGTGTTGCCAGTCGGATAGATGGCACTGGTATGCCGCAACCTCTCACACCACACCATGTGGTAAACCAGAATGGTGCTGACAACTCTTCAGTCAAAACCAATAGCCCAGCCTATTCAGACATTTCAGATGCTGGGGAGGATGGTGAAGGGAAACCAGACGGTGTCAAAGTCAGGACAGATGACCAAACCATCAGGGAAAGCGTCAAAAAAGCACTCTTTCCAAATCAGACACCCAACAAAGATTCCCCCTACTATACCAGTTACGAGGCTTACTACTCCCCTAACTATGTAAACCCCAGTCCTGGCGGCCCAAATCCAGTTGCACCAGTGGCTGAAGGTCAGGCTAAGATCAAAAGAGATGATGAACATGATCAAGTTGAGGAGAAAGTAAAGGTTGAAGTTCATGAAGAACGAAAACCTGACCCCAGTGTTGCTGGCCAACAGCAACAACAGCCCTCGGTCATCCAGCAGCGGTCAAACATGTACATGCAGCCCCTGTACTACAACCAGTATGCATATGTCCCTCCTTATGCATACAGCCCTGATCAAGCCTACCATAACCACTTGATGAACACCAATCCTGCCTACCGGCAACAGTATGAGGAGCGGCAAAGGCAGATGGCAGAGCAGAATCGAGCTGCTGAGAAGAAGTCGGATGTTGTCATGAAGGAGCGAGAAGCCTCCATGAAGGAGGAGTGGAAACAAAAGAGCCCAATGCCACCAAGCCTCTCCAAAGCCCCGAGTCAGTCAGATCTCGGAAAGATACCACAGCCGCCAAGCAAATCCAGAGACTCACCTTCTGAGCTGTCCTCCAAGTCTATTGGAAGCATAAAGGGGGAGGATCCAAAGTCCCAGCAAGCTGAGGGGCTAAAGATGAAACTGACTGAAGGGGGTCACCATGGAAAGGAAGACTCTTTGCAAGCTCTCGAGTCCAGAGGCCAGGCAGGGATGGAACAACCCATGTGGTACAGACAGGTAGTACCATTGAATAATTTATAGCAAAAATATTTTAGTATTTTAGTCTCACTTTTCAGATTTGTGCTGACATGTTTTCTTGCCCTCAGCCATACCCCGAGAGCCAGAAACTCCAACTAGAGGACGAACACCAGCAACAACAGCATCGGAGGAAAGACGAAAGGGAAAGGGATCGGAAACTAAAGGAAGAAAGGGTCCGGCTGAAGGATGGTCAAAGTGGACCCAAGGAGGATGGAAAAGACATCAGTGATTCCAGAATCAGTGCTGAGGACCATCGAGCCATGAGCAAAGACTCTCGTTCTAACCCGCACATGCAGTTCACATCACAACTAGCACAGCATCAAGGCTACTTGCCGTACATGCATGGATACCCGTATGGACAAGGCTATGAGCCCAACCACCCAGGATACAGGGGCATGTCTTCGGTCATGATGCAGAATTACCCAGGTATGATTTAAGACTTCATCCAAATGCGGTGAGCTGTAAAAAGTCTGAACTGCTGAGACTTTATTTGTATTTATTCAGCTAGCGTATGTATTTTCCCTGTATTTTATCCCGCACATGTTAAGTGTCTGACTGTATGGCATGCAAATATCTCGGTATGGTTTAAGGCTATGTAATCAGATCTTTTTTTACACTGCTATTTTCAATCAGCAGTGTGGTACAGTAAATTGAAAATAATAGCCTGTGAAACTATACATTACAATATTTCTATGATATTGATAGATCTAACTGAAAATCTAAAACAAGTGAAAATTGAACAAGATAGGTCTTAAAATAGTTTGTGATTCATTGTTGGTTGGTGAAAATAATGAAGTTTTTTGATCTACTGCCAAAGTTTATCCAGAGTTGTTAAAAACAGTAAAATGGGCCCGTAAATGTCATTTTGCTTAACAACATTATTATGATTATTAGATTATTTACATGTTAGCAGACAGAACTGAAATCTTTCATCAAGTCTTCTTTATATGAGCATTGTCGTTACATTAATAGTTAGATTAAAAATTATTGAGCACAAGACATTAATTACGTTCACTGAAGTTTATGGGAAGAAAAGATTGGCAATGAGTGACACCTTGAAAAAAATGCGTTTCTATTGTGTTATACCAGCCCACACCCGGGGCATCTGACCACCTAACACAACAAGATGGCAAATCTGCAAATCTGATTCTGGGGTAAAAACTACCCATGGCTGAAGGCCCCAGTTGGTTCCACCAAGAAACAATTCAGTGTGACCTTTACAGTGTGTGGTGTAGGCAAAATGATCTATTATGTAATTGATTTGGAACTTGTAAAGTATCCTTTGATATTCCATCTTCAACAACTCCTTCAGACACATGGTTGCAAGTTAAGCGCTAAAGTTACACTTACACTTAGTTACACTTTTCTTAGCTGCCCTTCGCTCAGCTGCTGTAGCGTAATGAAAATGTAGCTCTGGGGTAATTTAACTTTTTGGCACTCCTTGTAATTTAAACCACATGCTCCAGAAACACACATCCATACTACCTCACTTCTACTGTAGTGAACTTTGTTGTTTTTATGAATATTATACTCATCCAGTGGCTAACGTCAGAGCTTTCCTCTGCCAGTGAGAATGCAAATAAAAAACGGGGCATAGCTTTTGTGACTGCTCTGTATTAAGACATTTTAAGTGGTTGGTCTGGAATAAAACCATGTTTTAACAGAGTCTACACCTCTATTCTCTTAATTTTTTCTCAAAATATTTAAGAGGATAGTGGATTATATACATTAGATTAATATGATGACATTCATGGTAGCTGTGGTGTAAACAACCCAAAATATATTGTCAACAATAGATGGTAAACGTTGATGTATCCAAATCTGCTTGTCAAAATTATATCTTCCCCTCTCAGGTTACCTATCTGGAAGTTATCCATTTTCTACTTACGGGGGTAAAATGGTGGGAGGTGACGAAGGCAGCGAGAAATCCCGCGCTAGCCCCACAGTTTCTAAAACGGCAACGGACTCCAAAGCCCTGGACATCCTGCATCAGCACGTCAGCCAGTACAAGAACAAATCCCCCACGGTGGGCGACAAACCGCCCCACGACAGAGAACGGGACCAGGACCGGGGAGCCGCCGTCGACAGGGAGCGGGAACGGGAGCGTGAGAGGGACAGAGACAGGGATGTGGACCGACCGCGCTCGTCACCGTCCCAGCGCATCATGCCCTCTCACCACCACCTGGCATACCCACTGCTCTCAGGGCAATATGACCTGTCCTATGCCACAGGTATGTTAGTCTACAGCAGGGGTCTCAAACTCCAGTCCTCGAGGGCCGCAGTCCTGCAGTTTTTAGATGTGCCACAGGTACAAAACACTGGAATGAAATGGCTTAATTACCTCCCCCTTGTGTAGATCAGTTTTCCCAGCCTTGCCAATGACCTAATTATTCTATTCAGGTGTGGTGCAGCAGAGGCACATCTAAAAGTTGCAGGACTGCGGCCCTCGAGGACTGGAGTTTGAGACCCCTGGTCTACAGTCATCCTGGATTGTAAACAATGAACCCAGATCATTCAGTCAATCAGGTTTATTTGCAAAGCACATTTCAGCAACGAGGCTTTACATCACAAAACGTAAAAATATCATAAACACATCAGAAGCAATTGTGAATCCATAACGGACATCGCATTTTGTCAAGTGGTTTAAATCTTCAATGCACTTCAGTTATGTTGTTCAATGTTCCATTTATTATGGTTCAAAAGCAACTCTAAGCAGCTGGGTCTTTAGTCTTGATTTAAAGGAACTTAGTTTAGTTTATAAAACAACAGTTTTTTTTAAAATCTATTCTCTGCGCTCCAAGCAGCCAGTGTAAAGACTTTAGAACTGGATTTATGTGCTTGATCTTCCTGGTTTTAGTGAGAACTTGAGCAACAGCATTTTGGATCAGCTACAACGTGATTGTTTTTATTTTTCTTAGGCAGATTTGTGAAGACACTGTTGCAGTAATCTCTGCGACTGAAGATAAACGCATGGATGAGTTTCTCTAAATCTCGCTGGTATAATAGTCCTTTACTCCTGTAAATGTTCTTCAGGTAATAGAAGGCCGACTTTATAAGTTGTCTTTTTGTGACTCTGAAGGTTCAGGTCTAAGTCCATCACTACACCCAGATTTCCTGCCTGATCACTTTTTAAGTGGTGGAAATCCATAATACTAAACAGTTTCCACTTCATTAGACGTGGGCAAAGTACCTCTAACACTAAAACTCAACACAAGCTCACTGACAGCAGATTAGAAAAGCAAGGTGGCTCTGAAATACTTAATGTCGCCATTGTAACTCCAGTTTAAAACAGTAATGGCTGAGATGATTTCTGGCCCAGATATCTGTGCTGTAGAAATAAATAAATAGTGTTTCTTTGTCCAGGGTTTATTTGTGTGGAACACCCTCGGGCGTCACGCTGCACTCTTCAATTACATTTATGTTGTCGGCTCAAAGGCAGCAATCTGCAGAGAAGCTAAATTGTGTCCAAACAAAGCTCTCGTCTCTCTGATGCAGTCGAGCACAATATGCAGCGCAGCTTTTAGCCTCTCAGCTCATCCACCCTAAGTAGGTCCTCTGAGGACAAGTGGATCACAGTGTTTATAATAGAGATGTTGAAGATGCCGCAGAGTACGCACAGCTGCTGCGGCCTGCGGCGACCTCTGGTGGCAGCTCTGTGAAATTACACCAAATCTGATAAATGATTTGTCAAGATGGTGTGATTCATGTGTCCCTTCAGCAAAAATGCTTTCCAGGAGGTTGTTATGGTATAAAGGGACATTTGGGGGGATGATTGTGGGAATCCTGAACAAGACATTGTAGGATTTTGACGATTATATATTTGTAGGAGTCACAGCTGTGTAAAAGGCATGGCACTTCAGCAGCACCACAAATCTCTGCATCTTTGGAAACATCTTAAGTTTGGGTCTAGTAGTAGATGGCATTCAAGTCACTCCAGCTCCATTTTTCTCCAAGTATTGAAAAGCAGTGTTCCACAAAGATTCAGTTTTTAAGGCAAGATAATTTTACTAATTATTAAATGAATTTAAATGTATTTATGTAGGACCATTCTTACGTAATCCAAAGGTTTTTTTCCCAAGACATTAAAAGAAATATTCGCTCAAAAACAGCTTAATATGTCAGACATTGAATGCATATTTTTAAGTAGATTTATAATGCAATTTTAAATCCCATTTCAAGTTCCACGTTAAACTTAAATTAGAATCTAATCTTCAGGCACTGAACAGTGATTGAGTCTGATTAGTCTGGTCCTTTGATTATCTTTAATTGCCTCAGTTGCCAGAACTAGTTTCAGTCCTATTAATAAATTATAAGTTCTTTATTAATAATTAATTAAGGGATAGTGTTCTAAAAATCGGTGAAAAATAGCAAAACAAAAAAGTTATAACAATATCGGCCCGGTTTTTTTTTTTAACAATAAGTCTTTGCTGGTACCTCATCCCAGTTCAGTTCAGGAGTCATGTACACGTTTAAACTGATTAACTTTAGAGCACAGTAAAATAAACCAGTGCGTTTCATCAGAACTAGTTGATCGCCATTGACTTCGTGAAGGTGTCCCATTTAACTCGGTGTGCTTTGTAATGTTTTGGATGCTGCAGCGTCCCTTCAGAGCAACAGATTTCAGATCTGATAGACAGGAGACTGCAGCAGCCAATACAGTCTCAATAGGACAGAATCCAACATGTTTTTACCTACTGCTATTTTTTTGTTGTTTAGATTTTTTTTAAATAAAGAAAAACAAATGTTTTATTGTTATTATGTTTAAAGCATTTTCTTCAATGGGGTATCAAAAGTTACAGAAAGTAACATACAAAAAAAGAATCACATAATTTGCAAACTTTTGACAAAAAAAAAAACTCATAATAAAGAACTGCATTGGATACTCATGTCTACCAGTAAGTTGACATGAGTAGAACCTGCCTGTTAAATGCAACCAGATAAGATTTGTTGGTAACTGATTCTGTATAAATTAACTATGTCGGATTAAAAAAATAACTAACGCTTCCTTGTAAAGTATGTATAGCTGTACTCTGGCTCTTTTTGTTTCTTCTGTACCAACTTCAGAAATCAGTTCAGCGACATGAATTTGAAACGCGAGCATTACTAAATATTTTTTAAAAAGTGACATTTAATTGAAAATAAAATAAAATGGTAAAACTCAGTCAAAAAACAGACACATCTGACTTCTCAACAAGGTTAAATACACACAAAAAAAAAAGAAAAATGAAAAATACCAGACTGTATTCTATGCTTTTAACATGTTAACATGTTTGTAAAGTTAAATGAAATAATAACTTTGACCAAAAAAATTCTATACATATAAAGACCAGTAATCTGTTATTAACAGGGTTGTTTTGTGTGTCTCTTGTAGGGAAACCTGACCGTCACACCTCAACACTGCAGAGATTCATGTGACTGGCTCACATGAGAGCAACATCCTCTGGTTGTTACCTTGTAGACATCAGTTGAATGGTGTTTCGATCTTTTATTTTTTAGTTTCTCTGCCCCAAGGCAAGGCAGAATGTTGTTGCTGTTCTTTTTTTCTTTTGTTTCCTTCTCCTCACGAAAGACCCCAAATTTTCCGATCCGAGGACTGTAACACGACTCAAGAGTATAACCCAGGTTCAAAGCCATCGCTCTGCCCCTTCCCGCAGAGGAAACACCGACCCGCTGAATACCTAGTCTTTGCACTGTCGACAAATACAATGCAAAAAGAGACTGCCAGAACAGCTTTTCGTGTTTTCTTTATGATTTGTTTTTTTTTGTTGTTGTTGTTGTTTTCAGACTGCATTGTTTCTTTTTGTCACACAGAAAAGAACTTGGCGGGTTGAATTTGGGGTACTTGGGAGGGGTAGGAAGGAGGGAAAGAGGCGTCGGCTAAACTAAAGACTGGCTTTACAGTACGCCGTGAAACAACAGTATATCCTTAACTTGACAAATGTTCAGCTATGTTTAGGGGAGAGGAAGGGGGAGGATGGTAACAGCTGCTTTCTTCAGAGACTTAAGAGCCTGAGAGTGAAGTTTTCCCATCTTCATCGTCATCACTTCAAGTTTTTTGGCTTTTATTTTCTTCTTTTTTTTTTTGTTTCGTTTCCTAAAGGAACGCCTCACATTTAGTTTCAGGGATGATGCCGTCATGTTTCAGCGAACACACCTCATGGAGAAACAAACCAACACTATTCGTGTCTCCTTTTCTCTCTCTCTCTTTCTCTAAACTCTCTTTCATATCATTGTGTGTCCATCTTCGGAAGTGTCTGACGCCGGGTTCAGTCGTGTTTTTGATTTAGTTTTTTAAATATGTGTTTTTTTTTTGGTCCCCTTCACCATAAACGGAGTCGCATCCACTTTAAACGGTGAAGCCACATCAGCGAGCGATCGGGTTTGTTTAGTCACTGCGCTTCTTTCACTCTGATTGTTTTCCTGTAAACAGTGTAAAACCTGGGCTCATGAATTGTTCTGCTGTAATATATAGGCTTCCAACCCTTTCTGTGCGTAAATGTTTGTATTTATTCAAGCATGCAACCGTTAGAGAAACTTGTCAAAAAGCCGTCTTGCTTTTTTTGGCCACGCTGAGCACAGACCATTACCGTCGCCCGGGTGTTTTTGTGCGTTTTCTTTTGGTTTTCCTCATCTTGGGTTCACATCTCTGTTCGCCCCCTCAAAACGCGTGCCTCTAAATTAGCGTCTCCGCTACGCCGAGCTAACTAATCCAGTCAGATGAAGTGAAAACGGAAGGAAGTCTGAGTGATTTTTTTAAATTTTATTTTTGGGGCTAATGTGATCGGGGGCGGGGGGGTCTCTTCTCTTTTGCTCATGTGGCTTCACCGTAACAACTGGTAGGTCAGATCCATGGTGACCAAGCAGACCCTAATTCACATCAGATTCTGACACCTGATTTAAAAATATAAATAAACACTAAATTAAACGGCCTGCCTCGGAGTCGCTGAGAAGTCTTACAACATGTGAGTCCCGCTCCGTAAATTCCCACTGGTGAGCTTTTTTATCGACGTGAGCGTGGCCCCCGTTCTACCCGAGGCTTTAAATTACACGGCTCCCAAACCACAGGGGGTGTTTTTTGGGGTGAAATCCTATCCATGTGCTGCTCACTTTGATTACAGGTTACCGATTGTTGAAGGTTTAAGGTCATACCATGGTGTTTGAACCATTTTAATGACAGGATATTGACCATATATTTTTTCTTTTTTTAAAGTAATTTTTTTTTATTATTATTTCTCCCCTCCACCCCCCACTGCACAAACAGTGAATCATGCCTAACGACCCCCACCTGGCGTCCAAACCAGGCATTTCTCACATTTAACAAACCGCAGCGATTCATTTTGAGGTTCACGGACATTCCTGGTGGGGGGGGGGGGTAAAAAGAAAGTTACCAGTTTCTTGCCCCCGAAAAGAAGAAGGAGAAAGGAAACAAAGAAAAGTTGACAGGACGGTATATATTTTGACTTTGTGCGCATTTTAAAGAAGAATGGCTGACATGATTTAAAAGCTGAATGTGGTGGTGTGTGACTTGTACTTAATCTGTAAGGGTAATCTAGGCAGCTGTGATGTTGTCATTAAAGTCAGTGGGGTTTTAGTACCAGCAGACTGCATATAGTTTTATCAGACAATGGTTGTGACAAGTGCATTTGTTCTCTCTCTCTCTCTCTCTCTCTCTCTCTCTCTCTCGTTCTCTTTCTCTGAGAGTAGTGTTATCTCAGTAGTAAGCAAAGCCCAGTGAAAATCATTTATTCTAAAGTGTATGAAAAAGCCAGAAAAGTTAACGTTTGCTATCAACATATTGGAAAGTGCTTGGCTCTTGTATTTCGCAGGACTGTATTTGTTTCATGGTGAAGAGTATATTTATTGGCCAGCAGTTGTCTCAATTGGTGCCTAGTCGAACATTCTTCTGTGAGAACACAGAGACACTCGCTCGTTTGTCTTTTTTTTTTCCTCACCCCACCTCCTGTCACACGGCCACCCTCCCCCATCCCGCCTTCCCCTCCGTTTTAACCCCACCGTCCTGCCTCTCCTTAATCCCCCCCACAACCCTCTCACCCGACCCCCTCCAAAAGTACCGGAGCTCGGTGCTTGCAAGGATGTTTACAATGTCTTCATTTTCTTTCTGTGTGAGAAATTCAGAACTCTTCTCCCTCCCTCCCCCCGTCTTCTGTCCTTTGTTGTCTTTCCTTTCAGGAGTTTGTGTAAAGTGTACATTACCATGGTTCTTTTTTATACAATACTCTGTAACTTGCCTTTGTAAATTTGGGCTGGAAAAAAAATAAATCTTTTTATGAGACAATCTGTCCTAAGAACTGCTCAATGGCTTTTTCTCTCCTCCGTTGTTCATCGGTTGTGCTAAACGTTTTCTTTGAAAATGTGTTTTTGATCTTCTTCAGCCTCGTTTTACTCCTTCGCCCGTGGATTAAAATTCAGTGGATGTTTAAATATTTCTTAGTCATCCGGAGAGTTTCACATCTTAAGACCTACGAAGGCTCGACAGGCCCAGCGAAGAGAGAAGCAGCCTGGTTACTGAGGAGGAGCTGCAGAGAGTCACAGCTCAGGTGACGACAAGTCTACTGCTCGAACAGCATTTAGCAATGCTAACTGCATAATTCACCTCTGGTTTATGGAAGAGTTGCCAAAAAAAAAAAAGAAAAGCTATAAGGTGTCCAAGAAGAAATTTAGCGGGACAGCAGAGACGTGGAAGCTGATCTGGTCACACAAGATCGAAACTGAACTTCTTGGCCAAGATGTTATGTGACAAAGAAAAACAACGTTTCGCCGCGACATCCTGAACTTGAAATTCAACTTAAACGCTCTAAACATGACGCCAGAGAATAAAGGAATGGGCAACTACATTGTTATTGTGCGTAAAATCCTTGAAAATCCTTTAATTTCAATTGGGCATTTCCAAGGTTTGGAAAGTACTAAATGTTTGATTAAAAGCCATGTTATTTATAGTTGAAACCAGATATTTTTAAACACCTTATAAAAAGAGACATGAATTATTTTTTTTTAAGTTAAATTAGACAAAATTTTTCTTGTTTTAGGTTAATTAGAATTTCCAAAATTATTTTACATGATACAAAAAATTCAGTTATGTTTTAGCTCATGTTGAATACTGTCACAAGACATTATTAAGAGAAATAAATTGTATCTTATAGCAGTGAATTTAAACTCTTCTATAGTTCCTTTATATTGTCTTTATCCCTAAGGTGTGGTGCTGGAAAAGTTTGAGAACTTGTCTTGAAAATTACGTAAATTTTACGATAGGAAAACTGAACCCCATGAACAGGACATCCTGAGCATGTACTGTATTTAAAATAACTAAATTTAACTGGTAATTAGTCTTTGTTTTTATTTAAGTCTTTGTATCAAAACAATATTTAAATGTTACGGCTAACTATAAGACAGTACAAACAATAATATATATATATATATTTATTTATTTATATATGTAAATGCTTTAGAATTATAAAGCCATTAATTTTTTTTAGGGTTATGAAACGGTAAAAATCTCATCCCAAGTCATTTATGTCGGATATCAAACTGAGATAGGAAATTCTGCACATACCAGCACTTTCCAGTCAACATTTTCACTTTTTGATGTGTTTATCACTGAATTTAAAATAATCCCTTTTACTGGAGGCGTCAGGCTGCACTGTTGCATGTGGCCACAGGAGAGCAGTGTCTGTAAACGGGGCCAGTCGGTCTGTGCTGAATCAAATGTCCAGTTTAAAGCAGCATTTCTTTCATGCTGGTCACTGAAGTTTAAGGTTATAATACTTGAACGTCTTTATAAATCCTTTCATAAGTTTTCATCCCAGAAATTGTATACATATTAAGTTGTATGTTGATTTTAAAGTATGAATTCTCCACTATTTCTTTAGTTTTTGCTTCCATGGAGTCAGACTTTGTGTTCATTTGTTCCAGCGGTCTTGAGCAATAATTTTCTAGACTTTCTGGAGTTTTGCTCTCCAGCAGACGGACCATGTGTGAGGAAGCGGCGGACGTCCAGGAAGATCGTCAGAAAACACCCGGACAACGACTGACTGTCCACGAAAGACATAGAAGGAGAATATACTCTGTGATTTAAACAAAGTTTTCTTATTTAAATTATTTTGAAATGAAACAATTTCGAGTGTCTTTAGACTGTCTTTTTACTATTTTTGCATAGAAAAAACATCAAAAACCTGTAAAAGTTAACAATCTTCTCCCCCAGGATCTCTTGGTTCAATGTTAAAACTGTTTCTGCTCCTTCGTTTTCAACGTTTCTCATATCTGTTGTGACCCAGCTGTCTGCAGCTCCTTCTCTATCGCAGCCCTAGCTGGGTTTGATGTGGCGTTCACTGGCATGAGCGAGGCAGCTTGGGGTATTTTTAACTGCCCCCAATGCCCCCGAAGTGACTTGGCTCAGTGTATTAGTATAATGCAACATCGGTGATGGGGAGTGATTACGCCCGGGGATGATTTTGTTGAGTGTAAATGGGGGGGAGATCTGATTATCCTCCCCGCTCTGGGCTCGGCGGAAGGGAGGAGGAGGAGGAGGGTGGAGAAGGGAGGAGGGCCTAAAGATACCAATGTGCTGAGCCAATGGCTTTTCCACAGAGCAGCTGGCTGGCATCAGGACAGGACAGGCCGCTCACAGGAAGGATACCTGGAGGACACCGGCGCCCGCCAGCTGCTCGTCGGACACCGAGGGCGACTTCCAAGAGGTGTTCATGGGATGCACTATCTACGCGGCCAGCCCTAAGGCTCTGCCTGCCGACGAGGCCCGGGGCCAGGACAGATACTACCAGCTCCCCCACTACAGCCATCCTTATGGTAACTGCAGTCAGAGGATAGCAGCCTGCAGAGCCAGGTCAGTGAACGCAACACAGGAAGTCCACACCGGGCGTAAAACTGAACCAAAGGGAATGCTGCTGGTGCTCACACTATGGCATAGATCTGTTTATTTATTTTTTAAATTGGATATAAATCTTTTTAAATTGGTGTAAAATAAGTTTTGAAAATGCAGTTCTCAAAGCAGGTTGTTTCTGCGTTTTCTTTTTTTCAGAGTCATGAGTGAGAAGCTTTTGAGATAGAAAACGGTGAGATATGAGCGGATTAAAAGCACTGAAACAGAGGAACGCACTGAGAGGATATCAGTCTGTCACGTGTGGGTGTGTGTGTGTGTGTGTGTCAGTTTCTTTGACTATTTCCTCACATGACTTCTGTTACCCCTTTCTACGTCCATCAGTAGAAAGTAGAAACTAATTGCACATCTACAGACTACGAAGAACTGCAGTGATCTCTGATACGTGAGATGTTTGTTTATTTATTTTAATTTTGATCATTTTTTGTCCAGGGCGTTTTATTATTAATCCTTTGTTATAACATTAACAGAGCTGTTTTTATGCTAAACCATTAGGAATAATGTAACTTTAGCACACTTGCCTTCACACAATGAGTATAAGTGGTGGCTTCTGGAGGGAAGACATTGTTCCCTCCAGATAGCCTCGCTGTTTTCAGTCAAAAACAGCGAGGCTCTCTGACCCAGAGGACGCCTCAAGTAAAAACAAATTCAAAATTCCCACAGGTTTAGATAGATCAAATGAAACAATAAGAGATGCACCAGTTTTGGGGCTGAACATCAGGAATCGGTCGTTTTTCCGTTATCTGCTTATCTTTTCAGGGTCATCGGAGCCCCAGGCTCTTTCCACATTATTCATAAAACCAGGCTGCGCAATAGTTTTAAGTTCGTTTGCAATATGGCCGCTCAATACGCTGCAGGTTTCTTTAGCAGTGTTGCAAAGTCACGCGTCTGTTAACGCTTGCATAATGCGCTATGTCACTGCCTTGTGGAAGTGACTATGACAAAAAGACATAATTATCATGGCAGCATTTGTTGCTCTAGCGTTGGCTTTGTTGAGCTTTAACTAGGCCCTCACGGAGGTGCCAGCATGAAGTCATAGATTCCTGTGGTTTGCACTGTGCTGCTATGAAGAGGGAAATGATTCCTCTCCTTCCAGGCTGCAGGGGATCAGTTACAAAATGACTTAACTTCGGAATAATATTTCAGACGTTGTCAGAATAATCTTTAACATGTATCTATTCCTCCATGAAATTCCAATGATTCATTATTGTACCAAAATATTAGATTAAGTTGTTCATGCTTTAACTGTGCCACTCCTCGTCTGTTTATAGTTTGATTTAATCCGTAAGCCAGGGGTCAGCGACCTTTGGAAGCCCAAGAGAAATTTTTACTCGTGGTCCAGCTGAGCGAAATTTTAGAGCCACAAAAACAACTTAGCAGCTGGAAGCAAAATAGCTTTTGTTTCAGTGAAACATATTGACAGAAAAAAAAAATAATAATAATATATATATTTTACACCATTAGTGGCCATATTTGGAAATGTTATGCCTATTTTGCATGAATACACCAAGAACAAAACTGTTAATGCTATCATTCCTAATGTAATTATCTTTACAAGGTGTGGTTTTACCATTGTGCTCATTTGAAGCGTACAGGTGTCCGGCGCCGTAGTGGGGGACTGATGGTTTGGGTTTGTTTTACGGTCTGCGTAGCCTGCAGGAACTGCGTTTACAGTCAACTTCTCTGTGTACCGTTTGCTCCAGCTTCACTGTACTGTAAATAGCCGCGTCCATCACGTCTCGTCTGACTCAAGTTATTGTGTTTTTCAGCGTATTTTCGGAACTGCAGTGACAGACATTTTCCAATACTGCTCCTTTTGTCGCTCCGAACCTGGGGTTTTATAACAGTAAGACGTCTAGCGGGATTTGTTAATATTAAATATATAATCACTCCTGTATGGAGAAGCGCATCCTTCCTCAGAAACTGCACTCAAGCCTGGAAGACTCTCAGGGTCAACCCCATGCACTCTGATGTTCAGAGGGGTTTTTTTTGTGTTTTTGTTTTTGTTGTTGCATATTTTCAAATGGGTACCAGTATTTTTTTAGGATGCCGTGCAGAACCGTTATTCTTCAAACCATAGATTTTATTTTATTTTAATAACCAACTATATTTTCTCAGTGTTTCACTGACTTGTCCTAATCTTCTGCAGTTAACTTCATACAACATGTGGAGTCTTGCGCAGTGAGTGCACTATATGAGAATAAAAAAAGATGTTCTTTTTCTGAATTATGACTCCATTAGTACTCACTAGCAAATTCACAAGTTTAGGAGTGTAGCTTCAATCTGTTTTTTTTTATGACCTTGTACCACTCTGTGCCATCCTTTAAAAGAAAACTCTGCAACCTTCTTATAGGTATTAAATCAGCTTGATATTGATATGCACATAGCAGAAGGGATGTTTTCTAAATATTTACATACTTCAGATGATTTCTTGGCTTTCTTAGCATTTTCTGCAGTTGTTCAATATTTACTCCTTGTATTCCAGTTCATTACTCATAAAAGTTTTCATGGACACAGCGATAGATTTACATGGTAATATATCTGCTGAGATCATCCTGCTTATTTACTTACTTTACTCGCTGTATATAACATGGCGTGTAAAAAAACGTTACAGATTAAAGATGTGCACTTTTTTTAAAAAAGTTAAACCACGGCAAGTTTTACAACCATGACTGTAAATATGAACGCTCCGTGTATACATATAAAAAAAAAAAGTTTAGATATTTATTTCCGCGGAGATCATTTTTTTCACTTAGTACTTTAGTTGCACATAATAATAATAATAATAATAATAATAATAATAATAATACAGGTTCGCTGTTTTCGCTGGGCGTCGGTGGAGTAAAAAATAGCCTCAGTTTAATCCCCAGCCCACATTGGGCTGATAGGTAAGCTCAACCCACCTCCACAGACGGACACGCTAGTGAGAGCGACGCAGCTCAGCGAGCCTCGCTCATCTCACTTCTAGTTTGTTTACGGCTGGGTAAGGGAGCTACGGTTTGGGAGGCCTTTTTTAAAATTAAATTAAACTTATTAAACTTACTAAATGGTATCTGGACATGCAACCGAGACCTGAAGAACTGTGCGGAGCTTCAAGGTGACAACACAGCGGAAAGCGTCGCCGCACATAGAGAGCTACAGGTAGGAGACTTTTAAATCAAATCAAGCTAGCGCGAACACGGTGCGAACTTCCGGTGAGGATTTCAAAAATAAAAATCGGCGCCTCTGAATTTATGCGTTAGTGTAGCAGAAAATGCAGAAATATTTTTCTTTGGACTGCATGATTACCTAATCACTATTATAATATTATATTCCTATATGATTGCCTATAGAATGCATTTATTAAGTTAGTATCTTTATTTTATTTTGAAGGAAAACGCTTTTTTCCGGTTTTAATGTTATCTTGCCAAACTACAACGGTTCTGATATTATTAAATAAACGCAAGACTTGTTCTGGGAAAAACTCGCCATAGAAAATGCAGATAAAGTTCTGGAATAAAATACAAAACCTCACAAAACTATAGGGATTTGCTTTGAAATGTAAAAAAAAAAATATATAAATATTGTTTCTTCATTAAAAGAAAAATGCTTATGACATTTAAATTAAACTAACATTTCACTTTCTGTCTTAGGAACTTATGCCTTACAGCATAGCATCTTATTAAACAAAAAGATGTTTCTATTTTCCCTAAACTGTTATTTTTGTAACTTCTGTTTATCCTTAAATCCCAGCAAGCTATAAACAGTACTTATTGTGCTCCCCTTAATCTTCAGAAAGGTTAACACTTGGAGCTTTGTGCAGACTTTAACACACCTCTCCCATCAAAGGCTGTTTTGAGGCACTTGCACAATGGGGAGGTTATTTCAGGAGGCCTCAAGCAGTGCAGATGTCAGAGTCCAAAGGCTGGACCTCTTTTGCACATTGATTGGCTTTCTTCCCGTAAAACACAAGAACAAATAAAGACAATGCATTACAAAAAGAAAAAAAATACATGGATATACAGGGCACACGAGGGGAGGGGGGAAAAAAACAAAAGAGAATAATGTTACCAAGAGATCCAGGGTATTTTTAGCTGAGTGGCAAAAGTGGCAGATATTCATTTCCTGCTTTGCATTTATTTTGTTTTTGTTTGTTTTGTAATCATGCCATTGTTTGTCTAAGTTCGAGAAACCCACTGCAAGCTCATCATAATAAACATTTCCCCCTGCACAGCCAGTAATAACAATTACCTGTCATGCTGCCGCTTTGTGATGTCGCACATCGTCTGACAGCAAAGGTCGGCGGCTCTGGCGTAGCTGCAATTTGTTTCTATGTAAATACGTCGGATTAAACTGCAGGAAAACGACAGGATGGCACTGTAAACCGATGGTGTCGGTTACTGCTGGTGTGGAAATAGGATGGTGACACACCTGTAACTGATTATAATCAAGGACTGACTGTCTAAAAAAAAAAAAAAAAGTGTACTCAATGTTTGATGGTGGAGCCTTCGGCCGTTTTGCATAAACAACAACAACATGGTTGCTGAAGGATTGCTGGGAAATGGGGGCAGAAAGTGTGCTTCAGCCCTCTCACTGACTAACAGGCTCTAACAAGATTACAGCTGATTGGATTGGAGGATGTCTTGTGACAACGCAAAAATGTTTCTCCCAAGAGACAAAGAAGGACACAGACAGACGGATCATAGGGGTTATGGGACGTGTCTGGGTTTTGGCTGGTCCGCTCCCTTTATCCTTTGATAAAAGCCGTGGCATTGCAGCTCTGCCTGTTTAGGTGAACCTCCACCCCAGTCTCAAGTCACTGGCAATCGCCAACAGATTTGCTTTCAGTGTCGCCATGTCTTCCCATCAACTTTGACGAGTCTCCTCTTGCCACTCGTCCGTAAAAGCTGGCGGTGTGGAGGGAAAGACACAATTGCTCAGCCTGTCAATGCAGGTGTTAATGTTTGCAGTTGTCTGTTTCTCAAGTATCATTGGATGGCGTCAGAGTAAAAGAGGCTTAGTCAAATTTAAACACTTTTAAAACCGTACGTCCTTCTCCTCCAGCAGTTATTCACTACTGTGTTTTGCTCGATTGCAGGAAGTCAACAACGTATACATTTAGGTTTATTGTTGTAATTTGATGCTGCACGAAAACGTCTGCATGTGTGGACGCTGCTGCTATTTATGTGTTTATTAGTTATTGTTTCATGGGTTAGTGCATCTCATGTTTAAGGAGCTCATTTGAGAATATCATCAAAGGCTGCCTTTGCGGTGGCTCATTTCACCAGTCTTCGGTCTTTCTCATCTCGAGACGCGTTTGCAATAATTCCTAAGAGGGAACTTGCTTGAGCTCACTTCTCTTTTCATCTTGGCGTTAAACGTGTTCAGCGCTCTCTCTACAGATCTTCTTCAATTTGTCCTGCTCTTTTAATAGGAGCCGGGGATGTTGCATGAGAAAATGTTCCAAATTAATTGGAAGTCACTGATGATCATAGGGTTTGTTTGTGTCTTAATCCAGCTAAATCTTATTTCCCCCAGATAAATGTTGATTCAAATGTCTCTCTGTGCTGAAAACATGGCAACTGTGCAGGACTTTTTGTTTTGTTTAGTTGGTTCTTTTTAGGCCCAACACATTGATTTGTCGGTGCACTTGTCCGGTCTCTTAAATTTCAAACACACATTGTAGGAAACAAAGACTGTAATACAGAGAAAAACACCTTCAGACGTATGAATCCACTTTAAAATAGTACACAAAAGTCTGGCTCCCTGAGGATACGTCTTTAAATTTTCAATTTGTTGTGTTTTTAAAAGTTTGTGCAGTTTTGTCTCTTGAACAGCCTCCATTAGTCAAAAAAGAAACACCTAGAGATCTTCAATAGGCCTGGCCTTCAGGTTATGTCACATGAGCCTGAAACTTGATGCTGTTACATTTCACATGTTCGGGGATCAAAGGTTACCTTTCGGTGTCTGACGATGATTTCAAATAAAACAACCTGCGACGTTCATGATCACATTTAGTCGGCCATTCGACTGCTTTTGTTTGACCAAACACGTTGGTCATCATCACAGAAAATGTAGGGTAATTATTCCCTACATTACGCGTTGCTGCAACTTTTCAATGTTCCCAGATCCTTTACGGTAAAATTTGCAATAAACTCCGTAACTAGCTTTGGGGGGGGGTTGCGTTAGCGTAGCTAGTTTGGTGTGTTTTTGGTGTTTGGCGGCAGATGAGATCAGCTGCTTCAGTTCCACCTCCAGGTAAAATTTGGCTCCTCATGTTTGCCGTGTTTCAGAACGTTCCCTTTTGGTGATACGAAGTCATATTTCTCTGGAACTTGTTGGGAGCGGTTCATGTGACCTTATGTTTTCCAGCTGCCACGCTGAGATGATCAAGTTTTGACGTTTGCTAACTGACGAAGCATTACGTCATCACATTTTGATGCGTAGAAAACCAGATTTTATCCCCCCCACTGCCACCCTCAACACCTCCGTGCCCCAGGCTACTGCCCCAATGTAAGTTCTTAAGTCCGACCATGACCAATACAGTTTAGCATTAAAAAGCATCACATTTTTGTGGTAAAGAGTTGATATCAGGACATCTTTTTCACCAAACAGCACATTTTAAGTTCCCATTTTACCCTCAGGTTAATCCCAGAATCCTTTAAACTTCGATTAAAAGTGGAAAGACCCCGCAGTTCCCAGCCTTATCTATTACAAAAAGCTACTTTGTCTTTTTTATGTCCCATTTAATCCTCCGCGATCCCACATAAGCAGTCAGCTCTCCCTCCAAGCATCAGAAAGCCATTGTTGTTTGAACAGGTCAAGCGGCTGACGTAAAGCTTCTGGCCAATTAGAGTTAATACACTGGAAACTCCACGCAGGTTGCCTGTTTCCATCAGCGCCTGTAATTACACAGGAGCAGGTGGTAGCGACCTTCCCGCGGCCCCCAGAGGACGGCACAGAGGCGACGTGTTTGCATCCATGTCAGAGAGGCAGAGAAAAACAGGAAATAATGGGCTTTAAAAGACCACAGCGATAACCATGGAGCAAGACCCTTAAAAACGTCAATGTGCAGAGAATCTGAGCGCTAAATTTAATGTTCAGAACATACAATGCTAGGGAAGAACATCCACACACTTTCTGATACGTCAACTGATTGTAGTGGTTCTATAAATGAAATTCTGATTGATCTGGCTGATAAGTTTAAGTTTGGACGTTTTGATGTTGCTGCCGGTGTCATAGTTAGAGAAACGAGGATCACCTGAGAGGAACTGGTGTCGTGCATCGGTTGCTTGAAGATGCAGTCAAAAAAAAATATTTTCTTTATGTTGGATGTCACATGCAGTTTGGTTAAGTCCGTAATTAGCAGCTTAGAGGAGTGTTGTTCTTATCTAAATCTGCCAGGAGCTCTCTGAGTGATTTGGCAAGAAGAGGACTGGAGAGGAAGGGTGTCGAGACACCTGCAGCCACGGGGAAGGAGCTTAACGCTGCAGAGAGTTCGCCGGGTCCTTCAGTGATCAGAGTTTATGGTAGAGAGGCAACAAACAGCTTAGATTTCATCCTAATCTTGCCTGGAGTTTATCTAAAGGCATGCGGGAGACTCCGAGAGGTCTGATGATGAGACAAAAGGATTTTCCATGATTGGACAAAAATAATTGGAAAATCACCAGAAACACACCTTGGGAAAAAAACCCAAAAAACATTTAAATCAGCAATCAGTGATGTTAGCGAAGTAAATGTATCAGTTTTAAGAGTTTTCTGGTAACTTCATTGGCATAATAGCCATGTTTTTTGGTTTGTTCATAAAAATTGCAGTATGGTTGTCAAGTTGTCAGCTTGTTATATAATTATATACTGATGACAGGTTTCTCATATGATGACGTCAGGATAGGTAGAAGTTCTCTACATGTATGAAATTTATTTCAGGTAAACAAATCTTGTCACATCACAAATATAATGTATTTCATTGGGTTGGGGTTTATCTAATAGTTCGACACAAAGTAGTGCATATGTAAAGATAAAATCTTTGTCTATTCCACTTAATATCTGAATGCCTTTCAGACTGGATGGAGAGAGACGGTGAACATCAAATTCAGACCTTGCCATAATTTCTCAAATAGGCTCAGGTCTAAGCTTGGACTGGGCCATTATAGCACACCAACACACCTCGATCTAAACCATCCCAGTTTTATTATTATTGCTAATTTTTCCAACATCTAGCCTCTTTTTGCCAATCTTCCATAAAAGCGAGACCTGTGGAGTTCGCAACTAGCAGCTGATTCTTCCACATGAGCTACGAATCTCTGCAGCTCCTCTAAAGTTACTGAAAGCCTCTTGGCTGCTTCTCTGATAAAAGCTTTTCTCGGTCTTTGAGTTTTTACTCCGTTTTGTTTTAAGTTGTAAGTTTAAAGAGATCTCTGTGCGACGTTTCTAAACCAGAGGTATTGTTTTATAAGCTAACTCTGATTTAAACTTTGACACAATTTTATCCCTGAAAAAAAAAAGTGATGCTGTTTGTTCACTGATGTTCTCTAACCCAGTGGTCCCCAACCTTTTTATTACCGCGGACCGGTCAAGACTTGGCAATTTTGCTGCAACCCGGCGGTTGGGGACCACTGCTCTAACCAATGTCATAGATGTTCATAAAGCAGCTGTATTGATATTGTGATTAAATTTTACACACGTTGCTCAATTTCCTAATTAGATTTTGGGAGTTTACTTAGTTGGGAGTATGTATGCACACCACACTTTTCAGAGGTTTATTTGTATAAATAATAATAATAATAATAAAGGTATTTCCTACCACTTCGTAAGTACACATTGCATTGTGTTGGACTGTCACATAACATTTTAGTAAAATATCCTGACGTTTCTGGTTTTCATGTGAAACATTGTGGGAAAAGTTTACATATCTAAATTTTTGCTAGGAACCATCGTCCAACGTAAGTGGAAAATATTTGGCTTAAAGAGACGACCTCAAATTAAAGTGCTTTAACATGTAAATCTTCACTGTCGTGTTGAACTACTGAATATCAAGTTACTGACGGCTGGCCTCAGAGCTAAAGCGTTTCTGTTGAAGTGCGGCGGCCAGGTGGGAGCGCCAGCAGGTGTCGACTTGAGGACGCTGGCCGTAAAAATCCTCGACGGCCTCACCGCGGACGGAGACTCGGAGACGAGACCAGCTCCTGGCGTCTGTTTTGAACTGTGCGCAAATCAGCGTCAGCGAGGCCTTGAACTGACCTGAGCAACAAAATCCATCACACCGGACACAAAGATGGAAAAAAAAAGAAGTTTTATTTCAAACCCAAACCCTCCTCCTTTTTGCTTCAGTTGATTATTAGCAACCGACTCGTAGGTAACTTTAACTTTAAAAATAATTTTAAATTTAAAAAACCCATCCATTGGAGATTTTTCTTGTGTTACCGTTATGTTCTCCTGCTTTTGTAACACGCTGAGGTTGCACTTGGAGACGTCTAAAGTGTGTGTTTTTCAGGCGGAGGGGGTGGAGGGTGTGGGGGCATCAGGTCAGCCATCTGCACAGTGTCTAACTAAGGTGCTCTACTTTTTCTGCATGAGACATCTGGGCGCGAGTACACACTGACCTATTTACCAAAAGCACCAGAACACAATTTTATTCTGCCAAGTAGGCATTTTTCTTCTCTCCTTTTTTTTTTGGATGTACTACAAACAAGCCGAATCCAACTGGAAACGTTGCATCACTGCGATAAGACAGAGTCCGCTTGTTTTGACCCAGAAACCGTTCGGGGAAGCTCTCTCTCTCTCTCTTTCTCTCTCTCTCTCTCTCTCTGTTTGAAAGCCAAACGTGGGGATGGAGGAGGGGAGATGTCCCTGCTGTTAATGCCGAGTTGTGTGCGTGTGTTTGTGTGTCCAGGGCCAGGAGCATGACCGAGCAGCAGGAGCAGGGCGAAGTAACAGGCCTCCTCTCCACACACGACCTGGACCCCTCCAAAGACGACGACGCACACGGCCACTTCAGGCAAATGTCACGCAGCTCTTTGCAACTTTCACTGCTTTGACATGTTTTTGTTTTTTTCCCCTCTCTCTCCCTACACAAACCATCTGCATCCTGCGGGATGATTGTGGGTTCCAACCCTGCGAGATTTATTTTCACAGCCTCATTTTGTTCTATATTTGATCTCAAACAATGGTCAAGCTCACACACGCATTCTCACACAGAGATTTACAATGAGCTTGTTTGTGTTCCCCTTCGAGGCCTCGCAAAAGATTCTCTATGTCTGTTTTGATAGTAAGCTATAAGGACAGAAATATAAAGTGTTTAAGTCTGGTGCGACGTTTTGCAACAGGCCGACAAACAAAATGTTTGTCCGTTACGTAAGGAGGATTGGAGGCGGGAGCAGATTAATGCCGGGGAATCTGTTCTGGGATGAGGTTTGGCTCCGGAGCGCAGTGTGTTGGTAAACTCTGCGAATGAGAGGGAGTTTAACACTCCATGCACACGTCAGGTCCTGATCTTGTAGGATTCGGTGAGCAGAGCGCGCCTCCTCTCTGTGTGCCGCTTAGCTCCGCTCTCATTTCTTCTATGTTTTCAGCAGAAGTTTGCGGCATTACACAGTAACTGGCCTGCTGTGGGTTTTTTTTTTTTATGTTTGTAGCCGTACATGACACCGGGTCAAACGTTCCCAGAGCTTACAGAATATTTTCTGTAATTTGCAGATTTCTTTTCAGAGTTTACGTGGTACCCTTCCATTGACCCACAGGCACTTTGTGTACACACAAAGGCACTTGATAACTGGGACTTCAGTGACCTACAGATGACCATAAATTACATGTAACTGATTGGGACTGGACGATATATTATGAGGTGACTCGTCATCAGCTCCTCAGGTCCAGAACTGGAGAAATGGACAGTTTTCCTGTAACGTTAGCTTGTTTTCCAGTTTTCCTGTAACGCGTGATTGACAACGCTAAGACCCTCCTCCTGGCTCTGATTGGTTGTTTCTGAGCATTGCATTTCTTGCAAATGGCAGTAGGGTCACTGAGAGCAGCTTGTTTTAATTTTTCTTCCCCAAATGATCCGTCTCATATTCTACTGTCAGGATATAGTGACATTTTTAACAAATGTTTAAAAAATACATTTTTATGAAAGTTACAGATTGCTTTGTAACATTCTCAGAACTAGTGACAAGGTGACTTGTTACTTAGGAGTTTCCAGACTTATGAGATTACTTTCTAGAATTTTCAGGGTGCTTCCTGGAAGTTATGGGTCACATTCTGCAGCTTTCGGGTTTGTAAACTGGATCACGTGGAGAAACTGAAAGTGTTGGCATCTATCTGCATTATGGGACAACTTGTAAGGGGGGAGCTTAACGTGGCGACTACACCTTGGCACGAGACTGTTGTACTGTTGTGTTTGTTTCTCTTTTCGACCAACGCGTTAAAGTAAAGTCAAAATTAGTGAAGGTTTTTTTTAAAATAATTATACAGTCACCAAGAAAATACCTCAGCCACACTGTTTAAAAGAATAAACAGTGTGAACAGAGAGTTCATCTCTGTTCATACTCGGCGAGAATGTTATAATGTATCCAAATAACTCAAAGTGTGCTTGAGGTTCTAGAATGTTCTGACCGGTTTTCACAAGTCGCCACAAAACACAGATCCTTAAAGATATGTTGATGATTTAGTAATGGATTCTGTAAAAAAAAACAAAAAAACCTGCGATTTCTGGAGAAGTAATCTTTCTAATTCTGGGTAGCAACCTGTAAGTCCAATGAGAAAGAAGATATGTTTTAGGAACCACTACTGTTTTTCAAAACATCCTTTGTGATGAACTCTGGCCGAGTGGCAGTGAGTTAGATATTCATGTGCTCCAGGCAGATGACCTGATTTTAAAAAACAGGGATTTTAGACACGGCAAATATTCCCACAAGCCAGCCTACAAAAGAAAAGATCATAACTCACAAAAAAAAAACATTCACTTACAATAGTACTTTAATCTGAGTATATTCCAATGACCTGGATAAACTTGTAAAGCACCGTCATACTGCTGTATCTAAGCAGTCAGGAACTCACACCAAAACAATTTCTTTTTAATAATCCCAGAGACTTTGTCTTATCTATAGTTTCAGTATGAAACTAGAGGTGTTTTTGTGGTTTTTACTACTAAGTAACAAACTACAAAACTTTTTGTTTCAATTCAGACACCAAAGACATATCCTCTAGAAGCCCAGAGTTCAAAACTTCAATGTTTACAGCCAAATGTTTTATTTCTGCTGTCTAAATGTTTAACATCTTTTTTTCTCTCTCTCTCTCAATCCTATTTTCTCCTGTACTGACTCAGTCTGCCGCCGCCGCTGCTCCGGCCACCAGTGGGAGGTGTTCACTTTCTAATTTTGGGTTTAATTTGGGATTCTGTGAGCTTGTAATTAGCTTCACCATTCTGCCTCACAGCAAAGAGCACAGTGATCTTTGGACGAAAGGCGCACGAGTGTGCACGCAAACACACTTGCAGCCCGCAACATGTCGCTTTGTTCCCCGGGGAACGCCTGCTGAGTCGTGCTTAAGCTTTTATTTTCAAAACCTTCTGCTTTGCAGAAGAAGAGAAATTGACAGAGATTAAAGAAAGCTGTTGTATGAGCCTAGTATCATATCTTTAGGATTAACTCCATACTGTAAATTCACTATCCTCAAAGGATGTCAAAAAACAAAAACACTTTTTGGCGTTGGGTATGAGTTAACCTCTGAAGCATAGGCGCAAATCCCGGGGGGGACGGAGGGGGTCTGGACCCCCCAATCTTGGAAAAGTCTAGAATTGTCCGGTCCAAAAACAATAATTGAAGAAACATTTGCATTTAAATAATATCAATATGAAAAGCCAAAAGAAACAAAGAACGAAATAAATCTACCGTTTATCTCAGAAGAAAATGAACATTTATTTTTAGGTCCCTCCTTATCATTATTAGAACAATAGTTCAGTCCAAAGTGTAGGAGGAGCAACAGCAGCGCTGGGCAGAGCCACTGAAGAGAGGAGCTAGCTGTTAGCTGTGGCTCTGCAGCACAAACATAAAACCCTCCAGTAAATAAATACTTACAGCAAAAGACATGCAAACATTTTATTTACATTCACTGCTCAATAAGAAGAAACACATTAACCATAAAGATCAGACTGCAGTTTGTTTTCTTACTTTGGCTAAATCATGATAAGCTGCCTCATTAGCAAAACTGCTACACTGCTTTCATAGACGAGCTTTTTTGTTAAAAGTAGCAAACATCTCATTCATATTTAGCTCTTTAACTTTTAGCCAAATTAGAAGAGCTTGAAACGGGAGGGGCTGCGGAGCGGCCCACAGCTCTGTGTGGGAGCCGAGAACAGATAGAAAAAACTAAAAGTTTTGCCTTTATTTCTCACTGTTTATAATACCCCCCAGATATTCATTTCCATCTACTTATTTGTTCTCCGTCACTCAGGACATGCCAAAACTAAAAAAGGCTTAAAAATAAAGCAACTTAACAAGTTATAATTTAAATAGGCAATAACTTGTATTGGGAGCCATTTTAATAGATCAATGTTTATGAGGAAATTTATTAAGAGCAGTTACTCATTACATCTTTTTTATTTAGAACCTTAAATTTTTGTAAAGGTGTAGCAGAGATCAGTGAGACTGAACAAAACTCGCATAGAAGCAACATTTGAATTTTAGTTTTACTTCTCTGCAGGCTGCTTACTGAGAATAAAACATGTTTGATGTGCTTTACTAGTCATTGTTGGTCCTGCAGCTTAAATGTGGCTTAAAAACTTTTAAAACCACATTTTACGTTACATTTGAACAGAACCTCGCCGACTCCCCCAAAATTGCTCTTAAGAAATTTTCCTGTTCATGGCCCCCCCCACTCCAATAATGAGATGGGATTTACGCCCTTGCTCTGAAGGTGTTCTTGTTTTGCTTTTTTTTTTGCATATCTGCATCATGACCTAATTTCTGCTGGAACAAAAACTCCTACAGCGCCGCACCGTCAGCGTTCAGTCACCTGTACTGGCCGCTGATGAAAAGCTGGATCTCGCGGTAAAGAGAAAGAGACAGATGGAGTCGAGAAAGCCGGTTGGTCCCCGCGGGGCCGCCGGTGGTTTTTAATAATCACTCTCTCCTCTCCACCTGGGAGTGCAGAGCCGCCGTGCCACCTATTTATAGGAGGAAGCCGGCGAGCGGGAAGAGCAACACACATGCGCTATTGTTCATAGCACGGTCACAAGATGAAGAGATGTGTTTTCCAGGAAGGGGGATTTTTTTTTGTTCCCATTCTTTTTCTGGGTCAAGCTATGTAAAATAATTAAATGTTGAGGAGGTTAAGGGGAGGGCAGTTTTTAATTCCTTTCGTGACCTGACTAACTCCGATGCTAGTTTGATTTGATTACTTTAAGCCCGTGTTGGCGTTTGAACGGAATAAGTCTGAACCGTCTGGTCCAAAGAGGCTCTAACACCATTTAAATCCAACGTAAAGTGTACAGAAACACACACTGTCGAGCTCTGTGTTAAACCTCCTGAGAACTCCCACAGTCCTCTTTTTAGCAATGACAGGTTAATTTAGTTATTTCCTGTGTGACACACAGTCACACTCATCACTGTGGAGGAACTTGTTAAAAACGTTGCTTCGGTTCGTTGCGGTTCTCCTGCGGTCGCGCAGCAGCCTCTCTGGCAGGCCAGCCGGAGCTTTAGCTCTCAGACAGTCTCACATTTTGAATCTACAACACTTCGGCATGCAGAGCACTTCATGGGGGACGAGTGTGACTACGAAGCAAGTCCGAATCATCACCACTCCACCAACCGTGCTTGGCAAAAACCGTTATGCTGCTCACCAGTCCAAGAGATGTTGTTCTAGAAGTCCTGTGCTGCAAACCTAAAACACTTTGCACTGCTGCAAACCTAAAACATGGCGGAATATTCTTTGTAGAGAAAAGGGTGTTTCTCCTCGCAGGCCTTAACAAGACGTACTTCTTCGGTGTTTTTCTTATTCCTCTTTAAGCTCTTGGGTTTGTTTCTCTGAGCATTGGAAGATCTGACCTCTGCTCCTGATCTCTACTCCTGGTAGCAAATATTTTTCCACTTGTGAGTAACTTTTCTGGTATTAGAATGATGGGAAGTTGTTTGGACATGGTTAGTCCGCTTTAATGATACTCCAGTCTGTTTGCCTAGAAAGTCCAGTTCGTTTGAGGAGATGTGAATCCTCAATTAAACTCTGATTTGGGCTAAAAAAAAAAAAGCAAACTCTGGTCCCCCTATAAACCTAGGTCCCTGTTTGGTTGAAGTGTACTCTGGTGCGGTTTGAATGCGAAAACCAAGCAGACCGGAGACAGCTCAGAAAGCGGACTCCAGTGCAGGGAATTCTGGGTAAATACAATCAAAACAAACTCTAGTTTCTAGCACTAGTGGGAGAAATAGTTCCTTTAACAAAGAGAAATTCTACAACCGCTAAAATCTGACGCTACTCCATTTTTGTTTACATTTTGTGAAGAAGGAAGTCGTGCTCACGTCTTTTTCCGAAGTTTTTTTGTTGTTTCCTTCTGTTGTTTTTGGTGCAGCGCCCCCACAGGCGAGGAGGGGAACAAGTTTTTCAGTTAGCTTGGATTGTGTGCAAGTGAACCGCGCCAGCTGAAAATGGAGCAAATGTTGCAATTTTGGTCCCCAATCAAACGGAGTCTACCAGATGAGGTGTGAAAACACCCTCAGATTAAACCCGACATCTTTCTGTGTCGTCATTGTTTGCCAGAACGCCTCGCTTTGAATGACGTGCATATTTTAGTGCACGTTGCATTTTGCTGCACGCTCCTGGAAAGCAATCAGCCCCCGCCCTCCTGCACCCAGCCAGAGTTTTCACCGTGACAAAGAGCTGCATGGAAAGAAACATCAGAGCCAGACACAGTTGTTTCAGGTCAGAGGTCATCCTATCCTGTTACAGAGCAGGCTATCAGAGCAAGGACACTGACAGAGCTGCTGCAATGAGAGGATGATGAGGCTTTGCATAATGGCAGCTGGCACTTCAGAAACACTGTTCAAGGTGAAGACAGATAGGCTGCTGTTTCATAAGGACATTTCCTAAAGAATCAGAGGACATATATTTAGATTTCAGAATAATGTGGGGTTTTTTCACAAGTAATTAACATCTATATCACAGTTTAGAGCTAGCAAGGCGTTAGCCATGGATGTGAGCTACCCAAGATCTTTACTTTCCCCTCATATCTTTCTTACAATTTTTAGTTGTAATAAATAATACCAATATTAACACTGACAACAAGGATATCCATTCTTAATAGTAGCAAACAGTAACATTCATTATATACAGGGCATATGCGAGGTAAGCGGCTGCTTAGGGCCCCCACGCCACCAGGGGGCCACCAAGAGCAATAAACTAGCATGATAGAAAAAAATACATATTTAAAATAACACTGAATAATGCAAACTAAATTCTATTACTATATTGTTTTTATAGATAGTAAGGATTAATCTCTTTTTGTTGATGGCTGCTGCCAGTGTTGGGGAAACATACGATGTTAAATTTAGTGTTTATTAGTTGACGTTACTTTCAAATAGTTATAATAAAATGGCACACTTTAATACCGCTCTGCATTTTAAAATCCAAATGATTTTTCTTTTTATTTGTTAGTCCTGTAAGGTTGAAATCAATAGTCATAATAGTACTGGTATAATGTATGCTAATTACAAATTATGCTAATGATACCAGGTATGTTACACGCATAGTGTAGCTTAGGAATTATAAATCATCTGGCGTTGACATGTTGGTATGGGGGCCCCGCAAGAAAAAGCTGCTTAGGGCCCCAAAAGGGCTTGGACCGGCCCTGATTATATATTTATCTGCTCTCTTTCAAACTCCTGTGTTCTAGTAATGAAGCGATCTCACCTAATGCGACTCTGTTAAAGCCTCATATGTGTAAAGATACACATTAAAAGCTTAAGATAAACGAAGAATTCTTGAACACACATCGTCACCTTCCTCAGATAATAACCAGTCATTTTTTGCCAAAGTGTTTTTTTTTAACCTAAGTCATCTTTAGGAAAGAAAGAGGTGGGGATTTGTTGGGGGTTTTTTTGGCAAAAAATGACTTCGGTCATTATTTTAGGTAGGAGACAACACAATATATTGCTTTTAATCAGGTCTGGTGAGTTATGAGTTCAGTTCTAGCACCTTGCCCGCCACGTGTTGTCGCGCCCCTGTTCAAGGCGCTTCGCCCCAGCTGGCCCTGCGTATCAGTGTGTGACTGCAGTGTGTTTGTGAGTGCAGCCGGATGGTTGTGATTGTAGCGTGAAAGCGCTTCGAGTGGTTGGCATTTCTGAAAAGCTCTACCGAGGTTTCTGCCCGTTTCCTATAAATAGAGTCTCAGAGTTTCAGCGTGTACTCGTTCAACGGGTCAGTGGTTCCTGCTGTGCTGGTTCGCCTCTCATGGGGGCAGATCGCTTGTTTTATTTGCAGTAAGCAACATCGCTATTTTAAAAGGTTAAAGATGGTCTAGAGTGCTGTATGCTTCTTTCATTCTTTTTCTTTCTCTCTTTCTTTTATCCTTCTCTATTTTTTTTTTCAATTTCTCTCCATTTTTTCATTTTTTTCTTCTTCTTCTCTGTCTTTTTTTTCTATATTTCTTTTTCTCTTTCTTTGCTTGTTTCTATTAATTTTTCTCTCTCTTTCCCTTCTTCCTCTCTCTCTATGTTTCTTTCTTTCTTTTCATAAAAGTTTGCGAAAAGTACACGTCTTAGTTAGGAGACCTTCTGTCAAAGGTTTGATCCAAAAATCTGAACCTATCAGATAAATGGTCATTTCAGGGGAGCAATTGAGAGAGTTTTTGCATTTTGTGTGAACACCGTTTCCAGTCTAGACGTGCCCAGGTGTCGTCTAATACGGCTAAAACTTTCAAGCCCAGTGTAAAAGTGAAGCGAGAAGCGGTCCAGACCGGCTGCTAATACGATGCGTTTTCACCAGCAGCAGCTTGACTGACTCCGTCGGAGCGCCTGCTGGGCCGCAGTGTTTATCAGTGCCTCCTCCTGCGGCGGTGCTTTCATATCAGCGCCGCGTTACACTCCCTCGGCTTGCTGTCAGTCACCCGACACTTTCAGTGAGATACCGGATGAAAGACGAAGTGTGTTTCTTTCTCTCTCTCTCTCCCTCTATCTAAATGCCTCGCCACATTCAGCCTTTCCTTGGTCCTCCTTCCCCAGAACACCTGAAAGGAGCAGTTCAGGGACATTTTCCTTCCAGGATTGATTGTGCTGGGTTTTTTATCTGCTGAGTTTGTTATTTTTGCCTCGGAAGCAGATTTATGAGCACCACGCTGGGACATCTGCTCCTCCGGAGGCGAGTTTGAAGTGAAATCGCCTGATAAAGGCCTGGCGTGGCCGCTGCTCACGCTTCAGCCGCTCAGTATATCTATCTAATGCCAACTGTGGCTTCAGATACAATGAGCCTTCCTACATGTAATACAATATGTACATCTTGAGTGTTTTTTCCTCTTTTAGCTCAAATTTTCTGTCCAATTTGCAGGAATATCTTCACAATCTATTATTTTTAGCTTACCTTGCCCACATATAGAATAAGAGTGTGAGTTTCATGAGTTGTTTCATGTATTATTATAATATATTGTTTACATTTTTTTTTTTTTTTACTACATCACAGGTTTCAGCTGATTGAAGACCTTTCCTATGAAGATGTGAAGAAATGCTACAGGGGATCGGTGAGTTTGTCCTGTTCCTCGTCGCTCGACTGAAACTCGGCTAGTTTGGTTTTGCTTTAAACAAACATGTAGTAAAAAATAGCTAGTAAAAGCGTAACGAAGCTTCAGTAGTGTTAGGCTGTGAAATGGGAACATGTTGCTCACGTCTTGAAATATCAAAAAAAAAAATCTTTCCAAATCCAGAGTATTGACCTTCATTACAGTTTTTTTTTTCTGTTTTTTATGTCAGATCACCATATAAAGTGGAATTTCAGATTAAAACCTTTTTTTAAATTATTGTTTCATCCATTAAGGTAAAAGCTTTCTGCCATTACATGGTCCCATGTGAAAAAAAATAATTGTCCCTCATGTGAAATCATGAAATAACTGTGATGAGCCACAGTTTTTGGAAAGCTGTGTACATTTTCAGCAGCCTAACTCAGGTCTGATGATCACCTAACCTTCAAATGTAAGAAATAACTTAAATAGAACATTTTATAGCGTAAAGTAGGCAAAGAAATCTCTAAAAGCAACACATCATCTAAACAAAAACAGTAGGAAAAAAAAGTAATTGAAATCTGAAAAGGGTTCCAAATCCATTTCTATCGCTTTGGGAATCCAGCTCACCACAGTGTAGGACACGTGTGTCAAACTCAAGGCCCGGGGGCCAAATCCGGCCCACCATAACTTTTTATGTGGCCCTTTACAGGTGTCAAGCAGTCCCTCCAGTTTTTCACAAAATTCATACAAAATCCACACAAAATCAACAGCTTCCCACATTTCTTTTCCTGATTTTTACAGAAAATTCTTAACATTGTCTGAAAACATTGGGTTTCAGTGATTGCTGCCTCAACCTGACTTGATGTCAAGCTATAGTCCATGACCGATATGGCGAGTAATAAAAGTTACATTTAGCATCATATATTAGCAAAATAAAAATAAACCACAAACATTCACAAAATCCTGGATGGACTGGTCAGTGTGAAAAGATGTTCAATATTTAATTTTAAGAAACTGACACAAACAGCCATTCATTGATATTTTAACAGCTTAGTGGGTTTTATACATTCTGGCACAACCGGCCCTTTAAGAACATTCAGGTTTTTGATGCGGCCCAAAATGAAAGTGAGTTTGACACCCCTGGTGTAGAAGCTGTAGTTAGTTGATGCCACCTAGCATGAGAAAACATGGAACAGCGGTGAATCTTCCAAGTTGTGTCCAATCTAGCAAAATGACTCCAGGAGTTCATCGACCCAGAAAGGTGAAGACATCCAGAACATCTAAAACACTGCAGGCTTCATTTGCTTTAGTTGAGGTCAGAGTTCATGAGTCTACATGAAGAAGGAGACGGGGCAAAAACTCCCCTTCGTGGGAGAGTGCAAAGGCCGCAACCACAGCTGACAAAAGGAAACACAAAGGCTGCTCTCATGTGTCACAAAGCATCTCAATCCACAAGACTTTTGGGGAAGTTTTGTCTGCACTGACGAGACAAAAGTGGAACTTCTTGGAAAGTGAAAGTGTGGTTCATGTTACGTCTGAGCTAAAACTAACCCAGAATTGCAGAAACAGACTGTCAGACACGGTGGTGGTGGTGTGATGGTTTGGGATTTGAGGTTTCTAGATTGTAAAGGACACTGTACAAAGCAAGGAATTAAACAAGAAGTACACTTAAAAGCTGGATTTAAAGTGTTTGAATATTGTGGCGATGAGAGGGAAGCGTGTTCCAAAGAAACAACCAAATAAAGCTTGGCTTTGAGTCGGACTTGAATCCAATTCATTTACCATAAAGATGATCCTCACGCTGTAAACTCCTCCAAGATGGCCGAACTAAAACGTTTCTGGAAAGAAGAGCGGCCATTAGCTCATCACTTTTCACATGGCTCCAGATCGGTTTGAGGAAATCGTCATTTGAAAACTGCAGAAAAGTTGTTTTAGTCTGATTACGTAGTTTGATGAGCTGAGACATTTAAGTATAACAAAAAGAAAAAACAGGAAATCTGCAAGGAGGGGCTAATGCTTTGGTTATTTAATTCAATAGAAAAAAGATCACAAACTGCCTCTCTCATCCTGCGTACTCTTTTTGTCATTCAGCAAAACAACACACGTCGGAAACTAATCTAATTTCCACTCTGAATGAGTCAGCATATTAACCGAGGGTTTCCCCCTCCACAGTATCCTAACCCTCTGCAAGCGCCGCTCTGAGGACAGGAGCTACCTCTTGCCGCGTGCTATAAATAGTGAAAAGAGAACCAGGAGCGATGCAGAACGACAGAGCGAAACATTGATAGATGAGATGGAGAGCAGGAAAGTTGCAGCAGAGACTCTGAAGGCTGGAGGTGAGTTGTAGCAGGGAGATGAAGGAGAGATCTAGTGATTTTTTTTGTTAAGGGAGGAAGAAATGGGCCACTTGAATGTTCTTGGCGATGGAGAAACTGACAGCAGCAAGGAGAAGGAAGGGAAAGAAAGGAGTCGAAAGTACCTGTGTGTTTTCCAGCTGAAGGACGGCGTGAGTGTATGTGTGTGAAGGAAAGACGAGTGGGAGGGAGCAGCAGCAGAGTCACTGAAGGTGTATTGGAGACAGAAAAAGGCAGCCTTGCAGTTGAGAAAGAGCTCAGAGGCGACAAAATGAGGCATAGCTGCTGCTAGTCTGTAGTGTAGGTGTGTGTGTGTGTGTACTTGTTTTAGTTGCACTTAGAGGCAGATGCATGTTGAGCAGACGGTAACCTCAGCCCAACACTGACCAGCGACAGGGGGGGGAACAGTGTGTGTCTTGCAGCGGTTTGCTCCAGGCCTTGGATGTGCGAGAGTGTGTGTGTGAGTACGGTGCCAACGTGCTGAGCCTGGTGCAGAGCTCTCGTCCTCTGTGGGAGAGGGTGGTATCTGCGCCGAGCGGAGCCGGAGGCGGCGGCGGCGGCGGTGAAGGTGGAGGGGTCGGCGGCGCTGGAGCTGTGCGGGCAGGCCGGTCCGCCAAGGAGCTGCTCATGACTCTGCCCTGTCCCTCTGCACAGACTGTCAGCAAGTACAACTCGCAGTACCACAAACTGTTCCCATGCGTGCCCAAGGATGAGATCCTCATGAAAGGTACTGTCACCGTGTCAGTTTTTACAGTGTGCGTATGAGCTGCTTATGATGGGACAGCATGTACCCGCGATGTGAGGAAATCAGGACTGTGTGTGGGTGCGCGCGCGTGTGTGTGTGTAAGTTGTTGTGACATTTTGTGGTGATGTCATCAGCTGAAAAAAAATCAATTTGTGTCTAAAGTTTCAAAAACAAGGTCATTAAAAATGTGGCTATTGTAGGTGAAGTTTGCCTGTAGCAATAAGCAATCAATCAGTGAATCAATTAGTTGCATGATAAGTTAAAATTAGCTTGATCATTCATATTCTGATTATTAATTTTTTTTTTTTGAAGGTCAATTTTGTTTACAGAGACAGTAATACATCTCATTAATGTTTTTTTTTGTAAGTGGTTTTTATTTGTTTTGTTTTATTTTGGATATTTAAAATATCCTCCAGCTCCAGTATTAAGACCTATTTACAAAATTAAAATTTATTAGTCTTTGAGAGGGCAAACTTGCATTATTATCAAAATAATTACTGGGACAGAGATTTGGGGCCGATTTCCAAACTCTGACGTCCTGATAAACTCTGCAAAAAACACAAAACCTTACCAAATATTTGTGTCTAGTTTCTAGTAAAAAATATCCTTCTACACTTGAAATAAGACAAAACTAACGTACAAGTAACTTTTCAGCAAGATATGGGAGCTTGTTTTGAGTTCCTTATAACACAAGAAAAATATCTTGGTGAAATAATCTGCCAGTGGACTTTTTAAAAATATCAACATTAAGGAATTATTTACTTAAAACAAGCTCTTATATGTTGCAGAAAAGTTACTTGTAAGTTAGTTTTATCTTATTTTAAGGATACTAAGATATTCACACAAGAAACTAGACCAAAAATACTTAAGATTTTCTGTTTTTGCAGTGCAGAGTTTAGCTTTTAACAAATTTTCTGACTTAGTTAAAATGTTAGCAGTACTCTAGAGTAAAACAGATCAGTTTAGCTGTAATGAATTCAGCTTTCTTCTCTTTTTGAAGCCTTCCTGTTTGTCAGCTGGACATGCCTCCATAGAAAACGCTGCGCTTCTGCCGACCTCATTGATGCTGCAAATGCATAACTCTGTCACAACTCCTACACTGAACAGTGTTGTTCTTAGAGCAGTAAGGCATGATGTGTTCACTGATCTGAGAAGAGTTTGGATTTTTAGCTTCAGATTAACTAACTGAACCAATCTGCGCTGCACATCTGCCTGTTTGGAGCAAAAAGGTTATTGTTGAGGGCTTTCTCTCTTTTTTTTTAAAGAAGAAAGACTGCGACCCTCTGAAGGTTAGCAGATTGACCTCTCTTTCTGCAGTTTTATTTAGGCATGCAATGGCAGAACTGACCTATTTTAGGACTTCTTTTTTTTTTTTAATTGCAGGTACATTTCTACTTTTAAGTTTAGAAGAAATCTATCATTTAAACAACTATCACAGACTTTTTTTTAGCCAAATTTTGTTATTGTGCATGATTTTAAAATACTGTAGCTTCTATTATTTTATTTTTTTTAATTGTTTTTGACTGTTAAAAAAATGTTAAAAGCTTTCAAAAACAGAAAGACAGAGACAAAAACAAAACCACGTTTATTCTGCATAAAGAAATACATTTGTTGCAACTCATTAAGCTTTTTTTTCTTCATTTCATAAGATCCTGCATAAAAACATTTTTTATACCTGGCTAACTTCCACGCCCCCAAGTGGAGAAACTCTGTATTACATCAGTCATCTTTTAAATTGCATGAGAATATCTGGAAAGTTCAGTAAAATACATTGTTAGAAAACCATCCTACAGGCTTTGGGAAAAATTTTTTTTTTTGTTTCATTCCGGAAATCCAAAACCTCCTAATTTGGAAACATGTAAAGTATAAAACAAACCCCAGCATTCAGTGAACTTCCGTTTTGCTTATTTTATTTCCTGATCATTGCTTGAGGTTTTCCCTCTGGGACTGTGTGATGTTAAACTACAGGATGTTGGATGCATGTTATTTCTTTATCTGTTGTTCTCTCGTTAAGTATTTTTTGCTTCTTCTTTTGTCAGTGTACTCCTGTGCTCTTCTTAGAGACATCCTCCTGCAGGGCCGCCTCTACATCTCCAGAAACTGGCTGTGTTTCTATGCCAACCTCTTCGGCAAGGACATCAAGGTAGGAGGCAACTTAATAAACTCACAGTGACTGGGGGGAAACTTGATCCGGGCGACTTTTAAAGTCACAGCCTGGCAAAGCTGATTGCACAGCTTTACCAATGATTTCGTTGAAAGTCAGTCAGGATTAGGAGCAAACTGGAAGTTCCTCTGTCTTTATTCTTCATGTTTTTAACCTTTAACTCTGAAATGTTCCACTTTGATGCTGGACTTTCCAGCTCTTCCTTCATTTCCTTGAAACTCCAGAGGTTTCAGTGACATTAAGCCACTTATTGAAGCCGCATTCCTCACGTTCTGACCCAATAATGCAGGTTTTTGTGTCCCTGCTGGTTTTCTGCAGGGCCCATCTCTTTGCTCTTTTATCACGGAGGGGTTATTTACTCTCCTGCTTTCTCACTCTGGCAATTTAGAGGTTGAATCCAAGGTTTGTGTTTTCCTGAAAAGTTCTTTGTCGTTCCGCTCAGGTGGCCATCCCTGTCGTTACTGTGCGACTTGTGAAGAAGCATAAGACGGCCGGCCTGGTGCCCAACGGCTTGGCCATCACAACGGACACCAACCAGAAGGTAGACGCTTCAGCCAGAGAGGCAATAAAACGAGAGTGTGGATGTAATTTTATTTATTTTAACGCTGATTATCTTCTTGTTAATAATAGTTGATAAAACTCCTGTTATTCTCTTTTATCTCCTCAGTATGTTTTTGTCTCCCTGCTATCAAGAGACAGTGTGTATGATGTCCTCCGCAGGATCTGCACACACTTACAGGTGTGTGAACACGCCCACACACCCCCCCCCACACACACACACACACACCAGGTGCACTTATTAAGTCCATACCCCATGTGGCAGCGTGTCAGATAAAGAGGCGTCTGTGTTTTCCCCCCTGCAGGTCAACGGGAAGAGCCTGAGCTTAAAGCAGTTCATGGAAGAGCCGGCCTTATCGCTGGTGAGTGAAAGTCTTTCACGAAACGCCGCAAAATCTTCCAAATTCAGCCATCAAAGGCGGCGGCAGCGAGTTTTATGAGGCGCGGATCGATCAGAAGCTGTGGGTTGACTTCGCTCAGACGAGATCGATCGCTCGTTCTGCCGCAGCTGCAGCCGTGCGGTGAATTATTCCCCGGGTCGGCTCGATGCTATCAGGAGCTCTCTGAGGTCACCTTGTGTTGCTGTGCTCTGTTAGCTTCCTGGCTTGTCCTTGATCTTCTCCACAACAAAAGTGAGCATATTCAATTGAAAAGACTATTTTGATTTTTGTTTTTCAAACAGGTTTTCTAAAAACAAAGAAAACAAGTAACTAGTAGGACAAGAGAAAACATGTGCTTACATTACCCAGAACAAAAATAATGAGCTTATCATTAATTTACTGTTTGAAAATGAGAAGGAAGACTTATTTAATCTACCTTTAATCTCAATTTAATGAAACGTATCACTTACCAACTCAGTAATTATCAGAAATGTTGTGGTGGCCATATCCCTGTTGAATTTACTATGTAATAAATAACATCACACAAAAACAAACTGATCCCAAACTGACTCATAACAGGACAAGCAAATTAATAATAATAATAATGATAATGATAATATTCATAACCGGAAAGACAGCATCAGAATAATCTCCAACTTTTTGCCAATGTATACAGATCATATAATATAGTTTAAATGATAAAACAAGCAAATAAAAGGGAAAACAATTCTGATAATAGTTTTGTGGCACTTTGGGAACTCCTGACCCAAATGATGATTTATTTTATTCAAAAATTAATTGAAAAGAATGTTGCCAAGAATTTCTTTATGATTTAAATTAAAAATATAAAAATATTTAACAACCCTGTTATATTTTCAACTTCAACCATAAATGTTCACGAACTGGCTTGCTGAGTACTGGACAGCCTCTTCTTTCTGCCATGCTGCAGGATGAGTTCCCGGCTCCGGATGAGTTCCCAGTGGTGGACGAGTTCCCGTCGGTGTTAAAATGGAGACGGAAACCGTCTGTGGTGTCCGTGTCCTCGTCTCTTCCCGACCTGCTGGGCAGCTCCACCAGCGGCCTGGGAGCAGCAGACACACCCTTCAAGACGGAGCCGCCACTGGAAGGTGACACACACACACACACACACATATTCAGTCTCTGATGTTTTGTGCACATATAAAGTCGGTGCTATTAAATGTTACAACACACAGCTTCCTCCAGAAAATATTTTACAGAGGTGACATTACTTTTCTATAAGTTGAATGAAAAAGGTGGAGCCCAAAACAAAACAAAAACTTAGCTCCCTCTTCGCTGAATTTGGACAGGAACCGTCATGGGACACAAAATAGGATTCCCCTTTTTGTGTGAATGTGAGAGCAAATGAATGATCTCTGTTTGGATCTTTTTCTCTTACGCAATGAGATGAAGATTAAATCACGTGGTGGCTTGTATTAAAAAGCTTTGTGCCCGTGCGGATTAAGTTGAGATTATCACAACAAAACGTCTGCCATGAACCATGTTCTGCCCCTCTGGAAAATTCTGGATGGATGAAGGTTTTGGTGCTCTGGGCAGCATGTTGAATATTTCACAGACCTGTGCATATTGTTGACATCACCAGCAGGTCAGACTAGACCTTCCTTTAATCCTTTTTCCTCGACAATTTTCACTTCAAATCCAAAATGGCTGCAAAATAAGTACGAAACATAGTAGGTGGTAAACTGCACTGATGATCCCATTGATTCAGTTTTCATAGCAACGCACATATAATGAGCGTCTTGCTGCTGTGTCACAATGTATGAAAAGAGTTTACACATTGTCACAAAAAACATCAAAGTTACCAGGTTGACAGAAATAAATGAGGATTTCAGCACCAGCAAGGTTGCTTCATAAATATTATTTACTAAAAACGTTGGACAAAAAAAAAAGACCAACCAAGAAAAAGCTGAAAGGTCTTTTCCTTTCTGTTTCTGAACGATGTGACATTCAAACACGGTTCATCTGCTCTAAATGTAACTTCAAGGCCTGAAACTTCTTTTATCGTACACTTATCCACTTTTCTAATCAAAAGTCAAAAAAAGAGCTACTAATGAGCAGCACTTCAGAAGATGAGAGCAGGCTCTGCCTGCTTGAAATCAAAAGCTTAAGAAGTGAGGAATAGTTTAATACTCCTTATATTAATGCAGTAAACTGCCTACTACATGGCGCTGTGTTTTAACTAAACTTTTTAATCTGCTATTACTCCTAACCCCTGGTATGTATGAATTATGATGACCCCACTGTGCATGTTTCTACCTGTTTTGAATCATTTTTGATTAACAAAATAATAATTAAGCAAGTGTGCTGCAGAGTTTTTCCTATATTCGCTCATGTGGACAACATGCGTTTAGACACTCACTTATGTATGAGACATAAATTAATACTACAATTGAGGACCAAAGTATAAATAATATAAGCAGCCACATATTTCCATTTGTAATAATGTTCAGCAAACCAAGAAGAAATCTTGTGTTTTTAACTTTTGTTTTTGTTGAGATGTGTTTCACTTCTCTTTGCTACTTGCTGGCCTTTGTGTAATGTGAAGCATCACAAAATAAAAAGGCACTAATATTATCTTAGAAAATGCAACCAGTTTGGATAGAAATGTTGGTTAAAGTTACAGTTTCATAGTGAAAATTTGTTTATTCTCACTACAGAAAAACAGTTGAAGTATTTAAAAAAAACAGCAACAAAAAAACCCCCAACTCAGTCACAAGTAATAGTCAAAACATTAGGGAAAATATGGAGGATGAGGCACAATGTCCACTTTAGTGAAGACACGATTCTTTGCCTTTTCCTCCCAGCAAAAAGTCAGAAATGTTAACGATTAGTCCTTAGTCGCTACGTGAAGTTACCGACATTTATTTTTCCTAAGGACTGGCAAAACCATCTGCAGGTGCTCTGCATTTCTGGCTACATCTTTGTTTCTGATGTTGCCAGTAGGTGGCAGCATATGGAGTTCACCATATACAGCTTTATAGCGAAGAATTAATGACAATTTTGCCACAAAACAAAGTTTTTCTGACAGTCACAGATTTTTTAAAAACTTTTTCCTTCGTCAGTTTTTATCCAGAAAGGATTTCATCTGAGCACAGATTTACTCAGATTTTCACAAAATGTCAAAGCTAAGAAGTGGAATATGTAGCACAGTCGAGTAATGTTAATGGTGCGGTGTTATGATGTGTGTGTGTGTGTGTGTGTGTGTGTTTGTGGGTGTGTGTGTGTGTTCCAGAGAGAGGGCTGCAGACAGACAGAGGTTTTTTATCAGAGCCGGTGGCAGAGTTGGGTCAGATGGAGTACCAGCTGCTCAAGTTCTTCACCCTGCTGTGAGTGGATGAAGGGGCACACACCACCTTCACCTTCTCCAACAGCTGACTCCCTGCTCCACACACACACACACACGCACACACACACACCCACGCACACACACACCCACACACCCACACACACACACCCCCACACGCACACTGGGCTTTAATGTGCTGATATGAATAGGAGGTGATTCAGTCACAGAAGATCAGAGCTGCTGAAACACTCAGTCCACAGAGAAACGCCCTCCGACGAAACGTTGTTCACCACAGTGGCTCACATTATGTCACAGAGCAGCATGAGCTTCGTCTTCATCTATTTCATCTATTTCTGTACATCATTATTTGTTTTATTAGCAAGCTTAACCTGCTGTGAGTGAAGAAATGGAGCTCAACCTTATTCACTCATAAAATGCACTCCCAAAGCGCATATCATATCATGCACAATAGTTGTAATCAGTACAGTTTTATGCAGCTGTTTTAGATTTAGATAAAGCATAAAATTAAAGGTCTTATAGATTTATGGAGGACTAAGGCAAAATTGGGAAACAATCATCATCAGAAACAATTAAACGATCCAACAAATACATTTGGAAAGATGCAACAAAATAATTTAAAATCTATAATCTTAGATATCTAAAATTAATCAATTGTTTTTTTTACTTTTTCTTATTCATAATTAACTTTACTATCAATATTCATATTTACTATTTAATTTAGTTGTAAAGTTGTAAAAAAATAATGTAATTGTGAAATAGTCATTGCAGTTATGTTTATATTTCAACGTTATTTCTTTTGCCCTTTAATTTTCGGTCGTAATAATTTATTCATTAGTTAGTTTCTGCTCATGTCGTATGTTTTATTCATGTATTTCTTTCTTTCATGTCACAATAACTTTTAAGTTTGTTTTTGTATTCATTTTATTTAGAATGAACAAGTACAAAAATTCAATATTTTTTTCAGATTTGAGTCATTAAATTTAAATGTTTTTAACCATAAGTGTGTGAATATGTCAAAAGAATTTATTAATCATAAATGTATTTTCATTTTTCTCAGATTGTCCACAGTGATGTTTCAATTTATTTTCACAAGTCCGTCTATTTAGTCGCTCATTTAGCAAATTCCTGCTTCAGCTGTTAAAGGAAGAGACGAGTTCAAATAAGTCTAAAAGACTTTCTAAATTAAGAGAATTAAGAAAAAAATATATAATTAATAAAATAATTTTGAAGGAAAGTGGAAAACATTGAAAACAATACAGCAAACGTTTTAGCTTTCTTCTTTTCAACTTTTACTGAACTTGACAGGACAGCAAACGCCGCCCCCCAGTGTTCATTCAGACACATTACAGCTCTCTTCCTTTGTGTTTGCAGAAGCATCTAAACGTGTTTGTCTCTTCCTCTTTCATCAGAATAATCCTCCTCATCCTCTCGTCGTGCTATCTGGCCTTTCGTGTGTGCAGTCTGGAGCAGCAGCTCTCCTTCCTCAGTAACCCAAATCTGCCCCTCAGAGAGAGGTAACACACCCGCAGGCAGATCTTACTAAAAAAAAAAAAAAAAGACGAAGATGGATAAGTCTTGTACAAACTTTGATGAAATCACTTCATGTTTATTCTGAATAGCAAGTTTTGAGCAACGCGGTAGTTTGTCTCGTAAAAGTTTTCATTGCCAATGAGCGCTTTTCGCACGCCATAAACGCTAGTGGAGCTATTTTGTCACGTCATATTTTGATCATTTTCTTTCTGAGCTTTTTTCTCATTAAAATTACTTTTTTTTTTCCCCCCCATGATGTAAGACATTTTTTCTGGTCAAATTGCATCTTTCTTCTCCTAATATTAAACAATATTCTTGTAATAAAACAAGAATTCTCCCTGCCCAAATCTAATACTCACAGGAGTGGGAAGTGAGATAAAGGCCACAGTTTGTAATTTACTTTAAAAAATCTGATTAAAATCGGATTTGGTATTATTTTATTTTCAATCCATATTGCCCAACCTTGTCTACTTCACTGGTTTTGTTGCTAAGAATATAAGGATACAGTATAATTATGTGGCACGGATAAAAACCATCCGTGCCACTAGGTTTCCACTAACAACACTGTCTTCTCTTGCTCCAGGTAACCTCTGCCCACCACTTTAAACCCTCTCTCTACACGCTTGGAGCCAATGATGCCCCATCCCACCACCCCAGCACAGATCCAGGATCAGAACAAACCCTCCAAGCCCCGCCCCCCCCGGCTGCATCATCAAGGTTCCAGGCATCTATAAGGTCCAGGATGACCACCCAACCCAAGATCACTTCCAGACTATGCAAACAGACTGTATATTTATTTTTAAATAGAAAGTAGATTTTGTTATAGATTGTTGGCAGTTCATATCACAGATGTGCTTCAGTGTGAAAAGTGAGGGGGGAAATGCTGCTGAATCCTCACTACTCTGTTGTGCAGACGGATGATAAAGAGTTGATGTTTGAGGATGAAATATTGAGATGTAAGTAAGAAGGAAATGTTTGTCTTTTTTGATGGCTGCCGGCGTGAGTGAGCCGTTTGTTTATATCGAACATATTTTTGACTAATTGAGCAAACTAGTTTAATTTTAGAGGGAACGTTACAACTAGCAATAATGTTGCACTTTTTCTTGTAAAGATGAAGTCTGAATCGTTTCAGCCACATAAAGTGTTTTTTGCTTCAGTAAAAGGTACTCGGTTGTCATCTTAAAGGTATCCACAGAAGAAGGTCATGTGAGCACAGAGATTTCACTTGTTTCCAGTGAAACAGAGCAATAATAGCTTTAAAAAGAGAGTGGAGTGATTAGAGGAAATTTTATGTCTTTCATCACATTTATGAATATCTGTGTAAAAAAAAAAAGTTGCTTGGATTCTTTTACTCAAACATTTCAAATGAAGATGCTAGTCTTTAAGACTCAGAGTGTTTGTATTATGATGTTTGTCTGAGGATATTTGATGGATTTTCTATGGATGATGATGTATTTCTGGACGCTTTTAAATTAAACCTGCAACTATGTTAAAATGACGCATTCTTTGTAGCTTTCTGTTATGCTTTCCGACAAGAAGAGCGACAGTCTCTTGAAATGTTCTTGTTTATTCTGTTCTTGAATTGCCTTTTAAGATGAACTGGAAAATCACTGAAATGTTATCCAATGTTGTAAATCAATGGTAGAGAAACATGAACTTCAGGAAAAAGATGCTCCTCTACAAGAAGTAATTGATTTTGGGTTGTCCTATATGTAATTTTAGCCTCATAACAGACCTTGGCCTTAGCCTGGCTATTGCCTTCCTTCGCAATTTGCTCGATTCTCATCTCTCTTCACAGCTCTGCCTGGGCTTTCTCCCATTGACTTGGATTCTCTCTAGCAGAATTTCAACCGGGTCAATCGGGGAACAGAAGGCGAAGTCGTGAACAATGATGTTGATTTTCTGCGTTGTGTTAGAATTGTAATCTGCCTGTAGTTTTAGCAATGGCAGCGGAGGAAGTGAACAAAGCCGTTCAGTCCACGTTGGCCACGCTTCCAAATATTGAATTAACAGCAACAGCCATCTTGCTCATCTCGGTTCTTCTCTCTTCGCAGTGGAGGATGGTTGTTTACGGTGCAGGCAATTTCTGGTAAGCCTCCTGGCATCGAACTGGCGTATTGCATACGTCACGTCCAAATGTTTACAATTAGGTAACATTTGAAACCTCAACAGAGTCCACGCCTCCGGGAAGCAATCGTTTCTCAATAGCCCACAACCTCTGCACGAAGTGGAGCGTAGTAATGCGTAGTGAACCGTTTTTAGAAAATACATGTGGAAGATGAGATTTTCTAAAATAATACAGAAACAATTCTGAAGATTCCTCTTCAACTTGCTGAGATTTATGGCAGATTATTTCACTTATGACTGGGACTTTTTCATCAACATTAAGGAATTATTGACTTAAAACGAGCTCTTGTATCTTGCTGAAAGGTTGTGAGATAGTTTTCATATTTCAAGTGTACTAAAATGTTTGCACTAAAAACTGAACCAAAAATACCAATAATAAGATAAGTGTAGTTTTTTTTTTGTTTGTTTTTTTTCCCCTTATTCCTGAAGAAAAAAAGATGTGCTGTCATGGGACACTGTCCTGTGATCACTTTTAGTTTTCTTCTTCTTACTCCTTAATGTATCCCAAATTTTTTCTGCTTTGTAATTCAGTCTGTCATGAATCAAAACGTGTAGATACGAATCATTAGCTCCTGCAGCATTTAGTTTATCAGTCTCAGCCGGACACCAACTCCTTGCAGTCTCTTTAAAGAAGCCTCTGCGGAGCTCCGTGTGTTTTAGCAGCAGAGCAAAGGGAGTTTTGGTGGGGTTGAGTCGAAGCAGATGGCCAGACGAGATGCAGCCACCTCCGTTCCTCCAGGGAGTCGTATTGTCTGTCCTGGAATGCTGCTCCGCTGACCTGCGACCCCCTCGGCGTGAGCGAGGAGGCGGACTGTGACTTCATGGTAATGATCTGTGTCACACACTGTAAAATCATCACACATCCGAGGCGACAGAGCTGGAGGGCTTCCAAGAACCCATTACATCAGAGGGTCGTTAAGTGTGTCTAAGTTAATGTGTGCAGCGAGCGCGATCCAGATGTATTACAGCCGGCGCTTTTATGAAGGGAGGCCTGCTGCCGCCTTAACTGAAAGCAGAAAAAAACAAGCGTTTCTTCCTGGTCGAGGTGATTCTGGGACAAAAATATCGTTTCTTGGAAGTATTTTATGTTAGAAGGAAGAAACAAAATGAAAACATGAAATGTTTTTTGTTATATATTACTGCACATTCAGTTGTTTTGACATGTATTACAAGATATATCAGAGATTTTAACAATACAACTGGGGATTTTGCTAACATAGTTAAACAAAACTGAAGAAAAAAAAAAGCAGAGTAAAGGCAAAGCATCGCATTTTATCGGTTGTATGATTTCTCTCTTGTCTTTAGAGCAGGGGTCTCAAACTCCAGTCCTCGAGGGCCGCAGTCCTGGAACCTTTAGATGTGCCTCTGCTGCACCACCTGAATAGAATAATTAGGTCATTAGCAAGGCTGGGAGAACTGATCTACACAAGGAGGAGGTAATTAAGCCATTTCATTCCAGTGCTTTGTACCTGTGGCACATCTAAAAACTGTAGGTCTGCGGCCCTCGAGGACTGGATTTTGAGACCCCTGCTTTAGAGAAAGACCCCAAGCCATTTCTCCCTGTACAGCTACACTCTGGCGTTTGTTTAGGTTGTATCTACCCAGAATGCCCTGGGCTATAGTCCGCTTCCTGCTTTTGGAGTGATTTCTGATTGGTCTATGGGTCTGCTTGGCCTAAAAATATCCATTTCAACCGTACCAAAACAGCTTCTAGAAAGGATTTTTTTAAAATACTCTACATTTATTCTCGCTTAAAATGGCTAAAATTATTTTCAGACATAATCACTTTGGGTTAAGAAGACTAAAATATCATCATCCAGCATTTCCAGGGAAACTTGCCCATTTTAAGCCTTAGACATTTAGTTTGGTGTGTAGTAAGAGCATGCTGAGTTTAAAAGAGCTGCCTGAAGCCTTCAGAAAGAAGATTTCAACAATTTGCGTTAAATCAGACTGCTAAGAAAACAATCTACGGTGAAGAACACTGCCAACATGCCTCAGTCTGGCCTTCCAAGCAAGGGTACCCTGAAAGCAGGCCGCAAGATCCAAAAAGAAGGCTCCAAAAAAATTCTAAAACTTCACCGCTCAATCTGCAGATAAAATATGATACTTTAATGAGATGCATGCAAGAAGGAAGTCTCACAGAAAAGGTATGTCATATAAAACAGATGACCAGTTTGATTGAACGTTTAATTCTCAGACGACCAGAAAGTGTTTTGGATACCGGAGGCCGGCTGTGACCACAAAGTGTTCACAAACAGTTGGATGCGTTCACTGTATTTTTATTTCCACGTGGCCATCACTGACTGAGAGCAACACCCACTCTCTGGAGAGCTGAGAGCCGGCGGAGAATGTGTGTGACATGCATGATTTAAAAAGGCCAGAACAGTTCGCACAACATAACAACAGGGACATAAATATGACAGTCAAAGCGTCGTTTACGGAGATGAAAACAGCTTCTGTGGTTCTGCTGCAACGCGAGCCGCACAGTACTTGCCTTACAGGTGGTTTCGTGGCTCCTGATGTGGAGAGGAGTAAATTTTCACGGTTGGATTAACTGTCTGTGGGAAAAAGAGGATACAAAGAATTCAGTGTCCTTCACTCCCAGCGTCTGTGCCTCATCAGATGGTTTGATTTCTCCCTGTTGCTCCCAGCAATGGCTAATTCAAACCAATAGTCCCATCCTGAATTGGCCCAGACCAAGAGCTAAGCTGTTACAGGACGATAAATTATTTTTAAATTTATTGCTTGAAAACCTTTAACTGTGGAAGACTTTGAATTTTGCTGACTTACCCACAGTGGCCCAAGCAGCCAAATCCAGCTGCTGTTTCATAGATGGTTTTTCCACATTTTTTTAAGACTTGTGATTCTCTTAAGCATAAATTAATGCGTGGTTGTAAAGCTCAAGGAATTTGAGATGTTGTTTTCAAAACTTTCAAAATATAAAAATCTGAAAAGTGCAGCAGGCCTTTGCATTTAGACCCCCCGAGTCAACACATTTGTACAAGCAGCTTCTGCCACAATTCTTACTGTGCAGATGCAGTGTTGCTGCGTGCTTTGCACATCTATTTATTGATTTATTTTAGTGATTTATTTCAAACATAATAGAAATATAAAATCACACACATGAATAAGGAATGCAAAAAAACATATTTTTGTACAATAATCTCAACATGCTCAAAAATGTTGAGCATGTTGAGATTACAGGGAAATTAAAATAATTTCCCTGCTGGGATGAATAAAGTAATTCTAAAAGGAGTAGGAAGAAGAAAGAAACTTATGAACTCCTACCCCATAAACTCATACAATATTTTCAGATGGACCCTCATTATATACAGTACAGACCATTCTAATTCAATGGGTTTTCTTCATTTTCATGACTATTTATAAGGCAAGAAATCCCACTTATTAACCTGACAGGGCACACCTATGAAGTGAAAACCATTTCAGGTGACGACCTCTTGAAGCTCATCAAGAAAATGCAGAGTGTGTGCAAAGCAGTAATCACAGCAAAAGGTTGCTACTTTGAAGAAACTAGAATATAAGGGGTATTTTCAGTTGTTTTACACTTTTTTGTTTAGTGCATATTTCCACATGTGTTATTCATAGTTTTGATGCCTTCAGTGTGATTCTACAATGTCAATAGTCATGAAAATAAAGGAAACTCATTGAATTAAAAGGTGTGTCCAAACTTTTGGTCTGTACTGTATATATATATAAAATAGATAGGTTAATTAATTTTCCATTTTATGTGGGTTTACATATGTCTAGATACTTTTTTTCTTTCTTTGCAATACAATTCAAGCTCAGTTAGACTGGACAGACATTTTGTTGTTGCATTGTGACTAAGGGGTGTGAATACTATTGCAAGGCATTGTATGTTTGCAGTAAATGTGACCACCCGCTAGCTTTATGGGGGATACAGTTTAACCACTACCAGATCGAGAGGGCATCATGGCAGCAACTCTGAAGGTTTTGTTTTTGGATAAAGTGAAAAAAATACAAAATTGATTATTTTATTTTTTTTCTTGTGATGCAAAAATCTACATTTTTAGGCCTTGTGGTACTGTTTGCATGACTTAGTCACGCTGCGTTACTAAGTGTGACCAAGTCATGCAAACATGCAAAAATTTGTTACCCACGTTTGTTTTAAAAAAAAACAAATTACCCACATTTGTTTTTTTTAAAAAAAAAACAAATATAGGGTCAAAACATTATTCATGCCTTGTTAACAGTTCAAATAATTTTCACTGTTTTCCTAGTTTTTTTTGTGCTATTTCAGTTTACATGTTGGGACCCTGAAAGCACATATTTTTGAAGAATGCGGCGTCAGCTGCTCGTCCTCTGCCGTGTGGATTTAATAATTTGTATTTCCGAAACATTCAGACCTAAAGGTCACCTCCGCATTTCACTGGTTTCAGTGGGAGCGTTATATCACTGGAGTCTGCGCCTTCTCTTTTCCACTTTGATGTTATGGTGTGAACTTGACCCACTTACACTTCCTGAACCAGATTTAACCTGGGAGCAGCGCTGGGATGTTTGTCAGCAGCAGAGCCTCTACTGTCCCATCCGACGCGCAGGTTTCTGTTTATAAAAACATGTTTGTCATTTGGCTGAAGGTGTTGAAAATGCTGCATCTCTGCGGGTTTCTCGTTAACTCAATGGGAGGATTTTTTAAAGGATTTTATGTATGAAATGTAAGACCTGTAACATGATAGAAATGTACAAAATATAATTTAGTATATGGTAGTAATGCCAAGCTAGCTAACTTGGAACAGCATAGCTAGCTAGCTAGCTAGCTAGCTTGAAACAGCATAGCTAGCTAGCTTGCTAGCTTTCAAGTTAGCTGTTTCAAGCTAACTTGAAACAGCATAGCTAGCTAGCTAGCTCGTTAGCAAGGGTATAGAGTTTGGAGATTTAGAACTGCTGCCTCCATAACTTAGTTTTTTTCTAAGAAATTGGAGACGTTTTAAGGACTTAATTTTAGTTATATAAATTCAAGACTTTCTAACACCGTGATATTAAAGCATGATGAGAAAGGAACCACAGGCGGATGACCCGATGACCCGCACTCTGAAGAATTACAGTAAACACCAAATGTTTCTTGTACCTATCTACTTCTGACTTCAGTTTGAGCAAGGTTGTTTCCACTCTTTGCTTTCAGCTGTGAGATGTTAAAATGGTTTTTCTTATGGGTTCAGCCTGTTGCAAGTGGGTGAAAATGTGGGCTTTGACTCAGAGTTTCCATTTCCATGTTCTAACCAGTTCTTCGTGGATCTACTGGTATATTTTATTAAGATGTTGCAGGTCCGAGCGATGCTTCAGCATTGACTTTCTTTTGTTTTTACAGATGCGGCACATTTTCCTTAAAATAAACAGAAGAGTTCATGGCGGTTTCTACGATGGAGAGCTGTTCAGCTCCTTCTGCAGCAAAGCATCCGCAAAGCATGACACTTCCCCCGCCATGTTTCCAGGTTGGTATGTATTTGGTTTATATGTTGACCTCTTTACATCCAAAAACTGCTAAAAATATTCCTTTTTTTTTTAAGCGACTATTAACACTTAGTAGACCAGTGTAATGGTCTGAAGTTTAAATATTAAATCCCATTACATTCACTTTTACAAAGTTCCTCTATTGAGATTTTAATGTTGATTCTAATGATTTGGATTTACAAGTAAACTTAAAATTGATACTGGAAATCCTAAACACCCATTTTTAATTTTTTACACCACCATATTTGTGCTGTAGAGTTTTTATATGACAGGTAAACATGAACCACTGACATGAGTTATACTCAACAGTGATGATGAAAGAGAGTTCATCTCAGGAGTGCTCTATTTATTCTGTTTTATTCTATTTATGATCAAGTTAGAAATTACCGTAATAACAAACATAAGCTGTAACTTTTTTTTCCCAGCAAGAGTTTGTAGAAGGCATAATTTGGATTTTCTTTTAGAACAAACCAATAAGTCATCATCAGTCATTGTGTAAACAGTCAGCTGTAAGATATGTTCTTAGTGCTAACAAAGATAACACAGCATGATCCTTTAAAGTTTCATATAATCCTCATTCAGTTCTGAGTCAATGTCATCCCTGCTTGGGTCAGATAAGAGAAGCAGCTTATCAGCACAAGAACTGAGTCTGATGCAGTTTAATCTACTGGAGTTCAAGTAGCTAGCTTTGTGTTAGCGAGAGTTGGTAGGATGATGAAGGAGGAGCAGAGGCAGAAAACAAAACTCTTGGTAGACCGGTCCGTCTAGATTCTGACCCTCATCTGTGCTTTAGACATTTGGATCAAGACTAAAAAAAAAGTAGAGCCCATATAAAATGTTTTAAATTAGACTCCTTTGTGAGTTCTGTCTTAACAGAGGAAGAGTTTTGAATACGTCACTGTATTTGTGTTTGTAGAGTTAATGTCCTCAAGCATATTAATGGAAAGTTAAATGGAAGGAAAAAAGTGGTAGAAAATGGGACAGAAGTGGATACCTTTAACATCTCAACATTTTGTAGATCAAAAGTGATCTTAAAAATTTGGTTTATTGCGACATTTCGATGAATTTAAAATTTTCGTTAGCTGTCAGCAAAAACCTTCAAAATTTACAGGAATAAATCATTGAAATTAAGACTCAGTTTTAGAATTGAAATAAAATCGCTTGTTGAAATCAATGTGAACTGTTTGTTGTCAGAATTACTATGTGTTTATCAGCATCAACACACACTATTGAAAACTTAAAACAGAACGCTAGTCATTGGAAAACATTTAAAACAAAAACTGAAGATAAGTCGGATCATTCTGCAGCCAAACAAGTTTTAATAACAGAAACAAAGAAAAAAAAAAAACAGACGGCAGGCATGTCAAAAAAAACCAGAGCAATTTTTACAGCGACTTTTCTGTCCACAAAAATGTGACGACTGCCACACTTATCAGATCAGACTGCATGTGAGATACTATTGGAGAACATAACATACATTCCTCCACTCAACATTGCCCTTTGTTCCAAAAAAACACACACACACACTCAGTGGCACAAAATGCTTCCGTCTGACATCTACATCAGGTGTAGAGACACAAATACTGTTGAAACTGCTGGAAAAAAACAAAACAAAAACGGGAGCACAATAACAATGAGATAAGATGCAGGAGCCAGAGTTCGTATTCACATTCTTATAGTCAATTCAGTTCATTTAAAATGACCCTGAGCAATAATCTGTGTAAACATTTCTACATTCGCTGCACACCAAACAACAGAAAAGATTCAGTGCTTCCTGTTCCACATTCTCCAAGCTCACAAAGCATGTACACATTTTAGGTTTATAGGCATGCTGGTGTCATTTACATACGGTACGTTGCTGTGCATATACACTGGAAAAACATCACACCGCCTCTTCATTTGACTGTCAGGGAAATATAATAAATATGTAGTTACACACTGGTATGCGGGGAGTGCATTCTGTTTCTCCAGCAGTAGGGGGAAGAGTCGGGGGCGCTGTTCTGCGTAAGAGCTAGGTGAAAGACAGAGAGCAGCAGAGGTCGTTCTGAGCCAGACTCTGGATCAGTCTGCACCACTCGGCCCGCTTCTGGGTAATGTAGGCTGGGGTGATGATTTGCACAGGGAGGCGGGGCGAGCCCTCCAGCCTGACCTTCTCGCACAAGGCCTCGGCGATGCAGATGACGTACATGCCGCAGTCGTAGCTGTTCTGCTGCGACGGGCACGGCTCCTCCACGAACAGCGCCTTCCTGCTGGCACCGAGGAAGGGCTCCAGCTTGCTGCCGATGCGCCGTGCGTGCAGCGAGTTGCTGCCGTTCTGAGAGTCATAGTGCGCGAAGTGATTGGAGCTGCGGCGGTAGAGCAGGAGGCTCCAGTGGGAGCCCCCGGCGGTCTGGTTGGAGTTGTCGTTGACGGCCAGGAAGACCCAGCGGCGGGACGGGAGATCCAGCGGCTCCAGGAAGAGGGCCAGCTCGTCAGGACAGGAGGCGCACTTGATGAACTGGGTGACCTCCGGGCTAATGAAGATGGCCGCGTCGCCCAGCACCCTGAAGCGCTCGTTGGCAAAGTATTCAAAGGCGAAACCGATGACCTGGTCGTTGAGCCAGTAGGGGCCTTCCAGTAAGGACACGTCGGAACGCCGCAGCAGGCTATCCTGGTAGCTCAGCACTACAGGATCCATCCTTTGGCAGTGTCAGTCTGAAAATAATAATAATAATTTAAATAAAATCTGCCGGTTAGGTTTGTACAAAGTAAAAATAGTAACGGGAATGTTATTATCGATGATTCTGCGACTCCTTTTATGGAAAAATCCCTCTGACAAGATAAGCATGTCTTACTCATTATCCATTTATTAATATTAGCAACACAGCTAAGACTTGTTACTGTTCTGACAATCTGTGTTGCTTCCTCCCAAAAATAGGTCAGATTTTTAAATGAATAGAATAGTTAACAGTTCTCAAGAAGTAGGAAAATCAATTATGGTAGCGAATCAATTTCTTTCAAAACAGCAACTATTTTATCTAAATTTTATCAGAGTTTTCTATTATATTTAGTTGCTAAGAATGTTGAAAAACAATCCAGATAGAATCCATTTTAGTTTCAACAATGGATGTTCATTGTTTTTAATGGTAAAATTACATTTTGGCTCAATTATGGGATTTTTAACAAGTAAATAAACATTTACTTCAACTGATAAAAATGAAGAATATTCACCGAAGATGGTTTGCTGAACATTGCATACCGATTTTTAAAAAAGTGGCTGTTTTTGTGTGTGTTTGGTTTTTCCACAACTTTTACAGGTTTAAACATAAATAAAGGGACAATAATTACACCATGATTTCTGGTTTTAAAAAGCAGTAGCTACCTTAACTTTTGTTTTCTATACATGACCCAGGTATCGTTTGATCTTATTCTTATTGTTCATGCCGTTTGAAAAGTTGCTTTGAAAAAAAAATGATAGAAACAAAATATTAAGTTCCTCAACTAATAGCTAATTATATTATATTATATTATATTATATATATTATATTATACTAATTATATTTACTTCATTGTCTCCCTCTAAAAACGGTAGGCAAACGGGGCAAAAGACTGAATAGTTAAAAATGACATTTTAGTCAAAAAGTGACCATCTGCAGTCAAACAGTGGCGTTGATATTTAGTGAGTGATTCTGTAAACAAAAGTAATGAACATGACTGACGCTGTATTAAACTTGTGTAATTTCAAAGCCTTAAGTTTAGCTAAATACACTTTACAAAAACCAACACACATTGATCCAGCATCTAAAAAGGGTTGACTTGATTCGTTCATTTGAGTTTTTGTTAAAAAAAAAAAAGTAACTCGTTTTATAAGCAGACCTGGGTGTTTACATCGGTGTCTGTTGGGTCATAAACTCGTATTGCTGCATTGCGTTTAGTTCACTTTCTGATGGCAGGCAGCTAACAGCCAACACAGTCGAATGTTAGCACTAGCTAGCCAACCGCTACCGTCACCACCTCACGAAGCTAAATAACTAACTATAACCTACAGAACATGTACACCACAAAGTGACAAATTAAAACATGCTTTGTTCGTTTAATGTCCCTACCTTTGAAAGACACATTCAAACAACGAACAGCTTGAAAACTGCACTGTTGTCCCTCATTGCTCTGGCTATCATAAGCCGCATCTGGACAGTTGGGAAGACAAAATCAGAAGCTCGCATCCGATTGGCTCCGTACATCCGGGGATCCGGATAGTGGAGTAACTCAGAGGGTAACCGTTTTTGACAGCTCACATACGCAATAAAAATTTTAGTAGTGCTTCTTTTTGATACTTGTATAGCACAAAATGAGATTACAGATCTCTCAACTATATAAAACCCGTTAACTGAAACCCTAAATAAACTTAAAATCGACTCGTATAGTTCAGTTATCGTTTATTTGAAACACGGGGTGTTTCATTGGCTCCTTCGCGGCCGTGTTACATTTTATTTACTTCCTGTTGTCATGATGTGTTCGAGCTGTCCTGGATAATCGGAATTTCTAAGTTTCAGCCTTGGGAGACGATTTAAGATCAATCAATCAAGCAATCAGTCAATCAATCAACTTAATAAAAGCCTGATAAAAATGGGAAGAAAAAACTGAGACAGGCCTTAAAAGCTATTGGAGTTGGAATTTTGTTGTATTTGGAACGATATCACAAATGAGTTCAACATATTCTTAAGTTTGAAAAACGTATAAACTGCCTGTTTTTGAGATGCAAGCTATTGTTATTGATACGAGAGAAAAGTGGTATATTTCAATTCATTTAAAGTGGTAAAAACCCAAAGTAACATGCTTACATATGCAAGTTGCACTGCAGTAAGTGTGCCACTTGTGGTGATTGCTTCCTTTACATAACCAGTTGATTAATAACTTTCACAAATTTTCTGTATAGGTATTTATTTATTTCCTGTTATTTGCACTTCTGGTGCTCTGTTTCTTATTGAAACACATTAGAAGGACTTAACAACATTCCATTGTATAAATTTTCCTTTTGTGTGTGAATGCATAGAATCACTTCATTGTTTATCAGAATTAGTCTGATATGTTTTCTTTCTTTTTTCCATTTTTTCTTTCTTTTCTTTTTTTTTTATTTTATTTTATTTTTTTACTTAAACGCAGCTACGTGGCGCAATTCCCCACACTGAGGATAGAACACCCGAGGTGATTTGAACGCATCATCACTCCGCGTTTGGAGCGCGCTCTGGTTCGTAGTTCATATGGTTCGTCCTCCCTCTGGGATTTCTCCCTCCGCCCATAAGCCGCGGGGACGCGCCTCAGTGTGGCCGCACTGATTAGTAAAAGGCAAAGCGGAGTTCTCAGCGAGCGAGCCGCGGAAAGCTGCGTTTTAAATTGCATTCTTACTACAAACGCGCTCGGATAAAAAAAATTTAAAAAATCGAGAGAGAAGAGGAATGCAAAAAGTGTTCGCCGCGAGCTTAAAATTTTGAGGAGTTTTGTCGGCATGCGGTGAGCAAAAGAAGGAATAAAAACGACTCAATTCAGCGGGAATGCAGAGAATTAAAATAGAGACTTAGTCATTTTGCGGGACCACAAGTGTGCGTAACTGTGCAGCTTAGCCTGACCAGGACAGGGGAGCTCAAGACTGGCTTTGAGTTAACTTCAACACACGCCTGGAGGTAAGAGAGATGTTTAGTTGTTTCTTGGTGGGTTTTAAACAGCCTCCAGAATCTAATGAATCACCGCTTAAGTCTTTGTGACAAACTTGTTCCTCTCATCTGCACTCATTTGCAACATTGTTTTCAGCTGTCATTCGTTTTGGGTGTGTGTGTGTGCGTGGGTGTGTGTGTAAGAGATAACTTATTATTAAATGATTAGTCACAATTAAAGGCGTGTGTGTGTGTGTTTGTGAGATGTAAGCAGTGTAACAAGTTGTCTGTTTCTACAGACTGCTCGCTTGGCATCCCCAGATTAAGCCTTAAACACGGGATTGATCGAGATTGTCCACATGCTTGTTTGCATTATTACGCATCGCAGTCTTGTAACCGTGCACATCTGGACAGTCGTTTGTAGTCGAGATGGAGAAACGGATACAAAAAGCTGACCAAACTTTATTGCACAGAGCTAATTAATAACAAAACCGAACTGCTGCATCATCCAGGATCATTGAGACCTGGCAGGGAAGAGGGTGCTATTTTTTTTTCTCTCTTTTTCTTTTTTAGTTTTTGCCTGCAATGTGGTGGGATGGGCAGTGTTTACATGTATTATTTAGTAGAGGTCAGACGGTGCAGCTTATAACACAGTGTAAGCGACTCTTTCTGCAGAGCAGCTGGAAGTGTAAAGTGAGGTCTGACGAGGTGAAGAAGATGCTGAATCATGGCTGCGCCGTGCAGCCTGTCAATGGAGGGAGACGACAGCAGACACAAAACACCCTGCATCCGAGCATCGAAATGCATCACGTTTGATCTCGTTTTTAATATTCGTATATACATTAGGTCTTTTCCCGCCTGTTCAGTTTCTGAATGTGTAATATGTACTTCCAAATCCAATTATGACTACTTCTGAGTTGATGTTTTTCTTTCTTCATAAGGACTAGAAAGTACAGGAGGGGGGAAAAAAAGGTTTTGAGTCCATTTCAAAATGAAGGAATTGCAATCTGTGCATTACAGCATATCTGCTCTATCTTTATATAACTCTAATTAAACTAACAAAAATGCATCAAAGTAGATGATTCATGTAATGATTAGGGGGAAAAATAACTATTTGACCAGTTAATCACTGATCAAATCTGAATAAGGGGGAAAAAAAAGGTTATTTATTGGTCTATCGCTACATTCATAACGTTATGGCTTGATTTCTGATTGTATATGTGAAAGAGGAGACCCACCCTTGTTTTTTTTTTTTCATTTCTCTTTAGTCAGAAAAGAGAACTGCTTTATTATTTATTAAATAGTTTCCTAACTGGGAAACAAAAAAAAGCAGCCGCCTGTACGGTAAACCTCTCTCCTCTCCCTTGAAGTTCCTCTGCATGCTGTTTAGATGGGCGCAGGTGACGAGAGCAGAGTGGGTCTGTCCTGCAGGAATGTGGGCTCTGAGAAGACACAGCTGCTGTGAGCATGAGCGAGGCAGCCTGGACTCAGACTCCAGCAACTGGTTCCCCGTTGACATCTGACACCCCACAGGCCCCTGGGTCTGCTATTTCTAAAGGGACTGGCCACAGTTTTCTATCACGCCGGTGGTGTGCGCAGAGATACGACAGACGCCACTGGGGAGAGCAGGGGTTCGGGATATTGGATAACTGTTTGAGTCTCTGCAGGAGATAAATGTTGATGGACAATGTTGGGGGGGGGGGGGTTTCTGCCTGGAGCAAAATCCTCGCAACTTTAGAGAAATGTTCCCAAGCATTCTTAAGAGGTTATGCTTGATGAATGAAGGTGAACTTTTTCTTTTTAAAAAAGTTCTTGGTTTAAAACTTGAATGTGTTGTGTGCATTTTAGACTTGGCAACATAAGTGTATTGGTTTCAGCACAGCAAAAGTCTGAATGGCTTGCACTTCAATGAGGAGACACAGAGCTGGAGTGAGTTAATTTGTTCATCTGAAGCTAAAAGTTGAATAGATCGTTAATGTATAAAAAGTAGTTATTTCCTAGGATGGATTCACACCAGCTTTGCTTAGTTCGCTTTAATCAAACTCTAGATCGTTTGCCTACACAGTGCTTTTGGTTTGGGGAGATTTGCATACGCAATTTAACTCTGATGCAGAAAATGAAATTTGGTTTGCCTAACAACCTGGGTCTCAGTTCTCTTGGTGATCTGTTCAGTTGTATATGTGAATTTCAAGCGGACCAGATACAATCCGAAAGCAGGAAGTGGACTATAGTGTAGGATATTCTGGACAAATACAACCAAAACAAACTCTCAAATCTAGCACCAGCAGGAGAAATGGCTTGTGGTTTTCTTTTACCAGCGACAAAAGAGAAATCCTGCAACCGCTAAAATCTGAACCCACTACATTTTTGTTTTTTACATTTCATGAAGAAGGAAGTCGCGCTCATGTTGTCTTCAGAGGTTTTCGTGTCGTTTCCTTCTACGGTTCTTGGTGCTGCGCCACCACAGGCGAGATGGGAACAGGTTTTTCAAGGGCTTGGATTGTTTTACACAGTGCAGTGTGAAGCCAACACACCTCCTGGAAATAATACAGCAAATGTTGCAATTTTGGTCACCAATCAAACTATCAGTTTTGGTACCGGACTATCAGGTTTAAAATCAACCTAAGCTTCTGTCCTTTTTTTTTATCCTATTATTGCACCTAAAGGTTTTTCAGAAGGACAGAAATCTTGTTTTTCACGAACTTTACTGCTTTAGTTTTATGGTGATTGTTTGAAGTGCAATTAATTGCAAAGGTAATGAGAGTTAACTTGACCTTAAAAATCTAATTTGCTCAAATTGACCTGTTGTAGCATAATTTTAATGATCTCATCATTGGCTCAGGGGAAGTTGTAAACCAGGACAGAGTAGCTGGTATTCTCATCGAGTTAGAAGAGTAGAGCTGTCACATTTAAAGGGAGAACTGTTTGAAACCATGCTTCGTCTCCTTGCGTCCAAAGAGTTCTACAGGGAAGTCCAGCAACCACTCGGACTCTCCCCTTAGAAGGATTTGACTAAGCGATTCTGCAGGAGGTTCAGGATTGGATCGAGAAGGACTGAGGATCAAGTTATTTCCTTGAGTGACACTCTCTTCTTATTGTTTGGGACATCTGGAAAAAGGACCAACAGTAAAAGCTCAACCTTAATTTTGTTTAAACACGCCGCAATAAATAAAGAATGGGATCAAAAACTGCTTCAAGAGCAGCTTTTTGTGACAAGAATCATTTTGGGGTTGATTTTTCCCCCCTGTACGATGAAGGCCTCTCTCCCAGGAAAAAAGTGAGAACTAAGTGGGCTATCAATCAGAAATCGCCAAGAAACTCTTGCATAAACTTTTATGGACGTCATAAGAAAAGTCAGTAAAACTATGAAATGTTTATCATTAAACCTCTGTATGTCACAGAAACCTTGCAGCTTCATCCAACCGCACTTAAGTGATAATGTTTTTGAATAGCAACATTTCTGCTCGTCCTAAAGTTTTGACATCTGTGCAATAGTGAGCTGATGTCTTCCATAGCGTTTGGGTGAAATCTCCTGTTTGCCTAATTAGGTAGAAATATTTTAAACATAACTTTTATAGAGGAACATGCAGAGTTAAACATGGTGGGGCAACTTTTCATCAAACAAACTGCAGCGATGGACCAAATATAAGCTCGTCAGGTCATTATTAAGTTATTAGGTTGGTGGTTAGATTGAAGAAGCACAATTAAACCGTGATCTAAACCTGTGGAGAAAGTGATAATTTGCTTGTTTTCATGCCCATGGCTTGCTTTGCATGCCAATAAGAGTTGTGGCAATAGATTAGTGTTGGCAGACTGTGACTCTTTCAGATCTTTTATTGTTTACGGACTATCAATGTTAATGTTCTGTTTCATCAGGCATGAAATACAAATATTGTGTGTGGAGTCAGTTTGTCTCTTTCCGCTTCTTTCACAGCCGTGACAGACAGAACTATGACGTATTAAGTACTGCATGCTATCACTTTAAGAGAAGTTGTGAACATAGTGTTAGTCATGAGTAAAAATGGCTTTTGTGAAACAATGAAATGGCTTCAGGTTTTGTCACCTCTTACATCATCTCCTGCCACCCTGTCAGACCTGATGTGTGGCCTCATGGTGAATGAACAAACCAGATGTCTTTGAAGCTGAAAATGTCACTGAAATGTTTTGCAAACCTCATAAAAGTACAAATTCTCATAACTGTTTTGTAACATCTTGTAAAGTATTTTCTTTAAATATCAAGGGCTGTAGCTGTTGTGCTAACCCTTTGCAATTTGCTCTTTTGCCAAATGCATGCTTTTCTTGGATTTGGCAAAAAAACAAAACAATGTAAACTTAGGTTTACTTTGCGCTTGTAAACAAACTAGATTGTACCCATGCATATCTTACCATGAGGTGGACAATATGGACTTATAATTTTATCACAATATTTTGTGGTACTGTTATAATAATAATAATAAATGTGGTGTTAAGAACTATTTGTTGCTCCTTTTTTATGTAACTAAATAAGAAAAGGGAGTAACACTGAAGATTAATTGCAATTTATATTGACAATAAATCAAAATTCTTTTGACTATGATAAACGATTTGTTAAATGCCCAGCCCTAGTTTACCAGGTTATTTCTTTTGCTGGGTAAATTATTTGATTAATAGTTGATAAACATTAACCCTCCAGCTGTCTTAGCGCGATGCTCAGGAGGAACACGGCAAAATTCACGGACAGCCGGGAAACAGGGGGGTTGTCCCATCAGCCTGTTTCCGAAACCACACACAAAAAACATTGTGAAAGCGCACACAGGGTCAGTATGACCCCGTTGGACCGCACACAGAGAAAAACTCATGGGTTCTAAGTGACCCTGTGTTTTATGGCTGTGGGAGGGTTAATAAAAATGTGGTCCAGATCCCTGTTTGGCCAGTGAACATTGACCATAAGATAACTATGATCATCTTCTGATAGTAGACGCTCATGACAGCATTTAATTAGAAAGACCATCTCTATTCTAGGATGCTCTCTTCAACCAGTGCTTGAAGACAGAAGAGCTCTAGCTACAATAACATTATAATAATGTCTTCTGCCCCATGCATGAGACTGTTGTAGAACTGGAGAGCTTCCACATTGACAGACATCTGCATCCTTGGTGCAGAAAGGCATGTAACCACAGATTCTTCCTTTCTATTCTGTTCTATTACGGAAAATTCTGTTAAATCCAAGTGGTATTAACAAATGCCAAAGGTCTTGTAATAATCGGCTCTGAAACAAATAAGCAAATCTTCAAAAGTACTGCAACATTTTAAAAGGGCAGAGTGACCAGCACCGGTCTAGAAACATTGAATTTATGATTACAGCAGTTTGTTGTTCTCTTGTAAATGGAGGCAGTGAACAACCTGTTACCAATTCAATAAAATGACCCCATCTTCATCCCCAACCTGTTACTTTCTGAACTTTTGTTTTCTTATGGGGAGGTTGGTTAAGAATCACATGCTGTTTTGCTCACATGATCGGGATGTCTCTGAATGGTGGTGTGGCTGCATGATGGGGTTGTGTGGCGTAAGTGATTGGCATGCCATGAAGTCATTAAAGAGGAACCTGCTTGTGTTGCTGCACAAAGCTCCCCTTTCTTCAGCAGGCCATTATGTGAGGGAGACTTTGGCCTCACAGGCTTCCTCACATTTTGCATTTCCCCTCATTAACTCACTGTGGCTGCTAACAACGGTTGGAGGGAAACATGGAGCAGAAAGTGCCTTGCTTTTTTCTTCCTAAATCTAAATGTAGCCAAATTGTTATTTAGAAACCGAATTGTTTAAAAATAAAAAGAAACACTCTTACCAATATTTTGATGGGCAGGTCCACACTGCTATTTGTGGGGTATGTATGTTTCATCTTAATGAGACAATACAACACTGTAAAGGGTCAAATTCAGTGCTCTACAAAAGTACAAACACATTCTGCAGTTCATATACTGTATATATACTGTATATATTACTTCAATTAAAGTATACTGAATCTGCAAATCCAGAAGCCCATCTTTTTTTCTATTTTTACTTTGTTCATGCTGTGTCAGGTTGGAAAGTGAGCATTTCTGAGGTTTAGCTGCTATGAATTTCTCCAACTTCTTCAGGGTTACCTTGGGTCTCTTGACTACATTTTGGAATAGTTGTGTAATTTTTACGCCCTGTCAAAATAGGTTGACTTACATGTCCAAATGTAAATTTGGGCCATTCTCCTTCCATTTATGGATTGGTTGTACAGAGCTCGTCTCTACATAAAACAAGGAGGTATAAAGGTATGAATACTTTTGCAAGGCCTTGCACAAGGTCTGTTTTGAAATTATTGCAACGGTAAGCAGCAGCTGTGCATGGTGTTTAATGGGTTAAATGTCAGCTGCTCATTCAGATGTTCCCTGTAACCAAAGCTATATTTTGCTGAATTTCTGCGTGTTATGTTACAGTGGTGACAAAGCTGCTGGCCCCCCTGCAGCCTCTCGGCACAAACATGACAGGGCCCATGGGTAATCCCCAGGCATGTGCTGCTGTGCTATGATGGACAATACTGCCCATTTGTTAAGCAGTCCAGCCATGACACCACTCACATTATCTGTTCAGTTTTTGTTTATTTGCATGTAGGAAAATAAAAATAAGAAACTGCATGTTTAACCAAAAACCAATTTGACAAAAAATTATTTAAAAAAAATATTTTTTTTGACACCGATGCCGAATAGCATAAGATATCGAAGTTTTGAGTAAATGATATGATGCATTGAGGTTAATGTCTGGGATGGTTTAGAGTTTTTCCTTCACCATTGCTCTGTTGGCTTTATCTATTAGAAATTCTGGCAGTCCACAGTAGTCTGTTTTCTCTCAGAATGAGGCAAAAAGGGGAAGAAGAGTGGAGATAACTGAAAGAAACTGATAGTAAGCAAGCCTTGATAAGATGGATTTTGAATTTGGCCTTATGTTGGGCTCAATAATGGCAGGCATTCCTCTTCTGCCTCATCTAATGCGTAGTTACTGCCGTAAATTTGCTGATAATATTTGATTTTTAGAAGTTAAATTTCAGGTTTTTCACATTCTAGTGAAAATTAGATTACATTATTTAACCAGTATATTTGGCATTGGGAATGGGTATGCAGACCCCAGCTCTTCCCTGCCAAACCAGCGCTGACAAACACGACCTCAAGTCCTCACACTGCATGCGGTGGGCAAAAAGGGAGGACACCTCTCTAATGTTGCATGGAGTAATGGGGCAACTCCTGGAGATTGCCAAACTGGGGTTTTAGTCCCAATTTAAGCTAGAGGACCAAAGGTTGTGTTATGTATGCATCCCTGGGAAAGTTTACTCCAGTGTGTTGAAAAGGAGTTTCTGACCAGTTATCTGTTAGATTAACTTGTGACGTTTGTCCTGGATGTGAAACGATAGACCATAAGGAACTGCTTCACAGGTGGTGGGAGTTCAGTTGTCCTGCTACATTTTAAAGTGGAGAGTCACAACAATGTCTCCTGTGTCTTGTCCTTGACCCTCAATAGAATATGTCATGTTCTGTGTTTTCTGTGTATTTATTTAGAGTTTTCTGTGTCCCCGAGTCTTCGTGTTGTCCTGTCTTCCCCTTGATTGTTTCCCAGGTGTGTCTCGTTTCTGTGATTACCCTCCCATGTATTTAATGTCACCTGTGTCTCAGCGTCTCTGTCGGGTCCTCGTCTAATGTGCGTTCAGTCCTTCGTCTTGTCCATTCTATTTACCAGTTGCTACCGGCGTTGAGCCCTGGCTTCTGCTCAGTCATGCTGCCTGGTTGTGTGGACTTTTGTGGGACATTCATCATTAAAATCATTTATTCATCCTACCTGGGTCTGCTGCGTCTGCATCACCACCCCTCACCGCAGCGTTTCATGACAGAATATGGTGCTTCAGTTTCTTTTAAGGGCTATCCAGTCCCTCTTTAATCAGAACAAGAAATGTGGCTGCATCCTTTGCACAAAGTCAAGCTTGTTACTAATGTAGATTAAACTCTGGCTGCCTCTCGTCTCATATCCTGCTTGTGGTGTTCAAGGACAGAATCTCCAGCTGTAGTTATGGAGATGGTTTCCTCTGGGTTGGGAACCTGAGGGTTTCATCTCGACTCTTTAGATGACGTAATTCTCCTGGTGTTTTCAAGCCCCAACCTTCAGCATACACTGGAGCAATTTGTAGCTGAGTGTAAAGCAGTCGTGATTAGAATCAGCTGCTCAAAGTCAAAAGTTTAAGGTGGATTGTTTGTTCCCTTTTGGTTGGGAGTGAGTCTCTGCCTCACGTACAGAAGTTTGAGTGTCTTCTGTCTTGTTCGTACCAAGATGGGTTGATAGATTTTGTCCTTGTCTACATTCTACAGCGTTGCAGGCATAGTCTGCCATAGAAAGAGCTGAGCCAAGAAGGAAGAATCTTAGTTCTTCGGTCTGTCTACATTCCAGCCCTCACATGTGGTCTTGAGATATGAATCAATATCAGAAGAATTACATCCAGGACACAAGCAGCTGAAGAGCTCCATCATCTCGGAGGAGTTCAAATTAGAGTCCCTTCCCCTCCACGTTGAAAGGAACCTGTTTAGGTGATTCAGGGGTTTGATTGGAGCCTCCCTTTAAAGTTTTTCTGGCATCTCCGACTGGAGGAGACCTGAGGGTAGAATCAGCTGGAGAGACTGTATTTCCCATGTAGATTGGGAACACCTTTGGATTGTGTCCTCATCCTGTTGGTGTAAATCAAATTGCTAACAAAGTATAGTTAATCATTTTGTTCTACGTTTTGTGGTGGATTTTGAACAGGGGAGCAATGTAAGACATCCAGCTGATTTAGCTGTGCAAGTGGAGAGTTCAAGCTAGTGTGAGCTCAGCAGGACTTCATGTGAAGGGTTGGGCTGTTCTGACCTTCTCAGCTGAAACAATAAAGTATTGTTGAGAAAGGGGGTTAAGGAGTTTCTGCAATATGCCTGTTTCTGAGGATTATTGATCTGCTTTAGTTGAATAAAGACGTGAATTCAACGAGTAGACCTACATTGGCAACAAGTTTGTAGCTGTGGAATGTTTTTAGCATTTGAAGGTTATGTAATTAATTTGTTGGAATATCCTTATGTGCAACTCTTTAAGTGTATTCAACATTAGACTGTATTCTAAAGTAATCTATGCAAAGTCTTGCAAATATACTCATACCTTTTTCAACCTATCCACATTTTGTCCTGTTAAGTATGAAAGAATATATTTTAAGGGCTTTTGCAATCAGGTACAGGGTTGTTATGGGGCATCCTTGGCTTACATTAATGCTTAGGTATGCATTAAAGTAAAGTACACATAGCTGTTTTGCTTTTTTCATTAGAACAATGGAAAGATGAACTATATTGTTCATTGCTGGAGGCTTATTACTTGCCTTGTCTTGTCTACAAACTCTTGACTCTTTTTCACACTTTGCTGGTGCAATGGCTCGATGCATGAACAAGAGAAGTCAGGATAAATAAAACAATACCTTACTTGTGCCTGGAGTTGTCAGAGGGTGTTCAATCTAAGGAGGCAATCTTCAAAGAAAAGATCTTACAATAAACTCTCAACACCTGGATATTGTTTAATAATGTCTATTTGAGAGATTTCCTTCCACCATGAGCCACCATATTTGTGGTTTAAGTGCAGCTTTTCTTCACTGTATCCGCCTGTAGGCAGATTATGTAAAATAAACCATCAGATCTTCACTCTATCTGTTCCCTCACTACTTATTCTCACCAACATCTTCTGTCATCCTCCCCTTTGAGGCAGGCAGCCAAATTTGCGTTATCATCGCACAGCAGCTCACCCTGTCTCCGTGGGCTGCGGCTCCGGCTGAACCACCAGGCTCAGATTTCAAACGGCCTCCGATCTGCTGAGGGCAGAAAGACGGCAAGTCATCCCCCATCCTCAGAGAAGACGGCGAGAGCCTCTGTAGCGCGCCCCTGTAATTACAGGTCGGGATTCTTTTCCTCGTAATACGCTAAACAGATGTGCTCAGGATAATTCTGCAGCTCAGACCCAGCCTTACGCTAGATGTCCTGTCATTGCTATCAGCTGACAACCTGAAAAGTGTGCACTGTGCTTGCTGTGTGTGTTGCTTGGATTAGAGGTTTGTTATTTTATCGCTTTGCTCCAAAAGATGATTAATGTCTTGACCTTGACAATGACACGTGAACCTGCTTTCTTTGACAGGGACCTCCTTGTTCACACCTTAATTTGTGATGATGAGGCATTTTATGAGCAACTATAACCAATATTAGCTGAGTTAGCTGTGAAAGACTTGATTTATTTTAGCATGTAGAGTCTATTCTAATCTCAGTGCCTTCTAGTATGTTTTCTAGTTTTTTTGACAAAACTGGTATTTTGACTGCTGGTTTAGAGATTACTGAAAGTTTTTGTTAACTGGATCAAATGTCTTCATGAACAGGACCTGAACTCTGCGTAATCTGAATCAATGATATCAATCAGAACCTGTAAAAGTGGTGATAACGTGTTGGCTCCTTTGTCACATAATTTGTCTGTCAGATCCACAGACAGAAATAACATAGAAATAACAATGTTTAAATCAAGTTGTTTTTTTGTTTTTTTTGATGAAAGGGGCAACTAATCCAAACCTATCTAAATTGCCTTGTGTGAAAAAATGATTGTCCCCTAAACCTTGAGTCTCCCCTAGCCACAAGTTTTGGGGATCATCAACCTGTCGTCGGGCAAAATGGACGAGCATTAATGTTCCTTTTGCTCAGCAGTGGTTTTGATCTTGGAACTCAGGCCATTTTTATCAAGTTTCTTTCTAATGGTGAAGTTATGACCACTGACCATAACTTGCAGTTCTTTGGATGTTGCTCTGGGCCTTTGTTGACCTCTACCTGGGGTCATTTCGAACAGCCACCCACTCCTGTTAATGATTTCTTTGGAAGAAAATTATTCTTTCTGTCTATCCTATCACTTAGACAAGAAATACTTGTTTTTAAAAAAATCTATGAAATTTTGATTTTTATAACATTCCACAGTGGAAAAATGACAGGCAATGCACTAGAAGACAAAAAAGTCATTTTTGTGCATTTAAACTTCTACCTCCACCTGTCCTTCAAGTTAATATTCTCCGTTGGTATTCCCTTACATGAGGCTCTGCTAGGAAAACATCTGTGCATCAAGTACTTCTTTACAAAAGCTTGATTCATTATACACGTAGTATTTGGTACATCATTGTCGATCTCATGTCATTTTTATCCCATGGTTTTTTGTTTGTTTCCGTCTGACTTCCAGTCCAGTCTACCGCTCAGTACAGCTTGACACAGCATCTGCTAAAAGGAGACTGTGTGTATTTTTAGTTGTGCAGAGAGCCACCTCTGGGATGCTTCTGAAGCATGCTGTGTCTCCACCGTCTCGAGTGACTGTGATCAGCTCAGATTAATGCAACCCAGCTGCTCCCGGTGGAATTCTGCCTCTGGCCTCCTTTCTTTCTTTGGACGTTCATATCAGACTCTGCATATGGTAACATGGCTTTTTACATCCATATGTAAGGCAGTTACATGAAGTCCAGGTTTTTGGCATCTTTAAAAACAGAAGTGTAACCACTTTTTCTGTTTAACTTCCAGGGAACCTTTAAACTTAAAAAAAAAAGTGTCCAAAGAGTAATTGTTGATGCCCTCCGTCTGCTGGAAAACTTTATTGCAGGGTGGTGCATTTTCCCACTCTATCAGCCAAAGGACTGTCATATTGATGTTTCCAGAGCTAAAAGGGAGTTTGAAAGGGAAAACATTTTTCCATTCACTACAACAATTAAACATAAGCATGGGGTGAGCCGAAATCAAAAAGCTTGTCTTAGGTTCAACATTTCAGCCTAAACCACAGTTTCTACTATACCTTTTTTTTGTTGTTGTAATTTTGGAAAAAAAACATTGCTAAGTGACACTGAAAAGGATATGTTGGGGGGGAAAAAGTGGTGATGGTAGTTTGAGAACAGAATAATCCATTATTATTATTCCTCATTGGCTCTACAACATCTTATTTTCAAGATTACAAATAAATGGGACAAAAGTCAGTGCAATTGAAGCAAGTAATGTTAATCTCAGTAGTTAAGTTTAATTTTGATACGCAGACTTTAATGAATGACTTGCTAAATTTAGAGGTAGTTTTTAAGTAAACATGTTTACTGTGCAAAAAAATACACTCTTTGCTACTTTCTTCATCACACAGTAACACTTAAAGTGTAACAAACTAATAGTAGGCTATCTGTTCAGGAAGCTAGCCTGCAGTCAGCAGCTTGACAGACATACTGCATGTAACTTGCCAACTATAGTTTTAAAACAGAGTTACCATAATAAAATAACTCTCTGTTTCATGACCAGAAATGTTTCCAAACTGCCAAACTTGTCTTTCTGGTCAGCACAGAATAGGTGTAGCTGCCTTCACTGAGCAGGCTGACCAGGAGTGTAATATATTACATGGGAGAAAATTGTGTTTACTTGGGTATTTTCTCTGGTATCTTCATAGGACCAGTGCCATTCTTTTTTTCTTTTTATTCCCGTCTTTCCATTAATATTCTTAAATACAGCACTCTATGAGCAGCCAACTTTTTCAGATTTGGTCTTTGGTGGCTCACCCTCCTTTTGCAGGTTTTCAATGACTGTTTTGGACAACTGTCAAGTAATCGGTCTTTCCTGTGATTGTGTAAGCAACAACAATGTGTGTTAAAAATTTTATGTAATTGTTTCCTTTTCTGAGACTGAAGTTTGCGTTTTCTTTTTCTGCAAGCTCTACTCACTGAAATTAATAGAAATAAACATTTGTGTCAAAATAATTACTTAAATAATTTAACTTAAGTATTTTAATGATACACATATTTGTGTTGATCAGTTTGGTACATATGGATACATCATTTATAGCACAGTTTGTTCTGACAAACACATTTGACTTTCTTATAGAGAAAATTAAAACCTTAATCGTTGAGGTAAAAACATGAACTTTATTCAACAACAACGGCATGATGGTGTCGTATTGTTGAAGCCCCCACGGTGCAAGCACTTCCTGTTTCACCCATGGCTGCTGTCGTTGTCCTGGGAGTGGACATGGGAAGTGGAAATCTCCATGGTAACAACGGAGGAGTGGTGCTGTTTACTTTGAGCGGTGTTCTTTTGTACAAACTCCACATTTTTAATCATTAAAATACCTGGTGGCTGCTTTAATCGCAGTACATGATGATTTAAATATATCTGGTTTGCTAGCAGTTTAAAAATTATTTTTCACAACTTAGCAAAGTGGGAGCATAGTAAATTAGAAAGTTGTTACAAAAAGTCAGGTTTACAGAAGAAGGAAATGGATATTTTAACGTGAGTGTTTGTGTTTCTTTCAAACCCGTTTGGATTTGTGTAGGTGGTGTTGAAATAAATCCACCAGTTATTTAAGCGCTTGTGACTAAACTTTGCTCTTTCAATTTGTTTTTAGCTAAATTTTACTAGTATTTGTTTTATAAAATTGGATTGCAAAAGTTTGACCCTCAAGATCTAGCTCTGCGCTGAGGTTTATTGTTTTTGTCGAATCAAGCCAGAAATCTGTGTTTTCCTCCCGTGTTGTCCTTGGGACTTCAGCTGCACTCAGTTGATTTCCTTCCTCTGTTTTCTCCCTCCTCTTTCTTCAGGCAACAACAATGATTGGAGTCTGCGTAGAAAAGACAGCCTGGTAGTTTAGCAAGCACCTTTGGCACTTCCTCCAGTGTCATATTTCCATGCTGGTAGTGTGTCACCTGCTGACGTGTGGCCAGAGGAATGCGGAGGGAGTCTCCGCCGGTCCGGGCGCCCCCGTTCAGAATGACCTGCCTCAGATATCCGCTGCACCGCTAAGAGGCCTACAGTCATTTTTAATTACGGTGCGGACAGTGATCCAAGCCCAGACTTGTTGCGACTAGTCATCAGGGCTTCTTGGTGACACCTAAAAAATGCTGGAACTGTGACTGGATTTTAATTATCTGCTGTAAACTGTTTGAGATTAGTATTTCTGCTGTACAAAAAAGTCAAATCTGCATAATTTCTTTAGAGGATAAGCAATTCTATATGATACTGTAAGGTATGGTTTCCAGTTTATTTTTTAATATGGTACAGTACTGTGGGAAACTGTGACTCAATGGGAAGAGTAGTCATCATGCAATCAATGCACTTAACTCCAAGCTGGTCAGTGAGTATAACTGGGCGAACGTGGCAACAGTCTAAAGGGCTTTGATTGGTCAGTATGACTTTATATGTATATAGTGAACCCTGCCTATTTGTGGTTTAGAATTCCCAGAGTCACCTATTTGGGAATTTTTTGTGAAAATGCATACAGATTAATCATGAAAAATTCACCTGTTCATGGATTTTTTATTTTTTTATTTTTTGCAGAGCATATCTAAAATATTCAGGGGAAAATGCAGCTTGGGAAGCTAAAATTACTAACTCCCACAAATACCAGGAGTCAACTGATAATGATAATATGACCATTAATATTATCATTTAGTACATTCACTGTTGGCTAGAGATCCACCAGGCAATCAACCAGAAATTATAATCAAACAATTTTTTTATCAGTAGGTGATTATCAATGTTCTACGAGATAAATTAAAATTCAGATTAGTATTTTTTCTTTTTCTTGTGTTTTGTAAAAACTGAAAACTCCCACGTTTCACGTGTTTGTCTTGTGTATGCACTACAGCCTCTGCGAGTGGAAAAGCTGTTGTTATGAAATACTTTGGGATTTTGATAGGTTATGAAACTCTTCATGTCAAACTTGTCGCTGCAGACACAAAGTGAAGGCAAACCACCAAAGAGTGTTAAACATTAAATGTAGCCATGTTTTGGTCTCCTTAGCAACGAGCAGAAACATTTCTTTTTGTTAGGGATTGACTCGAGTAGTTTTCTGCCTCGAGCAGCCTATTACCAAGTCAGATATCTTTTTGCTGGAGGTATGCAGTCTTCAGAATAGCTTAGTTTGTCTATTTAACTTGTTAATTTGTTTCCAACTACAGCTCAGTAAACCCAATCAGCAAAAAAGGTTTACATCTGGGAGCACAAAGCTTGGACTTTGGAGCAATGGAAGAGGGTCATGTGGTCGTTGATTCTAGATTTGCCCTATTTCTGAGTGATGTGCACATCAGAGCAAAAAGACAGGTAACCCTTGTGCCTACTGTACAAGCCTGTGGAGGGAGTGTTATGATCAGAGGTTGCTGCAGTTGGTCAGGTCAATAGTCATTGGCATTATTTGCCCAAAGGTGAGGCTCACCTGATAACCTGAATATACTGAATATATATAGATAAGAATAACCAGGTTATTCTGTCAAGAATATTCTCTTTTCCTGATGGCACTTGAATATTACAAAACAACATTGCAGTCGAAAATGAATGCGACTTGTTTTTGCACAAATCTGTCATGTGAAAATGTTTGCAGATTGACTATATCCGGATTTATAGATTTCCTTATATGCATATTCTGCCCTAAGACACTGCAAAGATTGTTTTTTAGTGGGTGCAGTACAATACTGAAAGTCAGTATGTTCATGAGTGAAATTTTGTAAAGTGTTACTACCACTCAGCTAATAAAATCCCTAATAACAATCTCTTTGTTTATGGTAAATTGTTGTGCAGAAAAACAGATTAATACTTCTGGTTCCTCTCTTCCCGACTCTAGAACTTCAAAAGAAAATCGTAGTTTTGATGAGGCCTAGCTCTATTAATACATTGTAATGATGTCAAACTGGTTTCTACTTAGTAGGAAAGGTGCAGCCAACAATATCAAATTTAACAGTATCACTTTGTTTTCATCTCATAAGTATCATCTAACAATTAGAAATTTGTTGTTGTTTTTCTCACTTTTGTTAATTTAGCTGGATTAGGATTTTACAGCTTATCAACAAGGTCAAGCGGGAGCAAAGGAATAACATGCAGCCAGCCAAACATTGTGCGGTGCTTGCAGAATTTGCAGCCGTCAGTCGCTTCCCCCAACATGATCAGATGGGTCAGAGTCGTGCTGTCTTAGTTGGGTGCCTGTGGTTGGTTATTGTACTTGTCTAATGTGATTGCATGTAGTTGTGAGGCAGATGCATCACAGCTGGTCCAGAAAAGTTCTGGACCAGCTGAAACTGATTTCTGGACAGAAATCAGTTTCAGCTTGTGTTGGAGGAATTATCAGGAACATCTTGTGGCATATGGTGGAGTAGTGCCAGGAGAGCCTCCACTGTATTAAATAATCATAAAGGCTTTGTCAGACTAATTTCTCAGCAATATGAGTGCTTGGCACTTCATTGTCCTCTGTCCAAGTTGATGCCAGACTGGCTGTTAGAATTGCTCTTTCCTCCCTTCCTCCCTGCTTCTTGCTCTCACATTCCCACAGCTCACATTTCGGAAGACTAACATCCTATCATTTCTGTCCGTCTCTGTCTGATGCTTTCTAACATCTCTATTCTTGTGATCCAGCCTGCCTGCCTGTCTGTGAGCTTCTGCGTGTATTTTCCCACGGTTCATTTTGTCTTCACTATTTTCCATCTTTCAAAATTCAGTCTTAGACGGTGTGTCAGGCGTAAGCCATTGCTTCCTGGTTGTTTAAAATTGACCAAAACGTACACAAAAAATCTTTGTAGTGATTAAAACTTGGATATCAATGAAACAGATTTCTCACTTTTACCTTGTTACTTGTGTCCCTAATATTAGGCTAATATTAATCTTCACATCCGACACTAATATCCATCTTTAGCAATTGGATCACATTCTGGCAGCTATGAATAAAAACTAAAAATACTAAAAATGTTTGCATTGGACCTGCCTGTGCTCACTATGGACAACACAAGACTGGCAAAATTACTCCTCAAAAATTAAATCAATCTGAATCTCAACCAAGCTGATGTCTGAACATGATTCAACATGGTTTTGGAGTAACATGAGCCGGACAGCTGTTGCTTTCCTGTATGTTGATCAGCTAACAGCACACTCAGGAATGTCTGCTACGGGAGGAAGCTGGAGTACCCAGAGAACCCACAGAGACAGAGGGAGAATATACAAACTGCATTCAGAAAGACCATAGCCTGTTGCCTTCCTGCAAGGCAACAGGGCAACCAATTGAAGTAGTTCTGTTCAACAAAAATTGGTCTTTTCATTTCTTGTTCTTTTTTTATGTATCAAAATTGACTTTTTAAAGACAGTCCATTAGATTTTCATTCACAGTGAAAGCTGCACATGGACTTGAGCAATAAAACACTACTAGCCTTTAGTTTTACATACTGGAACACTAATGAGAAACTTCCTCACACGTGTCTAACAGAAGCACTTAATTCTTTAGTGCCATTACTCAAAATGATTGATCCACTTTTTTAAAAAAAGTTAATACATCACAATCAATACATCATTCTTTTTTAGACCTTTCACAACATCCCTGGCTGTAGTTCAGTTTCATTAACAAATCTGGTGCTAAAAGTGTTATTTAGTGCTGTTCCTGTTTGTTTAGTTTCCTTTTGGTGAGCAGCCTCTTGGGTCTAGTCTTTTGTTGAATGTCCTTGCTAACACAACCAATTTATCCAAGCTGTGGGCTGGTACACTCTCTGTGGCTGGTTTATAGAAGTGGAATAAATAAAACCCAGAAACTAAATTGAGATGTTTTACAACATAACAGACTGCGTAACACTATGATCTGGCAGTGTAATCTCCTGTTACATACGTAATAAATGGCATTGTAAAAGCTCGTAATCACAAATGATACCTTAGAAACTTGAAGAGGACATGTGAGTTTGTTTTACTACAAACTCTTGAGTGCACACACACACTCACACAGAGAGCGATCTCAGTGACAGTCTTCCAGTTTTCAGAAGGATGACCTCATGTTATAGAAAGCTGACCAAACTCGATCCTTAACACCGGTGTAACAATGGCTGGCATTGTGGAGCCAGATAGTTACACTTCACTGCAAGCGTCCAATAAGGCTTCATTGACGATGCTCAGATGACAAAAAGAATGCAGAATCTTCCTCCTCCTTTTTCCATCAGTGTCTTTCAAACCGACTGTTTACAAGTTTGTAAGCAACCTTGCACCTAGAGTTACTTGTTTATAACACTGAAAAGATGCCAAAGAAGAAAAAGATGAGATGCATGTAATGACAGTGTGATATCTCATTGTTCAGCGTGTTTGTTCTTACTGGTCTTCTTTTTGTAAGGTAGTACATGGAGCCTGAATATCTAAAACATTGAATTAGTCAGGCAGGCTTCCTTGGTAGCAAGCTTACAGGTGGCTGTTTATTTTAGCAACAGACATGCTGAGAGCTGGACGATATGATGTATATTGTAGCTAAGCAGTGTCTTTTTTTCCCCCTCTCCCCTGTCTAAAAAAATGTCAAAACAGCCCACTTTGAATTTATTCTCAGTGTAAAAAAAAAAAAGAGAAAAAAACCTTGGTTTGGTTGACATGCAAAGTCATGAACCATGGAAACTGGACTAACCAGTCTTTCAGATATGTGTACAAATGCTGTGATTTAACACCTACTGAGTGTTGTGTGTGTTTATGGGTAAGATTATGAGTAAGGGTACAATTAGGTTTAGAAGAAGGCCTCTTCAATACATTTGTTACTCTGTGATGTTAGTCAGCCCAACTAAAACTCCTCATTGAGTCGGTCAACAAAGCATTGTTGACTCAAGTTACTTCCTTTCACACTTTAACATATGATTGTAAAACATAGTTAATATAATTGAATTTTATAATTGGTAAATAGCAGCTATTGTTTCCGTAATTTACTCATGGTTAAGGTCGTGCTGAGCCTCTAATCCAAGTTCTGATAATTGTCCTCAGCCTTGTGTTTAACAATGATAGCATCTGACCCAAGTTTAACTTTAACAATACCTCAAAGCAGGAACTCTCCTCTTGTGTGATCGTGATCTGCAGATCCAATATTTACCTCATGTGAAATCCAGCATTGCTTTTTCTGGTATGTCGAGATTGTATCTGCCCTGATCTGCTGCGTCTTGAGAAAAGGGGGGTGGGGGGAATCTGCCATGGCTGATTCCAGATCAGATAACTCTACTGTGGTGCCTTAACGCTAACCATTCATGTCATGTAAATGGATCTGTTTCTGGTTCAGTTGTGTGAGGAGAAAGGAGTCGGGGGAGAGGCCTCAGTAGGTTTCCTCTAGCTGTGCTCCGTCTGCTTTTTCTTCCTTCAGGACCCAAACCTCCCACTTATCTACACCAAACCTTATAACATTTGGTGGGTAGACACGGCCATCAGGTGACATGATGTCATACCTCAGAATATTTTCTTCTTTTTCTCAATCTGCTCTTCATACTTGCCATTTTTACACGATTATGGCACAGCATGGAGCACTGTAAATTAGATGCTTTTTTTTTTTTTGCTTCATGGCTTAAAGACTGTAAGGTGCTTGGATCCTTTTGCTAAAAATCATGCCCAAATCAACATCCCTCTGGCTTCCTTGACTATTTGTATGGGATGTTTGTGCTGCTGTTCATTAAGGCCAGATTTGTGTAGTTTGGCTTCATCTGTCCTGAGAACCTTGTTCTACAAGTTCTGTGGTTTGTTCGGATGCAGATTTGCAAGCTCAGGGCGTCTTGTCATAGTCTGGGCTAAACTGTGGTTAATGTGTCAACACAACACTGGTTTCGGATACCGTTTTAATGGTTACCGAGGTCAAAGGTTGGTTACTTTAATAAAGTATGAAAAAACTTATGAAATTTTTCAGAGAATCTAAATGTTAATGAAGTTAATGTCAGGTATTTGCAACTTGAAACTTAAAAACAAATAAGACTATTTCCAGTACACTTAGTCAGCTTGTTTTATTTTTTCTTAGTTTTTTTTAAATTTAATATTACAATTACTGACTAAGTACATTTTTATATAAAGTATCTTTTGCTCATTAAAACATCTTTTTTGCACCTATTTTTGAAATGGAGTTCTATGCTGATCTTTAATTTGCCCAAACATCAACAAGTAAAACAAAACTGCACAGACAGTACACAGCGGCATTAGATTTTCACATCTTTACATATAGCATGATAACTTTCTGAACGACTGTTCTGATTGCTCTGCAGCAATTGGTTGAGGTTCTGTTTGAAGGTAAATAGTCAGTCAGTGTGGTCCTATGCGGTGCAGCTCTGACACAACCCTAAGTCCCCCCTCCCTTTCCGTTAAGCAGGGAGCTGACCATCTGTTCAGGACAACAGGCTGTAACTTGCCGCCTGAAACACTCACACTCCTATGTGCAGACATAGACTGAAAGCTTAATCAGGAAGACAGAGAGCTCTCCCACTAGATCCTTCACTTTAGCATGTCTGTATCAAAAACTGCGCTATTTAAAACAAAGAAAAGTTTCTTTCTTTGCTTTGGTATTTCTGCATTGATAATAACACATTGTCTTGTGCAGCATTTCAGTGTCATGCGGGTTGTAGCAGAGTTGCTGAGGCAACACATGGCAGGTTGGATAGGGGCCGACAGGAAACTATCTGGACTAGGTGCAGCATTGTTGTCATTTCCCTGTTGGAGCCCTTCATGGTCGTCTGTGTGCACGAGCTATTTTTATCCCCTCCTTCATCTCGATTTCACGTTTTCTGCTGCGGTTGGTCTTTAGTAAAGTATATAATTGGTTTTCTTCAGGTGTTCTTAAAGACATGTGAGCTAAACTCCTGGTTTACTTATGCCAGTAATTATTAGACTTTATAATGGTGATAAAGCATTCAATAAAACACACGATTTCCAATATGATGTTTGGTGGTGGAGGCAAACATTTGGTCGCAACTCCAACTTGACTCCACCCTCAACACAGACTCCAATATGCTGGCAAAAGTATAGCACAGGAAGCAGAAATATGTTTTTTAGATTATGAACAGCAATCACATGACTCCACAAGAAAAAAACCAAACAAAAATTATAGTTATAAAAAAACATTAAAACACCGGTTGTAAGTTTAAAAAGTGATAAATGATTCAAAAGCCATGACATTATTAAAATTTCTTTCAAAAAAAGAAAGAATAAAAGATGGTTGACCCAGGCAGACAAAATAAAGCACCAGCTAAGGTGTTGACCATCAGATCTGGGCTCCTTCCCCATCACTGAAATCAAAACAAGGACAACCAGTGGCTCTCAGCTAATTGGAAAAGATGAAAGATGCGTTCAAAAGATGGTGTGTGACAGGCTGGTGTTTGCATTAAATTCCTGGGATCCCTGCGTACAGAAGCACCCTTCAGTTTATTTATAACTTGCTCCGAAAGCCAGCTCTTAAAGTACAGACAAGGGTAAATACAGCTCATTTATGAAAACATAGTCACTGGGGGCGGATAACATATCACATGAAAATGTATGCATGTGTTACTGTGGATGGTGTATAATTGCACAGGTCTTTCCCAGGCAGATTCCAGCACATCCTGTAATGCACTGAACATTTAAATCTAATGATGCATAGGAATGTAATGTCTGAATTATAATAAACATTTCTTTGTGAAACAGTTTTTTTTTAATCTGCTGAATTATAGCTTAAAGTGTTAGAGATCATTGTAAAGTAATACAGTGCTTCATTCACAGAAGGTCGGAGCCTTTCCAATCAACCCCAAAGAACGTTAATCCTCAGTTATACTCGAATACACTGCTTCTCATTGTTATCCAATGTGATGCATGAATTTACCATTTGCAACAAATGTTTCTGCTATTTTACAGATGCTGCAAAGAATAAAATAACTATTTATTATTTCATTCCGTTATTGTTGGTGACATTTGTGTGACTGATCTATCTCCAGCGTGATGATTAAAATTGAATCAGAATGGCAGAGAAATCTCCTCAGCAGCTGGGATGTTTTAATTTAACCCCGCCTCTTCCCGTCTCTGTCTGTTGACCCCCTGCTCTCCGCATGATGCCCTGTCACTGTGCGTTAAAGCGGGAACTTGTGAATGGCGTGATTGTGCGTGGCGCAAAGAGGATGGCAGCTGCTGCTGTTGGAGTCTGCAAGGAGCTTATGTGAGCATTCGCAGTGGGTATGAGTGTTAATGGTTATCCCACTGAGCCTGATGACTTATCCTTTATCCAGTGTGAGTGTGCATGTCAGTCTCCAGCAAAATTATATGACCCCTTAGCAGATTACATAACAGCACACGAGGGCCACGTGTCATAATATGGTGCATTTCGTAATCTGGTGGGGTGGAGTGGGCTGCGTAGAAATCCCAGACTGTAAATCAGTTTAGAGAAGTTCATTCATTGTACAGATGTTGAGATTGTTCTGTGTTTTCTCTAGTGGCCGGTCAATTTTTGGCCCGACTCAGAGGCCGGTCCCAAGTCAGAGGCCGGTCCCGAGCCAGGGACCGGTCCCGACTCAGAGGCCGGTCCCGACTCAGAGGCCGGCCCCGAGTCAAAGGCCGGCCCCGAGTCAGAGGCCGGCCCCGAGTCAGAGGCCGGTCCCGAGTCAGAGGCCGGTCCCGAGTCAGAGGCCGGACCCGTGTCAGAGGCCGGACCCGAGTCAGAGGCCGGACCCGAGTCAGAGGCCGGACCCGAGTCAGAGGCCGGTCCCGAGCCAGGGGCCGGTTCCGAGTCAGAGGCCGGTTCCGAGTCAGAGGCCGGTTCCGAGTCAAAGGCCGGTTCCGAGTCAGAAGCCGGTCAAGAAGTGCAATCAAATTAAGTCCCGAAGCAAAGTGGAACGCATCCCTCGCAATACTTTGGAAAATTCTTTCGCTCAGTTCCTCTGATACGTCTGAAAGTACGTCCACGTATATTTCCCCTGTTTTCCACTGTTTGATTAAAAATATTAATTAAAAAACATCAACAGTGACAATATAATTTTTCTCCTACTCATAACCTTTTTTCTCATCCATGTTGCTGAGTCTTGAACCCCAGCTGACGGCTCCTTTAGAATATACAGTCCTCCTTCCTTCACCCCTGACCCCTGAGTTTGACTATTACATAAATGCTGAAAGTTCACCCTGCCCTCTGCACTTGACTTGCATAAATCCTTGCAGGTGACCTCTCTCTCTTGCGAGGCTCTCATCTGCTGTGGAGTTTGTGGTCATCTTGTGCTTCCCACATGTCCAGATGTGGTGCAATAAAACTTTGTGTGAAAAGTGCAGAAAGGAGCAGAAAACATGAGGGATGTTACCCCGGAGCAAATCGCTCATGGAAAGATTATTCCAGTTGGCCATATGCAGCAGAGTACATTTTCCTGTAGTTTGTCTGTAGATTAGTTGATTTCACAATGAGGTTTTTTTTTCCCCCCACAGATTTTCATCTCAGCTGTTGTCCATGTCACTGGAAATAAACATTAATGTTTAAGCAGTGATGAGAACCTGGTTGGAAAATTGTGCATGCAATTAAATCAATAGTCTGAAGAAACCCCTGATCATGTTGCTGCTATCACTTGGCTTCACTATTACTGTTCTTTTACTTTTTCTTGATACATAGTGTTGTTTTTACTCTAAAGTTAACTTTTTGAATATTTTACCAAGGGTACAAGGATGGTTCCATCAGATCCTTGCTCATTTTTCCTCATATCCAAGGTTTTGAAAGAGTTTTGCCAGGCCTGGATGTTTTCCTTGGAATAAGGAAGGCTTCTGTCTTGCAACCCGACTCCTTAGTAGAGAAATGTGGATAATACAGAAGATTGTTGTCACATGTGGAACAAAACCAGTTCTTGGCAGAAATTTCTGCAGCTGCTTTTTCTGTTGTTGTCAGTCATTGCAGCTTCCCTGACAAGTTTCTCTTGGAATTACCTCCAGTTTTGTTACGTGGCTATTGTACCGTATTTTATGAAATTGCAGTTTGGTTTTATGATTTAGTGTGTTTTCGTTTTAGAGATTATACCACATGCTGTTCCCCTTTATGATAAACAGACTCTAAATTTTGACCCTTTGAATGATTAACTTGAACAAATTTTTGCTGTCTTTCACTGCATGTATCATGCTATAAAAGGACTTAAAATTTTTAGTGCGTGCACTCTATTCTCTGGTTGAATTTCAATTCTGACAATACTCCAGCTTTTGGTTTATGTATTAATCTTCAGCCAATTTAATAGATGAACTCTCACCTTGCCCAGACATTTATAGCTTTTGTGTTCATGTTAGCGACGGGATTTGTCCCCTTCGTTCGTCACACACAGAAACTCATCTACCAGCTATGTACCGTCACAATGAGCTCCGCCACCCATTTGTAGAGACCGGGATTATATGAAATAAATTTTCCGGTTCGTCCGTAAAGCTACACTTACGTTAATCATCTAATGCGCAGCCGGCCGCAGTGTTCAGTCTATCCTCTCACCTGTATAAATACACCTGCAGCGCTTTTCCCCGCCGTTCTCTCTGAACCGGCACCAGGCAGCAGCTCCGGGAGGGAAAAAGTTGCCGTACTCCAGGCTTCGCGCCAGTCATTTTAAGGATGCTTATTGGTCCCCCAAAAAACGACAAAGACCCGGACATTATCATCAATCAATAAAATCCTCCCAGGCCGAACCTGAAAACTGGACATTACACTGCTAACACTTAGCTTTCGTCAACAACTCAGGCGGAAGTGAGAGCGCTGGGCAACGCAAGTAATAACCCTGCCGGAACACGGTGCATTAAATAATAAAATATAATTTAATGAAGCTTTGAGGCAGATACATTTTCCTTGAAGAATTTTAATAATCGAGGTACTCGAATCACTCGAGGAATCGTTTCAGCCCTATCATGTATGTTAACCTTTTGAGCAAGAGCTGCATTAGCAACCTTCATAACTTCTTCTGAGGCTTTTTTTTTTTTTTTAAAGAAAATAGAGTGTCTTATTTTTATGGTTCAGCACATCTGTGTGTCTAGAACAGAAATCCTGACAGATTCGGTGGGACCGAACTGCACACACAGGCTGATGTTTATGTCTCCCAAATCAAACTAATTGGATTGACCCCCTTTGGGGTGGAGTGGGCTGCGTAGAAATCCCAGACTGTAAATCAGTTTAGAGAAGTTCATTCGTTGTACAGATGTTGAGATTGTTGTGTGTTTTCTCTAGTGCTGTCTATCAATAAATAAAAAAAATCTGATTAATCACACTCTAGCACTGTGATTAAACACTAAAAGCTTAACTTTGTAAGTTTAAAATTTAAACAAACGCACGTTTTCAAAAAAACATTTAGAAAAATGTTTTATTGTCTCAAACCACACATCTCAGTTTTCTAGGTTTTCATATTCAGGAAGGTTTAAAACAGGTCATTTTGATTTTGAATTACATTCAGAAATGGTAACTGTAAACTACTGTAGTTGTGCTTTGGTGGAAAAACAATAAGTAAGCAATAATTAAACTACACAGTAGGTTGGCTTTATTCAAACATCCATCACAGTGTCTTCTGTTAGTTTTTTTTTGGTAATAGTGGCTTTTATTTCACAGTAATCTGATAGGAGGGGGCAGACAGAAGGGGGGCCAAGGAACTGAGAACGGGATTCGAACTCTGGATGACCTCTTAAAGGTCCATAGCCTCTGTACACGGGGTACCCGTTGTAACTGCGTTGTCTTTTTTAAAGCAAAATTTACCACTGAGCACACCACCCTGACTCTTTGCGTTTGCGACTCTGCATTGATGAACGCAGTACAAGACCGTGCTACACACTGCTTTGAACTAAGTAACCCTCTGCAGAAGAGAGACTTTCAGGTCAAAATAGGTAATGCGAATAATCTACACCAGGTAATACTATGCATTAAACAAATTAAGATTAGTTGCAGGCGTAAATGCGTTAACATTGACAGCCCTAGTTTTCTTACAAGAACTTTCATACTGATTGCTACTGGTCCTTACCCTGTTATTCTTCTTTCTTCCAGTGGTGATGTCTTGAGATAGTGGTCTCACCAGCCCAGCGAAGGACGTGCCAGTACCAGGCCTGCTGCCTCTAATGGGAGCTCCTGCTGCACCATGAGTGCTCGCGATGGCGTTGGTGGCGTTGGTGGCAAGGGCACCCTGGGCCGACGGCAGCGCTTTGAGAACTCAGAGCTCACCGTGCGCATCTATCCAGGCGCCCTCGCAGAGGGTACCATCTACTGTCCAATCAGTGCCCGCAAGACCACCACAGCCGCTGAGGCCATCGAACGTGTCATCGAGCGGTTGCAGCTGGACCGCACCAAGTGTTATGTGTTAGCCGAGGTGAAGGAGTTTGGTGGGGAAGAATGGATTCTGAACCCCACCGACTGTCCCGTGCAGAGGATGATGCTCTGGCCTCGCGTGGCTCTGGAACACCGTTCGCTGTTTGGCGGCGATGATTATCGCTTCCTGCTGAGGCAGAAAAATCTGGATGGCTCTATTCACTACGGAGGCAGCCTCCATATGTGGCTGCAGGTAACGGAGGAGCGAAGGCGCATGGTGGAACGCGGACTGCTGCCGCAACCCGATTCTCAGGGCGATCACGCCGATCTGTGCTGCCTGCCGGAGCTCAACGAGCGCTCGCTGCTGGACAACCTGCGCTCACGCTTCCGGCAGGAAAAGATCTACACCTACGTAGGAAGTATCCTCATCGTCATTAACCCTTTCAAGTTCCTGCCAATCTACAACCCCAAGTATGTGAAGATGTATGACAATCATACGCTGGGAGATTTGGAGCCGCACATTTACGCCGTGGCGGATGTGGCCTACCACGCAATGCTGAGGAGACAGAAGAACCAGTGCATCGTCATATCTGGGGAGAGCGGCTCTGGGAAGACGCAAAGCACAAACTTTCTCATTCATCATCTGACTGCCCTCAGTCAGAAGGGCTTTGCCAGTGGAGTGGAGCAAATCATATTGGGAGCCGGACCAGTATTAGAGGTGAGGAATACGCTTTTATTCATTGGTTTTGTTTAGAACAAATCATTTGACAGGACTTGGAAAAACAGCACTTGACTTGAGGGCCTAAGGACCTGTTGCATTTGGGGTGGTGGAGTTATTCTTTTTCAGAAATACTGTAGTAGAGCGTTCAAAAGACTGCTTTTATTTAACTTCTTCAAGTAATTTTTGGTGACTAAAGATTTTTTGCTGCAGACGTCACTTTTTGATCTCTTTTTAAAACCAGCTCTGCACACGCTTCCACACATGAACTTTTTTTGTTCAGTTCTTAGAACTCTAAGTGCCCCTTCACAGTGATTGGAGATCCTGCAAAAATGTAAGATGTAAAGTAGCAACAATGTGGATTTGTTTAGCAAGGTTTTGCATAAATTTTGTGAAACATGGTGGTTTATAATCGTGGTTGTAACTTCTCAAGCGGCTTAGTGGAACAAAAGTGGTGCTAGATCACAGTGTATCTGCAGGGTGAGGCCTGTGTGCACCATTATGGCTTGGTTCTTAGTCTCCTGTAAAACATGTGGTCTTGTGGTGTGCTCTTGCATGCAACTGCATCCTGAAGAAGTTTCAGAGTGTTGTGCTGGTGTGTGACCTAATGCACGGTGCGGTCATGGGATTAAGGGGAAGGTTTGTCTTGGGAATGTGCTGCTTCGAGATAGACTGGTAGAGGTAGTTTTTCCAAATCTGCTGCATTTGAGTCCCATCCTTAGAGGTGTGGCGGAACTGGGGATATGGAAATGCAAAAAAGGCTTCACATTTTAAGAGTAGTGGATGGTTTTGAACTTTTGATTTCAGAGTTGATTTGGACCTGATTAAACCTGAAATCTGGGATTATCTAATGTTGAAAACATTAGCTGGCCTTTATTAAAATATTTTTATGCGGTTAAAAACTTGATAGGAATTTAGCACTTGTGAGTTTGACTCCTCCTAAAATTACTGTCTAGTTCCCCTTGTTTGTTGCCAGAACTTTGGAAAATGGATGCTAGCTATTCTGGAACCTCTGCAGTCATAGTTTACACAGTGCATCTTATTGCAGCTGCTTCCACACATAGCATTAGTCACACATTGCTGCTTTTCTTGCCTCTGTCTCTTGTTGATCTTAACTGGCACAAAGAAATTTAGTACAGTTTCTGTCCAGCTGTGTGGGGATTATTTGGAGAACAGAGGAGCCTTATCTGCATGCAGGCTGTTAATTATCAATGGTGTAGTTCTAGATTCTTGGTTTTTTTTCTGCACCATGGAAATAGAGTCTCAAGGTGGATGTTGTAGAGGCCTAGCCAGAGGTCTGTGAAGGAAACTGATTGTTTTCTCATCACTCAAGACATTCCACTCATATTCTTCTTTTTTTTCCTTCAGGGACCTGCAACTATAGTGCAGTCCATTTCATGATCTTTGATGGGTTCACAACTACACATTGTTTCTTTGCCCAGCCGAATTCCTGAGAGTTGCACAACATTGATCAATGGCATTCATAATGCTGCCTGTATGAAAAGGCAAATATGGGTTGTGTTAAGATTCTTTCTATATGTCGCAATGGGTTGCAATGCTGGCTGTCACAGCTCCTGATTGCTACACGTTTACTTTTGGTCCACTTATTAAGAATGAGGCGGTGTTGTTACTTTGAGTTCAAGCAGCTAAGAAGAAATTTACTCTTGACTGTTTCATTTTATTCATGGCAATTCACAAGTTCACTGATCTGGGAAAGCGTTCTTCATCTTCTGTTAAATGCTACAGTGGCTTTTTTTCTGGTTTAAAAAAAACAAAACAAACAACCTCCCTGTACTGGGTCCTTCTCCAAGATAATGATCCCATTAATGTATTCTCTCTTAAAAAAAAACTAAGTTGAAGTAAGTGTTACATCAATGTCAAGTTGAAACTATGATCTCAGAAGCCAAGGTCAAAGGTAACCTAAAAGACAACAGTTCAGGCAGCAGGTAGCTCCACGAGTCCACACTTTATTGCTTTCAGTTGGTAAATACAGTCCTGAGGAATGCCATTGATCTGTGTGACTCTCTGGTTAATGTGTAAGCACATTGTCTTAATCCTCAATGCCTCAACACGAGTGAGTAGCTGTGAGTGCAGAGGAGCTGCCCATAATTGTTTGCACAGTGAGATTGCATATCTGCCCTGATGGTGATTGATGCCAAGACTGGAGCTGCTGTGCTACTGCAGGGAGAGATGGACGACATCAGAGCAGGAACAGTTTACGTCAGTGGGATCCTTTGTCCGTTTGCCTCTCTGAGGCTTTTTTCTTTTGTTTTAGGGACGTACTGTGAGAGTGAGGAAGATTTATTAAGCAGTGTTTTCATTGATATTACAAAATTTTTTATTTTAGAGTGCGTTCCTAATGTAAATTTAAAAAATGTTACCTCTAATCTCTGTATGTAAAGAGTAGAGATGATAGGAACATATTTTGTGATATTGATATCTGATATTTTTATTGCTGTTATGGCTGGTAAATATTTACCGATGTGATATAATTTTTTTTTTTACCTCAATGCTGACATTGCTTCTCTGCAACAGTTAAATCGTAATCCTGTGAAGCATAACTATTATTGTCACATGACCAAACAAATGCCACATGGCCAGCTCCTTCCCGTCCCTCTCCTGAAAGGCATACACAAATGGCAAGGTGATGGAAAGAAACATGGATTGTTAATATCGCCCCAGTTTCAACAAAGCAAAACATTTTTAATTTGTAAAAGCCTCTTCCATCTTGTGTTGTACATTAAATATTTAAGGGAATTCATGTTGAAATAAATAATTAATGAAGAAAAATGTATATATAATTGTAAGAGATGCCAAACTTGTACCTCTACTTTACTTCACTACATTTTTTGGTTTAGCTTTGTCCTCCAGAATTACTGGAGAGCATGCTTAAATCTGGGATTGAGGCTGGGTCAGATTGTTACCTCAAAATGACTCATTATCTGCACGTAAACAGTGCCACAGCAAAGCAAAGCCAACATTTGCACTGTAAAAAAAAGCAAACTAAACATTGAGACCTAAGTTTAGGTCAAGACATATTTGTTTAGGTCAAAAAAGACATATTTTTTTTAAACCCACGTTAGAAAATGTTACTCATAAATAGGGGTTTATTTTGGAAACCAGCCAACAGTTGGAGCTCTTTGTCTAGGTCCTGACTCTTGCTCCAGAGTTTCAATTATTGCAGCTGAGAACGAGATGAAAACATACTTTGTAAGGACACGTTGTGTTGATTAGATGAACTCGGAAAGTTTCGGCATTCCTTAAACACAGTGATTATTCCAAATGTAGGCACTTAGAAGTCTGACAGGCTTTAATTTCAGCAAAGTTCCAGAGTCGTAAAGTGATTTTTGCTATTCCTGCCTCGAGTTGAACAGCTTTGGACTTGAGCTGACCCTGTAGACTCAAGACAAATAGAAGCATACATGAAATGTGACAAATACTTCACACAGTTTTGCTGTAGTGCTTATCTGCTGTCGGTCATTCCTCACAGTGTTTAGCTTTTTGTGGCAGAGTCGTCTGAAATGACGTTAAGCCTCTAGTATCGGTGAATGCCTGCATATATAGTAAAGTGTACTACTCTATATAGTTTGGCTCGGTTTTATCTTCTATTGTCTCTGTTGTGGGACTGTTTATGCATGCAGAATGTCTTCATTCATTCTCAGAAATGGACCTCATGAAAAAAAGCTTTGTGTGCTTCTCTTCTCAGTCTACATACGTTTGAACTCTGGCAAGTGAGAAGTTATGTTATGTTTTGTTTTTTTTATATATTATTTTTATTAATTTTAGATTCGTTACAATATAAAGAACAAAGAAGAAACCTGTGCCGCCACACACATACACACATAAAAAACAAAAATTTAAAAAAACTACAACAAAGTACCCCACATGCACGAGAAACAGGGTGTCAATCCTCTCCTCCAGTCCACGTCACCCCTCAGCCATCAAGAGCGGAGAAACAAAAGCAGGCAAGAACAAATAGAGCTATAAAACAAAAATAATAATAATAATAATTAAAAATAAAAATAAAATAAAATCCTAGGGACCAAGCAGAAAAGACTCAAGGGGACCCCAAAGTGTCAAAAATGTATCTGATTTCTGATTAAGATCATGGGTCAGCTTTTCCAAACAAAGGATAACAGATATCTGTGTGAGCCACATATTTACTGTGGGGGCAGAAGTAGAAGTCCATTGTAACAAAATACATTTCTTGGCAAGAAATTGAAGAATTGTAAACAAGGATTTAGAATGTGCATCCAAATGATTGGGGGAAACATTTAGAAGATAGAACACAGGAGAAAAAGAAAAGCGAACACCCAGAACCTTTTCAATCACCAAATGCACGTCCCTCCAAAAGGTCCTTAATAAATCACATGACCAGAATAGATGGAGAAAAGTACCTCTATGCCTCGAACATTTGCAGCACAGATTGGAACGGTTGGGGAACATTCTCTGAAGACGAACAGGGGTATAGTAGGATCTATAGAAAAGTTTGAAATTCTGTTCTTGTATAGAAATAGAAGTGCATTGAGGAAAGGTTCCATTGCAAATCTTAAGCCAATCTAAAGGGCTGAATTTCATCTCCAGATCACGCTCCCACAACTGCTTGACAGAGTCAAAGCTTGATGGTACAGAGCAGAGTAAGAATGCATAGAATTTGGAAATCAGACCTTTAGGAGAATTGGTGGAAACCAGAATATTTTCTAAGTCTGTCAGTTCCCTACGGAATGCTTTGGACCGAAATAATGAATCCATAAAATGTCGAATCTGAAGATATTTATAAAAATCTTTCTGAGGAATGTTGCTCTTGTCCCTGATTTGATTAAATGATTTGATAGCACCGGAAATCAACAAATCAGAGAAATCATTCAGACCAGACAAGACCAGTTCAATAGGCCAATACTTCTAATAGAAGTTGTTGGTCTGGGTTTAAAGTCAGGGGGGATCTAATTGAGATAAAGGAGGGAATATTCAAGTATTTCCTTATGTCTTGCCAAGCTAACAAAGTACTATAAACTACCATGTTTTCCTTCAATGAATCCAATTGATCTAAGTTATTGATAAAAGGGAGAGAACTTAACCTTCTAGGACAGCATGAAAAAGATTCAAGGCCCCGCCATAAGCAGGTGTATCTACTAGAAAACCAGTCAGACATCATTTTAAGCTGAGCAGACCAGTAGTAGAGCTGCAAATTGGGTAAAGATAAACCTCCCAACTGCTTGGGTTTAGTAAGAGTGGAGAACCTAATTCGTTGATGCTTATTGTTCCAAATAAAACGAGAAATATGAGAATTAAGGGATTTAAAAAATATAAGGGACAAATAGCAAGGAAGGTTTTGAAACAGGTAGTTTAAGCGAGGGAGAGTATTCATTAGAAGTTATGTTTTTAATGCATCTGCCTGGTATTGACTTTTCTAAGTTTATCATGACCTGCTGTTCCACAACCAGCCACGCTTTGAATTCTGGTATCGGCTTGCTGAGTTGTGGGTTTTCAGGTGGCTGCCTCACATTTGGGAATGATTGAAGGTGTGGCTGAACAATAAATCTTCTTGGTACAAAGTGCACGTTCTGGATTAACTGCATTAGTGTGAGGCCATCCTGGATCCCTAATATTTAAATAGCGGACTGCAGAACCTTCTGCAGTTCTTTGGTCTTCAGTGCCAGAATCTTCATATATTGTCTTTAGTAAATGTTCAGTACTTGTATGGCAATTTATCAAGTCCAGAGAACCCCAAAGCACTTCACACTACATTTATCGACCCATTGACACACACATTCATATTATTCACACACTGATGCAGGTGAGCTATTACATTGTAGCCACAGCTGACCTGCACCAGCACAGCCTCTGACCACCAGCAAGTAAGATGGATTAAGTGTCTCACCCAAGGTCACAACAACAACTTAGACGGATTGGGGGCTCAAACCTGCAAGACGAATTCCCAATAGGTTTGTGGCAAGTCAGTCTTTTCTTTTTCAGCCATTGTTATGTTTGTTTTAAGCTTTGTCTTGTCACCATTGTAATATTGACCCATTTTTGGCAAATTTTTAGGATTTGGCTGTAGAATACTTTGGTATACACGGGAATTCGTTGTCACCTCAGTGTCTGGTGCACCAGTCCTCTGGCTGAATAACAAACCCAAATCACCAGCTCTCCATTCCCATACTTTACTGTTGGTTTGAGGTGTTTGTTTTCAACTGTGACATTTCTAGTATGGTGCTCTATGCAAACAACATTGTTTCTGAAGTCTTGCGGTTCATTTAGGTGCATCTTTGCAAGTATAAATTGTCCTTTTTGCTTAAATAAGACACTTTCTCCTGGAAGCCCTTTCAGGTTCGGATATTATTTCTAAGACTTGGGAGGTGATTGTAGTATTAGTACTGACTGTGTGCATGTTAGGGAATCCTCTCTGGGTGAACTCAAGTACTAAGCTGTTTTGACAGACCCCCTTGGCCCAGTGAGTTCTGGAGCTCTTGTTGGGTTCCTTTGTGTTCCCAGCCAAAACAAATATCCCTGGTGTGAGTCATCCCAGGTCAGCAGTTTCATTGCTCAGCATCTACTTCAGGGCTTCTTCAGTATAGGCCTGCACTAAGACAGAGATGCACTCATAATGCAGGCGGTCCAGAGGCCCCACTATTACCGGGAGGAGTAGTGTTTTAATATGGGTTTTCCCCTAACTGGGTGAGGTCAAATAAGATTTACCTCAGGCTGAGATGGAGGAAAGGGCATCACAAGAGAGATGGGGAATGTAAGAGCCGAGATTATATTTCTTATTTGTCAGAGCTCTGTGTTTTATTGAAGTTAGATTATTGGTCTTCTTATGTTAGTTGGGCTTTTTCTAAAACAAAGAAGTTAAATAAGAAACTTTAAACAAGTTTTTCTGCTATCTGGACAGCATTTGAAACTGCCTTGCAAAAAACAGAGCCCAAAAAGGTTTCTGGAACAGTTGGGATTAGAGAAACTCAAAAATATTTACTGTGAAATATTTTCATATTCCACAGCAAAATATGGCAAGTCATGTATTGGCTTGTTCTGATTTGTATTTAAAAAGCAAATGGTATGATAATAGATTTATCCTCAGTCATAATTTGAGAAATATGAATACACACACTTTTGGAAATTATGTTGCATGGCAACAGCAAAATGTTAGTGGTCAAGATGGAAATTTAATACCTTTTTTCCCCTACCACATTTATGAGCATTTTACCAAACCTCTGCTAAATTTCCAGCTATCGACTGGGAAATCTGATTCCATCATAACTACTAATATACATTGTTCAGTAACTACGTCAAGTACAGCACAATTGAACACAAAAAGTGAGAGAACATGAGAATAATTCTGTCTTCCTGCACCGTCCTTTTCTAGATAAAGCACTTTGATTCACAAAAACACCCTGATTTATTATGGTATCACTGTTGACCGGCACTTGCATTAGTAGAGAACTGCAGTATCACTAGGCCTGTCACGATAGCAAATTTTGCTGAGCGATTAATTGTCTCAAAAATTATTGCGATAAACGATAATATTGTTTGAAGACCTTTTTACACTGATTTAATGTAAATGACGTAATAATGCATGCGATTTCCTGCCAAAGATAGATGCACTTTATTTTCAAAAGAATATTTAACACTTGAGCTAATAAACAAAATAAACAAAACAACCAAAAACAAAAATAAAATGGATTCTCAGTCTCCATTAACAAAAAACTCACTTGGAAAAAAAAACTAAACAACATAAAGCCAAAGTGTAAATAAATACTGCATTCAACCAAAAGAGGGCAGATTATGAAGTCTGTATATTATGTTGCCCTTCAGTAATAATTAGATTTAAATAGAGAAGATGGGCACATCCCACTACCTGATGCAATAGTTCACACTACATGATTTTTTGCTGCTATTTTTCCCCTTACAACAATCTTAGATCGTTGACCTGTTGAATGTGACAGGTAGCCAATCAGAAAGCGCGGATTCTCCTCCGTGTTTTCTGAGGGGAAATTACGGAGGGGAATCCCAAACAGCTGACACGACCAACCCGAAGTTCAGCGGACATTGGAGATGATACGTGGAAACAACATTAATGTTTATTCAACATGCAAAGAATATAGAAATGACAATGGGAGGAGTTGGAGCGAAATTGCTACCGCAGTTGATAAACCCGGTAACTTTTCAGCTGTTCTTCGTTAACGTGACGTAAATAGATTATAATGATTTTCATTCAGTCAGGACTTTACGCTGACACTAGCCACATGCATTGCAGGTAGATTGTAGTAAAGCATTGATTAATGCCTGGTTTTAAAATTAGTTAACTGGACTTGTAGCCATTATTTTGTGCCCATTGTTGGACACCTCACGGCACGATCGAACCGTTATACCTAGGATTTCTGTCGGCTAATGTGTGGTCTGTCAGGTTTTGAAAATGGGCCGACAATCGGCCGACAGCTCTAAGATCGTGTCATGCGCACTGGGCATTACACTAAGTAAAATGAGGAAGGGGGGGTCAGTGGAGAGCACCGGAGTTGAGCCTTTTTTCATTCGGTGTCATCAACAGAAAGAGAAAAAGGCCAGAAGAGACGATAATGCCGATAATTAAAATGACGTCGATAGTTTTAATTTATCATACGATTAATTGATTTACCGTTTATCGCGACAGGCCTAAGTATCACCATGTTAAAGTTGACAAGTATGAGCAAGTTGTCGTTCAATCAGTGGAGGCCACAGAAAGCCAGCCATAGGAAGTGGGTGTTGAAAATTATAGTGCTGAGTTGCTCAAGCGGTTTGTTGTTGGTTTTCTGTTGTACTTGAGAAATAACGTTTTATTTTATGAGAAATTCTTGTAATGTTGCAACAACCTAAAATGTTTAAGTTCCTTGGTATGAAATGCTCCCAAAACCATCAAAGAAATTACTACTGAGTCACCTTATCGTGATAATTAGATGGCTTTATATGTTTTTATCATCTCAGCAGTAGTTCCTATTGCTGATTATATTGGCTCCATTACTCAGAGATGAAGTCATGACTCACACTACTTAGTCTGCAGATAGACTTCCAATAGAGGGCTTACTGATAGAAGTGGAAATCTCCACTGTTTCAACAGTTCAAGGGAAATTTTCACCAGGTGAGTCCAAACTCTTCTTTCATTCTTACTACCTACTGAAGTTTCCCAGCACTCTCTTGTATGGTACTTTTACAGCAGTGGATCTGCTAAATGTGGTTTTTAAATACATTTTAGTTTGCTTTAATCTAAACTTTTGACTCACCTCCATTCCTGATTATAACATAAATACAGTGAAAAACTCTGTACATACTGTACATACTCTTAAAAAATGCTCTGTTGATTAGAGTTCCCATTAGTATTGTATTGGAGTTATAGTCTGGTATTTATTTGCAGATTACTGTTGTTTTTCACTTGTTTCACAGAGAGGACCTTTTGAAGAATCAGAATCAGGTTCTAATAAATTACCTGGGCTGCTAAAGACTTAAGCTGCCTATCTCATTTAAATGATTGTATCCTCCTGCTGTTCTCTACAAACCTGGAATTTGTCATGACTCAGACTCATTAAGACAAATCCCAGGAAATGACTGGACATGACTCATCTTCCACATAAAAAGAGACTCTTGAAGGAAACAGAAACAGAGCAGTAAAATCCTAAAGGTCTCGGTCATGCCTCGAGTAATGCTGGTATGCCTCAACAACATTTACAATAAATGTTCTTCTTTCTTTTGTGCTATAATCACAAACACTAGTGATCTGCAGTAAAACAGAACCATGACCAATAAGGCATAATAAAGCTCCACTTCTGGTGTTTATTGTATCTTATGTATGGGACGGTGAACCTGTCATACGGCCTATGGCACTTTTTTGAGAGATGGTCCAGGATAACACTGTAAAGTACAACACTTGAATCTGGATGTCAGATGTGTTGATCCCTTGACATACTTGTTCTAGGTGGGCCACTGTTATGTTCATATGTAAAGGTGTGGCAGTATTCGACCACATGGTTGAAAAAACAACAAAATGGATCTCTGTCAACACCAGTTTACAAGGCCTTCTCTGGCTCTTCTGACCTCCCACTCACCGTTTTGGCTATTGGATCCATAAGCAGCTGCCTGCAACATTATTGATCCATGCATGATGCCACTTTGGTGCCCTTTGTTCTAGTTGCTTCATCTCCTTTGTAAGTCAAATCACTTGCAACCCAACACAGGTCTGCTTATAGATCAAATTATGTTTAGAGTTGGCATTTCCCTCTGGGTAGAGATGCACCAATCAACCATAGATCTGGAGGTCCAAACATTAAATATTAGAAATGTTTTCTGTTAACATAAGAAGTAAAGATGTACCAACCAGGAGTTTCCAGATAATACCCACTTCGTGTTTTTGTTGAGGTTTGATCTGGGCAATTTTATTTTTTCTTCAAAAATTTATGAATTTGAAACCAGAGGTTTACATACAGTACAGACCAAAAGTTTGGACACACCTTTTAATTCAATGAGTTTCCTTTATTTTCATGACTATTGACATTGTAGATTCACACTGAAGGCACCAAAACTATGAATAACACATGTGGAAATATGCACTAAACAAAAAAGTGTAAAACAACTGAAAATACCCCTTATATTCTAGTTTCTTCAAAGTAGCAACCTTTTGCTGTGATTACTGCTTTGCACACACACTGCATTTTCTTGATGAGCTTCAAGAGGTAGTCACCTGAAATGGTTTTCACTTCATAGGTGTGCCCTGTCAGGTTAATAAGTGGGATTTCTTGCCTTATAAATAGTCATGAAAATAAAGAAAACCCATTTTAATTAGAAGGTGTGTCCAAACTTTTGGTCTGTACTGTACACCTATTAAAAGACTCACACACTCCTTTTTTAATCAGTGTCTGAAGTTAAATCAGACCAAAATGTTCTTTTCTTAGGCCAATTATAATTACCAAAATTATTCCTATTTGCTAAAGTAAACAATAATGAGAGATTTAATAGTTTTGGGTTTAAGAAATAAAGGAATTCCAACATTTTCCCAATTTATGCATTAAGCCACCTGTCGCTAATCGTGGATGTTTATTTTTTTATTTGACTCAAAAATAATACGTGAATAATGCTATGCACCCTGTGTTCAGGGTGCATAGCTTATTGTAACCCAATATACATATCATTTAGAATACCTTGCTCCAAACAATGAAAATGTCTTGTTCTCGTTCTTATTTCACCACAACTTAATTTAAGAAAGCAGGCAGCAAATTTATAAATGTGTACATTTTGCAAATGTAGATTCACTTCGGAACCTTTGTTCTTTCCTTCATTTTATAGAAGTATTAATTTCTGTTTTTGCCAAGGCTGTTTAATCAGACACTATTCACAATAATTCAATGACTTTTAACAAGCATGGTCTGCAGAGTTACAGTGTTTCGCATTTCATTTAGTTGAAAAATGAAGAATTCAAGCAGCTGCAGCTGTAGCTTTTCACTCTGTGTTTATCTCTGCTCCCCAGTGCCAGCCTCTTTTTTTTTTCTGAAACTGTATGCAAAAAAAACAACAAAAAAGGGGGCAAGAGCACATAGTCTTCCAGCGTTGTCATCCCATCTGTTGTATAAGGCACGACTATGCTCAGTGGCTACATGAGGTCAAAGGTTACTGAGGGGTTTGCTGCTGCAATCAGTAATGCTCTTATGGTGACTGAGTTTAGTTTGTGTTTTGCCCAGATTTTGCAAAAGTTGATCCATCATCTAGATGGCTGGCCTACCATGTGCAGAGAAAGTACAAGTTGTTTAGAGCAAAAGCGTTTACACAGAGAGCTGGAAAACAGTGGCTTACTTTAGTGATAAATGACCACTTAACTACGATTAACTATTTCAGCTGCTCTCAAAAGCAAGTCCTTATTTTCTATGCAGCAAAAAACTTTCTTTAAAAGATTTCCAACTATGGAAATAATTTGTATCTTCTGTCTGTTCTCACTATCTTTTTGGGAGAGAAACACAAGCTTATTCATCTCTTTTAGCTCTGCTGGCGTTTTCCAGTCAAGTTGCTCATTGGCAGCTGTCCGACAATGTGCCTGTTTGTTTCCATTCACAGGCTCTTCATTTATGCTGCGGTTTGCAGGTGCTTCGTCAACATCGCCCCCTTCAATGTCCCAGTCAGCACCTGCTGTCCTGACGCCCCATTTGCACCTGCAGCAGAGCCTCGCGCTGAAACGAGATGCACAGAAAAGCCGTTATTTTAAACGACGTAGAAGCGGTGATGCCAGATGCAATCATAGTGGACCCGCTGTGATGTCTGGAGTCCTTAATCAGAAGATTTTTGCTGCTCTTAATGCCGCTAGTTGTGATTTAATCTTTTTGTGGACATTTTTTATGAAATCATTGTTTTGAGTTGTAATTCACATTGGTTATAAGGTGGAACTATTGATAATCTCTTTCCTTTACGAAAGCTCATGACCATGTTTCTCTTGAATAATCATTTTAAGGACTTTAAATCCAAAGAAAAATGGTTTGAGTAATATATACACAGTATTTCAAATACTGTTGTCAGCTTCTGGGTTTGAAGATTGAGAATAATACCCTTATTTAATCTTAAATTATATGTAAAAAAAAAAAAAAAAAAAAAAAAGTTAGATAAAATTTAATATGCCTTACAATTGTATACCTAGTCTATACGGAGCCCTCTAGGGGACATGGGAAAACTTTTTTCTTTTTTTTTTTTTATTTAAAGGTTTTATTGGCTCTAGTGGCCTTTATTTGAAAGTAGTTCGACAGGAAACAGGGTAATGAGAAAGGGGGAAGACATGCAGCAAATGTCACCAGGCCGGGAATCGAACCTGCGACCACCGTCACGAGGACTAAGGCCTCAATACGCGGCCTGCTTTGCCCCTGCGCCACCACAGCAACCCGAAAACTTTTTTCTTTTGTGTTACCTCGCAAAACATTTGCGTTCCCTCGCAAAACATTTGCGTTACCTCGCATTACTGTGCTGGTCAGTTATGCAGCATAATTGAATACTGTAAGTCTTTCTTACGGTAGCCGCCGTACTTTCTGCTTTAATATAAGGTTATGTGAGGTTTTTCCATGAATGTTATCAATCAATCAATCAAATTTTATTTGTATAGCACATTTCAGCAGCAAGGCATTTCAAAGTGCTTTACATCATATCAAACACAGAAACACAATGCACATGTCGGGTCTTCATTGGTGTTGTCTTCTCTTTCAGGATTGTCTGGTTTGTGACTTTTCAAAACGGAATTACAAGGACCCACCTTTTTTTTTTTGAACTTTTTATTTTCAAAAACTGTTTTATATCAACACATACACATGTCCACCCCTGACACAACTCACAGTTTACATCTTATTTATTATTCCAGACATTTAACCCACACCAAGCAAACTGGTCGTACAATTCCAGCTCTGCCAAAAGTCTTCCAGTGAATGTTGATGGAGGAAACAGTCCAACCGAAATACAATTCCTTCTGATAGACATCAGACCCGTTAAGAGACACTTATAGTCATCAACATCCATGGATATATACATTACAATAATTACAGTGATAGGGACAACAGTAGACATAATGAGAACACAAATGAAAGCAATAAAAGTACACAAAGATAATAATACAAAATAAATTTGAACGGTAGACAAACAAACAAATAGAGGTGTCAAGGTTACAATATGAAATTAGTTATAGGTCTCCATTTTGTTTCAAAGGTCTCCATCTTGAGTTGTAGTTTTGAGGTTGTTTTTTCCATAGTGTAGACTTTTCTACTTCTATCTCTCCACTCTGTAATATTGGGAGGCCGTGGCCTCAACCAAGCATATGTTATACATTTCTTCGCAATCATAAGCAAAACTCTAATCAAGTATTTATTGTTTTTGTCGATCATATCCGAGGTAATTATTCCTAAAATATAAACAGATGCATCCAAATCCAAATAAATACCTAAAATATTTTTTATATCCGTTTGCACCTCCTTCCAAAACTCGAGCACCTTCGGACAGTCCCAAACCTTTCCACAATTTCTCCAACAAAGCCTAGATGTTTTATCATAATTAGATGTGATAACCGGGGTGTTAAAGTAACGCATCTTAACCTTCCAGTCAAATTCCCTCCATGTCAGGCTGTTAGTTAATTTGTGTCCAGATCTAAATGTTTCTTCCCACACTTCATCTGTTATTATTATATTAGCCTCCAGTTCCCACTTCTCCTTAATTTCCTTATTATTAACACTGGATTCATATTGCAGGTTTTTGTATAGTTTTGAGATCATGCCTTTTGTTGATTCACCTTTTGCTATTGATAATAAAATTTCTTCAGTCTTGGTCATATCGGTTGAGATTTTTTGCCATTCACTATGATTCTGGAGATAATGTCTAAGTTGCAGGTATCTGTAAAAATCTGTTTTTTGTGGATTAAATTCCACTTTGGAGGCCGGTCCCGACTCAGAGGCCGGCCCCGACTCAGAGGCCCCGAGTCAGAGGCCGGTCCCGAGTCACAGGCAGGTCCCGAGCCAGGAGCCGGTCCCGAGCCACGGGCCAGTCCCGACTCAGAGGCCGGTCCCGAGCCAGGGGCCGGACAGGACTCAGAGGCCGGTCCCGAGTCAGAGGCCGGTCCCGAGTCAGAAGCCGGTCCCGAGCCAGAGGCCGGTACCGACTCAGAAGCCGGTACCGACTCAGAGGCCGGACCGGAGTAAGAGGCAGGTCCCGAGCCAGAGGCAGGTCTCGAGCCAGGAGCAGGTCCCGACTCAGAGGCCGGCCCAAAGCCAGGGGTCGGTCCCGAGCCAGGGGTCGGTCCCGAGCCAGGAGCCGGTCCCGACTCAGAGGCCGGCCCCAACTCAGAGGCCGGACCCGAGTCAGAGGCCGATCCCAAGTCACAGGCCGGTCCCGAGTCAGAGGCCGGTCCCGAGCCAGGGGCTGGACCCAAGTTAGTGGCAGGTCCCAAGCCAGGGGCCAGCCCCGACTCAGAGGCCGGACCCGAGTCAGAGGCAGGTCCCGAGCCAGGAGCAGGTCCCGACTCAGAGGCCGGTCCCGAGCCAGGGGCCGGTCCCGAGGCAGGAGCCGGTCCCGACTCAGAGGCCGGTCCCGAGTCAGAGGCCGGTCCCGAGTCAGAGGCCGGTCCCGAGTCAGAGGCCGGTCCCGAGTCAGAGGCCGGTCCCGAGCCAGAGGCCGGTCCCGAGTCAGAAGCCGGTCCCGAGCCAGAGGCCGGTACCGACTCAGAAGCCGGTACCGACTCAGAGGCCGGACCGGAGTAAGAGGCAGGTCCCGAGCCAGAGGCATGTCCCGAGTTAGTGGCAGGTCCCAAGCCAGGGGCTGGACCCGAGTTAGTGGCAGGTCCCAAGCCAGGGGCCAGCCCCGACTCAGAGGCCGGACCCGAGTCAGAGGCAGGTCCCGAGCCAGGAGCAGGTCCCGAGTCAGAGGCCGGTCCCGAGTCAGAGGCCGGTCCCGAGTCAGAGGCCGGTCCCGAGCCGAGTTTTGTCTCCATCTCCTCAAAAAATACAAAATCTATGTCCTTTACTGCTTCCCAAAGTTTTGGAGCAAGCTTTTTGTGGACAGGGTCGGTGTCCTTCATTTTATAAGCACCATAGCTAGATCTGTAACTAGATATGTAAATCAGTCTCCAAAAAATTTTTTCCACCATATTTCTCCTTTGAGCTTCAGTTCCCTGTTTAAATCCCATCTCATTTGCGTCCTTCAAAAACTGTTCAGGATCCATGTCTGCCTGAGTGTAAGCCTCACTCAGGCAATTTTCATCACAATACAAATCCTCATTCGGAAAAAATGTCCTTCTGATCTTTATTTTCATAGATGTAAACATTTTCCTTGTAGGAACAGAATTTTCTCACAATAAATATATGTCCTTCCGGGTAGTCGAGAAGTGCAATCAAATTAAGTCCTGAAGCAAAGTGGAACGCGTCCCTCGCAATGCTTTGGAAAATTCTTTCGCTCAGTTCCTCTGATACGTCTGAAAGAACGTCCACGTTTACTTCCCCTGTTTTTCTTAGCAGTAAGGCCAAAAGTTTTTTGTGCTGTTCAAAAAAGATTTCTCTGACGAGATGCATGGTGGGGCCGTCTGCCACTTTCTCTATTATTTTCCAAAGAAGTTCGCCAAGAAATTTCCTCTTCCGATAATCTGGGGTGGTTTGCCCAGGATGAACTCTGTTAGAACAACAAGTCTTTCTGACTTTGTTCCAAAAAGAGACCTTGGGTCTCACATAAACGTCGCTTTCGTTGCTCATCTTTATTCCGTCAGCTAAAGTGTCCAAATGAATTTTGTGTTGACTGACCGGAGACTCAACTGATCAGTTGGTGATGTCATGGACTATGACATCACAGAGGCATCCTTAGAAGGGCCTCGTGGCACTGACATCATTTGAAATCAGGCTGATGACATCATTGTCAGCAGCATGGCAATTGTTGCTGGGGTACTAATAGCTCACAGTGAGCATGCGCTATGAAAATAAATAATCTGTTGGCAGTAAATACATTATTCCCACAAGTCTGAACTGGAAGTGACCTGCGCAGCTTCGCCAGAACAGGTTGGGCCAGGGAACCATTGGTCCCTCCACTTTACCCCCCTACACATTTTTATTAGTGTGAATGCTGTAGGCATTCATTCACACTATTGAGTTCCACTTTCCTGGTTGCTCCGTAAATTTCGCTACGCTTCTTCTCCTGCATACTTTGTGCTATTTTCACCATTCAACTTTTATACTACTCAGCGTGCTCTCCTAATGCCGGCTACATCTCTTGGTAGTCATAACCTTCATACTTTTTATAATATTCAGGTTTTTATGAATTTTTCACCTCATGGGGGAAACCGCTCCATCCTGTGGCAGAATTGAGAATTACAATATAAAATGTCTGTCGTGTTTAACAGTGGATGTTTTAGGTCCTGCCTATTAATCATCCAGTTTCAGGGCTGATGGAGGACACAAGGCAGTGGCCATTTTGAAGTTGGGCAGTTTAACAGCTTTTGTGCTGTTTATTCTGGGAATAATTTGAGCTTTTGACGTTGGTTTCTTCGTGCTGCATGTGGCATGCTTTTTGTAGTCACTGTGCTAACCGATGCCTCCAAACAAATGTTGATATCTCAGGAACCATAAAAGTTTTGGATTTCATTCACCCACCGTTTTTATCAGAGGGAATAGGGGAACGTTTGTGTCTTTGTTAAATTTTAGGTTTTACATGAGTTTTTTTTTACATTGCATAGAATATATTACTGTAAGTCAACATGCAAGTGGAAGTCTAAATGCAACCATTAGCGTTTTAGCTACTTTTAGCCTTTTATATAATTTTACCTTATAAACTGCGGTGACCCTACTGTTTAGGTTAGGAACCGCTGTTCTCCAGCAATTTCTAATACTGTTTAGGTAGAATTTTTCCATTATTCAAAAGCTTTTACTCCTCTTCGCCAGTTTTTCTGTTATAATAATCCCATTTAGGCACTTTGCAGGATTATAATTTGTTCTGGTGCGTCTGGTGCCTATTTCTTGCATTTCTGCAAGTCTTCAGCAGTCAACTTCAATCATTTTGGCATCTTCAACAAAAGCATTAAGCATTCACTCTTGCATTTTCGCAGAATATGCACACTTTCTAATTTTTATTTTTCAAAAACAAAAAAGTTTACTAGATAAGGTACATGTACAGTAGCTTTAGTTGGTTCTAAGGTTATTTCAAACAGGAATGAGAGGCTGTGGTAATGGTAATCTAGTGTCATACACCACAAATGTGGTCAATACTGCATATTAGATGATCCTAAATTATGCTAATGCTATGCTAACATTGGAGGAGTGGTCTCCCAGTTCTCACCACTTTGTACTGGGAAGAACTCAGCTGGGAGTCATTGAAACGGTTTCAAATGAGACATGTGGACTAACCATCTGTTTTATACCTAAAAATACAAACCATATTGAAGTTTGTAAAAATGTTGCCAGATAAATAAAATGCATGTAAAATCACAGAGCTGACTAAAAATGCCTAAAAAGCTTCTGAACACGTCTAAAACCTTTCAGGCCAGGATGAGTCAAGTTATTGAGAATGAATTGATTTTTTTCCACTGTTTGATTAAAAATATTAATAATAATAAAAAAAATCAACAGTGACGATATAATTTTTCTCCTACTCATAACCTTTTTTCTCATCCATGTTGCTGAGTCTTGAAACCCAGCTGACGGCTCCTTTAGAATATACAGTCCTCCTTCCTTCACCCCTGACCCCTGAGTTTGACTATTGCATAAATGCTGAAAGTTCACCCTGCCCTCTGCACTTGACTTGCATAAATCCTTGCAGGTGACCTCTCTCTCTTGCGAGGCTCTCATCTGCTGTGGAGTTTGTGGTCATCTTGTGCTTCCCACATGTCCAGATGTGGTGCAATAAAACTTTGTGTGAAAAGTGCAGACATCTGGAAATAAGCAGAAAACATGAGGGATGTTACCCTGGATCAAGTCGCTCATGGAAAGATTATTCCAGTTGGCCATATGCAGCAGAGTACATTTTCCTGTAGTTTGTCTGTAGATTAGTTGATTTCACAATGAGGTTTTTTCCCCCCCACAGATTTTCATCTCAGCTGTTGTCCATGTCACTGGAAATAAACATTAATGTTTAAGCAGTGATGAGAACCTGGTTGGAAAAATGTGCATGCAATTAAATCAATACTTAAGTCTTCTTTGGTCGAAGAAATACCTTGAAAAGTAAAAACACCAGTTGCGTCTGAAGAAACCCCTGATCATGTTGCTGCTATCACTTGGCTTCACTATTACTGTTCTTTTTCTTTTTCTTGATACATAGTGTTGTTTTTACTCTAAAGTTAACTTTTTGAATATTTTACCAAGGGTACAAGGATGGTTTCATCAGATCCTTGCTCATTCTTCCTCATATCCAAGGTTTTGAAAGAGTTTTGCCAGGCCTGGATGTTTTCCTTGGAATAAGGAAGGCTTCTGTCTTGCAACCCGACTCCTTAGTAGAGAAATGTGGATAATACAGAAGATTGTTGTCACATGTGGAACAAAACCAGTTCTTGGCAGAAATTTCTGCAGCTGATTTTTCTGTTGTTGTCAGTCATTGCAGCTTCCCTGACAAGTTTCTCTTGGAATTACATCCAGTTTTGTTACGTGGCTGTTGTACCGTATTTTATGAAATTGCAGTTTGGTTTTATGATTTAGTGTGTTTTCGTTTTAGAGATTATACCACATGCTGTTCCCCTTTATGATAAACAGACTCTAAATTTTGACCCTTTGAACGATTAACTTGAACAAATTTTTGCTGTCTTTCACTGCATGTATCATGCTATAAAAGGACTTAAAATTTTTAGTGCGTGCACTCTATTCTCTGGTTGAATTTCAATTCTGACAATACTCCAGCTTTTGGTTTATGTATTAATCTTCAGTCAATTTAATAGATGAACTCTCACCTTGCCCAGACATTTATAGCTTTTGTGTTCATGTTAGCGACGGGATTTGTCCCCTTCGTTCGTCACACACAGAAACTCATCTACCAGCTATGTACCGTCACAATGAGCTCCGCCACCCATTTGTAGAGACCGGGATTATATGAAATAAATTTTCCGGTTCGTCCGTAAAGCTACACTTACGTTAATCATCTAATGCGCAGCCGGCCGCAGTGTTCAGTCTATCCTCTCACCTGTATAAATACACCTGCAGCGCTTTTCCCCGCCGTTCGTTCTGAACTGGCACCAGGCAACATCTCTGGAAGGGAAAAAGTTGCCGTACTCCAGGCTTCGCGCCAGTCATTTTAAGGATGCTTATTGGTCCCCCAAAAAACGACAAAGACCCGGACATTATCATCAATCAATAAAATCCTCCCAGGCCGAACCTGAAAACTGCGGATACATTTTCCTCGAAGAATTTTAATAATCGAGGTACTCGAATCACTCGAGGAATCGTTTCAGCCCTATCATGTATGTTAACCTTTTGAGCAAGAGCTGCATTAACAACATTCATAACTTCTTCTGAGGCTTTTTTTTTAAAGAAAGTAGAGTGTCTTATTTTAATGGTTCAGCACATCTGTGTGTCTAGAACAGAAATCCTGACAGATTCGGTGGGACCGAACTGCACACACAGGCTGATGTTTATGTCTCCCAGATCAAACTAATTGGATTGACCCCCTTTCTGCCCTGACCAGGTGGATTAGTTTTAGTGTTGAGCTTGTGCTACAGTAAGTCACCCGCCACACCTGGCTGCACCCTGTTGCCACAGTTTAACTCCAAGCTAATGTTGGACATGCGGCTCACATATGAGCTAGTTGCGACTTGACCACCTGTTGCGACTTTGTTCCAGCATGGAAAGGTGTTTGAACGGAGATTTACTCTGTGTTGGTGTTGGGTAATGAGAGAGGTCAACACACACAAGCTGGAGGGTATAACCAACACACACACACGTATGGACATTTAATCTGTCAGCTTGAGTTGAACATTAACTGGATTTTATTAGCATAAGTGGCTAACAGGAAGCTTTTGATGCGACTAAGTTACACATAAAACAGTTTATATGATGATCTTTTTTTTCTATTTGTGTGTTTTAGAGGGTGAATCTTTGGTAATGGAAGTCAGTATTTCTGCTCTTTTATTAATATTTTATTAATATTCATTAAGAAGAATATTAACACTGTAGTTGGCAGTGGGTGTGAGTTGCTTTTCTTTTTATTCTGCACCAAACCCACCTAGAGTTTTTGTTGCTGAACGGCTCCATCTTGGTCTTTTTTTGAAGTTCTAGTTCTTGTAAACTTCATAGTGTTTACAGTTGTGATGGAGGGAGAAAACAAAGGTACATGGTATACTAATTGTTTCCTTTCTAACAGTGTGTAGCTGGATTCTTAAAAAACTAGTGGACAACACATTTCAGTGTTTAATGGACCTACTATTTTCATCTGTGCCAAGTGCAGAATAAAGGCTTGGAGGATGGAATTGGTTTTGGCCGATGGTAGTCGTTTTTTGTTTTTTTTTACTTATCGTATTGTTTGCATAAGTAAGACAATGGTACCATTGTAGTATATTTTTAACACTTTCATATTAAAAGACACCCTCCACTAGTGGAGTAAATCAGCATTTCTGTTGGATGAAGTTGATCAAAGGTGAACCTTGACTTGGATTTCCGCTGCAGGCGGCTGAAGATGCCAGGAAACTCAGGAAGCGCTTGGCCGTATATGTAGGTCAGTCAGCTTTTCAGAAAAGCTGAGTGAAATAAATATTTGTGAGTTTGATCCTCCCCTCCAACCTCCAAAATGCAAGCAGCAGCTTTAAGAAGTGAGAACTACAAAAGTTAAGTTAAAAGTTACCTCATCCTTTTTAAGAATCTTTTTTTTCTTGATGCACTCATTTCTTTTCTTTTTGTCTAGTGTTTTCTTCAGTTCTGTTACGCCCCATTAACTCGCAACAGCAACAAACAGCCGTCTTAAATTTTCAGCTCTGGAAGAATTTGATTCAAAGCTGACTTATAATTAGTCCCAAGTCTGTTGCAGCTCCTGCCGTTTTCCTGACTTCCCATGTGTGAACACCGTAAATTGGGACGTGGCTCAGTGTTTTCCAGGACATTGTGTCCCCACCTCTCACTCCCCCTCACTGTAACATTCCAGCTCACTGTATGGCGGCCAGATTTGGGAAGCTTCTCTCTGCGCCTAGTGCATTTCCTCTTTTTCTGCTGATGTCTGGACTGCGAGCAGCTCCAGTTTTTATGAGCTCAGCGTTGAGTGGGACTGTTTTTTTGTAGCTCATTTTCTCAGTGGCTTCATGAAGTCTTGGCCAAGACGTTGAAATTCTACATGGGGGAAACTAACAAACAGGTGGTTGTATTGTTTGTTTGATGCTGGGCGTTGGTGCTCACAGACTCTCCTGAGGTGGGACATTTGTCAGCTGGAAATGCAGCGGTGGCTCGCCGTGTTTGTACAAACACTCAGCCAGAATGTAAAGAGTTGGATTAAAGTTTCTCTGTGGCTCCGGATATCTTTCACCACGCCACAGAGCCAACCCCGTGGCACACCTCCAAAAAACACGGAGACAAAGCCACACACAAATCGCAGAAGCATGCACAAGACGGAGCAGAACGTGTAAGGTTCTGTAGACTAATGCTGACTATTGTTACCCACTATTATGTCTGGTAATCCAGGTAAACTCATCCGTACATGTACGCCAGGGGTCTGCAACTTTTACCGCCTAAAGAGCCATTCTGATCTCAGTACTGGCAAATAAAACTTTAGAGCTGAAAACGTCTGAAGACCTGTAGAAAAAAAAATTTAATAAAATAAATAAATTTCTGAGAGTAGATATTCGTCTGCGAGAATGGCCATTTTACTTCTGTTTTTATAATATAAAACAAAGCATAGAATTTAGCAGAAGGTGAATGGATTTTTTTCCCCTTTTGGATGGAAATGGAAGTAAAAAAAAAGTGACTAATTTCTCTTTCCATTTGAATCACGCCATAGCTTTAGCATATATTCTGATGAGCTGCAGATCATTGTCACAACTCCGAATCCGTTTTGTGCTGATCTTATGGGTTTGTTTGGATCCGTTAGTCGTCTTCCAGCAGGACACCGAGGTAATCCCAGATCGCTCCTGTATAAACTCGATCTGGTCCAAGACCTTTTTATGTAATGTCGTTTTCTCATCTTTTAATGTCACTGTCAACAACATGTCAGATAATCAGAAGCACCTGTTCTGCAAAAGGAGTGACTGAAACATTTAACGAGCTAAACCGCTATCTCGATAAAGAGAAATCCCCGATTGACAGAGGGGGCATGGGTGACAGAGATTAGTGTTTGCTCCAACAGATAGGCCTGTTTTCCTAAAGGCAGAGCACATTTGCTCAGTGCTGGTTAAACACATCCTGAACATGCTGACAAATTGACTCTGGTCACTCAGCCGGCGGCCATCATCAAAGCGAAGAGCTGAGTGGAATGCCACCAAATTTGCCTCGTTACTCAGTTTGATTTTAGACTGATTAAAGTGATGTATGTTATTATGAAACATTCCAGATATAAAGCACTTTGATATAAACATTTTAGTTTTTAAATAAACTGTTTTTAGAACGCTGTAACTAATTCTCTGCGTTGATGTAGGGGTCCATGACCGATGCCTGATTTCAATCAGTTTCCAACTGATGTCAGGTCCCGAATGATCGACCAGGCAGATGGTTCTCATTCTTTCTCTGCTTATAAAACTGTGGTGCAGGTTGTCGGTACGAATACATTCCCAACCCAAATTGTGACGTAGAAACTGTTGGACTGAAAGTTCATCAAACAAAACTTCTGAAACGTGCAAATGATAATTATTGGCAGAACTTCATCAACATATAGCCAGATCAGTGGAGTACAAATCATTCTTCACATTCATATCAAGTGCTTAGGTGAAGAACAGCAGCTATATATTCATATCTAGGTTTACTTGCATACAAGCATCTCAATTTTTAAAGCAAAAATAACCAAAATAACCACGAAGCAAACTAATTACTAACAGCTCAGTGGCAACAAAGGCGTGTGAGTGAACTTCTATGTTCAGTAACTTGGGTTTTAAAATTTGTTCCTGTGATACTCCATAAAGTCAGTTTGCTCCCATCCCATAAATAAACACGTGTTGACCAATAAAACGCGCTGCTGTGTGACTCATTCATCGTCTTTCAGGGGTTCACAGGCGTACTTGAACCGACGTTATCCCCACCCAGCCAACGAAATAAACATGTTGAGAGGAGAGGCTCTGAGCGAGGAATGTAAGTGGGTGCTGGTGTGTGGAACGTTACATCATTAGAGAGCGCAGACATGTAAACATTTGTCCAAACCATTAAAAAAACAAGCCTTTAATTATTCTGCAGTCTCTCTAATTTTCCTGTTTTCTTTTATTTTGCAACTATTAATGTGAAATGGTAAGCCCAAACTCTTTTTTTGTTTGTTTTCGGAACAGGTTGGCGTTTTCTTGAATAACATTGTTTTTTAATCCAGCCCCTACTTGTGAAAATTGTTATAGTTAATGTTTAAATACATTCCAACAAGTCCTGAAAAGCATTGCTAATGTTCAGACGCAATTTCTACTGCTGTAAAAAACCTAAACAACTTGATATTTTCAGACTACATTTAAATCTACCACAGGCTGAACTCACTGAAGTCCCTCAAAAGACTGAACTTCTTATTATTTGTATGGTGGTTGTGTTTTATTTCCTTCTCTGGCAAGTTGATCCCACGTTCATATTCGTCATTTGCTATTTGACGGCCAGTCCATTACTAATGGTTCTGGATTCTGTGCTTTTCTCTCCAGCTTTGCTTTTACTGCTGTTGGATCTACGGCTTAGATCAGTGCCATGCTGGGAAAAAAGGACGTTTCTGCCAGACTAGCTCTATCCTGTTGTGATTGTAATTTGACTTTCTGTTTTTCATAATTTTATCAGTTTCATTATGATCCTGGACACAACTTAGTCACTCATAAATGGCACAGTGTCTGCCATGTGTCATTTAATTTTTTTATGATCTCACCTGATTCATCAGTCAATGTAAGATGTATTACCACAAACTCTTTTTTCTTCTTTGTGTGTAAATTGGCACACCAGCTTCACGCTGCCCCCTACAGAGCCTAATGTAGCAGTAAAATACAACAGGATTACCTTACAGTTTTACTTTTAGCCAGTCGTCTTCAGAGTTGATTTTTGCTCGTGTAATCAGACTTTTGAATTTTTTTTTTTTTAGAGGGAAAATGATTTACATCCAAGAAATCTTTGAAGAGAGCCTTTAGTGTTGGAGATGCAGAAAACGTAGCAATTGACTTATTTTTCTTTCTATATTTTTTAGGGAGTTGTTTTCATAAGCTCCATTCAGCTTTTTTATGGAGCCACTCATATCTTATCTGTTTATTTAACCGGGGGCGTGACACTTTAATCCTAAAAGTAACACTCTGTGGTTTTATTATTGATAGAGGTTTCTATTTAAATTATCACTTGGTCTTAGTGGCTTCATAACATCACTACATTTGGATGAGGAGACCGACCCGGGCCGCGCCCATGTCTGCAGTGCTGCAGTTTGTTGGCAGACGTTCAAGCTGGATGAGGGGAAGCTTGTGTGCTGCAGCACGAGGCTCAATGCGAGCGAAGCTGGTGGGCCTGTCAGAGCTGTCATTAGCAAATGATAACACGATTCAAGCTTAAATATTCAGCCGCTAATTTTGGTGGCTGAACATTGTGGTGGGCGCTGTGGTCAGTCGGACCCAACAATCAGGTTTTGTCTCTTGGAGATGTTGGTGGAGTGACTCAGAGTTCAGTGGGGTGAGAGGAAGGAACGACAACATTTCTCCCCAACGCTGCAGAGAGACTGATGATGGAGGACACGCTGCTCCTCCATCATCAGCAGAATGACAAGTGGATTCAGTTATGCTTTCTTTTACACGTCGTTTTACTTTTTCTTGCTTAGCTTTTATATACACACTCAACAGCTGCGTTTCCGCTACAAATGTGTTCAAGTCTCTTCCTATATTTTGCTAATGTTGAAAAAGCACAATTTCTCAATTGCAGAGTTTCCGTCAAAAAGAAGGACAAGAATTAAATTGTTAAAAGAAGTCAACACTTTTCACGTTTGAGTGTAATGAAGTATTGCTACTCTTACTTCAGTAAAAATGTGGACTACTCTACCCAGAGCGAGTGATTACACTGAATGAAGAACAGAGTGATTGTTCTTTAAGCTCGTTTTTACCATAAAGACGCCAGACGCACACCTACAGTTTAAGTGAAAGATTTTGTTTGCACACAGCTTCATCATTTCATTATTTTACATCTGCTGTGCCATTGGGAGATAAAGTAAATATGCAGTATTTGTCTATATCATTACTTGAAGTACTTTACCTTTTTCTGACATACATGCATTCCCTACTGTTAGTATTTCATCATTTTTGTTGGGAAAAAAAAAGTGGATTTGGACAATTTTCTTATGCCTGATTGTATTTTGCAGTTATTATGCATTTGTGTTTATTTATTTAGCCTTAAAATTCCAGAATTTGTACATACCCTAATATTTCTGTCTAGCTGATTATATCATTTTTAAATATTAAATTTGATGTCATGATCAGTCACTGACTACTTGAATAGTTTTTTACGAAATAGTTTTTACTTTCACTTCAGTAAAAGTATGCTGTGCTACAAATTTTGACTTATCTACCCATGTCTGCCTTTTATCCTAATAAATGCATAAAACCAAAACAAATTTATGAAATTTCATTAGCCTTTTTTCCTCTCTTTCTGCTCTCCTTTACCTCCTCTTCATCTTCTTCCCTCTCTGTGTCTATCATTTACCTAATCAACAGAAAACACTACTGTATTTTTCATCTGTACAACTCGTAAAACTTTAACTGGAGCCAGAAGTTTGCTGGTCCTGTTTGTTTTCCGGCCTTTTTTCCATCTGACTTAGAGGAATTTCTGCGCAGCGTAATGCGTGTTATGCTGTAGGATGCAGATTGGATTATGTAACACGGGGCCAGAAGTTCAGCAGAGAAAAATTAGTACTTGCATGGCAGGAGGAGTGAGAATGGGTATGGCTTAGCAACATAACCGACTGGCGCAGTGTGTGAAAAAATAATTATCAGGTTTTACCATCAGCTGAAACTCTTGAATGAGATGAGAGATTAACTTTAGGAATGCGGTTTCAGTAGAGATGCAGCGATCGTCCTGTCTCTCCCTGACATCAACTTTTTGCTTTTCTGTGAGAAAAGAAATGTCACGCAAAAAAGTAAATGTGGTGCAGATCTGCAGATTCACGGTTAACAACACTAACAGACTGCTCCCACATTCGTGACATTGTTGCTGTATTTAGTGACTTTTCAAACAAAAAATTGGTATCAACCAAAATCTTAATTGGCAGTTCAGGCTTTTTAAAGATCAGTAATTGACCAAAAAACTGCAATTGGTGCTCTTCTACTTGGAACTCCCATCCTTTTAAGCCTATATAGGCGTCGACTAAGAATATTTGTTTTGTGTTGAGTTTTATCAGGTCTTCTGTTTGTCACTGAACTTCTACATTATTCTTAGACAAAATGCTGCTGCTTACTATCGTTCTGTTTCTTGCTGTCATTGGCTCAGAATTTGACATTACAGCATCAGGTTTAGTGAGGAATCTGCTAATAACGCTTCCAGTCTTTCCATACCTTCCAGATGATTTTCTGCAAATAAATTCTCGCATGTTTATCCTGCAGTATTTGGTTTATGGCTGTTCCTCTGTCTGCACAATTTCCTGCATAACCGTCTCACTTTTCAAACAGTGAAATCTCGTGGGCCTGTTTACATTGCCTGAAGGTAAGGATGCAGTCTTATTTGAAAAATTCATCCAGACGTCGACTGTTTACCGGCTGGCAGGGGAAGTTAATTTGCTAATTTTCAATATGAGTACAATTTGTGTTTTGCTTTTGTCTTTGAGGGAGGCTGGGACTGAGGAATGTTTTGCACTCATCGGCTTTAATTCAGAGGTTTACGTTATATAAAAGATGTCTCTGATAGCTGAGGGGAGCTGGAGAGCCGAGATTATTTTTCTATTGGCTTTGCCTTTTAACTCCATCGCCGTGTCTAATGCGTACTTCCTTCTCACTAATAGAAGAGGACTTTTTGGTTTGGCCAAATACTTTATTCTAGCTTTGCTCCGGTAACAAGCCGCCTGTTTTTGTTTTGTTTTTGAGTAATCAGCTAATAGGAAAATCTTTGCATGTTTTATGTATTTCTTAGTTCTTGTCCCCTGTATGAAACATAGCTTCTGTGGCTTGAAATACATTAGAAGTGCCTGTTTTTCCAAGATGGAAAGAACCAGCTGGCCTTTGGCCTCTGTTGACTAAACTCAGTCTAGCTCTAGTTTTATTCTGCTCTTTTCCTTGATGGAAAGTATGATGTGTCGGGTATAATACCTTTGATTTCTGGATTATTTATATGACTGGATCATCAATTTAGTGTTAAGACACTTAAACAGCAAGTTTGACTTCAATAAATACTGAAATGTTATGGTTAACTGTTAGCAGATTATTTACTGATGAATGTTGCTGTAGTATAAGAATGGGCTAATATTTCATGTTCCATGTTTTACAATGGCAAATTACACTGGAACAAACTTTAGAATAGAGTTCAGAGTTTCCCCCTGTGCGTTATAAGCCTGGCGGGCCAGGCTTTACTTGTGCCCTCACCAGACTAAGCATTACTAAGCATTACTTATTTATTTAAGTCGTTTTAAAATGTTTGTATTTTTTAAGACATTATTGGTGTTCCAAACTTTCAATAACACGTAATTATCAGGTGATATTTTCAAATTTTCTGTCTAATTTTAAAAAATTTAACTCGAAAACGCAACAGGCCGCTGGATGAATGACTGGCCTAGCGCCCAACCACCAGGCTTAGCAAGTTTTCTGGGGGAAACCTTGCGGCTTATAAGGGCAGTGGCCCGGGGTGCTATTTTTTTGGGGCAAGTCCAAAGATTCATTTGATTTATTTTAAGTCAATGTGTATTTTGCAAACATTACACTTTATATAAAACTCATAGGTGCAAATTAGGTGAATTGTTTTAATCCTTTGGGAATTTTATGAATATAAACAATATTTAAGTATTTGAAACTTAAGAAATTGCAGTCGATTTCTGTGGGAACAACACAGTTACTGACTAGAGGATGTATTAAACATGCCATTCATTGATTCATACTTGCTGATGTATATTACTAAATATTAATGTTTTGTAATTTGCATTAGTAAAATAATTTTTCCTTAGTGGACAGGGGCACCAAAGTGGGCCACATCCGCGTAAATCTGGCCATGCCTGTATGCTGTGCTCAGATTTTTAACACAGCGGCAGTGACCGCCAGAACCCACAGCCCACTGTGCTTTCTCTTGGTTAGAACCCGTGACTGCACCTCTCACCGCTGTGATGAAAGGACCACACAGACCACAATCCACCCAGGGAAACTCTGCCTTAAGATTACAAGGGCCGCAGTTATGAATGGGCCCCGGGACAATGCAATGGGCCTACACACACCACAGCACTAGGAAATAACCTGCGTGTACGAAGGGTCAACTTAGCTGCGGTTTTGCTTTGTTGTCGTCATGCTGTGCATGCGCTGTAGTGGGGGAGTCAGCTGGTGGAAATCATGGAGTAGGATATGAATCTGCAGAGGTCAAATGAGCAATACTTTCTTTGACTGATTCAGATTTGGGTAATTTCCCCCCGTTGGGCTGCTGGGGGAAGAAACGCTGAACATTTGGTGGCACATCCTGGAATCCAAGTGTGGTCAGAGGAAAGCTTTTTCTTTTTGTTATGTCACAACCCATTTGATTTAAAGGCTTTAAAACAAAAACAATGCTGTTCCCAGTGTGGCTCACATGATCCCTAGACACAAGGCGGTGTGAAAATCTCCTCCAAGCTGTTGATGATGTGCAAAAACACGATGCCTAAAAATAAAGAAAGCACAAATTAGGTCATCCTCATCACATCAGTGAAACAGCTTAATGACTAAATACTCTGTACTGAATGGCATCAAAAGTAATGACAGAAACTAGTCTGATTCCAAAGAAACGAGGAACATTTGCTTAAATGCAGTCTCTGTTGGAGATTACAGTGTATTGCAAATGTCTGACTTGAGTTTCAGACCCTTATAAAACATGCAGAGTGGCACTGAGATTTTAAACAATGTCTGATTTCTATTTTACTTGCAATCAGGAGCCAAACTGTATTTCAAAAGGGTTTTGTCAATAATTCTGGATATTTTCTGATTGTGCTTTAAAGATTTCCTTTAAAGCACACTTTGGCTTTAGCTGCTATAATTTTTAAAATTATAAAAATAACAACTGGGGGATACAATTTGCAAAACCACGACAAAAAAATCAATCTATAGCTGCCGAACTATGTCTGAGTCATGGTCGTCTTTGACATTTAAAATCCCGTCTTAAGTAGCTTCTCTACAAAGTTGTTTTTATGTTAGTAACACATGTTAGATTTTGTATTAGTAACTTATAGTCTTAAGTCAAGTGTTTAGTATAAAAATATTAATATGTACAAATACACCAACCAACCAAAGATGGAAATGAGCAGGTCAAATACTGAGAAATCATTTCTTGTTTATTAAGTGCAGTTAAGCTAAGAAGTCCCACAATTATCAGTTCAGAAAAGAACCATTCAACAGCATTTACTTAGCTTTTTCTTTTAGTTTAGTAAAAAAAAGAAAATAAAGATCTGTCTGAATTGAAAATTGAAATGGCTGAATTTGAGTGAAAAATCCACAGAAAAACTGAGAATGTCTCCAGTAAACCTGACATACAAATTCTCAGAGTGTCGTTGCAAAAACATACGGTAACCATACTGTACTTTAAGCGAGCACAAATGTTTATGTAGCAGCTTAAACTAATGTATGCTTGTTTTAAAAGATCAGAAGGAAAAACAAAGACTAGATATGTAAAAAAAAAAATCCCAGACAAATGCAGGTTTGGAAGAGTCGCGCGACTCACTTTTATTCTGTTGAGTAATAAATTCAGGTCATGACATGGACTTACAAAATGGTAGTTTATTAAAGCACAGGAAGCCTCTGTCTTCAGCATAAATAGCTTTTAATTTGAAAATGAGGTGCTGGATTAAAATCATGTTACCTTAATATCTTTTGGATCAAAGAAAGGGGAAAAACTATTACTTTTAATTCTGACGCAAAACTAAAAATCATATCCCAGCATGACTGATCCATAGCCAGACATCCAGGATTTTGAAAAATTATTTTAACATCATTCTGGTGGCAGCGTCTCTGACTGTGAGCCTGCACTCAGACACATTACACCCTGAACACCCTGGCACCGCCTCAAGTCTGTCACTGCTCTGCCTTTTGGCTCGCTCTGTGGTTTGAGGCCAAGAATAATGTTGTTGACCCGTTAGAGTAACTGAAGTGGTGGGAATCATGTCTGTCTAAACACAGTCAGTCCTGCTGTCCCACTAACACTGTGGGACTGAGAGCAGGGAAGATTATAATCTTTTAAAAATGTTATTATTAGTATTATTTTACCCAAATGCTTTGTAGTTTTGGACTGTAGTGACAGAGAGGTTCCTAAATAGTTCTTGACAGGCCATGCAGGAAGGAGAATGGACACATATACATCGTTGTAGTAAGCCTGCAGAACGATTTAAAATGTTTGTCATTTAAGGAGAAGTTTCTGATATCAGAACTTTTCTTTGAGATCTCTCTCAATTTGATTCACGCATTTATTTATTTATTTATTGATTGCTTAATTGGTCTTCTGCAAATGATTTGGATGTTACTGAGGCATAAATACCCTCCAGCTATTTCCTCATGCGTTAAGAATCTGGATTTCTTCACCTTTGTTACACAGAGCAGGTGAAAGAACGAACCGGAGCTCAAACATAAATCAGCTCTCTGTGTTTTAGTTGTTCCACATCCTGCTTCCTGCTGAATGTTAACAAAAAGCCCAAAAATGGTCCCAATACCTGGGGTCCGTGACCTGACGACAGTGTGAGAGCTGGAGTGCTTGGTTTTTATTGGCTAAAGATGCTGGAAATTTTTATCATCAGCTAAGAAACTGTTGTTAGTCTGTCCCCGTCTGACCTGCAGTCACTGAACCAAGCAGGTCAGCTCAGTTCATGGAGAGAGGGTGCCATAAACAGCAAGCACCTCTGGAAATATCGGCGCCACATGGCGTGCAGAGATATGATCACTGTTCTTCATTTTGACCTTGTGGGCCAATAGAATCTTAAAGTTTTTTAGCTTCGTGGTAAACAAAGTTTCTCTTGAGAGTATGATATCTACTAGGTGTAACACCAGGAGAACTACTTCCAGCATTTCAAACATGGTGACCATTAGCCTGACCATTGCCTTCCTACTCAATTCTCTTCTCACTTCACTGCTCTGTCTGAGATTTCTCCCATTGACTTTGATTCCTCCTGTGGAACCTGGCCAATCAGCGAACAGAAGAAGTTGTGAATGATGACTTTTGGAATTGTAGTCTGCCTGTAGTTTTAGCAATGGCAGTGGAAGAAGTGAATGAAACCGTTCAGTATGTGTTAGCCATGCTTCCAAATATCGAATTAACGTTAACAACAGTGGCAGATGGTTATTCAGAGTGCAGGCAATTTCCGGTGAGCATCATAGCATCGAACTGGTGCATTACATACTTCACAGCCAAACGTTAGTGATTGGTAACATTTAAAAGTTCAACGCCTCCAGCAAGCAATAATTTCTCAAAAGTTTAGACTCCAGACCTTCTGTATGAAGTGAAGCGTAGAACAAAGGACTACGCTTTGTTTACCAGGCTACATGACCAGTGAGCATTGTAAAACATCATCTCCTGACATGCTACCAACCTTTAGCTAGCCTTCTCCACACTTAATGCTGCTGCCTTGCTGGACACCATTATTTAGTCTGCAGGTTTGGGATACTGGGATAAATAAATAAATGTGAGGATATTTTTCCTTCAATCTGTTCTGGTCGTATTGGGACAAATAGTGAGTGGTCATAGCTTTGATTACAGCTGGAGCTATTTCTTGGAGCGAGTTTGTAAGCAGCGTTCGGTGAAGGGCGAGGTCAGGGAGGGGTGTTTTCCCTTTTCACAGACGAGAGGCTTTAGACAGCTCTTAGTGCTTCGCAGAGGAATTTGTTTACTTGTGGTGGAGCTACAAATAACTGTGGGGTTTATATATGGTAAAAAAAAAAGCTTACTTCCCCTCTAGGCAGCCATACAACAAAAACAGAGCTGTGAGGGGAAATACTGGCTCATCTTATTGCAGCACCACCACTACACATGTTCCACACGGCCACATGGATCTCATTACTCACTGAAGACTCCCCGTTATCCTGTTGGCCCTTCTTTAGTCTTCTTCTGGCAAATTGTCCGACGCCTTCTTTAAGACATCTTGGCAATCTGTTATTAATCTCCGTCAGAATGACGTTGTCTCAACCGAGCCGTCAAAGTTTGTGCTGCACCAACCTCTCTAACCTTGACCGCTTCAAGGTAATCCGACATGAGGCTGTGAACGTTCTCCACACTCGATTCGCATAAAGACTGTCCACACCTAAAGTTGACTCAACCTGACTCTTTCTGTGAAATAAAAAAAACTACAGTATTGTCTGTTTTCGTTTTTTCTGATCGCATCTTTCTGTTTTCCCCCCCACAGGCGTTTGGGAATGCAAAAACAGCACATAATAACAACTCCAGTCGCTTTGGCAAGTTCATTCAGGTGAACTACCAGGAGAGCGGCACTGTGAGAGGGTAAGGAAGACAAGTATTTACCGCTTTCTGCAAACCTACTTTTTCTACATAGCTAATGTTGGACACAAATTATTTGTCGATGGTAGATTTGAATGTTTAATCTGACGTTTTGATTTGATCAACATGTGTCTGTGAGTAGTGATATTTGAAAGTGGCTCAGCAGGAATCCTGACTTGAATCTGACAGAGATTCTGTGAAGGGAGCTTGTAACATCTCATTATGTAGCAATGAGATGTAATAAAACATAATTAAAACCGCATTATGTAATAATTGAGACAAACTGTGATCAAATCCATTTTGGATCATTTTACCTTGATTGGTATGTCGGTTAATACTGACAGTTTGGGATATAAAACAGAAAAAGCTACTAAAGGATCAAACAATTGGGATTTATTGACAAAAGCTTCAATCTAAATGCATATAGGATCCACAACCTGATTGTTATTTAAAGTATAATAATTAGGATGAACATGAACAGTTTGTGATTGTTTATTACATAATTCGCCCCATTATCATTTCTTAAAAAAAAAGTACTACCGCCACTTTTGGTAATAATAGACACAAAATGTAGTAATGTCGTTACATATGCGGCAGAAAGTACTGCAAAATGAGTTCAAGGATTTATTACATTTTGCATTGATTTTTAAATAATGCGTTACAGTTCTAAAAATTAGGGTGATGGCAAATTATTGGTCTTGTCACCAAATAGTCAAAGAAAAACCAGTGCAGATGAACAAGAGGCTGGCTAGAGAGTAAAAGAAAAGTTTGATTGCAGTATTGCCAATAAAGATTTTTCTCTGAGTAGTAGGACTGTCCCCGATAATACTTCCCTTCCGATACGATTCAGATATTGCAGCTTTGAGTATTGGCCCATACTAAAATTGACCCGAAATAATATTGGCACAAATCAAACGCACTTTTACTACTTGTTTTGTAGTGTGGAATGTTAGAAAAGGCTTGATCGAGTGATATTACTCAGAGAACAATAGTCAACAAGAATGAGTATGAGAACGACTGATCGATTTATTAACAAACGATGATTCTGCATTCGGGTCTCAAGTCCTGCTGGTTAGAAATGCTGGAGTGGAATTTTGGAGCGGAGCTCCCCTATCAGCGGGTCCATATCGAAGATTTAAAATGCAGGCCGATATAATCCGATGCTCTTTTTTTTTTCTTTTTACTGATATCGGACCGATTTCCAATATCGGATCGTAACAGCCCTACTGCATAGCACACATTATTTTCAAGATGTCTTTTTGTTTTTCTCATATTTCTATTTTTATCTTATGAGATCTCACTCTTTTCCAGTCAAAAATAATCTTCATGGTAAGTTTCCATTTTAATCCGAGGTCTTGAATAAATTTGGTCTCAGCTGTATTTTTTATTGTTTTGTTCTTACAGGGCGTATGTAGAAAAATACCTCTTGGAGAAGTCGAGACTGGTCTATCAAGAGCACAATGAGCGGTAAGTACGTCTCTACACTGAGATTGGATTCAGAATGTCTGACACATATCAACAAATATATGCAATTATAGGGTGTTGCACTCCATAGCATAAAAATCCTATTTAAATGTGTAAGTACAGTATGTTCAAAAATTCACAATATAACCACAAATCAAAAATCTGAGGAGATTGCTGCCTTTGTTAAATTTTAAATGGGAGTATTGTAAATTTAAGGTGAAACTGCTCACTTTCACTGTGTGAGCAGTTAAACTATTTCACCAAATAACTGATTGATTTTTGCGGAGATGGAAAACGAAGGATTTCAAACTACAAAAAAAATATATATATGAAGACTTTTTTACTGTTTTAGTGAAAGTGTTTCTGGGCTCTGAGACTATTTACTTAATCATCCATCTATATATTTACGAAGTGTTTTCTTTCCTCCTCTTCTTTTTCTTAGAAACTACCACGTGTTTTATTACCTGCTGGCAGGATCGAGTGAAGAAGAAAGAAAAGCCTTTCACCTCAAGAAGCCTGAAGAATATCATTACCTCAGTCAGGTAGAGGCTTTTATAGCACAATAAATGTTCCCCATGTGTTGAGCATACTTTCTGTTCAGTTTTTCTGCCATCAGCTCATCATTCTCAGGGTCCAGGCGCAGGAAAACAAAAAGTCGGGACGCAACGGAAACGCTCTCGGTGGCTTTTTAACACAAACTAGTTGCTCTTTCCTTCGCAAGCACATATTTACCATCTTAATTCTCTCGTCTGCTTCCACAACACAAGCCGCTTAATTTGTTTGTTTTACTTTTGTGGGAGTATTTGTGATAATAGATTCTGCATATGTGTTAGGTAGGTTTCAGCACATGCTTTCTGACTCATAAAACGGGATAAGAGGAAGGGGGAAAAAAAGCTTTGTGTGTTTCTTGCCACAAAAACGAGTTTTGCATAAAAACACATGAAACATACGTAATGCGAATGTCCTATAAAACTTGTTGCCTCTTCGCCTCTGGGTTTTCATAGTCACGATATGACAACCAGGGACCTGGGTCCCCCTCCTCCTCCTCCGCCTACGCAGAGGAGAGCAGGGAATTCCTCCCATTCCTCCCAGCCACCGGCGTTCACATGCAAACATGTGGACACATTCGTGTGCTGCATATTGTTCACATCCTACTGGTTTACTTCAGTGCATTGTTTTGTGGAGTTTAAAATGAAACTCAGTCTCTTGCACCAGAAAGAGCTCATTTTTGATTTCCTTTAACCCCACCTGATCAGCTGTGACAAGCCGTCCAGACATATCGCAGTTTCTTTAATTTGTCAGTTTTCATTATGTGTCCTGTAGGGTCACTTGGATTTTTCTTAACATAAATTTGTTCCTGCGATCAGAAATGCAGTTCAATTAATGTTTGTTTAGGTTAAGCCTTGTGGATTCTGTATTTTTAAATCAAAGCAGCCCGTTCGTTTTAGTGTTAATGAAAAACTACATATGAGCGACTCATTTTAAGTGCAAGCTCTGTCGATTATATAGTAATCAGTCAAATATTTATAAACACACAACCTTCACAATTCGTATTGCCAGAGTTTTCTAAAAAAAATGTCTTTTTTTTTTACATTTTAATTTGGAAAACTATAGATTTACATGAAATTACATATTCCGTATCACACTCATCTTTCCAGTTTCCATTTTTCCCCCCAGTATCGATCATTTCTAAACTACAAAGTCATGTCTTAATTGCACTTCCTATGCATTTTTCATTTTAAAATAATTTTTTTCTTCATAAATGTGTGATGTACAGTACAGACCAAAAGTTTGGACACACCTTTCTAATTCAATGGGTTTTCTTTATTTTCATGACGATTTATAAGGCAAGAAATCCCACTTATTAACCTGACAGGGCACACCTATGAAGTGAAAACCATTTCAGGTGACTACCTCTTGAAGCTCATCAAGAAAATGCAGAGTGTGTGCAAAGTAGTAATCACAACAAAAGGTTGCTACTTTGAAGAAACTAGAATATAAGGGGTATTTTCAGTTGTTTTACACTTTTTTGTTTAGTGCATATTTCCACATGTGTTATTCATAGTTTTGATGCCTTCAGTGTGAATCTACAATGTCAATAGTCATGAAAATAAAGGAAACTCATTGAATTAAAAGGTGTGTCCAAACTTTTGGTCTGTACTGTATGTATTTATTACAAATATTTGTGTAGACTTCAGGCTTTAAATACTACACCTAAAGAAAATGCATAGTATGTATAGATGGATGGATGGATGAATATTGATAGACAAACAGATGCACATTTAGATAGATGGAGTGAAAAGCAGATGGATTCATATTTATATGGATTAATAAATGGAGAGATGATGGTCAAATGATGATGAACTCACTAATTGACTTTAGAAATGTACTGCACATGTTGTTTTCCATGTGGCCATGAGACAGCAAAGAGTTCAACGATTGATTGATTGATTGATTGATTGATTGATTGATTGATTGATTCATTTGTGATGCTGGAAGCAGCGACAGAACGCACAGATAAAGCAGGGTTGGTTTGTAGAAAATTTCTTGTCATTGGTTTATTTTAAAACAACAGGACTTGAAGGTGAATTTAAAATTCTTGTGTAATACCTGAAACATTGTGCTCTGTTATCAATTAGATTATATTAGAATAGTAATGTTTTTTTTATCATAATAATCTTAATTTATTTTGTTTAGACATTTTTATGAACAGGAAATAACAATGTCATGGCTAAGACAGGCATTAATTCATTATTTATTGTGATTACTACATGAAGAAAGGATGCGTTTACCTGCTTTCTTCCCTGTTTGTCTCTAATATCTGCTCTGTTTCTGTGTATGGATGTTTACTCCTCCGCTTTTAATCATGCTATTCAGTCAGATCGAATAAGCATTAATCTGCACTGTGATGAGCTGGTCATTCTGCTGCTGTTGAAATGTCTGAGCCTCTCTGTTGACATGCCGCCGTCTAACCCTGACCCCGCCGCCTGTGAACTCTGCCCTAACATTTCCAGATGACAAAGACAAGCAGCCGTCCGCACTGGGACAGTTACTGTGAGAGTGAACCGGTCAGTATATGAGCCTCAGCTGAGTGTCGACCATCTGCACCATTTGGGGGTGGGGGATTAGATTTAATGTCACCTGAACGCTTTGGGAGAAAGCCACACCTTTCCTGCACACCCTCTCCTCAAAGCCCCTTTCCTTCACTGGTTTTGTTGCTTTTTGGGGTATTTCCTGGTTTGGGTTGACTTGTGTTTATTTTAGCTCGGTTTGTTTTTGCCTTCCCCTCCATTGTGCTGCTTCTCTACGTAATGCTGATCTGTCTAGTCATAGTAGCTCTCTCTGCCTGTTTTGATTTTGATTATTCCCAATCCAGCATTTCCACTGTAAACAGAGCAATATTTAATCCACCCATGTACTCATTACTGACTGTTTTATGCACCCAGAAATATTTTAAAACATTGTTCTTTTTTATGATTATGGAACAACCAGTTTGTCCATCTTTCAGCCAGCTGACCCAAAGTGTGCAGCATTATGCACCGTGCAGCCAGACAAAACTTGCGTGAAAGGGGCTTTAAAATCTCAAAAGCAAAGTGATTAAACGTTTTAGCAGTTTTGAAAACATAACTTTTTGAAACATGACCCTGGTAAAATGACCCATATCTGTTCAGTTTTTAGACCTGAGTGAATTAACACTCACTGTGGAAATGTTGAATTGGTGAAGGTTGGTGATCAAAAACGATTGCTTGTAATTGGTTGTGTATTTGGTATTTGTGTTTTCTCCTTTCTGGTTTTTCCCCATTCTCGTTTTCCACTTTAAAATATTGCTAAAGTGCACCGTCTTATTATAAATGTCCTTGTGTGATATTTATTTCACATTATGAAAAATTTAAGTAAAGATGTAAAACTTTAGAAGAGTGTCGGGGAAACAACAATATTTCTTTTTATGTCTTGATTAATAATTCTTCAGGCTGTTTCAGTCCAGTGCCTGAAATTATTATAAAGTCAAGAAGATTTCAGAATTTTTTTATTTTTGTAATTGAAATAATCTTTTGCCATTTTGTACTTTTGCAGTTTTGAGCCATTAACCCTTTTGTATCCGACAACCAATCATTTAGAGTAATTTTCTCTACTGAATTTGCTTCAAGGAAATGTGACGTTGAGCCAGCGAATAATATCTACTACTGGGAGATATTTAATAATATAGAATAAAATGAAGTCATACGAGAGTCATAGCTTGATGCTGAACTACAGCGAGAAATTATACCCAATACTCGGGTACAATGGTATGAAAAATAATAGTTTTCATAGTAATCCTAGCTAAAGCGAGGATTTAAATGTAACTTAGGAGTTATCTACAGACTCCTAATCTCCTGTAACAAACCATGTTGTGTTAACACAACCTGATTTTAAAACATCTGTTCCACAACTAAACAATCTGTTCCAACATATTTTAGTTAAATCAGTAAAAAAAATATCAAAGATAGCACGCCTTGGCAAATTTTAAATGGTTTAATAACACCAATATGCTGATAGTTAATCAACTAAATGATTAATCTTTACTATTTGCTAAAGACACAGCTTTCCAATCATCCGCTGTAGAACTACCTAATTTGTTCTCCACTTTTTTTTTTTACTTCATTTTGTTCTACCACATGTCCCACAAAATGCTGGAATGGGCAAAAGATGAGTGAGGAGAAGATGTGAAGTCGTGCAAAATCCCCCCCCCCCCCCCCCCCCCCCCAAAAAGTCTTTCAGACCTTCAGGAAATCTGGAGAACTTCTGATCAACAACGCTTCTAAAGGATCAGAAGGAAGTCTGACTCAGTTAAAAGAAACAACAAAGAGTTTAGAGGTGGTTTCTTTCTGCGGTAATGTCAGGCGGAGTTTCTGCTCTGATTGATTGAAATTAGAGAGTGACGGTTTGTGATCATTGCTGCAGTTAAAGATTTTAAATTATGATGAATTTGTGAAGCTATGCTAACTTTGTGGTTAGCTTATCCTCCGCTCATAAACAAACAAACCCAGATTCAGCCACAATTTCATCTTGCTTGAGCTATTTTTGACTGCTAAGCATTCTATGTTAGCAGTATTATAATGACAGATTCTTTTTTTCCATAATTGCAGTGACTACATGATTCTAGTGTAAGTGCTGTACGGTGCTAATTTAGCATCGGCTACGTCCAATCATGACCTTAAATCTGCAGCTTTTTCCACACGTTGCTGCTGTTGTCTAAAGACAAACGCCTCTCGTTTCTCCTTCCTGCTATTTTAGTTTGTCATACATCACTTAAACACAAACAAAGCCATAAATCACGTCCCCTCTCAGCTCTCTTGACGACTCGCCAAATTTCTGTGGACTCGTTTTAAGGAGGAAGCCAGGCCAGATTTTCAACTCCATGTGCACACAAGTCACTCTGCACATCAGGCGGGAGTGCTGGTTTGACCCAGAGAGTCCTAATCATAGCCTGCTCTGGCATGAGTCACTTATTTTGACTCCTTCAGGCAACCTGGCTCTTTCTGTCCCAGTTACAAAGTAAATTTCAAAGATCTATTAAAAGCCTCTTTTTGCGATAAGTTTGATGAATGCTAAGACACGTTGAGGCCGAGTGGACGTCAGCAGGCTTCAGTGAGCTCACAGTAATTTGCCCTGATGGCTCCCAGTGGATGTAGGGGCTGATAACAGCCAGGCTCTGTTTCTTGTAGGACTGCTTCACCGTCGAAGGAGAGGACCTGAAGCATGACTTTGAGAGGCTCCAGCTGGCCATGGAGATGGTGGGCTTTCTCCCCGCCACGCGCAAACAGTGAGTGACGGAGGAAAACCGCCGTTCAGTTGGGGCTTTCCTATCCTAACGCTTTCTTACCGGGGTTAAATTGTTTTCCGTTTGTCCACGATGTGTGAAACAGGATCTTTTCTCTGCTGTCGGCCATCCTTCACCTGGGAAACATTCGCTACAAGAGGAAGACCTACAGGGACGACTCCATCGACATCTGTAACCCTGAGGTGCTGCCTGTTGTCTCGGAGCTGCTGGAGGTACGGCAGAGAAGTTTTACTTTACTTCTTACCTGAAACTAACTTTAAATCCTCACTGCTTTTGTTAAGGATTACCTGCTTTACTTCCTTGAACAGATTAGGATAGGTCTATACAAAATATACTCGTTACATTTTTTGCACAAAATCATTCTTAGATGATGAGATGTTAGTTTGGTCAGTTCTGCCTATTTTGAGCTCCTTTCAGAATGAGCTGTTTTAGGTCCTCTTGTCACTTTAAATCCTACCTCCCACTCATCCTTTACACTCACACATGAAAATGGCTGCAAACAGATGCACAATTGCACAACAGTACATCTTTGTAAACCAGAGGTAGAGCCTCCTGCACAACCAAGTGTTTTCTGGATGGTAAGTCAAAGACAAAACACTTGCTTTTTCCAGCAGCCATTATATAGCGCATACAGCAGTAAAACCAGCTGACCAAATGGGCTTGATTTCCGATTGCGTTGCTAGGTGATGGACTGGGCTTTGCTGAGGTTGCTATGGTGGAGCAGTGCCTGCTTATTGTGACTTATCATTTGGAAACATTTTTAAATGACTCATTTTCCAGACACCAAAAAACTTAAACTTACTGTCAAAAATGATTTGACTTTTTTTTTTTCTTTCTTCAAGCACTTGAGCTGTTTTTAGAAAAAATTTAAATCCAAAATGTACAAATAGTGAATTTTAAGTACATGCTCAAAGAGATGGGTGATGGTCAAACAAACTGATGTATTGGCTGACAAATTAATTAATTAGTAGGTCTAAATAAGAATGGATGTATACATAATAGACAAACTTATGGATTTAAAAACAACTGTATGCACAGCTGGATTGATAAATGGATACAGGATGGATAGAGTAAAAAGTCATCCCCAATTTTCTTAATTTTGGGAGATTGCCGATTGGCCGTTACCTGCATATGAAATAGATTTTATCTATCTCCACAAAGATCTGAAAGTCAGCCACTCTCCACGATTGCTCTGCCATGAGAGAGACGTGACTCTCAGACCCTCCCGCCAGGTCATGTCTGCATGTACATGGTTCTTTTTCTAACATCGCTCGGTGTTTCACTATGGGAATGGTTACCAAGTCACCCCACTGTTGCCAACTTAGCGACTTTGTCACTATATTTAGCGACTTCTCTGACAAAATAAAATTAAAAAAAAACTACAATTAGGGCAAACCTAATAGAAAGTAGCAGGAAAGTCACGATTTTGATCCATTGTCTGTGTTGCCACCAGGTCAAAGAGGAGATGCTGTTCGAAGCTCTGACAACAAGGAAGACGGTGACAGTGGGAGAGAAGCTGATTGTTCCCTACAAGCTGGCTGAGGTGAGATTGCAGCTACTTTCCAGTTTCCCCAAACACCTAATAGATTGTGAATAAATGTCCTGGACATTTTTGTTTCAAGCTTAGCAGATTTCTGGGTCAGTATGAAAATATCGGTGCTATGCTGTAGAGCTGTGATTGGTCATGTGCGAACTGAAGTCTTCAGAGGACCTTAGAGGGAAGCTAGGTCTTCAAATCATCTCCTGAAATGTCTTAGAAACCCTTCTTCCTGTTTATATCAACACTTATTTTTAGACGGGTGAAATATTGGCCATCATTCTTTACTTTTTTATTTCTGACGGCTGTCGTCAGGCAGAAATTAGTTCCCTCACAACTTTTGGGCTGAGAAAGTACAAAATGCTGAAGATATTAGATTAATTTCACCTTGCAAACGAGTTGTTACATCATCAAACTTGGATACTTACTGCAAAGTTAGTACAGTGTAACCCATTTTGTGACTGGTTTAGCATACAGAGACAAAGCTGCTCGCTCAGTTGTGCATCTGAGTGACTTCTTGTTCTACTAAAGGGAGCTGGTCGGCCCTCTCATCGTAGCTGCGGGTCTTTTTGAACTTGACCCGGCCGTGTTTACAGGACAGGGTGCACCAGCACCGGATCTCCTCCTGCTGGCTCCCTCAGTCTGCAGCCACACACACACACATATCATCATCATCACATCACAAAGTCTTTCAGCATGCTCAGGGAGAAGGGAATACATACTTTTCATTGAGATCTACGCTCTAAAAATAAACACACATCACGGTCTACAGATTAAAGGCATCAGAAATGACAGATTCTAGCAACTATTTCAACTTTCCTCTCAATATTTGCAACGATATAGACATAATTTTTCTTCCTTACTGCGTCTCGGCATCCGAGAAATCCAATGTTGTGTTAAATATTCCCACCAAAGCTCGTAATGACATGCTGGATATTTAGGCGTCGTTCTAAATGAACAAACAGTGACTGCTATGGGAGCTCACTGGGTGGTCTTTGTGTAAATATTGCTCCGACAGCCTCATTCCCCTTTGACTGCAATAATGCAAAACAAAACTTAAAAGACGTCAACTCGTATGTTCTCTCCATTTTGGTCTCGATCGTGAATGCTTTACATCATCCTTCCTTCCAGTAATGAAAAGCTCTCAGATCACTAAAGCAGAAAGGTAATATCTTTCCTGGCGTAGTGAAGACATATTTGGTGTGAGCGTGCTAAATAAACAGTCGGGTTAATTATTTCGAGGAAGGGAGGTTTTGCTGTGAGGAAGCTGCTCTGCGGTTTGTACTCGGTGTTACAGGAAGGTCAAATCTTCCCAGAATATTTGACAACAGTGTGATTCATTTTATTGAATCACACTGTTTCAATAAAATGACAATGCAGCTGTTATCACGATTACAGAAGAATAATCAGAGTGCATTGTAGTGTTTGTGGGACTTTCTGCTGTGACACAATGCAGCATGGCAGAAAGTCTGCACTGTTCTCATCTGGGCCAAGTTCCCACTATCAGTGCGTTTTCTCCTTTCTGCCGTTTATAGTTTTTGGAATATATTATACATTGTCATAAATCCATATTGAGCAACTGGAGACATGACATGACTATGTTGAAGGGATTTATTGTCAGGTGAAAGTTCAAAAGCTTGATTTTTAAAGCAGAAATGTAACATTTAAAAATAAAATAAAACAAAAAAATCTCTTCAAAGTCCGCTTTGTCTGAATTTTATATTTTACCCTGTCATATAAATCACTTTTATTCTCAATATTCTGGTCCCATTTTTCAGCATATTTTATGACTGTTGAATAAAAAAGCTGCCACAAAGTCAGATACAGATTGCTGAGCTCTAATGTCTAACACAGATGTGTCTTGGAGTGAACTCGAGGGGTGACTCTGGGACGGTGTCTTAAATTTCGACTCCTACGTTAAAACGCAAAAACTGGGAGCCCCATTACAATTTGCTTCTCGATTTTTAAACTTAGCCTTGCAAAAAAAGGGTCACCAAGCATTTTAAAAGATTAACCACATGTATGTCTAAAGACAAAAAAAGCAACCATTAACTTTTTATGCATCCCCCTCACCCCCAGAGGGGAAATTTGAACAGTACCAGCAGTAAATCAAAATCTACAGGAAGCTAAATTCTGCCATTGCATCGACAAATGTGGTTTTGATGCAAACAATAGATTCACTCTAAATCCCTTCAGATTTACTCTGCTGTTTGAGGAATTTTTTCAGCCTGTGAATGGAGGTTATAAATACTGAATTAATAACCAAAATAATTCATACCTTCAGCAGATTTAGATTTTAAAACATTTTATTTGGACTTAGAAGAAGGAAATAAGGTCAGAATCTCTCAAAAGATAATAACATAAGGCGAAAAGAGTTTCAGTTTGGGGAAACAAAAATATTTTTGTTTCCTACACTGATTTAAAAATATTCTTGGTACCATTTTTGAAATCTAAATGTCAGAAAGGTTAGCTCGTTCTGCGTGAAGCAGGAGAAGGTGATTGTTATTATCTGAATACACTAACAATAAAATCAAGTATAAAGAGACACTTATCTGCAATGGAAATTTCGTTGAATTCTGTTCAATGACAATAAATGCTATCTATTCTATTCTATTCTATTCTATTATCGGATCTGATCTTTACCAGGTGACGAATGTGACGAGGAGCTAATAGTTTGATTGGAAATGTAAGACTTAGTGTTTAGTACTTTAAATAATGGACTGCAGGGAGTTTTAAGAAAAGCTTTGGATATTGCTCTATAAATTAACTTTGCTTTATGTGCTTTACTACTTTGTTGTTGGTTTCCAGATAAAGCCTAAATAAATGCATTTAAGTTTCTGAAAAAAGTTGAAGGGAGATGCATATTTTTAGTGCCGTGTAATTATTATCTCAGTATTTAGAAGTCTGATAATTTTTCATATTTAAACCATAGTTAACCTATTTTCTCAGTTTTGTAAAATTAAAAAAAACCTTCCGTTTGCCACTTCCTCTTACTTCTCTCCTCTTTAGGCATCACAAGAAACCCATACATTCTTAAAATATCAAATACTCTTTAAAAATGAGCACGGCAATAATAGATTAGATGGCTCTGTGCATTTTTCAGCAGACTCTAGCTGAGTGTTGCACTGCGTTCCTCCTCCTCTCAGGCTGGTACGGTGCGAGACTCGATGGCCAAGTCTCTGTACAGTGCTCTGTTTGACTGGATTGTCTTCAGGATCAACCACGCTCTGCTGAACAATAAAGACCTGGAGGAGACCACCAAGGTAAAATGAAACTGAAGCCCTCGCGATTCGAATTTCAATTTATTTTTTTTTATAAACAAAGAAAATTTACATTTTATAAAATTGCTACTTTTTGTCCCAGATTTCAGCACATTCCAAATGGAAAATGTCCATTTTGGTCATTTCTTTCTCTTCTTTCTGTACTTCAGATCTTGTCCATTGGTGTTCTCGACATCTTCGGTTTCGAGGACTACGAGAACAACAGCTTCGAGCAGTTCTGCATCAACTTTGCCAACGAGCGTCTTCAGCATTACTTCAACCAGCACATCTTTAAGCTTGAACAGGTAGGTTATGTTTTTTTTTTTCCTTAATCAGAAGAAGGTGTTCCTACTAAAAATGTAAATAGTTCAGAGGATCTGTTTATCTGTCGTAACAGGACCTGAAGTGATTTACAGTTTCATTACACAACGATTATTTCAACAACATTCTAAAAGTAACTTGCTTGCACTGATGCCAGAGGCCGTTTCTGTGAAATTTTTGACAATGGAGGTTCTTGTCATTGCATTGTGCAACCGTGTAGAAAAGCTATGACTATGTCCCCTGTGACTACCCAGCTGAAGATACAAGCCCTCCTAAGTGATCTGATTTACTTCAAAGGCCTTTTAAAGGCATGACTTAAGATTTGCCTACAGGTTTACATTGTGTTTACTTAGAATCAGCGGCCTGCCTGGACATGTTTGGTTCCCTGGGCCCCTTTTTAAAGCCTGTCAGCAGATGCAGAATTACACAGTTTAGTCAAACAACAAGCTGCTCCAGTTACTGCTGTATATGTAAAATGTAGCGACTCACAGAAATAAAAATGTGCGACGATATTGAGATTGCTGTCATGCCGATAGCCATTATTTACATAAATTAACATTAACGCTGACACTTCTCTGCTTTAGCTAAGCCTGCACTTCATCATTATCATTGTCACACGGCCAACCAATTCAGAAACACAGACAGCAACAATATTGAAATAAATAGTACTTTTTAATGTCAGTTCAGATCTGCTCATCGGACCGATAGGTTAAAAAATGACTCGCCAAACATTTTGTTTTTTATCTTTTTATTAAAGATTGATTGAAAAAAAGAGAGCAAGAGTCTTTATCTGTAGCATTGTTCAGTTCAAATTGAGATATGTTGAGACTAAGATTTCTGCTTCCTGTGTTTAGCAGAAATCTGTGTAAACTCTGCCAAATGTACAAATTATATATATATATATATATATATATATATATATTGTTTAGAGAAAATTCACATGATGATATTTTTGTTGTTTTTTGAAATTAAATTTTGATATTTTTTTGTTGTTGTTGATACCCATTCAGCATTCCTACTCTTTTACTCTTTATCTTGTTAAGTACACTTGATACGACCTGATTAAACCCCATTTTGCCTCCACAAAATCCAACCTTTGTGGCATGGGTTCAGTGAGGTGTCAGAAACATTACTCAGAGGTTCTGGTCCATACTAACATCATGGCATTGCACACTTTCTGGAGGTTTGTCATCTATACAAACCCATGATGCAAATCTCATGTTCCACCACATCCCAAAATCTTCTTGATTAAGATCCGATATGACATTGGAGTACAGTGAGGTCATTGATGGGTTCACAAACCAGGTTTCGTATTATGCCTTTTGACAGGGTGCATTATACTGCTGGTAGTAGAAGATTGGTACCCTGTTAGCATGGTCAGCAACAACACTAAGGTAAGTTTTAGCGCTTTATGAATCTCAGTTGGTACTAATGGTCAAAATTGTGCCATGAAAATATCCACCACCAATACCTGCCTGAACGTTTGATGCACAATATGATGGAACCATACTTTCATATAGTTCAACCCAATTCTGATTTTACCACATAAATGAGTGCCATATAAATGGCAATGTTTTCTCAATCTGTTATTGTCCAGTGTTGGTGAGCATGTGCGGACTGTAGTTGACTGTTCTGCCGCCGTGTTTCAAGTTTAACTAATGTGTTGTGTTTGCAAAAAGGGTATACTGCCTACCTTGATTGCTATGAGTGGTTGATTGGCTGATCAAGGCTGCCCTTTGGCATCAACAACACATTTTCATCAGTGTAGCTTTTCCTGGCTACATCGGTTTGCTCTCTCATTTTTTAACCATTCTCTGTAAACCAGAGACATTTATAAAACTCCCAGTAGATCAACAGGCACTGGCAGGATGTAGGCACACAAGCCATGTGTTTTCTAGCTGAAAGACTGTCCCAGAGTAAGAAGTCAACACCCTTCGACTCCCCACACCATGAGGTCAGAAGCAAAAGTCAGTTTGTGTCTTTTAAGCATTGGTAGGATTGGTTCTCTGCTTTGGCAGGTCCAGATGGATAAACAGTCATTGCTGGACAGAATACATCATTGTGCGTCACCAGTCCAGTCATTTCAGTTATGGTGCCACTCCAAGTACATCCATCTTTTCCTCTGGCAGACTGTGTGTGACTGGCATGATTACAGGAAAGTTTCCTATCTATGTCCTGATGGCACGCACAGATATCACGGAACCAATGAGGGCATCTTCTCATTAGTACTGACAGTAACATTTGTTTACCCCACATGTAACTGCACAACCTAACCGCTTGGCCTCCTGCTAGCCTACGCAGAAAAGTCCATCAAGGGCTGATAAAGCTGTAATACACATCTATAAGTCATCCTCTAAGTGCTGACTTTTATGTACTGCTTTGACTGACTGTCTGGCTCCAGTTACTGCCCGACAACTTATCACTTGACTCTTTGCTTTGGAGACGGCTTTGCTTTGCGTGCCACAACTTTGATGTCTGCTCTAGACACGCCCCCCACTACCAACCAGCTTCCATAAGCGTATGAAACGCTAACTCCAGATTTCAATATTCTCAGTGTAAAGCATTCAAATTACAAACTCTTTTGGTGCCTTAGTTTGCTCAATATCGACAATATTTAGCTTGTGTTGTACTTGGAATAAATTGCCTCGGCTAATCGGAAATTATCATGAGGGAAACCATTTTTATAATACGATCGTTTTTTGTTTTTTTTGTTTTTGCTGCTGTACATCAAGATGTGTGAAAACTGTCTTTCAGAAAGTTTTAAGATCTGATTTTAGAAAATTTAATTCTGAGCCCCAGTGAGATATATACAGTATATATATATATATATTTTTTATTTTTTATTTTGAATGACTTAAATTATAATTACTGGGTTAGATTAGAATAGAATATACTTTATTGATTGCCAAGGGGAGTAGCTTGTTACAGTGTTGACAAGCTACTCCATCCAATTTGTTAAATATTAATAAAATGTAACCTTAAGCAATATAAATTCTTGAAAAATAAATACATAAAAATATACATTAGCAATTCAATTTAGAAGTATTTGGTCCTGGGCTGCACCATTTGCTAAGTTAAAGTGCAAATGTTACAGCGCGGATTTTGACTTTTAGTGTAGTGTTTGCTCCACAGTCAATGCTATGCCAGTGTAATACTATAGCAGTGACTCTGTATTGTATTTCTTTGTCCTTAGACTTCAATGTAAACTTTTTGATTTAATATCACAGCTGGTTCTGATACCAAATTGCATCTGCTTGTGACATAACGTCCGGTTATAATTGAATGAAAAAAACAGGCCAGCAGAGGGGAAAACAGACCTTCACTAGCCGGCGAGTGCAAAAGAGCTTTATTAGAGTGGAAAAATCAATGAGCTCCACTGAGTCAGTCTCTGGTAGTGATTCAGCCGAGATAAAACGTCCAAAAGCTGCTTTGCTTCATGTTTCCAATGAGGCCTGCTTCACACCCTCCTCTACAGTTACAGTGTTTCCATTCATCTGTCGACCTCTGAGTCACTCTGGTGCAGCTAAAAAGCATATCCTTTAGAGCAGTGGCTCCCAACCTGAGAGCCCCCATTTCCTACACCATCAAAAATTTGAAGCCCCCACTACCAACGTAACACTCGCATGCATACTTTTGTACACACACACACACACACACACACCCCAACACGACTACACACATATATGGACACATTTGTGCTTGCATGCACATGCACTCAAATGCCAGAGTAAAAAGGTTGTAACTCGAGATCTTTTGTTGGTGATATAACACTTTTTATAAAGACTAACACCCGACTTGTTCATCAAATTTTGGGATTTGAGAGCTTTTACAGACTTCTCTGAATTTTCCATCACGCCTTCTTTTATAAATATCCTTCTGGATATTATTTTGTTGCTCTGAATCATCTTGAAGATTAAGTTCATCACTACAGATGATTTTGTGAACGTCATTGCTCCCTTGAGAAACAGGGACTGTGTAACTTTGGTAAAACTAGGCTGAATTTCTTCCAAATTATATCTTTTGTCACCCTCGCTGTGACAAACCCTTGAGTTTGTAGTTGTATTGCATACATATGAAGTCTTACTGACATACATTGTTGTCAAGATGGATGCAGCTGAGTACATTGCAATACTCTAACTATTAAAGGATGTGGAAGAGTTAAAGTGGAAGATCACTTTCTAGTGAACAACCATAACCATAAGTGCAATGAAATAGTGTAGATCAATCTGTAACTGCGTTAGGATGGCCCAGTCAAAGTCCAGACCTAAATTCATTTCAGAATATTCAGCCAGGCTAGAAAACCAATATTCATAGATATAAGCTATCCAGATTTGGTTATTTTTCAAAGAAAATTCGAAACAAGTGTGTAAAACTGGGGTAAATTAATCTCTCCAAAACATCAGATTACAACACGAAGTATCGAGTCAGAGGAGCTGAAGGTTTCACATTTACTGTATGTTGATGCTGGCCATCAATAGAGAAGCATAAATGCTGCTGTTGTTTCATTAAACACATTTAAGGCAGTAAAAAAAACCTCAAAAATGGGTCATTTCTATAGTAAAAATCTGAAACATTCTAGCAAACACCTGTTCCTCATTCAGTATAACGGTGCATGGTTGAAAGTATATGGAGCAGATAATATTCGTTTTGTGAGTCAGAAGGGAGCTGACTCAACTTCTTTGGGTAATTACTCAGCTGAAGGAGGAGGAGTGTATGGTCCAGGATATTGTACTCACAGTGCATGTCTTTAGATCTACTTTATGAAATTAATAAAGTGCTATCTTTTAAGCCAGACATTCTTTTAAAATTGAAAAATTAAAAAATGACTTATTTGACTTATTTATTTTTCATTTTATTCATTTATTTTTGTGAAAAGCAGACAAAATACCGAGATATTGCTCCATTAACTACTTGACATCATTATGTTCATATTAAAACTCGTGGATCTAATTTCCACTGTTTTATTTTGCAGCACATTGAAGTTAAAGTTTTGTTGTTGCATATTTTTCCCCTGTGAACTTCACGCTCCTGCACACAGACGGAATAAACAATTCCTTACACTCAATTAGTTTTTTTTTTTTTTTTGCTTCCTGACTCCAGGGCAGGAACAAGAGAAGCAAGAGAAAAAAAAATACAGTCATTTTATTAAACCTCCCCTGGATTAAGGTCTTCGTTGGATAAATGTCTTTCCCAGGAAGACATGAAACTGGGGAAGACGTTGTTTCTCCGAATAAGAAAGCATAGAGAGATCAGACAAAGCCTGTGAATATTGCTTTAATTGGTAAATTATAAACTTGACGTGTAAATAACTGATACTCTCGTGAGGTAAATGAATATTCTCTGATAGCTGAAGCATGGGGTAAGTTGGAGTACTTTACGGGAAAACAAAGGAACAGAGAAAAGACGCTTTAAAAACACCAAAACATGAAATAATCCAAATACACTTTAAAATGCATGAAAGCATCAAATAAATGGAAGGAAACACTAAAATGCAGATTTAATCAAATAATGGCTCATTATTTGATCATCTTTACTTCTCCCTACTTCTTTTCGAGCATTTTAAGATTATTGTAGTACAAAAACATTTGTCTTTTCCTTGTTTGTGTGTGTGATTCTATACTACTATCATGTTCAAAATAAATAAATTTTAAAAAAGTTACTAGACCATCAACAAGATTTTACATACTGGGAGCCAGATGATTTATCTTCTTGCTGTTTGTTGAGACTTTGGCAGCAGAATTTTAAATAAGTTGTTAGATTATGTTTTTCCCTAGAGAAGTATATAGATTTTATTACACTAACAAAGCCAATTTAAAGCGTAAACATGCATCAGTGTTTTGTCTTGTTTTAATAGAAAACTGTTTATTTTTCTTTTAATCTTTTAAGGTGGTTGTATGCTGATTTAGAGACTTTATTTGTTTTTGTTTTTTAATTGAGGTCCATGCTGACACCTATTTTTTGCCGTATACTGTTTAGATGAGTGTTGACTTCTTGCCTTGCTTATTAAAGCCAAAAACACAGAGTTGGAGGAATTTCTTTCCCATCCCATCAATATAAAGTTGTATGTCATCAGCATATTGTATGCAGACCCCTTAATATCATAGAACTCCACAATCTGAACTAAGATAATCATGTAGATGATGAATAAAAGTTTCCAAAGAGTGGAGCCCTGATGTGCCCCTCATGTGTGCTCAGATTTACCGATATTTGAAAATAACCTAAAGTAGGATCTGAACCCAATCCCACCTAACAACACAACTTATCAAACCAAACGGCTAAAGGTCAGGTAGCGTTGACGCTTGGCTTTCTTTTTGTCTTTATGTGACCCTGCAGGAGGAGTACAGAGCAGAGGGCATCAGCTGGAGGAACATCGATTACATCGACAATACGGGCTGCATCAGCCTGATCAGCAAGAAGCCCACAGCGCTGTTCCACCTGCTGGACGAAGAATGCAAGTGAGTCGTCTACAGTAGTATCGCTGTTTCATTGCTTCAGAAACTCTCTCTCTCTCTTTTCCTTTTGTTTCTCTGTGAAAAAGTTCATCCAGTGCGTTTGGCTGGCTGAAGCAAACCTGGCAGACATGCTGACACGACAGCAGAGTTTCTGGTTTCATTCCAACTGAGACCTCCGTTCTGTCTTCATGCTAAAAACCCTGAAACTCCCATCAGCTGTAAAACCTAAAACGCTGGCCCAGGATTTGTGTATCCTCGCACTGTTGCTTCTCGCCACGGTTTTCGTATTAAAATTAAATCAAGTGACGATAAGACATCTTAAAGAGGCCGTTTGATTAAGCCAGACAAAACCGCCATGAGGACGGTATGAACCAGAAGAAACATGAAGACAAATCTAGATATGCACAGATAAGAGGAGGTTTTATTCCTCAGGCAGCCTGAAACTTCAAATCAACAGTAATCTATGCGGGTGACCTTTCTGTCGCATCCCATCATATTAATGCTATGAATCAAAGGTTTCTGGAGTGTGTCTTGATTTGATCATAACTCCTGTTTTTTGTTCAATTGATTTCATCATAGCAGGGAAAAAAGTACATCTGATACTTTGAAGTTCACGGCTGTTTTGCGGCTAATTTAGGAACAATATTTCCTCCTTTAATTCGCCTTTCTTCTCCTTTCGGACACTGAAGCAGAGTTTTCCCACATGGAAGAGCTGGAAAGCACGGAGCCTTTCAGCTGTCTTGTTTTTGTAGCTCAGGTTTCACCCCGTTCCAGAACCCCTGGTGTCTCATTCTTCCTCCGTCTTCTTCCTGTGAGCGCCTGATGTCTTTTTTTTTTCTTTTCATTCTTAATAGATTCACTGTCCGTTACTATTAATGGTACAGAAAGAAATCTGACCTGAAATCTGCCTTAAGGAAGATGCCTTCTGAAGATTTTATAACTCTTTGAGCTCAGTAAAAAAATAGATCAATCTGTCGTCGTTTTATTAGGTCTGTTTGAACAGCTTATTTTATGGGTTTTGCACAACTTTCTTTTCAGTTTTCTTCTCCAAAGAATTATTTATTTCCCTATTTAAACCCCCCCCCCCCCCCCCCCCCCCCCCCCCCAACCTCAAGCAGAAGGCAGATAGTTGACTTTAAATTAGTTTAAATAGATGAGCCTTAATGGGCATCAGTACACGATGCCCAGCCAAGAATTACACATAGTAAACTTTTCTGCTCCGTTCTGAGCTTAAATTCTCAGCTACTTGTTGTCGAGGTGATTTTATAAGAAACAGCTTTTAAAACCAGTCTCTTCAAAACTCAAGGAAAACAAATGGTTAAGGTGAAGCCCAGCACCTCAGAAGTAATGGAGAACATATGAGCGGAGCTCAACAACCATGGCTGGCCTCAGAACAGTGTGTCAGCTCGTGAAAAAGCAGCTTCACGTCTTCCTGCGTTGGCGCTGAGCATCTCCTAACGGGCTGCAGATCAGATGACGTGTGCCACGATCTCCTTCATTTATTCTGGACTTCATAAATTCATCATGTTCGGAGCAGAGATAAAAAAAACCGTCAAACGTTTTTGTTTCTTTTTTAAGTGTGATTAATGACGCAGGATTCATGACGCAAGTGACAGCTTTAAACAAGTGCATCAGGGTACTGATTCCCTGGCGGATTTCTTATTTCTTTTCTTCTTCGGCATTAAAAGCAGATGCAACATCTATTGTTCTTCAAAGCGCTCGCCTCTGTTCCTAATTCCAGCTTCCCTCAAGCAACCAATCAGACGCTGTTGGATAAGTTCAAGCGGCAGCATGAAGGGAACAGCTACATCGAGTTTTCTGCCGTCATGGAGCCCGCCTTCATCATCAGGCACTATGCTGGCAAGGTCAAGTACGGCGTTAAGGTCAGCAGGAGTTTTCACCGAGGTTTAAGAGCCATCGTCTTGTGCTCAGTAGAAGATGTTTATATCCAGATAAAGGGACATGTCGTCATTTTTATGTCTCTGTCACTACAACGCAGGATTTTAGGGAGAAGAACACGGACCACATGCGACCAGACATCGTAGCTCTGTTAAAGAGCAGCAAGAACGCGTTCATCGGCAGCCTGATCGGCATCGACCCGTCGGCCACTTTCCGCTGGGCGGTGCTCCGGGCGTACTTCAGGGCCCTGGTGGCTTTTAGAGAGGCCGGGAAGAGGCACACGCACAAGAAGACTGGTGAGAGAGTGCATCCATAGCAACTTTTGTATCTCCTTTAAGACGTGTCAAGTGTTGATGAGCAAGTAGAAAAAGTAAGTTGATGTTTTTTGTGGTAATATACAAAGAGAAAGAGACTATTTTCTAAAGCAAGTATTCAGGCCCTAGCATTTTAACGTCGAGTTAAAATATCTTCCTATCAGGTTAGTTACTTATTGAAAAGGTAAATAATTGTTTCAACTGCTGACAAAATGTAACACTGCAATTAAAAACATGTTATTTTTGAAGCAAAAATTTAAGATAAGCAGTTATCGAAGTTAGTCGTGGTTTTCAAGTGCAGAATTTTGTACGACTTCTGCTGCTTTGCTCTTGATAGAATAAGACAAGTACATCAAGCTAATACCAGCTGGGTAACCAGTCAGGCTAGCCTGCAGCCTGCAGCTGAACAGATATTCTGCTTGTAAAACTGAGTTTCCATTGACCATATAATTGTGCAAATTGAAATTACAAAAAAAAATTACATTAATGGAAAGGATGAGGTGGTTTTTTGACTAAATTGAAATTAGTGTATTTCACAGAACTGCAATGTAAACTCTAATTTAGCTTCACATGAGTCGTGATCAATAACTGGATATAACTGCTGTCGGAAAAGATGACAGAAAGTGGAAGGAGGGCGATGGCACATCGTGTTTTAAATTTTTTATCATGTGAACAAACTTATTTCTTTGCATTTATCATTTAATAAATACCCCACAATTGCTACATTAGTTTTTTCAACATTTGTGGAATACTGAGAAAAATTTTTCACACATATGTAATGGAGACGCAGCTATTAATGAGCGAACTTGTTTGTGTGCTAGCGTTTTCTCTACCAGGTAGTTACCAGTGCGTAGCAACACGTGTGGGAGGGACAGCACTGCATTGTGCTGCCCACACAACCGTGGAAAAACTGTGACTGTGGGTCTTTCTTTAGAGTCTCTTTAAAAAGATAATACAGGAACAGAATGAAATCTAAAAGTTGAAATTCTACCTTTTTAAAATGTTGTTTCATCTTTACATCAGAAACTAACTCAGAGAGTTCAGGTAAAATAAAGTTTAATCACTAAATACAAAGAGAAAATGATGATCTGCAGTTCAGTTTTTCTCACCACATTTTGTATCTATTGTCATCATTCTGCATTGTTGTGTTAATAGTGCTTGTAGTTTTGTTATGTATTTACAGTAGTTTAGCTCTTTGTCCCTCTCAGCTTCCTCTCTCTGTGAATGCATTTTTCTCTCTTTAGAGTTCACTCTTACAATGCCATAGATTTCAGTATCAGATTGTTACTGTAAGCATTGCTGCTCCCTTTCTAGCTCTTTCTTCACTTTCATTGTGGATGTTTGAATAGACTTTTAGAACCAGTAGAAATCCCTAAACTAACTCACCCAGTGGTATCTGTTAAATGTATTCAGAAAAATCTCTGCAACAGCACAAAGATGCTCTTGACTAAATCCTAGTGAACTGATTTGTGTTCACTCACCACCATCTTGTCTAAAGAGACTAGATGTGCAGAACGGAAGAAAAAACCGTAGAAGACGATGCATGGAGGAGGTACTGTATGGGCTGAGCTCGTATAATCGTGGCCAAATGTTTTTGACAGTGACGCAAATGCTGTTTATTGAGATGATTTCAAAGTGTTACTGTTATATGCTAATGAGAAATTAAAACGCACCACAAGCTTCAAACGCATCAAATTAGAAAATGCATTTGTTTAGACTAGAGCTGATATGGACTCTGCCGGCATTCCTCTTTAAAATTTCTGCAGTTCGCTTTGGACATCGACCTGTTTGCCAAATTCTGTCTGATTGTAGATTTTTTTTTTTGGTGGTTGGACTTGATCATAGTGTGTTTACTTCTATTTGTTTTAGAAATGTCGATAGATTTTCAATATGTTCAACATCTTTTTTGATCGTTTCTTAAGACAGGTTAAACCTAAGAGTTTTGGTCTTTGAATGACTGCATAAAAAAAGTCTTGCAAAGTATTTTTTGTCTAGTTTCTAGTGAAAATAGTAAGTCAAAACTAACTGAGTAACTTTTCAGCAATATGTAGGAGCTTGTTTTAAGTCAACAGTCTTAATATTAATTTTAAAACGTGGTAGTTCCACTGGCAGAATGTTTTCATTTATAATGACATTTTTCCCATGTTACAAGTGAAATAATATGCCAGTGGAACTAGTACATTTTTTATGGATATTAAGGAATACTTGACTTAAAACAAGCTCCTATATTATGCGGAAAAAGCTAGTTATGAGCTAGTTTTGTCTTCTACTAGAAACCAGAACAAAAATACTTGGTAAGATTTTGTGTTTTTGCAGTGCATTTAGTTGTCATTTGTGCTTTTTTTTTTTTTTTTTAGTTTTGTAGACGTTCCTAGAGGACACGTCGGTCAAATCTATTAATGGCAATGTTTCTGGGTAGAAAAATCCACTTCTGTTGATTAACAAAGGATTTTCCAGCTGTTCCAAACAGAAAATATCTTTGCAGGCGTGCTTTATTCTCCATCATTTTAGTTTTGATGAGTATTTTCCCCAGATCTTTATCTTGAACAGAGTGTGTGCGGATCCATCCACACTCACCTGCTGCCCGTGTTAAGCGAGTTCTGCACTGGTGGTAAGACACATCTTTAAAAAGGAGGCAGAGCTCTTTGGAAGCCTCAAGCTTCTTGACAATATCTAAACCTCTCACTGACTATTTTAAAACGGTGTAAATTGAAACTGCTGATTTTTGAAATATCATTTGCAACACTGCAAAAAAAGAAAAAAAAAAACTTTGGCCATGATCTCACACAGAAACCCACAGAATCGAACCTCATAGTGTCGTTTTGAAATGTTTACCGTCTTCTCTTCAGATGTCTTGTTCAAGTAGAAAACTGCATTTCCTGAAATCCTCCACTTCTACACTGTCTAATCTCTTAATTTCTCTCTCTCCCTTTCTCCCTCCTCTGCCCTTATGTTTTGTTTTTCTTCCTTCTTTCCTTTTTGTTTTGCTTCTCCAAGGGCATGATGACGCTGCTCCCTCTGCAGTATTGAAAAAAATGGATAGTTTTAGCTTTCTGCAGCACCCTGTGCATCAGAGAAGCTTAGAGATCCTGCAGAGATGCAAAGAGGAGAAGTACAGTAAGGCTGCCAAGACAACAGTAACCCTTCCTAACTTTCATGTTAGGGGAACTGTAGGGATGAGAGCGACCAACATCATCAGCTTCTACTGTAGCCACATTAAGACAAAAGACTTCGGTAACTGTTTCTTAAGAACATGTGCAGTGCCTTTTCACATTTTGCCACTTTACAACCAGCAGCTACAAAACATATTAATGAGGTTTTATGTGATAGACCAACACAGAGTTGTGCATAATTGTGTGGTGGAGTGAAATGGGTAAGTTTTTGCTAACCTTTTGTATTATATACTGCCTACTTTGCAAATCTTGACACTGTCATTTCTCCCATTCTTTTTGGAAAATCTGGACATCAGAACAAGACTTGTGTCAGAGATCCGATTAGTTTGAAGTCTAGATATGAATATTCTTTTATCTAAACCAGGGATATCAATCTCATTTATTTTTCCTTAAAGACCCAGTTGACATAAATCATTGTAAAAAAAACAAACTTTAAACTGTTAAATATTACTAACTAGCGCTCTCTCTATTCAATTGATACTTCTGAAAATGAAATGATATTGAACATCTTTGACATAATTTTTTAGCATAAAGATAGAAACTGCTTTGATTTTAGAGACTTGCTGGTTGGCTCCTTCAGACTAGCAGCAACAATTAGCAAACACCTGGTGCTGAGCTCATTATACATGCTACTTCTCAATGAAATGCCGATTAAAAACGTTGTTAAGGGGTTAATAGAGTGATGCAATGACTTCCTGAAGGCAGAGTTTTGGAAAGAACAGTACTTTCTTAAAGAGACAGAGGCCCAATTTCAAGGCATCAATTTACAAAGTCAAATTTCTTTTAAGTCATATTTGATATATACAACATTATAACAACTGAAGGTAACATAGTTACTTGATTGTGCTATAAAATGTTTCTGTGTGGCTGGAAAACACATAATGCTGCCCCTTTAAAGGTTCTGTTTATGTGGGCCACATCAACAGCTGTGGTGGGCCAGATTTGGCCCCTGAACCGTGAGTTTGACACATGTGATCTAAGCCGTTCCATTGTTGCTCCTTCTGCATTCTTGGTGCTGGTGGCCTTGTTGTGGTAGGTTTGCAACACTGTCATTTTCAGATAGTGGACTGAACAGACTGGATTTTGAAGGCAACTGGTTGTGCTGGATCTTTTTAAAATTTCTTTTCCACTTTACAATTATCCAGTAATTATTTGTCTGTCACATAAAATCTCATTAAAACATAGTTAAGTTTGCTACTGTACCCTGATAAAATGTGGGGAGAAAAATGAGAGTGAATATTTTTCAAGGCACTGTGCTATGTTTTTTTTTTTGTTGTTGTTTTTTATTTATTGTGATTTTTGCAGCTACTATTATAGACTAGATGCTTGGTCTCTGATCCCTCCATCTCCCTCCTGCATGTTGTTCAGTAGCATGCTACAGCCATCCTGACACTCCTGTCACACGCTCATGAGTCCTGTGGTGGTGGGAATGCATGGTTGCAGTGCGCTGTCTGGGGCAGAAACTACTCTGGGTGGTGTCCTTCTCAGCGGTGTAGCTTACCTTACAGCCTGTTGGTGTAGTCGCTACTTCACCTACACCTCACGTCAGATGTCACTAACAAACCCTGTGTCGGTGACGGCGTTGGTGGCGGACGAAGTGACTAACTCGCTCACATGGTGGTGGACACACAGCCGACCTCATGGACGTCTCGGGCCTCCATAAACTCTTAGTCACACTCATGTTTTGTTTCTTTTTGTGTCTTTTTTTGTTTTGTTCTGTGCTACCTTTGCAGCTCCAGATGAGAGTGAGAAAGTTGTGCAAAGTGATGATGAAACAGAGAATGGTATTATGTTCAGTCCCAGTTTGCTTTCTGAGTAGGCTAACCCTTGTAGATATCTGTGATTCTTCAGCACGACTTCAGAAAGAAATGCATCAGTTAGATCACTCTGCCACCACACTTAGATTTTAGCTTCTCTTGGGTAATTAAAGTGCAATCCCAATGTGTCCCTATTTGAAATGACTAATCGGATTAATAAGCAAGTGTAAAATCCAGACTAATTTGAAATAACTCTTCAGTATCATCTTCCATATTTCAGCACTAACAAGTTCACATCGCTGTTAACCTTTTATACCAAATCATCCCCATTAGACTGTATGGCTCATAAAAAAAGGCACAAAACTCTCACTGTAATAACACCAGAGTGGCACATGGTGTCAGAAGTGTGTTTTTTTGTTGGTGTTGTGTGACTGTTTGTCTTGTTTTGTCTTCTGTTCTTAGTATTTTTTTATTTTTTATTTTTATTGCATTCTCTGATGCCTGTTTGTTTGTGAATCAGGGATAACCAGAAAGACGCCACGGACGCCTTTGTCAGACATTCAGGGAAGCAACGCCATCGCAGAGAAATCGCCACGGTAAGTGCGCGTCCGCCGGTATTGGGTCAGACCGCGAGTGGGACTTTTGCGTGGAAACATTCCCAAACTGTCTCTGGCGTCTTGTTAAAGGAGTGTAAACCACAGGAAAGGAATGATGGAAAATATTAGGGGCTTTTGAAACTGTACATTGTTAAATCTGTGGTTTTATTTAAAAGCAGAAATTTCTCCACTTAAAACAGGCTAATAACTTCTGCAGTAAAGTTAAATGCATAGATTGTTGTTTTTATTAACTTTTAATCCTCTTTTGAAGAGGCAATATTAAAAAAAGAGAGGAAAAAAATCATCACATTAATTAATATCAATGATTCATGATCATGATGAAACTTGTTTGTATAAATTTTAGTTAATTTTGATGGGTTTTTGTAAATGAGTAGAATATTACAAGACAATAAAATAGGATTTTATACCCATAAATGTCATGTATTCACCTACACAATCATGGAGAAGACTGCTGACTGGTATAGATGTCCAGCAGGATCATAAGCCACAAAATGTTATTGCTAAAGAATCTGGTTGTTTATCCAACTGTATAGAAGGATAAAATAAAATAAGGCATAGCTCTAGCCCAGAATGCCAAAAGTTCCAGTACCTGGTTTATTGAACCTGGTATTACTGTTTGGATTTGCCAGCAAAGTCACCTGACTTAACAACATAGAGAAAATATGAGGTATTGTTATGAGGAAGATCAGAGACTGATAAAGCAACCTGCACTTTCTCTTACAAACATCTATTGCCCAGTACATACTTGATATCTTTAAAAAAAAAAAACGACTAATGTGTCGTCAGTCTTAGCGATGCTCTCATTTAGCTCCACTTCCTCTAATTATCTGTTGATGGTGAGGTCAACAAGCAACGACCATGACTTGCAAAGCCGAGGCTCTCCCGAAAGACGGCTTTTGTTACACAGGAGCGAATCCGTTAACCCCCGCCCTTAATGCAACGCCTGACCCTTGGCCTCCTTCTGTCTCCATCCTCACACACTCATCATCCGCAGACTCACAGAGCTCTAAACCCAGTCCAGCTGCTTCCTTCATGATGTAAAGTCAGAGCTATGCGTTGCAGAAGATCATCCAGGGAGAGATAAATATCCGAGTGTGTCAGCTGGACGCAACGGCAGACAGTGCACTACTTTATGGGACTCTCACAGAGGCTCTGGAGATAAACAGTCGGTACAAAAGGTATATTGTAGCGTCACCGTTTACTGAGATCGATGATCAACTGGGGGAAAAAATTCTTCTTTGTATGGTAGGCCAGATGCAAACAGAAGAGTTGTGTTTAAGTAGATATTTCGGATCCTAGAGTTTGAGATTTACCGCCTGATTTGGACATCGACAAGTTTTCTGAAAGATTACGAAAGAAAGGAACATAAACCTGGAAGTAAATCAGAAAGGAAATTAACTTTTTTTACTGGATGTTTCTGCATCTTGTTCTGTAATTAAAGTCGGGTTTTTTTCCGACTTTAATTATCTTTATTGGGTTTTCAACTATGTTTCCAATAATATACAGGAATTTAAGTCATTGTACTGTAAACCTGCTTGGTCATATGAAACTGAGAATGTAGAGTATAAATGAAGCATGAGCAGCACTTCATCCCAGATTAAACTACTCCATACAACTCATTATTTACATCTTCAAATCTGAATCTAAAGGCTGAATGACCTTGTCTGCATTCCACTGTGTTCAGCTGAGACGCACTAATAAGCTGTTTACTTGATTGAACTCGAGTAATATTGAACCAAATAATGCATTTTTTTATTGTATTTGCTACAAATATAGTAGAAGAAAATGTATCCACCCACTTTATTGCAGAAACATTGCGTCTTTGTTTTAAAGTCTAAAAATAGAAATAAAATGATTGTTCATCAACACATTTTCTGTAGTAGATGTTTATCAAAACTTATGAGCAAAAGATCATGTAATATTTGTAACCATGAACAAGTTTGATTCAGTTGGACTGAGGGCAAAATAGCTCTTTCGATTGCAAAGATTACAAAATCTCTCTATCACCCCATCCAATGTTTTCAATGAGCTTTTTTAGTATGAAACACTCAGCAGGTGAAATCCTTTCATGTCTTCCAGGTTGGTCCCGTCTAAAGCTACAAAAACAGCTTTACCATTTTTATTTTATCTGCTATTGAAACGTTTCCACTCCTCCTGACTCCCCTCATATTATTTTTGGAAATCAAGTCAACCGTCCTTTAATACCACGCGGTATAAGTTTCCACACACATGTTGCCGCTGCTGTTTGTGCGTTATGCTTGTGTGCGGCCTGCACCGAAACTCCGCTGGTGGAATTCTTGTAAATCTACAAAGGAGGAAAATGGAAACTAAATAAACTGCTCAGCTGCACCGAAATTATCGTCAATTGCTGCAGCCCCCGTTTTCTCTTTGTTCCAAGTCATAAAGTAGGAAAGTCTTTTTTTGTTTGTTTGTTTGTTTACTTTCCTCCAACTTGCTAAAATATTTCTTCAACCTGCAAGAGACGGTAGACAAAAATTTGTCCTAGTTTAAGTCCATAAAATATGACTTGGTAATATAAACATACAATACATTGTAAAGTTACATGCAGAAACTCTACAGCTGATCATAGTTGTTTTCAGGGCTGCACTCTGACACAGCCTAGTATTTAGTCAGAGTTGGCACTGACATATGACAGTCATGCCTATTAAGACCAAACGTAACTCTAGAAACTGCTGAATCCCCCCTAAAAAAATCCCCCCAAATTTATTGAGGTTGTTTATATAGAGGTATTTACGTAGGTGTGAACATTAGCACATGGATAGCAGTCATCTGCAAAGGAAACACAGTTTTAATGTTATTTGCATCATTTCATGGCGGGAAATGCAGCTAATGTGTAGCATCAGCACTAGAAGTATTTTAAAGACGCTCCTTTTCCTTGCATTTATCATTGTTCCTACACGGTTCAGAAAATAGCAGAATTGGATTAAATTAATTTCCAGGTCTCAATAAGTATGGAAGAAAGTAGAGTATGGAAAAGCATCTTTGGATCCATGACACACAATCTATGTGTCGTGTTTTAACACCTCGAGTCTCCAGGAGAGAAAGCATCATTAAGATGCACTAGATGGTTACCGATTTCTTTCCTGTGTGAACTTCCCATGTTCTCACCGGGTATCTGCGTTGTTCTCTGTGTGCCTGAGCTTCCTCCCACTGTCCACAAACATTCCTATTGTGGCAACTGGTGACTATAAATTGGATCTTTTGCAAGATTCTGTTTCTGCATTAGCCCTCGTGACGGACTTGGAGTCCTATCCAGGGTGTGCAACCGCCTCTTTACGAATGTGTTTTCAGGGAAGTGGGTCATTTACACAACCACAGTGTTGGAATAAATGAGTCCAGAAAAATTTACAGAGCCCCAATTGACAGTAATGCCTTAATTTATAAGAGTAACAAGCCAAGTGGTAAAACTGAGCTAATTGGTGAGCTGAACAACCATCCACAATTAGATTTAGCTACAGTATTGAAATTGTATCACTGGGAAAATATGTTTTCAGCCTTTTCTTAATTTACTTTTTAAGTGTTCCTCAGTCTTTCATGAAGGTAAGTTCATTTAAAGTGGATTTGAAAAGTTATTGTCTGCACTAGACATGAAAACTGATTCAAAGAAATTCAACCCTAAAAAGGACAAAGTTTGTGAAAATACAGTGCATACCGCAACTAAAAAGGATGGAATTAATATAATAAATTGTGACTTGGCTGTTTCTGTTTAATAGAAAAATATGTTTAAATAATTTTATTAATGATATAAAAACTAGTAGAGCTGGGGGAAAAATCTAATTTGTCAAGTAAGCAATCAAATCTGGATTTTTTTTTTTCTTCATCAATAGACTCCTTGGGTTTCCATATTTCAGAGTGATGTCAGCAGGCATAAAGTCCACCGTTTTATTTGACAAGCATGTTTTACACCTTCTATTTATTTGAACTTTCAATTTAGGACAGCTCTACAACTGAATATTAGGACAAGGACGTCAAGAGTACAGTCGTAGTAATAAGAGTATGAATCAGTGTGACAATAAAGCTGAAATGACACGAGAATAAATAACAGAAAAGTAGCTGTCCAGGCATTTTTTTCTGTATTAAAACAACTTTTTTTCTCATAATTTTTAAGACGTTCTTGTAAAATTGCTAAAATTATCACGATGTTCTCATTATTAAACCAAAATTCTTGTAGCCACACCCTAATCTGTCATACATCTGACAGAAAATGTTTTCTGTCAATTGTAATTTCTTCTTTAGAAAAGAAGGCGAGAAAAATAAATTATTGAAATGGGATCAAATTTGAAAAATAATTCTTTATTTTTAAGCGTGACCGCCCCGCCCAAATAATTACTACTAGTGGTTAAAAGCTCGTTCCAACCCTAATCCTGCTCCTGTTCATGTGTCCTGAAGGAGTTCTCCGGACCTCGGCTGGAACGGCCGCGTCGGTCGGCAGAGCCACCTGTCTTCCGGCGGCTCCAACACAGAAGAAGACGGCATCTTTGTCAACTCGGCCAGCAGTAAACTCCTGGAGAGAGCGCACGACATCCTGATGTCAGTACCTGCAACACGCACAATAAAACGTTCAGCATTCACCTCAGTGAGGCAGATTTCTGCTCTCTTGATGTCCCATGTGCTTGTTAAACTGCAACCCGGTTAGCTGTTGAATGCAGTTTAAAGATGCACCGGAGGACGTGTTTTTGATTCCAGATGAACTTTATCTAGTTAGAGAAATCCAAATATTGTGATCAGAAATGTAAAGAAGTAGCTTAGAGATGTCTGGAAACCTGACAGACCTCCTGAGATCCCTTTTCCGCCCAGCTGGAGGCTCCGTCACTGATCCCGACATTCCCGCCAGCTCAGTCTGCGCTGCTCTGCGCCTGACCCTCCGAAGGAATATTTCCTCTCCAGTGGAAAAATTAAAGTCCCACTTCTTCTGTGACCCATTCAGAAAAAATTTCCGGAAGTGATTTATTGCTACTCGATGTTTGGAGGGGAAAAAAAGCCATTGGTTAATTTCTGTTTTGTTTTGATTTTATATATGTAAACAGGAGGAACAAAAACTACAAGTCGAAACCAGTTCTTCCGAAGGTATGAGCTGTCTTACTGTAACGTAGAGTTTCACTGGGCTTGTGCTGACTGTGACTTTCTGCCTGCAGCATTTACTGAACGTCAAATCACTAAAGTACCTTAGCAACCTGACGCTTCACGACCGCATCACCAAGTCGCTGCTTCACCTCCACAAGAAGAAGAAACCTCCCAGTATCAGCGCACAATTTCAGGTCAGATGGGATGGGATGGATGGATGCACTCGCTGCTTTACAGTTCAGCAAATCCGCAGCTTACTAAGAAAAGTTGTGTTTTCCAAATCTTACAGCGATAGGAAGGAAACATCACACATCTCTGTTCACCCCTACATTTATGATTTTTTTTTTTGTCTGCATCACTGCATATCCAAGAGACATAATGTGTGAGATCATCTCTGGTAATAAGAAACATGCTGGATTTTGTATATTAAAAAGGAAGTGATTCATTCACTGACACACCCTTATGAAACAGCACAATACCTTGTGGATGAACTCCTCAAATCAAGGGGGGAAATCTGTGAAAAGTTTCTATTTTGTGTTTTTGCTACCACTTTCAAAGCAGTTCAAGGTGCTTAGTACATAATAAAAACACAAAATTACAAAGTTGTAAAGAAAACATCATACAACTGCTACTTATCAGGAACTTTCAAAGTTAAATTGCAGTATTTATGTTTGATTAAATTTGAATAAATCTATCAAGACATGTTGTTTTATGTGTTAAAGACCTGGAATACAAAATCAGAATCTGTCTGAAACAAAATCAGCTGGAAAAAAAGTTTGATTGGTACGTCTCTAAAAATGAAAAAAAAAAAAACAACCAAAAACACTAGTTCAGGTTCAAACCATCAAATCTGAAATTTTAACCACTTCAAAAGGACTTTGAAGTTTTAACATCAGCAGGTTTGACATAAGCTCAGCTGCACCAGAGAAACCGTTTGCGTAATCAAAATTTGACTTTATTACTTTCTCTGTTATTACATGTACAATGTAAATAGGAAAACCAGGCAGCAGATAACATGGAAATAAAAGATAGGAGTACTGTTGTCATTGCAGGAGCCTGACAACTGACAACTACAGTGTTTTCTCAGTCAACAGTGCTATATCTGCTGACTGAAATATGGAAAACAATCTCATCAGTGGGCAGTAACATTTCCGTAACCAAACACTTGATTCCCCCCCCCCGTCCTCTTTAAAAGTGAACAGTGTTTTGTGGCAGCTGGAGGTGCAGCTGAGGTCCCTGTGGACGGCCGGCGGGGAGGCAGCCTGAGTCCATGTGTGGATGACTTCACTCTCCACATCCTGTGCTGCTCCGATTGCTTTAATCTCCCATGCTGGGGAAAAAAAAAAAAAAAAAAGTCTGAATTCCTCCTGCCTCTAAGTGATTACACACACACATGCACCCCCACATGTGTTTGTGTGTTTAATTACACAGTCACTGCAAATGAAAAATAGAAAGAAAAAAAAAAAGCTGCATCCTGTTTTCTACCAAACCGCAAATCCTTACATAAATGTATATAGACAGTTATACTGATGCAAATCGGGGGATTTTAACGCTTCGGCGTTCCTCGCAGATGGCGACAGAGTTTCGCTGTTGTCTGTTAAACAGCTGTGAAGTGTCTCCGTGTGTTTCGTGCTGTTGGGTTTGAAGACTTCTTTTCCCATGTTTTATCCTGCAGGCTTCTCTCAATAAGCTCATGGAGACTCTGGGTCAGTCGGAGCCTTATTTTGTCAAGTGCATCCGTTCCAACGCCGAGAAGGTACGGTGGCCACAGTTGCTTTAGTTTTCCAATATTCCTTAATCCTGCTTTGAAGTGAGAATTTTAAAAATAAAAGACAATCTGTTTTCCGTTTCCCCTCCTCTCTCTCTCTCTCTCTGTCTCTCACGCACGCACGCACGCACACACACACACACACACAGCTGCCCTTAAGGTTTGATGATAACTTGGTGCTGAGGCAGCTGCGGTACACAGGTATGCTGGAGACGGTCCGCATCCGGCAATCTGGATACAACGTCAAGTACACCTTCAAGGTAATGCACATGTCGTCGTCATGGTGATATTCTTGACTAAATTTCCTTCATTGGCATACCCAATTTAAAAAAAAAAAAAGTGTACAGAGCATTCAAATAAGTTAAAACTCCATTACAAAATCCAGCAAAATGTAGTTTGACCTCATTTATTCACTGGAGAAAAATCCCACATCATTTGTTGTTAAAATTCAGACATTTGACAAGATTAGAGACGTGCAGAGATTTCAAAACCTCTCCAGATCAGTAGACTCCCTTAAGAGCTGCTGTCCCTGATCTGTCCCTGTTCAAACGAAAGGTTCATTTTCAGAATCCTGCAGAACTCAATGACATCCTGAACGGATTTCAGTCAATTGATTCTAGGGCTGCAACTAACAATTATCTTATTAGTCAGTTATTCTATCGATTATTCTGACGATTAATCAATATCTTCAAAAGAGCTGTCCAGCATGTAAACGGAGAAATGGCTTCTTTGGAGACTTTGTGACTTCATGATTTCATATTTTACTGTAGTTCTCCAACACCGAGCTTTGGGGGTTTTTTTGTCCCCATATTTACTTTCTTCACCTTTGTGAGAAATGTCCAGGAGAATCGGGAATGTAACTAAACTAACTTTTAGTTACATTCACTTTAAATGGATTGTTATGGTTGCCAATAATTGTGGAGTTAGTAAATTTTGGGAAAAAAGTCTTAATGTGGGATTTTCTCTTCTGAATACTATGTTTTTTTTTTATTAAATTGCTTTTTTTCCTAAATTGTCAATGCAAGATTATGCTGCTACATTAAATATGCAACTGCTTTTTTCATATCTACTAAAGAAGGGGCGATTATGCATAAAGAGTGCAGTGCATTATCTGTCTTGGGATAAGACAGATAATTCCTGTGTTATCCCAAAAAGGCTAGAAATGTGTCGGATTAGAAAAGGTTCAGATTTCATATAGTTGATTAGTATTCAGTATGATTTATGAGGGAAAACTCATTCATGTGTTTTTAAACTCTGTGCTAGGGAATCATGTTTTCCAGAAGGGTGTTGTGCAGATGAACTTGTTTTTATTCGTGACCTTGTGTCGGCCAAGAAGATTTTTAAAACGGCGCACTGACAGAAACTGAAAAGCCTCTCAGGTTCTCAGGAGCTGGAGTGCCAGTGATGATTTTTTTTTTTTTTAAAGCCTTTTTTTCTCCAGGAAACTTGTTCCTGATTCATTGTGTGTTGGGTCAGAAGGGAATTTCTGGGGGTGGGAGATGGCAGCCGTCTTTAACCACGCTGCCTCTCTGAGGAGTGATGTCAGCCCCCTGAGAAGCGCTGCGCTGCTAATAAAGCGAATGGTGGTGAATGCAGATGGGCGTTAGTTGCTGGACAGAAGACAGTCGGGAGTGGCCCACTTCCACTCCTGTTTCTTCTTACAGTAGTTTCCATTCTCTGGTTTTGTTCACTTCTGCCAATAACCTCTTGTGTCAAGATTTTAGATAACGAATAGGTCACCTTGTTGGCTAGACATTGCGTAATTGAGTAACATGTCTGCTTTGGGTATTTCTTTCACCGTGTAAAGAAATATTTTGTTGTTTTTTGGGGGGGTAGATTTGGGGCATTATCAGACATATTCCACTAACATTGTAATGGTATGAAATGATTAAGGAAAATGAAATGAAGCACGTTTAAAATCTCTGAACTATACCAGTAATTCTACATCAAGGCAAAAGGTTTAGAAATGTTAGCTTAAAGAAGCCATATTTGTTCAATCCATCTTTAGGCAGTCTGAATAAAAAACACAAAGAACTCTTCACCCTGATTACTTGGATGTTTACTTGTTTAAACGTTAAATAAAGTAGGGAAATCAAACACTTCCTGGCCTTGTTAAAATCTCCTCATCCTACGCACAAGGATGTGAAACCACGGAAAATTTCACATTTACATTTTCGGGCCACAATTCCTAAAGAATTTTGGCACAACCACCCACAATAGCATCACCAAAAATAATAGTTATAATAAAAATCATATCCACAGTGAAACGTGGTGGCGGTGTGATGATTGGTGGCTAGCTTTTTCAAGCTTTTTTTCTTTTTCTTGTTGTTGAAGTTACTAAAACTTAACACTTCCAGATGCTAGTCAGTTCAGACCCAAACCATCAGGTGGAAACATGAGAAGGAGTTTTAATTTCACAGAATGAGTCCAAGAATTTGTCCAAATAATTAGAGGAATGGCTCCACTAGAAGAAAAGCAAAGTTTGGAAATGAGTCAGCAATATCGAACTCTCGTTGTACCAGTATGATGAGAATCCCATCGGTCTGAAGTTTCACACACATCATCCACTTCAGATATTTGGCACGTTAAAAGTAATAATAATTTTAAAAAACTGGACACGTTGAACAATTTTTCCACTTAAAACTAAATATGAAAACTTCATTTTCTGTCATTTTATCTCTTCAGGTCATGGTAGACCGGTTACTTTACACCGTACTTAATGTTTACAGCCGTACATGAGTGAAACTTTCAGTGGCGAAGGAAAGAAAGCTCATAAAGAAGAAGTGTTCTGGTGATCTCACTCTGACCATTACAGCAGCAGACATTTTCATTCACGGTAAATTCCTCAGCATACTTTGTGCCGTGTTCAGCAGTAATGAGAAATATCTTGTGGATGGGATCACTCCGAAGGACTCTACTGGTCAGGACAGACCCTCCTCATTGTGCTCGGGGTCTGAAATATGCCCCATGCTGGTAATTGTATAAACACAGCATCTGTGTGCCTGTCCAGCCCCCCTGCTGGCCTGATTGTGTTCAGTTCAGCCAATGAAGGTTCAGTTTAAAGAAATGGATGTATGATGTTTGAATCTGTACAAAAATGTATTTATTTATTTATTTTTTTTTACCTAAAACCAGATATTCCTCACTGGTTTTCTACATTTGAATTGCATCATAGAGATGCTGCAGATCGGCTGCTGCTGGTCCAGAGTCGGTTGAATTGGCTTTCACTGATGTAAAATGTTCTATCTGGAAATGGGATAAAAATCCACATCTGAACTGATATTTCAGATTGTTTCCATAATCTGGTCTTTTTGTAGGACTTTGTTCATCACTTCAGTGTGCTGCTGCCGGAGGGAACCCGTTCTACCAGGGCGAGCATCCAGGGAAGTATGGATCAGCTGGATCTTCAACCAGAGGGCTATCAAGTGGGAAAGACAAAGGTATGTAACCATCTCCGTTCAGTGTTAGCCTGAGCCCTCATTATTTTCTATAGTTTTGAAGCTAAATCAGTGAGGGGTTGTTTTATATTATTATTATAAAAGATATTATTATATTATAATATTCTTTAGCTACTTACATGTAGAGTTCCTCAAGGCTTTGTACTGGGACTTTTTTTTATTTTCAGCAAGTATTTTGCCTTTTTAGTTTGAAGTGTCCCGTTACAACACTTGGCGGACGCTATCCAGGTTCATCCATTGATTTTTAAAAAAGAGAGTTATGAATGTCCTGCTAGTTGTAGCGGCGTCCCTGCACCAACAATACAAGCTTATTGTATAGTGGTTCTGTAACCTATTTATTGAAACAAGGCATGTTACGCAATCATCTTTTTTAACTTTGAAAGAACCTTACAACTTCCCAAATCTGAGTATCTTTGCTGCTGCTTCTCCTTTAGCTTGAACAAGAAAATGTGCACAAATAACACCAGTTTTAGGCAGATTCTCATAGCTTTCTTTTAGTTTCTTTAGTTTAGCTTTAGTATACCGTAGTTTGGCTTTTTTTTTTAAAGGTTCCAGTTGCTCAGGTCTCGTCTCCACTAAGGCCACCTTATAGCCAGATGGCCTTACATGTTCCACTCTATAAATGCAAAGTGAGGGCGATCCCTAGCTTGTGCTATAATGTACAATATTCATATAGAGCCCAGAACAGTTCAAGGCACTAAGAAATTAACTTATTGTTGTTAATTTTGAGGACAACTTGACATTGACATGTAAATATAAAAGCCTTTGAGTGGAAATGAGAAATTAATTTTTGAGTTCATTGAGCTCAAGGAATGACTTGTAACATGGGCACAAACGTGTAATAAACTGCTTTGTATTGTTTTATAGTAAAGTACATATAAGTTGAGTTGTACTTGTGCTGTATTGAACACCTAAATAAGAAACTTTGGCAGGTGTTTATATACCTGAAGCTATGAATGAATTGGTTTGTGTTTGGGATGATCTCATATTACCTGAAAGCATCTTGTCTTTGAAAGAAAAAAGTATGTAATGAAGATATAACCTCATGTTTGGTGTTTTTTAAGTTGCAGCTATGAATGGGGTTTGATAGAGGGGTCCATGCTTCTGGGATGTGTCTATATAATTAGAGGATCATGCCTGACATTCTTGTCCGCGTATATCTGGTCTGGGATTTCTTGGCCGTTGTGTGTACGCTTTTGATTCAGCTTTTTTTTTTAAAATAAAAGAATGTGTGTATGTCACTTTGCTCACTGCCTTACTCACAGAAAGCACGTGGGCCGGCCCGTTCTGACTCCATCCCGGCCTTTCCCCCCCTCAGGTGTTTTTACAGGAGGCTGAGCGTCAGCGGCTGCACGCCGAGCTCCACGGAGAGGTGCTCAGACTCATTGTCATGCTGCAGCAGCGATTCAGAGCGCGGCTGGAGAGGAAGCACTTCGTGAGGATGAGGGAGGCGGCGGTCAGCATCCAGGTGAAGTGTTTTTATCATCACTGATCTGATCTGCAGCAAAGACTGTCTTTAGTTCTGTTCCAGTGATTATTTCTTTATTTTCTATACTGGAATTGCTGACAAAGTGGGGCATTAGTTCAGCCTTGTATCGTACTTATTATAACATTGTCAAAATACAATTTTGGAAGGAATGCATTTGTTTCTTTTCTTTTTTTGTCAAAATCACTTTTGATAAAAAGTGACTTTGGACATTATTTTAGGAAGGTGACAAAGGTAATGGAAAAAAATACTAAATAACTTTTTGTCTTGTGTGAGCAACAGGTGTTGTGAGATGTAGTTCATAATTGCATAAAAACAACTTTTTGTATCCAGAGGGATGCTTAAATGTGACGTTACAAATATTGTGTTAAGGTACCATACATAGAGTCCATTTTGAACGTAATAATACATTTTTGCACAATAAAGCTGGTATAATTTGTGTGCTCTTTTTTTTTCATAAGTAGTTGTTGTTGGGTTTTTTTTGTCAGTTTTGAAATATGTCTCAGTTTTATTTATTTGCTGATCAAAAAGAAAAACACAAGATCACTGCAAATAAAAAGATGTGCTGGGACAAATTCAAAGAAAATCTTGTAAAAAGTCACATCAAGGCAATAAATAAGGAAAACTAGTACGCATAATTTCAACTAACTATAGTCAAAAGGAGAATGGAAAAAAATAACCAATGACGTGGAAATGCGACTAATAAAGGTTTATGCACATATTGAACGCAAAGCTGCTTGAAAGGTATGAAGTGGACATGTTGAAATTTAAAATGACATAAACTTTGTGGCATTTCACAAAAGATATTTCAAGAAGTTTATTTTTCTAGAAATTTATACTGTTTAACTTTCTACATTTTTCAAAACAATAATTCATGCCTCCTTACAGAAATGGTGGCGAACGTACCGGTCCATGAAGGAGGACGAGGAAGAGTATTATGACCCTGGTGTCCAGGAGAGGGCAGCTGTGTGTCTGCAGGCTCACTGGAGAAGTTACCGGGAACGTCAAAGGTTCAGGCAGTGGAGACGGGCGACTCGGGTTCTACAGAGAGCGTGGAGGTTCTGGCTCGGTCGGCGCTCCTCTGCGGCCCTGGTTATTCAGGCAGCGTGGCGCTGTCACCAGGCCAGGGAGTCCTACCTGCGCTTGTATGCTGCTGTGATTCAGCTGCAGGCAATTAGCAGAGGTTTCCTCAGCAGGCAAAGGTAGGATATACTAGAAAATGTTTAATGTGAGAGGATGCATGTGAAACAAAGTCCTGATGTTATAGTTTCTTTCTGAAAATAGCTTCTAGGGATATATGACAACATGGTTTTGCTAAAGCTTGCGGGGAAAAAAAGCCGCTTAATCTTTGCACACAGCACCAGCAGTGTATTTGGGCTTTGTTCTGTGTGCAATCAGACTGGTAAGTTCATATCATGACGCAAGCAACCCAAGCCAAAGCAGCTCTGTAATCGGCTGCTGAGCTCCTGAGGGCAAGGCTTTGTACTCCTAACTTCAACTCTGGAGTTGGTTGTTCACTTTTCATTTCTAAGATTCTCATCACAGTGTTAAAGTAACGCTGGAACTTCTTAATTTGCAGCTTCAGAAAATTGAGAGAACAGCGACAGAAGGAGGAGGAGGAGAATGGCCGGGTGAGCATCTCGCCTGGAGAGGAGGAAGAGCTGGGAGAAGGAATCATGGGGCTGGATCTCAGCACCTGGGAGGATCGCTCCTACGAACAACGAGAAAGGAGCCTCCATGCACTCAGCAGCCATAAGGACACCGCTAAAGAGAAAGAAGACGGCAACTCTGAAGTAGAAACCGAAGCAACCTCCTCAGTCCCATCGTCCGCTGTGGTGGCGCAGGATCGGGCAAGAACTGTGGAGGAGCCTGCCCAGAAAACCACTCGCTCCAAACGAGAGAACCGGCGGATGAGGGAGTTGGAGCAAGCCAAGTTCAGCCTGGAGCTGCTGAAGGTCCGGGCGAATAGCGGCGGAGCTTCGTCTCCCTCTGAGGAGCAGCGTTGGTCTCTGGAGCTGGTGCCGCCCGCTAGCCCATCTCTCCCTTCACCCCAAGGCACACCTGACAGCGAGAGCTCCAAAGGCAGCTTCGAGCTTCTCACGATGGACGAAGAGTCGCCCAAGACTACAGAGGAGATCATGGACGGCAAGGACCCTCACTCCCCTGTCCCACCTGTTGCTCCTGAATCAAATGTGGAAGATGTTTCACTGAACCCAACCCAACCACAGGAAGCTGAAGCTGCTTCCCCCCAAAGAAGCCAGAGTCCACCCGCTCATCCACATCCGCCCAAAATCCAGAACAATCTTCCCACGTTTTACGTCCCCACTCGCAAGGGCGGCAGCATCATCCCCCAAGATGCAGCTACAGCCACCGCTACCGCTGCAAAGCCTCTCAAAGAGAGACGAGAGTCATCACGGCGCCCGGTGGTTGTGGTCATCAGCATGCAGAAAGAAACCCCGCTAAGCGACGAGCTGAGTGCCATCGTCCGTCCTCCGGTGGACCTGAGAGATTCCGCCGCCCAGACGGGTGATTCTCCGCCTTCGTCGACCGATCCGTCCGTGATAGAGAAGCTGGTGCGGCTGAACGAGCAGAAGGAGGAGCGACGGCGCAACCAGCAGCAGCAGAACGAGAAGGAGATGATGGAGCAGATACGAAAACAGAAGGAAGTGTTGGAGCAGGAGCGCATCAAATACGCCCGGCATGAGAAAGAGATGTTCGAGAAGCAGAGAGGCGAAGCCCTGCACAGGATCCAGCAGAGCAGGCAGGCTGGGCCGGATTCTGCCAGAACCTCCACATCCACCAAAGGTCCCCGACCCAGCTCTCTGCTGATCGAGAAGACCTCGGGTCAAGCTCCTCACGGCAGAACGCAGTCGGACTCCACCTCACCTCCGCCTCACTCTCCGGTCGCCATAGGCGCTCACGGGAGCTCCCGTCCTACCCAGCTGCCCCCGCCACCGTTCTCTGCTCCTACGGAGCGACGCAAAGACCACCGACCTACCGCGGAAGGCTGGGCCCCTAAGCTCACTCTGGAGACCCGAAACGGAGCGGGAATCAGGGTGAGAGTTGCCGGCAAGAAGCCACAGAGTCAGGAAGTTACAGCAGTGAGTCTGGCTGACAAACCAGGGAACATCTTCTTCTCCCCAGATGACAAAGTGATGTTTACCCCGTGAGTGTGCTCTACCTTTCTCTGCTTGACCAAACTTTTATGATGCCAATTAATGGTGGATTTCAGTTAATGATTTGCAATGCCCTTACCTGGGTATTCTGATGTGCTTTGAAAGGATCAGCTGTTAAAATGAAGTCTTAAGCAAAAAGGAGTCACAGCATTTCTAAGATTCATTGATGAAAACTGCTTAGTTTTTGCACTTATACACTGTTTTTGTATTACTAATTTTACATTAATGAAACACATTTATCTGCTTTTTGATAAGCATCTTAATCTGAATTTGACTGCTAAAAACCTTATTGCTCAGGTGGGAGAATCTGTTGACAGAACAACTATTAGAGGTACACTCCACAAAACAGTTCTTAGAAGAGAAACATAGTTGAAAGAGACAATATTGCAATAAAACACAGCAGAGGCTGCAGAAGACTTGAGAGTGGAGCAGAGGTTCACCTTCTAGCAGAACAATGACCCAAAACATCCAGCCAGAATTTATAGATCAGCCAACATCTGAAACATTGGTCCAACTGAGAATCTGCTGCGTGACGCAGTCTGGTAAAACTTGTGCAATTTCCTAAAGAACAATGGAGAAAAATGTCTCTATAGATCAGGATGGATGGATTTAGCAGACTCATATTTAGGTCTGTGTCTCTTTTATCCACCAGATTTGACGCCGACTCTAAAGAACAAGCTGTAACCGTTCCCAGAGAAGGACCAACACCAGCTTTGAAGCCGTCTAAAGCAACAAAGGCTCGGGATGTAAGCAACCCCCCCCCACCCCCTGCTGTTTACATAGCGTGTGTTTGTATATGTGTAGGTTTTGTGTTGTGGATGTCTGAATCTTGTAATCCAACTCTTGCCCCGAGAGCTGACCGGCTGAAGGATCCGGGGAAGACGATTGGCCGGTGCTCTGCCGGAGACTCACGCAGGAACTTTTTCCTCATGCTGTTCTCACCTCTGGTAAACTCCAGGTCAGCAGCGTGGGCCAGAAAAAGAAAGCCAGAATGGCGCGGACGCGCTCCGACTTCCTCACCCGCGCCTCCAGCCTCGCAGCTGGCGGCGACTCAGAAGAGGACGACTATGGCGGCGACAGCCTCACCAGCCCACGCCACTACACTCTGCCCCTCTCCAAGCAGAATTCCACAGAGGCGGGCCTGAGAGAGGCCTGTTTCAGTGACTCAGACATGGTACCCCCTCCAGGCCACCGGTGGCCCCTCTCTCTGTACTCTCTGCTAAAGCCTGACTTCTCTTTGACTTTTCTAACCCACTCAGTAGAAACAGCCTCGATCTGCATCTCACCTCTGCCTCAAACTGAACTTATTTCTGGCTTTTCCTTTTAAAACCCCAGTAAGGGGTATTTTCACACAGCAGGTCTCAATGCTCAATTCTGATTTTTTTTTTTTTTTTTTTTTACTGAAATCTATTTTTTTTTGTGTGTGTGTTTTCCGTTCATACTAATAATTAGATGCAAGAGCAATCTGACTTCTGTGTAAACGGTTTACAACCCCAAACAAAGAACGTTGACGTCACACAGCCTCGCATTGTTTACAGAAACAATAGTCAGTGGAGCAATTTATGGATCAGTTTTAAAATTATTCTTCAATGGGAGAGTCAACAATATTGTCACACAACGGAAAGCTAATAAAAAGAAAGTACAACTAATAGCAATGTGGAGCGCTGACTGTAGCTTCTTAGAGAAGTGTGTTTTGATGTGTAGTCAGAGCCAAGAGTGGTGGGATTGTGGTGTGATGTGCCTTAGTGGCACCAACTTCTTTCATAAGTTCATAATCATAATTTTCAGCCATTGTTTACATCCTGATTTATCACCTCTGAATTATGGATGTCTCACATCAATTACGTACAAGTCGGCTAAAATGCAAAATGACCATTAAACTACAAATGCTTTAGTATCGCATATGGAAATGGCACAGATAGGATTTTTCTTTTGGGAAAATTTCTGAATCGGGCCGTTCAGACTGCCATGAAAATCTCTGATATAAGTCACATATGGGCAGGAAAAAAGAAGCAGATTTGCCTCCTGTGTGAACATAGTCTAACTCTTCCAGCTACTGATTGACATTTCCAATCCAGATACTTCGTCTATCTGAAAATCTCCACTTAAAGCCACTTGTTTGCTTTTGTTTTAAATATTGATTTTAGTGTTTGAAGACAGGAATGTAGCAGCAGTAAAGTCAATCTGTTTATTTTAGCGCTGTGAAGGACTCATTTTAAATGTAATTTTACAGAGGTTTGCTGCTGTTTGTCTTCTCTCTAACAGCTGCGGGTTTTCTTGGTGTTTCTCCGTAATTAGCCGTGTTTGCATGTGACTCATACGCTTTCTCTCTCCTCACTAATCAGACTTTGGAAATCCTTTAAAGGAATGTGATCTGCCTGCGCTTAACTAATTATTTCTCTTTCCTTTTTTTTTTAACTGCCTTTTGTTCATATATTGTACAATTTTCAAAGTTTGGTTGCTGTCTTTAAAGTACTACTGAATTTTACAAATTGAATCGATGTTTTCAGCTATAGGATGGCGCCATCTTTTGGTGGAATATTGGGGATATTTTAGTGTAATTCTTCAGTCATGGCCAGACGTTTCTATGCTTGCTTTTGGTTTTCCTTGCTACTACTTTGGTTTACTGAAGAAGAACTAAGAGCAAATTCAAAAATGTTTGTTTATAAGTACATCAAATGTGTCAAAGAGTCAACACTTACAGTCTTTGACCTGCTGAATAATAACTGCTCAGTTAAATTCTGAGTTTCATGATCAGTTTGGCTGAAATCTTAATTTTATAATCTTTCATCCGTTTATCACTGGTTTTTTTTTTGAACACCTTGATTCCTCACCTTGTTGATGGAGGCATTATTGCTTAGATCTTTCATTAAGCTACTTTTTTGGAGCCCCACACCCAGATTTAAGAGCTTAATTGGACTTTTAATAAGTATTTTAGCAGCCTCTCCTTCCTGGTTTAAGTCTTTACGTGCAGATTTTCTGAAAAACGTAAGGCCATAACTGAATTTTGTAGACATTGTGGAACTAAAGCTTCATTTGTGTGTGTATTTGACATTTTATCTCTCCATCTTTCAGCCCTTGAGCTCAGAGGAGCAGAAAAAGCTACACAAAGCCATGTCATCAGGAGACCTAGTCAAAGTGGAGTCGATGCACAAAAATTCACAAGACGGAAGGTTTGTTGAAGTGCAGCTGTCTGTTTTTATGAAATTTCTTCATAATTGTCTCCCATCTCTTTGGTCTTAGATGTGTTAGAAGTGTCTATTTTGGGTGGTTGTGATTCAGGGTTCGTGGGAAGATGCGCTTCTGGGGCAAATCGAAGTACGGGGATAAGAAGACGTCCAGAGAGAAGCTGATCTGCGGGTCTGATTCGCTGGACGGAGACTATGGAGAAACTGGACATCTCCTGGGGGATGGTGAGATGTATTTTGTTTTTTTCTTCTTCTTTGTTGTTTCTGTTTTTATCCCACTGTCGTGTTTCATTTCATTCTTGTCATAACAAAGTGTCATTGTTTCACACAGCGGGCCAGGAGAACATGTCTCCTCCCTGCAGTCCTGACCTGACTCTGGACCGAGGCTTCAGGGACTTGAAGGAGAACAAGGAGCCGTCCCCCAAGGTGAAGCGGAGGAGGAGCGTGAAGATCAGCAGCGTGGCAGTGGAGCCCGCCCAGTGGCAGAACGACGCGCTGCAGATCCTCTCCTGCATCAACGACTACAGGAGCATGAACGATTTCCTCCTAAAAAAGGTACAGTGTGTGCGTAAAACGGAATTATAAACTAAAATCCAGGTGAAATTCTGTTGTTTGTGATGATCCTTTATATTTTAGATCAATGATTTGGAGACTGAGGACAGTAAGAAGGACACCATGGTGGACGTCGTCTTCAAAAAGGCCCTGAAGGAGTTCCGCCTGAACATCTTCAACTCCTACTCTACAGCACTTGCAGTAAACCATTATATCCTTTACATGTATTTTGTCCTGGAAGCTGTATTTCTTACATGTAATCCCTTGTTGGCTCTTCCTGTGTTTTCTCTGCAGATGGATGACGGTAAGAGCATCCGCTACAAAGACCTTCATGCTCTGTTTGAGCAGATCCTGGAAAAAACGATGCGGCAGGAGCAGAGGGACTGGAGGGAGCCTCCCGTCAAAGTTTGGGTCAACACGTTTAAAGTTTTCCTGGATGAGTTCATGACGGAGTACAAACTGATGGACGGCGCTCTCAGCAAGGTAATAGTTTGGGAATTTTACTGCATGGCAGGACTGGAAAACTTTATTTTATTTTTTTTTTTTGAAGAGATGGTTGAACTTTTCTAGCAAATTTTGTGAAGTGGTAGTAATCCCAATTTCTTTCAGAGAGAAAAAAAGTCACGTTCTCTAAAAATATTTTTATCTTGTTATATTATTATTCTTATACTCAAGTTATTTTATATATGTCATGTGGACCTAGGCCTGTCACGATAACAAATTTTGCTGAGCGATTGATTATCTCAAAATTGATTGCGATAAACGATAATATTGTTTGAAGAACATTTTAAACTGATGTAATGGTAATGACATAATAATGCAAGCACATCCTGCCAAAAATAGATACACTTTATTTTCAAAAGAACACTTAACACTGGAGCTGATAAACAAAATAAACAAAACAGCCAAAAACAAAAATGAAATGAACTCTCAAGTCTCCGTTAACAAAAAATGCACTTGAATAAAAACTGAACATAACACAAGTCAATGGAGAGCACCAGAGTTGAGCCTTTTCTCATCCAGTGTCAACAGAGAGAGAAAAAGGCAGGAAGAAACGATAACGAGCCGATGAATTAAAATAAGGTCGATAATTTTCCTTTATCATGCGATTAACTGATTTATTGTTTATCCCGACAAGCCTATGTGGAGCATAATAGCGAAGTTTGTAATGCTCCACTCATGAAAGTAAGTCTGTTGGACTTGTCATCAGCACTCAGATAGCAATTATACACTGCTGGACAGGACAGGATTTTAAAAAAATATAATGTAAGAAGAATAATTTGAGAACAGGATGAAAAATATTTTTAAAAGCTTCTCATCATTAACAGTCATTAAGTATTTAAATTATGAGCAGAGGTAAAGACAAAATGAGGCATCTTTTGAAGGCTTTAGCGCTATATTAGCACTTTGTACACTTAGCATAGCTGCCATGCTTAAAGCAGCAGTGTCTCTGTGCATTCCCTGGACAGTGTAGAACTTTACTTTAACATGTTCAAATCCAGGATGTCCCATTAAAGATTGAATTTTGATGTCCTTTGTTCAGCCTTCCTGTTATCTGCTCAGGTGTTGCTCTGGTAGCCTGAAAGAACCACTGATATGGTTCAGTATGTTCATCTGTATTCCCTTATGATTACAAGATATAACCAACTTTACATCAAATCTTCAATTAGATAAACCGTTCACATCAAAGAGTATTGTTGTTTGCGCAGTCTATTAGCATGTGGAGTATTCACTGGTCTGAAAAAAAAACATTTTGTGTTTCTAAACAGCAGATCACTGATGAAGGCTAAGTTTGCTTAAAATTGTTGGGTTCTGTGGACATCTCTACTTTATAGTCTGTAACTATAAAGTATAAATAGTCACAACTGTAACTTTTCAAAGGTTTAGAGATGCATTTAATGGTACACAAAATATCTATTAGCCAAGAAGGATGATCTGTTTTTTGGTTTTTTTCCTAATGTAGCCGCTTCCTAAGCCTGAACGTAAAAAGCGAAGGAAAAAGGACACCGATATCGTAAGTCACTTCAGTCTCTGTTGTTTAGTTCATACTTACAATAACACCATACGAATTGTCCTTATTTACGGTGTTAAATTTCAAGAGGTTCAACAATAAACACGCTTTGCTGCCCTCTTCAGGTAGAAGAACATAATGGACACATCTTCAAATCCACTCAGTACAGCATCCCCACATACTGTGAATACTGCTCCTCTCTCATCTGGATGATGGATCGTGCCTGTGTGTGCAAATGTGAGTCTGCAGATAAAATATCCAACATCAAGATAATATTTTTTTTTTTAATAATCGAGACATTGCTTTGTTTCCTCTTGGACATTATCGATTACTGTTTTCTTTTAAGATCTGTTCAGTTTTTAATGATTTCCTTTTTTAAGGATTACAACCCACAAAAAAAGTCCTGCAGTTTCCTTTAAAGAAAAATGTTTTCAATCTTACAGAAAAAAAAGTTATTTGTTTAGACATCAAAGATTTTATTTTTTTTATGACGCTTAAAAGCCACTGAAGGAGATGCTCTTGGTTGGAGTGTTTGTAAGCTGAAAACTATCAGTTTTTATTTTGATCCAATTAAAGAACTGAAAGAGAGAACTTCAGATCATTATTATTTTCTGTAACAGATCAGAGGCGGTTGAGGCTAAATTGAATAATTCTGACTGGATGACTGACAGGAGGATCTATAATTGATCAGTTAAAAATGCACATGGAAGAACAAGCTTTTTCCAGCTGTCATATTTCAGGCCAAGTGTATTTGTACACCGCATTCAGCAACTTCGCAGTTCAAAGAGTTTTACATCATAGTAACCAATTATGAAACAAGTAACAAACATTACATTTTGACAAATGATATGATCTAAAATAAAAAAATCAAGCAAATGTATATTAAACGTACTGATCAATGTGAGGCTGTAATGTTTCCTCGAATGATGCGAGTACCTCGATTATTAAATGTATCTGCCTCGAAGCTTTGTTAAATTGTGTTTTATTATTTAGCGCGCTCTCAGAGAGAGAGAGGATTATTCTGAAAAATAATCTATAGAGTATTCGATTACTAAAGTATTCTTTTACAGCAGCCCTAGATCAATGTTCTACTTCATACTAACCAAAGGCAACTCTAAACTAGTGGGTTTTAAGTTTAGATTTAAAGAAACTCAGTGTTTCAGCTGGTTTGCAGTTTTCTGGAAGTTTGCTCCAAATTAGTGTTGAATAAGATCTGAAGGCTGCTTCGCCATGTTTGGTTCTGGGGATGCAGAGCAGGCCAGAACCAGAAGACCTGAGCGGTCTGGAAGGCTGATACAACAACAATAAGTCTTTAATGTATGTTGTTGCTAAACTGTTCGGTGATTTATACATTAACAGAATTATTTTTAAAATCTGTTCTCTGGCCTGCATGGAGCCAGTAGAAGACATTAGAACTGGGGCGATGTGCTCTGTCTTCCTGGCTTTAGTGAGAACGCCAGCAGAAGCTGCAGCTGTCTGATTGCAGTAATAGCAGTGGTGTGATTACTGTGGCATTTTTTACTTTTCTGAGCAAAAGTAAAAAAGAAAAAGCAACTTTCAGCTTGCCCAGATGGGAAAAAGATGAGCTCATCAGCATATTATGTGTGCAAATCGATTGCTTGAAATCAAGGAAACCTACTCTTTTTTTTTTTTTTGCTGACTAGCGCCAACAACCCTTACACACACAGACTGTGAGCGTGATGAACACACACACGGTCTGTGTTCAGCCAGGCCTCAGTGGTCAGGCTCTGCCTTCTCTCCCTCCTCATTCCCTAATCAGATTGTTTTCAACTGGACTCATGAGGTCTGGGGCTCCATGTCTCGGGAGATTTCTTTTTTTTTTTTTTCCACACAGCTTTTCCTTTCTTCCCACAGGATGTTTTCTCCGTGCCAGCCAATGCCACTTTGTTCCTTTAAGCAATAACAGATTTTTGTTGCTATTGCTGTTGCTTTTGTCACAACTTGAAGTGAATAATGAGGAGACACTGCCTCTCTGTGGATAATGGGAATGATTTGCTTGATCTGTCTGGTTGTGTCCATCCAGTGTGCCGGTACGCCTGCCACAGAAAGTGCTGCCAGAAGACAACCAAATGTAGCAAGAAGGTGAGTCGGCCATATTGAGCTATTTCATGATAACCTCCCGTGACATTAATCGTGTTTTCCGCAAAGTAAAGTGTTTGTTTCACAGCCTACTGAAATCATTCTAGATAGGCTGTGAATGGATGTTTTTTCTTTCTTCTTTTTTTCATGCGTTTATGTTTGTGTGTGGACAGTTTGATCCAGAGCTGTCGACCAGACAGTTCGGAGTGGAGGTCGCTCGGCTGACTAACGACGAGCGGACGGTTCCTCTGGTGGTGGAGAAGCTGATCAACTACATCGAGATGCACGGCCTCTACACCGAGGGAATTTACAGGAAATCCGGCTCCACCAATAAGATCAAGGAGCTCAAGCTAGCACTTGACACGGGTAAACTGCTACAAGAAACTTTAAGTAGGTGGCGTGATCAAAAAGGATTTCTAACACTTCCACCGTTTGACCTCGCAGATGTGGAGAACATGAATCTGGATGACTACAACATTCACGTTATCGCTAGCGTCTTCAAGCAGTGGCTGAGGGACCTGCCCAACCCGCTGATGACGTTTGAGCTGTACGAGGAGTTCATCCGAGCAATGAGTGAGTGCCGAGCGCCAGCGCACTTTAGCATTGAGTTGCGTCTAATTGGAGATTTTGAGACAGACGGGCTTTTGTTTTCTGGAGCTGTAAACAGAGATTTGCCTTTTAGGTTTGCAGGACAAGAAGGAAATGATCCGGGGGGTTTACTCTGTCATCGACCAGCTCAGCAGAACTCACCTGAACACTCTGGAGCGCCTCATTTTTCATCTCGTCAGGTCAGAAGCCATTTTTTTCCCTTTCTTTTGTTCCTCTTTGCAGTGGCTCACAAAAGTAAAACACCCGGCGTCAGAAAATGATTTACAAAGGCAGAAGCCCAGGGCTGCAGTTTGTTTGGGGTGGCCCCAAAATTTTGTTTTTGTTTAATCAATACTCTTTTACTCAACAAACTTTATTTTACATAAAAGTCATAGAATATAAACAAATGCATGAAAAAGGCAATATTTATGTTTGTGAAAATTGTGAAGTTACAGTACATTTTCTGGGAACAGCATTAAAAGCAAGCATGCATCAATTCATATCCACTGATGTCTGCAGCTCCCGGACAGGGCACCAAATCTGGCTCCAGCCCAGGGGCCAAGATCCTTCTAAGTTTGGCCCTGAAAACACCCCCTGAATTTATTAAAACCTCTTCACTACCAGCATTATATTTCAATTGAGTTTTAAATAATCGTAGACATACACAAACTAGTCTCTAATGTGTTGAACAATTTTTAAAAATATTTAGCTGAAATCGATTTTGTCTAAGTGGTAAATATAGTCAACCGCTATATTTAATATCTACGCAAACACAGCAGCGTAGTAAATACTTTGAAATTCTTCATATGGCAGAAAAATAACTCTGCACTTCACCCTAAATTAGCCATTCCTACCGTAAAGCATGGTGGTAACAGCATCATGCTGTGGGCATGCTTTTTTTGGTAAAAAAAAAAATGGATGGAGCAAATACAGGGCAACACTGGAGGAGAATCTGTTGGAGGCTGCAAAAGACTGGGGTGAAGATTCACCTTCAATGGATAGATTGTTCAGTAATCTTGAAAAAAGGATGGATAAAAACTTCAGGTTTTGATGTTGAACGCTGGTAGATGCATACGCCGAGATTCAGCTGTAATTGCAGAGAAAGGTGGCAAAAGTATTAACTTTGGTTGACTGACTACATGTTCACTAAGTAATTTTAATTTGCAGAAAAGGACACCAAGTATCATTTTCTTTCTATTTCACAATTATGTGTTATTTCCAGTGGATCAGAGAGAAATCTGATAGAAATGCGTTAAAGTTTGTGGTTGCAATATGTCAAAATGCGACAAAAAACTTCAGGGTAGGAATAGTTCTTCGTGGATGAGTGTTGGAGAGCAGATGAACCAGTTTTAGTTCAGGTTTTTTATGTTGCACCAAATTACAAGGGATCTCAGTTAACAGAACTGCTCCAATTCACACAGCAGAGTCCAAATTAGTCCAAATTCATTCCAATTTAACTCATAAAAAATGCATAGTTATGTTCTGATCCCAATTACATCCAGATTATAGCACATAACAAACAAAATCTCTTAATAAAACAGTGGCAGTTGATAAAAAAGTTGTGTATTTAAGAAGGGTAAGGGTTAGAGTCAGTCGTCTGCATCAAGTTGCTGACTCGCCGGACATTTTTCATTCTCAGCAAGCTTGTGGCGACAGTAGAGAGGAACCACTCTTTTTTTTTTTTTTTAACGGACAGAAAATCTAATTTTCATACCTCCCAGATTTCACCCAGTATCAACTATTTGAACAGCTTTTTATCTCTCATTTGTTCTCTTTACTTTTATCCTATAATACTGATGCACATTACACAATACAGCTACTTTCTGTCACCATCGATGGATGTAAACCCAGACGATGTCTCTGACAGTAAAGGGGAGGCTGCTTTCTTAGCGGAAGTTTTCTAAATAAACGTCTCTTCGGCCAAGAGTTTAATGAAACCTCAGCTGTCTAATGGAATTAGTCCTATTGAATAAAACTGTGCCATTACCCCTGCAGACGTTGCACGTGGCTGTTTATAAAAGCGTCTCAGTTACACGAGCGTTAAGGCCCGGCTGATGAGGGATTACCTGCTCTAACGGTGGGTTTTCTGCTCCCAGGATCTGCTTGCAAGAGGAAACAAACCGCATGTCGGCTAATGCGCTGGCCATAGTTTTTGCTCCCTGCATCCTTCGCTGCCCGGACACCACCGACCCGATGCAGAGCGTCCAGGACATCAGCAAGACCACAGCGTAAGAACGCACGCACACACATTTTACAAGATACAGCAGGGGGAAAAATAAGTTTTACAAAGTATTTGAATTCAACCTCAAGCACTCTTATAAATATGTCTATGAAATATGAGAAATATTGAGGTGTGCATGCTTAATGAAATGTCATGATGATGATTATTTGGTTTGACCGTATCAGGAATTCAGTGGGAAATAATTTGTGTGAAACATAAATACCTGTATTAAGTTGAATTCTTGAACTTTTGGCAGATAAAATGGTCTAAGTTTTAACAATAATTTCTGTATTTTCAAACAGTTTTATTTTAGAATATATTATGAAATGCAAGCAGTTTCTAAAAATGATTATAGAGAATATAGAGTCTAACACAATTTTATTTTAGATGTAACCTAAAACTTTAAAAAAAAGAAGAAAAAATCAAGTAAAAATAAAAAATGACCACATGACATCATTACTCTGTCAACACACACCAAAATTAATCAAGTGCTTATAATTAGTTGCTCCTTTCTCCTCTTAAATCCCAAGGAGTCAGAAAGGAAGTTCTTAGTTTTTTCCACATCCTCCTTTCTTTCCAATATTAACTTCATCTTTGTTTAACAAACGACAACCTGGAATCTGTTGTGCGTTTCTTTTTCCTCCTTGCACTTGAGTTCAGATTTAAATAATTAAATAAACATTCTAGATATAGATGGTTATCATGTCCATAAACATTTTCCATTGTTTCCCAATAAAAAACAAAAACAATGGAGATGAAATTCTCCTTATTTTTACCATGGATGTTAGTTGGGTTTACTGCAAAGTGTGATGTGGACCCGCATGATTCTGAGGGAAAATGATGGAGAGAGGAGGTTGAATTAAATGAATCTATTCCATGTGACAACAATGAGGCACCGATCCAGCCTAACCAGATCATCAGATAGATAAAAATAAGGACATATGATTGGGAAGAGAATAAAGGTGAAGTCAGTAGTCTTCCTTCGTCACAGAACAGCTTCGTGTTACATGTGTCTAAATGCTGATGAAATGACTCGCATCATGCTGTTCATTCTGTAAAATAATATCTTTTCTGTTGTGTAGAGATGAGTCGGTGTTCATATTGTTTACCAAGCTGTTCAGAGGTTTTTCTTCTCACCTAATTATGCAGGTGTGTGGAGCTCATCATTTGCGAACAGATGACTAAGTACAAAGTTCGCCTAAAGGACATAAATACACTGGAGTTTGCTGAGAACAAGGCCAAGTCGAAACTGAGCCTCATTCGTCGATCGATGGTGAGATCAAACAAGATGATCGTGAACATGTCTGCCTGACTTATAATAATTAATCCATCGTAGTTCACGGCTTCTTTCCTCTTACAGCTTATCTCCTTTACTCTAAATCTACTTGGACAGATGTGAAGTAAATCAGCATATGCTACAGAGGCTTAGATCAGTAAATCATCATTTTGTGTTGTGACGTTGTTGTTTCTTCTATTTTCTGAAATGTCTGGATTGAATTAAGGAGTTATCATACATTGCACAATAATTTGCATCGATGCGTTGCATGTTGTTTACATCGGGAAGTTTTGTCCATGTGCCCAAAAGACGATTCCTGTACTTGACATCCGTAGCTGCGCTGCAGTAAATAATTGTATTAACAAAACAAAACCTGAAGATGTAGTTATTAATTTAGTGCAGTGCGTCACAGCAAAAGGAAAGTAGCATAATGCAGAAGAAATGTTGAAGACCAACTCAAATCCACTTATATTCTTCTTTTTCTCAGACAATATTCTGTTGCATTATTTTAAGGTTAAATGAATATTGTGCAGTCCAGGGGCCGACTCTGATTAGATTTACTTAATGCTTCTTGTAGAAAAACGTCTTCTGAATTTAGGTGAAGGTTTGAGTCTAAAGCAGAAAAGTGGCAGGAGATTTTATTTGTTTCACATTCCTTTCTCCGACACAAAGTGTGGACAGAGATCACCACTAGCTTTCCCTTCATCTAGTTTCTTTAGTTTTTCATTTAGTTAATTTTATTTCTAAACGGAAGCATATTTTCTGTTCAGTTCTGGTGCTTCTTCTTGAGAAACTAGAGAATAAAAAAAAAAACTTTAATTCTGTTGTTGCTTTTCCTAAAAGCTGGCAAAAACATCCAAGACGGTAAAGTTGGTGTGCAAATGTTCCCTGTGGTGCAGTAATGTTTAGTTGTTAGATTATATATATTATAGACTTCATGTAGTTCAGTTACTGCACGTGAGAATGTATCGCTGCTGTTTTTGAGATAACAGAATCAAAGCTACTTTTATTTATTATTCTATTAAATCATTCTAATAAATCTAAGATTTAGTTCATCTCTAAAATATTTCAAGGTTAGTCGTTTTACTGTGTTATTGACCTGATTTGCTAAAAACGAGCTGACATATCCAGATACTTCTGGTGACGTTGCAAAAGGCAACAGACCAAAAACAAGGGTTCTTCTGAGAACGTAAATTTTTTTATTGTATTCATTTTCTTTTTCTTTTTTCGTTCATGTTTTTAATCATATTAATCCATAAAACGTGCTTATTTGGATACTATGCATCTGAAAAAAGTTTCTTATAGAAAACTTCATGAATTTCAGAAACATTTGACAAAATTAGATTACCAAAGATCTTCAGAAATAATTTCTAACCAACGTTTATCAAAATTAAATGGTACAGTTAATGTTTTCTGCAATGACTCATCAGATTCAGACGTATAAAGATGGAGCCCTGGCGACACAAAATGCAAATGACTCACAATCTATCACTAAATCGTTACCGATCCCAGTTGATCGGCTCCATTCCTGCGCCTCTTGTGATGTCACCAACCAAAACACACAAATAGCACAATAAACAGAATGTTTTCAATTAGGAAGTTTTTCCAAAATGTTGTTTTGTGAATTCCTGCATGGAAATCCATACTCCCTTCCTCTGCTGTGTTTTTTTATTGTCTGTGTTCAGTGGTCGATGAACAAAAAATACACTTCTGGACAGCATCTTTAAGGCCGTGGACGTGTGTGTGTGTGTGTTTGTGTGCTGCTGATGTGATCCTCAGGGAAAAGGTCAAGCACATCGGCTGACCTACCACACGCCTTCACCTCCGGCCAGTCCTCGGCTGCCGTTCAGAGCCGACGCGGCGAGAGAGGGGAGTGGTGGCGAAGAGGGGGCGGAGTCACTCGTGGACATCTCGGAGCACCAGCAGGCCGCCATGCAGCAGGAGGACAGAGTGCTGACAGAGCAGATCGAAAGCCTGCAGAAAAAGAAGTTGGTCTTATTTTGGATCATCGGTTAATGACCTGGAACAGACTAGACCAGGGGTGTGCAAACGTTTTTGTCACGTGGGCCAAAATTGTCAGCTCAAAACTCAGGCAAAGCAAATGTAATTTTAAGATTTAAAATCACCAAAAACGTGTTTGTTTGTTTTTTCTTCTACCTACTCAACAATAAACTAAGCCTGAGCTGTTTTAATAAAACACATAATCAGATTTTTTTTTCTTTTTAGGAACAGGATTTTTTTTTCTTTGCTCGTTTGAAGAAAACTGAAAAAATATTTAGTCTATTCTCAGCAATAAAAACAGGATCAGGTCAGTCTTCATTTGAAAACACTTACTGGATTTAGGCAAGTTGCAATACAGCTATTAAAAAGCACATTTTGGTGCACAAAGGTGTAGTTTAAATAATGCAATGAGTAGATGTGGCTACATTTACCATGAAAATAGGAAGAAACCAGAAAGCTTGGAAGAGATTATAACTTTGTGTTGCGTCTAACATTTTTCTCAGTAGCTTTTGGTTTAAAAGTCGTAGCTTTGTCTGAATTCATTCTCGAATTGTCTGCAGAAATAATTCCAGTGGCCACAAATGGCTCCACTTTGAACACCCTTGGACTAGACACTCTCGGTATAGAATAAAGAACAAATAATTTATCTGTTTATGATGACGTTTGCTCGTGTTTCTGGTGAAATGTTCGTAACAGAGAGGAGTTGACTGTGGAGATGCTGGCACTCGAGCCGCGAGCCTCAGATGACGAGACCCTGGAGTCTGAAGCCTCCATCGGTACGGCTGACAGCTCAGAAAACCTCAACGTGGATTTAGAGGAAACCGTTTCCGACTTCTCTGGTATGTCATTTTGTAGCAAGCTCAAAACAATAATCGTATTGCAGCTAGCATGTTTTCATATTATAAGGCTGTGGGGCTTCCACCCAGCTCAAGCTCTTGAACAAAGTTCAAGCTTTCCGTCGGCATCACGGTGAAAACTAAATGCATTCATGCAAACGTTAATATAGATGAACTGGGGCTCATAATGCAAACGAAATAAACAAAACGTACCTTGCTGTTTTCACCGCAGGACTGCGATGCATAAGATCTTTGTTTCTTTAACACAGCAAACAAGCATTTGAAATCTTGCCGACAGTAGTTGTTTTCGGCCCTTCTTGGCTACGGGAACCAGTGAGGTACAAAACAAACAAGCAAAACGGCAAAGATTCAAATTATGATCTAAAATTAAAGTCTGAATTAAAATAATATGTCTGGTTTACTTCAGGCATGGATCCATAATTACAATGAATTAGAAGAGTCGGATTGGACTCGTACACAATGCCTGTGGGCTTGGGTCCAATTTTTAAAAAATTATTTCTAATCATTTATGGCTCCTTACAGAGTGTATGACCTTGTGGTCTCATTTCAGAGAGAGGTCCAGGGATCTCCTCCCCATGGCCTCGCAGACCCGACAGGAAGGACTCCCGACGACGCGCCCCCCCCCACCGCCAGCCCGATTCCCTGGACTCGGCCGACTCTTTTTCCACCATTTCCTCCTACTCCTCCTCATCGCACTACCACCCGTCGCCTTCTTCCTCCTCCTCCGCCGCCGCCGCCACTCGCCGCTTTCGTTTCCACTCCAAGTCTCCCGCGGTGGGCTCCAGCCTGGCCCGCTCTCAGGCCCTGCCCCTGAACGCATCTCAGTCCGCTCGGTCGGACAGCTTCGACGGCAGCCTGACAGGGGAGCAGGACGACGACGAGCGGCCACAGTTCACCAGCCGCGGCACTTTCAATCCAGAGAAGGGCAAGCAGAAACTCAAAGGTGCCAGACATTCTGCCGTGAGGAACATCAGAGACGGCGGCGGTGGGCCTGGCAGGGACCCTCCGGACATACCCCAGCACCTCGTATTGTACGGTAGTAATGAATTCATGGTATGAAGGACGCAGGAACACCAAAGCACTCGTACTTTCAGCCGGAGGGAGGCAAGAAGGGCTCGACTGCCACCATGCTTTCACAGTACAGTGCCTTGGCAGCTCTGTCCTCTGCACCAGAGGAGAGAGACTGAGCAGCAAGACAGGGAAAAGGGAATGTTGGAATATGAAAAAAAGAACTCCATATCAGAGAATATTACAGAGTTAGAGAGCTAAAGATTTATATTTCCTCTAAATGGGCAAAAACCCCACACTAAATCAGACAACGCCGATGTTCACTGGACTCTAAGCTCCTAAATATTAGCTTCTTTATCGGTTTACAGTTTAAAACAATCAGTGTCAGCAGTGGACACTCTTATTACAAGACTCTTTTTTTTCTTATTTAATAAATTTTATTATCACAGAAATGCTTTATGGCCTATAATATACAGGTATAAATACTGTACAAAGCTGGAACACCTGCCCCTGCTGGGTAGTTGTAGTCTAATATTTATCTTTTTTTTTTTCTTTTTTTTTTTTGAGTATCCCGGGTCGGGATGTTCATATTTTGAGCATGTGCAGAGCAAGACTGTACGAATGAGTGTGAAAGTCAAAAACCACTTCATGTGTTTTAAGTTTGTGCTGCTTCCCCCACAATCCGCCGCCCTCACTAACAGGGGGTGAAATGAGCTATCAATTAAAGGGACCAAGTCAGCTGGTGTGTATTCCAGCCAATGGGATCCCAGCTCCTTAGGAAAGTCAGACACCTACAAGATTTCTGCATTCGACTGTTCTACAGCCATACAACATGTGTAATGTACTGTACAGGCCATAAGTACGGCATAGCGGACAAATGAAACTGTTACTCATCCACTTCCTGTGTCTGGAGCATTTTGGTCAATAGCAACCAAGAAAGAGTATAAATCACATTGTCTTCTGTCTTTATTAGAGTCTGCTTGTATTTAAGGGATTTTCTTTCTGCTATTGTAATTCTCCAGCTCATACATCAAGTCAAACTTGTTTTTCTAATTGCACAAATGCTTACTAGCACATAGCTCCCCTTTTCACTTTTTCACACCTCAAGAAGAAGAAAGGCATCCTGGGAAATATCCTGATCAAGATTATTGAGGCTGGTATTATTGCAAAATATCAGTAAAAGACCTAAAAAATAATCACTCATAAAACTAGATATGGTACTTGGATATCAAGAGTCTCATTTTGTCAAACATACCTTTTAAATAGATAAATTTCCATAAAGAAGTTTTCAGAAGCTTGTTGATTGCTTCAAAAACATCTACTCAAAATGCAACAAGGTACATTTCTCCAGATGTTAGTAACTGGAGTCTATATATATATATATATATATATATATATATATATATATATATATATAATTTTCACCATGTGTTGATTAAAGAAAACTGTTCAAGATACATAACTGTACGCCCATGATAAATGACACTGATGTGTATGTTGAGCTGTACTTCTCTCCTTTTTATGGTACCACAAAGGTGATCTAAAGCTGGATAAAAGGTGCAAACAACCTCACAGGAAATGCAGTTTCAGTATTTCCTCAAATCGCATAGCATCTACTATTTTTGTTTCTGATTTATTTTATTTTGTAAGTGGCTTTGAAAATACAAGAACAATTGCTGCTTTTAGTTTTCAGAGAATTACAATAGAGTTTTGACTTTTCTGTTTATATTTTCTGTTGTTTACCCAGTGAGAGCTTTTGGGTTTAATCTAAATCTGTCAGTGCCCTTTATCTCTTCTGGCTTTTTCTCTCCATCTGCTTACTGGAAATGAAACAAGACTCCATCTGTGAAGGACAGGTTGTCCTCCATGTTTCTTCACTGGCTGGTCCATTGTGAAACTTTCAGTTCACACGTTACTTTTGCTCTAAATGGGAGATTATATAAGTAATAAGAATTAATGCACTTTATTATTATTTTTGGAACCCTGGTCTATAGATAATTAGAACACAACTTCAGAGAATTTTAGTTTTTTCCACCTTTAGAGAGTGGTGTACTATTAATTTAATTTGTATGAAATAGTCCATTCAAAAATGACTACAGCATTGTTTTGAAAACCTCTTTTCTATGAAAAACATGCTTTAGCATATGTTCTTGCAAAGGTTCATCTGACTGAACCGCAAGACTTGTGGAATGTTCACTTCTGGGCCCATGAAACCAAAGTGGAGATATTAGATAATAATCCACGGTGCACTGTTTGTAGGAAACCCTAACGAACCATATCGCAGCAAACTCATCGTGCCAGTTACTGTCAACCAGTGACGTGCGGTCAGGGGAGGCACGGAAGAATAATATAATAAGATAAATTATACATTTTCATCCTGTGTTTTGTACTATAAAGTATTTACTTTTCATTTAGCTTGACCAATTTTAATTATTTTTTTCTTCAAAATAGCTCAATTTTCGCATTTTCCCATTCAAACGCTCGAAAGCGAAGCCGGTGAGGCAGCAGCGAGTTGAGCCTCACCTGGGATTGATCAACCTCTCACTACCTGCACTGGCTGCCATTCTACGGGAGCATGTTCCTCCAGTCTGTACATGTCCGATAAAATGGTTAAAAACATTTAATATATGAACTGATTTTCCATAATTTAGCTTATTTATACAGTGTACAGTGTTTTTTGTCACCAACTGTGTGTGTAACGTGTTTCGTGTGCTGAGGATCAGAAACGGCAGAGAACAGATTCGAGGTGAGGCAGGCAGTTCTCCTGCCTCATGGCAGGGGGCGCTCATGATCCCAGACATTGTGACTCCACAACTGCAGAGTAAGAGACAGTAACAGCGAGCTAGTGATACAGTAAATAAGAGAAGCTACACGCAACGAGTCTACGTGTAGCTTGGCTGATGCAGAGAGAAAAATGTGGTTTGAGTTTTTCAACGGGTTTCCCCTTTGCTGTGCAGCATAGCACTAAATTAATATCTATATTTCCAAGTTTCATTGAGTTAACGGAATTATTCTACCTTGGCAGCGCGGCTATGAATGGCATGTGAACGTATAGTCATTTGGCCCTTCAGTGTTGTCCGTATGTAGACAATAACGTGCAGGGGGTCTTATGATTTTGAATAAGTCAGTGCCTCATCAGCCATGAACCCCACCGCACGTCACTGCTGTCATCCATGGTGTTGGAAGGGTCATGCTTTGGGCTTGTTCTGCAGCCACAGAACCTGATGTCTTTGGATTCAGTTATCCATAATAATCCAGTACACCTCAGTGTATTCCGGAGTTAAATGGGAGAGCCTTTTGACTGGAAGCTGGAATTCGGCAAAGAACCACAGAACAATGATCCAGAATTCATCCACAAGAGAGAACTCACTGGAAAAAAACTTTCAGGTAATTCTACTTTATAGGGGAAAGTAAAATATTCAGAAACTGACTGTAAGTTTCAGGTTAATGCGCCTGTTCTCGCATTCAAAGCGGAGAATGGTTTTCAAACACTGCTCACATTTCGAGACGAACACGAGCCAGCAGACTGTCACGAGAAGCGCACATTTGAAACCAATTTGCATTATTTCTATAAATAAAGATGGCCTAATTGATTAGAAATGACTCGGGGGCAACCTCCTGTTGTCGCTGCTCGCCTACCGCAGCACGCATGCGCGAACTGAAGCCGACGTCACGGAGGGAGCAGGCAGGAGCCAGGAGCCGCTCGGGGAAGAGTTCGGGACCTGTCGTATTTTTCTCCCACGCAAAGAAAAAATTAATTTATCCGTTCCTGTTCACGATGTCGGGGCTTGACAGCAACCCGTTCGCTGACCCGGTGGACGTGAACCCCTTCCAGGTGAGTGCGCGGTGTAGCTTTGTGACTTTTAGCAGGTTTGAATCAGGTGTAAGGTGAGGAGTGAACGAGAAAACCTGTTTGGTTGGTTGCTGGGTTCGGCCATTAGTATTTCCTGGCCAAGAATTGTTATAAGAGGCATGACACGTATTCGGTTAAATGTAGGCCACTTTATCTTCATCATCCCAGTAATGAAGAAAATGTTTGTTTTTTTTTTGCTTTTACATTAGCTTCCTCTGGGTTTAACTCACCTGAGCAGGTGAGCGGAATCATTAGCAGGTGTTTGCAAACATTCAGATGTAATATCTTCTCCACGTCCCCGAGTTTCTTTTTCCTTTTCAAAGCATTCTATAAACAGGAACTCTACCAATTCGTCGAGCTCTAGTTTTGTTAACTTGGGTGTTTTTCTCATTGCGTTTTTAACGCCCTGAAAAATAAGGCGAATGTCCGGAGACGTGTTTTCGTAAAGGTAAACCCTCCCACTTGCTCAATCTAATAAAATAATTACAGCAACCACAACAAGCCCATTACTGGGCCTCCATCCACGTGAATTATTAATCTGCAGTGAGATGGTTCAGGATTGAAATGCTCCTCTTGGATTACTGCATTGCACCGATTGGGCATCGCATAGGGCCTGGTAAACCCACTTTTACGGTCCTAAACCATCCCTGACCTCTCTAGACATGGGACTCACCTTGTCTGCTGAAGGTATGCTATTGAAATTTGTACAAATATGTCAGAAGATTCTATTTAAGTCCTGAAAGTTGTAAGGTAAAGGACATGCTTAATCGGAGAGAGATCTTGGAAGTCTACAAGCTTACATGCCCTTTGTTATTACCTTCACTCGCTTTATGTATTATTGGTGTATAAATTACGTTATATCTATATTAACTTACAAATTTTTTATTTTTTTTTGCCTTTCCCAGGATGCCTCAGTCACACAAGCTATCGGCGGGGTCTATGAAAGCACCGGAGAGTATAACCCGTTCACTGCAAATGAAATGGTGATCTTTAAATAATGAAATATTACTTTATTTCTTTATTCGAACATGATTGAAGTATAAAATCACACACATGAACAAGGAATGCAAAACACACATTTTTCTACCACAATAATCTTAGCATGCTCAAAAAGGAAATATAGTTACAGATGTAAGGAAGTTCATTTAGATCAGTTATATGTCTAGGTTTTTTGCAAACAATATATATATTTTTTTTTTATTCGTCCCACAGGGAAAGTTCACTGGGACAACCATCCCAGTCTCTAAAGCCTCCTCATCCCAACCTGCTGTACTTCCAACTTCTGTGGAGCAAAGTCCACAAGTAAGTGGTGGGAAAACAATAGGAATATTTTGGGCGGCGTTGTGTTGGGAATGTTTTCCATAATGAAATCAAATGCTTAAATCAAGTTTACTGGCCTGTGCACGACAACTTAAATGGATAAATATTTGATAATTCTGGGTACCTACGATTGCTGTTATGTATGAATGGAGTGTTAAGGTCTTTGTATATACGGGAAAAATATATTTTCACCCAGAAAGCACAGATATTTGTAGATTAATTCCATATATTAGCAAGAAAAAAACACTTGGATATCCTCTGATGGCAACAAGTCATAAATTTCCAAGACAAAATTACAGGGTTTTTTTTTAATGATAAAAAATTAAAATTATGATTTAAAAAAAAAACTACCTGATAAAAGTCAGGAGTTTACTGAAAATTTAAAGACAGACATTTGCTACAACAAATGCCAAAAGTCCTCTAAAATTTAACTGGTAAATGTAGGACATATTTTTCAAAGTGTGTTTTTTTTTTTTTCCTAGTTTAAATATCAGAAATCATGGCAAATTTTAAGGCTTAGCTTTGTTGTATATTAACTGTATATATTTTAACCTGTCAGTTTTCATCAATAATTCCAGCTCTATGTAATAAGTGTTGCTGTATGACTGTACTACCAAGCTTTAGGACAATAAAAATGTATCCTTGCGTAAATAATTCAATTAGTTTATTTCTATATCACCAATTCACAACACTTCACACTGAGGTCAAGTTCAGTTCATTTTTCAGAATGGTTTAAAAGGTTTTCTGTCTAAGGAAATAGCCAACCTGATAAAGTTCAGAGTCTGAGTTCTTCATATTTTTCTAACATCATCCACTATCAGCTAAAATCAGCAGTAATAAAACCTAACCTTAACATGAATCTGAAGTTATTTGAGTTGTTTTCTGCTGGGCCTTTTCTTTTGAAGAGCGCTAACTTGTCCATCACTGATTTGTCTGCTGTGCATCAGGCTACGGCAGCAGCTGCTCAGGCTAATCTGGTCAGGCAGCAGGAGGAGCTGGAGAGGAAAGCCGCAGAGCTGGAGCGAAAGGAGCAGGAGCTGCAGAACAGGAGCAGCAGAGTCTCCAACCCAGGAGGTAAAGCTCCACCCTTGTTTTTCTGGAGTTGCACGGAGAAAATGCTTGAGTATGAACATCAGTTCCACTCTCCTGTGTTGAAATCTGTGTTTCTCAGCTAAAGAAAACAACTGGCCGCCTCTTCCAAGGTTCTTTCCCATAAAGCCGTGCTTCTATCAGAACTTTGAGGAGGATATCCCAGAAGATTACCGCAGAATATGCAAGAGAATGTACTACCTCTGGATGTGTATGTAGACTTCATCTCTATTCCTTCACCCAAAACCCAAAGAGATGATTTTTAAAAAAAGTATATAGGAATAAGTTATTCATGTGTTAAAACGAATGGATGTATTAAATGTTCTCCTTTTTTCTCCTGTTTTCTTGTGAATCAATTATCAGTCCATAGCGCCACTCTGTTCCTCAACATCCTGGCTTGCCTGGCTTACTTCACCGCTGACGCTGCTAAAGGTGTGGACTTCGGTCTGTCCATCCTGTGGTTCATCCTCTTCACCCCTGTGTCTTTCGTCTGCTGGTACAGGCCGGTTTACAAAGCCTTCAGGTAAAGATTTATGGTCACAACTGGATCCCAGTGATGTTGAAAGAGAAGTAGACGTGTAATAAAAAAAAACCTTTGTGAATGCTTTATGAATATTTTTCAAGTATGAACATGTATGTGTAGCATTTTAGTAGCTTGACTTCACTTCTTTAATGCTAACCAATTAAACTTGTAAGTATTAAATAAAGAAATTGTATCTTTGCAGACATGCAGTTAGAGGACAAAAATTGCATAGCTGTGCTTGTGTGCTATTGCAATAATATTCCCACTCACAAGTTGTTCTCTTGCTTTTAGAGGTTAAGTGTTTATTATCAAATTCATTGCTGTTATAGTTGTAATGCAATTCTTCAGCAGGAACAAATCTAACAAATTTATTAAACCCTACACTGTGCAAGATGAGTCTGACCACTATGTAGATTTATGATGTAGAGTTTGCACATGGCGAAATATGGAAGTGCTCTAGAATTTTTGAATTTGCAAAGAGTGTGGAGTTTAGCTGTAGACACAGCAAAAACTATTTTCTGCCATAAGTTATCACACGCATCATTTTTAAAAATTATTATTATGACATGAGAATGGGTCATTTCAAAAAAGAAAAGTGCGCCCAGCTTTATTATGAAGGTTAAGGATGCATGTATCACAAACTTCAACAGTGTGCGTAAAAAAACTTGGATGATGTTTAAATTAGAAAGATGCATTCTTTACTCATAACATCTCCCTGCAGTTGAACTTCTGTCACAATCTCCATTGAAAAATGTATTCCTTCCAACATTGTTTTTTAAGCTGAGTACAATATTGACCTTCTGAGACAAAATCTTTCATTGTGAAAAAATCTCAGATTTTTTTCTTTTCTTTGCTGGAATCTAGTTGCTGACTTTTGTCCTCTGTTGCCGTGCTGTGACTGCTTGTACTGCTCTTTCCTGTCCCTTTTCTTCCTGTCCCTCTTTCAGTATCCAATTACAGTAATAAATTCAACATCTGAATGTGTCTTGGTGATTCTGATGGAGCACCAAGTTATTCTTGCATTACTGTGTGACTGTTGCTATGCACTTATGGTGAAACACTGTATCTGGAAAAAAACAACCTTCAAAGTATCAGTGGATATAGTAGTGGATATTGCAGATCAATACATGTTATGAAATATTCAGATTTGATGCATCTTTCAGGTTGCTAAGGGTTATTGGGTGTAATTGTATATAATGGAAACTATAAACCATTATGTACTTTAATATGACTCCAAAGGACTGATGCTTAACCCACCATGTTTAGAGTTGAAGAGTTGTTACAATGAGTGCTGAGATTCTTCTAGCAACAACTGGTTCCTAAGCACTTTTTCTGCCTTTTGTGTGTTTCCGTAACATGAAAGTTGAACTTTTAAATGTTACACTACACGTACAATGTCTGTTTTTCTTTTTCATCCATAGGTCTGACAGCTCCTTCAGCTTCTTTTTCTTCTTTTTTGTTTTCTTCTTCCAAGTGGCAGTGTACATTATCCAATCAGTGGGCATTCCCTCATGGGGAAACAGGTGAGTTTAGTACTGGTAGATTGTCATTGATTTCATTTGTCCTTCAGTATGTATGAGCATGATAATGTGCGTAGGTTTGTAAATGTGCATGCACAACTCCCAGCTAAATGTTTTGGTGGTTATTTCTTTCCTGTTTTCTACTCTCTTGCATATCTTTGACAGATTCCTGTTGACCTATCTTGTGTGGGGTGCTTTTTTTTGTAAGTGCGCAGAGCCTTCCTTCTTGGGTTTATTTTCAGCATCATGTTGTGTATTAAACCTTGAAAGCCTTTTTCATCTTCTGTTCTTTCGAGTTTCATATTTTCCAAGTATCAGTGGGGATAGCTTGGATGCTAGCAAACCCAGCAATTTGTAGGAGCGTTTTTTTTTAAACATGTGTAGCATTGACTGAAGAGGAAAAATTCAAACACGTGGTCATGTTTCTTTGTCGTTGGTTTTTTACAGTGGATGGATCTCATCAATTAGCATGATTCGTACGAACTTGGCAGTTGCCGTGGTTATGATGGTAGTGGCTGGTTTTTTCACCGTCAACGCTGTGTTGGGTGTCATCCTGCTGAAAATGGTAGGTGCAAGCATTACCCATTTTTTACACTGCAGCTGTTTTTATATTTCATACAGTTGTGCTTAGACCTCTACAAAACAAAGTAGATGTAGTCTTCAATTTTAATGGTAGGCTAATTTTATTGAAGAAATTCTACCAACCAAATAAGTAGATTTTTCAGGTCACCGAGTGAAATAAATTTGATCGTTTTACGACCCAAACAAAAGTCTACCTCCTGCATCTTGGTTATACACCATTATTCAGGTGGCTACAGATAATACTTACCACAGGTGTCAATATGGAGATGAGTTAAAACGCAGTTGGGACTAAAGGGACCAAAGAAAACATTGGTAACGCATTAAGAATGGGCATATAAGTGCATCTAAAGTTTGAACATCTAAATTAGGGATTCAGTACGGTTTTGGGAGAAAGTGGTCTGGCTGAACAGGACCACAGTAAGAGTCTTTTGGTATCTGCTAAACTTCACTGCAGTTTTTTTTTTTGTTTTGGCTTTTTTTTCTTTTTTTTTGTCATAAGTCAAATTTTGTTGAACATAATTTTTAACAGCAAAAAAAAGGTTAAAAACATCCAATGGGGTGAATACCTTTGTGTGGCAGAGTATTTCAGGTAAATGTCATGCAAATTAAATGTTGACTTTTATCAAATGTATTTTTCTGAATAACCTATACGAGTCTTAATCTTCATGATTCTTATCCCAGGTCCACTCCAAGTACAGAAATTCAGGCGCCAGCTTCTCCAAGGCTCAGCAGGAGTTTTCCCAGGGAGTCCTGACCAACCGCACCTTCCAGAGCGCCGCTGCTAGTGCTGCCACCTCTGCTGCCACCTCTGCTGCCCAGGGGGCCTTCAGCAGTAACCAAGGGAATTAAACTGCTCCAGAAAATTACCTGGAGGACTCAGGCTAGTATTTTCTAACCAGCAAGCCGTGACTACATGTAAACAGTACGATTAGTTGTACGGAACAGACTTTGATCATTTTACAGAAATTTGCCAAAAGAACAATCAGAAACTCACAAAATGGCATTATGACGTGTATAAATTCTGCATCTCAAACACAGCTAAAACAAGAATGTTGATGCAAGCATGCCTTGAACATGGCCTGGTAGTTTTGACATTTGAGACTGCCTTTTATCAGTGTGCAATATGTTGGAATGTGCAGCCATCTGAAGCTGGTTTAAAACAAATTAGCCAAACCAAAACGAGGCCTTAAGAACAAACCTGATATTAGTGTATGATTATTAATGACTTGAGCTTCACCATATAGCATCCAGAGCCTATCCACCTTATTCCTAGCCCTCATTAGGCTTTGCGTGATTTATGGGCGCGACTTCCGGCACAAACCGGAACCACCATTTGTTTACATGATAGCAACTCGTTAACCGGCGTTCGTCAGAGCTTTTAGGCTATAAAATATATGGGAACATCAACTATCACAGCTTAAATGTGGCAATATTGTTTTACCGCTACCTACAGCTATTGCGGGGAGGGATGGCGACTTGAAGAAAAGGCCGCAAATAACCCGCACTAGCATATTTAGCTACTTCACTGACTCGGTTGCTTTGGAGATGCTGGTTTTCTTCCATTGGCTTTTTGAACACACAATGAAATGAGCACACATAGAGCATTTTGGGTTCTCTCTTCAAGTTTAGAATTTTTAGCCAAATTCTTTTTGTTTGCTTATCTGTCGGTAGGTGATGACAACTACCGCTTATCACAGAAACTCTGCCTTTTTGTTTCAGGAGCGCGTTCAAAACACATATGCTGCTGCAGCCACAAACTAAATGTGGTCTGATAATTAGAGTACAGCCACAAACAGCACAACAGTTACCCGAGTTCTACAAGAGCATCTTACCACACTTTCCAGTGGCAAGCTGCTCTGTATAACAGGTTAATGTGTGGTCCGGTTCTAGTCCAGTCGGGGAAGATTATCCGTATTATGGTCTGAAGCGCAGCAGCAGCTGCGGTCACTTCTCCGCTGATTTGCAGCGTCACTCAGCAACGGAGAACCTCGAGGTTCTGGTTCTGATGGACTAAATAAACCCAGATATTTTATTTTATCTTACAGAAATTTATTGCTGGCCCAAACATAATGATAAAACCCACTTGCTGCAGCCACTTCATGAACTTTATTATTTTTTTAATTTAAATGAAAAATAAAATTCACATCACACCAAGCTAATATTATGTAGTCCTGCTGTTTTATACTGTCGGCACAAACCTGCAGCTCAGAAGTTCTCTGCTTTTTTCTTCTTTATTACTGTCAGTACATCAGAGAAACGAGCTGCTAGCTGTGCTGTTAATTCACGGTTATTCCGTTATAAAACTTAACGCTGTGTTCCTGTTGCTCCCTGTGATTAAACACATAATTACGATCTTCTGTTTTAGCAGTTCTCTGATAGCAGACAGAGTGTCCTTAAACAAGTTTTACTAAATATTGTACAACAACCGAAAAGAGAGATGCAACTTCTATCATGAATATAGATTAGCCAAAAACCCTACAAATTACAATGAAATACTGCTGCTTCCGGTGGGCGCCGGAAGTAAAACCCATAATCGTTTCCCCAGTAAGCCTCCCAGGAATAAGGTGGATAAAGTATCATTCTGATCTGAGCGTTAGTACTTACAACAAACTATGTACCAAGTTTTTTTTTTTGTTGTAAATTTTATGTTACTGTTTATCTGCTCTCTAAATTTGGTGTGGTTTTTTTTGTTAGTCTTTTCTTTTATATATGAGATGTACGTGAGCTGATTACTAATGAAGGTGATGGGATGAAGGTTTGTCTTTGTTCGCTTTTAATCGGCTTACTGAGTTTTGATGGAATGTGTCTAAAAGGGTAAATGAAGATGTGATTTTTGAGGGGGCTGCTAAGTTTTTATTCAATATTTACTTGTGAAGGAAATGTCTGTTTTCAGTCATAACGGAGCCTTCCTGTAATTACCAAGTAATGCAGTCAGGTTTGGTGCAAAATTACTGATGAATACTAGATGGTCTGAAAAACCAGAATACTTACAGGGGACATAGTAAATATTACCAAGTTACTTCATGGTTACTAGGATTTATAAGACTTGGCATGTAATTGTATATAAAACTCATGACTTCTATATTTATGGTATCATGTTTGTGTCTTTTTAACTAGTTCCAAAAAAAAATTTATATGATTGTATGTCTGTGGAAGGATTGTATTGTAGTTTCCTTATGATCAAAATGTGTTGTACATATGTTTATTTAAACTATTTACTGGATGGGCATGTGTTGGAAAATAGTTGTGTTTGAACAAGCAATAAACATTGATTTAAACTAAAGAATTTATTTCTTTTACCTGCCAACGCCTTAAGTAATGAGTGAAAGGGATATCGAGTCAGTCATCCTGGTTTGCTTTTTTTACTCGATCTCCTTGTAGCATGACTGGTTAAGGAAGCTAATTTCTCTTAATGTTCCTACAAAAATGCACTGACATGTTATGATGCTTAAAACCAATATGAATTTATACCAACCTCTAAATGTAATCAATCAATCAATCAAATTTTATTTGTATAGCACATTTCAGCAGCAAGGCATTTCAAAGTGCTTTACATCATAACAAACACAGAATCACAATGCAATATAGAATCAATCATTAAGTCAAGTTACATCAATAAATTTGTAATTGATTACATTTCAAATACAATTCTAAACAGGTGGGTTTTCAGTTGAGATTTAAAAGAAGTCAGTGTTTCAGCTGTTTTACAGTTTTCTGGAAGTTTGTTCCAAATTCGTGGTGCATAGATGCTGAAAGCTGCTTCTCCTCGTTTGGTTCTGGTTCTGGGGATGCAGAGCAGACCAGAACCGGAAGACCCGAGAGGTCTGGAAGGTTGATACAATAAAAGCAGATCTTTAATGTAAGCATATAACAGGTCTCTTATTATGTAACAAGGATGATGGCAACAGCAAACAGTCCATGGTTGTGGTTTATTTGAGCCATAAGCTATATTATGGATGTAGGACATTTGAAACAGTTACAATAAACTTGTATGATTTTAACATAATGGATTTAGGTGTTTGCTTTTTTTTTTCTTGACCACTACAAATATTTTAGAAGCTGTACACTTACTCCAGTTAAAAATAAAACATTGAGTAAGGTAATGAGGAAATGATATTGCTAGTTCCTAGGCTGAAGATTTATTTAAAAAAGCAGTCAAGCCTTCATTATTGCAGGTTTTGACCTCGAAGGGTGATTTCTTTCTTTTTTCTCTCTCTCTCTCAAGTTGCAGGGTCCCTCATTGTACTCATTAACATTCATAGACGTCATTCCGTTCACGTCCATTCGTAACTATAGCAACGGCTTCTGCTGTTGATCGTCTCAAGATGGCGGACGCGGAGAATGCTACGGTGGTGAGTGTACATCATAAATTGAGTCTTGACTTTGCAGGGTGAACATTGATGTCACTGAACCGTTTGATAGAGAGACACTCCGTGGGGCAACACGGCACCTTTACTAAAAGTACGGTCTGTAACTGCGCTTATTTTAAACGCCTGGTAGCTACCGCTAAGTCGGAGCTTACGAAGACCGCTAGCTACAACTTTCAAATTTAATCCTCTTTATCTCGTTGCAAAACTCAAACGGGAGCGCTTACAGCTGTAGCTAAAAGCAGACGAAACTAATGTCCTCGGGATGTGCGTTGTTTGCCATTTTAGCCCACTACATTACGTGCTGCAAACTACAATTAACTTATGTAATAGTTATGAGGTTTTGAAATATATGCCATTACGACTTGCTTTATTAAAGCCACCATTGCGTTCGTTTCGCAAGCATTAGAATGTATAGAAGTGGACGGTTTAAGGCAATTGGATTGCGCATGCGTGTGTTAAATTTATACTCAGCTGCTGTAAATTCTCCTTAATTAGCAGTTTTCTTCGGTGGCTCTTCTTAACGACTTGTATTCTAATAATAATTATATCTAAATGACAAAATCAGAGGCTGTCATACTGTCCGGTTGAATGCACTACATTGCCAGGGTGTAACTTTGTGTTGAAACTTGGTGGGGAGGAAGAGGAGCAGGTGATGATGCACCCAGTTACTGGAAGGCCTTTTCTTTTCTAGTGCTAAGAATAAAGCCAAAACTTACATGTGAATACCATACAGTCTTATTCAATAAATTAGGATATACGTCCTGATCAGGCTTGTCAGAATAATAGTACCTTTCGGAAATAAGTTTTTAGGAGATATTAAACATACTATGAAATATAAATATGTTAAGACATACGTAATCTAATTAATCTATATAATGTATTTCACTTGGTGATGGAACTGCTGACCAAGGAACTTTTCAGTCATATTCTAATTTATGGAATCAGCCTGTATTTGCTGAATGCTTCCCTACAGTTTAGTAATATTTTTTGTGAAGAATTATCACTGTTTCCTTTTATTGTCTGATTTTACCAAGTGCTAAAAACATCGACAACATGAGATTCTGCAACAATCAAAATGTTATTAAACATTTCAAAAACAGATTAAGTAACTTCTGAATAAACCAAATGAATCCTTGTCAGTACAAACTTTGTATTTTTCAATTATGTGATTCTGACTCCACAGCTGTCCCTCAGCTGGTTTGCAAATCCTTTGTCCTGCTGACTTGCACATAGCAGATGAGATATAATGTGTCTTTAATATAGCAAATAATAAAGACGCAAGACCTTTTTTGGGTCTGGTTGGAGCAGTTGGTGAGTAGAGTGACCATCGATATTACTGGATTCTACAAAATGTGGCTTAAAGCTGAGATGCTCATGTTTGGATATGTAAAATATATATTCTCTCTGCTAATAAATCTATAGTTTGGTTTCTGTCACAAGAGAGAACAAAGCGAATTTCTCTTTATAATGGCCCATAATTTAATTTAATAGGAGCCACGATTTAAAATTTAACAAACTTTGGCCCTTTATGCTTTATAAAATATTTCATCCTATTTGATGATTGCTTAACTTAAACACCTGCACGTCCTTATTTTTTGTGTAAATTGAATTGAAATACTCCGAAATGCGCAGCAAGAGTACATGTTAAGGTGATAAATGTTAAGCTAGCATAACTAACATACACACACTTTCTTTATATATATATTTTTAATTAAAGCTTTTTACTGACCTGTGAAATGTGATCCCCTTGGACCTTGTTATCTTGCTACCGTAGTGTTGGCAATTAATCTCAAAACTTTGCGTCCCCTTCTCAGATTCTTTGCTTGATTTTGTCATTTCCCTGACCACCAATATTCCTGACTCAATGTAAAGCAACGACGCCTGTGGCGCACTGCCACGGTGCGCACAGTAAAACACGTGATGTCCAATCCACTAAATCACTGAGCGGACTTGCCATTTACATTTTGCAAAGGAATTTTAAAAAGCCTTACCTGCCTGTTAATGCTTTGAATACAACGTGCATCTGCTGCCGAGTTACATAGATGCATGCAGATAAAGAAGAAAAAGGTGCAGGAAATATTGGTCCCCTTCATGCCAGAGTTGGGGACATGTCCACACCAGTCCTTCAGGAAGTTACGCTTATGCTACATTGCCAACACCGACACATAAAGGTAACTGAGTGTAGCTGTAACCATGTAAACCGACTCATACAGTATGATATACACATCAGTTTATAAATATAAATGATATTTCTAATTTTTTCTTATCAGTTTGACAACCACAGTAGTACAAGATTAATCTCTTTTTTATTTTGTTTTTATTATTTTAGTCCTGAAGTGTATTAATTTCTCCAGACTCTTGCAATAATTTTAAAAACACACTTAACTTGTGCAGTCCAACTGCAGCACTCCTTGTCTCCTTATAACTCAGTTAAATTATCTAAAATTGAGCGTTGTAAGTTCTATGCCTATTGTTTTTGTGTGTGCCAAACCAACATGTTGGTAGTTATCGATCAAATGTTTCACATTCAGGCAATCCTCACAGTTTTAGTATCTGGCCCTGTTGTTTGGGAGAACACCTCTTCTCAGTCTGGACCTACAAAATGGCTGCTAACACATTATTATGCACATAGGAAGTTATGAAAAACATTAAAATGCAATATGACCCCCTAAAACAAATACCTTTAGTTTTCAGTGTTTATATTTCCTAATTATTACCTTCTTACTTGCATACTTAAGAAAGAAACTAACACAGTCAATCTTGACCCTCAGGTCAAGATAAATCTGACCTGAGGGTTATCATTAAGTAAACATTATCGCAGAAGATAAATATAATTAAAATCTAACTGTTAAGATGCTATTTCTCATGTTATGCACATTATCATGAGCTTTCAGCGCTCCACAAGGGATTGGAATGGGGTTTCCAAACAAGATTTCTTATTCTCATGGTGTCGGATACATGTCTTTAGTAGTACCTGCTGAAGAAATTGTATACTGAAACACTGAATATGTGTTCCATTGGTCCTGTCCCAGTTTTTATTCACATGTTTCACCTGTTTTTGTTTCATTTATTACAGCTGACACTTCCTACTGAAGCCAAGAAGCGCCGTGCACCTAAAGGTACAACCCAACTTGTTCTCCATTCAGTTTGCCATTAACGCTTGTTCTGTTTAAAACTGCCAAAACATGATCTGCCTGCAGAGGTCACCCTCACTCTTCGGTTTGACATACTGAGCTGCTGAGCCATCGTGTTGAGAGGAATATTCATAGTAAATTAAGGTTGTTTTTTGTCATCTTAATTTTCCATATTATCTTTTTGATGTTGTCATAAGATTAATCATATCCTCTTGTGTTTTTTTCATCAAACCTGTCTTTATTATTATATATGTGAATACTTATTGAGTTTCTTTGGAGTATACTCTAGTGATGGTTATTGAATCTGATAACTGCAGGGAGGAAGGATCTGTGATAACTCTCCTTTGGGCACCTAGAATGTAACAGTCTGTCACCAAAGTCCCAGTCAAAGTTCAAACCTAAATCCAATAAAATAAATTTGTGAGAAGACGTGAAAATCCCCATTCCATCCAATCTCACAGAGTCGGCAATTTTTATAAATAAAATATGAGCAAAACAAAACTCTAGATGGGGGAAGAAGGTGGAGAGGTCCCTAAAATGTAATGTTTACTGCTTGTTTCATAATTGCTGACTGTATTATGCCTTTATGTCCAAAGTTTGGAAAACTATTTACCTCCTTTCTTCCACTTCTGAGTTATGCACTGCTTTGTGTTGTCACATAAAATTGGGCCTGACTTCTATGTTTCTAGCTATAATAACTGAAGCTTATTATAAAACTGACTCTATATATTGTTCCTCTTTTGATCCAAGAATAAAAATGTGGTAAAGAAATAGATTTGTTTTGTATAGTTGATGTTGATCATAAATGAACATTATTCATGTGTTTCATCTAGTGATATAAAAAACTTTCACCAGACCTGAACGTTACATTGGGGCCAATCTGCAATTTAAGTAAGTAGGACCTATTTAAGTGACTCCATATGTAACGATTTGGGACATGATGTTCTCAAAAGTGCAAATTACAAAATCAAACCACGCCCAGTAAATTCATGGAGCCGCAACACATTTGATACAGTCAAGTCTTCAGATCAGCAGATCATGTAGTTCAGGGGTGTCAAGCTCCAGTCCTCAAGGGCCGCTGTCCTGCAGTTTTTAGATGTGCCACAGGTACAAAATGCTGGAATGAAATGGCTTAATTACCTCCTTCTTATGAAGATACGTTCTCCAGAGCCTTAATGACCTAATTATTCTGTTCAGGTGTGGTGCAGCAAAGTCACATCTAAAAGTTGCAGGGCAGTGGCCCTCCAGGACTGGAGTTTTGACACCTGTGATGTAGTTTGTCCAGTTGATCTAAGTACCGGTAAATATACTGTAGATCAACTGTGTAAATGTGTATTTATGAAGAGCTGTTTCACCATTTTAAGTGAAACAGCAATAATTCTAGGAAGCAATAAAACAACTTTAAATATGGAAAGTTTTATAATATGCCGCTATGACCTAAACAGTAGAAATATAACAGACCCTCTTAATATGTACATATTATTACATACAGCTTATTATTTTTTGGTAATCATTACCTTAAATTGTTTGTCAAAAGTCTAAATCCTAAAAGTAATAAGATAAAAAGCAACAAAGCCGATATTAATTGTGTCCATGGATACTGAAGGTTTATATATTCTATAATTACTATCATGAAATGCAATTAGAATAATTTAATGCAGGCTCAAAGTTAATTATGCTGTGCACAACAAGAGTATTATGGTCTATTATTAGGTTATCTGCAGTGCAGCCCAGCATCTTTTATCCTGGATAAAAAGCCCAGAAGGTGCAAACATGACTGTTTCCTTTGCTGCATGTTCCAGCAGCGTAAGATTAAACGACCCAACGAGATGAGGGGATTTCTGAAGTTTTCTAAGGGGAAAACTTCCCAAAAAATTATCATCTTTTTTTTTTTTCTTTTTTTCTTATAATCTCCCCATGTGTCCTTTGATCTCAGCACGCCTCTTCTCTGCTCTTATCCTCCTTTAACATGTGTCTGAAACACAAGCTAGTCTAAGCTTAGCATTAGCCAGATCCAATACAACAATGCCATAATTCCTTTATGTTTGGGATAAGGTTTTTTGTTTTTTTTCTGCCTCCCTCCCCTACACAGCTATATATGGGACACCACATGCTGGGCCTTTCTTGTTTCCCCCTGTAGTTGCGTGTCACAGATATTTTTGCTCTCTCTTCTCCAAATCTGCCTTGTTGTTTTTGAATTCAGATCCAAGAATCCAACAGACAAGCACACCTCTCTCATCTCTCAGAACGAACAAATCCGATTGGGTCTCCACAAACGGGACCGTTTTGACTCGTGATGAAGTGAACCCGTCCAGTTTTGACCTGGATTTCTGTGAAGCATTTAGAATCGGTTCCGGTTCTTCCTGCAAATTATGATCAGAGTTCTGCTTCAAGTCCTGGCAGATAAAAAAACAGATGGATGGGTAGTGGGGGATTCACACTGTATTGTTACACTCTGTTTTTTAATAACACCCCTCCCTCTCTCTACAATGTCACTGACAGACTCAAAGCTACAGCACTTTATTTTACAATATATAGAATCCTATTTTTAGCCCCGGAGGGAAAGGTAGTAGGTGCGAGATAACAGGATTACTGGAATCAAACTTGCTTCTGCTGGAATTACATTTTCCTTCCTTGTGAAATGAAATGTTGCTCTCTGCTGGGAAGAGAACTTGGAGCATTGTGCTTTAGTTCTTGAGGTTGCCTAACCCTTTTCTAAAGCCCTACATTGTGCTGCTCATTCCCTCAGCCTCCCACTTTCATTCAATCTCCGCACGCTCTCTGTCACAAGCACCTGGCTTCCGAGAGACAGCGTTGCCCTGGCAACAAGAAGAATATCTCAACCTGCCAAGATGTTAAAGGAGAAAGATAGTGGTGGAGGGGAAAAAAAGCAAGTGTTTGTTAGGCAAAACTTGCGTGCAAGGTGACATTTACAGCCTGACTGATGAGTTGATTAAAGTTTAGCCTGGGGTTGGTTGAAGCTTTAACAGCTATATGGTAACTGTCGCATCAAAGACGTGCGTGAGACTGCAGAGGTAGGGGCTCTTTCCAGATTATTTATTCGCTTGTCAAAATATGAGAGACAAAAAAACAAACAGCATTCATACACAGACGTAACCGCTTCCAGCCTGAGCCATCTGTTCTTAAGTGAAAGCTAGCTAACAAGCAAATATCTCCAGTGTGTCAGGTGAATTGACTTAAATCCAGCTAGTGGATTGAGGTTGCAGGGGAACATCTGGGCTTACTGTCAGATCAGACACCTTTTAATGACTGCAAAAGGAGGGCGCGTGCAAAATTAATCTTTTATCTCTCGACAAAACGAGACATCACCAGAGCTGAAGAATGTAGCGTGACTAAAATATCCCCCAGTTTCTTTTCAATTAGTTTTTTTCTCTCTCTCTCTCTTTCTGTCATGTCATCCAGCTCCAGAGCTTCCTATTGTGGAGAGAAGAAACTGGCTGATCCACCAGCACTATCTGCGCAAAGACTATGAGACCTGTAAGGTAAACGATTTAAATTCTCCCCGTGGCTCATTCTGTCATTGACCAATGTGTGTTCACTGTCAGATCTGGTCCGAACACACGAAGGGAAGCATGATTGAGCCGAGTGCTCGGTAAATACCCACGTCAGTTTGCCACTCTGCTTGTTCTCCGCAGTAATTGCTGTATTTCTACATGAATATGGAAAGCATTCTGTGAATGGATGCTTGCAACAGTAAGTCGTGTTCCTGGAATAACGCCTTCTTGCTCTCACTGTGAAGATCAGCTTCGCGCTACGCGGTAACGCGGCACATTCTTTTAATCTGCAGAAACTCCAACCTAGACTTTTAATCTGATTTCCTGCTGTGAAGTTTCATTAATCCGACTGTGAAAATGACTTGAAATTAGTCGGATAGGATATTTGAGGTTGTTTGAAGTCTATAAATACCTTCTCAGGAGGGTAAAACTTAAAACAGAGCATTGACAAGTCAGCTGCTATATATACTCTATATATACTCTAAAGACACATACTATGTCTTTGGAAAAGAAGTCTCTTCAGTTCAGTTTTATTTCACAACAAAATAATAAGGCACTTTCAAAACTATTTGGTACAATTTCTGTATATAGCAATTTACTCTTTAGTTCATTCAATTTGGTCCAAAGTTTGGTTCAAAGCATAATTAACTTTGAACAGTGGCGCGTGCGATCCTTACCGAGTTAAAAAATTCATAGGTGCAAGACCAGGCAGTGTGAAGGCGCGTGAGGCCGGCACGTTTGGCTCGCACCCGGTTCAGAGCGTCAACTTTAAACCTGGCCTAGCTTTAATCCCTATTTAAAATAAGACAAGGAATCATAAAAACATAATACAAGTACCAATTATGGACAAGCATTAAGCATTGCATTTTGCCAAACTCCATCATCAAAATCCACCAGTTGTGTCAAATATGTTGGCACAACAGACTCAGATCATAATGTTAGAAGCATTAAAGAAACCAACTAGAAACACTTAAGTATGCAAAATACAAATGTATTGCAAATGATTTGTGTATTGTAATATTTTTCAATAATATTGCTTTTAATGTTAAGTTTAATGCATCTTTTAAATGGCTGGTACAGTCCTTTAGGAATGATGATGATGCAGCGCTAGGGTTGCCTGTTTGAGTTCACCCCACACAGATTGACATAAAGTAATGCATGTTTTATTAACAGAAGACTAAAAAATATATTGAGGAACTTTGAAAACGAATTAAATTTTAATCTAAATTCTAACTGCAGATATTAGGAGAAAATATATTCAGTCTATTATAAATGGTTTAGAATGGTTTTTGCTCAACTCAAAGACTTAGACAAAGCAAAAAAGTTAATTTGGACCTTAATTGATGATTGCTCTACTAAATAGTTATCCTTCTTTATTGGAAGATGCTAGTTATTGTTCATCTGTTTTATTTTTCCAAGCAGTAGCGAGAGGTATCAAACCCATAATGCCAGTTGGATTTTTTCTTTTAATGTATTTTAAAATGACTTTAACTTATTGAAGTAAGTTATATTAAATTCTCTTAAGCAAAATGCCTCTTCAGTATTTCGTCCACTTCATCAAATTAACATCCACCTGCCTCTCTTTCTCTGTTTCTGTAGGTGATCATTAAAGAGCAACTCCAGGAAACCAATGGGATGTGTGAATATGCCATATATGTTCAAGGTGAGACGTTGCTGCCGTCTTTCCCTTCTCACTTTTACCTTATATGTGATGTTAATTGAAAGGTGCAGTGAATTAAAAAAAAAAAGCTCTACCAAGCTCCACGGTATGTGGTGTATTTCCCCAAATCCTCTCTTTGGATGGCATGCAGTGCCTTTGATTTTTTTTTTTCTTGTCCTTTCTCTATTTTTCTTCACATAGATGAATATCCTCTTTTTATGCCATGTCTTTGTTGTTATCCAGCACTAATCTTACGTCTTGAGGGGAAGATCCAGGAGTCCCTGGAGCTGTTTCAGAGCTGCGCCATCCTTAATCCCAGCAGCTCAGACAACCTCAAGCAAGTGGCCCGATCACTGTAAGTCTGCTGCACTGAACCCTGCATGAGTGCATCGAGCCCCCCTCACTAACTAACAAGATCGGCATAGGAGGACTTCCTAGTAATTATTGTAAAACTGCTGGGAGGTGAGGAACAGTAATTTTACAGATATCATCTCACTAAATTCACCTACCTGTGGAGGCTTTTCTCTGTTTCGTAGAAATGGCTCAGTACAAAATTATATCTCAGGTTAATTTCTCATATTGACTCTTTTTGTATTATTTTCCTAGATTTCTTCTTGGAAAGCACAAAGCAACTATTGAGTTCTATCATGAAGCAGCAAAGCTTAATGAGAAAGACTGGGTAAATAGCACACACACACACACACACACACACACACATAGGTTCATATTTCTAGCTGTACAAGTCTTTGTATTGACTTCCATTCACTTTAGTAACTGCATTTGTGTCTAACCCACACACATTTTTTTACACTAACCCTAACAAAATTCACACTATACTAGGGCTGCAACTAACAATTATTTTAGTAATCGATAGAGAAAAGCTCAGTTGTTTCTGCTTGACTTAACATCAATACAGTGTAGGGCTAATGTGTAATTTTTTTTTTTTGAAAAAGATAAATTTGCTTAATAGGAATTTTTTTACGGCATTTAAACCAGGTGAAGTTATAACTTTGCCACTTGGAGAGTTCTGTGTAGAACACATTTACAGACAGTTTGTTTATTTGGTCTTAAAAATTGTATATTTTTAGCTAAATGTATATATTTTAGTACAGCTTTGGCTTGATTATTTCCCTTAAAATGTAGGGTTTTCTTAAAAAAGGACCCTTTTTTGAGTCTGTATACACAATTTAGCAATTAATCGATTATTAAATTAGTAGACAATTATTTCAATAATCGATTAATTTGCTCCCAACTCTTAAAGAAGCTGCATTAGGACCAGGCTTTAGCTGATGGGACCTTCAGAACGTTAGTGAATATGACACAGAAGGTCCTAAATAGAATAGCTAAACAGTACACACCCACACACATCTCAGTGTGGAGTTTCTGCTTTCCCTTGAAGTCTGAAAGAAAAGTGTTAACTTGTGCTTCCTGGGATCTTAGACTCCAAAAGCGCAGCGTGAAGTTCTCCTCACGTCTTGAACGGAAAGTACTCTCAGTGAACTGTCTTTTTTCTCAACAATACTTTGTTAAACAGCAACTTTGTTGGAAGGCTGAGGAAAAACCGGTCCAAATATTTCGGATCCTCTCTTTCACTTCAGCATCCAGTTTCCACTAAACTTTCTTGCATGCTATTTTTATTAGCAAATTAAACTAAGAGCAACACATCTGACATTCTCTCACCATAGGAGATCAGTCATAACCTGGGTGTGTGTTATTACTTCATCAAAGATTTCAAAAATGTGAGTACTCCCAACATTACACAGTAAAAAAAGTTTAGCTGTTGCCTCCAGGGGGAAGTTTATTTATTTTTGATGCTCTGTTTCCGTCAGGCTGAGGAACATCTAAACGTCGCTCTGCAGACAAATAAACATGACAAGACCTTCGTGATGCTCGGGAAAGTTCATCTGCTGGCTGGAGACGCTGACAAGGCCATCGAAGTGTACAAGAGAGCAGTGGAGTAAGTGAGGTTTAAACGTTCATACTGTTAGCAACCACTGAGCAGACAAGCGGTTGTTTTTAAGTCAAACACCAACCCAAAATAGCACATAACATTTCCCCTCCGCTGAAGGGTAATGACATTCTTGTTTCAAAGTTTTTTTTAAAACAACCAAAATAAAATAAAAATAAAAAATGGCGTTCACGTGCATTCAGGCTCCCTTCTTCTGCTACTCCGATCCAAAATCCAGTGTGTTAAGTTAGACACCAGCTAATTAGTCCATTTGTTGTCATTTAAAGTCAGTATAAAAAACCTGCTCTGTAAAGGCCTGAGAGGTTTGTTAGTGATCATTAGTGTCTATCCAGCTCTTGGGGAGCAAAATAAATTAATGGCAACCCTAACATTAGAGCTAAAGCTACAAAGTAATGGTTTTTATCTCAAAAGCATAATCTTGTTGGAATAGAATAGAAGAATACTTTATTGTCCCACTCAAATATAAGAATCTGAACTATATAAAACCAGAATAAAGGACAACATACTATGTAGTACAGGCAAAATTTCAACATAAACACTGCAGTTATTAGAAAATGTTTTGGAGCCCAAAACATTTTTTTAAAAGTACAAACCGTCCATGTGGATTTGAAAATTAAAGACTATACAATATAGACTGTACAACAGAGATGTGCAGACGTCAGCATGTATGTGAATACTTATTGAGTTTCTTTGGAGTATACTCTATAGTGATGGTTATTGAATCTGATAACTGCAGGGAGGAAGGATCTGTGATAACTCTCCTTTGGGCACCTAGAATGTAGCAGTCTGTCACTAAAGTCCCAGTCAAAGTTCAAACCTAAATCCTATAAAATAAATTTGTGAGAAGACGTGAAAATCCCCATTCCATCCAATCTCACAGAGTCGGCAATTTTTATAAACAAAATATGAGCAAAACAAAACTCTAGATGGGGGAAGAAGGTGGAGAGGTCCCTAAAATGTAATGTTTACTGCTTGTTTCATAATAGTTTACAGTATTATGTCTTTATATCCAAAGTTTGGAAAACTATTTACCTCCTTTCTTCCACTTCTGAGTTATGCACTGCTTTGTGTTGTCACATAAAATGGCAATAGTCCAAGGATTTAAATGCACTTGCAAGGCTGTGTAATGGCAATTTTATCCCTTATTTCAAGTTGAAGTTTCTAAAACTCTTTCAGGAGTTGCTTTCAACTTGTTCCTCCTTTGTTTATCCAATGATTTCCAGCCTTTAGAGCTCCCTGCAGGAAGTATTTGTCATTTATTCCATCCAAAAGCTCCATCTTCACCATATTTTTTACCCGAGGACCTTTCCAGCTTCCTTATAAATTCACCCCATTTTCAGTTTGCTGAATTTTTAAACACGAGGCTATGGTGTAAATAAGAAAAATGACATCAGTGTCTGTAATAGCGCTCATTATGGCTACCTCCTGTTGAGGCCAAATGAATTAATCAAATGCCCTAATACTTGTGCTGCCTTTAATGAGACGCACCACTGTGAGTCTTATTTTAGAGTCGATGTGCCTCCACTCTACATTTCTCTTTGGGCCACACAGGTCATAATTAACACGCTACAATTAAGCTGAAATAAAGCCTGATGGCATAATCAGCAGCTTCTCCGCTCAAAGAAGCGCAGGCATTAAATGTAATTACAAGCATGATGTGACATTTGTCATTTAACGTGCTCCGTTCTCCATGCAGATTCTCTCCAGAGAACACTGAACTCCTGACCACTCTCGGCCTCCTTTTTTTGGAGGTGGGTGAAGTTGCTTGCAGCCTTTTCTGTGATTTAATCTGTACTTTTAAAACAAAAAGTAATAATAATATTCTGTTCTCCCTGTCTAGCTCGGGAAGTACCAGAAAGCGTTCGAGCATCTTGGGAATGCCCTCACTTTTGACCCCAACAATTATAAGGTATGCTGGCTGTTGACACAACATCACTTTTCAAGTTCAAACGTAAGTTTCCTGCTGAACACCTGAAGGCAGCGCTGAGGTTTCTCTTTCACAGCGGTTCACTCGAAGCGGAAGGTCAATCGCACTCAGATGTTCCAGTCAGACTCTCATCATGTTCTGTTTCAAAGCGTACATCTTCCTCTAATACACCTCTAATCACAGATTTTTTTTTTCTTTTTCTTCCCAGGCCATCCTGGCCGCAGGCAGCATGATGCAAACCCACGGTGACTTTGATGTGGCCATGAACAAGTACAGAGTGGCAGCGTGCGCCGTGCCGGAGAGCCCCCCTCTCTGGAACAACATTGGCATGTGCTTCTTTGGCAAGAAGAAGTACGTGGCGGTGAGTGATGCTGTTTTTTTGTGTTTTGCTTGGAGGAAAGAAGCCGTAGCACAGCAGTTAGAGCGGCTTAATGGGATTTGAGCACCAGCGATTTTATATATAAGCACATCATTGAAATGAGCTGGACATAGGCTGAGAAACTTTTAATGTTTTACCTCCAGAGCACATCAGATTCTAAACTTGTCATTTATTGAGCAAAATTGAAGCTAAATTATGCAGACCGTGCATTTGAAAACCATCATTTTAATAGCTGCAGAAACACTATCGGCAGTTATGTTGAATAAGTTGTTTTCTGCTTGATTTTACTCTGTTTTTTCACATCCTTATGGCTAAATGTTGAGCCACTCTTCCTCACAGTGTTTCAACAGTTCATTAAAGTTTGCACGCTTCTGTTTCTGAGATCCCACCACAGCATTTTAATAAAGTTGAGGTTTTTACGTTGACTGAGCCGTCGCAGCACATTGATTCCCTTCTTTTTTAGCAACTCTGTTCTGTTACTTATTTTATTGATTTGTTATCCTGATTTAAATAATTATTGTCTATCTATGAACCCTGTTGACGTTGTCAGAAAAAATGCTTTTGTTCAAACACGGGGGGCGAGATAATTAAGCTTGTGGAGGAGGTACTCTTTGGTCAGAATATAAACTAAACTGTATCTATGTCTTTTCTCCTGCTTATCATTAATGCATATGTGTAATATAATAGTGGCTTATAACACAACTGAATCTGACTCATGTGTCCTTGAAGCATTATAAATCCACTTGTTCCTAGATTGTTCTGCCTCAGATACAATTACCATGCTTCCTCCCCCACTTGTTCCCACAGGCCATTAGCTGCCTGAAGCGCGCTCACTACTTGTCTCCCTTTGACTGGAAAGTGTTGTACAACCTGGGGCTGGTACACCTGACCATGCAGCAGTACGCCTCAGCTTTCCATTTCCTCAGCGCAGCCATTAATCTGAACCCACGGATGGGGGAACTCTACATGTTGCTGGCAGGTACCGTGTCAAAGACAGAGAAGTGATCCGTGGTATAATTTAAATCCTTTAAAACCATGCCGTCTTGCCATTTTGTAATATTTGTGGGCATTTAAATTGTTTTAATATTTTTATTCGAAATAAAATAACTTTTCAGGACGGATTTATCAAAAAAAAAAAAAAAGCAATGTCCAGTGAATTTTGTTTATTGCTAACTCTTTTCTTATATCTATAATTAACAGTCGCTTTGACTAATTTGGAAGATGTAGAGAATGCCACCAGAGCATACGAACAAGCTGTGAATCTTGATGAGTGAGTCCTGGACTCCACACTGTAATTGTTATTTAAAATGTCAAACTTTATAAAAATCATTAGTTTTCTTTTCTTCCTTGGTGACCAAGCCTCCACAGACCCAACCCCATGGTCAACCTGAACTTTGCAATATTCCTCTATAATCACGGAGACAAAAAGAGAGCTCTGGATCAATATCAGGAGATGGAAAGGAAAGTCAACCAACTACGGGATAGCAGTAGCAACTTTGAGTTTGATCTGGAGGTACGCTGTAGCTCTCTGCTCCTGATGTCAGTAACCAGCTGTGGCTACATGTCACGACTTGTTAACCTGTTCCTTTTATTCACTCCCAGCTGATGGACATGGCTCAGAAGATGGGCGCTGTCCTGCAGGTAACAGATACTCTGGTTTGGACTAAACCCAGCAAGGACTCCAAAGCCAAGCCTCACTCTGCAGCAGCAGCAGCCAAAACCCCTGGAGCTCCTCTCGGCACCAACCAAGCTCTGGGTCAGGCCATGTCTTCAGCTGCCAGCTACAACAAGAACATCCAGCTAACAACAGGTGTGCTTTCCCGGCGTTTGCATCGCTTTATCTGCCAGCTAGTGTGAGACCTGCATCCAACCCATTGCAAGTGTGTTTCTCTCAGCTGTGGTTATTACCTGTTAGACTAAGTAAGCAAAGTTAATACGCTTTTAAAGTTTAAGTACCGTAGATTTTGCTGCTGCTTTCTGGCAGTTTACATACATTCCTAACTCTAAGGTTAATTATACAAACCAGCTAATGCATTCAGTCAGCAACCAAACCACACACTTGACCTTTGTGTTGTGCATTTTTGAATAAGTGGCTAACAGATGGGGGGGGGAAACCAATGCACTCTACCATCAGTAGTAGGGCTTTAGGGGTGTTATGCAGCTAGCAGCTGTTCACCTACTTTCACATGAATTTTTTTTCATAGTTTTCAAAGCTATCACACCTCTTGTGGAACATTAGTTTTAGTACAAGAGATGTACCAAAAGCTGTAACAAAAGACTAGGGAATTTTTTTAACTCAATGCATTTGCAAGGCTTCTTATGACACTACCAGCATATAGAACGTAACCCTGGACCAATTTTTCTGCGTACCTTGTGTTCTGGTTCACTAAATCTCTTTACAAGACAAACCCAGTAACAGAGTAGATGCCATTAATTTCACTGTGTACTTTTTTTTCCTTTTTTCCGCAGAAGGTACTCTTCACCCATTCTTTCCGTGTTTAGCAGTGTATGTATTCAAATTAGCAGCATTTCTGGCATTAGTTGTATGCAGTCACCTGAAGTATACGTCAGTAAGTGGCTCCTGCTAACATGCTTGGATCTACTTATATGCATTTGATTGTGTTGTATTGAAAGCGAACTTAGACAGGCTGCGTCAGTCAGAGTCACCATCCTTAATAAATGCTTCAGATTAATCAGAGCAGGTTTCGGTGGAATAAAATGAACTCTGCATGATATTTTTCAGGCGTTTCCAAAGGCCCTTCCACATCTCTTGAGCCAGAGCCTGATGTAGAAAACGTCCCCAGCCCACCGACTGACCCTACAGGCTGTCCAGAACCTGAAGATCCAGACGGGTCCAAACCCAGAACCTCTAAGAGGAGATCTAAGGTGGAAGAATGAAGTCATATTGCGGCCGCAGTACTATACGTAACTCATTATAAGTTTTTAATGTTACTCTAGACAGATTTAAAATGTTAGGCACACAGAAATCCACTACTTACTTTACAGCTAAAAAAAAAGTCGGGGTCATTTTTCATATTTGGAACAGTTCATCAGACCGATTGGTGCAATAACATTAGGGCCACGTCCAGCAGATTTCTTAGTTTAACTATGTTTCTATTCAGCCAAGAAGCAGTAGGAGCCTTTGTGAAGTGGCCTGTGTCGAGATATTTCAATTTAGCTTATTTGGTCCTTTCAGTTTATTCACTAGAAGCTGAAAGGATCAATTTTTCTATGTATTGACATTCCTTTAAAATCCACTGCAGGTGAAGGAAACGCTGTGACAATCTGAGCTCGAGCCAAGATAGGGTAGACAGAGCGATGCTTTTGAACATTTGTATCATACGACTTTATTGCAAATCGCTATACTTGCTTTTATGTGTGGGTAACTGTTGTGTTTCTATGGAATAAAGTATTTAACATTAGATAAATGCTTGAAAGGAATTCTGGTTTTCTTGGGAAAACGGGTTTAAGTTGTTCATCATGAATATTCTTTTGATTTACTTTTTTCAAAATTATATTTTATGAATGGGTTTGCTTTTATTTGGTATCTGATGGAAACCTTAATTACTCCTCATGGGACACCAAAGAGAGAGAGACGGATGTTCTTGCACTTATATTTCCGTATTGGAACAATTTACCAAGGAAACACACTACCGAAGTTTCATTCATCTAGTTTACATTATCAATTTGAACCTTCTGATCCAGGGATCTCCTCTTACTTCTAGTGTTGCCACTTACGTTTCTCTTCTGAGCAGGTGTGTGTGTATCTGTGTGTGCGTGTGTGTGTGTGACAGCCACTTCATCCCTCCTGCCTTCCTTAACGAAGCCTCAAATGACCCTCCGACATCCCGTGATCGAAAACCAAGAGGCAGCTTCAACACCGTTTGACCCTGCAGACGCACACAGCAGCAGTCACTCATTTGTTTCATCTCTTCCACTAACACTGAGCTCGGCTGTATTTTATAGCCCAGAGACTGTAGTTTCTTTCATTAGGAGCTTGTTAAGCCGCGCCCGCTTGAATCGCCTGTGGTCCCCTTACAGGCTGCTCGATGGCCTGCAAGTTACTATTCCTGCTGCAGTTATATTTCAGCACAGCTGCGGAAGATTGCTTTCCCATTTCTCATCTTCCTACAATTCAAATAGCCTCCAGGAGAGACTCTGCTCCTCGTGGAAGTTTCATCTAAAGTTTTCTCGCTCGGGGGGGGAAAAGAGCTCGGTTGTGTTATTTTTCATTGTTGGGTTGTTGTGGGATCCAATACAAAATACATCTTACTGAATAAAAACTTTAAAATAAATGCAAAGTTCTTGCTGTGATGGTGCACAGTGGTTGAGGATAATAATAATTAATGGCTAATACTTAAAGCTTTATGATTTTGTGAAATTTAGAACATATAATGAGACCTTCTGATAGTATCAGTCTCAATGAGACTTCATGGTCAAGTCATAGAAAACCCTGAAGTTAGTTAAAATTGCTTGAGAAATTTTTGGAGTGGACTTTCAGAAATAAAAAAAAAAACAAGTTTGGTTTTCAGAGTAAATAATCTTGATTTGTTGATAGAGATTTTTAATGCCTTAAAATATTTTTCAGATGTTAGTAGTGTAGGTAGTGATGGGAAAATTAATGCATCAAGTCTGTTTTGGATAGAGTTCATCTCAGTTTTAATTTTAACCCGTCTGATCTGATATATTCAGGAAGGAAGGAATATTAGGTCAAGTAAGACTACTATAGGAAGGACTTCAATGAAGAACTGTATCTTTCTATTTTATATTAAATGTGTGAATAAGCAAGATGCAACAAAGAACAGAACTGAGCTTTATTTGACCGAAGAGGATATCTGTTTTATTTGCTTTGGCCACCAGCTAGTTTGTATTTTGAGTGTATCTGCGTGCTGCTGTAGTTTGAGATTTATTGAATCTGGCTGTATAAATCAGGGCTAAGCTGTTAACCTTCCTCCCAGTTTTCCCCCAAGGCAGCTCTATCACTTCAACCTTAAACTCCAGCTACACCTACAACTATTGTAATTCAGCTTACAGCCTCTCCTGCAGTCCATGACCCCCTGTTTGGCTCAGTTAAACGCTTCCCCGGATAAATCTTAGCGCATATCAATTCAGTTCCCGGTGACTGATAAATCTCCTCACTTGTTTGTTTTTCAGTTCAGTTACTAATTATTTGTGCCCAGCTTCTTCTCAATAATGTATAACTTTACATATAGGCTCTGTCCTCGTTTCTGAGTGCAGATAACCAGGAATTCTGCCCAACCTGGAAAAGTATTGAGTATATTTAAGGTCTGCATAAGTACAGAAAAAAACTATGGGGAAAATATTTGCATTTCAAGACTATTTTCTGTCCTATTTAAAGTATTTAGTTGAACACTTTTAGAAAATTATGTGTTTCACGTATTTGTTAAAACTTCCGATATGTCTTAACAGCATAACATGAGACGGGTAATCTGTGGGAAAAAATAAAGCTCCTCTTTTTCCTCGTTTTGGTCCTACTGCCATCTACTCACTAAGAAACAACCAATCAGAACAAGTAGTGTTTTAGCGCTGTCAATCAACCTCGTAAACAGGCTGCAGCTGCACTAATGATGGAGAAACAACTTACCGTCACATGAAAACTGTTAATCTGCCGCCATCAGTCGCCATGCTAACAAGCCACCTCCAGCAGTCTCTGCTGTGGGGAAGGAGCTGTAGCGTAGCAGAGAGCATGGAGGAGGGTGTGAGCAGCGCATACATGAGGGGGATTTACAGCGATAAGACCCTCCTCCTGGCTCTGGTTGGTTGTTTCTTGCCGAGTGGTGTATTTCTGCAGATGGCAGTAGGACCACAAAGAGAAGAGGAATTTTTTTCACAGATTAGTAAAACACCACTAACAATCCTCATGCCTGCGAATGGCTTGTTTTGTGGTGAAACATGGCAGGGAAACTGCTGGACAACAACCTTTTATGCATTGCATCCCCTGGATGTTTTGCAGTTGGGGTTTTTTTGGGAAGAAGAAAGTGGATTTTTTTTTTTTTTTTTCTGGTTGATATTGTCCTAAATGGATTGATTTTGATCCCCCATAGATGTTTATTGATCAGAAAATGGCTTAAACAGAATCAAAAATTGCCTGAATGTTCCCACATCTACACTTAGAGCCATAACTAAAATGTCTGAAACAGCTGGAACTTTCTACTGAGACTCAAAAGTAGGAGAGCGTGTTAAGTAGAGTAGGACTGTTGAATATATATATATATATATATATATATATATATATATATATATTTACCTCCATGAGAGCTGTAATAAATGTTTAAAAATGTACAAATTTCTGCACGGCAGCCGTTTGCATCTTAATGTCATGTTCCAGAAATTAAGAATTCAATTACATGCTTAACAATTTTCTTTGAAGTCAAAGTTGTTCTGAGAAATATAACCAGCAGCGCTTACGTTTGAGGCTACTTTATATCAGGATGCTTGTGCCGACTGCATGCAGCTCACCATGGGGGGTTCTGGCCTGTTTCTGAAGCCTGGAGAAACCTCTGCACAGCAGGCCTGTAAATGTGCTAAGTCAGATATGAGCCTAGTTTGGGATAGATGCATGTTTAACTGAGAATTAATTTTACTGCACACGTCGCAAGTACAATTTTAGAAATATAGAAACAGGTTATCAAGTTTTCCAACAAACTCTCCCACATTTCAGATGGAAAGTAAAGGGAGGTTAAGCCACTTTTTTTCCATCTCACATTTCCTAGCCAAGCTGCCCAATGCCTTCATACTCTATAGTTTCCTGCAAATTATAAGCGACGTAAAGCAAATAGGTTTTTTGTTTGTTTGGTTTTGCCTAATCATTGTCGTAACTACTAAATAATGAAACAAAAAACATAACTATGCTTTACTTTGACTAAGATCCCGCTGTCCTAAATATTAACTAGAGCAGCAAACATTATAATCCATGACGGTGTTAATTCACTAACTACAGTTAGATTAACATTTACTAAAACATTAAAAAAAACTTCAGCTATCCTCACAAAGCAGAATGGACTCATCAAATAAATAGTTGTTTTTTTTTTTAAAGATCTGTCTAAATATAACGTGCAAAAAAACCAACCTAATCCTTGACGACGATGCGTGAAAAGATTCTTTTGGAAATCATTTTATTCAGTGACAAGGCCAGGACACAGACCAGGGGAAATGTGGTCCACTGCTAATCCTCCTGTCTGTGTCACACTGTTGCTTCCAGTGGCTTAAGTTTAGCTGTTGTATGGGGTTGCTGCTCATGCTGGATCCGTGGCAGCCAATACATACTTACAGTCATATTAATTATTAGGGCGAAAGAAGCAGCCGACTTCGGTTATTCTCGTATGTTTTATTAAGCAAAAGAAAACTGTGAGAGCAGCTACTTACCAGAGCCTGACAGGAGAAAATGTCTGCTGTGGAGAGAGAATAAATAAAAGATTCATACTTTGAGAGAGCCGTCGCAGTCGCTCATCAACACAGTTGTCAAAACAACGGCGCTACCCGTGGTCACAAAGTTCTGACTGAAACTGGAGTCAACTTGAGAGCTGAAGATGATCAGAAATTGTTTGTTGTTTTTTTTTTTTTTGTCCTGATTGTGCTAAAGACACTTTTTCAGTTGTAATCCGAAGGCTGACGCTAAGCTGAACATTGGAAAGAGATTCACATTTAGACTAAAAGCTTTCAAAGCGACAAGTAGTGAATGAAAAGTGTTTCCTTTTCATCTGAAGGTAACAGGTTGACGAATTAGTGTGGCATACAGCTCTGGAAAAAATTAAGAGAGCACCTAAAATGATCAGTTTCTCTGACTTTACTTTTTCTAGGTATATGTTTGAGTAAAATGAACATTATTCTTTTATTCTGTGAGCTACTGACATGTCTCTGAAATTCCAAGAAAAAATGTTGTATTTATTTGCCAAATAATGAATGAGAAATGGACAAAATAACGAAAACATTATTTTCTGAATTAATGCAAAGAAAACAAGTTAATATTCATTTAGAAACAACAATCCCAATGTTTTAACTCAGGAAGAGTTCAGAAATCAGTATTTGGTGGAATAACCAGAAGGTTTTCAATGGCGTTCAGTGCAGTGGTCTCTAAATGTTTTCCAAAGCTGTATATGCCTGTCATAAGTGTATGTTAAGGATCAAAATTATAAGTAAATTAATTATTAAATCTGGTTTTTGGCACATCAGGTCACTTCAATAAACTTTACACCCAATCAGTTACTAAAAATCATGTCTGGGTCTCAGACTCAGCTTCCTCCTCTTGTAATATCAACCTGTTTCATATTGGTGTTCAAATTTAGGTGGCCATTTCTTTTCTCTTTTTTTTTGTTAGAATAAGACAGGTTTATGGTAGAGGTTGAATTGGTGTGCCTCCAGTCTGCCTGCATCATTTCTGCTCAGGGACAAACAATGTCAAAGAAAAATCCCTCTTCGGAGGCTTCTTTCCCCTCTTAGCCAATGATGATACAGCTGTAAAGAAGAAAGGAGATTCGGAGCCACCAGATGAAATAAGACCTCAGTGCTGAGGCTTCAGAAACTACATATTGTTTACAACCATGTTGCACAGCAGATGTGGCAGAACAGTTCTTTCCTGGTGAAATACTGCTCAGCTTATACAAGCAGAGCCTGGAGACCGCTCAACAGCGCCACCTGGCAACTTTCAAAATACCGTCCGCATTAACCTTACTTCATCGTAGAGAAATTACGTTTGGTACACTTGTAGAGACACACAGAAAACTCAATTAATGTCATAGTGCAAGTCGAACAGGAAGTCGGCCATTTTGAACTGAATTTCCGATTTTGACCCCATTTTGGCTGTTTACAGCCTTCGGATTTGATCAAACTCCTCCTAGGGATTTCTATTGATCGACTTCAAACTCGGTCAGTCTGTTCATAAGGCATGGCCGATTTTTAGTTATCAAAACGGTGAGTTTTTGAGCATGCTGAAGGGGCTTTGCAAGGGGTCAAAGTTCGCCTACTTGCCATGAAACACGAAACTGTTACAACTCCTACACAGAAACTCACAGAGGCACCAAACTTTCAGTGATTGATCATCATCGGGTGCCCTACAATACCCAATGGTCAAATGATGCCATCACTTAAGCCACGCCCCCTGAGAACAGGAAGTATCATGTTTTACTGAGAACAGTCTCTATCTGACCCCTTTGCCCTAATCAACAAGAAACTGTGTCCAGAGACAGAAGACATGTTGGTGTGACTGGGTTTCCAACACGGACGGATTTCGATGGAGCAGGTGGGCGTGGCGAATATGACTACACTGCGCCCCTTAGGTTATTCCATCAGCTACATCTCCTCACTGCATCAGTCGATCTCCACCAGATTTTTGGTGCATCCTCAGATAGCGCTGCCGAACGCATCGGTGCATATCGCCTGGTGGACAAGTGCGGGAACTGCGCGAGAGCGTCTGCAACGGCTGGCGGAGGCCAGAGCTCCCACAGGGGGCCGGAGCGGTGCTGAGCTGCAAGGGCAGTTCGAGGCTGCTTGCAGCTTTAATTTTTGTTTGTTTGTTTTTTTTTTTTACAATTAAAATTGGGCAGATTAGTTGACAGAAGATTAACATTTCTCAGAAGTCGTGCTTTACTTGTCTATCCTACCTTTTGCCCCACATGTGTGGAAAAACATACCAAGTGAAGACGCGGCAATTTGACAGAAAAATGTCTGAATGTTGAAATTAAGTTAAATATTATTTATTAATATAAGGGACTGCTGTCTTATGCATTCATTGCCGGTTTTTCTTCAATTTTTGCCCCTGAAAGTATTTGTATGTTGTCAATGCACCGCATGTATATCACATTGAAGGCGTAGACAGATTTACAATGCACCATCAAGGCCTCATTTATGCATGTCACACCTGGGGTGTGCTCACCCTTCCTACTACAAATGTGTCCCTGCGCCTGACTGAAATAGTTAAATCATCCTCAGTTGTCCGCAGTGGGATGCTTATGCCCGGTTTATTTAAATCGTACTCGTTTAAGCAGGGAAACGTATGGAACATGCAGGACTTCACCTGTTTAGGACAAAAACGGCCTTACTGGGGATTTGAAAGCGCAGACAGAAAGCTAGCTGGGGGAAAGACGAGCTCTGGTTCCCCAGAGTGCCTTTGAGGTGATGTTTCGTGTAATTAATCTGCCGAGCTTCACTAGACTAAAGCCATATTTCACAATGACACTAACAATGCCCGATTCTGTGATGTTGTATCTTGATCTTGGTTGGGTGTTTGAACATGTAATTCAGGTAGAGTAATGGGGCATATAATGTGTTTTAGTTGTGTGAGGAATTGCGGTAGTGAGGCTTTGCATTTCAATAAAGCCACTCAAAGAGGGGTGTAGTTTTTTTTCCTCTTTTTTTTATTTTTTTTGCTGTTGTTTTTCAGCAGATAGTGTTTACGCTAAGCCGTGCCGCCAAAAATTCCCCCCTCTGCTTCTTTTCTGGAGACAACTCAAAGACCTCCTGCTGGCAGCTCAGCACAGCAGCTTTATCTGGGTTCCTCACTCTTCCACGAGCCTGGCTTCTTTTTCCCCTTTTTCTTTTTTTTTTTATGTCACCCAAACGTTTCAGCCGCAACCTAGGAGTAGTAGTCGTGAACTGCGCGTCGAGAGATGAGACCGATTATATTACAGAGCCAACATCGCCGAGCGTTTCTTTTATACGCGACGCGTATATAAATCCCTTCAGGAAAAAAAGGAGGCTGCGGAGTGGATGTCGAGCTAACATCATTCGGACGGGTTCATGTTCGCAGCAACAAAGATGATATTTAAACATTTCCCTTCAAACAAATGCTTTAGTCGCTTTAATGTAAAGGACTGCTGTGTGTCTGCGCAGCAGGAACAGCAACATGATAGCCGTGCAAAATGAGTACAAAAGCGGTAAAAAGTACATGAATGCAGAAGCCAGTGAATCATCATGATGTTTTCAGTGGCTCCTCAGCTTTAAAGGTTATGGCTTTTGAAACATTTGTTGTTTTTTTTCCTGAGTGGATGTCTGCTGAGTAGCTGTGATCCTTTTCTTTTAGAAGACAAGGACACAGAAGTGTGTAGAGGCTTAACCGGACCACAGTCCATTTAAAGCCGCCCATTTTTTCATGCTGACAGACCGCAAGGAAATGCACACTTATTCAGTTCCTTGTTAACACGGACAGTGAATCGGCAACTCGATGGGTTTAGAAACAATGATGTGGTGAAGTGAAGCCAACCCGCTGGACTTTAAACTGGACATCAGGATGGGGAAAACGGGATTGGTGCGATTTTGATCGCGGCACGGTTGCCGGTTCCGGTTGCTAGTGCTCTGGGTGTTACAGAAAGTGCCGATCCACTGGGATTTTCAGGTGCAGCCGCCTGCCGACTTTGCAGAGGAGGATTCAAAGGAGAGAAAATTTCCACTAAGGGGCAGCTGTGTGGCGGAAAATGTTTCATCGATGTTAGAAGTCAGGCGGGGAAGGGCGGACTGCTTCAAGATGATAGGAATGCAAAAAACCCCAGATCAAATAACTACTCATTAAGGTGTGAGGAACACGATTTCTGAATTCACAACACGCTGAATTCTGAAGCAGATGGGCGACAAAACACTGTATATTATATAGATAAGCTAAATTATGGAAAATCAGTTCATCCATTAAATGTTTTTTAACCATTTTATCGGAGACGTACAGACAGGAGGAGCATGTTCTCATAGAATGGCAGCCAGTGCAGTTAGTGAGAGGTTGAGGCTCAGCTCGCTGCTGCCTCACCGGCTTCACTTCCGAGCGTTTGAATGGGAAAATGGGAAAATTCAGCGATTTTGAAGAAAAGATCATCAAAATTGTTTAAGCTAAATAAAAAATAAATACCTTACAGTACAAACCACAGGGTGGGAAAAAAAAGCAATGTAAATAATTTTATCATTATATTTTTCCATTTTGACAGGCCTCCCCTGACCGCACGCCACTGCCTCGTTCCCCGCGTCGCTTCCCACAGAGGTTCAGGGGCCTCGTGCATAAAAGAGTGCACAGTTTTCACACTAAAACTTGGCGTACGGAAAAAATTTAGAAAAGTGCGGCGCACAAAATAAAATTCAGATGCATAAACTCGTGCGCACCTTTCCTTTATAAATCCCAATTTGTGGGACAGCTGCTGGTCCGCCCTGTTGCCGCCCATAAATACATATGTAAATTAGTATAAATACCCGGAAGTCTGCCACCACGTGAAGCAGTAACCATGGCAACGTCCTTGTTCGAAGCAGCATAAGTGTTTATAATAATAATGTATTTTATTTAAAAGGTGCTTTCAGGACACATAAGGCCACCTCACAAAAATAAAAATAATACATTTTAAAGAGAGAAAAAAAATCAAAATAAATAAATAAAGAAAGAGATTGTGCAAATGCCTGGTTGAACAGTAGCGCTTTCAGCCAGGATTTAAAAACAGAGAGTCAGAGAGCCATTGATTAGGGAAAGTGGACGTTTATTCTAAATAGTAGAATCATGTCCATCCATCCATTTTCTGTTCACCCTTGTCCCTAGTGGGTCGGGAGGTGCTGGTGTCTATCTCCAGCTACGTTCCGGGCGAGAGGCGGGTTCACCCTGGACAGGTCGCCAGTCTGTCGCAGGGCAACACAGAGACAGACAGGACAAACAACCATGCACACACACACCTAGGGAGAATTTAGAGAGACCAATTAACCTAACAGTCATGTTTTTGGACTGTGGGAGGAAGCCGGAGAACCCGGAGAGAACCCACGCATGCACAGGGAGAACATACAAACTCCATGCAGAAAGACCCCGGGCCGGGAATCGAACCCAGGACCTTCTTGCTGCAAGGCAACAGTGCTACCAACTGCGCCACTGTGCAGCCCCATAAGTTGTATATTTATAGAATAGAGATGCTTTCTGTCCATAAAGGCGCATTCACAAAGCGGGCAGCTCCACTGAAGGATGACTGCAGCTGGACCGGTACCGGTACCGCACGGCTCCTTCTTTAAGTTTTGCTCAGAGCTCCAGGATGATCAGTCTGGGCAATCTAAACGCTCATAAACCATCATCAACATTTCCCAGCAGATCAATAAGATCAATCGCTCCCTCTGAATCCTTCCATTGGCGATGTTCTCCATCAGAGCCAAAGCGCTTCACATTTACGCGGCTCACCTTTACGCAGCTACT